>NC_138102.1:40788366-43188366 GCF_964146895.1 Miniopterus schreibersii | reverse complement strand
ACCTACTATTCCTCTAGTTGTTTTGAAATTATAACCCTTATTCAATAGATCAATATCATTTTTGCACCGAGTAATAAAATTGAATAAATACTAAATGGATAGGTAACATTTAATTTTGTTAGTCCATTATATGTTTGAGAAATAACCCATTTTTATAATTACATTACCCTAAACATCATCACTCAATACGTTAAATTGAAGGCATTTTAGGTGATATCAAATATAAAGTAGTTGTGAACATAGGTCGTATTATTGAAAATTATCTTTCTGAAAATCATCCTTGGATATTTCAATTTCCTAAAATTTTAGCATCCATAAATGTGATGGTGTGTGTATTATTCATTATGGTATATGTGAATACATTAAAAATATTGTCGTTAAAGAGTGAGGTATGTAAATAGTAAATGAGCAAGTGTGAAGTACCCTGGATATTGAAAGCTGATGGGATTGATTAAACAAAATTTGGAGAGAGGACAGACCAATTAATTCACAGCAGAAAACTGTCAGCTTGTAGTGAATCTTGTCCACTGGCATGCTACTCAAGTTATTGACAGCTGTCATTCAACCTTCCTAAGAAGGAAGGCATTTGTTGGGAACTGCACGTTAGAATAAACACTTCCCGCTAATTTTAAGAACCAATTTAGTCTTTCATTCACATTGAGTTAATAAAAAATGTAAATTAACATCATAATACCACTGTAAAAGGGAAGTAATTAATTTTTTTCCATTCATGTAGATTCAAAGCATCTAGAACATACTTAGATAAATAATATATGCTGCATAAATGAACCAACAGCGTAAGTGAGAATGAAACCAAACTGAACAACTAATGTTATAAAAATAGTAATAATTCAGAAATTAGAAGAAAACATTTAAATTACATTTAGTACATTTGACAAGACAACAAGAGCACACATAACACAAAAAAGCTCTTTGAAATTTAAAAAAATATGGCTAAAATAAACATGGAAGTGTTGAGCAAGAGATTAAAATTGCTAAAAAATAATTAGCTATCAGTGAGGTAAAGTTGAGAACTCTTCCATATATATAAAAAAACTTCATAGACTATGAGAACAAAATTAAAGCTGAAAGACATCCAGCTCCAGCATGTTAAAGGTCATCTGAACCCCTTATCATCAACAATGAGATCTTCATGGCCATAGAACCATTGAGAGCTCCATCTCCTTTTTCTCATTTTAGCATCTGTTACCAAAATATTGGCTTTTTAGAAGCAGACACTTGGAATTTCATGCAGAAAATATACTGGGGCATGTTCTCAAAGGTACACCAAAAAGGATGTGAGGAGGCAAGATTGGGCAGATGGAAAAATTGACCTGAATCTTGGTGGTAAATGAGTTGTTGGCTGACCCAATGGCGGGCTATTGAGCTAGAATGATCATTCAAGATTGAACCAAACGAGATAGTATCTTACTGACTTACTCAAGGTTTATTCCTAGTGGTGTGCTATTAAATCAGCTCTTCAGAGAATGAAAAACAGTAAATGAGATCTGAATTTGATGGCTCATTTAAAGCTACCACATTTAAAGCTCTGTGTTTAACACATTTAAAGCTCTATGTTTAACAACAGAGTAGCAAAACTCAATATTTAAGAATTTAGTCATCTTAGTCAGCAGGAACTGACTTCTGGATAGCACTGGACTAAACTTCAGGCCCAGTGAACTGCGGCAAGTCCCAGTGGGAACTACAGCTGGGAGGAACCATCTGCCTTCAACAGTCCCAGCAGCTGAGAGATGGGTATGTCACACTAAGGAGGGGATCAGATTTTGTCACCACAGTCCCTGCTATACATCTATTTTCTAAGAACTTCAGACTTATGAAGTCTTTTAATATTCATACTGATCTTGTAAGCTTTAACATCACCACCTTATTGAAAAGGAAATACATGAAGACTGCACACTGAATAGAATTCTATATAAAAGTGATGGGCAATAAAATAAGCATAATATATCTTTTACAACCAAAGTTTTATAATCCATAAGAAGACAATGTTGAAATAGGCAAGCTTGTTAAGTGTCGTATATGAGTCTCATTACTGGAAGTTTTCAGGTAGTGATTGGCTGACAATTTTATGGAATGTTGTAATGAATATTGATAGGTGGAATAGGTAATATCTGAGATCACTACCATGAAGCAGAGAAACACTAGAATAACATTAAAAAATATTCTCTGTGTGCCTACATTCTTGCCTGTGTCACTCATTCTATCAAAAAGGAAAAAAAAGGTACCAAAATTGTATTTACATAGGCTAGATAGAATGGATGAAATAAAATGTCAATATTTCTTTTTTTTCCTTTTTATTGAATTTATTGGGGTGACACTGGCTAACAAAATTATACAGGTTTCAGGTGCACAATTCCATAACACATCATCTGTACACTGTGTTGTGTGTTCACTACCCCAAGTCTCTGTCCATCACCATTTATCCTTACTATACATTCCCCTACTTCCACCCACTCTCTCCCCCAGCAATCACCACTTTGTTGCCCCTGTCCATGAGTTTTCTCTTTTTTTTCTTTTTTGCTTAATCCCTCCACCCCCACACCCAGCTTCCCCCTGACATTTGTCAGCCAGCTCTGTATCTATGAGTCTGTAACTCTTCTGAAATAAGTAAGCAAAACATTTCAAAATTACTAAATAACAAAGCTATAGAGTTTTATATGACACTGTAATTACTTTGCATTTTCTACTTTCTTAGAGCACGATTATTATTTTGTATTTTATAGCTTTTTATGGTCAATTTACATATGTAAATATTTACTAGACTTTTGATTTGCTTTGAGGGAATTCAAGTTAATCTAACATATTACTCAACTCATCAGAATCTTTCAGATCTTGTAAATAAATCATGAATGTGAAGAAGTCTTTAAGCATAAAGTTATGTAGGATTAAAGTATCAGAAATACTTATACATCATGACGGATTTCTAACATAAATATTTCAAATGCAGTTTTACTTTATAAAATCTCAAAAGTTATATATGGCTTACGTATTGTTTGTCAAATATCATTTGATATGAAATGTAATTGTTTCATAGGAAAATAAATATGAGCTGAATGCCTAAAATAATAATCATATGTAAATATTAGCCTTGATTTTAAAAATAATTTTGAAAATCAAAATAATCTGTGGAATGTATATAGTTAGTTATATGCTATTATGTAATTTCTTGGATAGTTATATGCTGTTAAGTAATTGGTAACAGACATAAAACATTAAAATAGAACATCATATAAGAGTGAACTAAGCATAATCAATTTTAATCAATTTGTTCTCCATTTAAAAAAATTCTATGTATTAAAAACAAAATACAAAAAATCTTGTTGATAAGTAAACAAATAGTTCAGAGAAAAAAATTGTAATAAAATAGCCTCAGATTAACCATGCTTAAGTTTATCAATAATCAGTGAAAAAATAACAAAACTGAATTAACACAGCATTATCTATGTGGTTTATTTTACTTATTTTGTATTCATATTATAAAATATGAATTAATGAATCTGTGATTTTTTTAAGGTACAAATAAAAATGTTTTAAAAAATTAGTATTGTAATTATAATTCACTATCATGTATTTGGTAACAGTATTTTAATAGTTTCCAATAATAAAAAAGAAATATTGTATAATTCATCTAAAATGAAAAATAACACATTAGATGATTAAACTGCATAAGATTATGTACTTAAGTGTAGTGTATAGTAATAGTAACCAAGTAAATCTAATGAATTAATTATTATTTGCTATACTTTAAATTTTGAGAAAAGTCTCCAGGTGCAACTAAAATTCAATCATAATAAATGTTCTCTATCAGAAGAGGGATCTAGCTAATTCTTAGACTATGAATTACTCTTTTAGGAATGGACATATTTCTAAATGACAGCTTTGCTGGGTAGAGTAATCTTGGTTGTAGTTCCATGTTTTTCATCACTTTGAATATTTCTGGCCACTCCCTTCTGGCCTGCAAGGTTTCTGTTGAGAAATCAGCTGACAGTCATATGGGTGCTCCCTTGTAGGTAATTAATTGCTTTTCTCTTGCTGCTTTTAAGATTCTCTCTTTGTATTTAACCTTTGGCATTTTAATTATGATGTGTCTTGCTGTGAGCCTCTTTGGATTCCTCTTGTTTGGGACCCTCTGTGCTTCCTGGCCTTGTAAGCCTATTTCTTTCCCCAGGTAGGGGAGTTTTCTGTCATTATTTTTTCAAATAGGTTTTCAATTTCTTGCTCTTTCCTCTCCTTCTGGCACCCCAATAATATGAATGTTGGGCCTCTTGAAGTTGTCACAGAGGCTCCTTATGCTATCTTCATATTTCTGGATTCTTTTTTCTTTTTACTCTTCTGGTTGGGTGTTTTTTGTTTCTTCATGTTCCAAATTGCTGTTTTGATTCTCAGTGTCCTCTACTCTACTATTGGTTCCCTGTAAATTATTCATTTCATTTTGTGGAGCCTTCATTTCAAATTGGTACTTTATTATGTCATCGATTTTTTCAATTATTTTTGTCATACTCTTACTAATATCCTTGAGCATCCGTATAACCATTATTCTGAACTCTGTATCTGTTAGCTTGCTTGGATCTATTTCATTTAGTTCCTCTTCTAGAGATTTCTTCTGTTCTTTCCTTTGTGTCATGTTTCTTTGCCTCTGCATTTTTGCTGCTTCCTGGTGTTTGTTTCTATGTATTAGGTAGAGCTGCTATGTCTCCTGGAATTTGTAGAGTGGCTTTGTGTAGTAGGTGTCCTGTAGGGTCCAGTGGCTCAGCCTCCCCAGTCACCTGAGCTGGGCCTTCCAGGTGCTCCCCTGTGTGGGCTGTGTGCACTATCCTATTGTAGTTGAGCCTTGGTTGCTGTTAGCATCACTGGGAGGAACTGGCCCCCAGGCTAATTAGCTGTGAGGACCAGCTGCAGCTACAGCCAAAGAGCTGCTGTGCTAGAGACACCTCTATGGAGCAGGATTTACTTCAGTGGGGCTTTGGTGTTCACCAAGTGCACCCCTTGGGTGTGTCACTCATGGATGTGGTAGGGTTGTAATCCAGCATGGTTGAGTCTGGCCACCAGGTGCACTGTCCCTGGGGCCTCCCTGGAGGTGCAAAGTCAGCCTGTGCCAGTGCCTTGCCCAGGGCCACCCAGCATGAGCTACACAACAAACTGTAGTTGGCTGCTACTTGTGCTGAGCTTGAAGGTGTCCAGGAGAGGCCAAGCCATGAGCCAGTGAAGGCTGCTGCTAGTGCCAGACCTGGGGCTGCTTATCAAGCTGTATGGGGCCCACTGCTGCTTGTTTGAGAGATTTTAGGAAAGTCCTAAGCATAGGGCTCGAGAGGCCACTTGCACAGAAAAGCCCCTGGAAATGGCCTGGATGAGCTGCAGGTGGGGAGGGGCGGGGCCTCCGGGAATCACGGGGCGGGGCCAAAGGTGTGAGTCAGGTGCTGGGACTCAAATATGGCGCCTGCCTGCCGGCTGTGTGCAGGGAGGACTCGCCAAAGGAGCCATGGCCTCCGCCAGCCCTTCTGCCTGGGAGGAAGCCGCCCCTCCAGCTCTCGCCCGGATCTCAGGCAGGTTAGTTCCTCCCCGAGTGTCCCAGGTCCTTTCAGGCTGCTGCCTGGCGCTGGGCTCAGGGGGAGCGTCCGAGTGAGTCCGTGCCGGGCCCTTTAGGAGGAGCTGCTGGGGCTCCCGCAGCCTCCGCGACCCTCAGGGACAGTCCCTGCTGGTTTCACAGCCCAGAGTGGTGGGGACGTCTCTTCCCGGCCCTGGAGCCCTGGGCTGGGGGCCTGCTGTGGGGCTGGGACCCCTCCCTCCTCCGGGAAACCCCCACCGCTGAGATTCCCTCCCGGGTTTAACCGGTGGCAGCTGGTGTGGGCCCGAGGCCACATCTCTGGGATTCAGCCCCGATCTGCTCGCATCTCTGCCCCTCCTCCCGGTCTTGTTGCTCCTTCAGCTCCCTGGTTGTGGGGCTTCTTTTCAGCCAGATCTCAGGAGGCTCTGAGTGATGGTGGTTCTGTGTTTTAGTTGTGATTTTGATGTGGCTGCGGGAGGCGGTGGGTGCAGCTCTTACCCGCGCCGCCATCTTGTTTCCCTCTTCCCTTATTTGTTGTGTCTAAATAATTGCTTCAATTCTTCCATTTTATTTGCCTCTTCAGAAACTCGATGTGTACTCTACAATGCATTTACCTACCACCATTCAATATAAAGAACTTGCTCCTCATAGTTAAAAGCATAATTAGACACACTCAAACATATAAATATTGAATTTTTGACCTTAGATAATAATAGAGACATATTCTTTCCCCTATCTATCTGCAGAATTTTAATTAAAAGGATTCATTAATTTTAAAAAGTCATTCACCTAAACTAATTGGTGTTACCAATAGGTATATAAAAAAATGCTCAATGTCACTAATCATTATTCCTTAAATGAAAATCAAGAATCAAAACCACAATGAGTTATTAACCTCGTATAAAGACAAGTGTTGGAGAGTATGTGAGAAATTGGAACTCTTGCATACTGTTGGTGGGGATGTAAAGTGGTGCATCCTTAAAAAAATTAAAACTACATTCATCATATGCTCTAGAAGTCTCTATATACCCAAGATAATTGAAATCAGTTTCCTGAGGAGACATTATAACTTGCAGCACTGTTCACAATTGCCAATTTGTAGAAACTACTTAAAAGTTCAATGACAGATGAGTAGATAAGAAAAATATACAATGGAAAACTATTCATACTCAAAAAAAAAAAAAAAAGAGTGAAAATCTGCAGTATGTGACAACAGATAAACCTTGGGTATATTATGCTGTGTGATAAGCGGTCACAGAGAGACAAATCCTGTATGACTCCACTTGTGTGAGGACTCTAAATAGTCAAATTCATGGACCCAAAGACTGAAATGATGGTTTCCAGAAACTGTGAGGAGAAGGGAATGGGGAGTGGCTAATTAGTGGGTATAGTGTTTCAGTTACACAAGATGAACAAGCTCTAGAGTTGTGCTATTAAATATTGTACCGATAGTATTAATGTACTGCATATTTTAAATTTGGTTGAGAGGGTAGATCTTATGTTAAGTGGTCTTAAAAATATTTAAAATAAATAAATAAATATCAAGCTTTAGATTAAATAACCTAAATAAGAACTAACTGTAAATCATCATTGCCACTTATAATAAATATATGGTGAAAATAGGCTGGGTTGTTCCTCAGAAAACTTAAATGAATTTAAATGTTATATTTCTTTTAAGATCTTAATCAATTAGTTTATGGTAAGTCCTTTACCTATTCCAATATTGCAGGCTTTGATGTAGTCCACAAACATTTCCAAAAGTGTTTATCATTTACAGAACTCCCTAGGGATTTTAATGACTAGAGAGAAGTCAGCTTTTATTTTTTTAAACTTTTTCTTCTCAGTCTTTATTAAATATTAATATATTTTATATTAGTTTCATAGCCAAAAACCTAAACATGTGCAGGTTTTTCTTGACATATGCTCCTGTCCTCTAGGAAAAAAAAGATTTATTTTTTTAATTGTGGTACCAATTACTTTATTTTCCTTGGGAAGGAATTTTTCGGAGTGAAGGTGAGAAGAAACATTGTATTACTTTATGGAATGCTTGTGTTTCCCTATTTCCCTTTAGGATTTTTCTTCCTTCCTTCCTTCCTTCCTTCCTTCCTTCCTTCCTTCCTTCCTTCCTTCCTTCCTTCCTTCTTTTCTCTTTCTTTCCTTCCCCCATCCCTACTTTACTCCCCTGCACACCTCTCTCATTTACCATCTCTTTCTATGTTCTCTGGTATACACGTTTTCAAATTTTATGTTACAAAAATGTGTTCTGCACACACACAAAATATTCAGAGTCCATAAATCTTGAAATTTCTTTGAAGCCCTTCTGACCCAGATTCTCACTCCTCAAAGACATTTGATCTTAATTATTTTATCTGTTTTTGTTGCTGCTATTTGCTTCTGGGAATTCAGGAAACAGTTTTCTGAAATTCAGGAATCTTTGTATTATTATTTTGGTTATTTGGTTGTAATTATAAATTACATTGATCATTTATACCTCCACAGCATTTGACATCTCATTTGTCACAGAGAAATTGCACCAGAAAGTTGTTTATAAAAGGCAAGATACACTTTTTTTCATATTTGGAGCCTGAAAGAATAAGTCTGGAGTGAATAATTAAAGAACTTGAAGCATCTCTCTTCCCAGGCATCCTGCATGTTCTAGAATATCTCATTGGAGTAAACACAGACATAACTAGCAATTTATAGGAGACCTAGTTCCCTGTTCAAAACTAAGTCAATATCATGAAAGCAAATTCTATTCTTTACTTTTAATTAAAATACAGGGTGTCCTAAAAACATGTATACACAGCTGATAGTTCAATTGATGTTTCTTTCAGCCAGACTAATCTTTGAACAAAGAAAATTCATCTTAAAATGCTACTGGAAGTTTGAAAAAGCAATTGAAGTACAAACACTGACTTTATAATCTTTCAAAGTGTGTATACATTCTTTTGGAGACACCCTATACAATTTACTAATGGTTCAAAGTTTGATTTTCTTTACTTTTAATAATTGTTTCAAATATTACCAACTACTCTATATTCACTTTTTGGTACTCAATAAAAATTGCATTTGGGCTATATAACTGTTAATTCACATTTTCCCAGAGCTCATAACTGCCTTCTATGTTTCTGTCTACCTTTGAAATTTTGCTTTTCTTCTTGTTAAGAAGGAAATAGAGATAAGGGGTGTGTGACAGAGAAAGATTTTCTATGCAGGATTAAAGAAACATTTTTGCTCCATTAGAAAGGAAATGGTATCTGTGAGAATTTAGAACTAGAAACTGACTCTATATTTGTTACTGTGTATTTCCTACTTGTGAATCTTGATCTATGGAAGTATGAATTTTCATATTCAGTACAGTGAAGGTCAGATTAGAAGAAACATGGCTGAGAGTAGGAATACTATTTTATTATAGTGTCTTTTAACATTGTTTCATTTAATAAGAATATATATCAAGTATATCAGAATGTCAGTGACAACTTGAGTACACCTAAATTAACTATTGATTGCTTAAAAACTTCAAATATCTCCATTGTTTTAATACTATATATTATACCTCATCTGAGTATTTCATATGACAGCTTCTAATTTTTTTAGTACTATTGCAAATATGTTCATTCTAAGCAATGTTAAAAGGAATGAAAATGGAAGTGAAAATGGACATTGTGTTTATACTCTAAGAATACCCAATTAATATATATCAACATAAGTAAAGTTAATAAAAGCTAGCCAATATTAGTTTTGACAACGTAGAGAATATTTTTTCTATGTTGGCTTCTAAGTTGGTTCAAGAGTTGAGATTATAAAGAGTTATAACTTCCTGACAAGTGATAAATTATTATATTAAATTCTATATTTTGAAAGGAACTGAAACCCAAAAAGGCAAATTATGTTTTTTATCCTTTCTACACTTTAATAATATATTCATCAAAAGTAAGTATTTAATCACTGATTAGGACAATCATTTATCTTCTACCAATACTTACATTTATACTAATAGTAGCCTAAGTTTAGCTATAATTCACTAGATATGCATTGTCAGTCCAAAATTTTTTTTCCACTGGAAATTCAATTTGGAACTGAAAATTATAAATTGCTCCAAATAGGGATACTAATAAATAGAAAATTTAAATTGCTTACTGGAAAAATATGCAACTTAGAAAATTAATAAGTTACTATTAAAAAAATTGAGAAACAGTAGATAGTAGTATATCATGCAAATAAATGGAACTCATATTTTAGCATCTCACCCTTTTTCACAACCTCCAAAATGACAGATTTTTCTTTCAAATGTCTACATTAAAAGGATTCCAAAAAATTAAACAATAATTAAATTATTTTATATAAAGCTTTAACTATATTAAATAAAGACATACATAATTAGGTGATATATATATCTATATATTGTTTCATAGATAGAAATATAATACACAAGTTAAATTCTGACACTTTCAAATATTGAAGAACAGGGAAAACAGGCACTGTGAAATAAAATTAGTATATTTATAAATAGGTATAACCTCTTTTAAATAACAATTCAAAAATAATAAATAAACTTGAAGTTGTATATATCTTGTGACCCAAAAAATTCCACTCTGGATGTAAGCTAGACAAAGTTACCCCACCTATGCTATAGAGGTATGTCTAACAATGCTCACTGTAGCATCATTTGTAATAGTTAATGCTATGGTCTGAGTGTTTGAGAAACAACTTTCTCAGACAAAACCAAACTGTAAGAATTAATTTGAAGTATACCTATTCTGTAAAAAATAGTAAATGAAGTTTGTTAAAGCAGATATACTGTATCAAAATTTGGACATACAAAATGAAATGAATAGCACTGAAAATGAAAAGATGAGAGTGGAATGAAATTGATTATTCTCATTTATATAAAAAATGCTAAAAAATATGGGAGTACTGTATTGTGTATTTATGCCATATTTAAAAGAGAGTATGACAATAATAGCAGAAAAGGTAAAATGATAGAATTAGTAATATACAGTTATAATATCCTTACAATACATATGAAGTAGTATAATATTACTTGAAAGTAAACTCTGATTAATTAACAATGCATATTGTAAACTCTAAGGCACCATCAAGGAATTAGCAACAATGACAAGGTATATACATCATACACCTTGAGGAAAAAAGGTGGAATCCTAAAAGAAAAGACCTATTAACAGAAATGAAGGCAGAGAAGGGGGGGAAAAAGAGAAAATGAGACAAATAGAAAAGATCTTGGGAAGATGGTAGATTTTAATTAAACCATACCAATACATTGAATGTGAATGGTCTAAGGAAACCGGTAATAGACAAATATTGCTACACTTGATCCAAGGGGACAATTATAGGCTAAGTAAGAATTTAGCTCCTGAATTATAAAACAAAAAATTCATGCAGTTCCTATGCTTATGATTATTTCAATAAAATAAAGTAATGAATACAGATAAGACCACTTTTTTTCAAGTTTCAATTTGGGTTGTAGAAAAATTTTTTTAGTATTAACATGTGCTACTCAATATCACTTTTATTGGGTTGTGAAAATTAACATGTAAAATAAAATCTAATATGTTTTACTAGGATATTTAACCTCATCTGTGTTTTTAAACTTCAAATAGTAAGAAATATAATTTTTAAAATATGTATATATACACACAGGAAGCTATGTGGTTTGCTGTTTTTAGATTCCCAAATAAACTCCCCACAGCATCTCCTCAAAATGCCCAAGGCTCAATATAAACACTGAAATATTTGTGCACACATAGATGATCATACTCAAATGTTTTACTCATTGTGTGTTCAAATTATGGTATAAAACTCTCTAAATTGCATTATTGATATTTCCTTCAGAAACATCCTAAGAATGTTCTCTTGCATTATGGGTGTTGCTGATTCATTGACAGCATTGCTAGGAGCTTCCTTAGAATCAAACCAGATTGTTTTATATTCTGTTGAATCCTAAAATTGTATAAAAACTATGTTTCACACAAAATGCTGATTATTTTCTAAGGTTAGTATTTTAACAATATTTGTTGGAAAATCTATTGAAAGCTAGACAAACTTTCCTTATGCCAAAATCCTACTGTTTGTTTCATATCATTTGTATTAGTTTCACTGTGGGAGAAAAGTTGGATTTACTAGCTGGCCATCAAGTAAAAACAATATAAAAAGTAAAAACAGTTCTCTGCTGAACACTCATCAAATATTTATAAACTTCTTTAGAGAAACAAGAGAAGAGCGTAAAATCTTATCCAACAAAAATATAATTCAAGCAAAGTACACAATAATTAGAACATTTTCCAATAGTGAATGTTATACATTATGGTTTTATGAATTTCAAAGTTTTTCTTTCTATTCTCATCTTCCTTCATAAAGGATATGATGTTAAAAATGCATTTTCTTGAATCTTGAAGAATATATTCTCCCTTATCTAAGTTTATGCTACCTATAATTCTGTCACCAGTCATCCAGGAAAGGAATACAGAATGGCCTATGAAGAGCTGGGAACTATACTGTGTCCTTATGGAGATCAACCATGTTGCAAAATTGGTGGCATTCTAGAATGCAGAGATGTAGAAAGGTAGAGAACACAGGCGGGCCAGTAAAAATGTTTTAGTGTTTTAGAAACTGCAGACTATTATCCATTAATTTGTGAATGATGTCCAAGGAGTTATAATATGTGTCTTTATTCATTATCTTTGTGATAACAAATACTAAAATCTGTGAACTATGGCAACTGATACTAACATGCATTTATTTTCACAAAGCATCCAGAACCCATTTAGAAGATGAAAAACAAAATGTTACTCCCTTTAATCCCTTGTTCATCACAGCTACACACACACACGCACACACACACACACACACGCACACACGCATGCACACACACACACGCATGCACAGGCATTTGCATCAGGTAAAATAAGTAAGAGCCCTCTTATGGTTTTTTAATCATCCTATCCCTAAAAGACTTTCTAGCTTCATCTCCTAAATGTTTCTTCTTACTCATTTGCTCATTTTGGCCCAGATTCCATGGCACCCCTACTATTCCTGACCTTGCTACTGACCTGCCTCCTTCACATTACTCTCTCCTCTACTAGGCATGCTCTTGGCTCCATGCCAAAGCACTTGTTTCAAGTCAGTGCTGAAAACTGATCTCCAGAGTGGTGCTACTGGCCCTTCTTTTATAAAATAACATCATCCCTGTGATTCTCTAATCGCTTAGGCTGCTTTCATTTCCTTCACAGCTCTCTGTATTACTTCATGTCAAGCATCTGTTTATCTCATACATTTACCTTATACCATGTCAAATAGGGTGAAGACTGTAACTGCAGAAAGGTGATCCACTTTTTTTTTACTGCAGGACTCCCCACAAATAGAAACGTACCTAGTAATTACTCTATAAAATTTTTGTTGAATATATATATGGATGAGTGAATAAAAACAAGCACCGCAAGCCAATTTATTGCCATTTGAGTCATGTTGTAAGCCAATGATTTTCAACCTTTTTCAGCTCCTGGCACACATAAACTAATTGCTAAAATTCTGTGACACACCAAAAAATGTATTATATTTTTTGCTGATCTGACCAAAAAATAGGTATAATTTTGATTCATTTACACTGGAAGGCTATTGTTGTGCTGCCTGTCATAATTTTTTTATTTGACAATCTAAGGGAAAAGAGGTCAGTGCCCTTGACTAAATAGTCACGTAATGCATGTTTTAAAATTTCTTGTGGCACACTGGTTAAAAATTGCTGTTGTAAGCAATGATGATCCTCAATGGCCATTCCATTGTATATTATCTTCCCTAGGTTGTGGGTGGGACCTATAAATTCCTTCTAGATAAAATATGGAAATAAAATATTGCAAAGAGATATCACTGCTAAGATTATGCAAACAAAATTATATATATTGAGCAAAATGAAAATTCATGTCTATAGAGATATGAATAAATAGGAGAAAATAATTAAAAAAAAAATTTGCCTAGTATTTATAGAAGGAACAATAGAGTAAAAAATTATTAGTAAATGATAAAAGTAGAGTTCAATATGTAATAAAATATAAGACTTTTACATAGTCTCAAAGTATTTCCAAACAAATTACTTATTAATTATAAAAAGCAGTTATTTTAAACTGGAGAAATGTGGTTGAAAAACACCTAAACTAAAGTAATCAAAATTAATTATTACCAGCAATAGATACCCGTATGCCACTACTACGATGCTGCATGGTGGATGGATATAGTTATCATGCATGGACAGCTCTGTCAGTTAAGCCAGTGGTTAAGGTTTATTCCTGACCATTCTCTCTTATCTTACTAACTTAATAACATGCACACAAAATTAATCACAAGAAGGATATTGCTTCTTATATCCTTAATATGCATCAATTACTCTTTGACCTAATCAACATGACTTGGTTAGGGCAACAATCTTTTTAAAATTGTTTTTAAATTTTTCAATTATAGTTGACATGCAATATGATATTAGTTTCAGGTGTACAATGCAGTGATTAGAGATTTATATAGCTTATTGAAGTAATCACCCTGATAAGCCTAGTACCCATCTGACACCATGAATGGTTATTATAATATTATTGACTGTATTCATTACGCTGTAATTTACATCCTGTGACTATTTTGTAACTACCAATCTGTTCTTCTTAATGCCTTTGCCTTTTTCACTTATCCTCCCAACTCCCCTCTCATTTGGCAACCATCAGTTTGTTCTTTGTACATATGAGTTAGTTTCTGTTTTGTTTGTTCATTTATTTTGTTCTTTAGATTCCACGGATAAGTGAAATTGTATGGCATTTCTCTCTTTCTGTCTGATTTATTTCATTTAGCATAATATACTGTAGGTCCCTCCATGTTGTCACAAATGGGAGGATTTTCTTCCTTTATTATTAGGGCAACTCTACACATTCATCTTCTTTATTAACTCAAGTACATTTCACAAACTAGGACAGATTGAGACCCAGAATTATGAATATCATCACAGACTTCACCAACAAAAGAAATTTTACCTTAAAAAAAGATCAAAATACCAAACATGGTCATCAGTTCTCACACATTTTCGATCTTGTGTACTACATATATCTTATCATTTACAAACTCTACTCGGGTTATTATTATTATTTTTTTTTAGGAATCATGACCTTCTCTTGAGTTAGCAAGTGTTCTTGTTTCTGTAAACTTTACTTGTGCTACTTTTTCCTTTACACACGAATTTATCTGGCTAATTCTCATTCATTTTTTTAGAATTTGTCAGAATTTTTTAGAATAATGTCATTTTGTCATTGTAGTCTTCATTTGCCACAGTCCCTTAATTTTGTAAACCACTCTTTTCCCACACACAGATTACACTTAACAGGCTTATAATTACTCCTTTCAAATTTCTCTGTCATATTGAATGTTTACCTTAGAGACAGACCTTTAACCTGAGTTTTTCATGATCTTATTTATAATCCTTTGCATAATGTAGATGCTTCCTATAATGTTTTGAATTGATGCATGAACAATAAATTAATTACATGAATCTAGTTAGAAAACAAAGGAGGTGCCTTTTTTTAGACAAACTTTAAAGTACTTATATTTATAGTTTTAGATCTAAGTTACCTTTAACAAGGATTGTCAGTTTTTCTGAAGAAACTTTCAGTGGCTCACTTAGTTTTTAAATATAAGGCATGTGTTCATATTTGCCCAAGGGAAAGGATGTGAACAAAACCTGTGTATTCTGAAAGTGTTACTGTGCCCCAAGTAAGAGGATGTGGTTTATGTGTGGTTGTGTGGGTTTGTGTTTACGTACGTGTGTGAGAAAGATTTTATGCTTGTGTATGGATGTGTGCACGTTGGCTTAGAAAAATCTGTCTATCCACATGTAAGACATTCTGGTAAAGTAATACGCCCAAGTGTATCCAGATTATTCTGGTAGGAGATGAACAAAAAATTCTTACCAATTTTTTCATGATGTTATTTGAAATTAGGGCAATCTGGTGTAGGAGGCTCTGTTCTTAGTCTGATGGCAAGAAAAGATGCCAATGCTCCAAGTGGGATCTCACTATGAGGGATATCTGATATTTTAATGCGCGGTAAAAAAATGTCCTTTGTGTTCATGGGAGAAAACTACTTCCTGCAAAATGTGTAGCTGAAATTGTTAAACCCATTTGGATTCAGAGATCTGGCATACCATGTTTTGTGTATGTGTGCACATATGTGCATATACATGTGTATGTGGGTGAGTGTGTGATGGTAATGATGAATAAGCAAAGGAATATAAATTACCAAAAATAAAAACAAAAAATAACCTTAGGGATCAGCTTGAGAAACAGTTGTGGCTTTGGCTGGAGTAAGACCTTTGACATAAACAGTCTCTAACTGTGACCCATTGTAACAACAAAGTCAATGACAATGCTAACTGATTGATCTGATTACCTAGATTGCTTTGTCTAGTGTGCTAAAGGAGGAATTGACTTTTTCCAAGGAACTGGCTCTTTACAGAACTTTAAGATTTCTTAGAAATTTGGAGATATAGGGAAGAAATACTTGACTTCCCTGAATAATAGCAGGTGACTATTTAGTTATTAAAGAAATTTGAAAGGTTAAATCATAATATATACAAAATATATTTGGAGGTAATATGGTAGGTAGATTATCAAATGCTCTATCAATCAGCTTGATAAAATTAAGGAATTGCGTTGAAGGTTTATTGATGCAAAACAAATTGCAATAATCTTAGTTGCTTAAAACAACATTCATTTATTAACTCATAGTGTATAGATCAGAAGTTAAGAATGATGTGCTTGGATTCTGTGCTCAGGCTAAATTAAGGCTGGGGGCTAGTTGCATACTTATTTGCAGTTCAGAATCCCCTTCCAAGCTCATTACTGTTATTGGTAGAATCCATTTCCTTCGAGTTGATGGCTAAATTTGTGCTTGCTTCCTGGCTATGAGCTGAGGACTGCCTTCAGCATCTAGAGGCTATACTTAGGTCATTGTCCTGTGGATTCCTCCATCTCAGCAAAAGCAAATCATCATGTTGAATCCCTCTCATTGCTTGAATTTCTCAGCCATCTTCTGTTGCAACCAGCTATGGAAAAGGCTCCATTGAAAGGGCACTCATGATGTGGCAGGTCCATTCAGAAAATCTCTCTATTTTATGTTTAATTTTTTGCAAATTTATAATCCTCACTTGAGGATAAGTTTTTACTGATTCAAGAGAGTGTGGGGGAGAGATATTGACTTGTTGCCTCCAGTACATGTCCTGCCTGGAGTAAAACACAACCTAGGAATGTGCCCTTACCAGGACCAGAAATTGAACCCATGACCCTTTTGTGTCCAGACTACACTCCAACCAACTGAGCCACACCAGCCAAGGTGTAATCTCTCTGTTTTAAAGTCAACCAAATAATAACTTGAATTACATCTATAAAATTTCTGTTGCTGTATTAGGTTGCATAATCATGACAGTAACACTAGGGAGCAGCAAAGATCATGGGGGCCATCTTAAAATTCTGCCAACTCCAGAAGCAAATCACCTAAGAGGAAAAGCAGAATGCTTTATTCCTATTATTGGTGATTTCTGAAAGTTGATCAATAATATTGTGTTTAAGAAGATTAGTAGTGTGTGCTTAAATATGTGGCAATTAATAGTGATTTGAATGAATTACAATTTGCAAAGAGCACAAAATCATCATAAAAGATTAAAATAATGTAAAAATAGTTATGTCAACTTGTAGTCTATCTACTAATCTTAATACTGTATACCTAACCTAGAATTCAAGTAATGAAAATTTGTACATGGCAGTTATGTTAATTTGGAGACGTATATGTTAGACAGAAACATTAGTTTACAGCACATTAGTCAACTTGCACCCAGATAAAAATGGAGAATGACAAACCTTAAAAAGCTCTACAGACTTGCAATAAAATTAGCTACTGAGCTACAGTATTTATATTTGTAGAAGGCAACATTTCTAATTTATGAAAAGGGATATTGGGAAATAAGTTTATGTATTTCAAAGTAAAATGTATTATTAATTCTACTACATACGTAGATTAACTTGCTTGGAGGACAAATTTCATCTCTTTGAATTACATTATCTTTTAATTTACCCTTAAGGGAAAAACATTAAAAACAATTATACTTGTAAATATATATTAAAACTTATTCAGAACACATTAAGTGTAGAAGTTAAGTATCTTTATATTTACTTAGTAAAAAAAAACTATTGCATTAAGTAGGAAATTTTCTTTTGAGAAAATAAATCATGAATATGTTAATACAAAATTTTGTTTGAGCTAAGTTTTGTTTCTATTTTTAAATGCCTTTACTGGGAAATAATATTTTCACTGAAACACACTCATTAATATTACATTTGCTTTTCCGTGATTAATTTGAAGTTTAGTCATATACAGTATGTCCCTTAAAAATGTATACACACTTTCACAACTGATAGCTCAATTTTGAAAATGAAATGTATTTTAATAAACACTGCCTTGATAATTATTCAAAGAGTGTGTATAAAATTTTTTAGGACACCCTATATTTTTTGAATATTTTTCATTTATCTTTATGTTCTTTTTAAAGAATGATTAATGTTCACTAGTCCCTGGTTTTGGAGAAACCAGACATAAGTACTTACAAATTAATATGTGTTTCTGTTATAAGCACTCTGGGGGCTCCCTGACTTACTGACACAAAACTCTCATTTCTTTTTTGCCTAATTGAGAATTCAGGCTGAAAGAGTAGCAGGCGTTGCTTAGAAATGTCACAGGTGAACTAACAGTGCACATATGCCTGAGAGAAAAGATTATAGTTGAAACATAAATAGCCAAAGGCCAAGGAATTAAAGCTGGAGAAGATTATTTGGAAAATTAAGACATTCAAAAGATTCCATATATACAGAGGAATTTAGAGACATGTGCATGCCCAAAAACATGCAAAAAAGCAAGGCAAAAAACATGCTCAGAAAAAACTTCATAAACCCTTAGCTACCACCATAGCTTGATTTTTACATTCTTCCCAAGCCTAGATAAGACTGAGCCAATCTGCAAAACAGGAAGAGGTATCTGTTATTGTTTGGTTTTTATTTTTTATTTGTGTTTTTAGTTCTATCTGTCCAAGGAAATCTCATGTGAAAACGTGAGCTAAAAGAAGAAAGACTTCAGTGACCAGAGTCAAGAATAGTTTGAAAAAGTCATTAAACCACACACACACACACACACACACACACACACAGCAAAACTGGCGGAAAGGAAGAATATGATTTCCAGAGTTATCAATTATAATACTGAAGTGTGCATTTTTCAACAACAAAAAATCACAGGCATAAAAAGAAAAAAAATGGCTTATTCAAAGGAAAAATATATATTGATATGAACCATCCCTGGGGAAGCCCAGACATTTAACTTACTAGACAAAGATTTTAAAACAACCTTCTTAAATATGCTCAGAGAACTAAAGAAAAATATGAAAAAGGGGAGCAAAATGATATATGAACAAAATTAAAATATTAATAAAAAGGTAGAAATTATAAAAAAATAACCAAAAGATATTCTGGACCTAAAAAGTACAATAACTAAATTTAAAAATTTACTAGAGAAGTTTAACATAACAGTTAAACAGGCAGAGAAAAACCAAAAAACTGGGAAGATAGGATAATTGAAATTATCATGTCTGAAGAACAGAAAGTAAAAAAGAATGAAAAAAAGTGAAATAAAGTTAAAGGGGCCTGTGGAACACTATCAAATGGAACATGTAAGCATTGTGGGAGTCCCAGGAATAGATAGGGGTGTGTGACAAATGGAGAGAGAAAGAGAAAAAGGGAGAGAGAGAAAGGAACGAGGAGAAGATCTGAAAGTGCACTAAGAAAGCTAGAAAAAAATTCATGCAATCACAGTTATATAAGCACATTAATGTAGAGCAAACTCTTAAAAATATATTTGCAGTGATGGGAAATAGGAAAGTCACAAATGGGAGAAGATATGGCTTCTTTTTTGTTGATTGTAATTATTTTGTTTAACATTTAAGATAGATAATATGAGAATGTACTTAGAAGCAGTAGGATGGGGAAATTGAAGGATGGTGGGAAGATATGAGGTAGATTGCACATAGTTTTGGAGAAGTGCTAATGTTTCTATAGTTTTAACAGAGGTATTAGTGCGTAATAGCAAAAAGAAAGAAGTTAAAACTGAAAACCTCTCCTGAGTAAAAATATAGTCTGTCATATGATTAAAAAAAAAAAATCTTCTGTTTTCATTATTTCTAATTAATATGTTATTGAACTTTTGATTTTAATGCCATCTTTTTGAACACTAGGTATGTTCTTATTTTCTCTAGACCAAGATTCCAGTAATCATGCATATGCGTAACAAACCCAAAATGTTACAAAATGAATTTAAGGTAGAACATATATGATTAAGAATGGTATTGAAAAATTGTTTTATTTGGGGATATCTTGAAGTAGAGACCTATGTGGGATATAAAAGTGACAAGAGTGCAAGCCCTAAAAGTGTCACCTTATGTTTCTATCTAAACTTTGCATGATAGATTCCATAATTGATATGAGACCTTTCTCTGAGCAAATATTACTTTTTATCTATTATTTTATTTTTCACAGTACATTTTATTTTCAAGTATAATTTTTCCTTACCTAAGCCACTTGTTTGCTGACTCATTTCACCTTCACTTGTGGATGACAAGGGAATGAAAACTAATTTAAATATCATCCTAAGCAAATTGTATTAGAATGACAATTCTGCTGTAGAATGCAATTTACATAATAAATTCTAAAATCAAGTATAAATGATTTATGGATTACCTACTGTTTGTGATTATTTGTGCCAATTTTCTATTAACACAGACAAAGTTAGTCTTCTTTAGCATTTTTATAAATAATCATGAATAAGAAATGTCCATTGAATTTGTGGTGCATGCAGATTATAACAAGTTTCCCCAGATGGTGCAATGCCACGCCTATGGGGGAAAACAGTTGAAAGTGCTCACAAATTTTGAGCACTTTCACAAAGTGCTCAAAGGAGAATTTTAGAAGATAAGTAATGAACTTCCCCAGTCTGGGCCCATTTCAGACAGAGGTGAATTAACAACATACCTATTTAGTATATTTGTATTCTTTCTGATGGTTGACTTTAAAGTTGCTTTGTTATTTTCAGCTCCCGATGTCACCTTCCTTTCCTAATTCTAAACAGTTTTATATCACATATAAGATTTACAACTCAAACTAAAAGAAAAGCTGAGATATTATAGTTTTAATTTTTATACCCAATTAGTTTGTTGTTTCCTGTCTGTCAGTAGTTTTAAAATATTGGTCTGTTTAATTCTGTCTGCGAATATTGGATTTTCTGTGAGACATCTTGCAAAACAATACAAAGAATAAATATTACTGACAATAGAACATTAAACAATAAAAGATAAAGCTACTTTAACATAAATTAGGACCTAAGAATGTATGTATACAAATACGTATGTAACTTGACAGTCTAATGGCAACAGTAAAAATTCATGAAGCTTACTGTTCAAATACTAAAGAAAGAGAAGTATGAGAAATTATAAATTTTCTGTTTAAATAAGTGATATCATAATCTCCAGAGTAGAAGAACAGTATTTATTGAAATAGCAAGCATAATTCTACTGTGCTCTCAATCTTCTGATATCTCAGATCACAAAATGAATAGAAAACAAATATTCCTTTTAATTTTAAAAAGTTTTCATATAAACTATTAGTAGACATACAAAACATCCCTTCAGGTATTATAAGCATGCATACGATATTCTTTAATATGCATTGTAACAAAATTAAAACATAATGAATTCCATAGCAATATATTTTATATCACTTCAAGAGCTCCACATCATGTGTAAAGGCAATCTAAATACTTCATCAAAGTGCACTAAGTTTATTATATAAAGCATGTCAACATTTTTGCTAACTAACTTTTCATTAAATCTCCATATTTTCAATGCAACATTTTATTCTTTGAGTAATTTAGTCCATTCATTTAATGTCAATAACATGAAAGTATTTTTTTTTAAAGATATAAATAATAAACTCTATAAAAAACAGGCTTTGGGTTCAGACAGTAATCTTGGTAACTCTTTTGTTTTTCACATTATTTACTATAGGATGGTAGCTAGACAAACTAAACTAAAAAGTACATAGATGACTGCCATTTGCGACAACATGGATGAATCTTGAGAATATCATGCTAACTGAAATAAATCAGACACAAAAAATTAAGAACCATATGATCTCACCCATATGTGGGATATAAATCTGAAAACAACAAATGAACAAACTAGAAAAACAAACAAAAACTCATAGGCACAGAAAACAGCATGGTGGTTACTAGAGGGTAAAGGGGGTCAAATGTATGGTGATGGAAGAAGATATGATTTTGGGTTGTGGCCACACAATGCAATATACCTATGATGTATTATAAAATCTTACACTTGAAACCAATATAATCTTATTGACCAATATCACCCCAAAACATTTAATTAAAAAATTATAGATGAAAATTGGAACTACAGATAAATCACATTTTTCAGTTCTTCAGTTTCTTTACCGAATGTAGTATTTGTCTCATGTGAAACATGAAAGTAGTAACTATAAGAAGCTAGCTAATTTTTTCCATCACAGACGCCTCAGTGGTAAAACGGTATACTTTTTAGGATCCAGGGAGCAAAATTAAAAAAGCTTATTAAATATCCTTTATTTTAATGACTACTAAATTTTAATATGCATGGGTGTTTGATTCAGACTAAACATAGTTTAAGTCTTTGTACTTTCATTATGAACTGTAATCAAGGCAATTTGCCTAAACTTCTGTTTATTCTCCAAATTGTAAGAAGAAATGCATTCTCTTCATATGATCATTAGCAATAACCAATTCAATAATAAGTCTCAAACACTTTGCTCTGTGCATTCCACATACTAAATGTTAATTTTTCTTTTTTAAATAGGCATGTCCCTAATTCTTATATTAACAGGGTATATGTTAATATGGAATGCAGAAGGGAAAACTGAAAATGATAGGCTCATGAAAGAAAACTCAGGCCAACTTAGTAATGACTACAATAAAACAAAGGCAATTATATAATGCAATACAATACCGTTTGACCAACATGTTCATGTTTTCCTTACCCACCAGCCACTAGTAATGACGATTCTGTTTTATAGTTCTATTAGTTGGGTTTTTTAGAGTTCATGTATAAGTGAGATCATACAGTATCTGTTTATCTCTGTCATACTTATTTAATTTAGCATAATGCCCTCAAATCCATCTATGTTGTTGCAAATGAAAAGATTTGCTTTCTTTATTGTGGCTGAATAATATTCTACTTTGCTTAGACAGCTCTCAGAGCAATATTTTTGCTGATATGTCTCCTAGGGCAGGGGAAATAAAGGAAAAATAAACAAATGGGACTGCATCAAACTAAAAAGCTTCTACAAAGCAAAGAAACCACCTTTTTCATCAGCATGGATGGACCTGGAGAGTATTATGCTAAGTGAAATAAGCCAGTGAGAGAAAGACAAGTATGTTAAGATCTCACTTATATGTGGAATCTAATGAACAAGATAAACTGACAAACAAAATAGAGACAGAGTCATGGATACATGGAACAGACTGACAGCTGTTAGAGGGGAGGGTGGAGGGGGGACAGGTTGAAAGAAGGTGAAGGAATTAGCCAAAGGACATATATGCATAACCCATGGACACAGACAACTGTGTGGTGATGGCTGGAGGGAAGAGGGAGTGGGGCTGAGTGGATGGCACCAGAGAGGGGGAAAATGGGGATATTTGTAATAGTGTCAACAATAAAAATAAAGAAACAAATGTGTATTTCATTGTATATATATCTATATATCACATTTTCTTTATTCATCCATTGATGGACACAGGTTATTTTCATATCTTGGCTATTGTGAATAATTCTGCAATAACCATGGGAGTGCACAGAAGTCTTTGAGATAGTGATTTCATTACCTTTGGATATATATACCTGTCTAATTTTTTCCTGAGAAGTCTACCTAAAGATTTGTTATCTTTTCAAAAAACTGCCAGTTTCATTGATCTTTTCTATGACTGGAGGGGCTAGTTCAAACACACACACAGTGGTGGTCAGTCTCAGGGATCTAGACTGGCATCACTCATGCAGTCTCAGAAGTTGGGATTAGTTACCACTATGGATTCCAGCTTTGGAGGGGGATGAGATGTTGGGGAGAAAGCAGGGAGTGACTCAGGAAGTTCCTGTCTCCTATTGAGAAAAACTTTGGGGATAAAATTTCAGTAGTGGAATGTGTAGGGGCAGAGCAGGCCACTGACAACCACCTTTGCTCTTACTGTGTGGCTGTAGTGGTGTCCCTTGGCTTTCTTCCTCATTTCTAGCCATCTCTACACTTTAGCTTTGCTGGTGTCTGCATAGGGTAAGACCAAAGAGGATCCTTCTTGTGGTATCCCAAATGGCTAGGGAAGCTGACCTCCTTTCCTGAGAGGGGGACTCTTTTGAGCTGAGGAGTTCCCTCTTGGTGCTGTGGGTTATGTCTGCCTGGGTAGAGGGAAGATTCATGCAAAATGAAGCTGTTCTTCCTTCTTTTTTCATTTGGTAATTCTCAGGTTCTTTTGTTCCATTGTGTTGCTGAAGTGTCTTAAGTAGACTCCTGAACTTTTCCAGAACTATTTTTGTTGGTAATTCACTGTGGGATTGTGTAATTAACATTTTTTCCAGAAGCACTGTATACCTATGAGAAAGTACAAAAATCAAAAGCATACATCTAAATTAATTCTAACAAAGTGAATACACCCGGGAAATCAAGGAAAAATGCTGATAAATGGAAAATAACAAGCTTCCAAAAGTTCTCTTATACCTGCTTTTCTTTAGTCCATTACCAGCTAGGAGTAACATCTATAATAGCTTCTAACACAACAATATTGCTTGTATAATTTAAATTTATTTAAATGAAATGAAATATTTTATCCTCTTTAGTGTTTACCTTCTTTCATTCAATATTATGCTTGTGATGAATGTAAATAAATTACAACTCTGATATTTTCTTCTCATTTATTTTTATCTTTCTGTCCAGAGATTCTGGGAAGCCTTAGTGATTTTTGAAATTTCCATATACAAAATTGGTTACATTCTTAATACTGACTAGAAAATAAATCCCCAACTCTCACATGTCTCTTTTAAACTTTTTATCAATGTATTCAACAGGATCTGATTCTAAAAAATATGTTTTTATTGATTTTTAGAGAGAGAGTAAGGGAGATAGATAGAAATATCAATGAGAGAGAAGCCTCATTGATTGGCTGCCTCCTGCAAGCCCCCTCCTGGGGATGGAGCCCAAAACCCGAGCATGTGCCCTGACCTGTAATTGAACCGTGACCTCTTGGATCCAACTGCATGCTCAACCACTTAGCCACGCCGGCTGAGCTGATTTTTAATTGTATCCTACTTATTCTTCTTTATTTTTACCTTGAATTATTTAGGTAGGACAAGCCATTATTTACATAATGTATAATGCTCCACTACACAAAGTATTTATTGTCATGATTCCATTTTCCAAAATATAATATCCTCTTTTTGCTTGCAAATGCTTCATCTAGAAAGATCTCGTGACCACCTTAGAGGACTTTAACCTGCCTCATTAATCCATTATTCTAAATGGCTTATTCATGCTGCTTTTCACTGACTTTAAATTGCTGAGCCATCTTTTGTAAATTTAAAGTGTTTTTGTTTGTTTGTTTGTTGTTGATTTGGCAATTGCTGAGGTAAATGTCAAGTTATCCTGATTCCATTATATGTCAATTTATTCTGTAATCCCTATAGTGAATTTTTGAACAATGATGAGTTAAAGGATATGTGCCACTGAATAGGTACCTAAACAACCTTTAGATGCATCAATTGCTGGCTGATTTAGTGGCTTCTTAAATTATAATTTTATACTGTCCTTGAAACAAGTGCTAACCTATTTCTCATATACTACATCACTGTTATCATTCCTCCTATCATTATACAGTGAAGGAATTCTTTCCGATCACACTTATACCTTGGTCCCTGTTGTCTCAATATAGCATTTGATCTGAGACAGTGCAGTGCTTGGTACATGTGGCAAACGGCTGTACTACTTTTTACAGTCTCACATCTAAATAGTTTCACAAGGTCTGGTTATGTGAACTAAATTTCTATGATAGTCCAGAAATAATGACACACCTGCAGCTAAAGTTTCAATTTTATTAAAAACTCTAACAACCGAAACCAAAACAGTTCAGAATTGCAGTGGATACTGGGGAAGTAAAACAGGAGAGTGATAACAAGCTGCTACAGGAAATGTCAGGCACTTAAAATAATTCAGGCAGAAAGAGGTCCTTGAGTGATTGTGTTAACGGGCCCAGTTCTCTCTCGAACAGTATTCTTCACCATGTGACTTCACAGGCTATCTCAATAAAGAGAGAGAGTCTCTTTTTCTACTTTTTGAATCTGAGAAATGTGAATTTAGGCATTTGACTTGTTTTGGCCAATGTTGTAAAAGCCAGTTTCTTATAAATAGAGGCCTTTGCATCTGCTGTTGAAGCTATGTTACTGCCAGATAACATACCTGGACCCACTGCTAAAGGGTGAGAAACGGAAGCAAAATCATCCTGTCACCTGACCTGACAGCAAACGGACTGCCTGACAGATGTAAGAGTGGGCCGAGCTCAAAATAAGGAGAGCTGCACACCCAAACACAGGCCAAATCTCTATCCTACACACTTTGAAGGTGAAATAAATGCTTATTGCTTTAAGCCACTGATATTTGAGGTGGTTTGTTATATAGCACACTTGTGGTATTAGAAATCCAATACAGAAATCAGAGGAGTCCTGCCATATTAAAAATAAAACATAATGAAATTTGTTGGTTAGCAGAAGCTTACAAAATGACCATGATGCCCTATGGATCTAGGAAAACTAATGGCCTCTTGTGATACTGGGATATAAGAAATATATATTTAGTGTTCATCTCATGTTTCTGGCATAAGAATGTCTAAAACCCTTGGAATTTCCTAAGTGTTAGGTATGAGAGGTACATTTTTGTTATTTACGATAAGCCCCTTTTAACCATATCTGAGTTTATGCTAATAAGGTGACACTGGGTGGGTCCCTAGAGAGCTGCAGGATGCAGGCTGGGTGCCAGAGGAACCAATCATGTGATTAGAGGGCTGGAACTTGCAGCCTCACATCCCAACCTAAGGAGAGGGAAGAGGGGGCTAGACATTGAGTTAATTACCAGAGGACAATGATTTAATCATTCATGCCTGCATAATGGAACTTCCATAAGAACTCTGAATGATGGGATTCAAAGAGCTTCTGGTTAGTGAACACATCAAGGTTCTGGGATTGTGACACATCTGCAGGGGGCAGGGGTGCTCACACCCCTTCTCACATTCTTTTCCTTATGAATCTCTTCCATCTGGCTGTTTGTGAGTTGTATCCATTATAATAAACCAGTAAATGTAAGTAAAGTGCTTTCTTGTTCTGTGAGCAGTTCTAGCAAGTTATTAAACCTGAGGATGGGGTTATGGGAAACTTATAGCTAGTTGGTCAGAAGTATGGGTTGCCCTGAGTTGAGATTGTTGCTTGAAGTGGGGACAGTCTTGACAGGGTGTGCCCTTAAGCTGTCAAGTCTACACTAACTCCAGGTAGTTAGTATCAGAATTGAAGCAACTTGTAGGATACCCAGTTGGTATCTGAAGAGTCGAATAATTGGTTGGTGTGGGAAACTAAAACCCCCACACATTTGGTGTGATAAGTTTGGTTGTTTAAAAACACAAAGATAGAAGCACTTGTAATATGTAGTGAAATATTTAATAAAATTCTATTAAAAACTTTTAGATTTGGGTAAAAAACCCCAAAACAAACAAACAAAAAACCTCTCCAGGCTAAGTGTTGAAAGTGGCAGCTGATACCTTTTAACTGTATATTATAAGACAGTGCAAAAAAGAGATGTGGTCAAAAGGAAAAAAATGAGATGCAATTTGCAAGAGGGGCTAGAACTTTTTAGATTAGAAAAATAACATCGATTCTTTCTCCTGGCCAATGTAATACTCTCAAATAAGATACGGCCTCAGACTATAGATCTCACAAGGATGGAGTTGTGAAACTCTTTGTCATGACCTTTTAAAAAGTCAGGTCAGTGATTCCTAGACACTTTGAGCTCTCTCAAAAGAATTTTGAGAAAGCTTTAGTTTATAGCACACAGAAACCCAGTTTCAAAATAGTAGAAAATAAATCCAAAGAGGAAGACATAGCAGGAAATTAATTAGGAGTATAGCTTTTGTTGTATGGGTTGAATTATAATCAGTTGGTAATAAAACTAACAAAAATTTTCAAGAAATAATAATAATGAAACAAGTTTCCACAGCCTCTCTTAACCTCCAAATTTTTGTTAGGAAACAGGCTGAGGAAATTCCACAATATTTTCTAATGCCTTTAATAGAAGTGCTTAAGGAGTTTAGTGAAGAACAAATGAGGTCCAAGGAGGGAAAGACAAGTGAAGTGGAGGAAAAAGGACTGAGGATCCACTCCAGTGGAATAAAATCAATTTCTATTGAAGGGATAGTTTCCAACCCCAGAGTAGGCATCTCAGACAACACTAACCCAGCAGGGTTAAAAATAGCTATGGCTGCCCCGGCCAGTGTGGCTCCATGGTTGTTGGCTCACACACCGAAGGGCCTCAGGTTCGATTTCCGGTCAAGGACACGTGCCTGGGTTGCAGGTTTGATACTCCCCCCAGTGGGGGCATGTGCTGGTGGCAACCAATCAATGTGTCTCTCTCACATTGATATTTCTCTCTCTCCCCTTCCACTCTCCATTCCCTTCCACTCTCTCTCCATTCCCTTCCACTCTCTCTCAAAATCAATGGAAAAAATATCCTTGGTGAGGATTAACAACTAAATTCCCTATGACCAAGCTACTGCTCTGAACCTGTTATTACTCATCTCTATTTAGAGTCTAAGTATTTATTGTAGTTATTCCGCCTCTTTCTCACCATTACATACTTTTTGTTTGTGGGTGTTGCCTTTTTAGTTTATAGTTCCCCCAGACTAAGACTAGACTCATTTGGATCTGATGTTGGTAATGAGGTCCTATATTTTTAGCTTGATCTGATTAAGTAGAACTTTCTTGGTCTTGGTAGGGAATAGGTGTTTTTTTTTGCCTGTGAAAGTGGTGTGAATAATTGTAGCCTGATTACGGTACATTAATTTTATTGGTGGATATAATTGTTCACTTATCCCTGAACCCATGCCATTTGATATGCTGTGTCGCAGGTCATCTCACTGGAGTTGTGGACTCTAAGTCCTCCACTGCTTGATTAGGAGTTTGGCTATTTTACTTGTTTAACCAGAGAGATCTCAGCACTAGTGATCATACAAAAGCTTTCACTTATGTTTTTCAGCCTCAGCTCTCACCATGAGAGTATGCTTAGACTAGCCTGCCTGGAAGATGAAAGACATGTGGCCCAGTCATCCCTATAAATCTGCTCTCTCTTATTCTTACCTATCTTTTTAATATTTCCCACACTCGGTTTAACTCACTGTGAGCCAGGATGGTATTTGCATATGCTATTCCCTGTACCCAAAACATCCTTCTTATACTTGTTGAATATAACATTCTTTCTGGTTCTTTTTGCCTTTTATGTCTTTAATTTTATTTTTTGATTACAGTTTACATTCAATATTATTTTGTAGTAGTTTTAAGTGTAAGACATAGTGGTTAGACAGTAATATACCTCTGGTTCTTTTTAATTATCATTACCTTAGCGATTATCCTATGTGCTAGTTCAGGTTCTCTAAGAAGCAGAGCCCAAGGCAGGATTAAATAGATGTTCAAGGGATTTCTTGGGGAAAAAACACCTGTCAGTGAATAAAAGAAAGGTAGACAGGATTGAAGAGCGATCAGCCAGATTGCAAGGCAGGCACACTCCTGTGAGGCAGTAGAGGAAGGACGATGGCAAGACATAACTGCAATAGATATCCACCACCTGCCTAAGTCCCACCTTCCCACTTACACATCATACTTGACTTCTTAAGCTCCAGAGCCCCTCTAGTTAAGATTGGTTCTCCCCTAATGCAACTCCCTCAGTGATATAGTATCATTTTCATTTTTTTTGTTCATATGTTACAGAATTTCCAGAAATGTATGTAGGGATGTCATCTTTTGAGCTATCTACCATGGTTTCTATTATATATTAAGTTCCATGTTTATTTCTTCATTATCATTCTACTAAAATTAATTGCACATCAGTTTTTATATAATCTGAAAACCTCTGAATATTTGTAGAAAAGGAAATATTCACATTTTTGTGTGCTATTTCTTGCAAGTAAGCAATATTTCTGTCACACATTTTTACTTAATTTTATGCATTTGATCTTTTACATTTTCTATTTCCTGAACAACCTTGTTGATATCCTCTACATTTTGTGACTCTTATTTGTCTAATATTCCTCTGTTAGTGGTTTAAAATATTTTAATTCTAACAGATACCCTTATATTTTCAATTGCATATTAAACCATTACCTTTTTCTTATTTTATAAAATAAATATTCTAGAAAGCCAACATATTTGGCTTGCTTTTACTTTTACCCGTATCCTTTCATATCTGTTTTGTTGAAATCATTTGTGGTGTTGGGGAAGGGAGCCACATGGCGAGGACTTGAGTGCTCTGTGGGAGTTGCGCGTGGTCCCTGGCTGATACCAAGAGATTTGAGGCCTCATAAAATGGGAAGGAGATGAATTCTGTCAATAACCAGTGAGCCGTAAGAAGACCTTAAGCCTTAGATGAGATTTTAGTCCTGGACAATGCTTTGATTTTAGTTTAATGAAACCTGAGCAGTGTACCCAGCTAACCTGTACCTGGAGTCCTGACACATAGAAACCGTAAGATAATCAATTGGTGTTTTCAGCTATTAAGTTTGTAGTAATTTGTTTCATAGCAATAGAAAACTAATCAACCATTATGTCTCGCCTGGGTTATTACCATAACCTATCTATTCTCCTTACTATTACTGATGCTTACCCATTGTCTATTCTCTGAAGAAAGTGGGGTAAAACTTTAAAAATTATCTACAAATATTTTACTCCTCTGCTAAAACCACACAATTATTTTTAATTTCAATTGGTGTAATAATCACAGTCTTTATAGTTGTGACAGAAATACTTTCTTGTGTCCTAGAAAACATTCTGTCACCCACGGTTCCGCCTGTTCATGCTGCTCCAATAGTTCTGCCTGTAATTTAAGCCTATTCCTGCTTCTGGCACTTGTTTTTCTCTTTGTTTTATTTGGATTTTTTGCCCCTAAATATATGCAGATCTAACTGCCTTGGTAAGGCTTCATGAACACTATAGAAAACACACAGCGCTTTACTGCAGTTATCTATTTTTGTACCCTGATATATTTTTATCCATAATTTACCTCCTGTATATTTTCTTGTTTACTTAGTTATTGTTCGTCACCCCCAAAAGAATATAAGCCCCACCCAAATGGGAACTTTGCTGTATTCATTGCTAAATCCCTAGTACCTAGACCGCTGCCTGGAAAATAGTAGGTGTTCTATAAATATGTGTTAAATAAATAAGGAAATGAAATATGTTGGTAAATTTTTGTATTATTTTTAATGCTTTTATCTTGTTAGTTCCAGATTGATTTTGGACTCTGTTCTGCTTCCTCGCCTAAGACCATCATGATTGTACAGAAATAGTTATAGATCTTACATGCAGCATGTAAATGTTCCTAACCGTCACTTCCTACTACATGTGTCGAGGGACCAGATCTTCCTGTGTGCTGCTCTTTTGTTTGTTTTGTTTTGCTCACTGATTACCACAATCTTACACCATGATCATGTACTGCTTCTACTACTTTCAAATCTAAGATGTGTGCTTGGTGTTTTTACTATTTTCTGGAGCTTTCTTAGAGATGACATTTCTTTCTCTCCCTCTCTCTCCTTTTCTCGTTCATTTCTCTTGCATTTGGATGACGACACTGGGCCCCAATAACATGCTGGCCTTAGTCTCAATTCCTTTTTTTTTAAAACTGCCTCAAGATTTCACAAATTTTTAGTTTCACAGGTAGTACTTATTTACATTTTTGGAGTTAAATGTATGTGTTTGGAATTTATTTTTTATCATTTGGGTCAGAAACACATTTTTATTTTCCGGACACTTTGGCCTTTGAATACTTTCTCCATAAAAATATTAAAATTATAGTTTTCAATTGTATTGGTATAAAGATGGATATATAAACATTATGTATTACAATGTTTTTTTCAACCTAAAATTTATTATTTTCTGATTTCAAAAGAAATTCAAAAGAATTTGTGGCCATTAATGGTATTCAATTCTAGTCCCTAAACATTTTATGTATTGAACCTAATATCTGTCAACCTTAACATAAATTTATTTTTATAGGAAGAATAGAAAATTCTTCAGCCATCCTGATAAAATATTTCTTATAACTGCAAAAAATAATGTTGATATTATAAATATACATTAGCTACTATCTGAAGAGGATTTTATAATTTAATTAAATATCATAGTGGAATACAACTAACACTATATGCCCAGCCATTACTGTGCAGGCTCTCACAAATTTTTAAACCACCTTATTAAGATATGATAGACATATAGAAAGGTGTACATATTTAATGTATAAGACTTGATGCATTTGAACATGAGTATACATCATGAATCCATCACCACAATCTATCCCATAACTATATGGGATAAATATTTCATCACTTCCAAAAATTTCTTCCTGTCCTCTTTATTTTTTATTATTTTTTTTGTAATAAGAACACTTAACATAAAATCTAACGTCTTAGAAAAATTTTAAGTATTTTCAGTAATTTTTATCAGTTTTGTCAGTGATTTTAAAATACTATTTTTCAATTTGTTTTCTTTTTTCTATGTGATTTCAAATAATATCATTTTGAATGTTATTTCACCAATATAGTATAAATTCTGCATGTATTTTGTGTTTGTGGATAAAATATAAAGCAATGAATGAGTTGTGCCATCCAATGTTTCAATGTCTTTACTAAACTTTCTTCATAGTTTCTCTACCTTAGCATATTTCTGTCACTATTGATAATCCAATCATCTGATTCAACCAAAAACCTGTGAGCATGGGCTTCACTCTTACATCCATCACTTTGTTCATTCCTTCTTTACCCAACATTGCTTATTCTATGCCTAGGACATTTCTTAAGTCCACCTTTCTATTTCTGCTCCATCAGGTTAGTAAAACAGCTTCTGAACTGGCATCTCTGCTTATAGTCTTATTCTCTTTCAAGAGGCTCATCAATTTTTAGGTTGAGTGGTATAATATCTATCATCTATCTATATCTATATCTATCTATCATCTATCTATCAATCATCTATCTATCATCATCCATCTATATCTATCTATCATCTATCTATCATCTACCTATCTATCTATCTATCTATCATCTATCTATCATCTATCTATCTATCTATCTATCTATCTATCTATCTATCTATCTATCTATCATCTATCTATCTATCTATCTATCTATCATCTATCTATCTATCTATCTATCTATCTATCTATCTATCTATCATCTATCATCTATCTATCATCTATCTATCATCTATCATCTATCTATCTATCTATCTATCTATCTATCTATATCTATCTATCTATCTATCATCTATCTATCTATCATCTATCATCTATCTATCTATCTATCTATCTATCTATCTATCTATCTATCTATCTATCATCTATCTATCTAATCTATCTATCTATCATCTATCTATCATCTATCTATCTATCTCTCTATCATCTATCTATCATCTATCTATCTATCTATCTATCTATCATCTATCTATCTATATCTATGTATCTATCTATGTATCTATCTATGTATCTATGTATCTATCTATGTATCTATGTATCTATCTATCTATCTATCTATCTATCTATCTATCTATCTATCTATCTATCATCTATCTCTATCTATCTATCATCTATCTATCTATCATCATCTATCTATATCTATCATCTATCTATCTAATCTATCTATCATCTATCTATCTATCTATCTATCATCTATCTATCTATCTATCTATCTATCTATCTATCTATCTATCTATCATCTATCTATCTATCATCATCTATCTATCTATCTATCTATCTATCTATCTATCTATCTATCTAATCTATCTATCTATCATCTATCTATCATCTATCTATCTATCTCTCTATCATCTATCTATCATCTATCTATCTATCTATCATCTATCTATCTATATCTATGTATCTATCTATGTATCTATCTATGTATCTATCTATCTATCTATCTATCTATCTATCTATCATCTATCATCTATCTCTATCTATCTATCATCTATCTATCTATCATCATCTATCTATATCTATCATCTATCTATCTAATCTATCTATCATCTATCTATCTATCTATCATCTATCTATCTATCTATCTATCTATCTATCTATCATCTATCTATCTATCTATCTATCTATCTATCTATCTATCTATCATCTATCTATCTATCATCATCTATCTATCTATCTATCTATCTATCTATCATCTATCTATAATCTATCTCTATCTACCTATCTATCTATCTATCATCTATCTATCTATCTATCATCATCATCTATCTATCATCTATCTATCTATCTATCTATCTATCTATCTATCTATCTATCTATCTATCTATCATCTATCTATCTATCTATCTATCATCTATCTCTATCTATCTATCTATCTATCTATCTATCTATCTATCTATCTATCTATCTATCTATCATCTATCTATCTATCTATCTATCTATCTATCTATCATCATCATCTATCATCATCTATCATCTATCTATCATCTATCTATCTATCATCTATCTATCTATCATCTATCTATCTATATCTATCTATCATCATCTATCTATCATCTATCTATCTATCTATCTATAATCTATCTCTATCTATCTATCTATCTATCTATCATCATCTATCATCTATCTATCATCTATCTATCTATCATCTATCTATCATCTATCATCTATCTATCTATCTATCTATCTATCTATCTATCTATCTATCTATCATCTATCTATCATCTATCTATCTATCTATCTATCTATCTATCTATCTATCTATCTATCTATATCATCTATCTATCTATCATCTATCTATCATCTATCTATCTATCTCTCTATCATCTATCTATCATCTATCTATCTATCTATCATCTATCTATCTATATCTATGTATCTATCTATGTATCTATCTATGTATCTATCTATGTATCTATCTATCTATCTATCTATCTATCTATCTATCTATCATCATCTATCTCTATCTATCTATCATCTATCTATCTATCATCATCTATCTATATCTATCATCTATCTATCTAATCTATCTATCATCTATCTATCTATCTATCATCTATCTATCTATCTATCTATCTATCTATCATCTATCTATCTATCTATCTATCTATATCTATCTATAATCTATCTCTATCTATCTATCTATCTATCATCTATCTATCTATCTATCTATCTATCTATCTATCTATCTATCATCATCTATCATCATCTATCATCTATCTATCATCTATCTATCTATCATCTATCTATCTATCTATCATCTATCTATCTATATCTATCTATCATCATCTATCTATCATCTATCTATCTATCTATCTATAATCTATCTCTATCTATCTATCTATCATCATCTATCATCTATCTATCATCTATCTATCTATCATCTATCTATCTATCTATCTATCTATCTATCTATCTATCTATCTATCTATCTATCTATCTATCTATCATCTATCTATCTATCTATCTATCTATCATCTATCTATATATCTATCTATCTATCATCTATCTATCTATCTATCTATCATCTATCTATCATCTATCTATCATCTATCTATCTATCTATCATCTATCTATATCATCTATCATCTATCTATCTATCTATCTATCATCTATCTATCTATCATCTATCTATCATCTATATCTATCATCATCTATCATCATCTATCTATCTTTCATCATCTATCTATCTATCATCTATATCTATCTATCTATTTACATATAGAGGCACTTCTATTTTTAATTTTTTGAGGTAACCCCATACTGCTTTCCACAGTAGCTACACCAATCTGTATTCCCATCAAGAAGCTTTTAAAAAAGGTTTACATCTCAAAGGGGCAGAGAAAGAATTTGCAATTATAAGTTTTCTAGAGTAAATGACCTAAGAAAAGGAAGGAAGAAGCTCTGTGGTTAGGTCATCAGATTCTGCAGTAGCCAGCTGGGAAGGAGGTCAGGGGCTAAGAGTCAGGAAGCAGCATGTCTAAACTTTAGTCAAGCTGAGGGAAACACTAAGGCCAATATACATTATCTGTACCAGCATTCACAGCAGGCTATGAGATAGACATTATTTTCTTTCCAATCTTGGTAATTTTAAGAGATCTGATAAAATCCATAATGTTATTTATGTTAAACCCAAGATTCAAACTTAACTGCAAATTATTTTTTCCTAACAAGAAATTTTTGATTAATATAAAACCTTTCTGTCTAAAACCCCATGCTTGTATTTTCTATTTTATGTGCCATCTAAAGTTAAAATATAAAAATCCAGGGGAAAGACGATAATAATAATAGACTCTAAAGAGCTGCAGAAGTTCTAAGAGAGATTCGAAAGGTTAGAGATCAAAGGCCTCATGTTTTCAAACTACACATTATCTATGCTGAATCATTATACTAATGAGATCCCACTGCAGAGTTCACATTTATAAAAAAGGGTTTTCATTTTACAAATGTAGAGTCAAATTTTCCTAATGCATCTCCTTTTCCCTTTGGAAACAGTCTTAACTCATTAAGGCCATAAGGGCATTATTTCCTAAAGCTGCCTCTCTTTAAATTCATGATTTATAAAAAAATGTCTGCCAGGAAAGTTTACTGTAATATGAACTACTCATACTCAGACACATTTTTCCATTGTCACATTACATTACCATGGACCATGTGCTGCACTTACAGCCTAGCTTGTACCTTTCCCACGTATATTATACTGAGGAGACTTTGGACTTTCTAGGCCTTAAATGCTCCTCTCATGCTAATTCATATAAGACTCCAGTTCTGTTTTAACCATGAGGTTCAATGGTTTACAGAGATTATTTATGGCCTAAACTTTCTTTGAATGTGCTGTATGTGTAAAGATAATACGTAAAGCAAATTAAAACTTAGTATCTCTGTTTGGAGAAGGAGTTGGATTCAGAAATCCTCATGTCTATGTCCAATGCCTTTCAGGAACTCCTGAGGTACTTTTGCAACTTTGTGAGACTCTGTGGAAATTAATCAGAAAATCAGCTCTCTCATATAATCTCCACATATTTAGATAAGTAAACTAGAAGAAAAAAGATAATAACCCACATGTCTTGCATTTTACAAAGAGTACAAAATAAAGCTTTAACCAATTCGGTCTTGCCCCTGTGTTATTTCCATGTTTACTACTTTTCATATAACTAAAAATCTGTATAGAGGTAAAAGAAAATTTCAACTTTTAAACATTCAAGTAGAAAAACTTATGTTTTCTCTGGCTTAATAATTCAAAGAAAAGATTATTTTATTTATTTAATTTTCACATGCCTATGTTTATTATAACATTAATTATAAAAAGAAAACTTATTAAATAAAATTAATGAAACTGACACATTTTTCCCTGATTTCTGGCATGCCAAATTCCCTAATTCCCCCCCCCCCAAAAGTTAACACGGATAATTTATCCTTTGGGACTTGATAGCATCAAGAATAAAGGCCTGTATTTGGAAATCTAGAATATTCTGCTATGGGTAAAACTGATCTCAAAAATAGTTGTTCTACTTGTTACTTTTTCCACCAATTAAATTTGAAAATCATTTAGAGAGATATCTAATCTTTTCTCTGCTTCTTTTTCCCCACTTGCTGACTCAGTTAATTTACAAGATTATTACACCATTCATTTACTATTATCTCTCTGTCAAATAATATAGTAAGTGTTGAGATTAATGAAAGAAACATATGGAACATAGACAGCCTTCAAAAATGAGCTATCTATTTGGAGTCTCCTCTAGTTAGCCCCTCTTGGGGTGGTCCTGTGGTTTCCTTATATTCCACAGTTCCCATCTTTACCTGCATACTCCTCACTCAGTCTTTTATGGGTGAATAATAATATCCGGGTTGTGATGACAGAAATTCTTTTAATTTTAATGTCTACTGTCGGGGGACAATTTTTGCTCATTCGAGAATTTGAGGAGCATAGTATACTTCTTTTCTATATAAACATTTTGATATTTTTCTTAGTAATCATATCCAAAAAAAAATTCTTGCAGTAGATATACAAGAACAATTAAAATAATTTGTTAAATCATCTCCAGTTATCTTAGAATTAAGTTCATTTTTGTATCTTTCTATCCTACAGCACATTTTTAAATTCTAAAATAGAATAGGTTTATGATAGACAAAATGAATAACATTACATAGCAGAGTTGATTTTCACATTTATGCAAGTCTTGCCCCACAGTTTCTGAGAGAAACATCATCAGTAAAATAAATTTGAGGGAACAATTACACAATAGTATACTGTCATGGTTAAAATCCTAAACACAACATCAAATGCTGATGGAGCAATAGGAACTCATTTATTACTGGTAGCAAATGAATATGTGAAGAACAGGAATTTTTAGAGTGGTAAAACTATTCTATTTGATACTGTAGTGGAGGATATATGACAACATGCATTTATCAAAATCTGTGGAGTAGCCCTAGCCAGCCTGGCTCAGTGGCTAGAGCACTGGCCTGAGGACTGAAGGGTTCCAGGTTCGATTCTGGCCAAGGGCACGAACCTCAGTTGCAGGTGCCAATTGGGAGGCAACCAATTGATGTGTCTCTCTCACATCGATGTTTCTCTCTCTCTCTCTCCCCTCCTTCCACTCCCTTATGAAAAGCAATGGAAAAAATATCCTCAGGTGAGGATTAAAAAAAATGTAGTGGATCATCAAAACCTATGGAGCTATACAACAGAAAGAGTGATTCCTAGTGTATGTTCTAAATTTTAGTTAAAAATAATGTATCCATATTTGTTTATGAATTGTAACAAATATATGACACTAATGCAATACATTATAAGTGAAATTGTGAGCCTATGAGAGAGAGAATAAATCAGAACTCTGAAGAATCTGCCTAACATTCTGTAAACATAAAGCTGCTTTAAAAAATAAGGTCTTAGTGATTTTTAAATTTTTATTTATTTTTAATTTAATTTTTAATTTTTAAAAATATATCTTTATTGATTTCAAAGAGAGGAAGGAAGCGAGCAAGAGAGAGAGAGATAGAAACATCAATGATGAGAAAGTCATCGATTGGCTGCCTCCTGCATGCCCCCTACTGAGGATCAAGCTCGCAACCCGGTCATGTGCCCTTACCAGGAATAGAACTGCGATCTCCTGGATCCTAGGTCAATGCTCAACTGCTGAGCCACATCCAGCAGGGGTCTTAGTGATTTTAAAAAAACAAACTTAAATAGTTATAAATCTAGGAAAAATGTACAGGACTTGCATGGCGAAAATTAGGAAATATTCCTATAAATAAATGGAGAAATATATTGTGCTTATGAATTGGAAGTCCTAATATACTAGAGACATTTCTTTCCAAGTTCATATACACCTATAAATACAATTTGTATCAAAATTCTAGCAAGATTTTTATTTTTATTTATTTTATTTAAAAAAATATATCTTTATTGATTTCAGAGAGAGGAAAGGAGGGGGGGAGAGAGGGAGAGAAAAACATCAATGATGAGAGAGTCATTGATCAAGCATGCAACCAGGCATGTGCCCTGACCGGGAATCGAACCCCGATCGCCTGGATCCTAGGTTGACGCTCAACCGCTGAGCCACGCTTGGTCAAGCAAGATTTTTAAATACAAACATGGTTATCTAAGACTTTTTTAGATACAACTCTACTTAATCTCTACTTGTTTCCCTGCTTATAAAAATTAACTTAAAATAGATTATGAACTATATGTAAAATGTATAGCTTAAATATAGATGATAAAATACAGGAGAAAAATTTCTTAATTTAGGGCTAGGAATAGGGAAGTGTCTTACACTCAACACCAAAAGCATGATCCATAAGTGGGAAAAAATGACCAATTTTATTACTTTAAAATTTGTCTTTTGCTCTGTAAAAGACCATCACAACAGATTCAACAACTACTAACTGAAAGAAATATTTGCAAAGTGCATATCCAACCAAAGACTAGTATCTAGAACATATAAAGCACTCTATACATTTAATGGTAAAAACAAATTAGAAAAAGGGCAAAAGACATGATTTAACATTTCACCAGAGGAGATATACAAATGACAAGCACAAGAAAAAGAAAGTTAAATGTTATTAGAAAAATGTAACTTAAGACCAGAATGGTACACTTGTCACTGTGGTAAAAAATAAAAATAAGGACATCAGCCAATGCTGGTGATGATGCAGAAAAACCAGACCACATATGCATTTCTGACTGGAATATAAAATGGCATGGGAGCTCTGAAAAACAGCTTGGCTATTTCTTAAGACCTAAACATGCAACTCTTATATGACCCAGCAAGTACACTTCTAGGCACTTATTGAAAAACAGTGAAAACTTATGTTCATACAAAAATCCGTAATTGAATGTTTATAGTAGCTCTATTCACAATCACCTAAAATTGGATAAGTCTCAGATGTAAAACAAACTGTAGTTCAATATCATAGAACACTACTCAGCAATAAAAAAGATCTAACTATTAATATGCACAAAAATCTGTATGAATCTCCAAAGAATTATACCAATTGAAAAAAGTCATTACTCAAAATTGTACAGTTGCTTATTGTATGAGTCCATTTATATAACATATTTGAAATGACAAAATTATAGAACTGGAGAACAGATGAATGTTCACTAGGGGTTAAAGAAGTAGGAATGGGAGGTAAGTGAATGTAGCTATAAAGTGAACATGATATTCTTAATAGCAATATCCTGGTTGTGATATTGTGCATGAGAGATATGCCAATTTGGTTTATGTGTCATTTTAATATGTTAAGTTGTGATATCCTAAGTATATGAAAATTTGAGGCTTCCTTCAAGCTTAAACTACTTCAGTATTAGAAAGAAATGCATTCACATGTATTAGAAACAAAAGAGAACCCAATCAAGTGATCAGGACTTCTCTGTATCCCATGTGTAATAGTTGAATAGAAATGTAAGCTACCTGGTTTGAAGAGCTGAAAGATCAAAACCTTAAAACTATTACTATGATTTGATGTATTTTATCAGTGTTATCAACAGGAATCTATCACCATAATAGCTAGATATTCTATATGCAACTTAGAGTCAACTAATATTGAGCATATACTTAATTCTTGGGGAGATTTAGCAAGATATTTCTCTTCCCTTAGTAGGATTCATAAATTTCAAATATGTATTTTTGAGAAACTAAAAACTGTAAAATAAAATTTTATGTTAAGGAATATGTACATTTCAGTATTCTAAATATATATAATATTTAAGATAACTTTACTATTAGAGAGTGTGTAAGAATTGTCATTTTAACTTTAACTATAAACTCAAGGTAACTTTATGATAATAGCTAAAAATCTAATTTCTAAAAAATTATGAAAATATAACAAATAATTTATAACATATGTTTAATTTATTGGGCTTATAGATGTTATTTGATTACTCAGGAATGTTTCATTTCTATGTTAATTAAAATATGGTTATAAAACAAAAATGAATATAATATATTAGTACTGTAAATGCAGATAAAATATTCAAAGTTTAATTAAGTTTGTGAATGTACTTTATTCTATTTAAAGTACTCAAATGTAATTCTTAATGTGTGCTTTAGATAGAAATAGAATGGTAGAAATTGCATACTGAATTTCAAAGCTTAAGGAATAAACTATTGTATTTGTAACTTTAGTTAATTGAATATTAATCTTTAAATTTTTAATACATTTCTGAATACACACACACACACACGAAAAACACATATGTAACAGAGTCAAGGAGAATTCATCTCTGCTATATTATGCCAAATGGAATGTCAGAGAAAGTTTCATGGAGGAAAATGAAATTAAACGTAAAGTAATCCATGCTAAGATAACATGGGGGAAAATTATAAGTATGTGGTAGGATTGATTTAGAAGAAAAAATACTTAGAAAAATATACCAAAATTCACTGTAAGTTTGGTATTGTATGATAAAATTATGAGATGAGATAAAATAAAAAATAAGTTGATGAAACAAAAATGAACTTTGAAGAGTTAAAGAAAGGAACCAAAGGTCAAGGAATTAGGATTAAACAATTTATACATAATATATAAATGATAAATGACATAGATGTAATAATAATTAAATCATTGAGACTAGGGAAAAGCTAAAATAATTATAGTGAACCCAGAATAAAAAGAAAAAAAGAATTTAAAATTATTAAATAGGTATTTTAATGCATATGCAGAATAGAGAAGATTTAAAACACTCTAGTAATTGACATTTCTAAAGAACATCATTAATGGAAAAGCAAAATTCCAATATATAAAGAAATGTTTTTTGAAATATTTTAAATGAATTCATATAGTGAGAGTAAAAAATACACATTCATATAGAAATAAAACACCTAACCTGGCTTAAACTACTGAATTTCAATTGAATCTATAGATAAAAAGATTAAAAGAAATTCACTTAAAATAGGGAAAATTCAGTCTGGATTCTGAAATCTCTATAGCAATTTTCAAACCCAGATGGAAAAATATCTTGAGAGAAAAATAATATATCTTAACAAGGTTATTCTCAACCTGATAGTCTTAAAACTATAAAGGCAACAGAGAAAAATCTCAATTTTACAAGGACTCAAGCAATATAATGCCCATGAGTTTATGTTGAAGAAAAAGAACACAGTTTAATAAAAAAATTCAGGCAACCAATAAATGAAGAAATAATACGCAAGGTATCTAGTGGCAAGCTTTGGATGAATTTAATCTGAAACAAAAACTAAGAAAAAAATATATAAGAAAAGCCTTAGTATAATGTTTATTAAATTTTATAAGTAAAAATAAAAATATACATATTTAACAGGTATGGAGAAATGGAAGAATAACTGAGTATATTAACTTCCTCATTTGGGAGTTTATAAATAAGATCTTTATTGATATACCAACAATAAGAGTATGCTTATTTTACTTATTTAGAGAACTACTATGAAAATAACCACAAAACTATAACTAAGAAAACCCCAAGTACAATAATTCCCCCTAAATCATAGGGAGTACATTCCAAGACCTTAGTGGATGCCTGAAATCATGGAGAATACCAAAACTTACATATAATATGCTATTTCCTATGCATACATAGCTATGGTAAAGTTTCATTTATAAATTAAGCACAGTAAGAGATTAATAATATTAAAACAGAAAAAATTATAACTATGCTGTAATAAAATTATGTGAATGCAGTCCCCTCCTCTCTTTAGAGTTCCTTATTGTACTGTACGTACAGTGTGGATATGCTAGACAAAGGAATGATTCATGTCTCAGGTGGGACACAGCAGGACGGTGCTAGATTTCATTATGCTACTCAGAATGGCGTGCAATATAAAACTTACGAAATGTCCATTTCTGAAATTTCCCATTTAATATTTTCAGACTGCAGTTGGCCATGGTAACTGAAACCACAGAAAGTGAAACCACAGATAAAGTGGAAACCACTGTAATAGCAGCTTTCAAAATTGGAAATGCCATTCATTAGAGAAGCTGCATCACTTACACCAACAGAAGGGGGCACTCTTGATCTAAGAATTTCATAAACTACTCCAAACTGCCAAGTCTAAAATCTAGTGGTTTACGTCCATGCCAGAAGTTAGCAAAATTTTTTTTTTTTTTTTTTTGGTAAATGACTAGATAATAAATATTTTCAGCTTTGTGGGTCCTACAATTTATGTCACACCTACTCATCTCTGCTGTTGTAGTGTGAAATTAGCCATAGATAATACATAAATTATAGACCTGACTTTATTCCAACAACTTTGTTAACCAACACAGGTCTAATCTGACGCATTGACTGTGGTTTGAGGACCCCTAATCTAACCCTCTCTACTATAAAAAGAAAATAATAAAAACATTTTAGTAAATGGAAAACCTTCTCCCAAATGACACTAACCAGAAGGAAAATAAACACAACACTCCAAAATGAAGGAAATATTGATAGGGAATATGTATACATAGAACAATTTACCTTCAACAAAAACACTGAAGCAATTGCTACTAAAACTATTCAGCTCTAATAATAATAAAAGATGTTGGTCCCAGGTTTGGACAAGGAAAGTACAAGATGAGCCTAGAAAGTCTTATTGTACCAGAAAGTAAGAATATGTTGAAAAAGATGGGAAACTTTCAAGCGATACAAGAGACAGGTAAAATTGGCATTAAATTAAAATAAATACAATTAAAGATTTACATATAACTCCCAGGATAAAATAATTCACAAGTCAACATTCATGTAAATGAATACACAAATAAATAAATATAGAAAAGAAAAACTCTTCAATACAGTATAATTAAAAAATACATGTAGAAGGAATGATGGAGTTTAAAAGTCATGATTTGAAAGTAATCTTTGTAATAATTATTTCATGAAAGATGATTCAATGCACAGTAAAACCAATGGATGAAATTTTGTTGAGCTATAAGGACATTTAGATAGTCTCAAATACCCACCCACAAATAGCTTCTTAATACCAATGTGGGAAATTACCTTGCAGAGTAAAACCTGGCAGACACTACCTTAATCAACTGATCAAAGTAAATATCAACAGAAAAAAGAACAAATAAAAACTATGTACCATTCATCAGGATGCAAAGAAAAGAACACAGACCCACTTTTGTTTTTGTTTGTTTTTATTTTTTTCCTTTTTCCAAAAAGACTAGCCTGACATTTACCACTAGGAAATATCCAATTAAAATTGGTGGATATTCCATAACATAACTGGTGGCTTAAAATGACATCTCATTGCTGTTTTAACTTGTATTTTTTTCTATCTCTTATGAAGTAGACCAAATTTTTTTATGTCTGTTTATGACTCTTCAACAAAATATCTGCTATTCCAATATATATATATTTCCAAATTGATTTTCAAGGCTTATCTATTAAAATACTATTTTTGGACAAATGCACGGAACATATTTGATTCAAAATTTTAAAGTATGTTATTTAATGCAATTTTATTTATTTATATTTTTATCAAGTATAACTTTCAAATCTTGCTTAAAATATTTTACCTACTCCAAAATGACAAATTCAATCTCATTTTAAATTTTTACTTTTCACATCTATGCCTTTTGTTTTCTTCCTGAAATTATTTTTGAGTGTGATAGGTGAAAAAATGTAATAGAAAATTAATTGTCCCAATCCCGGATTGTTTTGGGTGTTCTATGAGGATAACAGTTTTCTCAGTGGCATATGACATTTTGAATTCTTCCTTTCCAGCCCTTAGGCTTTTACTACAATTTAATGACTTTCTGCATTGTCTAGAATCATTATTCAATACAGAATTACATGGGAGGGAGTTGGTATATTCTAGTGCTCTTGACTTTAAAAAGAATGCTCCTGACATCCTTACACTAAATATGATAATGACACTAGATTTGAAGTAGATATTCATTATTCAGTGGAGAAAAGTTTTCTGCTATTCTTGGTTTATCAAGAGCTTTTATGATTTATCAGCAATGCATTTTATTGGATATACTTTCTTCTTCTAATGAAAAGATTAAGTGGTATTTCAGCTTAATCTTTTAATACACTGCAGTGCCATAGTAGATTTGCTAGTAGTAAACCAAACTTTTACGCCCAGGATAAAATCAACTTATCATTATGTACCATATTTTTAAATAATTGTATTCACTTTGTTAATATTGTTGAAGGATATTTTCACCCATTTTCATGTGTTGGTTTCATTGTGTTTAGGATGTTTTCACCCTTTTTCATGTTGTTGGTTTCATTGTGTTAAGGATATTTTCACCCATTTTCATGAGTTGGTTTCATTGTCTTAGGGGTATTTTCACCCATTTTCATGTTGTTGGTTTTCCTTTTTATACCGTCCTTGTCTAGTATTCTTTGATACAGACAGCAAACTCTAATGGACAGCAGCAACCTTAGAATGAGGCTTTGATACTGAGAAAAGCTCTCTGGAAAACTCAAAAGTACATAGCAGCATCAGATGAATTTGAAACCTGCAGTACGCTGAAAGCAACCATAGCAAAAATATGGAAAACATCCTGTTATAAGGATCTCACCCTACGTGACTGGTATGATATTTATTGTGCATAAGTTACATAAATGTACACACTAAAGAGATTTATATCCTGATTGTGGTGGTTGTCATTTGACTATATGCATTTGTATAATCTCACAGAACTGTACACTATAAAGGTAAATTTTCCTATATAAATTATACTTTGATATAAATAAATAAAAGAAGAAGAATTTATGGCTTTGGAAGGAATAGCAAGAATGCCAGAGAGACTGCAGTAGAGTGAACAAAAAGCCTATATTACACATTTTGAACAATTACTTCTGGGACAGTGTAATATTTATACTTAACTCAAGTTCTAAACCAATCTCACATAGGGAACTTTCAATAGTAATTCTTAACACATATGAATTATGGCACAAGGAAATGGAAACAGGGCTCTATATCTACAATGATGTCTTGGGAAACAAAAAGTTGGAATTTTAGATAAAAAATATTAAAAACTATTGTTTCTTGGAGCATGAATAATGGCTTATTCTAGCAAATATTTCATTCTCATTTTTGTGCGACCATCTTAACTGGAAATCCTTATTAATGTATTAAAAGGTCAATACAGCTCAATTCATTTAAATGTTAAAAGCCTATGCATTTGCATAAGCAGCTATTAAAATGGAAGTGACAGTGTACAGATACTATATTCAGGAACTGAACTGTATCCAATATACAACCAAAGGTCTAATTCATAAATACATCATCTTTTATAAATTTTATAAAATGTGTGATAAAAGTGAATGACATGTCTAGCTTTGCCGAAATTCCTATCCTCATTTATATATATTTGATTCTTAACTCTTAAAATGAAAATAATCATTATAACTAACTCTAAACTGAGAAAAATTTAAATGCTCCTTTTCTGGCTAACAACTTGTTTTAAGAAATGTTTAATAGCATAGTTACTCTTAATGAGATTTATATCAACTATAAAGAAACCCAAAGTGAAGAAGCCCAATACAAAAGCAAGAAAATGTGCTTAGCCCCAATTCTTCCACCTCATGCTTTACCGTTGATAGCAACTGAAGTTTCCGAAAAATCATAAAATTGATTTTTTATGTCTCTTTTACTTATGGACTACTTATCATTAAACATGTTACAATGCAGTAAAAATATCTGCAATTTTTGTTCATCTTGGAAATAGGACAGTCATACAGAAAAAAATGTCTAATTTTACATAATAAAATTTATTCAAAGTATATATTAAAATTGTAAACATAAAACATATATATTAACAAGCTTTGCAATCAAATGTGAATATATTATTTGTGACTATCATTTGCATAAGATATTTATTCTAGAATTAATTCAAAGTAAATATATTTCAGAAATAAAATACAAGCTAGATTTAGATGACAAAAGTATATTGTTAACCCATGACTCAAAGAAAACATTTATTTTATAGATCATATAAATATGCTTTGAACATTAAATAAATGACTTAAATAAATTTATATGGAGCACTTATTATACATCAGATACTAGGCTATTTGTGAAAGAAAAACAGTTTACCAAAAATACAATTGATGTTTAGAGAGTCTAAGTATACCAAGGAGGCAGGCAAAAAAATATCTTTTAAAAATGTGACAATTACTTTGGTAGGAGAAGAGAAAACTTTATAGAAATGTATCTAAAGTACATATATTAAAGTCAGGAAATATAAGCTAGTGGTAGAAATATGTAACCTGATGACAGAACAGTATGTAAAATTAACAAGGAGATTCAACATATACAAATGCATAGAACAGATTACATGGCATATTTGGAGATATAAAAGAAGTTTTGAGTAGTGTTTGGAGAGGTTGAAGGCTAGAGAATAGGAAATGAGTTATACAAAGTCTTGGACTTGAAGGTCAGTGTACAGAAAATACTGAATTCCCCTAAGGAAATCCTTGCATAAAAATTACATAATTAAATTTACTCTGGTGCTTTTGCAAAGCATAGTGTGAAAGAGAGAAAAAATGAAGTCAGGAAAACCAGACAGTTTGTTACAAAATTTATTTTAACATGACATTGCTAAGGACTATGATGATTACAGAAGATGGAAAAAAGAAATAGGTTGGAGAGAATGTTGAGTATGTAGATATGGTGACTAAAAAATGGAAAATGAATGGTAAAGGAAAAACACACAATGAAGTCTGACTCTCAAGTCAGAGTTGAACAAATAGTGTCTACACCTGACGCAAGAAAATTAGGAAGAAAAGAAGTATTTTATTAGTTTTAAATTATTGTAACTTCACTGTAAATAATACTTAAATTCCTCATTTGGTTACATCTAATGAAAGATTATATAGCTAAGTAACTATGTATAAATAATTATTTTGCGTTATCATAAACTTCATGTTTCATTCTTTAAAGGATTAAGAAAATAATTTACAAACACTTTTTCAACACTAAAGTGTCCCATATATTGATGTCAGGATTCCTTGATTCCAGGATCCGTAGTGTACACGATGATTACCGTATACAATGATACAACAAGCAAGGAGTTTCCAGTTGACTAACAATCCTATGAATGTCTTTAAATAAATGGGTTGCTAGGTTCTTCGTGTTTATGTCACTATTTGCTTTCTAAAATTCCCCTTTGGGATAGAAATTAAAGAAATAAATCTATGCTTGAAGAAAATTAAGTTTGAGGTAGTAAAAATCATTCACTAAAGTAATTTAAGAGAGATGTAGATGACATCCACCTTACCAGCACATCAGCAGGGCTCCAGTAAAGCAATGAATTCCAGCAGAGAGAGTAGCAAGACACAGACTCTGTAGGTGAGGGGAAAACACAAGGACACCAGAGGAACCTGAAGCCTCTAGTATCTACAGCTTTAGCAAAGATGAAACCAGCTGACTCTTAGATTAATAGACCTCTCTTTAGGTCTACTTACCTCAGTTACCATTATCTCATACACCATGTATCTTTTAACAAAAATACAAAGCATGCTAGAAGGTTTGTGTGTGTGTGTGTTTAATCTGTTTTGCATGTGTGTGTGTTTTAAATCCTAAGAAACTAAACAAGTCTAAGAACACAAAACTCAGATATAACACAGATTATGACATTAGCAGATAGGAAATTTAAAATAACTGATTAGTATATTAAGAGCTTTAGTGGACAGAGTAGGCAAACTTTAAGAAGAGATGAGTAATGAAAGCAGAGATGGAAACAAAGAAAAAAAATACCAGAAGCAAAGACACTGTGGCATAAATGAATAAAACCTTTGCTGAGATCTTCAGGAGACTTGATGCAGTTTAGGAAAGAAATGATTAGTTTAAAGATATGTATGTCATAAGAAAGAAATAGATATTTTTCTCACAAAATAACTGAGGGAATACATTGTCAGCTGATTTGTCCTGCAAGAAATGTCAAAAGTATTCCTTGAGTAAGAAGGTAAGTGACAGAGGTCAGTAACTCATATCTACATAAAGAAGGTAACAGCATAGAACAAAGAATAAAAATTCATTGTGGCACAAAGTCAGAATCTATCATATTTCATTTCCGGGTCTAAGGCCACACAGCATGTGGCCAAGCTGACTGCATAATGCATTTCAGGGTCTGCTGGTCATACAGACTGTGATACAAAAACTCAGCTTATAGTTGTACAATGAAACAACCCTGTTTTTACTCCAAATATAAGCAGGAAAGCATGAATGATTATTAAACGCTTCAAAGGCCTTATACCTATATAATTATATGGAAGAAAACAACGTGTGACTGTGCAATATAAATTTCTTGGAAAACGTATCTCTGTGTTTTCCTTGTATTTATTGTTTCTTGCATTCTAACATATATTTTCAGAAGTAGAAGATCACTCCTCAAAATTAATGTGTGATATAATTATATTCTCCCAAGTGATAAAAATAGAATCCTAAGGATGAGTTTTCTAATGTAACAAATTGCTTTCTAGCATAACTCTGCCTTATGAAACCTACCTCTATTTGGCAGTTTTAGGTTTGGCAGGTTTCCATTTAAGGCTCCAGTATCCTAATTGTCAACTAAAGTGAATGTAAGAGAAATCTTAATTTCCTTGATTAAAATTGGTTATGAAAGTTAGCAAGGAAAATACCACCTTGATTTTTGTAAAAATTTAGTATGATTTTTCAATATGATTAGACTATACTTATATATAAATAGGTGAGAAGTTACTTTTTTTGCCACAATATTAGAGATTTTGAAATCAAGTGGTTCATATGTAACAAATCTATTGTGTAGCTCATGTCACATAGTTTGCTTGAATGAAGATCATTTTTTGGCTCATTGTTTTCATTTATTAGTTTGAATAAGTTTTCAGTGTCCCTATTGTGAACCTAGCATTATCTTTATAACATTCTGTTCTCATTTTTCAGCAAATGAATAAATGTATGGTTCATTTCATGTGTAAATTCCAGTACTGCTAATGGGAGTTAGTAACAGAGCATTCATTGGCAGTATCTTCTAGCAATGATTAGCGAAACATTTCATTTGTTCTTCAGATTTCAACCCAAAAAGCTGTAAAGTGCTACTTTTCTACTTCAAATGCACAGTTAAATAAATTAATGTAGCTTATAATGATGTCTTTTATTCTCACTATTGTTAGTTCAAAATTTTTGAAAATATAGTGAATACATGATATATTTTTGAACAGTTTTTATATGTAAGTCAAAAGAAATAAAAACTACAAAACAATGTTTAAACATTATCCTTACATATTAATATGGATATGTTTTCTAGTACAAATTTTATTAACTGTAAAATGTAAAATATTCATATCACCTTTCCTTTTATTTAGCTGTGCTCAATGGAGAGCCATATCTGGAAGCATGATTATTTAAGATAATCATGATTATTTAAGATAGATTGCACTAAGCCCTTCTTAACACAGAAATGCACAAAAATTGTGCATATCCCACCAGCAAGAGGTTTAGAAACTCACAGTCTTACTGCTATAGGTTTATTACTCACTGCAAAGCACAATTGCCCCCATTTGGCTCGTACTAAAATGAAAGGCTGACGGAAATGTGGTCATTGTGCCACAGAATCAGCTGGAGATAATAAATGCAATGCTGACAGAGGCACCTGATGAGAGAATCCTGATTCAGCCTAGAAACTTTGCATCATTAAGGGATTACTTCATATCTAAGACCTCAGTGGCACTTTGTCTCTTAAATTTACAAAACATCATGTCTGTGTTAAAGTTGGCCTGCCAAAATGGAAGAAAATGTTGTTTGTGAAGGTCATGAAGGTGTTTTTAGATACTTTTTATATACAGCAGATCTGCATAACACTAAATGTATTCTTTTGAAATTATTTTTAAAAATACTTGAAAAAAATAATTTGAAAATATTTTGGAAGAATTATCTAAAAGAATTGTATAAAAAACATAACCTCACTACCCAAAAAATAAGCAATGGTAATTTTCACATAGACCTCATGTTCTTTCCAGGTCAGGACATTACTTTTGAAAATCTTTACATCTTTTGTCTGTCCACCCTTCTTTTTCTTTGGTAAAATCACAATGGTCACTATTTTGGATAATTTAATTCCTAAACTCCCCAGGATAAGACATATTCCTATTAACATATTTTCAAGGAACCTACAAAAGAACTACTCAGAGCTTCATTTTATTTTTAATTTTAATTTTATTTTCATCTGATATATAAACTTTAATTCAATTTTGAATCTTAAAAATAAAGATTATGTGATTGAAATAATATGCACAAATTTGAATAAAAATTACTTTTTGTTTTCTTTATAATTCTCATTAACTATTACATAATATACATAGATGGTGTAACTATATAACCTGTAAACATACACATTCAGATAGATAAGATTATACCACCAGCAATAGGACTTTGCTTCTTTTTCTTTTTTAGTAAATTTATCTAAGATCAATATTTTATTTCCTGAATTTTTTATTTCATAATTGAAGGCAAAATATTATTTTTGCTAAATTAAAATTCCCTGAATTTTTTTCTAGCCTTTATTCAGAAAAATTGCCTTTAAGCTAATCATTCTGCTGTACAGTTTCCATATCACTTTGAAGTTTATCCATTACGTATTTCCACATGTAGCTCTGCTAACAAGTATATGGTATTACTTCATATCATTACCCATTATTATATAATCTAGGATTAAAATTCTTCATGACTTTTTTTTGTTCTCTTGAGTTTTATTAATTATCACCAGTTCTTTCCTCTTCTTCTATTTTGCTTTTTAAATTATTTTTATGTTTTTATTACAATTTCCTTTTTTGGTATCATTATTATCATTATTCAGCTTTGAATTAGGCTAACTTTTTCTGGACCAGGTATTTCTTAGAGTAGTGAGGCACAGCTTTGCTTCAGATCATCGCACATTCTCCTTCCTTCACAGTGGATTTCCTTGTGACACACATATCAGTCAGCTCTTTTTTCTTACATTTTTCCCAGATGTAAGATATCAGCGGGTTCTGGAATTCTCATGATACATTTTTCCTCTCTAATCTCTCTTATAACAAACTCAACTGAACATTTTGATTACATATTCTTCCATGAAATACTTAACTTTATGAACTTGGCATCATCTATAAATTACACGAGAACTTTCTATGTATAATAATAAAAGGCATTAATTTCTACTGATGTCATTGAATAATTTTCCAAATTGAGTTTAGGCCACAAATTTAAATAATGTTTTCTATGTCATTTGCTAAGAATAGATATTATATTTTAACAAATGACTTTGCAGAATCTCCCCTGATGATTTTATGAATTTCTTTTACTATTAATTTTTTGGATTGTATGTAGTATTTTATCTTACATAAAAATAGTCACTATTTGGTATGACATTTTAATACATTGCTAGGTTATATTTATTCTTGTATTAGGGTCACAGGTTCATTTGTCATATAACTCAGAGGTGCTTAAGAAAAGCAATTTATTTCATCTATAATTATTTTGTTTTGGTTTCTTTTGACCTAAGCTTCCATCCATTTTTCAGCGACTGAATAATGTGGAAAATGCAATATTTTTATTTAATTTTATTAAAGTAAAAACTCAGTTACTTGTTTGTTTAAATAATTACTCAATCTTATGGAGAAATTTCCATAAAGCTGAGCCCTCTCTGTAGTTCCATTTTTGTGAGGCCATAGTCAAAAATGCTTTGTGGGCCTGAATTCACCCATGATCAACAAGGTCAGATTTAGAAAAAAGAGCTGGATGGAGAATAGAGAAAAGCAAAGACAAGTTGGGTTCATTGGGAATCTTTGTCTCTATACATCATCATGTTCATGTCATAGACTTTCAAAGAGTAATTAGTGTGCCCTCATTTCCTCCTCTAAAATATCACACAAGTTCCTCTTTTGGCCAATTTCGAGCAAGAACCATATAAAGAAAATATTTTGGGACATATACTTGCCACCTTAACTAAGTTAACAAAATACAATTCAGCGAACTCAGCCTCTTCACGATAAATTTGGTATGCATGCACACCTTTTAAACTATATTTAACTTCTAAATAAAGAATAACAGAATCATATTTCTGTTTTACATTCTATGAATATCCTGCCTACTATCAAGAACATGTGAATTTTGTCTTTGAAAGAGGGTACATAAAATAACATAGGCCACTTGTTCCGTCTATGGATGATGTTTATTTCTTTGGTAGCTGAACTCACACTTTGTTTATGGTTTTAATGGGCAAAGATTGAGATGACTGGAGAAAGAAGCTGACTCACTTCCAAGGGAAAGACCACATTTTCCACCTGATTTTAAGATGCTGTTCCAGAAAGTTGCTCTAAAATGCATACTAAATGCATACTAAAATGCATTTAGATAGGGCATATGTATCTTCACCATTTCTGTCAATTTAGGAAGGTCAACTCAAATACTTGCTCCCCCAACCACATTGTCACTAATTCCTGAATTGTGATTCATGACCACCTTAGCCCCTGCTTGTAAAACATAAATGTACCTCTGCACATCTTTGCTTTCAGGAAAAATGTTTTGTTCACTGGGGATGACATGGTCCAGTTTGGGCAGCTGGATGTGCTTTGTTCCTTATATTTCCATGCAAGCTCACACCAGTGCTTCAAAAGGATTCATTAGTATGTCCTTCACTGAGCTTCTAGTTTCTCCTTCTGAATCTTTACTTCCTTAGCTCCCACATCTGTCAGACTTAATTCCTATTATGAACCCTATAATTCCATAATATCTATATCTCTCCTTCCGTGAATGATCTCTGACTGATAAAGTGATTAGGCCTAATTTGTTAGTACTCTGTACTCATTCTGTTTTTAAGTTCAGTGCTTTCAATGATGGTAAAATACATTATTGAATAACACTAAAAAATTCTTTCTAAGCATCTTGACTGGTAAATACATTTCACATGCTGCTTAGAAATATACTAAGAAAGAAATTTGGCATTGATATTGAAAAATTCGAATTAAAAATTTTTTTTGTACTTTATATATATATAAAAGGCATACCTCATGAGTCATCTTTTAAAAATAAAAATATTAACTCCTAAGGAGAAGAAAAGGTGATAAAAATGAAAATTTTACACATTAGAAAGTCCAAGTATTTGCTTTTTACAATATTTTACCTACATAAATATGGGTGATCCCATAACAGGATAGCATTGAGAATAAAAGACATGGATTCTAAATTCATATCAACGTGGAAAATTTCTATCATGGTGTTCAAGTTGGAATATCTGCTTTTCTGAAAAATTCTTTACCCTTCACTCTCTTCTGTTTGATCAAACCTTTTTTTCTATTTTCTCACCCATCTTTTGGCTTGACCAGCATGCTTATCAGTAACCAAGATTTAGTGCTTTTCAAATAACTTGCCAGCACAACTTTTATTTTTAATATACATATGCATCGAAAGTTAGATTTCTTTTATAAATTTTAGGCCTTGGAGTTATGATTCAAAGTTTAGTACAGTCTCTTGGACAGAGAAAGGCATTCAGTAATTGTCCCAAAACTTTTAAATATATATCATAACTTACACAAATTTGAATACACACTATCCCAGTCAGTGCTCCAATAGTTCTTTTTTATGTGCTTTTAGTCAGTTGTTTATTGAGTATCTACAACATGTGTCATACTGTATAAATTTGTCTTTTATTTTACTTTTTTTGTCCTTTATGAATCAATTTGTAGCTAATTATCAAGTTTGACATTGGAAATCACTATTACAGCTTATTCAGATGTCATGCTAAAATTGGATATTGTAGAAAAGACAGAGATGGATTATGTAATCTGTTCATGTTGTTTAGTTTTTACAGAATTCTAGCAAAAAATACTACAAACTATAAAAACCTATAAATAATCACTCAGTTTTCTCTTACATGTAGCATGCAATCAACAAAATATAAATTTTTAGCATTATGTCCTCTTAGAAAAAGTCATTATGTTTAATCAGTTCTCTTTATTTACACAGAAGTGATTTCTTATACATTTTGAATTTTTAATTAATGAATAATAAATATTTTTGATAGGCTACATTTATTTTTCTTTATCACGTTGTTTCAAGAGTTGGGAATATGGGAAGCTATTTTGGTTGTTATCTGTTTTGTACCAAGTCTGTAAACTTGAACCTGTACATGTGCACTATATTTTCCCTCCTCTTTCCATATCCCTTTAACTTGCTAAACTGTACTCACATTTCAAACATCAACTCAAACACAAATTTACCTAGAAAATCTACTTACATCCAGGTTATATAAGTTCTAATGTCATTTGTTCTCATTGAATCCTATATTATCCTGCATAAAAAATTTAAATGTATTTTTACATGACTTTGGGTGGTGGACACACAATGCAATATATAGATGATATATCACAGAATTGTACACTTAAAACCCATATAATTTTATTAACCAATGTCACCCCAATGAATTTAATGATAAAAAGATTATATGGGTGTTTATTCGTTGCTATAGTTAGATTGTGAACACTAGAAAAGCAAGAACTTTTTAAATTTTGTTCATTATTTTGTTTTACCTGTGCCTGGTATAAGTATGCTTTAGTATTTCTGATTAATTAATTAATTAGCTATTGATTAAATGAATAAAGTACATCTATAGAAGGTAGTGCAAAAATATATATTGTGTTTTTGGCGTTCCTCAGTTCTATTTTTTTGGTAGTGTAAGTTATCTCTGGGATTCTTATTTATTTTTTATTGATTTGCGTGAAACATAAATTGTTGCTTTTCCAATGAAATTCAGCATTTATAAATACTTATTTGTAAATAAGTTTAAGTATTCCTATTGTAGCAATAAAACAAACTAAGAAAGAAAAATTATTTCCTTGTTTTATATTTTTAATTATATTTATGTTATCTATGATAGCCTATATTTCCACATTTAGGAACTATTTCACTTGAAAAACATGTCTTAGGTAGTAAACAAATTATTTTTTAGAAATTAACTTACTGAATTTATTTATTTGTGTTGTTAAAACACCTTTATAAAAATGATCAAACTTTTTTATGAGTCTGTTACTCTTGACATTTAGCTTAAAATGGTAACTGATGATGTTATCATATTCAAGTGCTTAATGTGGGGAAAAACCATTTAATTGTATTGTTGATGGTTCAGGAAAAGCAAATCATTGACTCTGTATGATTTTATGAAATACTTTTTTACTTAGTTGCTTTCCATTTTATTATATTTTATACACATTATCCCTGTGCCAAGCCTATACTTGATTTTTTCTTTATTATAGATACAATCATTCTCAAGAAAATAGATATAATAAAGTTCTCCTTAATATATTTGAAGATTATCAAATAATGTGTATTCCTAAGCACATTTCACTTTGATTCTCTTCATTGGTATATGTATGTATATTTATATGTATAACAATATTTTGAAACTATAATTCAAAGTAGCTGAACTGTTATTTTTCTCCTCTCTTGTCTGCCTTTTCTCTCTCTCTTTCTCTCCAAAATCTTTTGTTTTTGTTATTGTTGTTGATCCTCACCTGAGGATATTTTTTCATTGATTTTTAGAGAGAATGGAAGGAGGGAGGGAAAGGGGGGAGAGGGGCAGGTGAGAGAGACACAGTGATTGGTTGCCTCCCCCATGCAACCAGGGGGAGGAAACAAACCAGGGCGAGGAAACAAACCCACAACCCAGGTAGGTGCTCTTGACCAGAAATTGAACCTGTGACCCTCCGGTGTGTGGGTCAAGGCTCTAACCATTCAGAAACACCACCCAGGGCACCAAAGTCCTTTTTAAACTTACTTAATAGTATATTCTTCCTCTACCTCTAAATGTAAAGTTAGGAATGTTCACATCTATTCAGCTCAGTCCTGACTCTTAGAGGGTCCCATTGTTACCTTAAATCTTTTTTCAAATTTGTCTAAAGCCAGAAATCAGAAAGTTCAAAGAACATATATGTATAACCAACCCAGAGACACAGACAACAGTGTGGTGATGGCCAGGGGGAAAGGGGTGTGGGGGCTGAGTGGAGGTGGGCAAAGGCAGGGAAAATGAAGACATCTGTAATAGTGTCAACAATAAAAATAAAGAAAAAAAGAAATCAGAAAGTTCAGCTAAAGCTATTAATTTTAATAACTCCAAACTTGGGCATTTTCTTGACTTCTTTAGAGGTTCACTTACTTCTAGGGTTCTTTCAAGAAGTCTCTCATGACAAAAATAATGATCATTTTTGTCCAGTAGTCATCCCCAATTCACCACCCCTTAAATTTTGTTTCTTTCTCACTCTTCCTGCCTATTGGCAGAATTTTTCATGACAAGAATTTGTGTTTCCAGGGCTGCTCTCCCTCTAATGACCTCCCTACCCAGACTTCCATGAGAAGTATTCATCCCTTCTACCATGAAATCTCCAGGAGTGAAAGATGATTCTAATGTAGTCTTTATCTTGCTTGGGTTATGAGTCAGGCATCATCACAGTGTTGTTTTCCCAATGATGGGAAACTCCTTTAACACTTCTCAGCTGGCCCCATAGAATCACCTATCACTCAGCTTGAGATAAAACTGATCAGGCATTTCTCTTTTTCTAGATGGGGGGGGGGGGGAATTGAGGTTCATAGCACAATAATAAATTTCTTCAAAGAATTCTCTACCCAATGTCTATTTTGACCATTTTTATTCTTAAAGTGGATGAGAGGGTTAAATATTTATAGAGCTTATTATTAGTAACATTCTTTGAACATCTACATTTTTAGCTGAACAACTGAGTTTGAAATTTATATTTTTACTTGGTAACTAATCATAAATAAATTTCAATATTATTTTAAACATAACAGGTATATAAGATATTATTTTGATTATAATTTATTTTCTTTGACTTGTCTAGTCTTCCTCAAAGCAGGAAATCATTTCTTTATATACTAAAAATATTTGTTGAACATTTATAAATATTTATTCAATATTCATGTTTAATATTTTAGTGTATCTAATAAAAATCATATAGAAATTACTGTAGTTTTACATTTTAAATCTTTTACATAAATGTAGAAATTTGTTAAATTTTATTTTGACTCCACTCCTTTTAATTTTTTAAAATTTTCATTGAGAATGTTTGATATTTCATTCCTAATCTCCTAAATTTTATCTTATGCATAAGTAAGTAAGATAAAGTATTTATATTTTTAAGCTCTAGTTGATGAAGGTAATATTTATTATGTGTATTTCAATGATCATAATCAGATAGTTAGAAGAATTTAACCCATTTCAATTAGAAATAGCTCAGAAAGCACTGAAATGTGAGAAAACCATCTTATTCTTACTGTGACTGATTTTCATGGAAAAAAATCCTTATACATATTACAGAATATTGAGCACAAAAATCCAGTCTCATAACTTACCAGGCATGCTTATTCTGAAGACCCTGATATTTATCTTTTATTCATGAGATATTTCTTTAAAATTAGACTTATACCTGCTTTCTTGCTTTTCATTTCCTTTGAAAGTCCCACAAGAATATGAACAGATAATGCTTAAAAAACAAGTCATGATCGTGCTCTTTAATAGAGGCTGCACTTTTATTCCCTCTTTCATTAAGTTAATCACCATTCCTCAGATACCCAAAGAAGAAACCAGTGTGACTCTTGTAAATATTTCATCTTATACCTGATTCTATTTTTAATACACTGTTTCTTGATAACTCCAATTACCATAGTATTATTTTATCCCCTAATTCTTTTTTGGGGGGATTTAACAGTTTATTATCATTTATAGGTGTCATTTTAAAAACATTGGTCCATTAAATCATGTAGAAATAAGGGTGCAAAGAGTTTGCAAAACAAAACATCCTTTAAATGTGTTTAAGCACAGTATAGAGATGAGCTGAAGTTCCAGATTTTTCAGTCCCTTCACTATATGCTATGGCAGCCATGCAATCCTTGACTTCCAGTGGAGTAAACCTCCGAAATCCAGCTTCATTGCAGATTCCAGCTTCCATGCTGTCATGTCATTCGTACTTCAGAGCCTTCCTTAGGGTTTACATGGCTGTGTGAATAGCATCTTCAAGTTCCATATCTTCGTTATATCTTTTCTGAAGGAAAGTTTTCCCATTCACATAGTTCTTTCCTATTGCTGTGGCTTTCCAGGAAAAGTAAGCCCTAGATGGATCTGACCGGAAAAAAATATGGTGGCCCCTCATTCCAACCACAAATTAGTAGAGAAACTCCAAATGGACAACCACCACCCGACTGGGTATATTCCTGCTCCACAGAAGCTACTCTCTGTACCAGCTGAGCTGTGGGGATGGGTTCCTGGTAAATAAGATAATATTGCTGAGCTAGATTCCCAGCTCTGTGCACAAACGCTGTAATCTGTGTCCATGCCGCTGGACACCAAGCCTATAGGTTTGGTAACTGGCTTCCCTTCGTGTGCACTCTGCTCAGCATACAGAATGGATTTCTGTTTCTTTTCAGTTGCTAATAACCACCCCACTCGCAGCTTTAATCCCCACTGAAGGGGCTCCTCCAGCGACAGCAGCCAAATCACATGCAATCTGGACAAATTTACCAGACGAGCTATAGTCAAAGAAAAGCTGTAAACTCACTCTGCCGTTGTTACCCAGAGAGCCAAAGCAGGGTCACACTCCTGTGCACTGAGCTCAGCTTCTTTATCTCTTAATTCTTGTTTCCATATCCAGACTTGCCATACTTGACTGTATTTACCTTACTTCAGAGACCCTATATAAAACGTAAATCCAAACATCAGTCCCCCTTTTAAAGCCATTCAAAATAACCTAAAGAGATTTTCTTCCTCAAGTAATATCCTCCTAAAACTCATTATTGCAATTAAAATGATATTTGTATTCTTCCCATCTGGTATTATAAATCCTTTACATACAATAAGTCATTTAGTTTTAAGTATAATTCTTCTTGGTTACTGAAATATGAGTGACATTTTTCCTTGTAATATTACCACTTAATGATAGCAAATAAGTTGCAAAAGCTGTTTAATAAATATAGGGTATCCCCAAAAATGTATATATACACTCTGAATAATTATAAAGGCAGTGTTTATTAAAATACATTTCATTTTCAAAATTGAGCTATCAGCTGTTAAAGTGTGTATATATTTTTAGGGGACACACTGTATGTGTTAAATAAATTGAACTAAACTACTTGACATAAAAGTAATTATTTGTCATTTTATTTATTAAGGCTATTGTTATTTTAAAGTAGATTGCAAACTATGTTTTATGTCATTGTTAGTGATTAAAACCACAGTTCTTTCTCATGGCTTGCAATTCACATTGTTTAAGACATAGGTATTTTTTACATAAAGTAAATCGAAATACTTTTCCTGCATACATTTACCACTGAGCCTCAGTAACCATCTTTTTAAATGATCATTTCCAAATTTGTTTAGGACAGATGGAAAATTCCAGAACTACTCAGCCATATCCACATAGATGATCTTCATACTTCTTTCTAACAGGCACATCACAGTCTGATTGCTCCAAGCTGATCTCATCATCTTCCCACAGAAATTCTTTCTTACTGAGTTTTGTTCTTCATGGAAAAGAATACTACCTTCTCTGTTGCCAAAACCAGAAGTCTAAGCATAGTCTTAACTAGGTTACTAAAACAACTGTCTAACTAAATTTTCTTTCCCTAAAATTCATTATTTACACTGTAATTAAATTGACTTTTGCATTTTGAAAATTTGATAATTTCCTTGCTTACAATAAAGCAGTCATTGGTCATCAGATGCACACTAATAGTCCAATTGCTGGACAGGATGTTGTTTTATGGAACCAGACTAAATTACAATAAAGTTCTAGGTCCTGTAAGTGTGTGATTTTGGGAAAAAATTACTTACCACTTATTATCACAGTTTGCTTATATCTGAAATGGAATAATAATACAAAACAATTAAAATGTAACATACTTATCATAGTAGATCACACAAATAAATGCGAGGGAAAGCTTAGTGGCCTGTAGAGTAATGACATGTGTTATGGCATTATTTTTAAGTGGATCAGGTTAGTATCTTTTCTCTGATATCAGATACATCAGAGGACTATCTGCCTTAAATGAGCTTGGAAAAAGAATAACTACTTTTATATACAGTATCATTTTCTGCAAGCATATTGAAAGGCATAGTTCAAAAAGCTTAATGAGAAGATGAAATGAGGTAATACCAGTGAAATTCCTATACAGGCTGTGAGGTAGCCTCTTGCTGTGTCATGAATATGAACTTTAAAGGCAGAACTTACTTTAAATTGTTGTCAGGCCTGTGGATCTGGGCTATTCGCTAATCTTCTGAATCACAACATACTCATCAGTAAAATGGGAATAAAAATATTTTCTAACTAATCAGATAATATATGTAATATGTCAGTTATCAGGTATTGTAATATATATACATTCATGTTGAAAATGACAAAAGATCTAGAAATAAGGCAGAAAATATTTGTATTGGTATTTACCAATTCCAAAAAAAGTGTCTCCTAGATCCAGCGAAACAAATCAAAATTATTTTCTTAGGTAATAATGTTTGTTGTAACATGAAATTTATATACTTAGGATATGAAGGAAAAGTACTATCAGTTTAAAATTTAGAATAAATTAAAATTATGGTTATACAAAATAACCTAATTAAAAAATTGTTTACAAGACAAGTGCATGCCAATGTTATTTTAACCATTACATTCTATTTTGGCTTTTATGAACCTGACTGGGATAAAATCCTTCATTTCTATAATAAGTAATTGAGCATGATCTTTTCCCCTTGGTTCTACATATTAAGTGCACAACACTGAGAGCATTTTCCCCATCACATAAAGATCACTGTAAATTGTATTTTCAAGTTTCAATGTCTTAGAAAGTACTTCTCATCAAAATAAAATATAATAAAATAAATTTGGCCATAACCTATTTCTTTCAGATTTTTTTTTTCTTTCTTAAGAAGTAAAGCTATGGGAGAGCTTTAGTACTTCCTTTAAAACTGAAATTGCTTGCTAAATTGCTTTCTAGGCACTAAGTCAAAATTCTCTTAGATATGAATTATGTGAAAAACATAAGAGCTTTCTTGAAAATCATGTCAGTATTCTAAGCACTTTTGTAAAGGAAAGCTCGTGATCCATACAGAAAAATTAATTCGCCTTGACAATTTAATTGTCTTTATTGTCCATATGAGTCTAATATTCCTCAGGCATATGTTTGAATTATAAATAATTCAAGCTGTTCAACAAATCAAGATTTATAACCATTGATAGCATTATATTTATAAGCAGTTAAATAATTTAACACACTATGACACTGAAATCACAAGTCTATAGACTTTGTTTGTTTGTTTTTGTTTTTAATCCCCCCCTACTGATATGCTTTACTGTTGTAGGGGTGATGGTCCAACCGACTGAGCCACACTGGTCAGACTGTTTTGAATCTTCAGTGTGCATACTTGATTGCACAAATCTGTATTATGCTTGTGCATGGATCAGGCTCAATTAATTCTATGTATGAATATTGGGTAGTTCCTCAATTTGGGAAGTCCCAAGTCACTGAGTGATGATCTTAATACTGGCTTAGATATGAAGAAGGTAAAGGGGGATGCATGGTAAAGGAAGGAGACTCAACTTGGGGTGGTAAACATACAATACAATATACAAATGATGTATTTTAGAATTGTATACATGAAGCATATAATTTTATTAACCAATGTCACCCCCAATAAATTAAAAAGATAAAGAAATAAAAATTTTAAAAAAGCTCCTGAAAAGAAATGCTCCAAATAATTAAATTTTTAATCAAAAGGTACAGAAATACATTTTAGGAATTAAGATATTTTGGGGCTGTAGAGCTGTGGGGCTTAGAGCATTAGGTGAAAATGTTCAGCAATTCCCAACACCCTGCACATTTCCCTATCTATTTAGCATGAACAGACAGAAGCTATAAATAGAGATGAGAATAAAAATGGAAGCTGGGAGAGAAAAATAAGAATAAGAATGGGGTGTATTTGAAATAATTTCTGTCTGAATTATGCTGGTCAATTTGTTAGGGAAGCACTTCCCAAATTTTATATGTACTTACAAATAATCTGGAGCTCTCTTTAAAATGCAGATTCTGATTCATTAGGTCTGTACAGCTTGAGCTTCTACATTTCTAACAGGCTTTGAAATAATATGAATATAACTGGCCCCTGGGCCACACTGTTTGAGAGTAACTGTGATGATGATAATAGACCACTCCTATGGCAACACTGCTTTTTTGGCTTTTTGAGTTAATGGGAAGTTATTAGTGGAAATGTCATGGCTGTAGACAGTGGCCCTGGCCCATTATAGAAAATAACACCCCTTAGCTTTTTCTACCCTTTTCTGCTATATTTTTCTTAATAAATCTTATTTCCTGTTTCTCTTTATAATACATCTATATTTTGGGGTTTATTCTCTGGTTCTCAAAGTAGAATGGATGTTCCATAAAAACAGGGAATTTGTCTTTTTGAAAATTTAATATTTATTGCAACCATAGAATATGACCAAAAGATCAATTGGACTACCCCTATGGGTTTTATATACTGAAGTGGAAGAACAGTTCTTTCTATCTTTTCATGCCGCTAAGCAGAAGTGAGGTAAAGTACACTCATGTATAGAAATATTTCCAATGATGTGAAGGGAGCCATTAGAGAAACATAAAGAAATATGAAACCTAACAACACAAAAGACTTTGGCCAGGGCTTGAAGGAGCTTCTTAACCTCACTTTTTTTCCTCTTGCTCTCACCCTTTCTACTGCTCTGCACTTTGAGTTTATTTGAACAAGAAAGACACATTCTGAATTAATGGCCTTTGTACTGCTATTTCTTAGGGGAGAGACATTATTTTTTTGGCTCTTGGGGTCAATGGGAAGTTATGTAGTGGAAAGGTCATGACTTTAGACAGTGGCACTGTCACATTCATGAAAATATCTCTGAGGTTTTTCTATCCTTTCCTGCTATATTTTTCTTAATAGATATTATTTTCTGTTTTTCTCTGTAATATATATACATTTGGGGTTTTATTCTCTGGTTCTGAAAGTGGAATGTAAGTTTCATAAAAAGAGGAAATTTTGTTTTCTTTATTTTTTATTGCTGTATCTCCAGTGTCTAGAGGGCATGTTCAATAGATACTTCTGAACGGTTGGACAAATGATTGAGTGACTAGAAATAGCATTTTTGAAACTATCTCCATTTCATTTCACTATTTCTAAGCTTCCAGTAATAAGAAGCCTATTGCCTAATAGATTTTTTTTTTTCCTTTCTAAGAAACTTTATGATGTTAGTATGTAAGGCATTTCTTTATGGTTCATTTAATGTCAATCTGAAGTTGGCTTGGATAAGTTATTTCAACATTCAGAAATATGTTTTTAGAGTAGATAATTATTCTTTAGGGCATATATTTACTTAATTATTTATTTACTCTCTTACCTTCATCTATTCTATATTCTACTCAGAAACTTTTATTGTTCACATAGAGAATAACTCTGATTGTGATACTAGTGCTGTATTTAATTCTTTCTGCAATTCTGTCTTTTTGGACTCTTGGATCAATAGAAATCTGGCACAGTCATAGAAGGCTGAATTTGATCTTTTCCTCAATTATTTCACACATCACTGCTGGGCAAGCTGAATTTAGTACTCAGCATTTTAAAATATTTTTCTTGGAAATCCTGCAGTGGATGAAGCTCCATGGCAATTCTGATCCTGACTCCCACCGAGCCTCAATTTCTCACATGCACTCAGCTGCCCTTAGTCTCAACAGTACTTTAGCCCAGGAAAATCAGATAAATGAGTTGAGGGTGGAAGGAAAAGCTATATTTAAGTCTTATTCCCAAGGATTATCTCTCCATGAATGTTCTTGACAGACAACTTCATGATTAAATAGCTTTTCTTCAGTATTAAATAAAATAAGAAATAAATTGAAACTTGGTCTGACTAATTGACATGTTCTGATTCATCCTTTGTTTTCATACATTTCAGTAGCCATGACTCTCATCTTTTTCATTCATGGCATCAACATAAATGTCAAAGTTATTTCTTTCTTGCCAAAGTATTAATATATCTAAATAATGAAAACAATTTTGAGTTATTTTGCATTATCTTGTCTAGCATGATTGTCTTGCTTTCCATTTACATTTATAACATACATGATACTAATAGTTGCTCTCAAAGGCAATATGAGATACCGTGAAACCTTTGTTAGTATAGGTAGTGCTGATGTTTATATCATATGAGGCCTTTAGCTACACATTTCATTGTCCTTTTCTAGGATTTTTTTCAATTGCTTTCTACCAAACATTTATTATTCTGTATTATACTATAATCATTATGCTGTGTGAATAATACAATGAGAAAGGTAAAGGAGAGTGTAGAAAGTGAGCCTGAGAGCAGAGCTTTAAGATGACTGTAGCCTTAATCAACCACTGAACTGAAACTTTGTGAAGGATCCTGAGTTAGAACCACACAGCAAAGCTACTCCTGGATTCTGGATTCCTTCCTGCTTTAAACTGCTAAATTTTGGCATAATTTGCTATGTAGAATCAGATAACTAATACACTGTAACATAACAACTTGAAAATGCTCAAAGTAATGATATGCATTATATAGCCATACTTAAATATTAAGTAATCTAAAAAATTCATTTAAGTTATAGATACTGCATTGAGGGTAAAGTTCACTCCAGTGATTTACAACAATTAATAATTTTTAACAGATTGAGATAATACTAAAAAATAGAAGACATGGTAGACACTAAAAAATTATTATTTTTTCATTCATGATTCTTATTATAGGGTTAGAAAAAAAATCTGAGAAATAAAATTTTCTACCATTACTTTAAAAATATAATTGCACATGTTTTTTTCCCTGATATCCGTTTCATTATGTTAGCATATCAAATCTCAGAATATAGTAAAATCATTATAGAACTGCTAATAAGGTAATCAGAGAAGTTAGTATTACTTTAACCCCATATTTTGGAAACATAAAGACAATTTAGAATGTCTTTTAATTCAGAGCTGGTATACCACAATGGTGCCTCATTTAAAGTGGAAAGTGAAAATAGTGTGAGCTCCTTTTGACTTATCATTTTGTGTTTTCTCCAGATGGATTTTGAAAGTATTTGACTATCATTCACACTGACAACAAAATTGCTGCTTGGGATCATGTATATATTTTTTTCACTCCTTGCTACTTTTGTTATAATCATTATTGTTATTAGTTCAGTTATTTGTGAGTCATGGGAATACTAAATCTTTTCTTTTGAAAATCTCAGGCTTTGAAAAATAAATTTTTCATTAGCCTTTTCAAACATATAATAACTATACAAGATGATTTCCACTTTATCATTCATATAAGAAATATATAATACAATAATATAATATAAGATTATAATACAGGCAGATAAAATGCATCATAAAATGAAGACAGATTTTGCTTGAGATAATAGTAAACAACTAAGTTAAAATACGACTAGCATTCATTAAGTAAAGAAATATTTGTGTTAATATTTCCAACAATTATACATGGCATTTTTTCTCCTCTCCTTTCTTTGCACATTTTGAAAATAACATACACAAAGGTTATTGCTATATAATATTTCCTTTATAAGCAACAAGATAATCATCTTGGAAAGTCTGGCTAGATTGGTGAAGGATCTTGCTTTCTGAAAGTAAAATCATTTTTTTCTAGTATTTTGTGTACTCTACATACATAATGGCATCTTCTGCATTCAGTAGTGTTTGAAAATGAAGTGGGAAATAAGTAAACAAATAATCCGCGTTATTAGGCAGGCACAGTCATGCAAACAAGCACATTCACACATGTTCTTCAATAAAATGATTGTTTAAATGGTCCAATATGAGTAAATAGTAGGTGATATTTCTGTGAGAATAGGCATAAACCATTACTCCTAGGGCATGAAGGGAAATTGTTCGTTTTGAATTTTGGAGGGAAATAAAACAGAACAAAACATTACATTGATTCTTATTGATTTGATTAAGAGGGGATTTCTCTAGGTGAGGCTGTTAAGAGAGGAGTAAAGGCAAATCTTACATCAGTGTTTACTTTCAAAGTAACATTGAGCCTACTTGGCATAATTGCTAAGACATAGTCTTTCTGATATCTCCCTTTATTGCCTTACTACAACTTTTACAATGATCCCATATAGAATATTTAATTCTCAAAGGATACAATGAATGCACTATCTAACATATCCTTTAGCTACTTACTGCAGATCCTTATATATATCAATTTTTTTCTCACTTATTCATTTTTCAAAGCCGAGATCTTTAATTTCACATACCCATCATTAACTCAGCCAAAATTAATTACTCTTTAGGTTGTGTTCTGTAGTACTTTCTTTATTATTAACACTTGTTATAATAGTGTGGTTTGTTTTGTTTTCTTTTGTTTTTTACTTTTTTAAAACTAGTATTTGGCTGTGAGAGCCTAGAGGGCAGGAATTTTTTGTCATTTATCTTTTTAACCTTAGCACCTGAAGGAAGGGCTGCAGGAATATATATCCAGTGTTGACAACCCGTTGAACCACCAGTAAGGAAAGAAGACATGAGCTAGACACTGCATGAAATACACAGTATTAAATTTCTGAAGAGTAAAAAACTCTTAGATTTTTAGAGGTTTAATTAGTGAAATTTCATTTTAGGGTATAAACTTAGTCAACAAGAATAGCTAAAAACCTATCCATTGAAAAAAATGTGATGACTGATCCAACAAAACTCCATGCTACTTACTGATTAATTAAGTTTTATAGGACTAATTAAATTCTCCCCCATTGAATTCCAAATTGGTTCAGATATCTGTGAGACACATATTGACCACAATATGCATGTTTTCAAGAGAGAATATTTTCAAATGGCTTCAAGTTAGATTGGAGAATGTGGTAACAGAAAGGTGGTAAATTTGGAATATAAAAATTATAAGAAGGCTGTTTCATTTAAAACAAGTATATTGAATAATAAATAATAACATTATTCAACACAATTGCTGTATTTAGGTGGTGTCTGACTTCCAAAATGCAACCATTAAAAAAATAATATTTAGGGCACCATTATTGATATTTGTGTTATTTGATAATTAAACAATGGGTTTTACCACATAGGCATACATTCTCATTCCCTAGGAAACAATAAAGTAACAATGATTATTTGAGGATTAATTTAAGGTTCATCATAACTTTCTTAACCTGTTTTTTTGACTATTCTGTTTCCTGATGGTAAGACTTTCTTTGAAGTTCTGTTAGTGTGTTTGTGTGTATTTTCTTCAAAATAAAACAGAACCCTGAGATAAGTGTTCTACTTATTACTCATTAATGTTTCCAGCATACTTTATCTCCATCTTTTAAATAAATAACCCAAATCACTACCAACAAATTAATCAACCTCCCAACAAAGAGCCATGAACAACAGAATGCTTGAAGTATCATTACTCCCCTTTCTGTAATTGTCTACCCTTTTGATTGCCACCCTACCCCCTCATTCTTTAAAGAATTTAGCTTATGGCTCACTATGTTTCTTTTCACTAATATTCCTGACATCATTCTTAGTCATTTCCACATTGACATAAACTGATCTTGACCTCTTCATTTCTCACTTCCATGGGTGAACTTAGACTTCATTATTAATTTCTGAGACATCGAAACTCCTTCAGCACTCCACTCTGTAACCCAAAGCGTCCTAGCTTTTGAACTAACTTTCACCAGTATTACGTCTGAATGCTGATTTGATCTCACCAAGAACACCAATCCACTAAAACTATTTTTCTTTCATCCAACATCATCTCATGTTCTTACTTTTCTTCCTATCCAGTATGTCTAATGAATCATCATTATAATGATTCTCTCCTTTAGATCTCACTACCACATTTATATTTTTTTACTTCATCAGAATAAACCTAAAAAAAATTCCTTTAAACTCAACTTTTTAGTTCCTGTGGTAGACAGAATTCTAAAACAATCCTGAATGTCTCACATGCTGCCTACAAGTGGGATCAAGGCCTCTGAATATTTTGAGATGTCAATCTCATGATTATTAAGTTATATAACAAAAGGGATTTTGCAGATGTAATTATGATCCCTAATCAGGTGACTGTGAAGTTAATAAAAAAGGAGAATGTCCTGGGTAGGCCTGATCTAATCAACAAACCATTAAAAGAGATAAGAAGAAGTGGCAGACTCTCTTTTCTTTAGAACATGTGGGTGTTATTATGTGTTGTTTTCAGCTTCTGCACATCAGCCAAAATTCCAAAAAAAAGGAGAGAGTACTAATTAATATTTTATTACAGACTCATGCAGTGATACCTTTCACCTTAAAATAAACTTATTTTGGTTCTCATATTTCTCCCCAACTATCAGATTTCTAAGCTCTTCTATATGGAAACAAATACTTTAAAATGGGCTTATACCTGTGGTTTCTACTTCCTCGGCCCCACTCTCTCTTAGTTTTCAGGTCATAGTCTTTCTGCTTCTCCTCTTTCACTGGATGCTTCTTTCTAAATGTCTTTGCTTAATCTCTAATTTTTCTAGACCTCTAATTTTATGGCAACTTTGGTTCACATCTATGCCTTTTTCTATTTGCACAACCTTTCTGGCATTTTTTACAGTCAATATGACCAGCGTAAATACCATCTGCTTATGACTCTAAAATTCCTATGCCCAATGTTGAAATATTCCTTGGATTCCAGAGTCATATATTTGACTGACTACTCAATAAAACCACTTAGATGTCTAATAGGAATATAAGAATATATATATGGCATAGAGATATTGCCCCAATAATCCCTATTTCTGGTATACAAACCCTTGTGAAATACCCTCCTTTGAGTATGTTCAGTATCTAATTTTTTCAACAAATAAAATATCATAAGGTGAAAAATATAACTTTTGTGGTTATGTTACATATGATTATAATTTCTATCTTGCTAGCAAATTAGTTTTTATTGTCTCTATTCATTGTTGTCTTTGACAAAGCAATTAACCATGTAGAGAGGCCCATAAGGCAAGAAACTGAGCTTAGTTACTGTCCCCTGCAAGGGACTGAGGCAGTCAGGCGAGATCCCGCAGGAACCAGAATTCTGCCATTGTATGAGCCTGGAAGCAAATCCTTCCCCATTCAAACCTCAAATGAGACCCAAGCCCTGGCTGACACATTGATGGTAGCTTTTTGAGAGACCCCCAAAATTGACATCTATGCCCCAATTCCTGACCCAGGAGAACTATGTGACAAAAATGTATTTTTCATGCTTCTAATTTTGTGATATTTTGTTATGCAGCAACAAGTAGTTAATGCATATTTTTTTCTTACCAGGGGTAGGAGGCCACTGTAACAAATACCTAAAAATGTGGGAATTTTCTCTAGAACTGAGCAGTGGGCAGTGATTTTATCACAATATTATAATTTCCATCTTGCTAGCTGACTCTATTTTCTGACATTTTTCCTTGCAAGAGACACACATGGCAAGAAACTGAGGATGGCATCTGGCTGAAAGATGGCAGGGAGCTGAGGCTCTCCATCTGACAGCCCACAAATAACTGACACTGAAAGCAGATCCTTCCCCAGTTGAACATCAATAAAATCCCAGTTCTTGCCAGCACAGCAATTGCAGGTTGAGAGAGACCTGGAGCTAAGCTGTGTCTGAATTCCATTTATTGACATCATAAATGTACTTTGTCTTAATCCTGTAATGCTTAATTTTATGTGTCAACTTGACTGCACATTATTTCTGGGTGTATCTGGGGAGGTTTAGAATGAGATTAGCATGTGAATGGGTGGATTTAGTAGATTTTCTTCTTCAATTTGGATGTACATCATCCAATAATTTGTGAGCCTGAATAAAACAAAACAGGGTGGGGAAGGAGGAATCCATCCCTTTTTCTTCCACCCTGCCTGCCTCTCCAGTTTGAGCATAGATCTTCCCCTACCCTTTGAAGTGAGATTACAGCATAAATTCTCTTGATTCTCTTACTCAGACTAGAATTACACCACTGGCTTTTCTAGGTCTCCTGCTGGTGGATGGCAGGTTGTGGGAATTCTTAGCCTCCATATGCATGAGCCAATTTCTAATAATAAATAAATCTATCTATTAATTATAATTTATAAATTAATTATATATAGTTAATAATTATGATTATTATATGCAATATATATTTTATATATGCACACATGTGCACAATGACAAAATTTTTATCATTGATACTATTACTGATGTCCCCCCCACCTTTTATACCCTTCACCCAGCCCCGCCTTCCTGGGCCTTCACCATATTGTTGTCTGTATTCATGGGCTATGTATATATGTTCTTAGGCTAATCTCTTAGATTCCCCCCCCCCCCACCACCCCTCCTCTCTGAGACCTGTCATTTTGTTCCATGTGTCCATTCCTCTGGACCTATTTTGTTGGTCAGTTTATTTTGTTCATTAGATACCACAAATAAGTGAGATCATGCAATACTTGTCTTTCTCTGATTGACTTATTTGGCTTAACATAATATTCTCCAGATCCATCATGCTGTCACAAAAGGTAAGCTTTCCTTCTTTTTTTACAGTCATGTAGTATTCCATTGTGTAAATGTACCACAGCTTTATTATACACTCATATACTTATAGGGACTTGGGTTGTTTCTAGAGCCTGGCTATTGAAAATAACGCTACTGTGAACAGAGAGGTGCATATATCCTTTTGAATTGGTGTTTTGGGATTCTAAGGATATATTCCGAGAAGTGGGACCATTCACCTTAGTGGCTCCATAAAATTTTGGCACGGTTCTTGAATGCTTTCTTTGTTTTGTGTATTGAAAACTGCTACACTTTCTGGCTGGTCAAGGATCTAAATATTTCTCACCACTACCATGGATATACTAGTCCAAGTTACCGGCATTTCTCTTCTAGATCACTGCAATGGCTTCATAATAGTACAAGAAAATAAAAATAAAACTGTCATTACTCTCATTCTATACCTACCCAGCTAAAGTTAGTTCTTTATATGTCCTCAAAGTGATACTTTTATCAAAAAAGTTAGATCCTATCTCAATACCTCAACAGCTCTTTATATAAAAACTGACGTCTTACCTATGGCCCATAAGAATCATATCCTGATTCTTCATTGCCTCTCCAACCTAATTCTTTTTTTTTATTGTTTACACTGTTACAAATGCACCCATTTTACCCCCTTTGCCCACCTCCACCCAACTCTCACCCCTCCTCCCTCTGGCCAACACCACATGTTGTCTGTGTCTATAATTTATGCATATATGTTCCTTCGCTAATCCCTTCACTTTCTTTCATCCAGTGCTGAAAGAAAGTGAAGAGATTCTTTGCCAGTGTTTTCCTTGCTCACTCTGCTCCAACTGTAGTGTCATTTCTGCTGCTTCTAGAACATATTACAATGATCCCACTTAAATCTTGGCATCTGTTCTTCCTTCGCATGAGAAAACTCTTCTCCCACATCTTTGTGAGATTTACCCTCTTTATTTTAGGACTTTGCAAAATAATCATGTCCTCAAAGAGTTCTCTACTGGCTATGTTATCCAGTTTGCCATCAATTCTCATTCTCATGGCATCTCTCACTAGCTAATCCTTTACTAGCCATCATTTGCTTATTTCCTTTTGTCTTCCACACCATTAGAGAACAAAGGCCAATAACTTTTGTTTCATTCACTACTAATTCCTAAACATCTGGAAATGTACCTGCTGTAATAGTTCAATAAATATCACTTAGTGGATAAATGAATTAATAAATCTTATCTAATTGGCATCACATAGAGCATTATTGTTGACTGAAATTCAGGTGTACCTCTGCGAAGAAAGTGCTTACATAATCACTATTCTAATGTCCACTTTTTAATATTCTAGCTTAAAATTTTAAGTTTAATATTGTATCTTTCCTGTTTGATTTGTTATTGGATTAAATGGTCTTTGACAACCCCTATTTTGTATCTTAATAGTAATATTATAACATTGTTCCTATGAGTTATCTTACAAGTAATATTGCTCATTTTCTTATAATTTACATTCTGTCCTTTATCCTCTTTCTTTTTTAGCTTAAATTTATTGATGTGCTTTTTGATTATTTACTACCAGTGTTAACTTCTAATCTGCCCTTTAGTGACCTATACTTATTTTGTAATTTAGAGTTCTTTTTGCTCCAGAGACTACAAATTTACCCAAAGTAGGAATGTCTACTGTTGACATGAGCTTAGCAGTGTACCTAGAGATAAATGCCTCACACAGAAAAAAAGTAAAAATACATAGCATGAATAAAAGATTAGATTTTAAATTAAAACCATACATCATAGGGAATTCTTCCTATAAGGTAAAAAGAATAATACATAGTATTGAGCTTATAGATAATTTATTTTCATTTAAAAAATTATTAAGAAGCAAGATATAGTTTTAATCTAATTATTAGATTTTTGGTGTTTTACATTTTACAAATATTTATTATATACACTATTTCATTTTTGATAAAACTATACTCCCAAATAATAGTTTTTGATATAATACCAGCTCAAGAATGTACTCTATAGTGTTCCATGAGGACACTGATCTTATCTATATTTTTCACTGCTAAGTGTCCAGAATCTCACATAGTGTCAGGTACATAGTAGAACATCAATGTACTCTTGCTTAATGGTAAAATAAACCAATAAACTAGATCTCCAACCATACAGAAATATTTTGAAAACTTCATGAGTTATAAATTTGATGAAGATTGAGGCTATACATTTTGCAATTAGATATGCATATCAGTTACATAATAATCTTAGTGATTAAAGAGTTTACATGCCTTTTTTATAGTACATAGGTGCCTGGTTTTCAGTCGCCAGCAGTAGTAAACTAACATAGAGACTCCTGTTCTAAATAGCTATATAGTATATAAGAGTATATAAATGTGTATGTGGAAGTTGGGTAGCCAAAGGGCAGATTCTTCAATTATCAGTTTATTGACTGAGTATTCCAGATTCACCCTTATGTATCTTGTTTTGTGACCTTGGAGCTCTATCTGATAAAAATTTCTTCTTTGACATCTGGAAAAGTGTTAGATTTTGTCAATAGAGAGGGTTAAAGGGATCACTGAAAGAAAGAGACCTACTAATTTGTAATTTTATGTTAACATTTTCCCTGTTTAAATAACTGCTGTGATTTTTGTCCCTTTAATGTATCTTTACCAATATACCTAGTTAATATGGATTGTCCAAATAGCAGTCATGGAATTTTCAATGTTATTTTTGTTGAGAATGTAGGGGGAGAATATTTTTCTTTAAGTTTAAAAAGTGCTTTTAATCCAAAAAGAGTTTTAAAATGATCAGTGGTCCATAGGGGAAAATGTGCAGAAATACAAGGAAGAATCAGAGCAGATTAGAATAGAGGTATAATTTCCATCTGGATCTGAGAGATGACAAAATAAGTTTTCTACCCTCACAGGTAGATGCTTCAGATTGAAATGGTAAAAAAAAATGGAAGCTATGAGGCCTTGAATGGGTGGCTCAGTTGGTGGAAGCATCATCCTGTACACCAAAAGGTTGTAGGTTTGATTCCAGGCAGGGAATATACCTAGGTTGTGGGTTCGATTCCCATCAGGACACATATAGGAGACAACCCATTGATGTTTCTCTCTCACGTTGGTGTTTCATCTTCAGGTGAAGATTTAAAAAAAAAGATTGCTAAGAAGACTTTAGTGAACATTCATAATTAGTAAAATCGACAATGGGTCTGGAATTCTCTTTTAATATAATGCCCTTCAAGTACAAACTCTATAGATTGGTTTGTTGTCAAGAATAACATATATAATATGATATTACTCTAATTTTTCCTTTTGTGAATTATATGTATCATATTTTTGAAGGTTCATAATAAGAAATTTTTTTGCATATTAAGTATTGAAGAATAAAAATACATCATATATTCAAGACACAAGAAAATTACTTCAATTTCAAAACAACTCAGTACTTATGCCATTGGCAAAATATTATCTTGTGTACTGAGGCATTCTTTGCATAACAAATACCTCAATTGTTACCTTCTCTGTAATTGCAATGACTCAAAATGACCCTGTTTATAAGAATTCTTCAGTGAGGCATTACAAATTTTATTTCCTTTTTTTTTTTCCTTCCTAGAAGGGCTCACAAATATCATCTGAATGAAGTGCCTACTCTTGCCTAGAAGGTGTTATGTGAAAGGGAAGTTGGAGATGTCATTTTGATGCATAATTTATGGATGAAATCTATAATACTGTGAACTAATTTGTGATTAAAATTTGGTTTGATTGTGACTAATAATTAGTCTGATATAACAAATCACAGAAGGAAGTTCTTGTTTTGTCATTTCTTCAAAACTGTAAAATTTGAAATCAATTTTAAAGCTGTTAGAAAATGTGTAAATAAAAATTTTATTATAATTATTACCTCAAATGATAGATGAATAAGCACAGTGATATATATATGTGTGTGTATACATATATATATACATATATATAGTCCTAAAAATGTATACACACACTTTGAATAATTATAAAGGTAGTGTTTATTAAAATACATTTCATTTTAAAATTGAGCTATCAGCTGTTAAAGTGTGTTTACATTTTTTTGGGACACCCTGTATATCAATTATCAGTAATCACCATTAATTATATATATATAATTATTATATATATGCACAATTGTGTATATTGTTATATATAAATATATGTTATATGTCTATATACATATGAACAGCCTTGTTTTCTTTTAAAAATAATGGTCATACTACTGCTACACAAGTATGCTATTGGTCATATCACATCATTCTTTTCAGCAATTTCTAACTAGATTTGCCTTATTCCTGACTGTTTAACATGTCAGATTGTTAGCATTATAATATTTTGGCACTGTGCACCTAATAAGGAAGCAAAGAAATGAAATTAGGGCTGGAGAAACTTGCTCAATAGTGATGACTTAATAGAGCTTATTTTAAATAATAAATATGGTATATTGTTCCAAGAATGTTAACTGAGGACACATGTTAAACTTTTCCAAATCCTTGTGAATAACAGTACACCTATACAAAATCAGTAACAGGACAGACGATGCATGTGTGCTTGTGTATTGTGGGGGTAATGGCAGGGGAAATAGGAATATTCATATGTTTTGGTGAATTTCTGAACCAAACACATTGGCTCACACAGAGCCAAGGGCAGGAAGCCGCAGCCTGTGATGCGCTCTGGAGGAGGCTGCAGCCAGGACGTTGTCTCTATTTCCTGAAGAGGTAGACAGGGAGTTACTGCTACGCCGAAGAAAGCAAGATCGCTAACTCACAGCCTGCCTAGTGAGCAAAGGGAATTTGGCCCTGTGTTTGTATCTCAATCCTGTATTTATCAGCACAGAAGATTTATCAGGAAAAAAAAAAAAAAAAAAGCAAGTATCTGAAAAACTGAAAGAGCCACCTGGGGAGATGCTGGGTCCTTTCTCTAAGTAATTATATTTTACTTAAAAGCTCTCTTCACTTTGCCTCAGAAATGAGGGGAAAAATGTCAGCTGTGGTTTATTATCATCCAAGCATATCAAAGTAAGTCCAATTACTTGCTTCGCTTGCACAGATTCTGGTCAGACATGCCATCAAGAGACATATTTGTTTCGGGGTATATCTGGGTTTTGTGTGTGTGTTTAAATACACGAAATCAGACAGTTGTTGCAGGAATCAAGGACATAAAACAGAATGACCAACAAACTAATTTCTGGGAAATAAAACTAAGTAAATAATTTGTAATAAAAAATAAAAAGATAAAATTAAGTCAGTTTAAAATATATATATAAAATACATATATAAAAAGAATAAGTTTGAAATACATACATAAAATACACATATAAAAATACATATATAAAGTTTACAATACATATTAATCTCATGGCTTATCACCTATGTAATGAAAGTTTTCAAATGAGTAAAGAATGAGAGGAGAAAAATGCCAAATAAATACAAGAGAAAATATTCCATATAAGAATACCAATATGTTAGTTTGCGAGATTAAAAGTGCACAGAAAGACATTTCCAAAATAAATTGCATAACTCCACTAATAAAGAAAAAGTCCTAAAAGTTTCTATGATGCACAGTAAATAATAGCTTTAAAAATGCTTGCCATCGACATCAGGCTAATGAGCAATACTGAATTCTAAAATTAAATGTAGCAAAACCTTTTAAAGATTTGAACTCAAGTAATTTGTGTTTGATTTATTCCTCAAATACCACACGAAGTTTTTAAATCAATGAACAATATAAAGACATTTTTGAAATAATCAAGGACTCAGAAAGTTTATATGTTATACATCACTTGTGTAAAAAGAAACAACTTCATAAAGATTTTTTATAAGTAAAAAGAAAGAACTAATATAGGTTCTACAGCCAAAATTCAATAAAAGGAATATAAGGTAGATATCTGTGCAGCAACTCATCTGTATTATAACAGGAATCCATAGGGCCTTGAAAATGTTTTCACAATGAAAGTGGGTTCATTTTTAAAAATAATATGATTAGGAGGGCAAAAAGTATATTGTTTTGGAAAAGTAAGCATATACTTTCTCTATTAAGAAAAGCACAGGTGGTGAAAATAGTAAAATAAAAACACACTAAACAAAATTTTTCCTATAAGAACACACTTCAAATACAAAAGCAAATTAAACCAAAATATTAAAGAAACTGATATGATTTATGAGAAGAAAATTGATTTGATATTTTTTTCTAGGACAATTTCCTTAAAGGAACAGAGGTCTAAAGTGACACATGATTGCTTTTCCTTTTCTATGGTCTAACATGCAAGTGATAAGCACAAATTATTTAATGAGATGAACAGAGTTGTCAGAAAAAAACATACACATTGAGTGAACTAATGAAGTTATAAGACAAAGCATGTTCCCTGTAATCAGGGGCTTAAAGGTCTTGAATGTTAAATTCTTATTTTATGATCTAACCAACCTAAATCTGTAGACCTCTAATTTATAACTGTCATTTTTATACTGCAGGTGAAAATAGTTAAATAAAAATGATAACAGGCATATTATGGAGTATGCAAATTCTTCAATATATAGAAACACACAGAAGGGAATACACTTAATGAAAGAATCTTAAAAACTATAAACGTTGACAGTGTTAAAGTAGCCATACAGTTAACATAATTGAAAGACGGAAAGGAAGCCAACAAAAGTTGATATAATAAAAGAATGTTAATTTCCTTATATCACATGGATACATGATTGATTTAAGAATTTATGAGAAAATATATAGTTTTAAGCTTACTATTTTAAGATTTAAGGCTCACTATAGAAGGAGCAGCTGACTTACTTAAGTGGGTGATTGAGTACAAATTAAAATCTTTCTAATATAAAAGCAGAACTTATGGATTAGAGTAGTGATTGATTAAAGGACTTGAACTAAATACCTTTACAAATGCTTTAAGAGAAAACAACTAAAAATACTGACAAATATTTTAAAATATTTTAAATGGGCTGACTAAAATTAAAGAAATTCTCAGGATTATTCTAACAGAAATTGAGAACTGAGAAAAGTAAAGGGAGCACTGAAAAGAGTTTTGGTCATAAGGACATTGCTAAATCATTAAAAAACAATCAACCAGCCAAACAAAAAACACTTCGGGGTTTCAGTTTTGACCAGTTCTTATAGTTTACAATTCAAAAAATAGAATCCTAGATCTAGCCATGCATGAGTTTAATAAGAGAATTAACCCCATAAAACTACTTCTAGATTAAGGGTGAACAAAAATAACTCCCTCATGCCCTTGGGAGTTTAAGGAAAATTACCTTAGGCTTGATAAGAGAGTAGGTGGTAAAAAAACCAAACTATATTCCTGAAAACTTGTAAACATAAAGTAGTCATGTAGCTTTGCCATTGTTCAAAACTACCAAACAAAAAAATGAGGTGATATCGTTCTCAATAGTCATTTATTAATCACTGTATATAATTATTAGTTCTTTATGGAAGCCCTTACATTGTGCCAGGTTTATAATTAATATCTCAAATAAATTTCCAAATAAAATTAACAACTCACAGGAAAAGTTATTAAGCAAACAAGAAAAGAAGCCAACATAAAGAAAAACCAACAGAATGCTGCATAGACTTTGCATGATAGGATTTGAAAATACAAAATTAAAAATAAGTATGATTATTATTTTCAAAGACAAAAATTATGTTTTAAGATACATGAGGAGAAACAGAAACTATACTGAATTAAACATAGAAAATGGATTCTTAGAACTTTGAGAAATAAAATAGTAAATAATTGAAATAAGAAATTAACTCAAGGCTTCAGGGCAGTTTAATTGTAGATGATAGAACTGATAAACTGAGACATATATTTGAAGAAATGTTTACAAAATACAACACAGATATTCACAGAGATAATAAAATAAGGAACAGAAGCTCAAGATATAGAGAGATAATTTGTAATATAGGTAATATAAGTCTAATTGGAGTTTCCTAAAGAAGGGAAGTAAAAAAGTGAAGTGTCTATATTAGAAAATTAATATTGGAAATGTCTAGAAATTATGAATGAAAACAACCAAAAATATAAGTAACTAAAAAAAAATCAAGAGAAATCCACATGTAGAGTTGCTTTAATATTTAATATTTTATTTGTTTGATTTTTAAATATATATTTATGAACATCAAGCTAATTTTGAGTTTATATATATATATTTTATCTCTATTTCCATGCTATACTTAATATCTGTATTCATATTAACTTATTTGTATTTTATTTTCTATATTTATTTATCATTAATATATTTTTTCATATTTATTTTTATTTGTTATGAACTTGTGTATTATAGTGTATACACGTCATATACTTATTTATATTTAATATTTACATTTGTATTTTGAATGCAAAAGTTTGGTATCTGGAATATAACAGATTATTATAGTATTTACTTACAGCACAAAAACATGGTGATTTTCTCATGTTTCATTTTCACCTTCAGCGGTAAAGCAATTAGAGCCAGATGAGATGTTACCTTTACACACTACAGTTTATACAGTAGGCAAGAATATAAATCTAGGTGGTTATATAGGAGAAGGACACCAGTGCCACCTGTCCATCTCTCCTGAGAGATAGAGAGAAAGCTTTGGTTTTCTACTGTAAATTAATTCTCCTTCAGAACATAAAGGGGAGGATCTTAGGACCTTACCTTTCAAAATGTAAATACATGTCTCTAAGAAGAAGATGAGACCACGGTTTACAGTTGCAGTGCAACTCAGTACCATTTGCAAAAAATATAAGAGGTACAAATTGGTAGTTACAAAATAGTCATATGAATGTAAAAAGTTCAGGATAGGGAATATAGCCCATAATATTGTAATAACTATGTATGGTGCCAGGTAGGTACTTGCTTTATTGAGAGGATTGGTTTGTAAATTATGTAATTGTCTAACCACTCTTCTGTACACCTGAAACTAATATGAAATAATATTGAATGTCAACTGTAATTGAAAAATAAAATTTTAAAAAGTATCTTACTGCCAGGCTATCAGAATTATATACCACTATGAAACTCTCAGTTTCTGTGTGGTACAAAAAGGTCATGTAAAAAGGTGAATTCCTTTGTCATATACCCAGAGACATGTGTCACAATCATTTTTCTCTTTAATGAGTTCCTGGCTTTGAAGGGATATTAAACAGTATTTCATGTTGATGAATCAAACACACTATAAGCTCTCAGATAGCAGTGCCAGCAGGAAATGTAAATCCATATCCTCAATATGTGTATTGATTCCATTTAAGATAAATCACTCTCCTTTCTCTATTGGAAGGAATCCGACACCATCAACTTGCCACCGCATGTCTAGACAGTCTCCTCAAGAGTTGTTTTCCATTTGGCAGGTTGGACTTTTGACAGGACCAAAAAGTGGTTGGTCGCTATATCAACCTTGGTGAAAAGGAATCTGTGCTATTGGAACCAGGCATAACCTCAAATCCCTGCCACCTTAGCTACTCTGTTCATCTGGCACAATGAGTGGATGATATCATCTGCCTGAGTAATTCAGTTGGCTTGGTTGTTTATTACCTCTTCCATGGTAGATAATCTCTGATAGAGGTGCAAATGAAATACCAAGTTCTTCTTACTTTGGCCCACTCAGTTAAATCTACCCATAAACCTCTTTGACAAACCTCTTTATGCCTTTTACTTTTTAATCTTTCTCCTTACTAGCTTCTGAACAACCACCAAAATATTTGTCATTACTCTTAAGTCTGTGTATTTTAATCACAGCCCATCTCTTTTTCACTTGGAGTGAACGAATAGGTAGATTCCTCAAAGTTCTGCTCACAGAGGCAGTGTTCCTCACTTCCCTGTTTCATGTTATTCAGCTTCACTCTACTCCTGAGCAGGTCTGTAGAGCAATATAAGATATTAGATACAAATTGCATTGCACCCATCTGAGAATAGTACTCCCCCTCTCTCAGTTCATTATGAGAGAACAGCATGCCTATAGATGTGAGCAGATGGCAAGGCATCAGTTAACCATGCCTGGGTGACGTGTTGTTGGAGAACTGCTATGTGCAGCTCACTTGTGCCCTCTGGACTTGCGTATGCTTGATCTGGATCTAGCATTTTAATATTACAGTGGATTTCAGTCCAAAATTATGGCATTGTGGGGCAAAGAGGATCCTCTTCATTATTGCCAGTTCTGGCTGTATAGCCACTCTTCTTTCATGATCACATACCTGATATCTAAAATGCTTTGCAACTCTCCAGAAGCTCTCTTTCCAACAGCATTAGACCAGAACCATGCAACCTCCTTGTTATTATCCATAGACACTGAACACAGCATCTTGTCCCACCACAGATGGCTCATGCGAGTGCTGCTTGCACTGTAGCCTGGATATGTTGTAGTAGTCTCTACTATTGTCTGGGCTTCTCATAGGATTTATTTTCCACTTTCTGGAGAGCATGTGTCCTTCTAAAGCCTCCAGTATACTTTCTACTTCTTGCACATATGTTCTGATTTACATGATGCAATCAACATAATGGACCAATGTATTATTTCAAGGATATCAAGTTGGACGCAATTTCTTCAGAATATATTATAATAGAGGGCAGGAGAGTTAATGCAATTCTGGGACAAGGCCAGAAATGTATCCTGCTATTGACCCTCTGTGAATGTAAACTATTTCTGATCCCCCTTTTTTATAGGGATATAGAAAAAACCCCTAATATATAAAAAACACACACAATTTCTAAATGAATGACCACGTACTATGTACATGAGGCTGTGTTCATCTGCTCTGGAATAAAATATCCTGTGCAAAACTAAAACTTAAGCTACTGCTTGGTTGATTATGTATAGTCAAATATCATCTGCCAGAATTTATTTCTCCAAGGGTCATAAAGATAACTTAATCGTGATATAGTAACCATCACCTCAGCATGCTTTGAGTCTTTAAGGTGCCATTCCCATATGACTGATATTTTCTGAGTCTGAGGGGTGGCCATTTCAGAGGTTTTCAATATAGTGCTTCTGTTACTGATCAAATATGGCAATTCTAATGATACAATTGGAGGTAGGTAAACAGCTACAGGGTGCTTCCGTTGTAGAGTAGACCCTCCATGAACAATACCTGGTTCAGCACTCCACTTATGTATGTCCACTTGTCCCTAGTCAAATAGAATTGGGAACATGATAGGATGATACTGTGAATCTCTGGGTATAAACAAAGAGATGGACACTATTCTTAATAGTACCTTAAATGTCTTTGTCACAGTTTTCAATTACATGAAAAAATGACTGTAGTTCCCTTTGGGGAAGAAAGGACTTGGAAAATCATCACCATGTATTGCCACGGTTGTTGCAGAGATTTCCTCATGGGGATCTGGCTTCTTGTTCAGTCAATGAATTTTGGGTCAGAAAACTGGCTAAGAATTTGGTTAAGGATTATGATTTTTCATTAGGACATCTGTTCTCAGCTACCTAATCACATTATCTTAATCACTTCAGTATGTTTCACTTGAGAAATTCTCTTGGTGGCTATCTATTTTTCTTGTCCCTAAGATTTATATATTCTAATAGTCACCTTCAAAGTTTTTTGGAACCCCTCACTGGCTGCCACTCTGACCTTGCTGCTTATTTATATTTTTGAACATACTTTGTCTCTGATAGTTAAACCTTATATCCTGGCCTCCTTAAATTTGAGATTGTATTATCACCATTGCTTTAATATATCTCAGTTATGTAACAGTGTTTTTTCCTCAACACCAGCTAGAAGTTGACAGCCACCTCTGAGCTTTTCAACAATGCTGAGGTCTTCTCATCAGTGTGTTTCTTTTTATCTAGTAAAGAGAGTGTTAAGCAGGTCATCCTCCTGAGTACAGTGTGATAATGTATGTTTAGGCCAGATATGGCATTTTTAATGGACCGTGTCTACTTCTCTAAGCCTATTGGTTTCTCCCTTCACCATATGCAGTGCCAGTCATAAATGCCAGGTCAAGCATTTCTACTTCATTTAGTGCAGCCATTATTTTTCTATGCTTTCAAGAGCCAAGGAATAACACATTAGTCCCTGCCAGGATTTTACTTCATTTATCGTTGGGCAATGATGCCAGTTTGAAAAAACTCTAGCTTTCAATATCATGACCCATTTTACTTGATCCATGTGGATCCTCAGGATCCTGACACTCTCTGACTCCTGTCAGACAGATCCTACAGTACCACCTACGTACAGCCCTTTTCTCCTTTAGCAAGTCCATCTTATATTGTGTCTTGACCATAGTTATTGATCTGGCAGACAAGAGATGGGGAGGTTAGGAATAATCTCGAGGTGGCACATACTGGCATTCAAATTAGGGACACAGGACATTTCTGTGTGTCCAGAGAGTAAAGGAAGCTCTTGGGCTCTATTCCAAGTCTCAGGGTCCTATTCTTTCTCAAGCAGGGCCATAACCTACTGAAAATTTAACCTTTTCTTATACTCTCCTACCCATATAATTAATTCCTAGGTCCTAAACTGAGTTTATTTGCATTACCCTCTGGCTACTCAAGATGAAAATTTCATTAAATATGCCAAAAAAGACCCTCTGACTCTCTTGGTTTTAATCTCATAATTAATCTTCAGCTATACAGCATGGGGCAAAAGTAAGTTTATAGTTGGTATGAAAAATAATACAATAATTAATAAAAATGATACAAGAATAAACCATGTTTCACTTATAACTGTAAACCTATTTTTGCCCCACCTGTATATATTTTTTCCAGTACATCAGTAGTACTTGGAACACTCAGTTGTAGCCAGGAAATTTCATTGTCTTTATAAATACTTCCCTGAACCTTTCTTTTTTTAAAAGAAAAAACAAAAAACTTTTTCTTTCTTTTTTTTTTATTTCAGAGAGAGAAAAAGAGAAGGAGAGAGAGATAGAAACATCAATGATGAGAATCATTGATTGGCTGCCTCTTGCATGCCCCCAAGTGGAAATTGAGCCCACAACCTGGGAATTGACCCATGATCTCCTGGATCATAGGTTGATGCTCAACCCCTGAGCCACACTGGCTGGGCTCCCTGAACCGTTCATACACCTTAGATACTCTACCTGTTGTGGCTTTAAAGTGATTTAATTTGGTTAGGGCTGAACTGTTTCTCAGAATTCCCTTCCCTATACGTTTCTGGTTAGAGTGGGCCACAAGAGACATTTTTAGTGTGAATTTTTGAGGGCAGAAGTGAACCAGAAGTTTGTCTTGTTGTTCTTATTGTTTTCTTTCAGAAGTTCAGTGACGATGTCTTTGTAACACCCACAGCTCGCTTATCTGCTGGCTCTCCTTCCTGGCATGGGACAGCACTCATGCCTGCAAATGCTCCATGTTACCATAGATCCTCCTTCAGCTTTTCTGATTCTTGGGCCAGATGTGTGATCAGTTCTGTGGCAAAAGTTGCCAGCTTCTATAGAAAACTTACATCACCAAGAGCAGAGTATGCATTTTAGTCTCTTTATTTCCTGAGTTTCAGCTTTTATTTATCTTCTTTCCAGTTGCCTGCCCTATGGACATCACGCTCTATTTCAAAGGCAAACACAACAGCTCTCAGAGACAACTGTATTAAGATCAAATCTCTGAGCATATTCATTATATGTAACACCTAGTTGTTCTTCCTTGATTAAATCCTGACCAATACAGTGCTCACCAGTGCCATTATCACATTTCAGTTTACCACAATAAAACTTTTTATAGTGTCATTACTACAGAACACAGGCTATTAGTGATGAGGTCCTACTTTGTATTCCACCAGCAGGAGAGATCTAGTAAAAAATTCCATTGTAGGATCTGCTTCATTATATGAATTAATAACCCCACTGTCATATGTCAGGTTTCCTCAGAAACAGACTCTGAGACAGATAATTACTTGTAGGAGTTTTATTAAAGAGCACTTTCAAGAATATCACTGAAAAAGACTGAGGGACCCCGGATTGGGCAGAAGAAAAAGTTTATTTGGATTGAGATTGCAACAGAGGCCTCAGCTCATTTCGCAGGAGATCTGGAGCTGGGATGGCCCTTCAGAGAGTCAAGAATGATGAGGAGTCTGAGATTTTAACCTACTTGTAAGTTATCCTCCCCCAGTTTTATGGATGCCAACAGAAAACATAAGACTCCTAGACCAGAGTTACTCAGAGTGAGCAGCGTGGGCATCAGCATATTTGTGTCTGTTCCCTTTGCCACCGAATCCCACAGGGGCAATGCAGTGGGTGAAGATGAATGTCCACACACAGAGTAGGATGTTTTACAGAAGAGAAACTTTGAACTTCAAGAAGTCTCATCTATATAACAGCAATACACATACCTATAATTGTTACTGAAGGAGATGCTATCTCTGTCTCCCAAGACTTTAAGCAAACCTTTCTTTTTTTACAAAGAGACACCCTTACTCTATTTTTTCATATCAGTTTACTATGTGCACACACATACTTAGGAAGTCATTGCTTCTGCTTGAAAGATGTGCAGAAGAGATAAAACACTATGGAAAATTGTCCCACAGTGCAGAGTTATCATGGATGTAGGCAAGAAGGCTGGCCGTTGAACTAGCTGGTCACTGGACACAAGTTGAGTCAATATCAAGAAAGCGATTTGGCTGAGAGTCACTGGCAGACAAAAATTCCGGTGCCTGGGAAAACAATGGTTCACTGTGGCAGTTGGAAGTTCTGACACAGCATGTTGTAGGACTACATGTGTCACAGCATGATCTACAATATGAGAACATGTCACTCTACAAATCAGTGTCATCTTCCCTTATCCTGTGAGCTCTTTAACCAAGGTTTGCACAGATGTGTACTACCGCATATTTCCTTCTAATTTAACTTCTAAATTTTACCCCCCATATCTTTTTTATCCCACTCACAATTTGAGTTGGCACCATTTCATTTTTAGATATTTACTTAGTCTTTCCTGCTCTTTTTATCAGGATAGAATGTAAGTTGCTCGAATAAACATTCTCTTCCTGTCTGCATCAAATAAACAGATGTCTATTTCAGCACTGTGAACTATGAGAGTAATTAAATGAATTCAGAGATAGTCATGCATATACTTTTATTTTCCAGCATAAAATAACTTTATCTATGCCTACAAATATATTTGTCTTTTTAAATGATGTTATATGCTTATTTTCATTTGTCAAATAGCTTTATCTAAACCAGACAACAGGATTTTATTCTGTTATAGAATTTTCTCAGTGCAGGTAGGAGCCAAAATTCCTGAGTACACAAAACAAGTGTTTCTTAAACACTTGGGAAATTTTGATTGCTCTTGATTCCCATCAACATTATGGAAACATGATTGTCACATTTATGATTAGCTATTGCCAAACCTGCTTAAACATTTGAATCATCATGGAGATTTTGAAGAAAATATCTTTAAATCAATACAAATTAAATCCCACATATTAAAAAAGAGTCTCTCTGATCAGGCCTAGCATTCAAATCAAATAGACTCTCTGCAGAGATTTTCCCTTTTTTATTAATTAGAAAATGGTATTAGCAATCATAAAACTTCTTGCTAAATTTTTTCTAGGGAAATATGACTGCGGCCAAGTTGAAGGCACATCTTAACTCTTCCTCAATAGCATTAAACAAAGAGAAGGAAAAAAAGGCCTTAATTTTTGCTAAATTGACAAATGTAGAAAATTGTGAAATGGCAATATTTAAAATATAGATAATTTTTCTGGTCACCAATTAGAGATATCTTCAAAATATATGTAATGTTCAAAATGAAACTACATTTGCTATTCTCTTGAGTGTATTTCTTATGATTTTGTGTTACAACACATTATTTACATTAATATTGTATGAAATATAACTAAATGCAAAAATATATTAATCTAAGATAGGTTTACTGTGCACCTACTGCTTTTTAGTTATTATCAGCACAACCTGAAATATGATATATTTAAAAGAGTCCCCTCATCCATGGGGACACACAGAAGTTCTTAAAATAAATGTTCAGGAACTATTTTGCATCAGTACATGTTTCATCTCTTTGTTTAGTTCAACTTAGATGCTCCAGGTGTCACCCACTGTCTCATGTCAGGTTTCCTCAGGAGCAGACTCTGAGGTAGACCATTGCTTGCAAGAATTTAATTGAAGAGCATTTTTAGCAACATCACTATGAAGGAATGAAAGAATCAGCTATTTATTTTGTTTTGTTTCTCTCTAGAATGGATAATAGTAAAATACATAAATTCAGCCTAGAATTATACAGATAAAATAGGTATAATCCTATCTGACATAAGAAGGTCAGAACACTATTTTTCTGCCCTTTGATTTGTCATACATAAAATTATATATTTTAATTAATTTTTATTATATTTAAAACCCTAAGATATACTAGTATGAAATTTTCTTTAAAAATAGACTGAAAACTAAAAATAATGCTCATGTAAATAAATTAATAGCATAATTGTGTAAATTCATTATACATTTTGTATAAACTAGACCTTCGTATTATATGAGATGTAAGCTACTAATTTTGTTCATTTACCTAGAGGTAATATTTTATTGATTAAGCACATTCAAATACATGCTTTCCTTTTTTCAGCATATGTACACTTTGTACCAGAGCTTTATTAAAACTGTAAAAAATTCTGAAATCAGAATTTTTGTTTTAAAAATATTTTATATAAATATAAAATTATTTTGTAAGAAATATTTAAACAATATGAAAAAAACACAAGAAATAGTAGAAATATATTATTATCTAGGATCACACATACTAAGCCAAAATCAGTTATAAGTTTAGTATAGCTTTGCATTGGATATTGAAAAATTATAAGAATTAAATAATGAGAAATTTGTATTCACATATCCTAGCTAATGATCATGTAGGTTCAGATACAAGAATAACATATGCTATAATCAGAGAATATTAATTCAGTATTTGAAATTATTGGTATGGAATCATTTTTGAACAGACTAAATGTAGCCTATTCGTAAGACAGTTATTCTATAACGAGCCTCCTGCTTGGGTCAGAACTGAGGTACGGTTCAGGCTGAGTGGTTTTAGGCAACACTGCCCTCTTGAGGTCCTCTGAATATTCCCTGTAGGCAAGGATCCTACATGTCAGGAAGGGCTCAAGAAATTTCTCAGCCGCTAAGCAATGCTAAGGAACATAGCAAATGAATATGTAGCTGTTTCCCTGCAAGTGATGTGCGTGATGCCTCAGAGGCCTATGTAAAAAGAAATGGAAATCTTTTAACAAGTGGAGTGCAGACATATACTGATAAGTCTGTGTTTTCCTAAGAATAGCTCTGGTGATGGCTAGGCCGGGTTTGATTGTCAGAGGAAGTTTCTGCATTGTGTGGAACTGGCCTTGAAAATCACTCCATCCTACCTCTCCCTGCCAGGATGTTGCACTCTTTAAGGAAGAATCTGTTTCTGAAGGGAACCGTTGCCTAACGATGGGGAGCTATTACACTTGAAAGTCAATGGAGGATATTAAAAAGTAATTCTGTGTTATAATTTACACCATAAAATAATAATGCAGACTATAATATGGAGACTGTATTACAGTGAGGCAAGGAAAACAGTGGAATAAATTGGTAGGTGACTGTTAAACCTCCCCCAAATTAAGGCAGCTAGAACTAGGCTAGTGGGGTTAAAGAGCAGTAAATTCAAAAAGTACTTATATATGTATATATAAATATATAAATATAATATATTGGTAATAATAGACTCAAATATAATATGTATTGTACTTTATATATATGAGAAAGAGACTGTGAAGGGCTTATCTCATAATTCCAAAGACTTGGGCTCAAGATATAATTTTTTCCCCAAATAGTCACAGACTTGTCCCATAAAAATAAATAAATAAAACAAAATGAACAAAACAGGTTGCAAACTAATTAATAAATTAAATTATTAATAGGAAACATATAGCTACCTTTTATTAGTAGTATTTCTTTCTACTGATTTTTCATTCAATAACAGCAACCATAATGTGAAAATAATTTGGATAAAGTGAAGAAGAAAAAATAAACCTATGAAATAAAGCTATGATGTATTTGAAATAAAGAATTCTTCAACTAAATGGTGAAAACTTGACATCATGTCTCAGGATTTATGGCTATTTAGTGCATTTTCTCTTTAAAGTAAATATTTGATTTATCAATAGCTACAGTCATCAATGTTATTTTTTTGTAAAGGTCAAATGTTTTTCTAAAAATTACCTCACCTCAGTGATCAAGATTAACATAAACAGTGGTGACATGTGGATAATATCTACCCTATGATCTAATGTGATCAAAAATTTATGCAAAATCAATATAATAGAACAGAATGGGAGGTTATTGGATTTTAAAATGCCCACTGTTGAATAATGGCAAATACCCAGAGGAAAAAAAATATGTAAATTAAGATCAATGTGTCTTTCATCATAGCAAATGATCTATCTGAATTGGGGAATTAGAAGGAAAAAAATAAGACTTACTGTGAAAATTTACTGTAATATTCAGTTTTGGGCATACTTAAATATATCAGTCTTCTGAAAAATTAAAATACCAAAATTTTGTAAGCGAATACTTTTGAAGCTGTGTCTTGCCTTGAAAGCTCCCAGAATATACACTAAATTAAGAAAAGAACATGATGAGTGTATCGTGTAAACTTATCTGTCACGCTTACTTATGAACAATTTACTTTCCTAAGATAGGATTCCCTAATTTACAGGTGTGTTTGTTTAGCTAATATCCTTTGAATCTAACATATGTTCTTCAAGACTATGAGTGTTTTGGTTCTCTATTTTGGAAAGATGAGGGCAATTTGGAAATATTTAGGAGGAAGTCTTTAACAGATGTGAAATTTTTAATCTGTCTTATTTGGTTAAATGTAATTGGTTAAATAATCATTTATTTTTCATTCTTTCCATAACTACCTGAACTGACAGTCAAGTATTGAAAAATACATAAACTCACAAAGAGGGTGAGAGGGAGGCAAAGAGAGAGAGAGAGCCAAGAAAAGGTGTCAGAAGATTTGTTAAGGTGGGAATGAATAAAGGAATATAGTCATGCACTGCATCACAACATTTCAGTCAGTGACAGAGCACATGTACAACTGTGGGACCATCAAATATAATGGAGCTGAACAATGCCTATTACCTGGTGATGTCATAGCCATCATAACATTGTAATGCAAGGCATACTCACAGCTATTAATATAAAATAATGATATAAAGAAAGAAATATTTTTGTACAACTGTACAATGCATTTATGTTTTAAGCTAAGTGTTATTTAAAAAGTAAAAAAGCTAAAAAAATTTAAAAGTTCATAAAGTAAAAATGTTACAGTAAGCTTAGGTCAATTTACTATTATAGAAAAAAATAATTTTTGCAATTTAGTGTAGCCTAAGTATATAGTGTTTATAAAGTCTACATTAGTGTATAGTAATTTTCAGGCCTTCCAAACACTGACTTATCCCCATACTGTAGTTTAAGAGTATGTTTTCTATGTTTAGATATACAAGTATTCATATTTATGCTATAATTACCTATAGTATTTAGTACAGTAACATGCTGTACATGCTTGTAGCCAAGGAGCAATAAGCTTTATACCTTCTAGGTTTGTGTTAGTGCACTCTATGATGTTTGCACAGTGACAAAGTCACCTAACCACACATTTCTCATAATGTATCAGGGCCGTTAAGTGACTCATAACTGTAGTGGCTCCTGAGTTAACAGGAAAAAAGAAAGATAAAATGTAAATGCCTTCAGGGGAGTGGAAAACAAATATATACCAGACCTATTTTTATGGCAAAATCCTTAAAAAATCTAAGAAATTGAAGTCACCAAGACCTTTTAAACCAGGGGTACATGTTGTCACTGAAAACAAGCGGATTTATTGAAGTTCTTTATAAGAAAACTTTAAACTTCTTTGTTCAATTATCTAACCCTTGGCTGAATGCAGGGCTACAGGGAAGTAGGAAGAATTCAGTATATAGAATTGCACTTACTTTCTAGTTTCTACTAGTGCATTGAACTCAAAGAGCTCCAGGTGCAGTGAGGTTGAGAGGGAGATATATTGATGAAAACTTTGGAGTAAGTGACAGTCTATTTACTGAAGGATACCCGCCTAATCCCTTCCAATATTTTATTACTCATTCATGGTTGTCAAGTTTATATCTCCCAAGTAGGAGACAGGAAAATTCCTTGCTTCAGAAATATGCACCACCCAAAGTAGAGAGAGTTAAAGGAATACCGCAGAATGAGGAAACTGCTGTCGTTGGCTCTATCATTCTCAAAGCAGGGGACAAGCAGGTTTCCTGGGGTGCACCTAGGAAAGGTTATTGGGAGGGAGGTGTATAATGGGAGGAACACACACACACACACACACACACACACACACACACTCCAGAGGAAATGTTCTATCACTAGACTTTCTCTTATATTATTTCATCTTGCTTTTCCTTCTGATGAAACAAGTAAAGTTTAGAAAGCAGAAACTGTGACACGGGCACAGAAGGGAGCCACTAAATAGACCACTTGCTCTTCTTTAGTGTACACTTTGTGCCATTTGTACCCTCCTAAAAGGGATTTTATAGCTATCATGTATTCCAGCCAAACCCGGGCCTCATGGCATGAAGTGCACTCTTTGTGTGTGAACATCAACAATCTTAATTGCGGCATAGGGCTGGATAAATGAACTGAGACCTCGGCACCCTGCCTTGCTAACCAAATATGTTTTATATTTCACGTAGCTTTAAAGTCCATGTGGGGATTTTACTTTACATGCAAGAGTGCTTATTATTATTCTTTTTTCCTTCTGTTTGTTATGAGGCAGTAAATGCTATATTTAAAAAATATATACTGCTATATAAAGGATAAAATACGGACATTATTTTTTGTATTTTGTGTGTGGAAAAACTACAGAAATAGGAAATAAAAATATTTGCCTGGCTATCGAATTGTTCTTCCTAGGCCAATAAAACATACATAATACATTCAATTAAAAATAAATTGATCATATATTTATAATTTTTCTACTTTAAACTTTTCAAAAGCTGTTAAAACAATATAGAAATGTAATATACAAAAATATATTCCACATAATTCTAATAAATTTTTATTGTGATTAATTATATTGAGTATAAATTTGAGTATAAATATGTAGTAATGTATTATAACATAATTTATTTTAGATTTAATTTTATTAAAACAAGAAACTACTTTGATTCAGTGATTTTATATTAGTTGCTTAGAGGATATTTAAATCATCTTTCTTTTTACCTCTTTGGCATGAAATGAAATTCATAATGAAAATACCCTGTGTTAAAAAGTTTTTCTGCATATATGCACATATATAATCAGTTACTTCTGAAATTCATAAATTTTATTTGTTTTAATACATAGTAGAGATTTATTAAACAAAAGTAAAAATAATTTATCAGATTCTATTGCATGCCTTCCTAAATACAACTCTTTATGGAAGCTGCCTCAATATTTAACAATAATGAGGTGGCATTTGGACAATTCATTAACTAACCAGGATAGTCAATTTCCTTTTGAAAACCAATAAGAATTAACCAATAAGGGTTAATATGTATTATATATATATTAATGTATATTAATTCAATTTTCATTTGAAATTCAAAGTCTATATGTAGGCTTTTCATTCATTTCAAATTAGAACGACAGTGCAGTGAATTATATCTATTAACATTTTTAATGGAAAAGATAAGTTCACCCCAAATATTGAGAAGTAGTGAAAAAAATCCTCTTTTATTAGTTGTTATAAATGGTCTGTCTTATATTAACGCTTATTCCAGTATATTTTTATATAAAGTTATTTAATTCCTCATTCTCACACCAGTCTTCCAAACACGTGGACAGTATGGCAAAGAAGTTGCACTTTAAGTCTAAAGAAAAAATAATATTCAAATACCTATATGGCAAGAAGTAAAACATTACAAATATAGTTAAATACATCTGTACATAGTTCTTCCATTTCTCACCTGCTCCTTCCTTTCTCAAGATTAACCATTGTGTTTTGTTTGTTTTTTTATAAATATATCTTTATTGATTTCAGAGAGAGGAAAGGAGAGGGAAAGAGAGAGAGAGAGAAACATCAATGATGAGTCACTGATGGGCTGCCTCCTGCACTCCCCCTACTGGGGATCGAGCCTGCAACCCGGGCATGTGTCCTGACCGGGAATCGAGTCCAGATCTCCTGGATCCTAGGTCAATGGGCAACTGCTGAGCCACACCTGGCCTGCACCACTATTTTTATTTTGTCATTCCCAGTCATATCTTTTCATAGTTAATACATATTTTATTCTAAAATATATTTAACACGTTTTTACATATTAAATTGCATTGCTGAAAAGTATAATCCATGAAGAGTGAAATCTTTGATGAATTTTTTACTGATATGCTCTAAGCATCTAGCACATATTGACAACTCAACAAATATTTGTTGAAGATAAAATGTAATTACTGACACATAAAAAACCTAATAAAATAAACTGAAAAGAAAAAAGAAATCAATACAGATGATAGAATTCAGTACCACATAGCCTACAAAAATAATGTTACAAAAATCATTATCTGACATATATACAAAAATCTTTTAGAAAATAAAAAAATTAATTTGCTTTGGCAGTGAGGAAGGTCAAATATCTGTAAATAAATTATGCAAGAATATATAGTAACTATGAAACAAATTTTCAATCATCCTTACAGATTTAGCACTTACAAACAATTGCACAGACAAATGATTTAGAAGACTCAAAATAATAAAACTGTCACATTAAGTTTAATTTAAAATTTAATGTGACCATGGTCAATATATAAATATATTAATTTTCTCCAGAACTAAAAATATAAATCTAAAATTAATATGGTCCATTAAATAAATATATATGTCCAGGGACACTAGCCACAAAATATAAGGAACATGCTCTTCCAAATATTAAAATGTATGATAAAGCACCAATTATTAAATCATGCCACTGTAGTCCATGACTGCACTATTTAACAACAGAACAAGTATAACATCCCAAAACAGACCCAAAGACACGGATGAAATTAATAAACGAATTTGGTGGCATAACAGATCAGTAAAATAGAATAGACATTAAATAATTTAAAGACAAGGAAGCAGCCATGTGGAACTAAGTCAACTTCAAAGAGCACCACTCACTGGACAGCAGGATTAATTCTAAATATACCAAATGCCTAAACGTAAAAAAAAAATTGAGTAAAGGATGTGAAAAATTTTATTTTTCATTCTGATTTGTAGTTACAGCATGCATAATGTCAAAGAAAAAGTGCATGTGATGGAGTTAAACAGGATCAAACAAAAGAATCATGTTGTACAACTTAATTATATGTAATTTTTATTGTCAATTATGCATCAATAAAGCTGCAAATAAAAGTGACTATATCAATAGGGGAGTAAGATTGAACTCAAACCTGGCAAAATAAAAGGCAGGGGAGATTTTTAGTGATGGGGTGAGCTAGTGGATGCTGTGCTGTAGAGGACATTAAAGAGGAAGTTGGTCAATGTGACTAGAGGATCTGTATTTATTATTGGTATTTAATGAAGTTAGGCTTCTACCTTTTCACAAAGACTGAGAGATAAAGGTTCTATCATTTTTGATGATTATGTTTTAAAGGGATGTTCCCAGGTCCTTGAGAAAGAAACTGGAAGATTTACATCCCAAAGGGTCAGAGAAGTCATTTGTAATTGCAAGTTTTTTTAAAGCAAATGCCGTATAAAAAGGGAGGTCAGGGGCCTATAGTCAGAAAGAAATGTGTCTTAAGTTTAGTGAAGCTGAGGGGAAAGTTAAGGCCATCTTGGTCAATGGTCAGTCAGTTGGACTCTGTCAATACATCCAATAAGCAAGCTGTTTTTTTCTTCTCAAGCTACTGCTGTGGAGTGTTGCACAAGAAAGCTTATTAACAGCCTAGTCAGATTCGCTAAATGGTTAGAGCATTGGCCCTCAGGCTGAAGGATCCCAGGGTCGATTTCTGCCAAAGGCAGGGACCTCGGCTGCAGGCTCCATCCCCAGCCCTGGTCCTGGTGATTGCAGGAGGCAACCAATCAATGTGTGGTGTCTCTCTCTCCCTTCCACTCTCTCTGAAAAGTAATGGAAAAAATACCCTTACATGAGCAAAAAAGAAAAACAAAAGAAAAGTTTTAGCCTGGAGACATGGTTCGATTCCCAGTCAGGGCACATGCGGGGGTTGTGGGTTTGATCCCCAGTCAGGGGCGTGCAGGAGGCAGCCGATCAATGACTCTCTCATCATTGATGTTTCTCTCTCTCCCTCTCCCTTGCTCTCTCTGAAATCAATAAAGATATATTTAAAAAAAGAAAGAAAGCTTATTAACTGTGATTAATAAGACAAAATTATGAATTCCAACTTCTCTTTTGCCAAGATTTCTTCTATTATACCTAGAATTTATAATTCATAGTCTTTAGGATTATAATTTTCTATCAGTCTTTTAAACCCTCCTATCCAATATCTGATGCCATGCTAAGAAAATTAAGTCTATCTTGCTAGACATTTTGGAACTCACTCATGCTATCTCTTAATCGAAACCCATTCTTATGTAGTTATGTCCACCCCGCATAGCATATCATCAATTAAAATTTATATGCATCACCATGTTAAAAAATAAAACTATGCTATTTTTATTTGCCAAATTAGCATTAGATTTTGCAGGCTTTACTCAATATATTTAACTGAAACACTCTTTTTGGAGATTTTGACAAAAATCTCTCTTTTGGAGATTTATATGTCCAATATAAGTGAATTTTTTGTGCCTTTTTTCATTTGGTTGGAATGATCTTTTATATATTCTTTACCTTTGGAATGCCAGCATCATTTAAACTAACCTCTTGTCCATTGCTCGTCTATCACCCTGAGTATACGATATTGTAATGTGTTCATTGAACTTTCATCTCTCCCTTTTAAACTTTACATGTTAGTATCACCACAATAAAATGTTTTTGAATTTTTATTTTCCAAATACAGTGCCTAGTTTAGAGTGTCCCTGCTATTTAGAGTGTCCCTACATATTTAATGAATATATAGTACATTATGTATAACAAACATCTTATAATTTTCTGTTTGTTTTCATTATTTAAAATTTTGTAAACCATTTCTAAAAAAATATTTCTTTATTGATTTCAGAAGGAGGAAGAGAGAGAGACAGAGATAGAGAGAGAGATAGAAACATCATTGATGAGAGAGTCTACTGGGGATCAAGCAGCAACCCGGGCAAGTCTATACACAATAAATAAGATTAGCACCATTGATCATGTAAAAATGTGTGGAGCACTCATTATATCACAGATACATGCTTATCACAATTATCATTGAAGATTTTTATTAGTTAACTGCTATTATTTATAAGTGAATAATTCAATGTAATACTATAGAAAACATGTGTCCACAGTTGTGGAAAAACTGCCATTTATGATTGGCATTGAAGACCTATGTAAAATAGAAAAATAGTAACTCCTATGTATAATATGCTTCAGTATATAATCTGAATGGGCTAATATTCTAATTCACAAATCAAATGTGTCATTTCTGATTTCATTCTTTTGCTATGTAAGTTCAGCTTTCACCATCCCCTTATACCTCATGCACCCTGTTTTCAGGGACACTAACCTAACTGTTTATGATCTGGCCTTGCAGCTCTTGTCCTGATAAAGCTACTAAGCTGCTTACTCATCTTTGCTTTACCTAAGTTTTTAGATAAATACATTACAGCAATAAAATCTTCATTGTCTAGTACAATTACATTAAGACATTTGGGTCACTTCCATCAGGAGTTACAAAGACTAAAACAGAGGAGAAACACACTGACGTCTGAATGATTCATAACACCTGACTTCACGGATCAGCATTTCCATTGACCTCAAGTAAACCTTTTAGAAGAAGATTGAAGACAACACCTTAGCTTGGTTAAGCATAGAAAAAGCTTTGGTTTTGATAACAACTTCCAAAAAGTCTTTGTCAAGATAGCATGGGGTTTTAAATGTCTGCTGAGAGCAAGGGTTATAGACCATATCTCAAAATCACAAAAAACAGTTCCACAAATATCTCTTGACTCTAAATTATAATATTTACAACTGTAAAATACATAAAAATAAAAACAAAGCGACATTACCTTTACTTGTCTCAATGACCTTTTCCTAAGTAATAAAAATAAAAGCTGCCTTTATTGGTAATCAAAAAAGAATTTTTTAAGCATGTAATTATTTAGTGTCTTGGTTTTTCATTCTTTACATAAATGCTACATTTTATAATTGTTATTTAAAAGTTTCTGGATTGTTCCCTATGAACAGATATTTAAAACTCAGCTATATTAAGATTTTCTCCTATGTCCTTCCAGTTTCCTAAGTTATCCAAAATGTAGTCCTGAATCTCAGCAGTGTCATAAACCTCTGGAGCACTACTAAAATGATATTTATTGGACATTACAGTAAATTGCAAAATGGTAGTACAATAACTTGGAATTATATATATATATATATATATATATATATATATATATATGCAAATATTTAAAATCTAAAAGGAAAGCAGTTCATTTAGTGGGAGAATGTTCATTTTAGATGTAGGCAGATCTTAATTTAAAAAATTTGCCTTGCAATTGTGGGAAAACTAATAATTATTATTATTATTTTTTGCTAATGATTATTTTTGAGATCAGTTTTTTAATCTTTAAAATAAGGATACCTTTATCATAAATGCTGTAGTATATGTTCAATAAAATGTTGTCATGTTATAAATTTTAATTATAGAAATAAAGGGAATTAAATGACTTGATTATCATTAGCATTGTGATAGCAGCAAATATTTTAAATTATAACCTATTTTAACTGATGCATCTTTAAATATAACATGACAAAATTTTGTTAGTCAACCCTGGCTTACTTCCTATTCTCATTTATTTATATTCATCATGGTGTAAATAATTTCCAAGGTAGCATTTATGAAACTGCAAGGAATACATTGAGAAGTATTCATGGATATAATTCACATTAAAATACCATATTATTATCTTGCCATTCACACCTGCAATTTGGTTGTCTCTCATCACTCCCCTTATCTGTCTCTCAACAAGCTAACAATAATTTCCTCAACATACATTTTAAAAAGACATTTTAAAATTCTAAACTCCCTGTCTTCTCAGCAGTGTTAAACAGTGCCAACTACTTCTTTACTCTTTGTTTTTTATTTTATTTTGGTGAGAACAATTAACATTAGATTTTCTTCCCTTAACAGATTCTTAAGTGTACTACACCATTGTTAAGCATAGACCTACCGCGGCATGGCACACCTCTAGAACTTGTTCATCTTGCATAACTGAAATTTTATACCTATTGATTCCCCCAGTCCCTGGCAACCACCTTTATACTCTCTGCATCTATGACTATTTTAGATACCTCACATAAATAAAAAAATGCAATATTTGTCTTTCTGTGACTGGCTTTTTTCACTTAGCGTAATATTCTAGAAGTTCACACAGTGTCTTATATTGCAGGATTTTCTTCTTTTATTAAAGCTGAACACTATTCTGCTATATGTATATACCACATTTTCTTTATTTATAAATCTGCCTATGGACATTTAAGTTGTACCCACATCTTGGCTATTGTGACTAGTGCTTCAATGAACAAGGGAGTCTTTATATCTCTTCAAGATCCTAACTTCAATCTTTTGGATTACATACCCAGAAGCTTTTGGTGGGGGATTCGCTGGTTCTATTTTTAATTTTTTGAGGAACTTCCATACTTTTTTCCTTAGCGGATGCACCATTTTACATTCAACAACAGTGTATAATAGTTTCAAATTCTTCACATCCTTGCCAACACTTGTCCTTTGCTGTTTTTGATAATCACCATTTTAACAAGCCTGTGTGATATCTCATTGTGGCTTTGTTTCACATTTCCCTGGTAAACAGTGATATTGGGTATGTGATCTTTTCACATACCTGTTGGAACACATAGGGGGGACCTTTTATGACATTGATCTTGGCAATTATTTTTTTGAAGATAACTCTTTAGTCCAGACAACAAAAGCAGAAATAGGCAAGTAAGACTATATCTGAATAAAAATGTTCTACACAGCAAAGGAAACAATAGAATAAAAAGACAACCCATAGATTGGGAGAAGATATTTTCAAACCATAGATCTGGTAAAGTGTGAACATCCAAAATACATAAGAAATTCCTACAACTCAGCAGCAAAAAACTATTATTCCAACTTAAAATGGGCTATTCCTTTTTCTCACAGTATTCTCTTCCTAGCCTTCAGACGTGATTCTACTTTTGGCACTAGATCTTGTTCCCTTCCTCTCCATGCTCTAGCTCTATGGACTGAAGCCAATAAATCACAGGTTTGTTTTGTAGCCCTGTTTTCTTCTCTGTGTTTCATACCTGTGAATACAACTGTGAAACAATATAGATTTAAACACCTTATTTAAATTGCTGGGGCTCTGTGAACATAAAATTAAGTAGCTTTCATATTTTGTGGGGGCCTATCCACTGGATGTTATGGAAATTATAGCCAGTAAATGGAGCACTCCCATACTTCAAACATTTTACATTAAGTGAGCTTAATTAAAAAACTATATATCTTCATATCAATTTAGATTGCTTTATTTCCAAATACATTACTACAAATTTAGGAGAAAAAAATCATTTGTTTTTCAAGGAATGTTATATTTTAAATAGTAAAATGAGGAACTGTGGGCCCATGCCTCTCCTTGTATATTTCATATTTTTAAAAAATCCAAACCAAGAATTCCCAAAGACAAGCTCACAATCATTTCTCTCATATGTATTTTCTTTCTTCACTTCACTTACAGGCACTGCTAAACATTCAGTTAGGCAAACCATACATCTAGAAATTAAATTTTAATTTTCTGTCACCTTTCATGTATAATCGATCAGTTTTCCAGTTTGTTTTAATACATATACTCATGTATGCAGACAGATGCACACGCACACCATCAATTTTTATGTTTCACCCTATCCTTACCACCACTTCCCATAATCAAGCTACCATTGCCTAACTGATTTATAAAAATAATTCTTAAATTGGTCTTCCATCATTCACTTTTGATCACTTCCAAGTGATTTCTCACCTATAAAGACATAATGATCATGATGTACACACTGCCCCACACCCCCACACATAACATACACACTACAGTGATATCTCATGCTATTTCTTCTATCTGGAATCATTGTCCCTCTCTTCTTTATTAATATATACCTAATAGAAGACACAGTAGAGCTACAAGGTGCTATAAGTTGTTCTGGAATTTGACTATCTGTGCTAGAATCTATGACCTAAATCAAATTTATGATATAATATTTATTTAACTTTTTTTCTTGGCACTTATTACAGTTGTAATTTTATATGTTAGTTTTATTTAAACCTTATATATAACTGGATTTAGGTTTTTCAAATATATGGAGGGTGATAGGATGCATTTAATGGTATTTTTTTTTATTATCAGTTATGAATTTGACCTCTAAGAAAAAGAACTTTCCAAACATAATTCTTAAGTTTAATTTAAACCCACTATTTCATAGGGTTTCTCTTTAGTCTAATATTCCTTTTAAATGCCAGACTACCAGGCTCCCTTCCTGAAGAAGTTCAGTGCCCATAATAAAATAAAAATACTTATAAATATTTTGAAATTGTCTAAAATATAATTTTACATAAATGTTAAGAATTAATTAGGGAAATAAAAAATTGTTTTTAATTAAATTGCAAATTATATTATTATATTGGATACATTTTATGTTCTTGGTCTATAATAGGAAAGATACAGATTGCTGTACATCACCAAGTAAAAAAAATCAATGTAAATTAAGTTGAAGCTTTAGAGGGTAGCTCTGTTCAAAATCAGTGTTGATTTAAAAATCAATGTAAGTTTAAACAAATATGTTATGTTTTATCAATATAACATACATAATAGTAGGACAGGGTAAAGAATGTAAAAGAAAGAAAGATTGGAAGGAAGAAAATAAAAAAAAGAAAACCTCTAGTGCCTGTCTATGTGAGCTACTACCCAACAGCTTGAAATAGATGAAAAGGTATGCACATGGCCACAGGTCAGCTTCACAACCAATCAGGTGATTCAAAGGTGCCTGGCTAAGAAAGAGTCTTCAAAACCTATATTCATGCTGGGAAATATTAATTTAAAATGTTTCTTACTCTATAAATGAAATATAACTGACCATTTTTGTACAGGAATTATCATTTTCATTATTGTTTGTGACATGCATCAACAGCCAAATTGGTAAGTTGAGAAAAGGAAAGTTTTCCTTTGATTATTATATAAAATAATGTACATTTTTTTGGAAGTAACATTGTTTGCCAACAGTGCTGTTTAATTAATTACTCTTATTTCCAAGACAACATTTAAAGCAATTATCCTTTGCAAATTAAGTGCAAATTATATGTATATGTGTGTGCGTGTGTATGCAATATAAATATTTCCTATTTCTAATTAGGTTGTTATGGCCTCAGCGATGTTTCTAATGAAAAAAGAAAAATGTGTTCCTTACTATAGCTACTTCTACCTAACTTCAAGATCAAGCAAAATTTTGTTATTCTGTGTGTGTATCTAGTTTTTTCCTCTAATAGATATGAAGACGATTTAAAACAATTATATATAGATAGGTCAAATTTCTCAGTCCTATGTTCCAGGAGCTTATGTTCTTGTCAACAACTCTGAGGTGTCAGATTTCACTCTAGTTGCAAGCTAATATGTTAGTTAGGCTGTGCCAAGAAAAGACACTCCTAGTGTGTCTTCTCAACAGTCTATACTCTACTACAACACTATTTCACTCCAGAGGTGGAGTGGTAAGAAAAGTTCTAATCCCCTAATCACAAGGTTGGTTCCCCTGGCAACCAGCATCTTTCCTGAGGGCTTTCCAAAAGTCACCTCATTTACCTAAACTCAGGTGTGGTTGAAAGGGGCTTGCCATAAATTTAAAAGTCACCTTTATTGCTCTTGGAAATTCCAAGGGTTTTAGGAAATTTATTCCAAGAATGGGTATGAAGACGAAATATTTATTTCTTATTCTAAATCACAATTTCACAGGTTCATAGATATGACAGACTCCTAGATCAGAGATAGGCAACTGAATTACTTGTGGCCCAGCAGCCAGCAGGAGCCTCCTGTATGCATTGGTTTTCCTGGTCCTCTAAATCCCGTGGGGATTTTGCAGATTGGCACAAGTAAATACTGTGTAATAAAACCCCTAAGGATATCATATAGCTTGAGCACTGAGCAACTCCAATATTTAGTGATCATTTTAGTCTGCAAGAGAGTAAGAAAATTTTCTAGAGGGTAGTAGTAAGCCTAGATGGTGGTGTGGTATAAAAACCAAGAAGAGACTTGAGTTTTGTAGAAGTGTCTGATAAAATGAGTTCTTTAAAAATGTTTACTGAACATAGCATAAAAGAGTAAATTGGTGAACTTAGACGTTTTTTGATGGAGTGATGGGAACAGAGACTATATTAGAATATATAGTTTGTAAATTGGCTGTAAGAATAGTATGAAACACTTTTTGAATTTTTTCTTTTTAAAAAAGCAGGGGAAACTATATTGCGAGTATGTTCAAAATAATCCAGTTGACAAAGTGAAGATGATTATATGAGAGAGAAATGAAATGTTGATAATCCTGGCCCTGTAGCTCTGTTGGTTAGAGCGCCATCTAGACACGCCAAGGTTGCAGGTTTGATCCTTTGTCAGGGCACATACAAGGAGAAACCAATGAATGCATAAATAATTGGAACAACAAATCGATCTCTCTCTCTCCCTCCCTCTCTCTCGCTTTCCCTTCCTCTCCCTCTCTAAAATCAATCAATAAAATTCAAAAAAACAAAAATAAATGAACTGTTGATTAAACAGCAAAAAAGTGAGAGACCCAATGCACTGGTTTCCAGTAAAATTAAGGGACTTTCAAAAAAGTTTTAAAAATATAATCTGGAAGCAGATGTGCGAATTAATTATTTTTAATATAGGGCAAGTATAGTTGGTAACAAGGCTCAAGAAATCAAGAGAATTGGTGACATACAAATGAAAGAACAATTTATTAGAGAGCAGAACAAGAAATTGAGAATGTAGAAAATGAGAGGATCATGTATCTGCACATTAAAATTACTCATGATTTTGACATGATGTGAAATGGAAAGAAAGACTTTCCAAGTTAACTAAGTGCCAAATTTGTTAACAAATAAGCTGGAGTAAACTGCATTTTGCTAGTTGATGGAAACCAGATAAAGAAAAGAGAAGGATGGTGAAATGGCAAGAGTCGATAATTGGTAATGTTTATTATGTAATATACGTTCACACTTTTAAGTACATCAAATTTGAATTTTAAGTTACTATTGGACATCTTACATATATTGTATACAATGGCAAATTTACCAAGTTAGTAGTATCTTTATTAAATAATAGTTTATAATTTTCACATTCTATATAACTTAGTAGAGAATATATATCATAAAAACATAAAAGCCAGTCTTCAATAATTTTCTAAATATTAATTATTTGCTATAGATAGAACTAATATTTTTGAGTTATAACTTATCTCTAGTATAGTGAAATACTAATAAGCTAAAAGAAAATTCATTATTGACTTTCTATTTTTGAGACTATAATAAAACAACTTCTTTCTACATATAGTTTTTTAGTGATAATTTTAGTGTGTAAATATCCTAGTTCAAACTTGGTAGGAAACAAACTCTCCTTTCTATGGTAATCAGTTCTTTTCTGATGAAATTATTATTGCTCAAAAGGTAATCTACATGCAACTCATCTATTTTTGGAATATTTTCAATAAATTCAGACATGGGGGTGAAACAAATTTTACTCTCAAGATTTTTCTGGCTGGTCTAATAGTTAAATATGAAAAAGATTAACAATAGAAAATAACCAAATTTAATACATATGGGAACCCTGCATACATGAGAAGTTCAGAGATAGAAAGGGGGCCTGAGGTATATAAGACATCCTGAGCTAGGGATGAGGTAATGTACCTTGAGGACTACAAAGTGTCACTGCAGAATAGAAAGAACAGACATTTATTAAGAGAAGTTTGCTCTCTGTAGATAGGTCAAAAAAGGTTAGTTCTGACTCTCTCTTATTATGGACAAGGATCCTAATTTAAGTTCTTCTGGGTAGTTACAGGGAGGGGCAGAAGTTTCTCTTGAGCCTGAAGCTAAAACTGCCTAGAGCTCATAGTAATTTGCATACCACTGAGCCACATCTTGGGATGCTCGTTCTGAAGACTAATGATAATTTTTCACTGTATCTGTGTATTTTCTCCTCCCATTATTTCACCCTAACATACTCTTGAGATTTTACTGCAAGTCAGGCACTGCCTTGAAGACTCAATAAACTGAAACCTTTTAGATTTTTCTTGCTCAGTCTTCTGCACAATTAATTACAATACGTATACTTAGGAAATAGGATACCATCATTCTCGTACTTAAGCGATCAGAAATTCAATGATAGAATCTCAGGACAGTATGTGACTATAGCATTTAAAAGTGTTTTTGTTGTTGAGCCCTGGCCGGGTGGCTCAGCTGGCTGGAGCATTGTTCTGTACACCAAAAGATTGCAGGTTCGATTGCCCATCAGGGCACATACTTAGGTTGCCAGTTGGATCCCCAGTTGGGGCTCCAATGGGAGGCAAATGATTGACATTTCTCTCTCACATTGATGTTTCTGTCTCTCTCCCTTCCTCTCTGTCTAAAATCAATAAAAACATATCTTTGGGTGAGGATTATTTTAAAACAATGTGTCTGTTGCTGTATAGCATGCAACAAACTACTCGACAAATGATCAATAGTTTAAAGTATTGTTTAAAGCACTCAGTTTAATATTGATGGAGCAAAGTGCGGTTTGAATGTGTTGATACAGAGGACTTCAAGAGAAATGTATGTCTTTCAGAGTTCTCTGATTATATACAATTTTCAAGTCATGTACTAAATTTGCCATTTAAACATCAGACATTGAGGAAATCTGTTATATTATTACCCGGACATTACAGAGAAAACAAGGCTTAGAAAGTTAGATACATACTGTTAATCACCAAAAGTAAATGTCTGATTTTGATTCTATTATTTTAAATATTAACATTTAAAATCTTTACCCACTTTTATGTGCCAGACACTTCTCATGTGTATCTCACTGTTCAATGCAAAACAGTGTTAGAGGTAGTTATTATTATTATCTGAGTTAAAGATGTAAAAAGAGGATCTATCTAATTGGCTCAAGGTCACATAGCCAATGAGGACTTGAATTCAGATGGCCTAACCGTGATGCCTGCTTACTTACTATGCTGTTCTGTCTCTTCCTATCTATGCCTTCTGGCCTTTTCACTGCCTTTCCAGCCCCTAGTGAATGTCAGTTACTCTCTTATCTATTTCTCTAATGTCCTCCAAAAGGCTTCTGTGAACCTTGTAAGTTCCTGGAAACTTCATCAGAATACATGCTTAGTGAAGCAGATAACCTCTTTTCTTCAGGCTAGTCCTATTCTTGGAACATTTTAAAAGTAAGACATTTTAAAATAAGACACTAGGAGATTGCGCTACCTGAAAAATTTTCTGCAGCTCTTTTAATATTCGTCTGTGTAATATTAACACAGACCAATATTAACAATTATATTATTCCACCTCTCCCCACATCTGTATACCTTTTAGAGGAAAATAAGGGCCCAGGGGCACTTAGTACAAACATACCAACAAGGTGATCCATTTTATTACTGTTTTTGGGTCAAAAATTATTGCCACCACAGAGAGCCAATCTTACCTCCCTTACCTCATATAAAGATGGTTTAATGAGAAGATATGTCAGTGTTCTTCACTGATAATGTTACAATTATTAAAATTTTGGACAGAATATTTAAACACTGATATTTTTCTTTTTTCCCCTTTTTCTCCATCTTTTGTATAGCCTAGTTCAATGTGAGGGCTGGATATTCTTCAGCCTTTTCTTGTTTGTATTTTTATATACTACACAGATCCAACCTACAAACATTATCATGGAAGGATGACAAGATCAAGAGATAAAAAAAAAAATTGCTGAAATCTGCTGTTTTATATAGTGACTGCCATATACTCTACTCTGCTGAAAAAAATATTTTTCATATTTGCAAGCCATCACTAGATCTTCCATTCTCCTCTCAGGTGCTTTTCTGTGTATTTGGTATCAGAGGTAAAACATTCTGGCTCTCCCTGCTTGTATGCTGCTATTCCTACTTTTACCTTAGACTAAGGAATGCATTGTTCTAGATTCTCTGTCTGTCTCTCTGTCTCTCACTCTCTGACATTCTCTCTCTTTCAGTCACACACACACACCAGAGACTGTCTTGGTCGAGAGGCCTCCGTTTCAAAGGTCTTACATGATAGCCATGTAGTTTGTCTGCTCTGCAATTCTACAATTCCCTTTTCTCCAGTCCACATTCCTTAAGTTTAAAAACATCAGAAATCTAATTATAATTCTTCTCACAATGTTTCTTTCTTATAACTAGCTCAAAAATATAAAAATTAAAATTAAAATCTAATAATTGCCAATCATTCTTCTTGACTCCCACTATGATGTGTCTTGTTAGATATGTCAGAACTCATGGCTTGGTGTTCAAATGAGGAAAATCAGTTAATTTAAGTAAAATTCTGAAAAATCTACACCATCATTCATACTTCTCCTATCATATATGCCATATTCTCATTCCTGTTGAGAAAACTATGCCAAGGCTCTGTTTTATTAAAGTTTAATCTCAAATCCAACCTATGTAATTAGCATAAATATAGAGCAGTAGAAAGTAAGAAAGTAAGCCTGGCTAAAATGTTAAAACCTTAACATTTTAAATGTGAAAATAACAGATAAGTTTCAGATAACAGATAATGTTAAAATAAAAAAATTTAAAATAGTTTAAATATTTTAAAATAGTTTAAAGCTGTGACAACACATGAGCAACAGGTATATATAAAAATTAATGGAAACATCAATCAGAGGAAGACCACTAGTTATATCTAAATGAGTAGAGTGGTGCAGAATTACACCTTCCCATGCCAAATAATTAAGAAATAGGGTGTCCATCTGTGGCACATGTGGAAGCACCTCTGATGTGTGTAGCTCTTGGGTTCAAAATCAACATCCAGAGCTTAAAAGTTTTAAGAGACCCAATAAACTACTGCTAAAAGTGAGATAATCCAGACTGAAAATTGCAGTTTATAGAATTTTTCTATAATTATTTTCAATCTTTAAAGAGTCCTTAAAATGTTGATGGAGCTGGGATAGTGTGGTTCAGTTGGTTGGAGTGTCCTGTACACTGAAAGGTCTCCATTTGGATTCCTACTGAGGGCACATACCCAGATTTCAGGTTCAGCCCCTGGTCGGGGCAACCAATGGATGGTTCCCTCTCTCTCTCTCCCTCTCCCTTTCTCTCTCTCTAAAAATCAATAAAAGCATATCCTCAGGTGAGGATTAAAATTTTTGTAAAAAAGATGGTGGAGCCTCTGAAATATTTATTAGATATCTAGAATGATTTTATCACAATAGGTATTAAAGACAAGTATCACATGTTCTCACTCATATGGGAAATCTAAAGAACAAAATAGACTGATGAACAAAATAGATCCAGAGACATAGAAGCATTGAATAGATTGGCATATATCAGAGGAAAGGCTGGGGTGGGTGGATGGGAAGAGATTAACCAAATAATTTATCTTTGCATATATGCATATATGCATAACCCATGGACACAGACAATAGTGTGATGAAGGCCTGGGGTGGGGTAGAAGGGGTCCATAGGGAAGAAAAAGGGACATCTGTAATATTTATCTGTAATACTTTCAACAATAAAGATAAGATTTTTAAAAAAGTACATGGTACATGTATTTTTCAATTGCATTAGTTAGAAGACCCCACTCCAACCATCTAAAACAATAATAGAAACTTATTTGCTCACATAATTGAAAAATTCAGAAATAGAGAAGGCTACAAATAAGGCTTTATTCAGCAATTTGGTGATATCACCAATTTCCATATGGTAGGAGAGACTTTCTCTCATTTAACATTTAATAGAGAAATAGGTTACTCTTCATGCACATAATCCTGAGCCTGTCTCTTTGGAAAGGAGGATTATATTACGGGTTTTAGTTGAACTATGCATAGTGCAGAGTTGAACCAAATATTGTGAAAATGGGATTAGATAACGTAATTTTTATAAGCCTATCAGAGACCATTTTTTATGCCGAGGATGCTGTCATTCTCAATTATTAGAAAGCAAAATAACCTTTGAAGTGTACAAATAAAAAACCCTGGGAAGTTTTTCTAATTCAAAAAAAATAATAATGTAGAATAATATTTAATTATAATTCTGATGGCAAAGTTGTTTCTTGTTAATATTAATAATTTTGAGAGTTGCTTTTAGCCTTTTCTTTTCTGATTTTGTTATTTGCCTTATCTGTAAATATGCACAGGTAGCATTTGGTCGTTTGGTGGAAGTAATAAGATTGCTGAATAGCTGCGGAACCTTTGCTAAGCAGGCCTATGGGTGCCAGATATTGATTTAGCATTGTACTGGCTTAAATCCATTTTAATTTGCTTTCCATTTTTATCTTCCTATGGGGGCTACATTTCTGCCTAGTGTGCTAGAAAATAAACTTATTGTTAATTATAGTGCTTGTATTTCTCCATATAGCTAGCAAGGGCAGCAATGACATTGAATTTTACTGTATAAAATAATGTCAGTATAGAAAATATGATTAGATTTTATACACGAACCATACCCTTGTCATTTATCTCATCTCAGGGGAGATTAAAAATTCTATATTGTACAGTCTAGAACACAGGAATTCAAGACAGTCTTGGAGAGCTATTTTATATTACAGATCATGCAATGTTACATAGGCACATTGTCAATGTTGAGTTTGGGAGTAAAAAAATATGACATGACTTATACTCTTACGATGAAAAAATCTTAGCAATAGACAAAGTGCAGAACAATTTTTTTTAATTTCAAAGTTATTATTAAGCTAAAAATAAAACTCTTTGTATATCAATAGATTAACCACAGTTGAGAGTCATTATAAATTTGAGAGTCATCAAATTTAAGAATTGCTTCTTTATAATCCTATAATATATTGAACAACAGACATTGCACTTTAAGGTTATTGGTGAGATGTAAATTGGTGGTCTAGTCCATGTACCTGTCCAATTTTCCCAACAGCATTTATTGAAGAGACTGTCCTTACCCCATTGTATGTTATTTCCTCCTTTTTCAAATCTTAATTGTCGACATAGGCTTGGATTGATTTCTGGGTTCTCTGTTCTATTCCATTGATCTAGAGGCTTGTTCTTATGCCAGTAACAGTTTATTTTTATTACAATGGCCTTGTAGTTTGATAGCAGGTATTGTGATCCCTCCAACTTTGTTCTCCTTTCTCAAGATTGCTGAGGCTATTCAGGGTCCTTTTGATTCCACATAAATTTTTGGAATATTTGTTTGGTATTGTAATAGGAATTGTATTGAATCTATAAATTGCTTTGTATAAGATAGACATTTTAATGCTGCTAATTTTTCCAGTCCATGAGCACGGTATATGCTTCCACTCATTTATATCTTCCTCAGTTTCTTTCTTCAATGTCCTATAGTTTTCTGAGTACAGGTCTTTTACATCTTTGTTTAATTTATCCTTAGATACTTTTTTTTTTTTTTTGCTATAGTAAATGGGATTGTTTTCTTAGTTTCTCTTTCTGATAGTTTATTATTGGTGTTTAGAAATGCCACCAAGGTGAATTCATCCTATTTTTCAACAGATTAACCCAAACATTTAGTCCCAAATTAAGAACTAATATGGTCCCTATTGTTTCTGGTTAGGTAAAACAATAGCACTTATACATGAAAAAGGTGGAAATATTTATGTGGATAGTACTTTTATTAACATTCAGTATTATACTGAGTTTCAGGTTTCTGTATGACAAATAAAGTTAAATTGGATCCTTTTTTTCACTCATTTTCTAATATGTAACCTAAACATGCTTGGGCCTGTTATCTAGATAAGAATATATAATATGTTATGTCCAGTAACTTTTATTTACAGTGAATTATATAACTAGGCCTCTGGATAGAGGTGTAAATAAAGTTTTTAAAATGTATAAGCTAAAAATAATTGCATCTTTTCTCTTTTTACATTGATAATAGTGTTCAATTTCAGAAGTGATGGGATAGCCTGGAGGATCTAGAAAAACAAATTCACGAGGTGATGCCATCAATGAGTCAGCTTGAGGTGGTGATAGGAGAAAATGTATTTACTTTGGAGAGTGTTATGGAAAGCATACACCTCTTGCTTCCTGATGTTATTTCTATAAATTATTAGTTCCCTGTACTGGGAGCACTTTAACACAGAAGATGGGAACTCTCACATTCTTTTGACTTGTTACCAGGCTCAAGCTGTGATGACTAACCCTTTTATTTCTACATGGCCTACAGAGAAGTTCTCTGGTTGATTTCAGATTTCTTAGTTTTTGTTTTTTTTTTTTTTCACAACAAGAATGCTAGTAATATAGGTAGGAAGAATATAATGAAATAAAATTCTGTTTTCATTCCCTCCCCTCTAGGTATTTTCCAACCGTGGCAAGTTTCATTGTGGTTGTTGATAAAAACAAGAGCTATACCTCCCTGCTCTAAGCCAGCAAAGGGGCAAGATTTTAAATGGAGCATAATAGAAGTTTTTAGTTGCATATCGACATATCAGTGAGGCCTGGTCTGACCCCTTATCCCCACCACCACACACATATACACTACAAATAGTTTCTTCAGAACTTTGGATCCCCTTTTCTGTTATCTATTTTTTCCTTAGGAATTTACTTATGTTATCATAGTACGTAAGATATCATATTATTTTCTTATTTGTCAATATTTCTACTAAATTATCTCTGTTTTTTTGTTGTTGATGTTCACTAATGTGCCTAGAGTGGTGCCTGGCACATAATAGACACATCATAAAATATTTGTCAAATAGAATAAACTATTTTGTAAATATAGAACTCCCATTTGGAAAAAGCTTTAGTGTCTCCAAAGACGGGGCAGAGTCAAGAACTCTTACATCATTTAATTATAAAACAAGAGGACTATGGTAAAATGCAATAGAATGAGTGGTTGGAAGTGTAGCCTCAGGGCCACACTTTATCTTGATATTTGGTAATTTTAAGATTTAGGAAAGTTGCTTAACATCTCCACGCCACATTTTCTTCATCTGATATTTTATTTCAGTCAACAGGACATAATGTGGGTAAACTATTTAGGTAAATACAGAGTGAGGCAAAAGTAGGTTTACAGTTGTGAGTAGGTGAAAACAGAGTTTATTCTTGTACTATTATTCTTTAGTATTTATTCTATTATTTGCCGTAAGAACAACTGTAAACCTACTTTTGCCTCACCCTTTACTTTCATAGGGTCTTGTTATCATGACAGATACCTTATTGCTTCTCACAGAGAGCTCAGTCTAGAAACCAACAGCACAATAAGACTATACAGTATCCTGGCCTTTTTTATAATGATGATTATTTTATATTTGGAGACAGTCCTATGGCAGCAAAATTAATATCTTAATAGAAATATTTTTCTCCTGATTGACATTAAAGACACTGCACTCTGAAAACTGTTATGAATTAACTCACAATTCAGTGAACTAAAATAAAGAGTTTATTTTTACCTATTTCTGCTTTCTCTTTAATTTTTTTTTTTTTTTTTCTGTCTACATTCTTTCCTCAGAGGACATTAAAACTCAGTTGGCAACAGAAGTATTGACAGACTATGTAGTTAGTTCTGGGTTTTTGAACTGTCAATTTCACTTGGGAATAGTAAAGTGCAAGAAATTTATACTGAGAGCCTAAGCTGCAGAAATCCTTATATTTAGTTCTGACTTTTATTCATGCTTTGTAAATTTTGTAGATGTGAGGCTCATGATGTAATAGTTTAATGTATTCTGTGATTTATTGCAACTTTAGAAAAGTAAGATACTTGAGAGCATTTGAGTTGGAAAGTTCCGTTTTTAAAGGTTTTAAGAGTTAGTAGAAGATCTTATAGTAGAATATGGCAGACTGTATCAATTACATCAGGAACTGGGATATATTAACAAATCTGGGTTGGGTAAGACATATGAAAGGAGAGATATTATAACACAATTAAATTTTATTTACAAAATCAAAGCGAGTAAACTCATTTTATTAAGATTTACTTTTCTACTGTAGTGGAATAATCAGGAAATCTCTTTGAACATAGGAAGTAGATTTCATCCTTAATATTGTGACATATTAAATTATTGCCAATAAAATATGTGCTATTATATGGAGCTGACTTTATAACCCTGTCTAGTGAGCTTGGATGAACAAAGGGAGAAAAAAAAGAAGTATAATTTAAGGTGGGGAATAGAATAATGACTTCCTGACAATGGGAGTAGTTTTAAGAATGTGTTCCACAGATACTTAGCATTTATTAAAAGTAACTCCTTGGTTCAGAAAATGTGTAATTTGAACCTTATTTTTAAATACTTTAATTTTTCAAAAAGAAGTGAGGGTGGAGAGTGTAGAAGTGGAGAAGACTAAGCATCTTCAGAAGCCAAGGTCTGGCCACTTAGGTAAGGATTACATTCAAAGTGCCAAACAGAAGACAGCTAACTCTGATGATTTCCCCCCCTCCTTTCTATTGTTAAAGAGAAAATCACAGGCCCAAAATGGTGTCACTTGTGCTAAAGCCCTTGATACCAAACCTAGATTTAATACCTGACCTAATTATTTCAACCTCTCCCAGAAACATTACCTTAATCAACCTGTCTGTAATTTAATTTTCTGGTCAAAACCAATGAATTAACCTGTCACATAGGTCCTTCCTCCCCAAGCCCACCCCCCAAAGAAGAAGCAAACAGCAGAATAAAAAACCTTTGCCATTCCCTTCCCCCCTAAAGAGGTCCTGATTTCTGATCTTGTGTTTTGTTAATAGCCCCCTTGTCCCACCTCCATCCTATAAAAACCTTCCATTTTTTACAACCCCTCGTGGGGCCAACATCATTGTTAGATTGGATGTTGTCTGATTTAAGAATGGCTCGAATGGCTTAATCAAGCTAATTAGATCTTCAAATTTACTCAGTTGATATTTGTTCTTTAACACTATACATTTGTTTCTCTTCTGAAATCCCCCCTTTGTTCTTGTACAATATCCCCCTTTCCCAGTGGCTCCTTAACCATATTTAACAATGTGATTTTTAAGTCATTATTCACAAATCTCAATTTCTAGGTTGATTGTCTCCTTTATTGACCTTTTTTGATGTGTGCATTGATTATGGGTTGCACTGCTGTTGTTTTTTCTTTCTATTTTTTTTCGTAGTTTTTGTATTGTATAATTTTGCATAAAACAAGAGTAGAACCTAATGTAAATAAGTTTTATCCCTTGAAAGAGACTACCGCTGCTGGGGAGAGAAATAATTGAATGGGCAAGAGCTTCTCACAGGACCTAGGAGAGGCAGGCTTCTAAAATTGTACCATGACTCCCTCCCTCCAGTGCACAAGCCCTGTGTGCTCCCTTCCCCTTGAGTGTGGGTGGGACTGTGACTATGATGGAGAGCCACTCCTGTGGGTAACTTACATTATACGGCAAAAGGGAAGGGTTTTTGTAGAGGGATTAAGGTGACAAAATAGTTGATTTTGAAATAATCAAAGGGGAGATTATCTTAGGTGGGTCTGGTTTATTCAGATGGAAGCCCTTTAAAATGCCCAAAGATTCAAAGGGAGAGGGAGTCTTCTTCTCTTTTTGATGAACTAACCTGCAGGGAGCTTCTGGTTGTTGGGAGCAGTCCATTGGTGACAACAGGCAGGAAAACAGGGACTTCTGTTTTACAACCACAAGGAACTGACTTCTGGCCCAAACCATGTGAGCTTGATAAAGTACCCAAGCCTCAGATAGAAGCCCAGCCCTGGCCAACAACCTGATTGCAGCCTTGTGAGGCCCCGAGCAGAGGACTCAACTAACCAGCACCCCAGACTCCTGACCCACAAATGCTTAAAGATAATAAAGCTGCGTCCCTTGAAGCCGCTAAAATGTGATAAGGTGTTATACAGTGATAGAAAACTAATACACAATGTTTGTTGCAACTTTAGATTTGTTTCACTATGGCTTACGTGTTTTGAAAGTGTGATCAGAAGTTTTTCAACAGAAACCAGATTTCTCAGCTGTAGGAGACCTGTCTCTGCTTTGGAGTCCAATGCTGGTTTTTAGTTTGCTGCAGAGGTCACTGGGTTCCCAGCTCTGTTCCTGACTTTCTTTACCTCTGGAATTCTTTCCACACTCTCATCGCTTTGCCTTGCCTCAGCCTCTGCATACCTTGGGGGAGTTTTCATGTGTTTTTGCTACTGCCCTGTAATTGGTGAGAGCCCTGTACACCTCAGGGGCATTTCTCTTACCTCTCCTGTCCTGACCTGAGCTTTTGTTGGGCTGTAGTGGCTGTACACTAAGGAATGACTGTGTATGCTCTGCAGGTGATATCTGTCAGTTTTTCCACTCTGCCTCTAGTCTTTTAAGGGCCACCGTGCTGCCTTTCTGAAAGACTCCATTAAATTTAGGAGATCAGTTACAGCTCTCCTGCCCCAAGAATTCAACTGGCTATTGCTTCACTCTAAGTCGGGTTCTTGAATCCTGTAAGGGGGGGGTTTCTCTAAGTAATTTTGTCCTGTCTCAAGCCATTGGCATACAGCAGATCACCATCTTATACTATATAAGTGTTTCTCAAAATGTTTAGACATTTTTCCTAACAGTCCCCCATAAAATTTTAATGCCACAGATAAACTCTATATCTGTTTACACACTGTGTATATCTGTGCTTTACACATAAAAGGAGTACAATTTTTTTCATTCCTCAAGAACCAACTTTTACCCTTAAGGGTGACATTGCTTTGCTGAGAATGATGAACACTCTGTGGGGCGAAATTGGTGAGTGGGTGTTTTGATCACCTCTTTATCTTGTTGGTGAGAGATGGATTCCTGCCCTAGGTTTATAAAGATGGCCTAACATGGGACACACAACACTGGGTAAATAAAATTGATGGCAGTTTATTAGACATATACACTCATTCATGGGAACACAATAGCACCTGTCATTCAAGGTCACACAAGAGTTACACTTAGGGACAGAGTGAACAACAGAGGCAGGCTTTTTGGCATCAAGAACTTGAGGTATCCTCTGGTTCCCATCCATGGGAGGATGTGATTGACTTATTTGAATGATTTCACAGGCTGGCAGGAGACTAAAGCTCATTGCTCAGGGGTAAGCAAGATTGCTCTGGTCTATTGATAAGGAGCACTGTTTGGCTAGGAGACCTTATCTATAGAAGCACAGCTGAGAGGGGAACTTGCAGTTTGGCCATTCAGGCCACCTCTGATTGTATCAGATGTCTAGGCAACACATAACATTGAACTATAATTTTAGGTCTTATATCATAGTGAGAATGGACTTGCTTTGTGCCTGGAGTTCTTTGCAATTATAATCCCTCAAGCCAGCCTGCCATAGCAATCACACTTTTACTACTTTCTACTTACCCCCTTCCATGGAAAATTCACACCTCTACTCCCTGTAGGACAAGGAATGATATTAGTAAAAGATCTCTTCATTCCTGAGGCTCATCCCCTTTTGGAATTTATGTTTCATTGAACCTGTAGGTCTCTCATGGACTTAAAAATGCTGATAGTTGTAGTTTACTCCATTTATTATCATTATTAGTGTGGGAGCAATGATTTCTGGTGCTATTCTATACTTTAACTAGAATCACAAATTAGATATTTCTTGTTTTAGGAAATGAATGAGGAAATCTTCATATTTCAAGTTTTACATATTTTTAAATTAAAATGGTATTAGTGAACATGGAAAAAAACATTAATAGAAATATTTCATATAATTCTAGATGTGTTTGGAGCAATTTAAGCCACATCACCAAATTTTAATATTAAGAACTAAGTTTCCTGTGGATGATATTGTCAAGATGTGTGGTAGGCAAGATAATAATATCTCCTCCTGCTCCTCTAAATGTCCATTTCCTAATCCTTAGAACTTGCTAATATGTTACCTTATGTGGAAAAAAAAGAGTTTGCACATGATTGAGGTTATGGATTTTGAGATGGAGAGATGATTTTGAATTATCTTGATGGTCTCAATAATAAGAATTCCTAAAAGCAGAAAATCATTTTCTGCTAGGGTCATTGACAGAGAGATGTGACTATGTCAGCAGCAGTAGGGATCATCAAGATCAGGTTCTTGACTCTTGGAGGAAAGATTTCAACATGAGAAATGTAAAATTGCAGCAAGCATAAACATTTTATGTTACTGATGTAGAAGATGGAAGATGAGATCATAAGCCAAGGAATACAGGTGATCTCTAGAAGCCAAAAAAAAAAAAAAAAAGACTAGGAAACATAGGAAATAGGTACTCTCTTAAGACCTTGAGAAGTAGAAACAACTCAGCCAAAACACTTTTTTGGCCCAGTGAGACCCATGTTGAACACCTGAATTATACAATGGTAAGATAATAAATTTATGTTACTTTAAGCAACTAAGTTTGTGATAATTTGTTGTGGCAGCAATGAGACATTCACCCAAGGGATGATAGAAATGTTAGTTCTTTCCCTAGCAGTAAAAGACCATAAAGAATGTTAAATCCAGCTTATTTTAGTGGAATAAATGTTCTTATTTCTTCACAAAGGTTTTGGGTCCTTAGTGGAAGAACAGCTTTACACTTTATAAAGAATTCACAAAGGCTTCCCAGGTTTCGCTGAGCTTAGGTAGTTGCTTTCTCTTCTGCATTTGCGTAATTATATTTATATGCATAGCTCCCATCACCCTTAATTTCACCAACAGACTTTTAGCATTTGTTTCTCCTCCATGTGATATTCAAAAGCACCATATGCTGTATTTAGAAAATGTAAAATAATGTTTCTTTTATATAGATAGAAGTTTAACATTTGCAGGGTACAGACAGGTATGCCAATGAGACATATCTATAGGTTCCTGGATACAGGTCCACTCGCTGTGATCCCTGCAGCAGGACAAGGCCAGTTCTCCACAGGAATAAGTTGGTGCCAGAACTTTGTCCAGATCTTCAATTCAGCTGTTCCTAGGCATTTTCCAGGACCCAAGGTGGAAATAAAGCACATTCTATTAACTTGTGTACCTGAGTGCCTGTCTAGTTGTCATCTTTCCCAAGGCAGACCTCCCAAAGTGCCTATTGCATATACCAAAGTGTCTATTTTCTAAGATAGAATTTTTATTTTCTTGAGGTAACACTGTGTGAGTTCATTTTGACAGTGACTAGTTACAGGACAGAAATCTCCCCAAGCACTGTTATCTTATCTTTCAGTGTTTAGTTTACCAAAATAACAGAGCTTATATTCTCTTTCCTAGTTTGTAGCAACAAAAACAATTTTGTATAAAACTACAGGGGATAACCAGGATCCTTGGGCCATACATACCCTTGACTATAGGTGATTTGAATTGGAAGGTGAGTGTAGAATTTGAAAGGATCTTTGAGTATATAAAAAAAAAACAAGAACGTAAATCCATGAAGATAATAATAATTAGAATTTTATAAATGACAAAACCAATTTGAATTGAGGAGTAAGGAAAAGATATTTAACACTACTGAATAAATTATATAAGATGGAAAGAACTGTAAATATTCATTATAGAGCTTAAATATTTTTTTGTTTATTTTATTAATTGATTTCTGGGTAGAGATGATAACAGGAAAGACACTTTATCCCAGGAGAAGGTGCCACATGGTGATATACGGGTGCCTAAAAAAAAGAGAAAAGAGAAATTATACCTGATACATTTTAAACAATAAAACAAAACAAAACAAAATTCTCAAATATCTATTAAATATCTTTTTACTTATTTATCTTTTAACCTGTCTACTCAATGGCCATGTCAAAGTCTCATTTCTCAGGAACACAGATACTGAGAAACAGAATTTTGTCCAAAAAAATCATAATTTTTCTTCTTTATAGCTATTAATTTTATTATCATTCTGTATCTAATAAAATACTATTAATTAATATATGCTTCTTATATTAAAATGGCACCAGACTAAATTTTTTTGATGTGCATCATTTTTAATTTCCAACACAATGGCTATTTTTGAGACAGTGCTACTGAACTTAAAGCAAAGAGTTGTAGCTGAAGTTAGAATTCTTTTGTAAAATCTTTATTTCTTGTTTATCTTTGGAACATTGTTTCTTCTCCCCACATCTTTTTTCTTGCATGATTCAACATGGATATCGCTCCCAGTCAGCACTTTCCGACAAGCTAGCCAGACACAGCTTTATCTTCATGAACATTCAATATATATCTTTATTGACTTCAGAGAGAGAAAGGGAGAGGGAGAGAGAGAGAGAGAAACATCAATGATGAGAGAGTCATTGATCTGCTGCCTCTTGCATGCCCCCTGCTGGGGATCAGCCTGCAACACAGGCATGTGCCCTGACGGGGAATCAAACCCTGATCCCCTGGATCATAGGTCGATGCTTAACAGCTGAGCCACACTGGCTGGATTGAAAGGAATATTGTTTATGTTTTTGATTCCTAACTCAGTTACAGAATGAACTAGACTTAAAGACCAGGATTTCAGTCCCCTGGGATGATTCTAGTAAAAAAAAATAAAATTTCAGGGGCATTTGGGAATTGAACTCAATTCACTTAGTGTTGTTTTGTTGTTTTATACATATCATCAGATTACCAGAATTCCAGAAAGTGTCGGTAGAGGCAGCAGGTTTTTGTATGGTAAGCAAAGTGAGTAATGCCAAAAGTGTGCTTCTCATGTATGGTAAACCTCATCATATGTGTAGACCAGTAAGGGACGTGGGAAAGCTGACACTCTGTCCTTCCATCTTTGAGTATATTTGTTCTATGAATTGTGTAGCTACATTCTTTTATCTTTCCCTTTTATCTGTTGACATTTTTTTAAATCAATCACATAAATACATATATTTTGTATTTTCAAAGTTATACTGAATATAAGAGATTCAAGATAGAGAGGAATTAAATATCTCCTAAGAACAATTATTATTTATTACTGATAATAGAAAACACACTCAAGGTTTCTGACTGTGTGTCTGCTGCTTTTCTGTATTGTTTGTCTGAGAGGTAGTTTGTGTGATGTGGACTATGGAAGCAGCTGGAGAAGGTGGTTGTGCCTTAGGAAATGCCATTCTTATCCCTCAGATACTGAGATGTGTCTTAAAAATTCAAAAATGCACTTCACAAAAATGAATTATGCTTATTATACTTAAATTTTTTAACTTAAACGTATTTATACACATATCACTAGTATGGTAGAAATGCTAGCATAATACATGTGTGAATGCAAATATTCTGTTATCCAATGACTCCTGGTCAAACATCCACAGGATTCCAATTGTCATTATTTAACATTGCCTATCCACACCCCTTCCAATTATGGATGATACAGTGATGTTCCTTCATTTGTTCAATCTCAACCAATTGTACAATGAGGACAATACATTCTTAATTGTATTTATAATAACTAGGCCATTAAAGAACAACAAAAAATATAGATTTCTAGTAAAATCCTAATAATTTACCTTAATTTTTCCACAAACTCAGTTTTAGTTATTTATTTTAGTGCTGTGTTTTATTTCCATGTCTATTTTCAGGTTATATCTGTGTTCCCCTGCCCCCTTATTTTAGCAAGTCTTTTTTTCAAATTCATTTTTAAAAATTTTTTTAAAATTATAGTTGACATTCAATATTATATTAGTTTTAAGTGTACAACACAATGGTTAAACACATATAACTTATGAAGTGATCCTCCGATGAGTCTAGTACTCATTTGATACGATACATAGCTAGTATGATAGTATTGTCTGTATTTCTTATGCTGTATTTTACATCCTCATGACTATTTTGTGATCGCCAATTTGCACTTAACCCCTTCACTATTTTTATGCAGCTCCCAGCCCCCTGCCCCCCTTCCATCTGGCAACCATCAGTTTGTTCTTGATATCGATGAGAGTGTTTTTGTTTTGTTTGTTTATTTTGTTTTTTAGATTCTATATATAAATGAAATCATACAGAATTTGTCTTTATATGCCTAAAATATTTCACTTAGCAAATCTTTCTTTTTTACTAATTTTTTCCCCATTGCTTTTCGGAGAGCGTGGAAGATGGGGTGAGGGACATTGATGTGAGAGAACACATTGGTTGGTTGCCTCCTACACGCACCCCGACTAAGGCTGGGGAATTGAAACTGCAACCGAAGCATGTGCCCTTGGCCAAAATTGAACCTGGGGCCCTTCAGTCCAAGGGCCGATGCTCTAACCACTGAGCCAAACAAGATAGGGCTAACAAGTCTTTTATTTATTTATTTATTTATTTATTTATTTATTTATTTAATCATGATGTCAACCCTCAAGGACCATTAATTTGTCTGAATTGGGATTTCAAGACCAGCTTCTAACTTCCCAAAAAACATTTGGCAGTTTGGGGCTAGTGCTGACCAAAACCACCATATATCTTTTATTGCTATTAAATGTTAATGAAAACCATGACTTTTGGGAAATGTACTGTACTCGGGAATATGTGTTCGATAAGACTGTCAGTTTAATATATTCTACTCTTAAATGCACCTCTGTCTTCTTGTGCCATGTACTTTACATTAATGTCCTTTGTGTCCTGCCGGGAGTGAATAATCTGCAACATTTGGTTCTACCAATTTGTGCTCAAATCCACTCAAGTGTGACCTGGTTCCATATCTCATTTTCCTAAATGAATTCCATTCACATTCACATTTCACAAAGAGGTATATAAAGCTGTGGTACAACTGAGCAGATAGCCATATCTGTTTTATGTCACACACAGGATGCTGTCTTAGCAATATGTCATCCTAATTTATGTTCACAGAGAATGCAGACACTTGTCCTTTATCCTTTTGATGCCTTACCCGATTAGTTGGTGATAATTTGCTTCAGGCATGTGAAAAATAAACAGAATGCAAACAGCATATAAACTGCATGTTAATGATAGCTGTAGTTGACTGCCTATAAATTGAGTCACCTGAGAATGTTTTGTCACTTGTTTTCAGCAGATTACCCACAAGGATCTTTAGATAGAGAGAGCTTGCAGATCAGTTTGGATAAAATCTTCTTCCTTCACAGACGCAAGACAAGATGCCCCTCAATACTGGCCGTTAGTTAGCACTAGACTAGAAGGAGGTAGCTTAGTTTTATTACCTTCCTCTAAATCACTTCTGTGAAAATAATTAGGTCTCATTTTGAAATTGACTTAAAATCTCCTTTGCTGTCTTTCTTCTATGATATTTGTTTTCACTTATTACCAGTTTCAACCCTCACACAACTCTCTTCCAACTCTATAGAGTGAATGTTTGCTTACAGAATTTGACAAATAAAACTGTCAAAGGATAGTCCCTGCCACTTTGTAATGGAGCCACTTCCACAGTTGGTGCTAATCCAGTTATCCTGTGATGGAATTACTTGCTACCTAAAAGAACCATTAGGGATATTTAATGTTAAATTCAATGATGAAAAGTTTGTGTCTTGCCCCTAGATGTTGTTGGGAGCTAATTCCCCATGGGTCTCTCATGTTGCTAGACCTCTGGAGCATGAAACATCAGCAGCCATTTATTCTGGACCAAGTTCTTAAGGCTGTTTTTATAATAAATAGATATTTAAATTGGAGATAGTGTCATCCTAGGGAGCAATAAGCAGTTTGGTTTGTTCTACCATAAAATGAAGAAACTGTCTTCTCCAGTAGAAAAGTTGGTTAGCTTTGTTTGCTACCCATTAAAAAAGACGAGTTTCCTAAGCTTGCCGTTCATCTCCTATAACTCAACCCCTTGTGTGTGCAATTGTTGTTTGGCTGTCTTTATGTTCCCCTGTGAGCAGTAGAGCTCAGACAACTGACCCGAGATAATGCTGATATTTTGACTGCTGCTATTTATGAGAAATAAACTGTACTTTCTCCCATACCCACTAATCTTGTATCTTCTACCAGAATCCATGACATTATAGTAGGCTACGTTGTTGTTGGAAGGTAGAATAAAAACTAGGACCTTTAACAGGTCTAGACAGATGTCACCTTCCTTGGGTATATGTAAAATTAAAGCTAAGCTGAATACCATTTGAACACAAAACTAAAACCTCTGTGAGGTGGGAGAAATATACTGTTACCATCATAATTAGCTAGTCATTAATATCAATAATAGGAAAAGAGCAAAGGGGAAGCAAGACCTCATAGGCATGGTTATCTGGGCAGCTTCCCCAGAAAGCTACAGCTTCCCACTCCCCAGGGAACCACTGGCCCATTCCCTGCAGATCACTGGGGGAAGGGATTGAACAAGGGTGAAGGTGGGTGCCTATGCAGTGAAGCTTGGGTGACACAGAAAAGGTGCTTTCCTGTCAGTCTAACTTGGGGAAAAGATAATTGGCTAGGGGATTGGACCCCAAAGTAAGCCCCCCCAAAATTGGGAATACATAATCCCCGGAGAAGGAGTTCTCTCTCTTGCTTTGCTCCTGCCTGCTTGCTCCACTGTTGCTCTGTGACCTGCACTTGCCATTGTCTCGTCATACTCATGTGGCCTTAAGCAGCCACGTGGTACAGGGCCATGTGGACTCCACATGCGGGATGCTGGACTGGACTGTGCTGTAACACGGAGCAGAAACTCTGGGCAGTGGTCTTAATCCTAGCGCTGCTGAAGACATGGCTGGGCATTTTCCGTGATGGAACAGGGGGAAATGGGACATTGGACATGCATGGGTTTAATTCCACAGAAATAAAGATCACTCATTCTCCCATGAGAGTCTCAGGAAACTGCTTTCCTTGAGACATCTCAAGAACTCTACTTCCACCAGTAACAGGTGGGGATGCAGTGGCACCCCACCGATGACAATACAACTGTTTATTTTGTCTTCTGAAAATTCTTATTCCCATCTCCTGGTCCAGTGAATTCTCTGACTTTTTTGTCTTATTCAGTTTTAAAATATATCCATTTAACTAATTAAGTAAAAACTTAGTTACCACCACCACCACCACCACCACCAAAATAGTAAGGTTTAGGCTGTAAAAATAAACACCCCAAAAAACAACATTTACTTGAGCAAGGAGGAACTGCAATCTGGGAGGCATAGACTCAGGTAGCAACCTAAATTGTGCTCCAGAAAGGACAAAGAAAGCCAGAATTTAGGAAGGCAAAAACCACAAGCTGCAACAAAAGAAACATTTCCCATTGGCTAACATGGTGTGATGACTAGTTCAGAAAGGATGGCCAGGTTTGGGGGGCGAGACTCTGAGGTGAGCATGTGCATGAAAACAGAGAGGCAAGTTTCAGGTAGCGCTTCTACAGCAAACATGAAATTCCCAAAGTCCTTATCTCATCCCACGTGGGTGTGCATCTCTGTGAGTCCCTAATGGCCTCCCAACTCCATACAGAGCCCTGTGACATCAGCGACTTCATTTTAGATGTTTCCAGTCACGATTTACCCTTTACTTCTCCATCTATTTTAAGTAACATATTTCAGCTTCCAATTCTGACTTGTAATGAGACCCTTGCTCTGGTGTTCACAGGAAATATGCTATATCCATATATAGATCCACGTAATTTTATGTTTTATTTTTAATTTCTTTATATTGGTAGAATTGAAATGTTTGGTCAGCGAATTCTTAATTCTAAATCTTTATATTTTTTAAGGTAGGATTGATTATGAAATAAGCAAAGGTTGGAATAAAAGAATGTTAATTCCAGTGACCACCCACTTGAAGACCCTTGAGATTGCTGGGAAATAACCAATAAAATCTGTTTGCAAGATATGAACCTTTCTTCAAGGTCTGTCATTTGCAGGAGGTTATGCTTCTGATCTCCAAATAAAAGGAGGCCCTCTTGTGAGAAAAGGCACCGGTGACGTCTTTGTTTCAAACTGTCTTTTCAAGGATATTTGTATAGGTGCAGCCTTGAAAGAGATAGTGCCTGACTCTGGAACAAATGACAGGTTTGTTTACTTTGAAGTAGATTAAAGATAATGTCTCCTTCACAAGCAAATATCAGCTGTACTTTGTCAACATGAAAAAAGGTTCAAATTACATAAACTTGGGGTTTTTATTCTGTAAAACAAGCTGCCATATGTGGACATGTCCCATGGAGTTCTTTGATCATTCTGTGGGAATTGGAGCTCAGGAAGTCGGCACAAATGCTGAAAATCTGCTATTGCTGTCATAATTTTTTCCTTTGTCTCTGACCCAGCAGTCACACATTTTCTGCTAACAACCATAAGGCCATGGCAAGCTAACTTGTTATTTGATAAGTAAAGTAAAAAACTCAGATTTTTTTGTAATTCTGATAAAGCTTTAACTTCTTCGTCTCCGATCCACTTTCTAAATCCTCTCGGCGCTTAGGATATATTGTCTTTGCCACATACAAAGTGGGCACCTACATTGTTAGAGTAAATTCTTAAAAAAATATACCGAACAGATGCTTTGTATTATCTAGTAAAACAATGTTGGTAAATACTTATTGAATAACTAGAAAAAATATAACAATATTAAATTTTAAGAAAATAGTAATAGAGCATCATAAATCTCAAGAATTTTATGGTATAAGTAAAATTTATAATACTCATCACTGCTAGAATAATAATATTCATAAGCTGTTATGAATCAGACACTAAAAAAACTGTATCTTCTTTTAGAAGTGTATGAATTATCTATTATACACAAATTTTAGATAAGGAAATTAGTGCTATAATATAGTAATTGATCCATGCCAAAGGCTAGTAAATGACAGAGACTTGATTTGAACATGGGCAGTTCATATTCCAGAACATATCATCTAACCGCTATGCTTTATATTTGAGAAAAACAGACTTTATAAAACAACAGTAACATATATAAAATAAAACTAACAAAGTAAGGTTGCATATAATCAATTGTCTGCCTTTTTTACATAAAATATTATAATATTTTACTTTTCATGCATATTTGTACTAAGTGGAGGCATTTGACAGTAATAAATGTTTTGAACAATTAGCTAAAATTCTTGAAAATCTTTCATTGTTGACATCAAGTACATATTAGAAATCTTGAGGTGATATTAAAAATAGTTTTATGTCTTCTCTTTCTCATGTTTTCTTTTCTTTCTTTTTAAAAAATATATCTTTATTGATTTCAGAGAAAGGAAAGGAGAGACAGAGAGAGAGAATCATCAATGATGAGAGAGTCATTGATCGGCTGCCTCCTGCACGCCCCCGACTGGGGATCGAGCCCGCAACCCAGGCATGTGCCCTGACCGGGGATCGAACCCTGATCTCCTGGATTATAGGTCGACTCTCAACCGCTGAGCCACGCCCGGCTGGGCCCCACGTTTTCTTAATTAATTTATACAACACATGCTAATAGGAATATTTTTATATATTTAGTCCACTAAGCAAGATAAACTGACACCAATTTCCATCTTAAAGGTAACTGGTTATTTCAAATTAAGAGTTTTAGTTAAAACAGAGTTTTTGAGGGTAAAACATATTGCATATTATATTTTTCATGTGCATATAATTTGCTAGCAGATAATAGATATGTAGGTTATTAATATCTCATTATATTCACATGACATTACTTTTACCCCTCTCTTGAGTGTAGGTTAATCAGAAACTTTTAGAATTTATATTTTGGATTAAACATGTTCTTACTACGTGACTATTTTAGAGTAGAAAAAAATATCTTTCACACTCATGTCATCTATGAGACTATATTTTGACACTAAAGCTTAAAGAAGAGATTGTAATATTTGTGTCTTATCAATAGAATAAACTCCAAACCTCCAAAACAACCAAAAAGGTCTCACTGCAAAATATGGTTGTAACTCATATACACAGATGCTTTCTGTAGCAGTAAGGATACACAATAAAGACAAAAAACAAAAAGTATCAATAAGCAACATGAAACTGGGTAAGTTCCTACAATGAAGAGATCTTCAGGGTAATTGGTACATAAATGCAAAATAGCAAAACCAGAAATGACACAATTTTCTGTCCAAATGAATCACAAAAAAATCAAATGCATCTATCATTAGGCAATATTTGGGGAAATAAAAATGCATATTTTATTCATTGAATTATAAGCAGGGGAGATTTTACTCTGACCCTCAAGGAGACTGAACCCAGTTCCACCTTGCCCCTCATTATAATATCACTAACTAGGGGAGGCTTGCACAAACACAGTTGGTATGAACATAGCATGTATAATTTATTTATTGTCAAAACGTCATCCCCATGAGCCTATCTCTAAAGGCACTGGCCAGTTTTTCTTAGTCTCTGCATTTATGAATGTAAATGTTCTCTCTTATCCTCTCCCTCAACTTATCTACTGGCATAAACAGTAAGTACATTCCTTATGTCTACAAGATTGCCTGCCCTGCTGTACAAGACTTTGTACCAAATATTTAATTGTCATATGTAAATTAGTCCTTTACTATATACTGATACTAATGATCTCATTCTAATATACTACATTACTATCTCCAATTTATTAGGTAAATTCAGTGCACATAAACTAAAGTATTCTCTTTATTCGCATGACTGCTTTAAACTTTTTTACTGATTCTGAATATTCCAGGCTTAAAAGGCTAAATATAGTCAGATAGTAAAGTTCTAATGAGAACTCCAAAGTTATTATTGTTATTATTATTTTAATATTTCTTTATCTTTATTGTTGAGACCATTACAGATGTCCCCCCTTTTAACCCTACTGATCCCCTCCACCCCACATCCATCTCACCCCCCAGGCCCTCCCCACACCAATGTCCACGCCCATGGGCCATGCCCATAATCATACAAGTTCCCTGATTAATCTCTCCCCACCCACACTCCCCTCCCGCCTTCCCTCTGAGATCCCTCAGTTTGTTCCAAGCTTCTATGTTACTGAATCCACTTTGTTCATCAGTTTATTTTGTTTATTATATTCCACATATAAGTGAGATCCTGTAGTACTTGTCCTTCTCCGACTGGCTTATTTCACTTAGCATAATACTTTCTAGTTCCCTCCATGCTGTGCCAAAGGCCAAAAGGTTCTTCCTCTTCATAGCCGCATAGTACTCCATGGTGTAAATGTGTCACTCATCTACTGATGGGCACTTGGGCTGTTTCCAGGTCTTAGCTATTGTGAATTGCGCTGCTATGAACATAGGGGTGCATAAGTTCTTTATGATTGGTGTTTGGGGTTCCTTAGGATATATTACTAGGAGTGGGATCACTGGGTCAAATGGCAGGTGAATTTTTAATCTTTTGAGGACCCTCCATACTGCTTTCCATAGTGGCTGCACCGGTCTGCATTCCCACCAGCAATGTACTAGGTTCCCCTTTCTCCACACCCTCGCCAGCACTTATAGTTCTTAATGTGGCCACTAAACTCAGTGTTCCTCATTCACTGCACTTTTGTAATTCTGATGTTTTTTCAAGGACATGTCATATTTACATGGATTAATTTCACAAATACACACATTCCTGAATGGAGTGTAAGTAGTCATTACTTCTAATTCAACCATAGAGCACTTGACTGTAAATAATATAAAGACATGAAGGAAGAACTTGGCCCCAGCTCACACAATGCACCCATCCTATAATCCAAAAACACTTAAGTGAGAAATAAATAAATAAATCGAACTTTCCTTCCTGAGTAAAAGCATCAGGCTCTTATTTCATTGTATTGAGATCTAATAAAACAATGAAGCTAATCCAACAAAACAAATTATATTTGTCATCTAAAAGCTTTGGGAAGTCTGGGTCACTGAGTATACAGAAGCTTGTGTTTGTTGAAGAAAAAATTTTAATGTTAAGTAAAAAGCAATGATAAAAGGGTACATTTAATAGAATGGAAAAAGGAAGTTCAGAAAATAAGATCTAAGAAGTTGAAAAAGAACTGACTCAAAAACAGTATGCCAGGTTCAAGGATATTTTAAAAATAAAAGTAAAAAGCCCTGGCCTGTGTGGTTCAGTTGGTTGGGTGTTGTCCCATGCAACAAAAGGCTGCTGGTTGGATTTCCAGTTTGCACATGCCTGGGATTTGGGCTTGATCCCTGGTAGGGGTCTTGCTGGAGGCAGCTGGTTGTTACCCTCTCACACCAATGTTTCTTTCTCTCTCTCCCTCTCCCTTCCTCTCTCCCTAAAATTCAATTTAAAAAAATGTAAATAAACCTCCCTTTAATTTTTCTATTTTGTCATGAGGCTACGATGTCATCTGAAAAATGGCCATGTATACAAGCTTAAAATCGAATTATGTATATAAATGAGTTCTTATCTGCAAGGGTCCAACCTGCAGGCTTATTGATGTGAATTGGAATTTAAACTGCCTACCATACTAGACTCAACACCAATTTAATTCATTTGGATGTATATACATACATACATACATACATACATACATGTATTTATATGCATGTGTGTATTTATTTTTATATAAAATATATATTTTCATTATTATACATTTATATTTTATATATTAACATATGAATATATACTTAAATATGTAGTTAGTAAAATCTTTAATAACAGCATTATAATATAACTCAGTACTAAAATTACCCTATTAAAGCATACTATTCAGTAGTTTTAGTATAGTAACAGAGTTGTCCAACCATTAGCACAATCTAATTTTAGAAAAACTTCATTATCTCTCAAAAAACCCTCTACTTCTTTCCCAAACCTCTTCTCACTAACAATGCCATTTTCTATTTCTTTCCTTTTTTTTTTTTAATTGGTTTTTTTAGAGAAAGGAAGGGATTGGGATACAGAGACAGAAATATCAATGAGAGAGAAACATTGATTGACTGCCTCCTGCACGTCCCCACTGGGGATCAAGCCTGCAACCCAGGCATGTGCCCTGACCAGAAATAGAACCGGGGACCTCTTGGTTCATAGGTTGACAGTCAACCACTGAGCCACTCTGGCCGGGATCTGTTTGTTTTCATTATAGCCATCTAGTGGATTGGAACTGGTATTTCATTGTGAGTTTCATTTGCATTTCTCTGATTGCTAATGATGTTAAACATGTTGTTATGTGCTTGTTTTTCAATTGAATATTTTCTTTGGAGAAATGTCTATTCAGATTATTTGCTTATTATTAATTGGATTATTTGCCTTTGTTGTTGCTATTGAATTATGAGTTCTTTATAGATTCTAGATACAAGTCTCTTATCAGATATATTATTTGTAAATATTTTCCCCCATTCTGTGGTTTGATGTTTCACTTTCTTGACAGTGTCCTTTGAGGCAAAACTGTAAAATTTAATAAGATCCAATTTATTTTTTATTTTTCCTTTGTCACTTGTGATTTTGGCATCATACCTAAGAAACCCTGTCTAATTCAAAGCCATTAAGATTTGCTTCTATGTTTTCTTCTAGGGTTTCTAACATGTAAATGTTAGTTCTTACATATAGTTCTACAATCCATTTTGAGTTAATTTTGTGTATGGTGGAAATTGTCCATCATGATTCTTTTATATCCATTTGTCTCAGTAGTATTTGTTGAAAAAAAAATTCTTTTAAAGTTCTTTTCCTATTGAACTGTCATGTTACCTTACCTATAATAAAGAATCTGGCTGGCTTTTGTCCCTGGATTCTGGGAGACATCTTTTAATCCTTGGAATTTCCCAAGTTATAGGAGTGTCTTTGTTATTCATTGTGAGCCCTAATAATTTATGCTTAAAAGATGTCTCTGGATGTGGGAGGACCAGACAAGAAAGACCAACCAAGTAATTAGAAGATTGATGTTTAGTGCCTTGTGATATCAGGCTAACATTCAGGGAGGGTGTGGGGCTCGAAATTGAGTTCAGTTATGTGGGCAGTGATTCTATCATTCATGCTTATATAATGAAACCCCAATAAAAACTCTAGACACCATGCTTAGAAGAGCTTCCCTAGTTGGCAATATTCTGTGTATATTGGATGATCTACAGAATGTTTCTGCCTCTTTTAAATATAGCCATTACAAAAATAAAATCCTTTTATTTGATTATCAATGTTATTATAGGCATCAGAGCCAAGTGATGCCCTTCTATGGTCCTATAATTTAGAGAATCTCTTTTGTACTTTCCATTACAGAAAAAGTGCTATAAATCCCAGCATTTTTGTTTTCTTTTATGAACATACGTTTTTCATTTTGGTGATTTATTTATAAATAATAAATCTCTTAAACAGAAATTTTAAGAGGATATGTTACTTGTTTTATCTATTTTATAAATTATTTTCCAATATTCAAGCAAGATATACCATTCAATTTAATATTAATGTAAGGGGTACAGTTATATCAAATCCTGCATAATAATTATGATGAATATTTTTAATATACTTATAAACCTATCTTTCCTTTGTTATTTTTATACCAAATTTAGTTTGCTTCCCCCAAAAATATTTTCCAAAAATATTTTGCTTTTGTACATCACTTGTCTTTCCCTATTTGAATAAGAATCTCTCTTATGATTCTAAACATTTTGATACACAGTAGCTTTAGGCAAACACACACACACAAAATATTAACTATTTTAAAGAAATGTTGCTTCAAAAATATTGACATATTATGTAGTCAATTATGGAAAAGATTTACTTATTCTTCATTTTAGTGTAACTTCTGTCTTTGATGTTTATAAGGTATACTTCACTGCATAGTTGATCTTACAGATTGTTTCCCTCCAGCTACTTCACTGCTATCACAAAATTAATTATGTATGTACCAGCAGATGCCAACAACATGCAACTGAAGAATGTAATAATAAATCTAAACTTGTCTACCAAATAGAATTTTATTAAATATCACATCATATTTACTTTTCATTCCTAAAGTAGTTATAAGCATAATCTCATACATACAACACTGATATGTACATTTACTAATTTAAATTATAGGAAGCATTTAATCTCTTTGCTGATTTATTTTAATTTGGAGTTAATTTGAACTGTGATTACTATTGGAGATAAACAGACCAAACCATAAAGAAGCTTCCTAAATTAACAATTGAAGAACCATATCTTTTTACACCTCATGTATTCACATACAGGGGCTCCAGATATAATTTCAGAATAAACACAAACACAATTTTAGAAATATATATTTTTGTATCTGTGGTAACATTGAATTCTTCATTCATGTCATCAGGCTATTAAATTTACTTTTATATAAATGTAAATTTATTTATATATATACATACATGTATATATATGTGTGTGCAGGGTGGGGCAAATGTAGGTTACAGTTCATATGGAAAATAAAACAATAAATAATAATATAATAATAAACTGTGTGTTTTGCATACTCTCAATTGCAAACCTACTTTTGCCCACCCTGATTTAGAACTGCATTAAAGTATCCAATTTGGAAGGAACTTACTTACTACCATAACTTTAGACTAATATTTCACTCGTAAGGTTAACTCTAAAATGTAAGAGCTATGTATTTAGTTATATTTCATTATGATCATATGCTGAGTTAATGGATTTTAAAATTACAGACAGAAACACACATATACATATATCTTTGTTTCATTTCTCCTATTATTCCAGGATTTTAACATAAATCTCTATCACTTCTTTCAAAATACACTCAACACACACACACACACACACACACACACTCACACACACACACACACACACAATTCAAATTACTACCCTTTTTTTTGTGCCTCCTAATTTATAAAAATCATTTTCAGGTATTAGTGGACTTCTGCTTCCATTCTTAAGTTTGGATGACTATATAATTAATTTTCAAATTCAAGACACTTTTAAAAGTGAAAAGTGGCATTATTAATAATTACATTAGAAAAACAGAGTGAAACTGGGACATACAGGAACTCTTCAAGCTCTACAAACTTATATATGCTTAAATACACCCTTCCTTCCCTATGTTTGTGGATGACTCAATCAGGAGTCACTCTTTTCAAACACAAATTGCTTTATATAGACATTAGATTTCATAACTTTCTCCCCTACAGCTATTTTCCCTGGTTAATTACCTGCTTGAGATTCTTTAACAATTGACCTGGTATTGACTTTTGTTTCTTAAAGAGTATTCTCATTCATGGATCATATAAATTCTTTTAAAGTGTATATCTGGATGTTTATCTACTTTGCTCAAAATTTCCTTTCCCCCCCCATTTTAAGTTCACTAAAGCATACATTTATGGACATAGCTTATAAAAATTTGGATGAACTTCTAATTTCATTTCCAACCAATCTTCTCTCCACTTCTATTGTGGCCACAACAGCCTTGTTGCCCCACTAAGGGCATCTTTATACTTGTTGCTTTAAATGCTATACCCAGATAACCATCATCATGTTTCTTCATTTCATTCATTATTGTTTTAATGCCATCTCCACTGAGAGGTTTTTTTAAACTTTATTTTTATTGTTTACACTATTAAAGATGCCCCCATCCCTCCTCCCTTGCCCACCTCCCCCCCTGCCCGCGCCACTCCCCCCTTCCCTCTGGCCATCAGCACACTGTTGTTTGGGTCTATGGCTTATGCATATATGTTCTTTGGCTAGTCCCTTCATGTTCTTTCATCCAGCTGTCATATATAAAATAGCAGTCCTATCACTACCCTCTTAATTGAGTTTTGTTTTTCTTTATAACATTTATCACAAGCTCATACTGTATTATTGCATAATTTTCCCATTAGAATGTAGGCTACATGACATCATATGCTTTTTTCACTTCTCCCCACAACTTAATTAAAAATATATTTATTGAATGACTGACTGAATGGAATTGAAAAAATGAGATCAGTTGTATAGGATCTTCTACATATTTTCATTACTAATACATCACTACCTGTATTTAATAATCTTCTCTGATTTGCAGCGCCTTCCACTCTTCCAGTACCCTGATGCTTCTATGGGCTCATTTTACTTCTAGTCCAGATACTTTCTTCTCCTTCCAGAGCCTTTCAGTTCTGCAACTATCATTTTTTCTACATAAACTTTTTCCTCTCTCTTCTGGATCAAATTTATCAGTATAAAATCACAGTCTAGCATTTTTTAATTTAAAAAATGTGCTTTAACCTCTGGTGAAGTCAAAATACCAGAAAATAATTTTTATTAGCGCTCACAACACTTTGCTGTATTTCAGTCTCCAATTGAACTTCTTATTACCATAATTCTACAATTGCACTTGCATCAGGTTTACCAAAGTCTCTCATATTTCTAGTGTAAGTACTAATATTTCAGTCTCGTGTGGCTTTTAGCAGAATTTAACAGAGTTGATAAATATATTTTCCTAAGAAGTATTTTCTCTTTCAAGACATAATACTATCCTGCCATTCCCTTCTTTCTTACTAACCATAACTTTTCAATCCCTCTTTCTCAGTTTTCTCTAATAAATGGTTGAATGATTCAGGTTTAATTATGAACTCTAGTCTTTTCTGAATTTTAAATTTTCTCTCCAAGTGCTCTCAATCCATCTCCTTGTCTTTAAAATATATCTCTGTGTCTACACCCCTCACCCAACTGTCTCCTTAAAATATTTATTTCCATAGACGTCTTAAACTTAATAAATTCAAACCAAAGCCCCAGAATTGCCACAACACTTTGCCCCTCCGAATTATTTATTCCTTTACTTTCTTCCTGTCCATGGCTCCAGTCTAGTTGCTCAAACCAAAAATATCGAATCATTCTTAACCCTTCACTTGTACTTCATCCACAACAGCAAGTGCATCAGCAGGTTCTTTAAGCACTGCAGCCAGCTATTCATTTATGTCTGTTACTCTTCCTTTCCGAACAATAACATTTAATTGCTGCTAATATTGCTATTTATGTCTAATTTCAAAAATTGCTACATTAGTGGGTTCTTCACTGATTACCTTCCTGTAAATTTATTCCATTGTATTAATTTATATTGCTGCCATTGGAGGTATCAGCATCTGAATTGTATTGTGTTTAATTATTTGTTTATTTTATACTTTTTTTCTCAGTAAAGTATAAACTTCATGAAAGGAACAAGTCCATATTATTTATATCTACATGTCAGCATCAATGACACTCTAAAATAGGTTGTTGAGTAAATGAATAAAGCTCTCAAAATATCTTTAATCTAGAAATATATTTTAAATAATAAACAATATACATAGTTTTATTTCATTTGTTTCTCATGTATTCACTGTGTGGTGGGCTGTGGAAATAGGACTTGTTCGGGAATCGGGAACTGATTTCTTAAGTTGTAGGTACAGCTTTGCTATGTGACTTTAAACAAGTTATATAACATTACTCACACTTTCATTTATCATCTTTCAAAGTATGGCATTTGTTTTCTATAGTCATTCTAATAAAGTTAAATGAAAATATTACATAAAGTTAACTTTTTTTTCACATACATTTTAACAGCATTTTTTCAAATACAGATTCAGAGAGAAAGCATGACACTTTTCCCGTAATCAGTTATAATCTTATGAAAAACTCTAAGAAGCAAAAAAAATACATAAATAAGAAAAACTTTTTTTTTTAAACTGACCTTTGTCATACAATAAAACTAGTAAGATGAATGCATATCCCTACAGTTTATGAGAGCTAAGGACAAAACTATTTGATCTGTGATTTGCTTTTATGACTAAGAGAATGTTCTGTTTTTTTATCTGTATCATTATCTGGCCTTCTCCATAAAAATAATCATTTCACATTACCCTATCTAGTCACCCTGAAGAATGGCAGAAGTAAAAAAGAAACCGCTTTTAGTTTGCTATTGTGATTCTTTTCTCCCTTTTATTAGGATTTGGAATGAAAGCTTTTTTAGTCTAGAATAATTTCTGTAGTTGGAAAACTAAATTATAGTAGGAAATTGAATAAAGGATAATAATGAAATATTGTTAATAGCTTGAAGCAGTGATTATGTTTTTATAATACCTATTTATTATAAAATATAATAACTTAATGCCATACTCTAATAAATATGACTAACTTGCTTTTATAATAAAATATTTGCACCATGGCTAACTCTCATGACCCCATTAATGTTTTGAAAACACTTGAAGTTCGTTTTTCCTTTGCGAAGGTCACTGCATATAGACTTTAAAGAGCACACTTATCAGGGTTCACATTTATTCACATAGTGAGTAACAACAGGGTCAAGACAAAATAATGCAAGAAGCTGGAGACATAAATTTCACATTTGCTCTCATTTTTGTTGTTGTTTTTGCTGATTTATTTGCTTGTCACATTTTCTAAACCTTTTTCCGTTTTAGTTTTATCAGAGATGATAAAATTTTAGCTTATATCTATTGTCTATCATAAGTTAAGAAAGTGAAGGCACTTTTGTATCATAATATTATCCTGGCCTCAATAGATAAAGGCATTTAATTTTATGCATTGTTTTTGAAATTCGTTATATTTTTAAATTTTATATGTATTATGTAAATATGCAAAATATAATTTAAAGTATCCAATTTAAATGACATTATCAAAATGCTGTCGTGAATACGTGTAATGTTCTCGGTCGTTTGCATATATTTTCTGAATAATCCCCACCATAACTTTGAGTTACAGATCATGAAACTAATATTCAAATTGGTTAAATCGTTTCTAAGGTCACACAGCAGGTACAATATAATGAAAACAAGTAAGACTTAATCCTTTTGTAGTAGAATTACCTGGTAGACATAGCTCTGTAGAGTAATGAGAGACTTAGAGGATGTTCTAGTCAAACTATTTTCAAGGAGAGATTTTTTCTTTCATCTCTGTAACCCTATTATTGAATCCCTTATTTGAATTTTTAAAGTCTTAATGTAATGACAAATAATGACTGCATTACTAATTAAAAAAGAAAATCTTTCAAGGATCGGTGCTTCTGGAAGATTTACACAGATACATTACAGAAAAGCCCAATAGCAGACTATTGACAGTGGAAAAAATATTAGAGTCCTTTGGAGATAAATCTATGTAAAACAAAGGGCTTACCATAAAACTATTTATGGAAACTATAGAATGTCAGTTATGACATCCAATCTGAGGAAACCTTGGAAAGGGAGCTATTATGAAATGGCTATACTGTACTTATGATTGAAAATAAGGGACAGAATAAAGCCAATAAGATAGCCTTAAAAAGCAACATGTTTTACTAAGATTAAGGTAATAATATATAGCATAATTTTTTTGGTAAAAATGATGTCTGAAAATAAAGGAGTTTGATAAATCTTAGGCTCCAAAAAATCAATGAAATGTTTCATTCCATGAAAAGCAAAACAAAACAAAACAAAAGCAAAACCTATTTTCTGTTGTAAGAATACCAATATACTTATTAACCGATGCTCAAAACTCTATTTGCAACTAAAGTAAATGGAAGAGCTTGAATATCACTGTATTATGATAAGTTTATAGACTTTTCTTAAAATTAGTTAAAATATCTGAGCAGAAAGTGTTATTTTTTGGAATAAAATTTGATCTGCTATTAAAATCTGAGTGTCTTAAGAAAGAACATTAAATAGTATTTACATTAATAAAAGGGTAAATACAGTATGTTTAAAAGTGTTTGGTAGCAAAATAGCCAAATTATTATGGAATTTTTCCCCCTTGTCAACATTTCCCATCATAATATTATCTTATTCTATGTCAATATTTCCCATAATAATCTTACATCATAGTACACTTTTTATTATCAGTTTCCCATTTGGAAATACAAAATTCCATCTAAGTTTTAGTTACTATAAACTCCATATGTAATATATACATTGTCACATATGTCCAATATATGCCCTTAAATGAGAATTTCCCAGGAACATATAAATAGGAATAATGTTTTTTTGGTAATGGATATATTTGCCTGACCTGAGGTAGTCCATGATTCCACCCTCAGTGCATAAGTGTTCATATTTTTATATTTTCCATCCCCATGAGGCATTGTTTAGTTTAGATATTTTGCCATTACATTGGCAATTAACCAAACCCATTATTGTTGTAATTTTTTTTTAACTACTAGTGAACTTGAGCATCTTTTTATATGCTTGTTTATATACTATTTTCCACTTTTTTTCCTGTAGGACTCCTATTTTTCTTGTTGTTTTACAAGATTTTCTTATACATTCTTGCCTTCTAGTATATGTTAATATATGGGTTAAGCTGGTCTCCATTTTTGCTGTCAGATGACCTTGGAACCATTATTCTTCCATATATGTTTTAGAAAGAAACATATTGAGGTTTTCTTTTATCCAGCTGGACTACTGATTTGAGGATTAATTTGAGAGTAACTAATGTCTTTATAATATGATAATATTATATTCCAAAGCATAGCGTATCTTTGTATGTATTCAAATATGATTTTATAAATTTCAATTGAGTGACTACTCCACTAAGATCTGTTTATGACACATACCTTCACAAAGTTTTCAACTTCCCTGATATAATCACACTGTTGCTATATGATTCTAATTTTATAACAATGTAATTAAGTTATAGATTAGCTAAGCAATTTTCACAAAGTATAGTGCTAATGAGTGATACATCCAGAATGTAAACTTGGACATGTTTCCTCCACAATCTGAGCCCTTGAATTCTAGGCTGTGTTGATCTTCATTTTATATGCAGGATATTAAAAATATGTTATCCTGACTGGTGTTGCTCAGTGGGTGAGTGTTGACTTATGAACCAGGAGGTCAGGGTTCAATTCCCGGTCGGGGCACACGCCTGGGTTGTGGGCTCAAACCCCAGTCTGGGGGTGTGCAGGAGGCAGCTGATCAATGATTCTCTCATCATTGATGTTTCTCTCTCTCTCTCCCTCTCCCTTCCTCTCTCTGAAATCAATAAAAACATATTTTAAAATATGTTAAAATCTTAGAAGAACACTTTACCTTCTGAAGTTGAGATTAACTGTTCAGTCAATAAGAAAAGCTAACATGTCAGAGTTTTTACATTTGAAAAGAACTTATTAGAACTACTTGTCACCATTATAGTTATTGTGATAAACCATTTTGTTATCTAGAATACCTAATGTTAAAGTTCTTTAGATTACAGATGTTTGGTAAGGAATTTAGTCAAGTAAATCAGAGTATAAATCACTATAGTTGGTTAGGACAGATGAGCTACTTTGCTACTCATACTTTCTCAAATCAGAGTTGACACCCGTCTCCTGTGATATTTAGCATCTTCATTAATGTCATTTCATTTTCAGATTGCCTTTTCTACAAAGGACTAGATTTACATACCATAAAACATTGGCCAGATAATTTATGTTAACTAAATCACTGTTACTAAAATCTTAAGTAACCATTAAATGGGTATTCATCATATATAGGATCAACATTTTTAGAAAAAATACCTTAAGTAGTTTGTAAATTATAAAGCATAGTATATTAGAATTTATCATGATAATTGATTTCTATCAGATAATAGTTGATATTTTAATAATATTTTAAAAATATGAGTTTTATGATAAACTGAAGGTCAGCTTTCTCACTCCTTATTACTACTACAGTAGGTTTGCCTAATTTATATTTTTATATTTTCAAGTATGAGATCAAGTTTTTCATAAGGTTTAAATGTTTAGAAATAAAATGGATCTGGTAAGTATGGGAAATTTTCTTAAGGAAGATTAATTTAATTAATTTATATCCAAGCACAGACATATTGCATCAAAAGGAATACAATTGCATATTTATATTTTATTCAAAACAAATCTGTTATAAGTCTAATGAATGTTTGTCTTATTTGGATAATGATCAGTGAGATTAGCTTTTGGAAGAACCACTTGAATTCAAAGAAATATCATTAACTGGTCTTAACAAGTAATATATAAACTTAATCAAAAGCTATGTGATCACTTTTTCCGGTGACATGGTGCTTCAATATGAAAATTTCAGTCTTATTTTTTCTTGTTTGTTTGTTTTGACAGGGTCTTATGCGTATTTAATCCGAGGCCGTGATTTGATTTGATGAGAAATGTTAAACGTTGCCTCCAGCACTGACCCAGACGAGGCCTGCAGTTGCTCCCCGGTTGCTGCCGTGGAGTAATCAGTGTTGTGAGCTGGCACTCCGTTCTAACTTCTGTTTGTGTGGGAAGGTCTCACCTTGCCTCACACAGCTGCTGCTCTGTCCTGAAGCATTTATCTCAAGCTGACCTACAGCTTCAAGTAATGCCTAACACAGAAAAGAAACCTTTTCCTCTAGGATGGGTTTCAATGATAAATATAAACTTTGCAGAGTAGTTTTCCTTATGTATGACATACACACATGCCAAGAGCTGATGCATAGTCTGTACATCAGCAGATTTATTAAACTCTAAAGTGAAATACCTACCACTATGACCAATGACAACCATTGCTCTTCATGCTGTGCCATTTATATTACAGAATGTCTAACAGTATCATTTGAGAGAGAATTGTTGGTGAATATACATTTTTTTCTCCCATAGCACAGTCTGGCATTAATACTGTGTTCAACATTATAAATATCTTGGCAATAACGTTACATCTGCTTATCTTTTTCTACATAAGGACATCATCTTTGAATACTGTCTCTTTGGTTTTATTTAATTGCCTGTCTTTAGCTTATTTTATTTTTAAATAAAAATTATAATACATTCAGGGGAAATATTTTAGCAATTTACATATATTGTTTTTTCAGATCTTGGTGTGAAAGAATAACACTTGCTCATTTATTTGTCACTGTACAGATCGAAAACTTTTGTACATTATCTTTATTCTGTAGTATCATTACAGAAGTATCACTATTATCTTTGGGTTATTTGTCCATTTTAAGTGAAATGAGGATATAATATTCCCAAACTAATGTAAAACTTAAGTAAATAAACAGTAATACATAACTGATGTGTAAAGGTACAATTAACTATATGTATTCAGGACAAAGCTACTAAGTTTTCCTTTGTGTGTTATTTTTACAGGCATAACAATAGATTTTACTATTATATATAAAATGTAAATTATGTAGTATATAATGGCTTTACTAATATATAAATAATACATATAATATATTAATACATGTAATATTTTATAATAATGTATTGTTTAATATATAAGTAATAAAATAATAGATATAACACTATATTTAGTTTAACAGGGTTTACTTAATGAAGTAATAAAAAATCTAATTTAGGAAGGTGTAAGGAAAATTGCAAAGCTATATATGTAAGAGCAGAAGAGCTTCAAGTTTATGGTTTTATAGTATCTGTCCTTCTGATGCCTTTTTTGTGACCGAATATTTGAGAATATAGGTTAAAATAATAAAATACTGAATACAAATACATAATACATTAACTCACATTTTAAAAAAAAAGATAGATGAGCCCTGGTTGGTGTTTCTCAGTGCTTAGAGAGTCAGCCCTAAGGGTCATGGGTTTGATTCTTGGTGAAGGGCATATACCTGGGTTACAGGTTCAATCCCGAACAGTGGTCCAGGGGTGTGAGGGAGGCAACCAATCCATGTGTCTCTCTCACATCGATGTTTCTCTCTCTCACCCTCCCTCCTACTCTCTCTAAAACTCAATATAAAAAATATTCTCAGGTGAGGATTAATAACAACAACAGAAAAATTGATAGCTGAAGCTAAATAAAATTACCCCCCAAAACTGCAGCAAAAGTGTAAAAAATAAAATCCAGTAGGTAGTAAAAAGTGAACAAAATAGAGAATCCTCAACATCTTGCAGCAAACCATTAGTGGAAATATGGCATAATGCCATGTTTCATTCCGTGTTTCACTTGTAGGGGCTTTAAGAATGGATCTACTTACATGATATTCCCACACAAAAAGCAGAGAAACTGTTACAGAAAAGACACAGTTTATCCACAAGGTGCTAGCAGAGCCAAACACTAAGCACTGAGAATTGCAGTGGAGAAATATTGGCTATTTTATTATGAATAGTGCCACCCGGGAGAACAGAAAGCTAATGTTCAATAGCCCAAACTCCCCAATGGCATGTACGTTACAGATTATATAAAGCACAATCACAAGACACTATGGTTAGGAAGTTTGGGAGCTGATTGGTTGGAGGTGAGGTAAGTGTAATAAATCATTTGTTCAGGTCTTCAGGACAGTTCTGAGATGACTTCTGGTGTCCTTGTCTGGTTTCATGGGAAAGTAGCCAGGGGGTTGTTTCACTTTAAGGGTCAGGAGCTGAGACATAACTTGGGTCAAGATGTTACCTTTCACCTCCCAGAGGTCCAGACCTTGTGATCCTTAGGCAAGTTCGGGCTACCGTCTTGTGCTGCCTTGCGGGGGGCGGGGGTGGGGGGTTTGCTGATTATCCAGGGGAATGATAGGTCTCTGAGAGAGAGATACAGAGAGAAAGAGAGATGATTTCTAGAGCTAGGATTTAAAGCTAAATTTAATCAAGGTCATAAGGGCCTTCCGTTTCAAGCCTCCTTAAGCAATTGGCTGCAATCAACAGAAAACTTTATGTAATTTTAAGTAAAAAGATTAGTGGAAAAATACTGGAGTCTCTTTGAAATATTAGGATGATGGAACTCCAGAGGATTAGCCAGCAGGAACTACAGTAAAGGTCACATGGATAAAGAAACTGGTTTACCCATTGCAGGTATCACTATAAGGGAGGAATTTCGTGGACCCTGGTCTTTATTACAGTCACTGAAGTTCCAAAGTACTGAAGGCATTGCTCGCTAAGCCTACATAATTTCCCCCTCCGTCGGCTATGCCATTTGACTGCCTTAGCAAGAAGTGCACGCTGAGTTCCATGAAGAAGACACATTTTGGGAGAATTTTCTTAAAGTGAAATTGAAGAGAAATTACAAAGTAGAAAGAGAAGTTAGATTATCAGAGGGGAAATGATTCACATGTTCAAATCATGTTCATATATCCAGGGATAGGCATAAAACTGATATGTACAATGCTTAATGGTGATTCAGCTCTATACCTGCCACCCCATTGCAAGCACAATGAGATAAAGGCAAGTCTTGACAAACACCCCAGGATATGACGAAGCTTTTGCTGTATGGGTTTCATTCAATGAACGTTTTAATAAGAATAAAAGTATTTATCTCATACTAAATAATTAAAAGTTTTATGTTATTATTGATTATATTAATATTTAAGAGGCCTTGTGTAAAACAGAATCAACATACAATTATGCCATATTTCTACTAATGTTTTGCCACAATATGCTAATTCTGTTTTTAATTGTTTTTACTCCTTGTTGGATTTTATTACTTTACTCTTTTTAGAAGTGTAGAAGAGGGAATGAAATTTCAGGTAAATTCTCTCTCAGACTAACTGAAATTTGAAGCAGTATTACTTTAAAGTCCAGATGGTTGTATAATTACTACATTTTAGTTCTTTATTTTTAACTCTTTTAGTTTAAATATTTTTCTTACTACTATTATCTAGAGATATGCTTGTTTATGGTCCTGGAATCAAGACTATTATAAAAATTTAGAAATGTTTTAGTTTTGCTTATAGCATCATGGACTATTTTGATATATAGTCACCATTGTTCAAGATACATTTAAAAATATTCCCAGAACAAAGCAAAAGGATCAAAATTAGAAAATTTATTTGTTTCCCTTGAAGAATTTTAAAAATTCTTTATAAACCTAGAATATTAGGCCATTATCTGTAATATATGTTAATAAAAGTTTCTTATAGTTTTTCCATTGCACTTTTTGTCTTTGTTTATGGTATTTTTTTCTCAGGCAAATTTAAAAAATAGTCAAATTTACAAATCATTTTCTTTACTTACTCTTCTGAAAACTTGACAGGGCATAGTGGAAGTCACCACAAAGTATCTTGTTTTAGATATTTTATTAAGTTATTTGCATAAGCTCAGAGATATAGTAGTGACTAAGCTGAAACTTCAAATCTGTGACCAAAAAAAAAAGTGATCAATAGCTTCAAGTGGCATTTCTTCCCAAGAAGATGGTAAAATCACTGTCTAGGCGATGAGGTGGTGTGAAGTGATACGGAGCCACACAATTTGAAGTATTCACAGGCATTTAAAAAAAAAAAGTGTAATTCTACTTTCTCAGCTACCAACCCATTTTTGAAAGACACAAAAGATATAGAGGACAGGAGAAAATACTTAGGTTCCCAGCCCGAGGTGGGGAGTTTGACAGGTGATCCCTGGATAAATGAAAGTCCTCGGAAAGCAGTGCCGTCATTGTAATGGTGAATGGGGGTGGTGGTGGCAAAAAACAGCCCTGGGATGGAACTTCAGAGGAAGTTCATTATTTTTTGAAAGAAAAAGAAATATCAGGAAAGTATAAGTGCTTTTACATAAATTTTGGCCCAAATTAGTATGTGGAAAATGTGGAAAGCCAACATCATATCCACTTCTTCATTGGGAAAGAGTTTTTGAGATTGTATTTGATTGTTTCTCAACGGAGTTATCTTTTTAGAGTTGCTCATAATTGTCAGCTCAGTTCTATCTTACTCTAATTTGAGGTTGCAGAGATGCATGGGAATATTAAGTTGAATTTTAAAGATATTCTTTTAGATTTTGTGTTTGCAACATTATAATATGGCATGGCCATACTATTATTCTCTCTGTGTTGAACTAGCTAAAGAGTAAGGTTAAAATATTATAAAGGATCATCTCCCTCAACCTACCCTGATAATAACTTGGGTCTTCCTTTCTCTTTCCATTTATTTCTCAGGCTTTTTCAACTGCAAGAGCTGCTTAAGAATTAGCTGTTCTAGTTAATAATGGGGAATTAAAGTGTAAGAAGTATTAAGATAACTTTGGTAATAATTTTAACAATTTTTAATTTATTTCTTAATATAATAATTTCATACACAGAAAAAATATAAAGCCATCAGAACATCCTCAGGAAAAAGTAGAATTTATATTATTCTAGGCTTATTGTTTGGAAATGGTTTTAGAGAAGGCAGAATCCTTCTGTGTGCCTCTCTGAGAACTTCTATTTCTCAGTTATAGTAGGATTTATAACAGAACTTTTTCACTGAGACATTCGGGGAAAGACTAGTGTTCTCATTCCATTTCTAATAAAACAAGGACCACTGTGTGAAAATATAAGTTTAAAAGTATAAATTATGTATTCCATTCATACCTCCTAGATTGAAGTAATACTTCTTAATAAAGTATTTCTATAAAATTGTAACTTTTATAAAGTAATTTGTAAATTAAATGATGATAACAACATTAGAGTAACTGTTTCTATACAATTAAAATAAGTACCTGTGATAATGTGCTTTAAATGTAGTTGGAAAGTTAAGTCAGAGGCACAATTATAGTTCTCATAAAGATAAATATAGATATTTAGTATTACATATGATATATGTTACTGCAGTGCCTGATATGTATTAGGTAGGTCTTAAATAAACATGATTTTCTACCTATCAGCTTTGATATTTAACTATTTATAATTCATCAAGGTATTTCCAAGTACCAACTCATTACAAATCTTACATAGTAAATAAAGGAAAGACAAAAATACTAATTTTAACTATACAAGGTGGGTGGGGCAAAAGTAGGTTTACAGTAGTGAGCATGTGAAACACAGAGTTTATTCTTGTATTATTACTTATTAATTATTGTATTATTTTCCTAACAAAAACTGTAAACCTACTTTTGCCCCACCCTGTATAGTATTTTCTTACTTACAATCAGGGGTTATAAACTGCTTTCTGGCAAAAAAAGAAATGCGTATTATGGCCCAATTTCTTTGTACATCAGAAAGGAAATAAAGAATATTTGGTGTTCGTAAAGTGTTTTTTGAGATACAGAGAGCTGATACAGGTTAAAAAATAACTAGTACATACACCTACACCTTACACAGGTTGTAATGTGAATGCCCTTAATGAAATCCATCCTCCAAAATTCAACCCTGCAAAATTTCATTGTGTATAAAGGTAGCAAACCATGGGATGGGCCATATGTATAGAGGGAGCTTCTCTTTGTTCTGTGAAATATTTTTACATCATTACACAGTGTTAACTCTTTCAGAATAAGGGATAATTGTGGCTATATTTTTTCAAACTCTCAGGAAGTTGGTAAATATCTTGCTATATAAATATTTCCAGAATTAGTAGACTTTCTCTTCAATCGTTGTTGAATACATATAATGCACCAATTATATTTATATGAAGCCCAAGATTAGGAGATGTTATTTCATGTCATATAATTCAAAATTAAGTGGTGTGATTGACCTGAGAGAGACATAAAGAAATTTCCTCAGGTAAGAGAAATATAAAATTTCTTTCAATTTGGATTGTGGTTACTCCTTGAACATAACTTACTAAAGCCATTTAACTAAATAAGTTTAATTTTGTTCTATGAAAATTGTATCTTGATAGAAAATGCCTCATTTTTTTTAGATTTGTATCTGTTAAGCTCCAATGCAAACAAAACAAAACAAAACAAGAAACTGCTCTAACTACTTCAATCAGAAATTAATGTAATTGAGGTGTTTCAGAATTTATAAAACTACTGAAGGGCCTGAAGGAAAAAAGGTCAAGAAAGCCACCTGTATCTCCCAAGTTTAACACTTTGTTTCAGGTGGTCCAGAAGTTGAAAAAAACAAAAGGAAAACATCTGAGATGCACTCAGTTGCCTCTCAAATTAGACTGGATATTTTGCAGGTATGCTCAGAAAGGTGGCTCACGTTTGCTTCTCTTCTATCCTGTTAATCGTGTATGGTTGGTTTCCACTGATGGAATATGAAAACTGAACTTTGTGGGCAAAGATTCTGAGAAATGTGAATCCCAGGAGAACACAGAAGGCAGAAAATGGTACTGAGTTGCCTATCCTCTATCTATCTATATCCATCTATCATCTGTCTATCTATCTAATCTGTCATCTATCTATATCTATCTATATCTATCTACATCTATCTATCTATCATCTATCTATCTATCTATCTATCTATCTATCTATCTATCTATCTATCTATCTATCTATCTATCTATCTATCATCTATCATCTATCTATCTATCTATCATCTATCTATCTATCTATCATCTATCTATCTATCTATCTATCATCATCTATCTATCATCTATCTATCTATATCTATCTATCTATCATCTATCATCTATCTATCTATCATCTATCTATCTATCTATCTATCTATCTATCTATCTATCTATCTATCTATCATCTATCTATCTATCTATATCTATCTATCTCTATCTATCTATCTATCATCTATCATCTATCTATCTATCTATCTATCTATCTATCTATCTATCATCTATCATCTATCATCATCTATCATCTATCATCTATCATCTATCTATCTATCTATCTATCTATCATCATCTATCATCTATCTATCTATCATCTATCTATCTATCATCTATCTATCTATCATCTATCTATCTATCTATCATCTATCTATCTATCTATCTATCTATCTATCTATCATCTATCTATCATCTATCTATCATCTATCTATCATCTATCTATCTATCTATCTATCTATCTATCTATCTATCTATCATCATCTATCTATCATCTATCTATATCTATCTATCTATCTATCTATCTATCTATCTATCTATCTATCTATCATCTATCTATCTATCATCTATCATCTATCTATCATCTATCTATCTATCTATCATCTATCTATCTATCTATCTATCTATCTATCTATCTATCTATCTATCTATCTATCATCTATCATCTATCTATCTATCTATCATCTATCATCTATCTATCTATCTATCTATCTATCTATCTATCTATCTATCATCTATCTATCTATCATCTATCTATCTATCTATCATCTATCTATCTATCTATCTATCTATCTATCTATCTATCTATCATCTATCTATCTATCTATCTATCTATCTATCATCTATCATCTATCTATCTATCTATCTATCTATCTATCTATCTATCTATCTATCTATCATCTATCATCATCTATCTATCATCTATCATCTATCTATCTATCTATCTATCTATCTATCTATCTATCATCTATCTATCATCTATCTAATCTATCATCTATCATCATCTATCATCTATCTATCTATATCTATCTATCATCTATCATCTATCTATCTATATGTATCATCTATCATCTATCTATCTACCTATCATCTATCTATCTCTATCATCTATCATCATCTATTTATCATCTATCATTTATCTCTATCATCTATCTATAGTCTATATCAATCTATTTCTCTGTCTAAAGAGAGAGAGAAAATTGTGCATTTTGTTGAAAGTATATCTGTGCTTTGTTCATTTTATTATTTGGAAGTATTGTATCATACAAAGGTACCAAAATTTTTCTGGTGGATATTTGGCATTTTCACAACTTTTATTATTGTGAAAAATTTGCTATTGTTTCATAAGTCTTTCTGGAGAGTCAAGTTTTTGTTTTGCTTGGGTAAAACCCTTTAAATGCTATTGCTAGATGAAATATTCTAAAATCAAATCACTGTCAAACATCACTTCTACTTGCCTATTGATTTTTCTCTAGAACTACTTTAAAATTATTGAAAGGACAATGTTAAAATACCTAAGTTTGATTGTACATTTGTGTATTTCTTCTTTCATTTTTCTTTTTTCTTCTCGTTTCATGTATTTTTAAAATCTTACCAGGTGCATACAAATTTACTATTGTCTTTCTCATGATCATTTCCTTTTTTATCTTTATGAAATACCCCTTTTTATTTCTGCTAATAAGCTCTATTAAAGTATATTTTTTACTGATATAAATGAAACCACCCTAAAATTTTTGTCTAATGTTTGCATTGCATAATTGTTTTCAACTTTTTTTCTGTATGTTAAATATTTAAATTTTTCTTATAACTAGTATATTTAGTATTTGCTTTTTATTTATTCTGAGAAGCTCACCTTTCTAATCAGCATATTTAGTATGTTTACATTTAATGCAATTTTTGGTACTCCCATTTTATTTAAATATTTTATGTTTTTTATTTTTATTTTTTCCTTTGTTCCTACTTTCTAGCCTATTTTACAGTTAATTGAATATTTTTAATAATCCATTTTATGTCCTTTACTGATTTTTTAGCTACCTTTGTGACTTTTTGTGGTTGATGTAGAGATTAAAATTTACATTATTAATTTACCACAGCTTATCCTTCAATAATACTAATTCACAAAAAATTATTTAGACCTTTCAATAGTATAATATTCCTTCTCCAAAACTCTTTGTAGCTATTCTGTCATATGTTTTATTTCTAAGTGTATTGTAAAACTCACAGTATATTATAAGCCTTGCTTTGAAATATGTATCAGTAATTTTGAGTTGATATGCACGTTATTTTATACCTGCCCAACTATTCACCCTCTCTGATGCTCCTTATTCCTTGTGCAGACCCAAGTTTCATCTTATTGAACTCCTTCCAGCTGGCGTAATTTCTTCTAGCATTTCTTGTATTGCAAATCTGTTGAAAGTGAATTCTCTCAGTTTTCATCCATTTGATATAGTTTTTATTTAGCTTTCATTTCTGAAGGATACTTTCACTGACTATAAAATACAAGATTGATTTTTTTTCTTTTAGCACTTTAAAAGCATGTTTATTTTACATTGTTATTTCAACTCTACTTTGAAAAGATAGCTTGGATAAAAGATTGGATAAAGAAGATGTGGTACATATATACTGTGGAATATTACTCAGCCATAAGAAAAGATGAAATACTGCTGTTTGCAACCACACGGATGGACCTTGATAATAATATGCTAAGCAAAATAAGTCAGTCAGAAAAAACTAAGGCCTATATGATTTAACTCATATGTGAGATATAAAACTGAAACTCATAGACAGACAGACAGACAACAGTATGGTGGTTACCAGAGGGAAGGGGGTGGGAGAGTAGTAAAGGGTAAATAGAGCCAAATATATCACAACAGAGGATGATTTGACTTTGGGTAGTGGGCACACAACTCAAGATACAGATCATGTGTCACAGAAATGTACACTTGAAACCTATATGACTCTATTAATCAATGTCACCCCAATAAGTTTAATAAAGTAAAATAAAATATGATCATAAAAAAAGAAAAGAAAAAACAGCTTACATTTCTTTTATACTTCTGAGATGTGTTTATATTTTTTTATTTAGCAGTTTGACTTAGATTTTCCCATTTGCAGCTATTATCGTTTATGATAATTAATGTATTAATTCTGTTAATAATATTCCTTAACAATAAACTTGAAAAGATTAAAAAGTGCATTATAAGATTTTATCATGAGTGTCTAGAAAAAATATATACTAATAAGCCAAATTTAGTAACACCAAGAGACAATTTAAAAGTTTATAATTTTTATTTGAAAGATATATTAGTTACTAAAGATTTAATAGCACCGATAGGTTTTCTTTCAAATTTCTATTTTCTATTTTTATATATATTTTTCTGCCAGAACCTTTCTGTTTCAAAATCTTAAGAAGAACTTAAAAGTTTTAAAAGCTTTAAAATAAATCCATATCTTGAAGGAGAGATGTCAACTTTCATACTAAATATAATCAACACAATATAATTTAAACTATATTTATGCTTTCTTTTCAAAGGATACTCTAAGATTTTATGAAAGTTAAATACTTACATTTTTCCTGTCATAAAAAATGTTTCTTAAAGTTCTTTTCACCCACCACTTAGTTCAGAATCACCTGGGGTTCTTGTTAAAAAGGCAGATATCTGGAACTTACCTCAGGCTATGTGTGTGGAAAGAAATATGAATGTGGGCACAGGGCCGTTCATTTTTATAAGCTTTCTCATTCACTCTAATTGGAATAATGTTTGGGAATTATTTTATTAGACATATATACAAAGAGATATTTCTAGAATAGTATAACCCAACATACATGAAATATTAAACTTATATTGTGACTTAACCTGATGCATTATACTACACAGGAAAAATTAACTTCAATGACATATATTTTAAGAAAAGTATGGGACTTTAACCTTATTGTTGCAATCAAGGCTACTCTTTAAGTTACTATAGATCACACTATATAGGAAAATAGGTCATTTTCCTGTGTATCTCAGGCATATTGTTATATTTCCTAATAGTGTACTATTTTAGCAAAATCTGTATCATATTTGGATTCAGTTCTGAAAAAAAAAGTGCTCCACAATGAATTGTGTGACAGCAAATCACATTAGTTAGTAGCTATAGCATAAACCTGGTAGTCAAATAAACTTGATATGACTAATTGGTAATGATAATAATTATCATTACCTATTATTAAATATATTATATCCTTTGAGCGTTTTTACTATTTTCAGTCTCGTTTGTCAGGATTTGGTATAGAGCAAATGGTTTATATAACATTTCTAGTACCTTTAAAAAGTACACTTTGTCAGTTTACTTTTCATCAAAACATGGGATTTAATATCCATTTTATGTACAGAAGCTTTGTTCAAAGGCAATCCTTTATAGTAACTCAGAATCTCACAGAGAGAATAGCCCAGCAGATCTGCCGTTTAGAGTTGCCCCATAGGCACTTTCATAACACAGAGAGCTTAGCTTAACCACTGTGCTTAATCACTGAACAGTTTCAGTGAATCTAACACTGTCAAAATCATAGAATTCCATATTTTTTTAGTCTTGTAGCTAAATTCAAATCTCACAGCCTCAATTAATTCGATACTTCCTATGTCTTGTTTATTTCCCCCCCAAAGCACCTTATACCCTGGCCTAAGGTATAGGTCAGAACTGTCAGTGTCAGAAGAATTAGATTGCTGTTGCAAAAAAAGATCAGGATAAGACTACTTAGCAGTCCTAATCAGTATTATGAACCAGGCAAACTAAATATATCAAAAAACAGTGATGGTAAAACAAAAATCAAAGGCATGTAGTTACTGAGGAAGCTCCGGCTCTTAGCTAGGAAATCGCTCACTGCCTTCTTGAGTCTAATATATCTGGCTTATGTTCTTCTTGTGTGTGTAGACCAGAGTAGGTGCTTTGGAATCAACTCACATGCTTGTTGTGAAGACAGGTTTCGTGACATCATCTTAGATTTATGAAATATCTTCCAATAACTTACAGCTTATGAATTTGCTTATTTAGCTGGCGAATATTGTGCAACTCAATTTTTGGAGAGCCAGCCACTCATTTGCCACTTGGAAGTGCCTGGCTGAATTATAGCGTTTAGCATCTCCTGATAGAGCAATCTTTTACATTGAGGTTCCTGAGATGATAGTGGGAATTGTACTTGGGTTTGCTTAAGAAGTTTCATCTCTCATCTGTATGCCAGGTAGATAAAGAAATAATTCCAAGAGAAGTAATGGTTAAAGTTGTCCACATAGATTTATAAAATGCCCTCTCATGATAGATTACAGGTGCTTATTTTATCATAGCTTCCCCTTCCAATTTTCAAGTTAACAGACACACTTGGAAATAGATTGGTTTCTACAAACAGATATCAACTTAAATGGTCTTAGTAGAGCAGTTTTCAAAAGAAAATATGACATAGAAAACTGTAGAAGATTTACAAAAAATCTACATAGAAGAATTAATGTGTTTATTTGTAGAGTTTAACCCCAGTAGCAAAGGGATTAGAATTCCACATCTCTTTCTCAAATTGACTAATGACTATTCCTCATGAGAGCCTTTGCTTTTGCTACAGACTACTGGCCACAAACATTATCCATCTCCCCTGAGAGTTCTGTTTGCCCTTGCGGTCATTTATCCCTTTCACTATCCCCAGTAATCCAACCAGAAAAAAAGGGATATCTTGCACTACATGTAAATTATTTCTCTGCTTTTCTTCATAGTTTTGCCACCTATGTATACATCACAAAAATATTTTTTCTTTTAAAGAATATTCTATAAGTGAAACAGTGTATCTTTCTATATATTTTGTTTTCATTTAACTCAGCATTATTTTATTATTATTATTTTTCAATCCTCACCTGAGGATATGTTTATTGATTTTAGAGAGAAGAAGGGGGAGAGAGAGAGAAAGAGAAAGAGAAAGAGAGAGAAACATCAATGTGAGAGAAATATCGATGGGCTTCCTCTTGCACTCACTCCAACCAGGGAACAAACCTGCAACCTAGACATGTGCCCCGACAGGGAGTCGAACCCGAGACCTTCTGGGGTACCAATCAACCAGCCAACAGCTGAGCCACGCTGCTCGGGGCAACTCAGCAGTATATTTCAAATGAAGCCATGTTCATTGTATAGACAGAACAAATATGTAAATACGTTTATATATTCTAATCTTGTTGGGCATTTGAGTTGTTTGCTCTTCTGAAGGAAGCTTATATGAACTTTATGTATGTACATTGGCGAGTGTTTTTTTTGGAGTGCAAAGGAGTGGGATTGATGGGTCATAGGATGTGCATATCTTCAACTTTTGTGTGAATGCCAAACTGTTTTCCTAAAATGTCTGTACCAATTTACACATTTACCAGCAATGGATGAGTTGCCTTGCTTGCTCCACACCCTTTACGACCCTTGGTATTTTCCGATTTTACTTTTTTTAATTTTAATTTTACCAATTTGCTAGGTGAATGGTATCTGATTAATATATGCAAATAATAATTATATTCTGTTTATATGTTTCTGACCCCTTACTGCTCTTCTTAAAAATGGCTGCTCAAGTCATTAACCATTTTCCCAATAGTTTTGCACATATACATTCTACATATCACATATTATATATTATCTGTCAGATTTTAGTTATCTATCATTCTCTTTATGGTGTCTTATAAAATTGTATGATTGATTTTAATGTAATAATATTATCATTCTTTTCTCTATGATTTGTATATTCTCTAGGAAATCATTTCCTATCCCCAAATCATAAATTTATTTTCTTATATTATTTTCTTAATTTTTATAGTTTTACGTTTCTCCTTTAAGTATTTACTCCACCTTGAATTGATTTCTAATAAGAGTGTAAGTCAGGTGTCTAATTTCTTACATGTTTCTTTGACTAACCAATTGTGTAGAATAGTTTTTGCTTAATCAGTGTTTTTCTCACTGATATCCGATGCCACAATGATCAGATATGTAAGGCTATATCTATGTATGGGTTGGTATCTGAACTCTTCATTTTGTTCCATTCACTTATTTGTCTATATTTGTGCCAGAACCATGCAATCTTAATTACTGTTCATTTACATTTTGATTTGTGGTAGACAAGACGTGGCAACATTTGTTTTACCTTCATAATGTTTCATTTGTTTCATGCGTATCTTGGTTTATTTTTATTTAGGTGTTCTATGGATTCTTTTCGCATAGCACGTCATGAAAAGGTTAATACAACACTTCCCAAATGTTCTTATCTTGTAGTACACATTGATACCAATAGAATTAAGAAAGTATACTCAGGTTAAAAAATGAGATTGTGTTCCTGAGAAGTGAACACACTAGATACGAGTGGGGTATGTTCCCTGTTGTCCCCCAACCTTTCACCAATCCTAAGGCTAAAGGACCAATATTTTAATTCACATGTATCCTTTCCATGGCACAGATGTTATGTGACACGCCACTTAATTTGAGCAGTTTCTAAAAATCTGTATTACCTAGTATTTTACGTGTTTTAGACTAGAGGTAGTTCCAGTCTGGCTGGAAATATATCTCCTTTCTAAATGGAATTTTGTTATCTGGCTTTGATACAGTCTTTTGGAGTCATGGATTTTGCCATTGCTACTAATTTTGTTTGATTTTTAGTAGAGTGTTGGGTACACCAAAGTGTTTAATAACAACCTTCTGAAAGTCTTGATTGTTGAACCATATGTCTTTCTAAATGTAAAAACACTATCCAAAAACTAAAATAAGAGCCCAAGCCTTTCTTTGTGTTCCTTCCTGTCTCTTCTTTAGCACAATTTATATATTAGTTCTAAGTCTTTTCTAGTGCTACAGGCACTAAATCATGGTTAAAAGAATTATATTTTGTAATGCTGCTTTGAGTCTGTGGGATGTAACATTCTCTGTAAAGATTTTATTATTGCTGAAGGCGAGAAATACTTTATTTCCAACATCAAAAGTAAGTAAGATGTTGCTCATCTTAGGAGTCCAGGAATATATAATGGGACCAGAATTACCTCAGGAAATAGAAGTTAACATTAGCAAACTCTGAAGAGTTTAAAATTGTTATTCTTTCTGCGGAAAGTTCATAACTTCTTCCAAAACAATATTCTATCTTTTTAATCCCTTCAACTGCAAAGCTGTGCATGAACTGTTAGAACTAAAAGTGCATAGTTCAAGAATATAGACTTGCAACAGCTGCAAGTCTATATTCCTGGATGAAGACCCAAGTTTTAGTACCAGAGGGATTAAATTCCAAGATTTAAGAAAACCCTAAGAAAAATAATAAGTATATTATCCCATAAAAGGTGGAACACATTTTTAAAAATAAATTTTCATTATTCTGCTAAGTTTTTAAAGTGTATTATACCAACTGCAGTAAAGGACTACATGAAATTAGATTCAAGATTCTGGGTTTGTTTCTGAATTTCTAGATTTTCTGTTGTTCATGTTCAAATAACTTGCATTATTTTTTTTGCCTTCTGAACATATTTCTTTACCTGTAAGAAGAGAAAATACCAACCTCATCTAATCATTGTGAAATTTTAAAAGATAATATACATAATAGTAAACAAAATATATCCAGAGACATAGAAGCATGGAACAGACTGAGGGATCTTAGAGGGAAGGTGGGGAGGGGGGAGTGGGTGGGGAGAGATTAAACAAAGAACTTATATGCCTATATGCATAACCCATGAACACAGACAATAGTGTGGAGAAAGCCTGGGGAAATGGGTGGATGTGGGGTGGAGGGAATCAATGGGGACAAAAAGGGGACATTTGTAATACTTTCAACAATAAAAATAAATTTAGAAAAGTAAAATATCTTTCACAGAGTTATTTATAGAATGTTAGCATCATAATTTTTCTCCAAAACTTGAATGAAATATTTTTCAACTATGCACTGAAAGTTTTCTTCAATTTTTAAAAAAGTTTATTTCTGAGTGTTGTGTTTTACTACATTCTTATACCATGTGCTATTTTATATGGAGCATCAATATCTTCTAGTGAGAAATATAAGGAATACTACTAGTGACTGCTTATGGTTTTCTGCTTTGGTATAATTCAGCTTGAGAACTTTCTAGGAACAAAGTCACTTTTCTTCATTCTCTTAACTGTTTATACATCATTAAATTTGTTACACATATACTACTGGAACAATTTAAGATACCATGTTATTCTTTTCTTACAAAGAGTGGTTTTATATACACTCTACTTTTTCCTGAGCATCCATTTAATATTTATATCATGATATAGATATGTGTATTTTAAACTGTTATTGTAATGTAAATTAAATTAAAATCTAGAGAGTGGAAATCCAAATACTATTATCTTTTCCAGAATGAGTGCCTACAGAACTACAGCATGCTTCTTGTGTGTATGCATGTCAGTCTTATGACTTTTGACCTTTTTTGTTTCTAGCATGGCAGAGCTGCTACATACCTATCTTGTGTTTATTTTTGACAAAAGAGCAAAAGCAATATGTAAGAAAAGTAGTCAGGAGAAATGTGAGGACTTCCAGATAAGCTCTAATTTTGAACTGTTGCAGCTAATACCCTTGCTTTTTGAAACCTATCTATGCACCAAAGATATAAAAATCATGCTAGCAACTTAGTACTAAAATTGAAAACAAACTTAGGCATCATCAAATGCCATAAACTACAAGGACTTTAGTGGAAAAGTGACTGGATAGGGTGAATTACATAACACTAGTTGAAATGTTTATTTCCTGAGAAATAATTTCATATCATATGCATTTATTCATTAATTCCACCAGTCTTCACCGGTTGGTGTTTCAGGCACTTTCTAGATACTATGTTATAAGTAGATACCTGTCCCAATGGAATAGATGTAAATATAGGTAAATAGATGAACAGACAGATATTAAAAAGGGATAGAAAAAAATGATGATACAATTATTATAAGGGGAGCTAATTTAAGTACAGCGCAAAAGAAACATTTTTAAGAAATTTATTTGTAAATTACAGTTGATATACAACATTCCGTAAGTTCACTGAGCACCCTCATAACCAGTGCTTGGAGCTCTGCATCTGGTAGATTGAGCATCTCATTGTTTTTAGTTCTTTTGCTGGGTTTTGTTTGTTCTTTCGTTTGGGACGTTTCTTTGTATCCTCGCTGTGGCTGCCTCCTTGTGCTTGTTTCTACGTATTAGGCGGAGCTGCCATGTCTCCCAGTATTGGTAAAGTGGCCTTATGTGGCAGGCGTCCTCTAGGGCCCAGTAATGCAGCCTCCCTGGTGGCCTGAGCTGAGCACTCCAGGCGCGCTGTGTCTGGGCTGCGTGCACCTTTCTATTGTAGTTAAGCTTTGCCGTCAAAGGGAGTGATCAACCCCCAGGCTGATCAGTTTAGAGGACTGGCTGCAATAATCATGGAGGATCAGCTGTGCAGGGGTTGAGCTCACGGGGCAGAGCTCACTTCAGTGAGGCTCAGGTGCCCACTGAGTCCATCCCTTGAACGGACATGGTTGGGTGGTGCTTTGGTGTGGTCTGAAGTTGTCCAGTGGGTGTTCTGGCTCTGGGGTCTCCTGGGAGGTGCAGGCCAAGGTCAGCTGCCACCTGTGCCCTGCCTGGGGCAAACAAAATGAGCTACAAAGTGCTGGGCTTGGAAGTGCCCAGGGGAGGCTAAGCTGTGAACCAAGGCTGGTCACTGCTAGTGCCAGGCCTGGGGCCACTTAGCAAGAAGTACAGGGTAGGCAGAGGCCAGACGCTGCTTGTTGGAGAGGTTTGAGAAAAGTCAGAAGTGTGAGCCAAGACAGGCCATTTGTATGGAAAAGCCACTGGAAAGGGCTTGGGTGGGCCCACAGGTTGGGTGGGCCCTCAAGGGATAAGCAGGGTTGGGCAAACATTGTTAGACAGGTTTATAGAGACTCAGGTATGGCACCTGCCTGCAGGCTCTGTGGGGGAAGGACTCAGCAAAGGAACAGTGGCCTCTGCCAGCACTTCTTTCTGGGAGAAACCATCCCCTCCAGCCTTTGCCCTGATGCCAGACTATTCATTTCCTCCTTGAATGTTCCTGGTGCCTTTCAATCTGCTGCCCCAGCGCTGGAGCTCAGAGCAAGGGAGTCCCAGTAAGTCCATGCAGGGGCCCCTTAAGAGGAACACCTGGGGCCAACAGCCCTTTGTCTCACTCAGCCAAAAGCTGCTGGTTTTTACAGCCAGAAGTTATGGAAATTTCTCTTCCTGGCACTGTAACCCTAGGCTAGGGGACCTGGTGTGGAGTGAGACCCTTTGCTCCTCAGGGGGGACCCCCACAGCTGAGATATTTCTCCTCATTTTTATCAGGAGAAATGTGTGTATGTGTGTGGGATCAGCTTGTTCTGCATCTCTGCCCCTCCTAGCAGTCTTGATGTGTCTTCTTTTTGATTTTCTCTTTTATTATTTTCTTTTATTATTTTAATTTAATATTTTATTTTATTTATTTAAACTATATTTTTAAAGATTTCAGGGAGAAGAAGGGAGAGGGAGAGAGAGAGTTGAAACATCAATGATGAGAGAGTCATTGATCAGTTGCCTCCTGCAGGCCCCCAACAGGGAATGGAGCCGGCAACCCAGGCATGTACCCTGACTGGGACTTGAACCATGATCTCCGGGATCCGAGGTCCATGCTCAACCACTGAGCCATGCCTGGCCGAGCTGGCATATTTTTAAAATTCTTATAGTATTTCTGTTCAGCTAGATTTCAGGCAGTTCTGAATGATGGTTATTTTGCAGTTTAGTTGTAATTTTGATACGGTTATGGGAGGTACTGAGTACCATGTTTACCTATGCCACCATGTTGACTAGAAGCCCCCCCCCAACATTTTTAAGACTACACCAACTAAGTTGAAATATAGTTTACTAAAAATAATCAGGCAGTGTAAGAAGTTGGACAGAAAATCTTACATATATATGATTTTATTTATATAAAGTTGAAAAACTGGAAAATATCTACTGAGATGGAAATCAGAAAAATCATTATTTTTGTAGGGTAAGGGACTGAGAAAGGTCATGAAGAAGCTTCTGTGATATAAATAACAGTATAAATTGTGGTTGGACAGATGTGTGCTCTTTATAAAGATTAACTGAGTAGTCCTTGAGACAATGCACATTGTCCTATATTTCACCCTCCTATACAGTATGTTCTGCAATGTTTATGCAGATATACATGCATGTCTGCATTTATATATACACATGTACATGTAAGTATGCATACTTGAACAATATATATTCTGAGTATATTTACATATATACATGTGTGCCTCTGTCTATGTGTGTATATGCATGTGTATATATGTGTGTGTGTGTGGATGCTTGTATGTTATATATATATATATGCCTATTTTCTTTCATTTGTCTTCATGGCTTTTTCCTTCTTTTTCTTCACACTTCTTTCTCCTGAAATGCACTTTGCCCTCTAAACATAATAAGTAAAACTTGTCTCTTCTCAATAGAGAGTTTGAATATTGATGGACATATAAAAGCCAACTTTCTGACCCTTCAAAGTTCCTATGCTTATTTGTTATAGCAATTGCATACATATTGTGTTTAGTATACTTTCTTTTTTTTAAATTTATCTTTATTGTTGAAAGTATTATACGTGTCCCATTTCCCTGCCCCCCCAATTGACCCCCTCCAACTCGCTCCCACCCCCTACCCAGGCCTTCACCCCATCATTGTCTGTGTCTATGGGTTATGCATATATTCATATAACTGCTTTGGTTAATCTCTTCCCACCCTCTACCCCCCTTCCCTCTTCCTTCTGAAATATGATCGTCTGTTACATGAGTCAATGTCTCTGGATCTATTTAGTTCATCAGATTCTTTTGTTCATTAGCTTATTCTTAAAGAAGACCCTTCAACATTTCCTGTAGTGCTGGTCTGGTGGTGATGAACTCCTTTAGCTTTTCCTTGTCTGAGAAGCTCTTTATCTGACCTTCAATTCTAAATGAGAGCTTTGCTGGGTAGAGTAATCTTGGTTGTAGTTTCATGTTTTTTATCACTTTGAATATTTCTTGCCACTCCCTTCTGGCCTGCAAGGTTTCTGTTGAGAAATCAGCTAACAGTTGTATGGGGGGGCTCCCTTGTAGGTAACTAATTGCTTTTCTTTTGCTGCTTTTAAGATTCTCTCTTTGTCTTTAACCTTTGGCATTTTCATTATGATGTGTCTTGCTGTGGGCCTCTTTGGATTCCTCTTGTTTGGGACCCTCTATACTTCCTGGACTTGTAAGTCTATTTGTTTCCCCAGGTAGGGGAAGTTTTCTGTAATTATTTTTTCAAATAGGTTTTCAATTTCTTGGTCTCTTTCCTCTCCTTCTGGCACCCCAATAATATGAATTTGGGCCTCTTGAAGTTGTCCCAGAGTCTTCTTATACTATCTTCATATTTTTGGATTCTTTTTTCTTTTGGTCTTCTGGTTGGGTGTTTTTTGTTTCCTCATGTTCCAAATTGCTGATTTGATTCTCAGTGTCCTCTACTATACTGTTGATTCCCTGTAAATTATTCTTCCTTTCAGTTTATGTAGTCTTTGATTTTCTCAATTATTTTTGTCATACTCTTACTAATATCCTTGAGCTTCCTTATAACCATTATTCTGAACTCTGTATCTATTAGCTTGCTTGGATCTATTTCATTTAGTTTCTCCTCTGGAGATTTCTTCTGTTCTTTCCTTTGTGACATGTTTCTTTGCCTCCACATTTTAGCTGCTCCCAGGTGTTTGTTTCTATGTATTAGGTAGAGCTGCTATGTCTCCTGGAATTTGTAGAGTGGCTTTGTGTAGTAGGTGTCCTGTAGGGTCCAGTGGCTCAGCCTCCCCAATCACCTGAGCTGGGCCTTCTAGGTGCTCCCCTGTGTGGGCTGTGTTCACTGTCCTGTTGTAGTTGAGCCTTGGTTCCTGTTGGTGTCACTGGGAGGAACTGACCCCCAGGCCAATCAGCTGTGAGGACCAGCTGCAGCTACAGCCAAAGGGCTGCTGTGCTGGAGAAACCCCTATGGAGCAGGATTTACTTCAGTGGGGCTTTGGTGTTCACCATGTGCACCCCTTGAGTGTGTCACTCGTGGATGTGGGAGGGTTGTAATCCAGCGGGGTCGAGCCTGACCACCAGGTGCACTGTCTCTGAGGCCTCCTGGGAGGTGCAAAGTCAGCCTCTGCCAATGCCTTGCCCAGGGCCACCCAGCATGAGCTACATAGCAAACTGTAGTTGGCTGCTACTTGTGCTGAGCTTGGAGGTGTCCAGGAGAGGCCAAGCTATGAGCCAGTGCAAGCTGCATCTTGTGCCAGGCCTGGGCCACTTATCAAGCCCTATGGGGCCCACTGCTGCCTGTTTGAGAGATTTTAGGAAAGTCCTAAGCATGAATCTCGAGAGGCCCCTTGCACAGAAAAGCCCCTGGAAATGGCCTGGATGAGGTGCAGGTGGGGAGGGGCGGGGCCTCCGGGAGTCACGGGGCGGGGCCAAAGGTGAGAGTCAGGTGCTGGCGATTCAAATATGGAGCCTGCCTGCCGGCTGTGTGTGGGGAGGACTCGCCAAAGGACCCATGGCCTCTGCCCGCTCTTCTGCCTGGGAGGAAGCCGCCCCTCCACCTCTCGTCTGGATCTCAGGCAGGTTAGTTCCTCCCCGAGTGTCCCAGGTCCTTTCAGGCTGCTGCCCGGCGCTGGGCTCAGAGGGAGTGTGTCCGAGTGAGTCCGTGCACGGGCCCTTTAGGAGGAGCTGCTGGGGCTCCCGCAGCCTCCGCGACCCTCAGGGACAGTCCCCACTGGTTTCACAGCCCGGAGTTGTGGGGACGTCTCTTCCTGGCCCTGGAGTCCTGGGCGGGGGGCCTGCTGTGGGGCTGAGACCCCTCCCTCCTCCGGGAAACCCCCACCGCCGAGATTCCCTCCTGGGTTTAACCTGCGGCACCAGGTGGCACCCGCGGCTGAGTGTCTGCGGTTCAGCCCCGATCCCCCCGCGTCTCCCCCCTCCTCCCGGTCTCGGTGCTTCTTCAGCTCCCTGGTTGTGGGGCTTCTGTTCAGCCAGATCTCAGGAGGCTCTGAGTGATGGTGGTTCTATGTTTTAGTTGTGATTTGATGTGGTTGCGGGAGGTGGCGAGTGTAGCTGTCATCTACATCGCCATCGTGTTTCCTCTCTAGTGTACTTTTTATTTCCTGAAATTTATAATCAGAGTTTGAAAACAAGTAATCTATCATTGTGCTTCTTATATGTTGTCAAATTTGGAGGAAAGGAAGACTTGGGAATATTAATAATATGGTTGATAACGTATGGAACATATACAGGTAGCTGTAAAGAATGAGTATATAATTTTATATCCTTGAATGTTCAATATTTAGCAATTTTCAGGGGTAAAAAAGAAAAAAAATGAGAATCTATTGAGGCAGACCTGGTTCTGAAGTGCCATAACCAGGATAAAGTGTCCAGTTTTATAAGAGCACTTATATGAATTCTTTACCTTTAATTCAAGTTGAGCTACTCATCTGTAAATGATGAGAACATTTTAAGAACATCTTCATCTATTTATATATAAATATGAAGTAAACATAGCATTCTGGGTCAGAGGCAGACTGATCAGATTGATTACAAAATACCTTAGTGCTGATTTTTCAGGCCCCAATTCCTACTCAATGTGATGAAGGCAGATATTATCTTCTCTTATTGGGTGGGGGGGTCTGTACTAGATAAGAAAACCCCCCAAATCATTAACCTCAGCTCTTATGTGAAGAAGCTGTTCAACTGTTCCTCCCAACTGGATAAAGGGAGAGTGAGACCTTAACTTTCTAATGTAAACATTCCTCTTTGAGAAATGAGGTCATTAGTTTCTATAATATTAACCTAGTGCCCCATGAGCCATAAAGCTGGACATCTTTTTGGGGATCGCTATCTGTAAGTTGTAAGAATTTTGCCATTCACTCACCCTTTAACTAATGTTACCTGTATTTTTTACTCAGAAAGACCTGACCATATATAAACATAAACATTTTTCAAGTAGAATTTTATTGCAACACCTGGAAGACTAATAATTGTAAAAGTATTCACTTAATGTTTTAATTTTATTTTTATTGTTGACACTATTATAGGTGTCCCCATTTCACCCCCCCCCTCCTTGTCCTCTGGCCATCACCCCACTGTTGTCTGTGTTTATGGGCTATGCATGCATGGTGGTTAATCCATTCATCTTCTTTCACACAGTTCCCTCTCCTCTCTGACAGCTGTCAGTCTAGTTGGTATGCCTTTGTTTATAGTGAAGACATTTCTATTGTTCTTACAAGAGTCAGGAACCAGCCTGAAAAATGAACAAACCTGAGTTCCAGCGGTGGGAATAAGAGACAAACAAAGTTATGGGATCAGGAGAACTGTCCTCTAATGAGGAGCAGCCCCAAATGGCTTCAACGCCTTTATTATAGTGACAAACAATAGGTAATGAAGTGAGCGCAATACAAAGTAGTTCCTTCAAGGCACTTTCTGCCGCATAAACACTCTTTCAGAGTAAACACCCTGCCCCTGGGTGAGCCCAGACCTTGGTAATTTCTTTATCTCGGCTCCTCATGGGAACTTGGGAGGGTCGAGTCCTTGACTGCAGACCCTCAGGCAATGAGGACCGTGTCCAGACACGTCAACAGCTCCCAGCAGCAAGTATAATCTAAAACTTTCAAAAATCACAGACAAGAAGAGCTTTAAAATTTTCTGCACCCTCTCAAATATTTTGTGAAATTTTATAGAATCCATATCAAACAATACTTGAGAATATTTCCTTTAGGGAAATCACAGGCTCTCAGAGAGAAGAAAGTCAGAAATCATAGTGGAAAAAGGAAGATATTTTGGGAAGTAAGATAACTCAATACTCAGGAATGCATCGAGAATGACAGGTAAATTTTTGAAAGTTAAGAGTATAGAATGAAATAGCTGAAGATAGGTAAGTGCATATGGCTGGAACATTTTATTATCTCATGCAAGGATTTATTTGCTCAATACATTGTATTTTAGGTACATAATCTTTATTCTAAATACTAGAAATCAAATGATATATAAAATAACTGTCCATGGTAAAGTGCAAAGGAAAGAAAAGAAAAAGTCAATTACATGCCACATTTTTTTCCATACTACTTACATGCAGTTGTTTGCTTGTGTTTTACTTTTAAAAAGTTTTTCAAAAATTTTTTGTGGCCTTAGATATATTACTCTGGCATAAAATATTAACAATTTTTAAACATTTTGAATTATATTTTAATTTTTTTTATTTTACCAAAATGAGAACTTGGAAGTACATGTTCTTCAGTCACAAAATACTTCTATGTCATATGATTCAAGATGGTTTGTGGTAACTTTTTCTTTTTCTTAAATTAATGGTTTTCTCTTTATATAAAGGGAAATGGTGACCAATATTTCTGTGACCACTTCAACTTTTTGTTTGGTAGGTAACTTTTGTAATATGCTTTTATTGATTTTTTTTTTAAGAGAGAGAAGGAGAGAGAGAGAGAAACATTGAGAGAAAAACTTCACTGATTGGCTGCCTCCTGCATGCTTCCTACTGGGGATCAAGCCCCAAACCTGGACATGTGCCCTGACTAGGAATTGAACCAGTGACCTATTGGTTCATGGGTCTACGCTCAACCACTGAGCCATGCTGGCTAGGCCAGTAGGTAATTTTTATATTCTACTTTCAGAAAAAATATCAGTTTACCTTTTTAATAGAAAGAGAATCAAGGCAATAAATCTCTTGATATCAAGCTATTGTTTTTCTCCTCACATTTCTGAATATATTGTAAAATATTCTGTGTGACTTGATGGTGAGGGGAACAAAAAAAAACTAGGACAGATGTTACTGAATATTCTTTCAAAATAATTTAGTTATTTTTAATTTTTCCCCCCAAATCCGTGTGTGTGTGTGTGTTTGTGTGTGTGTATTCTAATCATGGTCCTGTCTCTGGTTTATTCATTAGTAGGATAACACTGCAATAATGGCCACAAAAACTTCTGGAAATTCTACCTCACAGAGTCAGCAGAGCATTAATGACCATAGTGACTAAAAGCATAGACTCTGGAACAGATTTTATAAGTTCAAATCCCAGGTTCACTGCTTACTACTTAGATTTGTAACCTTGATAATTTGCAGAATGTTTTCTATTCTGTGGCACACGCTCTCTCTCTCTCTCTCTCTCTCTCTCTCTCTCTCTCTCATAAAATAACAGTTTAAAGAGTACTATATCATAGAGTTATTATGTAGTTATTATATGGCTTATAAATATGATGGAATCTAGGACTAAAGATGGCTGTCAGTTGAACCATAATACTATAATTGAATCTGTTTATACATTATTAAACTAAGTATGTATCACTTGTGTAAATATAATAACAATAAAAAAGAATTATGATTTAATAAAAGAACATATATTACTAGGTTTGCACTTAATAATTTATAACTCAGATTGACACTTATTGTGGAACCAACCTGGAACAAAACATTTAATTTTGATTTATTTATTTTTAATATTTGGGTAGAAATATTTGACTTTGGGGGCCTGTTGTGAAGACCAAACATTTAGTTCATCTATCTATCATCTATCTATCTATCTATCTATCATCTATCTATCTATCTATCTATCTATCTATCTATCTATCTATCTATCTATCATCTATCTATCTATCATCTATCTATCTATATCTATCTATCTATCTATCTATCTATCTATCTATCTATCTATCTATCTATCTATCTATCATCTATCATCTATCTATCTATCATCTATCTATCTATCTATCTATCTATCATCTATCTATCATCTATCTATCATCTATCTATCATCTATCTATCATCTATCTATCTATCTATCTATCTATCTATCTATCTATCTATCTATCTATCTATCATCTATCTATCATCTATCTATCTATCTATCTATCTATCTATCTATCTATCATCTATCTATCTATCATCTATCTATCTAATCTATATCTATCTATCATCTATCTATCATCTATCTATCTAATCTATATCTATCTATCTATCTATCTATCTATCTATCTATCTATCTATCTATCATCTATCATCTATATCATCTATCTATCATCTGTCTATCTGTATCTATCTATATATCTATCTATCGATCTTGCATCTATTTACTTATTTATATATTCATATGTTTTAGGGAAGGGTCTAGATCATGAAGCTAGAGAGATGAAGAAAACAGAGAAAGACCATCCCATTAAGATCTACTACTTTTGCTGAGTGGAGAATACACTCATAAAGAACGTCTAGGTCAGAACATGATGCATGGTAGATGTTTGAGGGTATATCTCTTTTCCCTGATTCAGGCCACTGCCATAAATATATCAATTTAATTATGGACAATGTATTTATATTCTCATATCTTAAGAAATCCTGTGAGAGCATACCTCTTTGCAATTAAATTAGGTTCTAAGATCCAAAGAACAAACGTAGTCTTATTAGTGAATATATTACTTTAAACAACTGTAGACAAATACTTGTTTCTTTAAAAAACGTTATTGTGTTGTGTCATTCAGTCACATCCCTCAACAACAAAATAATAGATTGAATTATGTACCCTCTTACTGATTTTTAAGTAACGTATAAAATACATAAATTCTTTTAAAAGCTTTATATGTACTTGTAGCTATTCTATTGGTTAAATTTCCTTTTTCTAAGATCTATATTTGGATGACTTTTTAATAATTTGTGTCTACATATATTTGCTAGAATTGGATAAAAATTTAAAACTGAATATTAATGCAGGGTAGTATTTCATTCAACATTTGGTAAAGTTATTAAAATACAGTTGCCATTGTACTGCAAAGTTGATTACTAGGGATTAATTAATTAACTACCTACACTCTAAAACAGCCCACAAGAGAGCTAGTGAATTTGCAGATTTCTGAATACTTCCACAATGCTTAGGTTCAAAAATATATTAAAATGCTGCAACCTCCAATTTCATTTTGACTGTCCTTGGAAAGACTCCAACAAATTTGCTAAAAAGGCTACCACAGGAAGCCAAATATCTTATATAGCCTGAGAAGGAGAAGAACATTTCTGCTGAATAAAATACTCATTTCTTTTCATGAAAACATGTTTCTCTAATACATACCTAATAATACCTAATTTATCAATAGCAGCATAATAAAGCTTTTTAAAGTTTTAGTTTTTTACATGGTTTCTCTGCTGTGAGAGAAAATAATACATAATATAATGCACTGCACATATTTCAAATGAAATAAGAAGATATTTGTGTAGTTGACAATGTTTGCTATTGCAATAATGGCATTATTTTTTCAATAACCCATTTGAATGCTATTGAGTATATGATTCCCTTGAGGCCTTCATTTTTATTATAAACAGATTACTACTGAGCCTACTTTTAAGGTCACAATAATTTGAAATTATAAAACAAAAAATTTCTGAAAGCTTTATTAAAGAAACACAGTACTAGCTAGCCTATACTGAAGCTTATTTTTCTATAATTGGCTCTGAATGAGTGATATCACTGGTGCACAGTGTATAAAGTATAATTATCTGTTAAGATTGAGTTGGTGTATTCTTTACAGAATCCATATTGGATGTGATTCTGTAAAATGAGCCACTCAGTGGAGCCTGGACAGGCTCTGTTTCTAGAACAATTATATTTTAGAATGCTTTCAAATGTGTGGCCTTTGTAGCATATATACTCTTTTCTCCCCAAAATGTCCTTTGAATCTGTATTAGTCTATGATTTAGGTAACTGTATAATCAGTGAAAGATAGAATGAAATGAGACTGAAATCAAACACAACAAGAAAGTATATAGAGAGCACTGTTTATCAGCTCCATTGAGCTTTTCATCTCCACGTAGTTCACAGAGATTAAGTAGGATAAATTAATGTCTGTCTAACCCTGCTTGAACACTTGACTAAGGTTTTGAATCTCAATCACCAAAGTTCAAATTTTATATGTTTCTATTTGAGTTAACTCTGTATAAGTGTGTGTGTAAAAGTGTGTGCTAATATGTGCTGTATGTCTATGTATGTGTTATGGGGGGATGGAATTTCCCTTAATTGGCATAACAAATAAAAAAGTTTCAAAATAATAAAATCATATATGCACTGTAAGTGGACTTGATAAGCATTCTAATAGAAATAACTCCTACATATCATATGTGGCCATGATTGGGTTATAACCGCAGATACATTCTTATTAGAAATTTGTAAGAGATCACAGATGTGATGTGATTACCAAAACAGATGTGTTGCTGGTAAGTAGTTCACCCCTGTTCCTCCAGTCTTGACTGTTGCCCTATCCCACAATGCATTTCAAGGAATTTTAGTCTTTTTTATTATTATCATTATTTTTTAATTTAGTCCACTTTCAGTTTTATTGGTTAGAGTTCTCGTGTCATGTCTTCAAATTCTTAAAAATCAAACTAAATTTTCTCTCTTTTCATTTAATATACCCATTTGCATTTTATATACTAACTCTTTTCTATACATATTCTATCTTATGGTTTCCATGCCATTATTAATTAATAGAGTGTATGTCTTATGTAATTATGCTGCTAACAGCATTTGGGGGAAGATATTTCATTAACTGTTAATAATGTTATTCTTTGGATTTGGTTGTTTTGGGTTTGCTTTTTAATTTTTTGAAATTTATTTTTTAGACAATCAGCTATATTATATAACATTTTTTTAGCTCCGCATAAAATTTTGTATTGGCTACCAGGAAAAGAACAGGCTTGACAGAGGGAACAAAACCAGCTAAATTCACTCTAGGCTTAAAGTGACAAAAGACACTCTACATTAGATTCTGCCTTTGGGTCTATAACTATTGTCTTCTTTGATTAGTTACTACTTTTACTCCTTTAATTCCCAGCTCTGAAATCTCCCCAAAGATCTTATCCTTTTTTTTAATTTTCTAATGTAGAAAGATCCAATACCATCTCTGTATATATCTATTATATCTATTAATGTTTAAAAATCTGCCTATGTATCTTGCATGGTGCCTGGGGGTGGGCAGCCCACAAACTACGAATGACTTTCATGGTATATTTAGCACATACTTATTTCCATAATTTGACACCATCTACATTTAATGACTTTTACATCAATGCATATGCATGAATTAAATGAAATAAACCACATTTGCATAGGTTAGTTTTTAGATAACTGAAATTAAACATTAAAATTGTAGATTCTTTCAAGGATTAAATCACACATTTCTTATTAAAGATAATTAATAGCTAGGAAGCTTATATGAAGTTGAATAATAAAAAATACTTCAATGAAGAGAAAATTTACAAATCAGAATATCATTCCATGTTATTTCATTTCTACATGTATTTGAGACAAAAAAAAATGCACACAAACACACTCACTACCAAAGCATATCACAGTTTTAGTAGCAAGTTGTAAATTTAGCATTCTGTTTATTGCAGAATTAATTCTTAAGGTTTCTATTAATGATAAGCAAAAGAGAAACAGTTAAGCAAGCCTTATAAAATAATTAGAAACAAGTTTTCAAAGATAATAACTTCATTGTTTTTAGGAAAATTGAGCTTTAGTCTATGGAAAAATAACTATTGTCAATTGATGTGTTATCATGGAACATTATTAAATAAAGTAGCAACAGCCTTTCATTTTTTAAGACCAATTTACAACTCAAAAGCTTCCAGAAATTAGAATAAATGATCATTTTAAGGGGAGACATTTTCCTCTTGTGAAATAAGTATTCAAAGCTTTCTTGGAAATGTTACTTGCTTTGAAAATGAAATGTCTGATGAGGCTTGTCTATAATTAGGAAACATTAGATAAACTCTTTCCATTGTAAAAACAGATTGGAACAACTATTTCACAGTAAATCAGAATTTCACTATCGAGTTATGTGACAAGTTCTTCTGTATTACTCAGTAAATCACAACGTGTGACAATAGGGACACTCAATAAGCTCTGAAGAACTGCATAATAAATCATGAAATTTCACAAGGTGCACAATAAACTCCACTGTATTAGTCTTTAAATCTTGGCTTTCACAATAAAGTTATACAGTTATACAAAAATGTTTTCGTCTTTGCTATGCCTACTGTTATTATGAGGCATCTCCTCTCTCAGTTAAGAATAAAACTTACCATTAAGTTGAAGCCCTCCTCTTCCACATTAGCTACAACCATATGTTACTGAGAAGATTGTTTCATTTGCATGTGAGGAAAAGAAAAACTATGTAGTTTCATTAAAATATGCCTAAATAATAAAATTATTTCTAGCAACAACTGTTATTCACGTTTGTGATAAAGAACTCATTAATTTAGAGTAGCTATTATAAAACACGTATTAAAGTAAGTTAAAACTTAAATACTTAGAACAAATGGTATATATGAATACATTAAATATAATTCATGGCAAGGGAGAGATTAGATTAAGTTTAAGTAGACAATCACAATTACAATTATGAAAATGTGTGGTATGTGGAGAAAGAGATGTTTACATGCAATTTTTTAAAAGGTGTGTGTGTTTATTTTCTAATTTTGAAAATTGTGAAATATATTTAAACTTTTATCATTTGTGAATTTATTTGATAGGTATAATGTAACTTGGATAAAATAGAATTTTAACAACCACTAGATTTGAATCCTAGTTTTATTGCTAAGTGATTATATAATTGAATATAATTATTTATATTATTTTTTTGGTATTTTAAAACAATTTTATTTATTTTATTTTTTATTAAATTTATTGGGTTACACTGGTTAACAAAATTATGCAGGTCTCAGGTGTATATTTGTTAATATTTAAGATAATATTTTAAGACTGTAGCAATAGTGAACAGGTTTAACATGTATATGGGGCATTCTCTACTAAATATATTTGCTTAATGATTACTTCATTTTTGAAAAGATAAAAATAAAGAAGTCAAAATACATATTTTAAAATTTTAATTTTAAATGCAGGTATTTCAAGAAAACAAAAATGAGATTTGTACAGGACAAGATTTGTCCATGAGAATAATTTGATACCTAGCATCAGAAAAACTTGTAATCCCCAAATAAAAAAAGGCATATATATCAATAAAAATAAGAACCGTGGCTTCATATGTGAGATAGGAGGACAGGAAAGGCCTTATTGCAAATGTAAACATCATTGGGTAGAGAGTTCTACAGAATTTAGGCCTTGATTTCATGGGAAAAATTAATGAAATACTGTTAATCTGTTAGAGTATTGTTGGACTATTGGACCACACATACACACAAACACACACACATTCATGTATAATTGAGTAATGTTCTATAAGAATTATTTTTTACGTGATTAAACCACTGAAAACTGGAGGACTCTGCAAAAAATCCAACATGATTCAAAAACAGTCACCATTGTTAGCATCCATTGCTAGCTACATGCTTTGATTGGAAGACCAGGATCTTGAAAACATTCTACTTTGGGTCCAATTATGACTCAATATGGAAACTACTTCATTCTTTATTTTTTACACCCAATAATTAGGATTTCTCATCTCCTTTTTGATTTCCTTCTTTTGCTTTTCTGGTGTGATACTGGGTTTGAGATATTTTTTAAAGCATAAACTGATTAATGTCTTACGTGTAGTACTGCTTATTATATTTAAAAAGGCCAGCTTTGAGACCAGAACTCTACATATTTTTGTGTTTTTTTTTTTAAACCTAATCTAATTGTATCATAAAGATAAGTAAACATATAATACAGTTATATGAACTGATAATACCTTGTTTTCAATTATAAAATTGGATACATTTTTAGAATATAGAAATACTAGGAATCCCTGCAATTAGAAGCAAATTAGCACACCTCTAAATTGAAAATACATGAATTGGTTGAATGTTTGTAAAATGTTTGTAAATTAAAATAAAACTGATTTATATTTAAAATTATAGTTTTAAAAATTTGAGGAATATTAGAAAAATAATATGAACACAATATGAACTTGTTCTTAATCATTTTTATGATTCTTTTAAAAGCTTTGAAACATTTAAATAAAGCCCCCCACATTTTCCCTATAGTGTTAATATATCCACATCATAAAATGTCAAAACCTTTAAGGCAATACAAAAAATTAATGTAGATATCTCATCAGTCCATATAGACAGATATTATTAAGTTCCAGAAAAGTAATCATAGAACACAACAGGCATTGATTTCAAAAATTTTAATGAAAAAAATGGCATAATTAATATTCTCAAAGTTCCACATGTAATATTTTCATTTGGACAAAGCTAGAAAAGATGTCAATACTACAAGCTTCGAGAGATTTTATTACAGTCTTGCAAAATATGTGAAACATTACAGTATTTTTTATTTTATTATTATTTTTTATTTTTTTATTAAAACATTTTAAATGTTGACATTTAGCATTTTTAATAGGTAAAACAAAACCCCAGTAAATATATTCAACTACAACTCCCCCTCGTGGGAAATCCACTTGCCCTACCCTCCCAATTCCTGGCAGCCACACCCTGCTGAGCTTGGTCTCCCTGTAGAATCTTGGACAAACTAAGTTGTGTGGCTCTAGGACATGGGACAGTTTTTACTTGTACGCTTTACCAGTGCAGAGCCTTCCCTTCACACAGCCTGTTTGGGCCTGATAAACACTGCTGGCCTCGCTCTGACAACCCCCTGAGGCCCCGCCCCACCACAAAGTTCTATGGGCACCTGTCAAGTGGCAGCTAGACTTGCTACATCCTGGGACATTTGTTGAATGGTCTCAGATCCAGCTCCGGCACTGAGTTTGAACCTGTATCTGTCCGGTGAACATCACTCATCCCTACCTGGTGACTCACTGAGACTCTACCTCATGCAATTCCAATACTGCCATAGGCTCTTTCAGTGACTGAGTCTAACAGGCATCCAGCAAAGAGAAGCAGGTGGAGGTGGATATTGGGGTACCTTGGGACTTTTGTTCACCTGCCCCTGAGCCTAGTGTTGGTAAAAACCGACCTTGGTGCACAGGTGGGTCCTTCGCATGCCCACCAGGCCCAAAAGAGGCAGCCACCAACTGTGGATCGCTTTATAGCCCCAAACAGGTTGCTGAGGGCCAATCATAGGCAGCATCTGACATTGTTCTGAACCAGAGTCCCTCCGAAGGCATCCCAGAATGAACACACCCAGTGGCCAGCCTCAGACAACACCAGAGAAGAATCTAATTAGCTTCACAAGAGGCATATCCGAAGGGACATCTTGGCAGGCATCAGACCCTGCTGAGGCGAATTCTACTTTGTGTGGTCAGTACCTGTACAGCAGCTTGTACACTGAGGCACAGGTCAATCCTCACAGTCAGCCAGCCTGAGGGTCTACCCCACCCAGAAATTGGCCAATAGAAATCAAGACTTAATTACAACAGAAGGGATATTCCTAGAGTACCTAGCTCAGGTGATAAAGGAGACTGCACCACTGGGTCCCACAGATGCTTGCTACATAAGAGCATCCTACATAGAAACACAAAGAGGCAGCCAAGATGGGGAGACAAAGAAACATGCCCCGAATGAAAGAATGGTAGAAATTTCCAGAAAAAGAGCTAAATGAAATGGACAAAGGCAATTTACCAGATATAGAGTTCAAAAAATTGGTTAAAAGGATCTCAAGAAATGTAGTGAAAACTTCAACAAGGTGATAGCAAACATACAAAGGGACACAGCAACCATAAAAAAAAACTGATCAGAAATGAAGAATACAATATTTTAAATGAAGAATGAGCTAGGTGGAATCAACAATAAGTAGGATGAAGCAGAGGGTCAAATCAGGAATTTGGAATATAAAATAGCAGAAAACACCCAATCAGAACATCACGAAGAAAAAATAATTAAAAAATATGAAGATAATTTAAGGGACCTTTGAAACAACATGAAGTGAAGTGTAGCAACACCCTCATCATATGGGAACCAGAGGAGAAGCGAGAAAGTATCAAGAACCTACTTGAAAAGATAATAACTAAAGGTTTTCCTAACCTGGTGACAGAAAAAGGCCACAGGTCTAGGAAGTGCAGAGTCCCAAACAAGATGAAGCCAAAGAGGCCCATCAACTCAGACAAAATGTAGCAATTGATGCAAATTGATGTGTGATTTGCAATAAAGCAGTACCTGAAACATTTAAAACAAATGAAACTTATGTTACAAAATATTATTAAGAGGATAGATTTCAAAGTTTTTACTTCTGTTTCAGAGTTGAACTGACCTATCTTAAAATATGTATATATAATCTTTAATGATTTCAGCGAGATGAAAGAGAGGAAGAGAGATAGAAACATCAATGATGAGAGAGTCATTGATCAGCTGCCTCCTGCACGCCCCTGACTGGGGATCGGGCCGCAACCCGGGCATGTGCCCTGACCCAGAACTGAACCCTGATCACCTGGATCTTAGGTTGATGCTCAACTGCTGAGCCACGCCCAGCCAGGCTGAACTGATTAAATAGTTTTTCTCTCTAACATTTAATATTATATAATCATTTTATTCCAGTAATTATAAAATAATCCTATTAAAAGCTTTTAATTACATCAGGATAATCTTTTTTTTATATATGAATATTTTATTGAGCAAGAAAGAAACCATTCACTAACATAGAGACTTCAAAGCTAACAGTGGTAGAAGCTTGGCTTTCAGCAGTTACAGCTTAGTTTATATGAATGAGGAAGTACGGTGCTTTCTATTGTGATTGGTTACAGCAGCAGTGCTGTATAAGCTGACTTGTTTGTAAATACACTTACTTGATTGGTAAGGAAGCTATAAGGCCATCCTAAGATGAAGAAAGCTTAAGTTTTGTTTAAGGAAAAAGTCAGCATTTCATGGAAATCAGGACAGTTTTAAAATTTGGTGAAGTGTCCATAAGCGTTTGGTCTAGGGGTACATTCAGATTGTGTAATTCATCTTGGTTTCTTTTTTACAGGCTTCATAGAAGATAATTGCCTTCTTAATTCAATTTGTTATGATATCGCACATAATGTAGTCTCTGGAAAAACTTCACTATACACTCAGGAGAAAATAAGTGTGAAAAGGCAAATAATGTCTTAGTCTTATTTTGAAAATAGTTTTGACCTCACACTTCCCCTCTAAAGATTTTGGAGACAGCAGAGATTCCTGACTGACACCTTCATAACTGCCTCCTTAACCCATTGTAGGGTGACTGCTGACTTGATGTAAAATGCATGCAGAAGATCTCTTGCTAGGACTACCCTCAACATTGCATAATCTTGTACAAATTGGATAATCTTGTACAAATAATCCCCTACGGATGTCATATGTCATTATCTGAAACCTGCCTCTACACCAACAACTTCAGTGTCTTCAATATCTGGCCATCACACTTCAAGTATCTGCTGCATTTTCGTTCTCTAAAAAATAAATATTTTTCAAGCTGGTGCCAGTTTTTCTTTTTCCACTAAAATATCTTATGAACTGGTGTGTATAGCAAAATTATCATAGTTATGTGAAGTGAATGACATCATTTTCATCTTTAGTTGAAAATCAATTTTATCTTCCTGTTGTCTGGACCTTAATTTTTATTTACTTTCATTATATAAAATTTCTAACATCAAGCAAAATTTAGATGAGATTCCTCTGAAGAAATCAGATATTACATTGAAATTTATCCATCACAAAAGATCTATAAAGTTTATATTACCTATATCCTTGGAAAATATGATATATGTAATTACAAATCTTGTAAAGTTGACAGTGCTATTTGTGCTATGATTTTGTGTTATTTTAAGTGGTTAGTTGGTAATTCTAATGCTGGGCCAGAGAATTGGAATGTCATAGCTTTGTATTATTTTGTGAATGAGTGATTCACAGTCTGAGGTCTATAGTGTGCTTCAAATATAAATGACAAACCAAATTTCAAGTGTAAAAGCAAAATCATATGTCCATATTATATTTATTATTTGTCAGTTGTATTTGGGATGAGTCTTATCAAGGTAATTGAAGGTTACATATAGTTGAATGGAATAAAGAAATAAGGTTTGCAAAATACATTTTAAAAAGATATTTCTATATGATTATAGGTTACATCAAAAGTCTTCAACCACTTTAGTCAAGTTTTGGTTCTAAAGATATTTTATAAATTTATTTTGCATTACTCTTTTATTGTGAATTGGAAGGCAGGATGCATGTTTCTGTTATCATTGTATGTGTATGGGAATTAACTGTTCCCTTCTAATAATATCTCATGTAGCAAGTTTAAACAGGGTTTTATTTCTGAAGAGCTCTGTAATCACCTGATAGTTTTATTTAAAGTATAAAGTTAATAAAAATGTAAAATAAATCATTATGTTTTCTTAAAGGTCAGGTAAAACATTTATCCCAGGAGTGAAAATATTCTGTAGTTATAATGAAAATGCATATTTCTTTTGATCAAATATTTATACTATGATTCTCAAACTTTACAGAATTTCTAGTACATGCATCAATTTTATGATACAGATAGAAATTTTGTAAATAAATACTAGGCAAAAAATGATTATGAAATTGGAAGTTAGACTAATTCAGTAAATCATGTGTGTAATTTAAGAAACTTCAGAAGGCAGGTCACTTTTCCAAATAGTTTCCCTTTTAGCCAACTTTAGTCTATTTATATCTATTTCAAAGTGGAATATTTTTTATTATTAAATTGAGTGTTTTTCTAGCTAGATAAATCCTGCCATTACAATCCAAATACCAGGACATTAGCATACAGAAGACAAAAAAGGGTCTTTTGGGAAAACATTAGGGTCCCTAGTTTTTCCAGGAAGTAGTGGGTTTCAAAGTTAGCGTGCAGGACTCCTGTGTGCCAGGGATTGAACTAAGTGCTGGCGTAATGTACTGGAGACAAGATTGACCCAGTTTATTACTCTGCTTAAACATCATGGCCTGCTGTTAAACTAATCCTGAAAAAACAAAACAAACAAAAGATTGAAGAAGATGTATAGAATAAGTAAATTAATTACACTAATTTTTCTGTGAATTCTAAAATTAATTCTCATAAAAAAATGACCCTAGTCAACAGAAACTATATTGAAATTTTAGGTAATTTCAGGTAGAGGAAAATAGATCACACTTGACAGGAGCTATTTAGTGTCCAAATTAAAATTTTCAAATACATTATAATTACATATAGTTCATGAAAGAAAGAAGATATAAGATGAATCTCTTGTTTTGATCAATGTGCAAAAAGGCAAGTTGACAAGTTTTTTTGTGCATTTGAGCAATTATTACCAACCGTTGAACAGACAGCATGAAGAGGAAGGGGTGTTTTTAAAAATCTATGCTACATAAGTATGATCTGTACACATAAAAATTACTAATTTGGTTCTTAAATTCTGCTGCTTTGATATGTGAATTAAAATAATATCAAAAAATCAACTTTTATAAAATCCATATTTACAATTCAAAGTGATATTATCCAAAAACGTAAATTGTTTCACATGGAACTGAGGTAACTCATTGTACCAACAAGAGTTTTCTGGTTGAGATACTTTAGATTTAACCATAGGCAAGTGTTAGAGACACTCTTAAGGAAGACTAAAGCTAAGTCACCCGGAATCCAAAGGTTATTTTAGCTTGCTCCATTGCCTTTATTTTTTATAGTCAACAAATTTATCATTTTCATTAGGCTGCCATTTGAAGAAGAATTCCTAGGACTGTCTGGCGGGTGTCGTTCAGTGGTTGAGTGTCAACCCATGAACCAGGAGGTAACCCGTTTGATTCCCTGTCAGGGCACATGCCCAGGTTGCAGGTTCTATCTCTAGTAGGGGGTGTGCAGGAGGCAGCTGGTTGATGTTTCTCTCTCATCAATGTTTCTGTCTCTCTATCCCTCTCCCTCCCTTTCTCTCTAAAATCAATAAAGACATATTTTTAAAAAAATTATAAAAAAAAGAATTCCTAGGACTAATGTTCCATGTTTCTTGTCATGCAAGAATTAGCATTAATAACTTAATTAATATAAATACTGGCTTGCCCCATTTCTAAGCTGTTTTTATACTAATACATACACATAGATAGTAAAAAGTTTCAATCTTAAAATTGCCTTGGTTGTGCTGAAGAGATATTAGCTACTTCTGTGTATAGTAACATCTGAAATCCTAGAACTGGATGGAAGCTCTTGGGAGCTTCCATATTAATTTTCCTGTGAGGATAATAGCTTATCACAGTCTCTTGGAAATTTAGATTGATAGATCACTTAGGTTGATCCAATAACCAGCAGTTAAAGCATTGACTTATTGGGTATTATACTGTGCCACATGATTTTTCATTTAGAAATAAGTCGTATAGTAGATGTTGTTTTTCAGTTGAACTCTTTAAATGTTTTATTGTGAAATAAAGCACATGGAAAAGTTCATAAAATATAACTCTACAATTTAGCCAATAATAATAAAGCAGATACCCATGTGCCTACCGCTTGTGTCAGAAAACTTACTTTTATTTGAATTGCCAATTACAACTCATCCCTCTTCTCCTCAGCTAGCAACTATGATGGGTATATTTTAACATGTAGCTCATCTTCTAAGCATAATGGTGCTGGGAGTAGTGTACTTTCACACAATATATATAAATACAAATTGCAAATTAAGCACTAACAAGCTATTAGAGGCTAAATTACCACTATCACATTATTTTGTAATTTAGACACATTCTAAGGAAAAGTATTATTTATCCCATTTGAATTATGATGAAACTAAAATTGTTTTCCATAAAATATCAGAATTTAAAGAGTAGTCAGTTTTACAAACAGGTCTAGAACCCATTTTTCATGTCTCTCTCACCCATTTCTTTTCTCTAACTAGAAAGAAGGATTGCATTGTAAATTAAAACTAAATTGAGAATGCAAAGACATGGTAATCTTCTAAGATCTATTATCATCTTATTCTTGTGCCCTGGGCAATTTATTTGACCTTTTTTGATATCGAGTGTAAGTATAATATGTGATGATATACATCAAAGTACCTTGTAAATTAGGTAATCATAAAAAGAATTTCTTAAACTGAAATTCTAATCACAACACAAAATAAAAACCAACAATTGTAATGATTATAGTGATGATAAGTGTCATTATTAAGTGTCTATCAATTATCAAAGACATTAAATACTGTGCATATAGTTTCTGATTTATCTCTATTGATTTAGTGGTAGAGTTAAGAATGAAGTTCAAATTCACTTGATTCACATACTCTGCTCTTATCAGCAGCCCCAAATCTTTAACAGTATAGGTACCAATCTAGCTATTTACATATGCATAGACACACATCTACATAATAAAATGAGAAAAAACTCAGTATGGTTTAATTTAAAGTTAAGATAATCATACACATTTTGTATGTGCCCACAAATATGATGGTCTATATAAATGTAGACATTCATTACCTATATGAGACATATTCACTATATGTCGATAGATATATTGACTACTATAAATATCAACTACTATAAAACTACTTTCTGGAAAAGACACTGACAGGATGAAAACTAAATTTTGCATTGTGTTCTATAGAAGAATCAATAAGAATCCTGTATCATGTCTAAATTAAATTTAAATTGTTTTTGATATCATACTATGAACATTTTTCATTGAAAATATCAAAAACTATTTGGTAGAACATTCTGGTTCATTGAATGGCTAGTGACACTTCTTTGACATTCCTCTAAGAAGCATGTCTATATTTTTGTAGAGAGTTTACTTGCACTCAGTACTTTTTTAAAAAACATTCATTTAAATATTTGATCTGTTCGTACCAGTTCTATGTATCAGTTGTGGATGTTGAAACTAACTGATAACTTTAAGCTAAACTTTGTAAAAAGAGGGCTTTTCAGAAGCTCTCTGCTACAGAAGGGAGATTTCATGTTATCTACATGATAATTAAGTCCTAATGTCTTCTGGTAAGTTAGGTATTTTTTTCTTTTTTAAGGGGGTGGGTGACATTGGTTAATAAAATTACATAGGTTTCAGTTGTACAATTCTATAGTTCTTAAAAGCAAAGTTACTCATTGGCATTCCCTTAAATAAGCCATGAAGTACATAACAAATCTGTCCCACCTGGTTTTTATGCCAGCAATAAAATATATTACAAGCTTCTAGGCTGAGCACACTATGAAGTAGCTGTGTTTAGGGTGCATTTGCAAAATAGTTTCCAAGGTGTCTTTAAAAACTGGAGTCACACTCAGGAAAGTGAGAATGTCACACTATGAGAGACATAGACTAAGTTGAACTAAGGCAAAGACATGTTATCATCTCTCATCTCATATTCATTCCATGGTACATGCTTGATAAATGAAATAATCCACAAATTCCTTTAAGTACCTAACTAATACTGTTACATTACTATTTCTTTCACTTCCTACCCTCCTTCTTTCCTTCTTTTTTCAATGCCTCTTCTTAGCATACATCTTAAATACAGCTAAATTAAGTGTATGGCTTATCTGGCCTTAAACTCACAGAGTTTTTGTTTTTTTTAATCTATGGCACATGTAGACCAATTTGTCATTAAGTATTCTTTTTATCTCTTCTACCTGGGTGGTACCTAATCAACTGAACATTGAGTTCCTACATCATTGCCCTGTGGTAAAATAGATTTCTATTACCTAAACCTGCCTTTCAGAACAACAAATTATTTTTCTTCAATCAGTACTTAAAGAAGATTTTAACAAACAAAAAGGAACACATGGTTTATGTATCAATATTTTTTCTCAGCGCTGCTTCTTTTTCTACCAACACTTTCCACAATGGGCGAGGAGGCAGCTGGGACATAAACATTAGGGTAAACAATGGATGGTGAGAAAGAGAATTGAAAACATTATCTGCACAGACCATATCGGAAGGCAGGTCTGTGCCGATTTCACTAGCACTGCCTTACTGTTTTCCTCTCTACTAACTCCATTACAGACCTTGTTTCAACATGTTTCAAAACCTATGAGCCAACAGGAAATTACAAGAAGCAGGAGATTTTTAAGGTAAAAAATTCAAAACATATGTTTGATTTTTCTAGTACCAAAAAAGAAAAAAAAAAAAAAGCTTATCATAATAGGTATTTTGGATATTTCATTGACAGTTATGCAAGTATCTAACATTCCTAAAAAATAATCAGTCTTCTTTTTATCAGCCTAGTAGCTGTCATATCTCAGCCCAGTGTTTTTCTCCTTGTGGGAAAGAACCAATTATATACATGGACCATCTTTCTACTTATGGTCTTTCTCATTTACCAAGAACAGTGGCTAGGGTTTATATTTATATAGAGCTTCACACTATAAAATTACAATTAAATATGCGAGCACTTAGTGGAACCCAGTGGATCCCATGATAAGCATTCAGTGAGCAACAATAGCAGGTTGCTCATTCAGTAGAAGCAGTCTAACTTGTTTAAATTTAGAATTTATATCTTCTCTCCTACATTTTACATTTTTGTTTGTCTGTTTTTTCAGCTCCACGACTTGCTGGCTTACAAAGTTAGTCATTTATATTTTTCAGCTCATTCCACATCGTTCTTCAAGGGCTCAATGCTACATTCTAGAATTTTCATGTGCCGGGAGCAGCTTTCTTAATGGGATATATGTAATGCCCTTTGTAATGGAGAAAATGTACTCTGTACATAAAACATCTAGGTTGTCCTCACAGAAGAGACTGAAAAGCTAACTGTACTTCAATTAGCTCTCCCTTCCTCTCACTTTTTCTGATCTGGAGAATACCTTAGTGATGTCAGTCAAATTACTGAGCTGGGCTTGCTCCTGAATTTCTTCTCTGGACAGCAAAATGGCAGTTAGGGCATGGAAAGGTATCATTTAGATCTATTCCAGGGCATATTGATGCAGGAGTGATAGGTTGTGCCCACAATTGATGGGCACAAGTGATCCAGGCAGATGGGACAACTAGATTCCTCTTGGTGGTCTGCCAGGACTATCAAAAAATTCCATTAAGCCACGAACAAAGGTAGTGGGCAAGATATACTTCCCAAGGCTGCCTCTTAAGACCCAGTGAGATATGGACATTCCCTGGACCTCAAAGACTGACTAGCTTTAAGTTTCACTGGCCTGGTATACTGAAAGTAGGCACTGCAGTTTTATTTAGCTTCCTTCCTCTTAGCTCCAGAGAGGAGCCACAGCTTGCAAATCCATCACATATCGCCCATCTGAAGTTAGGTTCAACGACTTTCTCCTCCAGAAATTATCCAGAGATCAAAGCAAACAAGCAGTCATTCCTTTACAATGTAGACACCTAAAGAAAACCACCTTACCAATAACAATTGATGACCCGGAGCAGGTGCCTCAGAGACTCAGAGCTTAGAGTGTGGAATCTCTGAGCCATATTGTGGTCACTTCCTGCATCAGTGGCACACACTTATCCCCTGGGGTGATTGGTATTCCCCCAGAAATGCCCCCTATAGTGTTTTGAATGTTATCATAAAAGAATACACATGTTCCATGTAAAACTGAAAATGAATTCAAACACAACATAAAAAGACCATCGCCTACTTCTACTCATTTCTCCCTTGACCCACTTCAGTCTGTTTCCAAAAAAGAAACCAGATTAATTGGATTAAATATTTCATATCAATTCTCTATGCCAGTGATTTTCAAAGTGAAGTGATTGGCCCAGCAACAAATTCTGGAGTCAGGCTGCAGACTTGCAGATTCAAAAAAATTCTGGGTTCAGAACTCAGCAAACTGTAGTTTTATAATCCCTCCAGGTGTTTCTGATGCACCTAAATTTTGACAGCCGCTGCTCTACACAAAACCTTGCAACGGCTTACTCAGAATTAAAGTCAAAGTCCTTGAGAAAGTCAAAGACCTAAGGAAACATTCTCCTCTCCTACCTTTTCCTCATTGTTTACCTCTTCAGATATACTGGCCTCCTGGCTGTTCCTTGAATAAACCAGATTCTCTAACATCTCATTACATAGTACTTTTTCTTTCCTTTGACTAATAGCTTCTAGTGATCCATGTACTTTAATAATCCCCAATTTACTGGAATGTCACTCTTCCAGTTAGGACTTTTTCATTCCTACATAAATTCATACCCTCTTTGTGAGAATCTCTATCCTTATTTCCTGTTGAAGTATTTCCTTAATATTCAGCACTACTTATCAAACAGTAGTTTAATTATATTGGTAATAGTCTACTCCATAGGTTAGATCCTGAGATCTGAGATCCTTGACAGCACTTGTTTTATACCATTGCTTGTTTTTTCTGGTTTGGTTCACTTCTGACGTTCAAGAATACCCAACATCACATGCAACAATCAATAAATTGGTGTGGAATCACTGAAAAATATATTTTAAGTGGAAAAAATTAACTTAAAATGTAAATGCACACTTGATTTCAAATGCATGTTTTTTACTTTGGATTTTAGAGTGGTTGATTTCAACATAATTATGTTTAATATACCACTTAAAAGTAGCACACAGAAACCTTTATATTTATAATATTTTTAGGTGTTTTATCCTTCATTGTAACTGCATTTTCTTTCCACGTCTTTATTTTTATGAAAGACCAATAGTTTGTAACATTCCATTCCTTTGTTTTCTTTCAGAATTTCTTAACCGATATTGGAATCATAACTTATCATTTTCTGTATTTTGAAATATATCAAACATTTTCCATATCAGAGCAAAACATTCCATTTTATAATTATCTCAACTTTCTACAATGATCTTCATAAAGAAAATAAGTACTACTTAAATTTTTGTAAGAATTCTTTTTATTTTAAGGCCAATTTTTACTTCTTTACATCTGAACTCTCTTTTATATACGACTTACTCAGGAATAGTTAATACTGTGTTTAAGAAACTACAAAACATGTTAATGCTAGCCCCTCAAGAAGTCTTTTCAGGACTCTACCTAATTTTATCATCTCTGAAAAAGGGAAGCCAGTCTGAAACAAGTGAAACCACAGGCACTGAGACTGAGTTTTATTGAATTTGCTGCCCCCTCCTTTGACCAAGTCATTTAGTATCACTGGATCTAAATTTCCTCATCTACAAAATTAAAGCTTTGGACTTTAAACTGGTAATTTATCCTGATTTTACCTTTTTTAAAAATTGCATTTTTCCCCCACTTAATTTTACTTCCTTACCAAACAGGCTTCCTGTAAAGCAAAGATTTTCAAGCTTATTCATTTCATTTTGTGGCACCTGGAACGTTGATTACCGTGGGTTAAGGTGAAAAGAGCTTCCTGCAGGGTATTTGATAGCTTTTTCTTGGTCAATCTGTAAACTAAATACATGTTCCTCACTTTGGAGCTTATTAATGATTTTATTCCATACTTATCAGTTATCTACTCTCACTGTTTATCGTGATCGGAAAGGGGGATATGTGTTAATTTACTCTTTTATCAATTTGGATTCAGATTGTTTTGTTTTGTTTTTAATGTTTGATAATTATCAATATATATTCAATTACAGTTTACATTCAATATTACTCTCTATTATTTTCAGATGTTCAGCATAGTGCTTACACAATCATAAACTTTACAAAGTTGCCTTGTAGCTCTAAGTTTGCACCCCAATAAGGGCACTCTATTTATTACCTTCAGTGGTAATAACATACATCTAGTCTTCCTTTTTCATTTTTCCCCCCTTTAGTTTAGATGCATCAAAAAAATTTCCACAGCAATATTACTCTTTAGTAATTACTTTTTTCCAAAGATATATTATTTTCATAATTAAATTCTTGGATTAAATGAAGGGAAGAATGAATAAAGGGATGGATGGTCAATTTCATTCAGGACAATAGTATTGTCTCTACAAATATTAGATCAAATAAAACTAACAGTGGCACATGGTCAGATAGGCATGGGAAATTGTATTTTTTCAAAAATTTTAGGCAGCAAAAACATTTTAATAGTAATTCTGGGGAATGACAAAGTGATACTAGACACAAAAGGGTCTGAGCTGCCCGCTGCTACCGCAGTCAAATGAGTAGAGATGAGGTTGCATCTTTCTGGTGCATTTTATTAATCAGATAGTCAGCAATCTGAGAGAGTGGCAGGTGTAACACCCTGAAAAGACTGCTCTGACATTTCATTTCAAACACTCTTATAAAGGATTAGTGGGTGGGAAAAAATTGATAGTGAGTTCTCAGGTCTGCTCTCTTTCATTGTCCTTGCAAAGATTAGCCCTGGAAAAGGTTAGTTCTGGAATGCTGTCTCCCTTCAGGAAGGTTCTGTCCTTATCTGGGCTCCAGGCTGCCTTATCTCCAGGGCCCGTTCTCCTTCTTGTAATGCGGCCTTCAGTTTCCCAGGGTCTGTAAGAAAATCTCTTCTCTATAGTGAGTAGCTATTACACAACTGTGATTTTATTTCTATTACATTCCCTTCTCCTAACAAAAGCGTTTTATTTCTTTTTTTAAAAAAAACTTTTTTATTTGTTTGTTTATTAAGAAAATGTTTTGGATTAAAACATTTTGACCATAAACAATTTTCTTTAATCAAAATGTAAAACAGAATAATGAATAGGTGTCTTGTTCTTTTCAATCCTCACCCGAGGACATGTTTTTCTGTTTTGTTTTTGTTTTTTTGATTGTTGTTTGTTTTTATTGATTTTAGAGACAAAGGAATGGAGGGGGGAGAGAAACATTGACTGAGAGAGAAACATGGATCAGTTGCCTCCCAAACTCACCTTGACCAAAAACTGGAAACCTAGGTATGTGCCCTGACCAGGAATCAAACCCACAACCTTTTGGTGTATGGGACAATGTTCCAACCAGCTGTGCCACCCTGCGAGGGCTGAGCAGGTGTTTTATATAGCCCTGAGGTTTCAGCTATATAAATAAAAATTGAAAGAAATACCATATAAAAATGTATGAATTTTATTTATTTATCAGATTTATTTGGTGCCTTTCCTTTTGTAACTTCAATGTGTATACTGTTTATTTGCTAGTCTCAGTGTCAACTTTTCTCTAGGGGCACCGTAGAATTTCTAGAAGTATTACTAATACCAGTTCCTTTTTTATTACCTCTGTAGATCTTACCTGTCTGCAGTCTTTACTTATTGAAATGAGCCTTGCTGTTTTGTCAACTCTGGTTATATATCTGAGGGATGGGGGAAAAAAACAGAAAACAGAAAGAAACTCAAATATAGAAACTAGCAATCTTTTTCTTATTCCCTAAAGTTTACTCAGAATGCTGTCATTTATGATCTGAACAGTCATGCTACTTCCCATGTGGATAATTCTCTTACCACTGCAAAAATATTTATCCACAAGAGTTTCATTTAACAAACAACCACTTTCACATAGAAACATCTAAATGGTCTCATTTCATATTATATTCATCTGAAATGTGTTTGTATTTGTGAAATGCCTATTCTTCTACTGGTTGAATAATTACATGCTCAACTTTCTTTAAATAATTATGCCCTAAACTCGATGTATTTATGACTTAGATTTTATGCCAAGAGAATTTTTACCATTAACAAAGAAATGACTAGTGAAATATCTATTTTTATATGCATACACTCAATTCTTACTATAATCTATGGTGGTATAATGAATAAGCTGACTGGAACTTCTTTATCCAGAGTCCAACATTTAGTGTTCATTTTGTATTTGTTTAGAATTAAATTTAAAGTGTAATAAAATTATAATTTAGAAAATAAAATTGTTTTCCTACCTATAATTATAGTTATATCCTACCTACTTAAATAATTCATATATTATTTTCAAGAGCACTGTATGTAGTGACTTTTGAGAAATAGATGGATGTTGAGAATAGCATGAAAGAAAAATATAATAAAGTGATAAAAACTAAAATGACTATTCGGGGGCATACAACGACCACATTATTCCTATGACAAATAATGACCACAATATGAGGGCTGTGGTTACCCTAATTGAGTGTACCTGAGTTACCAGGCGTTTAAAGTGAGAATGACTGCAGGAAGGGTGTTTTAGTTTTGATGATCAGAGAAGGTACTGTGAGGAGCTGATATGTGGACCAACCAGGGGATAAGGGCATGTGAGGTACATGACTCAGAGAACGTACAGGCTCAGGTTGCTGGGGAGGAAGTTCCAGGCAGAGAAAGCAGCAAGTGTAAAGGTCCTAAGTTAGGAAGAATTCTTAGAATTCAATAAACATGATATTAATTTTTAGTTTTTTTTAGCGTGTTGATGTGAATCATTTATTTTATCTTCCTTCCTTTCTTATGCTTTCACTCCTGTTATTTTTGACAATAATTTAAAGACTTCTGTTATTTATGTTGCCTAATAACAAACATTTGAGAATATTAATATTTTCTGATCACACACCTCATTATGTTACAAGGGTTTTACTATATAATAATTTTTAAAAATTGTTTTCTCATCTGTAAAATGGAGACAATAATACCATACACCTTCTAAGATTGTTCTAAGTATTAAATGAGTTAATAAACATAAAAGGCTAAGAGGAGGAACAGAAGTATAATAATTATTCAACACATGGCTATTTTTTTCTCTTCATCGTTTTTTATTATTTTTAAAATATATTTTATTAGGTATTATTTGTGCATTAGTGTACATTATTTGATCTTGTTTAGTGCACATTATTGACTTAGATTACATTTTTATATTTGTATTTTTGTATTTTGTGATTTATGAACTCTAGATAGCATTTTTATTCCACTATAACACCCATAAAAAATTAGAACACATATCTCCTTTATCTGCATTTCAGTCATTCTATATTATTTCTTATTACCTCTACCTTTATTATCCATTTAAACTTTATATATATTTTTAGAAATTACATTCTGTTCATAATAGATAATGAACATATTACACTGATGGAAGCATGGGAAACTGTAACCTCTCATCTCCTTCCACTTTCTTTGAGAGGGTCACTCTTTGGAAGCTGGTGTGTAACTTTCTCATTTCTATAATTTTTGTACATGCATACAAATGTTTTTGAACAAAATTTTTGTAAACAACTTAAATGCCTCTCAATATAAAACTAGATATTAAAAAATGTAAATACATGCACATAATAATTGAACATATTTATATTAATAAATACATAAACTTATTAATACATAGGTTATTCATTATATTTATTATGGTTACATTAATTAAAATAAATTATTTTAATCATAGTTATACTATAAATATGGTATATATCATTAGAATGTAAAGTATAATTATATAGTAATATATAGTGTAATTATATAGTAATATAAAATTTCTATATTATGTATTAATAATTAACACAATAGAAGGATCAATATTGATATTAATACAATTGTTTCACTATTGTGTTGAAATATATATGCTTTAAATATTTATATATATCTTATTTTAAATGTTTACAATACACAAAACTTTATCCCCTTAAAAATTCTTCAGTAGCGATATAAGAAGAATGCTTGCCAGAAATACTGATAAGACTGTCTGCATTATCAAATTTTGATTGCAAATTCTTTCAAAACAAAGAAGTTTCCTGTAATGTCCTCAGAAAGTATTATTTAGAATGACCATTAACTAAAAGTGCACCACTATGTTAACAAAAGAAGCACAACTAGAAAGTGCTGACTATAGTAATACAGCTATGCCATAGGGTAAAAACAATTAATTTACTTTGCTTTCTCCAGTAATGTGAATTATGCTTACAGGGAAGTATGGTAGCAATTGTTGTCAACTAAATTTATTTTTTGTTTAGCAAAGCTATAAGTCATGTATAATGTCCACTTGGGTAACCTGAGGGTTAAAGTTTATCTGGCTTGATAAATTGATCTGCTGCTACATGTTATCCATAGATTTGTCAACCCCCTGGTGTCAGTTGTAAAACCTCAATGAGGTTTACAATAAAAATGAAAGAAAATATTTTCAATGGAATTTTTGTTATTTACTTGTATATTTTCTAATTTCTTAAGGGAGAAAATTTATGAAACGCATGCTGTCTAATTTTAATTCAAATGAAAAGGAATACATTCATATTCACAAGCCTAGGGAAATCTTCAATATTTGTAATCAATGAATTCCTATACCACAGAGAAAATCATGGTTGATATACACAGAAAAATAGCTAAATGCACATTTCAAATAACTGTTTTCTAAATCTTTATAAATAAAAATGCATGTGTTCTATATTTCAATAATCAGCTTTCATTTTTACAACACCCAGTGATCGTTTAAAATTATAATGTTATATTATGTTTTAATTATAGTATACACAGACTGCCCTTTTACATTCAGTTTTACAGCCTGCTACACATTTTCATTCAATATCTCCTCCTAAGAGCAGCTTCACTGGGCTGTCAATTGTGCAAGGTTGTCCTTATTTTGGCTAAGATTGGAATTTAACAAGGTGGTCAAAAACTCCAATGCCACAAAATTGTGTCTAAGCAATTGAAGTTTAATTGCCTGATCTAATCTGATTATTGCTTTTTACCCTCTCTTTCATGAGTGTAAACTAGAAGCATGAACCATTGGGTAGCAGAACAATGAGAATTCCTTGAACTATGTTAAATTGAAGCATTAGTGAATGTGTTGTAGCTTTGGACTCCACAGTTGTGTTTTCTTTTGGCATATATTTAATTTTATTTGGAGTGAGCTGTATAATTCTCTAAGGGTTCTGTACCTATATTATTGTAATACTCCTTCTTGAAACCAATATATAAAATCTATCCATTTTACAACTAAAAAAACTTGTTAAATAGCCTTGTATTTTCATTGTAGGAAAAAAATCTTTTTAAATAATACATTTTAAATAGGATAAAATCCAAACCAGGGGTAGGTGTATCCTGTGCACAAAAGAGAGCAGGAGGCTGCAAGTTGACAAAATGTTCTGTTGGTCCTCTAGAGGCATTGATCTCTTTTATTTGTTTCCCCTAAGGAAACTTGACATTTTTTCTGAAATCCATACTAATATGTTTGGTCTCAAAATATTCTCCCATTTTTTGAATATTGAATGAAGAATATTAAATATCAAACTTTTTGTGTCAAACATCGGCCTGAAAAGAAATTTTGTGTTCAAATATAAAGAAACTTTCTATAAGTTACCCCAGAGAATGTGTTTGGAATTAAGTTGTAAATGTTTTAAAGATCTACTAGAGAATTAACCTTTATTTACTAAATACTTACTCTAGGGATAACTTCATATATGTAATTGTACACATATTTGGAAAATTAAATATGGGAAAATGCAAATAATATATACATTTCATAATAAAAATAAAGGAAAAAAAGTGAGTTTCTTTTTTATTGAGTATAGCTGACATATAATATATTAGTTTCAGGTATACAACATAGTGATTTGACATTTAAATACCTTACAAAATTATAAACACTTTAAGTCTAGTACCGTCAGCATACAAAATTAACACAATGTTATTGACTTGTTCTTTATGCTGTACATTACATCTCCATGACTTACTATTTTTTAGGGTTTTTTTTTACTCTAAATGAATAAATATTTATTTTTACAAAGGAAATTCATATCCAAAATTCTTTTTTTTGATGTTTCTTTATCTTTATTGTTGAGACCATTACAGATGTCCCCCCTTTTAACCCTACTGATCCCCTCCACCCCACATCCATCCCACCCCCAGGCCCTCCCCACACCAATGTCCACGCCCATGGGCCATGCCCATAAACATACAAGTTCCCCGATTAATCTCTCTCCACCCACACCCCCCTCCCGCCTTCCCTCTGAGATCCCTCAGTTTGTTCCAAGCTTCTATGTCTCTGAATCCACTTTGTTCATCAGTTTATTTTGTTTATTATATTCCACATATAAGTGAGATCAGTTGGTACTTGGCTTTCTCAGACTGGCTTATTTTACTTAGCATAATACTCTCTAGTTCCCTCCATGCTGTGCCAAAGGCCAAAACGTCCTTCCTCTTAATAGGAAGTTTGTCGCTCTTAATCCACTTCATCTGTTTGACTTATCTTTCTGCACCCCTCCTTTCTGACAACAGTTTGTTCTCTGTATCTATGATTCTGTTTATGTCTTCTTGTTTGTTCATTTGTTTAGCTTTTTAGATTCCACATGTATGTAAAATCATACAGTATTTGTCTTTCTCTTTTAATTTATTTCACTCAACATAATACCTTCTAGGTCCATTCATGTTGTTGCAGATGACAACATTCATTCTTTTTGATGGCTGAATAATATTGCATTATATATCTACCGTATCTTATTTATCTATTTATTTATTGATGGCACTTAAGTTGCTTCCATATATGGCTATTATAAGTAATGTTGCAATAAACATAGGGTGGCATATATCTTTTCAAATTAGTGTTTTGTTTTCTCCAGTTGTATACCCAGAAGTAGAATTGCTGGATGATATGGTTGTTCTATTTTAATTTTTTGAGGAATCTCCCTACTAATTTCTGAAGTGGCTGCACCAATTTATATCAGTAGTGTACAAGGATACCTTTCTCTTCAAATTCTTGCCAATACTTGTCATTTGCTGTCTTTTTTGATAATAGCCATTCTGAAAGGTGTGAGGGGATACCTCACTGTGGTTTTGATTTGCATTTCTCTTATGATTAATGATGATGAGCATCATGCCATGTACTTGTTGGCCTTCTTTCTATATGTCTTCTTTGGAAAAATGTCTAAGACTTTTATAATTGCTTACTTCAAATCAGCTTAGTTACACCTGTACTCTGCATTTGGTTTATGTCTATTAATCTCTATAATTTTTAACAGGTCACCCTGATTTTATTTATTTTTCTCCAAGTCCTTATTTGATGAATGAACTGCTATTTGGTCTTATAAGATTTAGGAAATTAATTACGGATTCACTGCTCATATCCATGTCAATTTCCCCTATCCTCTGTATTTATTGTATTGTAGTTATATCTAAAAACTTGATGCATTCAAGTCCATTTTAGGAGGAAAGCAAACATACTCCCTAGGTAATGGCATATGATTCTTATTATATCATTTAGAGCTGCAAGTGTCTCTTTTGATACAGACATATGATATCTGATTTTGCTAAGTTGAATTTGGGGTACAGGTGATATATGCCAGGACAACAAATATAATGTCTAAAACATGCTAATGTTTTTTAGCAAATGTTAATGATTATTACCTAAATTCATCATTTCATTTTGGAGTGCAAAATAGTAATATTTGATTTCTGTCATTTTTTTTTTCTATATTTGGTGCCTAAAATTATTCTATAAAGACAAATGATCCTAATTAACTACTTGATTATCTTGAAGTATACTCACTAAAGAAAAAAAAAGTAGAAAAAAAGATTGACTTTTTTAACCTTTTTAAAAATCAATTTTAAATAATAGGTTGTGTTAATAACCTACATTTTTATATATCTTCAAGAAATCAAGGCTTTTTGTGTATTTTATGAATTTTAATTTTTTACATAATTAAGTTTTTTGTTCAAAAATCTTGGCAACTGTTCAATTCAATTAATTATTATTATCTTAGACTTTTGACAAATGATCAGGTATCCCTGAATTTGATTGTAAATATGCAGAATGATTGGGGTAACAATTTGACACTAACCCTTACCTGGATACAGTGTTCTATATTCATAGAATTCCACAGAATGAAAGAGTAGTAACATTGTCCACCTTGAATTGGTTAAAAGTGAGAGTAAGTTTACACTGAAAAAGGAAACTATTCCATCTACAGACCTCTAAGCCTCCAAAAATGTGTAATAAACCCATAGAATGGTGAAAATATTATATTCTGGATTGGTTATATAATAATTAGTGCAGATATTCCTAGTGAAGGGCCCCAACACAGAAAATGATGAATGTGGTGGTGCATGGAGCCCTGTAGGTGATCCTTTTATTGGGAGGACAGAAGAAAATATGAGAGGCCATGGAATGTCAGCTGTCAAAGTCCTCATACATAATAACATTGGATCAGTAAAATGCATGTTATTTTTTAAAGAGGTATAGATGATAGAAATAAAAATGATAGTAGAAGAACTAATTATACACAGGAAAGGGTTGTTAAGTCAGGTGGAAATATTTGAACAATTGACAAAAAAAATGGAGTGAGATGGAGATGATTTATGATATTTCTCTAACAGACTTGGCTGGCATATTATTCCTAAGTATGAAGAGACAGACCTACCCAAGTTTAGTGGCCATTTGGCTATAAGGCATTGTGAAATTTGCTCTCTTAATCTCAGCAGGTAGTGTTTAAATCTGATTGTAAATATACAGAATGATTGGGATAACCATTTGTTTGTCTAAGAATGTTTTTTCAACCTTCATTTTTGGAAGGTGTTTCTTATATAAAAAACTCTCATTTGGCAATTATTTTCTCTCAGCACTTTTAATATAATTTCATTGTTTTCTTATCTGAACTATTTCTGTTTGGAAATTAAGTGCCAATCTTTTATAAAAAATAAAAAATCCTCTTGAAGTAGATTTACACAAGTTTTCATCAGTTTTAGAAAATTATTTACTGTCAATTATTATTTTTAATTTTTTAAAAAATTTTTAATTTTTTAATATATCTTTATTGATTTCAGAGAGAGGAAAGGAGAGGCAGAGAGAGAGATAGAAACATCAATGATGAGAGTCATTGATTGGCTGCAGCCCGCAACCAGGGCATGTGCCCTGACCGGGAATCGAACCCCGATCGCCTGGACCCTAGGTGGACGCTCAACCGCTGAGCCACGCCCGGCCGGGCTCAATTATTATTTTTTAAACTATTAGTTCTGAGCTTCTATCTTTCTCCTCTCCTTCTGGAGCTTGATTAAATCTTGTCATCATGAACTATGTCATTTTTGTGCATTAATCCATATAGTTTATCTTTTTATATATATATATCTTTATTGATTTCAGAAAAAGGAAAGAAAAGGGAGAGAGAGAGAGAGAGAGATAGAAACATCAATGATGAGAGTCATTGATCGGCTGCCTCCTGCACGCCCCCGACTGGGGATCGAGCCCACAACCCGGGCATGTGCCCTGACTGGGAATCGAACCCCGATCGCCTGGATCCTGGGTCAACATTCAACCGCTGAGCCACGCCCGGCTGGGCCATATAGTTTATCTTGATCTAACTTTCAGTGTACTTGTTCTTTCTTCTACTGTCTTATTTATTTTTAAATGAATCAATTAAATCTGTAATTTATTACCATTGCATTATTCAGTCTGAAATCTTCATTTGATTTATTTTATGATTTATTTACTGAAAATTTTTTTGTCAATATTCTTGAATACCTAAATTATAGTCATTTTCAACTCTGTTTCTGATTATCCCAATATTTGCATTATTGTGGGTATGAGCTGTTGTTTTATCCATTTACTCTGATTTTTCGTCATTTGGTCCTCTCTCTTGTCATGCCTTTTGTATTTAAAAAAATTCACAGAACTTGCACCTAAAAAATTGCAGCATATCTGGATGTTATTATTTTTCTCTACAGAAGATTTATTTTTTTTCACCATCAAGAGAGAGCAGGAGAAATGTCCTCTATCCACCTGACTGTGCAACTTACTTGACTGTGAGCTTCTGCCTAGAGCTTAACACTTTCAAGCTTCTTATCTGAAAGCCCGGGGTGTTTACAAAGGACCCTTCTCCTGGGTGACCCCTGAATGTTGTATTGGTCTCTCCAGAGCTGAGAAACTGTTGAATTTTTCCTTAGCTTTTTAAGTTATACTTTCTTTATCTGAGTCATCACCTGTGCTTGAATAGTGCAAAAGTTGAAAAATGTCTAACAGCAGTACTGTACTCAGAATGTTTGGGTCATTTCTATACGGTTTTCTTTTCTCCTAGGATATTGTCCTGCCTTCTTGGCTGTTTGGAAGCCATAAATTTCAGTGATTGCTTTCTTAGCCCAGGAACTGCCGCAAATACAAGGTTGCTGCTCTCTGTTGGCCCCTGTGTCCTGTACTGAAAATCAGCTACAGGCTCAAAAGGAAAAAAGCAACAGGGAACTCAGGGCTCATCAATGTCTTAGCCTCCCTCTAGGATTTTGACCCTCAAGTTCTGTCAGCCTTTGTTGTTTTATAAATGCCTTCAGTGATTTTTTAAATATGTTATTCATTTTTTGTAGTTCTTTTCAGCTGCTGGTTAGTCCCATGCCAGCTATATCCTGCTGTTTTTGTTTTCAGTAGCAGCTTTTGCACTTTAATTTATATATACCTGTTTATAAAAGTGTGAATATATATATACACACATACATAAAATTAATATATGTATTATTTATAAATTATGTATATTCATGTGATATATAAATTATCTGCATATATATTTTTGCAAATTATAGTTTCTATTTTTTAATTGTGTAATATAATAATTGACATTTGGATGTAAATATAAATGAAGGGCACTTTACATCCAATTCCACATATATTTCTACCTCATAGGTTTGTTAATTTAAAGAGAACATAGGTTATTGGGGAACTTTTTAAGCACAATACTGTGCTACATTCAAATTTGTATTCATATAATCGCTGCAAAACAAATGATGTATATACATTTTTAAAATGCTCGGTTAGCATTTTAAAGTACATTCATAGTAATGAATATTTTCAACTTTGATAAATAAACTTTCAAAAACTTCACTTTGATTTCATAAATCAGATGAAAAATTCAAAGCACTATTAGAATTATTTTCACTTTGGTGTCTCTGATAAAATTGATATAAACTGGAACCATTATCAGAAGGTCTTCTGATAATGAATCTAATACATTAAGAATTATTACTGCAATTTGCATATGTGTGAAAGAAAACATAGAAAATGAGCAATACTAATGCAGAAAAACAGTTATTGGATTTAGATAAAAGGCATGATTCACAGAATGAGAAATGCATCTTCTGCAGCTGCACACATTAACTCATCACCTTTGGGCATATTTTCATAAATATATTTTTCTTTTGAGATAGATGATGACATCTCTTAATTAGCTTAGTGTGACTTAGTTTTTATCTTGTCAGGATTATCAATACCGACCCTGAGTGAATGACACTTTTCTCAAATGTTTTGAAATTCATGGAAAATATCTGAAGTAAATGAAAACTTGCACTTAAGTGCTCCATTAATTTTCATTTTTTGTTTGTTATTTCAGTGGTGGATTCCACTTCACATTTATTACTTATTTAATTTTGTTTTTCAATTTTCATTCAATATTATTTTGTGTTAGTTTCAGGTGTACAGCATAGTGGTCAGACAATCATATACTTACTTCCCAAAGTAAGTATCATATACTTACAGACAATCATATACTTACTTCCTCCAATATTTTTAGTCCCCACCTGGCACCATACATAGTTATTACATTATTATTGACTATATTCCCTATGCTGGACTTTACATCTATTATTTCTTTTAATTTAACTCTCTGAACTTTTTGCTGACAGGAATAATTGTTGCCCAAAAAAGCAAAAATAATAAATTACATTAAAAGATTTTGATTTACATTATATAAGAAAAGACAAAACTACTATTGTAAACCTTTGGAGTAGTCTCCATGTGCTCCACATAATGATGCTTTACTTTCATTTCTTACACATTTTCTCATGCACGTAACCTTCATGTGTCCTGATTTCCCACTGATCTCACTGACTGGAGACCTGGCAGGTCTCTTCTTCTCTCAGCTCCAATATAAGCCTCTGTGAAACACAAGTCCCGACGTGGGTAGCACTATCAACCTTCTGTGGCTCCATCAACTGCCAGGAAGTTTCCTTTCCCTACTGGCCTGTCCGAGTACACATTACGATCATTGAGCGCCCTGCAGTCTGCTGAGCAAAGCGATGTTACCTATTTATGCTTCTGGGGAAGGTTGATAAAACAAACATAGGTTTTTGCTTCTTTGCTTAGATTTAATGATGTATTACCAGGAGGATATTTTAATTGTACATGCATCTTATCCACTGTTTGGTAACACTGTATTAGAATCTGATAGTAAAAATGTGAGGTGTGGCAAAATCTCCCCAGCTTGTTTTAATGCAAAATATAAGTAAAATGTTTTATAAAAAATAAAAAGTATTTGAAAAATGTTAAACTGGAGGTTCAGAGGACAAAGTACAATAGAACTGATTATTTGTGAAATATTTAACATAAATAATTCTCATAATTGTCCAAGATAAAGATGAAAGCATATACTATTATCCATGCTAGTATATGATATAAATAATGGGCATTTTAAATAAGAAATTAATTCAAAATTTTAATTTGGAAAGCACATTCATCTTCCACATTGTTTGCTAAAAATGATGTTAAAGGCCTGATAGAAAAGTATACTTATATCAACAAATGTATTGAAGTCAATGTGAGAACCTTTCTTTTAAATATATTATAAAATATATTTTTGTATAAATCTGCATTATAACAAAGACAGCTACCAACCTAAAACAGAACATTTTTAGGATAGTTTAATGAACAAGGTAGACACACAGGAACAAGCAAACATAGGAAAACCACAAAGAACAGTGTATGTAAAATCCCAGGAATAGTAAGAGTGAGTATTGTTACATTTCAGGCCAAAAGGGACCAAGGGTGGGAGCAGATACAGGAAATCAGAAAGTGCACGTGAGGAAAGTGGTCTGCAAGGAGCTGTCACTTTGGTCCAGGAGCACATCCAGGGCGTGCTAAATAAACACCCTGACCTCACTCTGCCTCCTGCTCACTTCCCTTTGGGGCTGTCAACTGACAACATTACCTGGAAGACAGAGCGCAGAGAGTGACGGTCCAGCTGTCTCCTGGGGACATGGAGCAGGGTGGACAAGGAAAATAGTTCTGGAGGGAAAAGCAGAAGATAATCAACAAAATGTTGTATCTTCCTTTCATATAATGAAAATATGTAATTGTTTTTACTTTGATTTCTGTCTTTTCTGCCAGGAAAATCTAATTCAAGTGACATTTCTCTCTTATTAATTTATCTCAGTTATCATTTTGAAAAGCATTCTCAAGTCATTTGAAGAACTTGGGAGGAATTATTGATTTTTTTAAAAAAGACTTAATAATTAAAAATTAATTTTTAAATTTTAACATTATCCAGAGCTTCTTTTATAGGCATTTTTTCTTAATCATGGTCCTTCTAGTCTCCATAGAGAGAAGGAAAACAAAGAGCAGTTCCTGAGGATCGGAACTTGACTCAATCGGCTTCTCATACAACTAAGCTGTGTGATTCTCCTGTTACACATAACAGTCTCAGTATTGCAACCTCAGATAAAGTCTAAGACATGACAAAATGAGACCAGCAAGCCACTTTATACATTGTCTAACTACAAGCAAATGCCGGTCTGCTCTGCCACCTACAAAATAACAGATATGCCACTCTCACTAAAAAATTGACAGCTACTTTTTTTTTTTTACCTAATTGTAAAATTGCCATTGCATCGTGACATCCTTCAATCTTGAATGAATCTCTGCTTTCTTAGATCTTCTGCAATATCATCCAACTTAACCCCAAATCCTTTAACAGTTTCTGTCTAAGATCCTGTTACTGAGAGACCTGGCAGTTCCCTATAGTAAGCATTCACCCTTGCAGCAAATAATGAACCACGTTGAACTATAGCTGTGTTCCTGGTGGTCTTTGGTTGAAGGGAGCGGCGAGAGCTATCATTGGAGAGAAAATTATGTTGCATCTTAATCACTAGTCATGACTCTCATAAAATGATACAATAGATATTTTGAAAAGGAGTTAGAGCTTTAATATTATCTATTATATTGTTAAATATTATATTAATATAACATAATAATATGTTGGAAAATATTTAATGTCAATAAAGTATAATCAGTAGCAATTATTTTTTAAAAATACAGTCTCTAAAATGTTTTATAGCTAAAATTGTAGTTTAATGATTAAAATCCCCTAATAATATTTGTTGTTTGCAGGTATGGTTCACTTCAGTGGAAAATGCTATTAATTGTAGGACAAGATGACAAGCAATTAGTTGACTATCTAGCGATGTTTTACAAGCCAGTCCTTATATCAAAACAGAACAAGAGAAAAGGACTACATTTGTTAATTCATAGATAATCCTTATGTCATGGAGGTGGTCATGCTGTTGTTAGTAGTGATTAATCCTTTCCTACTCCTGGCAGCCCTGACCCTCTGCATGATATTAAATGTAGAGAGAGCTACAAACAGCACATTTAGATCTGTTTTATAGTAGCCTTCCTTATTCATCGGGGATCTATTCCAAGATCCCCAGTGGATGCTTGAAATTTCAGGCAGTACCAAACCATACCTATATATACCATGTTTTTTCTTATAAATTCATATCTATGATAAAATATAACATGAATTAGTCAGTTTCATGGATAAAAGATTCTTACCATAGGCCTTAGTAGCCTCAGCAGACAATTTTTTTTCTTTATTAAATCAAGAACTTTCACCTTTTCACTTAAAGGAAGCATTTTACAACTTCTCTTTGGCATATCTGAATTGCCAACATCACGATTCTTGTGCTTTGGGCCATTATTAAGTAAGATAGTGGTTAGTTGAATACAAAGATTTCATCACACTACTCAGAACAGAGTACAATTTATAACTTTTAAATTGCTTATTTCTGGTTTACAACTTATAAATTGTTTATTTATTTATTTGTATTTTATTTAATATATTTGGACTGCAGTTGACTAATGGTAACTGAGACCATGGAAAGTGAAACCGTGAGTAAGTGGGAACTACTATATTGTGATGGGAAACTTTGATGTGGAATCAGGGTAATGAGTTTCAGTTTTTTCTAAAATATGATTCCCTCCAAAAAACTATGGCAAGGATTAGAACATGGCAAAAGACGTAGCTAAAGAAATTATTATTATCTGTCAATAGTAATTCAGAGTCATTAGGAGAAGCAATAGAATTGCAGTACTGAGGCAAGATTGGTTCATCCTTTTACTTAATTCAGAGTCAGCTCTTTACTTGCTCCATTCATTGTCTGAAGGTGCAACTACCTCCTATTCCTTTTCCAGAAATTTCCTCACTGTGGAACCAATTATACCAATGGTGAAGCTAATTGTGGCTTAGCTTATTTCTGTGTGTTTTTTTCCCCATTACTGTATCATAATAAATTATAAGGGGAATGGGTCCCATTCCCAGCGCACCCAGAGAGAAGTCTGAGCAATGCTCACTTGTTAAGGTCCTTCATTCCTGCTAACCCAGAGTGCTGCTGCCAAATTCTTGGCTTCCCTTTATTTCATGATAAAATGAAGAAAACATATTACATTGTGCATTATGCAACTAATTTTCCCTCTTATTATGTCGCTCTTTAACAATGCCATGCTGATATGTCAAAGTTCTAAATTTAGTAACATATTTCCTATTTTAACTCCTACCTAACTTTGATGTTTTTCTTCTTAATCTATATTATAAGTTTGTTTAAACACTTTTTATCACTCAAAAATCATAACATATATTTTATACACAAAGCAAAACTGTTTTTTGTTTTTTTTTGCTGATTTCCCCCGTTTTGTTGAGGTATAATTGACAAAAATGATATATATTTAGATATGCAATGTAATGGTTTGAGATATATACATATATATACACATATATACATACATAGACTGTGAAATAATTATCACAATGAAGCTAATTAACACATCCATCTCACAGTTTCCTTTTTGGAGAACACTTAATACCTACTCTTTTAGCAGATTTCAAGTAAGTATACAATACAGTGTTGTTAACTATTTTCACCACGCTGTACATGGCATCCCCAGAACTCATCCTATAACCAAAAGTTTGTTCTCTTTGAACAGTCTCTCCCCAAGTTGCCCCTTCCTCAGCCCCTGTAACTACCTACTATCACCTACTTTCTGAGCTCAATTATTTTTTAAAAAAATTATCTTTATTGTTGAAAATATTACAAATGTCCCCCTTTTCCCTCCATTGATCCCCTCCACCCTGTGTCCCTCCCCTGGGAAAGTATAACTGGTTTTGAGGCCTTATTATCCATGACCAAGATTAGTGGATCTCATTTTATTTTTATTTTCGTAGTGTGAAAGTTTCAAACTTGTGCATTTAAACTTTCTGTCCCAGTGTTTGTGACAAATGGAACATATTTTTGAAATAAATTTTTAACTGAAAGTTTTCTTTTCATAAAACGACTAGTCTCCCTGAAAAGCCAAGAAAGTTGAATTGAAACTATATTTTAATCTTCATTAGCATTCAGTATTAATCAGCAGTTATTACTAAATATATGAAATAGTGTGTATAAGTTTGTGTAATATAAGTTTGGTGATATATTTTTCCATAGAGTACAACAAGATAAGCAAAAATAAAATGTTGATAATTTTCTACCCTCCAAAAAAGACCAACTATAATGTGAATGATTATTTTCCATGTAAATAAAATTTTGAATTTATATGACAGCGAGCTAAGTTCTCATTTAATTTTGACCCTCATATTAACAGTATGAGCTAGGCACTAGTGTCCTCAGTTTGTAGAATGGAGTGAGAATTCAGTGAGGAATCTGAAGATCAGATATTACATATCTTGTCTCTGACCACATAGCTTGAACTGTTCTGGCTGGGATTTGAATCAGGTTGTCTTACGCAAGTAATTGTGAACCAATGTACTACATAGTGCTGTTCATATTAAAACCTACAAATATGTATAATTGTTATAAAAACTATATTCTATTCTAAATATTTATTATGTGCTTGTTTCTCACAATAAACTGTGGCCCTAATTTTCATCTAAGCTATATCTTTAAGATTGATTGATACTATGACGGTTATCATACATGTTTCTTGAGAAATGGATAAAGAAATGTAGTTTTATATAAATTAATTGAAAATTAATAAAATATAATTGGGGAGGAATAAGAAATAAAATGGGGAGTACTATATATAAAAGGAAGAGAGGAGCACCACCAGTGTCTTTTCTAGCTTCTAAGTTATACCCTTCCAAAATTGACTTCCCAGTGTTCTCGAGCAAATGGCTTTGACAAAAAAACAGAAAATATCCCTCCTCTTTTCAAGTGCAAATATAATTTACTTTTCCTGTAACAAGAGTTGATTTTGTATTTTTGTAAAGAAAGAGGTGATGCATTACAAAATTAATTGAGAGTTCAATACATAGTCCCCTATGGAATTTTGCACAGCCCACTTCACCCTTTGAGCAGATGAACAACAAAATTATTCTTATAGTTATCTAAGTTCAATAATTTAATGTTAATTTTAAATTTAGGAACTACTAAGATGATATTCATTTAAAGTTTTAAATTTCTTCTTACTTGTTCTGATGGATCAGGGTTTAACTTTTCCCCCCCAGAAGTCTTTTATAAAAATGAATGTCCATCTTCTATTAGCAGCGTAACCTTTAAACTTCATAAGTTGGTAAAGTACAAAGCTTGGTTTTATGCTGACTTCAGAAATAGCTATATCTACAAGAAAGTTTTCTGAGTCAGCGTTCTCTAGGATTTCATGACCTTTGAGAATACGTGCTCAGTAACTACCAATTACAAGTTTGTCATTTAGGAAAAGTCAATCAAGAAGTAAAGCATGTATACCTTTCAACAATAAAGATAAATTTAAAGAAAAAAATAAAATAGTTGCACTAAAAGAAAATGTAACCTTTGAGCTTTTCAACTGTATATTAAATTATAATGTTGTATGTTGGCTAATATTTTATGCTCTTTTATCTTTATTTAGCATGTATTTCTCCACATTTTAACATCTAAATATTTAACTCTTAAGTACTCTCAACTTAAATTTAAAATAAGCATTTTATTGAAAGTTGTGGTCTTTAAAAATAATTTATTTGCAATTTTACAATTTTCTTAACCTATGGAAACTGCCACTTTTCTTACCAGTGTTGTCTTTTAAAGAGCTCACATTTATTTTTTATTTCTATTATTTTATCTTTATGATTATGATGCCATTTTTAATCATCTCAAAATGTGTCTACTGCAAGACATTTTGTCCCACACGGTATTAGGATAGTAAATATTTTACCCAAAATAATTTTATTTTTACTACATTCATCATTTATGAGAAATAAAAATGACAAGGCCTTGATATTAGGAAAAACTATAACATAATGTACATAGAAATCTACACTTGAAACCTATATAATCTTATTAATCAAATTCACCCCAATAAATTTAATTTACAAAGAATTATATAGTCTAATTCAATTTTTCCTTCTTGAGGATTTTTTTTCTCTCAAAGTTTTCAAGGTTTTCTTTCTATCATGATTATGCTGAAATATCACAGGGAGAAAAATATAAAGCATTGTGTACTAGGCAAGTTCCTCCCTGCACTGGTTGTTCCTTTTTGTTTTTTCCACTGATTTTCATCTTAGGTTAATATGAAGGGCTCCCTTACATCCTTCAAGTTCTTATGCAAAGTTACCATTTTTGTAAAGAGTGCTCTGTCCACCTAAATTTTAAACCTGTTCTTGCATATTTCATATTCTTTTCCCTTATGTAATTTCTCTCTTTAGAACATAACACTGTTTAATATACTATATTTGTCTTGTTTATATTGAATTTCTCCTCTACTAAAATGTCAGCTCTGTAAGTGCAGAAATATAAATCTCCTATTTTCCCAGCTCTTAGAGGAATACCTGGCACATTGTAATTTAATTAATATTTATTAAAGAGATAAGTTACTGATATGGGGGGAAGATAATCTACCATTTCAAAATTTTTAACTCCAATTCTTTTTTTTTTTAAAGCAAGTACATTTTGAATGTTAGGGAAGTAGTAGAAAAAAGGAACAAGTTATTAGCCTAGGTGGAGAGGAAATGAGATGTGAGTGAGGTGGCGAAGTTTCTAGAAAGATAGAAAAATTTCTTAAAAAGAGTTGGATATTTGAATTTTAAAACCTGAGATGAAAAGATATGAGTTGGTAACAAGACCCACGGGGAGAGCTACCATATGGTGATAACCCTTGAGAGTAATTGGGCTGAGGAGGCTCCAGTAGAACTCTTCTCATCTTGGAAAGTGTCCAAGATGGCAATATTAAGAAGTATAATATGTATTAAGGAGGTCTGTATATTAGCCAAGGTTGTCTAGAGAGACAACTAATAGGATAGATTGAGATATATACAAAGAGGTTTATTATGAGGAGTTGGTTCTTGCAATTATGAAGGTGGAGAAGCTCCATCTGATGCCTACAAGCTGGAGGCCCAGGAAAGCTGGTACTGTCATTCCAGTTCCAGCCCAAAGGGACCCAGTCTAAGTCTGAAGGCACAAGACCCAGGAGTGTAGCTGGAGAAGATGGATGTCTCCCCTCAAGTAGAGAGCACACGTGCCTTTCTAATGCCTTTTTGTTCTATTAAGGCCTTCTGTGGGTTGGACTGTGCCTACCTGAATTGGTGAGGCAATCTTCTTTACTGAGTTTATTGTTTCAAATGCTAATCTCTTTCAGAGTCACACCCACAGATACACCCAGAAATAATGTTTTGCCAGCTCTCTGGGCATTCCTTTGTCTAGTCAAATTGACACATAAAATTACCCATCACAATCTGTAATTGGATACTGAGAAACTGGGCTTTTTAGTTTGAGGGTAAATGACAAGTACAATGCAAGACTCCCCTTCTAAGTGACTTGGTGTTATTAGTTTATCCAAACTGAATCTTCAGGACATAGATTCTAGATACAAAGAAAGTGGGGCTTTAAACTTAGAAACAAGGAAGTAGACCAATTATTAAACTTAAATCACAGTTTTGGAGCTGGGCACACCACAGTAATAATGTCCTATCTGTCTCTTACCTGAGCAATGGTACCGGTACAAAGTTTTGGTTACTTATATGAGCTACTTCATCCAATAGGAGGGTTTTTGTTTTGTTTGTTTTTTAAATAAATTTGTAAAACACTGCCAAACTGGTCTCACTCTAGGAGTGTCATAACACAGTACAGCAAATTAAAAGCTATTTGATGTTTGACAGTAAAGAAATCCGCTTTGTTGAACTCAGTTTTCTCTAACTGTAGTTAATTAAAGAACATATTATTCACAGCAAGTCTATTAATTTCCTGGGGAACTGGTGAGAAATGCTTTTCTAAAGCAGAGAGTGAGACTGCCTTTATAAGCAGATATAATTGCCTCAAGTTGCTGAAAAAAATTTAAGCTATTTGGTCAGAAAACAAAGCAAGTCAATAATTTAATACGTTGGCATTGATCCACTGACACTCACTTTCATTTTTTAATTGATGTAAAATTGATATGTAACAAATTTATGTGAGTTTCAGGTGTACAACATTATAATTCAACATGTGTATACACCATGAACAATGTGATCACCACCAAAAGTCTAATTATCGTTGGCCACCTTACAGTTGTACCCTTTCCCCTCCAGTAACCACCACTCTGTTCTCTGTACATAGAATATAGTTTTTCTATCATAATTTATTTAACATAATTAATATAAGGTAATGTTAATTACAATCATAGTTGAGCTCTTCAGAAACGCAGCTAAGGTCACTGCATTTGGGAACTTGGAATTCTGTACTTGTAATTTCAAAGTTAATTGTCCTTTAAAACATAGAATACTTGGACTGGCCTTAAAATGTCTTTTTCTTATTCCAGCTGGTAAATGGAATTAGTTAGGCAATATTTTATAGTACTCTCTCTACTCTAGTGAGGGATGCCTTTTCTTTATAATTAGGCTGTATCCTAAGGAAGTTGTAGGAAGTTTGCAAGCCAAGCAGAACCTTGAATCATTTTCATATTTTTATTACATAATTCATTCTCATTGAAAAAGTATATTAAGAATGCCAAAACATCTCACCCATATCAAAGAAGAGTATGGATTTAAAATAAATAAGTGCCTCCTATTTTCCAAAGTAGTTGTACTATTTTATTTTTATTTATTTATTTTTTTACCAGTCAGTATAGAAAGTATCAGTCCTTCCACATCCTCACCAACAGTTGTTATTGTCAGGTGTTTAAATTTTCCCCACTCTAATAGGTACACACATTTTGGTTTTCATTTGCATTTCCTTAATGACTGATTTTTTTCAGCATCTTTTCTTATGTCATTTCTTGTCACACACACACACACACACATATATATATATATTCCCCAAAATGTGTACAAACACTTTGAATAATTATAAAGGCAGTGTTTATTAAAATACATTTCATTTTTCAAATTGAGCTATCAGCTGTTAAAGTGTGTATACAGTTTTGGGGAGGCACCTTATATATTAGACTTTGATTTTTAGAGTGGTTTCCTGTTCCCAGCACAATTGAGGTGAAACACACAATTCCCATGTACCACTTGCCTTCACCCATGCATCACCTCCCCATATCAACGTCCCCCACTAGAGTGGTTCAACAACTGCTACCGGAGTGGTCATATCTTCTTATCTTTAGAAAAGCAGAAAGTTTTAATTTTGATGAAGTCAAAATGACCAATTAGTCCTTATGTATGTATGTATGTGTATATATATGTATGTATGTATGTAGTTTTAGACCAATACCACACTTGCTTAATTTTTATAAGTTCAATTAAACTGTACTTAATTTATACTTCTATAAATTAAATAAAACATACTCCTACTATATAATATCTCCATTCCACTCTTAGGAATTTATGCAAGAGAAATAAAAACACGTTTATTCAAATACTTTTTCATTATAGCTCCTAGGAGCTTTATTTGAAATAGTGTAAAATGGTTGAATAGGCAAACAACTGTACATCTATGCAATAATATACTATTCCACAATAAAACACATGAACTGTTGATGCAAGTTGCAACATAGATGAATCTCAAATAATTACGCCGAATGAAAGAAGCTAGGCAAAATGGAATACATTCGATTTGGTTCCATGTATACAAAATTGTAGAAAATGCACAATAACATACAGTGACAAAGAGCAAATTGGTGCTTGCCTAGGGATGGAGAGGAGGGTTCTGAAAGGCTTGGTGGGAAGAATTACAAAGGCTCACAAAGAAATTTGGGGCTGGTGAAGATGTTAATTTTCTTTATTAGGGTGATTGTGTCACTTATATACATATAGGACATAGGTCAAATTATTAAAATTTTACAGTTAAGTGCAGCTTATTGTATGCCAATTATATCTCAATAAAGCTTTAAAAATATTGATAAACAATATCTTTTATACTCTCCCTAATGGTTCTCATTCATGATCTATTTACCGTGTGTAAGCTGAGGCCCCAATTTGAGTCTTTAGCTTACAGCTCACTACTTAACCACAGACCCGTGTATATAATGATTTACCATACATTTCTGAATATTCCATACTATTTAAATCTTAAGACACTTTTCACTCTACTTAGTATGTCAACAAGTCTCAGACAATGTTAATATTAAAATCACATGGACTGAAGCAAAATTTTAAAGATAATATCAAATTCTTCCTCTTTCATATACCCATAATTCCTAGAATCTGAGTTTTTAATTACAAAGCTTTCAGAATCTTGTCCTTAATCTCCTGGAATTACCTCTTCTCTCCTTAAATATATTTTCAAAATATAATATATGATTGCTTCCTTTATGAAACTGCCAGGCTCTTTAATGTTCCATACTTCAGTATATGTTGCTCCATTTGCTTCTAAATTTACCCTTTTTATTGTTTATGTCTTAATCCAATGTTATCTTTATAGAGTTATATTTTTTAACTCCCTTACTGACATAGAAGTTCCTTTTTCTGTGGGATTCCTGTATTAGGTAAACATCTTTAATGCATTAAATATAGTATTTTATCTTATTTGTTAAAAACCAAACACTGAAAGTTCTGCTTTTCTTGACAGCAGGACATGAGAGATCCATTTTCATTCTTACATCATTAATGCTGAACTCAGTGCTTGGCACATGCTTGGTGTGTAATGGATTGTGTGATGTGAATAAATGGTCAAGATAATTGGCCATCAGGCACAGTGCTCCTTCTTGCCCAGAAAGGGTTTCCCTAGCTTGAATATTTTTTATTCTCTCTGAGCACTAAAAGAGATATTTCTGAAAGCAGATGGCACATCTATTTATTTGGCAGGATGTACCAATCTTATTTGCTATCCTGTTTAATAGTGTGTTCTCCAGAAAGTATTTGTGTAATAAATATTTAATGACCTAATATATTATTAGTGAAGAGAAACATGGGTCATAATGATATATCTAAGGTGACCTTTCATTTGGTGGCTTCTCAGACTAATCAAGGTGAACTGGGAAGAGATTTATGGATCAGGACATAAATTAAGAGAAAATTTCTTGGCCCTCACATCCTATATGCAGCAAAGCACTGCCCATGCAAATTCTGCCTGCTTAAGTAACCACTGATGAATGAAGTTAACTATGCATAACTAACATTTGAATTAACTTAATGGGAAAATATTTAATAGATAAAATAATGAAAGTCATGGACCATATCCACTTTTGGAGGTGGAGCTAATATGTTAACTATGCTATATGCTTATGGTCATTTTGTCTATTTGTTTTCTATGTAATTTCTTCTTCATTTAGCCTCCTCAGTGTAAGTCAGAAGAGTTAATACTTTCTATTTTTAAGTTGTGTATTTGGAGGTTGGCAAATAAGCAAATCATGAAATGACTTTTACCTATCAAAAACATCCGTTTGCCTCCTCTTTATCTTCTCCTTATTATTATTATTAATACTATTGCTATCAATCCATTACTTTCAAAGTCATGGTCTATAAAATTTCCTTTTATTTATCCATTCATTTGCATGTATTTAGAACCTAAAGATGATTAAATGATGCTTTTAATCGCATTTTACCATTCATTGCATGTTTTAGAATTATGTTGATTTTGAAATTTTATGATATGCTTATAATTTTTCAAATTTTTACCCAGATAATATCATTAGCTGTGATTCATAGAAATAGCTATTCCAATGTAGAATTTTTTCTTTTGCTCACCGATTCTCCTAGGTCCTTAGCAAAGTGCCTTACACAGAATAAACACATGAAAAACATTTGACTGAATAAGAGTATCGATTGAGGTAATGAGCAAAGACCAACTATCAACATTTTCATTCCTTTTTATAATGAGCAGAGAAATTTCAGTCAATTTCTAGAGAGTAAGAAACACTTTTATACTTATGTTGCTCTCTTATTGTTGAAACCATAAAACTTGAAGACTTAAGAAACTGTTTGATGAAATTATTTAAAGTCACCAGAAAAGTATACCTAAGTAATGCATACATACTGAATTAAGTTATTAAACATTTATTATGCCAAAATCTTAATTATCTGGATTTATGGTCTGAAACCGAGTTCTGAGTTTTGGTTACTGTTTCTTTAATCAACATTTTTATTGTTCTTATTCCTCTCCACCTCCTTCATAATGTTAAGTCAGAAAGGTATAATCACAAAGTAAGTTATTAGTTTGAACCATACCTAGAGTTTCTAACAGGTTCTTGGACTTAGAGTTCCTATTATTAAGTAAATATCGAATTGTGTGGTTATTGCCAATTGTGAAAACAAATGGTGCACATTACTATTCAAATTGTTTACCTTCTATATCAGGAGATGAACATCTTCAGTTGCCCTGTAGGAAAAAAGAAATAAAACCAGCTGCGTATAAGAATGAAAAGGGAAGACATGAAGACTGTTGTAATGAATTGTTCATACTCTTTGATGGTAGCTATTCTGAGGGGTGTGAGGTGATACCTCACTGTGGTTTTAATTTGCATCTCTTTGATGATTAGTGATTTTGAGCATCCTTTCTTATGTCTCTTGGCCATCTGTATGTGCTCTTAGGAGAAATGTCTATTCAGGTCTTTTGTCCATTTTTAAATTAGATTGTTAACCAATGTCACCCCAATAAATTCAATAAAAAAGGAGAAAAAAGAAGTTAATACCTTTTGCAATGGGTGTAGATCCTGTCCAGCTTAACATTATCTCAGAAAAATCTTCTAATTTTGAAGAAAAAGTGAGTGTGCATACTTTTAAAATATTGTAAGAAGACAAACAAAAATATTGTTTTGCTTACAAATATTGTTTGGGTTACAATTCTTCAAGTTAAACTCATGTGTGTAATGAATTTGGCCTTCCGGCTACTAACATGTGACTGAATTACTCTAACATCCCAAAAAAGAGGACAACCCATTAATCATTGCATTTTCTAGGTTAGAAAACATATAAGAAGATTTACAATATACTAGAATTTGGAATAAACTCTAATGAACCAGTCCACAACTCTATTTTCCAGCTCCTCAGTCCCAAACCTCATATACATAGAGAGGTGACAAGGAGAGTGATTTCTTTATAGTTTATGATTAAACCTGAGGTCAAATTTTTCTTGGATTTCATCAATCCATGTTTTCATTTGAACGAAACCTCTCCAAATATCTGAGTTCATAAAATGGGTTCATGTGTATGTACACTTGCTTTAGTTTCATTCTAAAATACCACATCAAAACATAACAAAAACAAAACAACATAAAAAAAAAAAAAAACACCCAGAAAGTTGTTTTAGACAGTTGGTTTTACACTGTTGCTTAAAAATATCAAACGGATAATATGAAAACCCATTCTTGTCTTCCTGATTGAATTATTCAGGATAGATTATCACGGAAAACAATGCTGAGAATGAAGCACCTTAGCACAATAAATATTTTATGTTTCTCACAGGACATAGCCAACACTTGTTGGTGCAGAAGAAAGTTGCTCTGCAATGTTACTCCGCTAAATCACTCTCTCCACTCTAGAGTGTTTCCAATTATCACAGCATGAGAAGACTTAGCATCTGTTCACAACCCATTGTTTAAAATTAGTTGCTTGGCTATGCCTAACTTTAAGGGGGATTGCCTAACTTCAACATACGGTCTAATATGAGGCTGTAGATGGAATGTTTGATGTGATGTACAGTGCATGCCTCACTGGAATTATTTTTTACAGTAAATTTTTCCTTAAAAATATTTTGTGTTCAATGAAGTATATTGATCTGAAAGTAGTGAAAATTTCTCAGAATTATATAACATTGACAGTAAAGGCCTTATCATCTAATTATCAAGTTAGAATTGCAAGTTTCCATACTCTGTGTCAGAGGTGGGGAACATCTGTATATGGCCCTCAAAATCATTTGATCTGGCCCTGCCAAGGCAATTGCAGGTGGGACTCGAAATTCAATAAATCTGAGAGCTTTTTTCAGAGCTAACTTTTAAGTTGATAATTTTATATGGCCCATGAATGATGTTATAAATATCCAAATGGTCCTTGGCAGAAAAAAGTTTCCCTACCCTTGAAATGATTCTGTATTTGTAGGAAATGAATTTTTTGTTTATTCTTCAAATATTACATACATGTGATTTCAGTAATTCACCTATATTCTGCTCTGTAGGAAGACAATAAAGAATAAGTGTCATGAATACATAATATAATATATTAAAATGATAAATGTTTTAGAAAGCTTGAGGGGTGTGAATTTGGGTCAGGAACACTGGGGTGATGAAGAATATGAGAATCAAGTTGTCATTCCATTTTAAATAGAATGGAAAGGGTATATTTCACTAATAAGGTAATATTTAAGCAAAGATTTGAAGGAAGCCCGAGTGTTAGCCCTGTGAATATGCCGGGGAGTATTCTTTACAGAGGAAATGGACAAAGTATAAGCCTCAGAAAGGACTCCTCTTGGATTGTTCAAGGGACATTAAAGTAGCTAAGGTGGCTGGATGGAGCAATGTGGAGGAAAGTAGCAGGAGGTGAAGACTGAGAGGTAATGGGAGGCCAATCAAGTAGGACCTGTGGTCAATTACACTCACTTCGGCTGTTCCTTTGCATAAGATGGGGAATCACTGTAGGGTTTAGGCAGAATAGCGACATTGGCAGGCTCACAATTTTAAAGTATCATTCTAGACACTCTATTGAGAATAGACTATATAGGAGCAAGCAAATGTAGGAGGCTACTATGATAATCTGGAAAAGCCTTGCTGTTGGCTTGGACCAAGATAATTGGAGTGATGAGCAGTGGTTAGAATTTAGATATGTTTTCACAGCAGTGCCCACTGGTTTTGCTGACATACTGATCATGTTTCTGAAAGTGAGAAAATCAAAATAACTCCACTGTTTTGTATTTAAGTGTAAAAGGGAGTTGCCATCAAGCGAGAGGGGGAAAACTGTAGGTGAAAAAAAAGGGGTGGTTTCAGGGAAGAAAGATTGGAGTTTGGCTTTGGATATTGATGGACGTGAATTTGTTAGATGGGTTTAAATTCAAGACAGCAATCTTGTCTGGAAATAAAGTTTGAAAATTATTGGCACATAGGTAATACTTAAAGATAAAATTTGTTGAGAGCACAAGAGGAAATTTTCTAGATAAGGAATAGAAGAGGCTCAAGAACTGAGACCTGGAATAGTCTGATGTGATCAGATGAAGAATTCACAAAGATATTGAGAAGGAATGGTGCTTGAGACAGGCATTGTGTTAGTATCTTGTGGCTGATGTAACAAATTACCACAGATTTGAAGGTTTAAAACAATAGAAATGAATTCTGTCATGGTAGTGGAGATCAGAAGTTCCACAGCAGTTTTAGTGGGCCACACTCCCTCTGGAGGATCAGGAAGAAAGCCTTCCATGTCTCTTCCAGCTCCTGTTTGGTTCCTTTGCTTGTGTCCACACCACTCCATTCTCTCTTCTACCTTCATGTCACCTTCTCGTCTTCTGTGTGTACCAATTATGTCTCTGCCTCCTGCTTATAAGGATATCTATGATTGAATTTAGGGCCTACCCTGGGAATCTTCTATGTCTAGTTCCTTGACCTAATCACAGTTACAAAGACATTTTTTTCCTTATGAATTAACATCAGTAGGTTCTAGGGATGAGAAGTTGATACCTTTGGGTAGCTGCTATTCAGCATAAAAATAAGAGTGTGCTATATCAATTGCAACAAAAATTAAACTGAAAACAAAATTAACCATTAAACTCAGTATAGAAATCATATGTGTCCTTGAGCAGAGAAGTTTAAGAGTAGTGGTGTGGACAAAGTCCCTAGTGGGGTGGAATTAAGAGAGAAAAAGAGAAGAGGAATGAAATACAATATTTACAGCTTTACTGTAAAACAAAATGAAGTAATTGAACACAAGCTGAGGGTAAATTTGATTCTAGATTTAAAAAAATAAAATAAAATGTGGTGGACGTATAGAGTGGGGATTGATGATGATGAACACAGGATGAGAGTATTAGTGTTGTTCTTTACAAGGTGTCACTGTTTGGGATCCCCCAGAAACAGACCTTAAAACAAGAATGAATTCAAGTAGTTTATTTGAGTGATGAACTGTGGGAATGAGAGACAAGAAAGGAAATAAAGCTAATAAGTGCTATGAAAAGATTACCACTGTGGGGTACTGGTGTGCAGTACTCCTGAGACATCTAGTAGAATGTATGGATCACAACTCAGGGTTTTATCTCTCAGAGCAAAAAAGCTAAGGTAATTTATTCACCAACACTTGTCTGTCATTGGGCAGCTTGCAGCCAGCTTGTGAATCACAAGACCTTATCTTCCCCAACCAAGGACACTTGAGAGAAAATGGTTTCTACCTCTCAACCCCCTAGACGAGGCTGCTGAAAATTATATACAGAACCCTAACTCCTACCTGCGCAGACAAAAAAAGTGATGCCATCCCAGTACCAGCTCTACATCCTCAATCAGCGGAAAGTAGATATGGAAAATTGACCACCGACTTTCAAACCTCAGAAACATTTGGATGGTATCACTTGATGGGAGAATGCTAGGCAGGAAAGATAGCTGCTAGAGCAAAAAGAAGGGAAGGGGGGGAAAGGGAGTGTTTATCTCACCCACTGAACAAAGTCTTGGGGTTTATCAAGATAAAAACTCCAGATGTTCTGATAAATTCTGGGAAAAGCCACAACAGTGTGAAAGGAGGACCTTGAAATCTAATCTCTCCAACAGGGGAACCTAGAAACCTATGAGGGGGAAAAAGTATAAAGCCCTTTAACCCCCTCATCAGGGTGCTCAGACTAGCTGAGTTGCCCACTTGTGTTTTATGCCAAGTGCATTCTTAATAAATTTGCTTGCTTTGTTTCCTTAATAAGTTTGCTTGCTTTGTTTCCTTAATAAACTTACTTGCTTCATTTCAACACTGCTTTCTGTCACTCATTTGAGTCCTTTTTCACGAGTGTGGCAAGAGCTGAAGAGGGGAGAGCTCCCTCTCACGCGTGTGGCTCTCTGGTAGCAGGTAGAAGATTCTTGCAACAGTCTGGACTCTCAGGTCCTTGCATTTGTTTTACTCTGTTATCTTGTTCTTTATTCTTTCAGCACATGATCATACCTAAACCATTTGTCTTTGAAAATGGAAGCACCTTGTCCATGATAACTGCATGCATTTCACTTGCTGGTCATTGCCTTCTATATTTTGAATAGGTTTTCTCCAGCTTCCTCAGTTTAAAGATTTCCCCCCTCTTTCAATTTCATGAATATGTGAGGCCCATTAATTCTGTCAAGTTTGCATTATATCCAATTTTACATATTTTCTTTATTAAAAGCTGAAATTTCATGGTCAATTGTTTTTACCACTGCCGTTTGTATACCTTCAACTTTATTTCTTTGTTTACTTTTTGTGTTGAGGTGACAAAATAACTCCAATTAAATACAATTTCTGCTTAATCAACATCCAAATCTCTTCAGTAGAACTTGAATAAACAATAATATACAGACTTGATCATTGTTGGTTATCATTTATAGCTACAGAAGTAAAAGTGCAATCTGGCAATCTTAAGTGTGCCCTTAAAGCTGCCCCAAATCTTATTTTGTTTCCTCATTGTTCACTGCACCACTCTCCTGGGGGATTATTTAATATCTTCTACATTCTTCTCAGCCTCTAATGTTACTTTCCAGTTCATCTCATTTAACCGATGATGCTGTCTCCGATTTTACTAGGAAAATTGTAGCAATCAAGAAGACTTCAGGGATAGTGACTGGGGAGGGGGAAAAAATGGGAGGGGGGGACAGGTCATTGGGGAGAAAAAGAGACATCTGTAATACTTTAAACAAAAATAAAAATAAAATTAAAAAAAAGATAAAATAAAATAAATACTCTAAAATAAAATAAAATAAATACTGTAAATAAATAAATAAATACTGAAGAAAAAAAAAGACTTCAGAATTCAACCACCTCATCTGTCCAGGTACTTGCATACACAACTATATAATATGGGCTTTTATCAAAATAAGAAAGATGAGCATTTGTAGCATCTTTAATTTCATTTGTACATTTGTTTTATTTTATATTTATTTATTTATTTATTTATTTATTTATTATTTTATCTTTATTTTTGAGAGTATTACAGGTATCCCATTTTCCCCCCCAACTGACCCCTCCACTTCGCTCCCACCACTTCCCCAGGCCTTTACCTCGTTATTGACTGTGTCTGTGGGTTATGCATATATGCATATAACTTCTTCAGTTAATCTCTTCCCACCCTCCACCCCCTTTCCTCTTTCCTCTAAAATGTGATCATCTGTTGCCTGCGTCAGTGTCTCTGGATCTATTTAGTTCATCAGCTTCTTTTGTTCATTAGCTTCTTCTTAAAGAAGACCCTTCAACTCTTTCTGTAGTGCTGGTCTGGTGGTGATGAACTCCTTTAGCTTTTTCTTATCTGTGAAGCTTTTTATCTGACCTTCATTTCTAAATGATAGCTTTGCTGGGTAGAATAATCTTGGCTGTAGTTCCATGTTTTTCACCACTTTGAATATTTCTTGCCACTCCCTTCTGGCCTGCAAGGTTTCTGTTGAGAAATCAGCTGACAGTCATATGGGTGCTCCCTTGTAGGTAACTAGCTGCTTTTCTCTTGCTGCTTTTAAGAGTCTCTCTTTGTCTTTAACCTTTGGCATTTTAATTATGCTGTGTCTTGCTGTGGGCCTCTTTGTGTTCCTCTTGTTTGGGACCCTCTGTGCTTCCTGGACTTGTAAGTCTATTTCTTTCCCCAGACAGGGGAAGTTTTCTGTCATTATTTTTTCAAATAGGTTTTCAATTTCTTGGTCTCTTTCTTCCCCTTCTGGCACCCCAATAATATGAATGTTGGGCCTAGAAGTAGTCCCAGAGGCTCCTTATACTATTTTCATGTTTCTGGATTCTTTTTTCTTTTTGCTCTTCTGGTTGGATGTTTTTTTGTTTCCTCATGTTCCAAATTGCTGATTTGATTCTCGGCGTCCTCTACTCTACTGTTGACTCCCTGTAAATTATTCTTCATTTCAGTTCATGTAGCCTTCATTTCAAATTGGTACTTTATTATGTTATTGATTTTCTCAGTTATTTTCCTAATAGTCTGCTTAAACATCTTTATAAACAAAATTCTGAACTCTATCTTTTAGCTTGCTTGGATCTATTTTATTTAGTTCCTCTTCTAGAGATTTCTTCTGTTCTTTCCTTTGTGACATGTTTCTTTGCCTCCACATTTTGGCTGCTCCCGTGTTTGTTTCTAGGTATTAGGTAGAGCTGCTATGTCTCCTAGAATTTGTAGAGTGGCTTTGTGTAGAAGGTGTCCTGTAGGTTCCAGTGGCTCAGTCTCCCCAGTCACCTGAGCTGGGCCTTCTAGGTGCTCCCCTGTGTGGGCTGTGGGCACTGTCCTGTTGTAGTTGAGCCTTGGTTGCTGTTGGCATCACTGGGAGGAATTGACCCTCAGGCCAATAGGCTGTGAGGACCAGCTGCTACTACAGCCAAAGAGCTGCTGTGCTGGAGACACCCTTATGGAGCAGGATTTACTTCAGTGGAGCTTTGGTGTTCACCAAGTGCACCCCTTGAGTGTGTCACTCGTGGCTGTGGTAGGGTTGTAATCCAGTGTGGTCGAGTCTGACCACCAGGTGCACTGTCTCTGGGGCCTCCCGGGAGGTGCAAAGTCAGCCTGTGCCAGTGCCTTGCTCAGGGCCACCCAGCATGAGCTACACAGCAAACCGTAGTTGGCTGCTACTTGTGCTGGGCTTGGAGGTGCCCAGGAGAGGCCAAGCTATGAGCCAGTGCAGGCTGCCGCTAGTGCCAGGCCTGGGGCCCCTTATCAAGCTGTATGGGACCTGCTGCTGCTTGTTTGAGAGGTTTTAGGAAAGTCCTAAGCATGAGGCTCAAGAGGCCACTTGCACAGAAAAATCCCTGGAAATGGCCTGGATAAGCTGCAGGTGGGAGGGGCGGGGCCTCCGGGAATCACGGGGCGGGGCCAAAGGTGTGGGTCAGGTGCTGGCGATTCAAATATGGCGCCTCCCTGCCGGCTGTGTGCGGGGAGGACTCCCCAAAGGAGCCATGGCCTCCGCCAGCCCTTCTGCCTGGGAGGAAGCCACCTTCCACCTCTCGCCCGGATCTCAGGCAGGTTAGTTCCTCCCCGAGTGTCCCGGGTCCTTTCAGGCTGCTGCCCGGCGCTGGGCTCAGAGGGAGCGTCCGAGTGAGTCCGTGCGCGGCCCTTTAGGAGGAGCTGCTGGGGCTCCCGCAGCCTCCGGGACCCTCAGGGACAGTCCCCGCTGGTTTCACAGCCTGGAGGTGTGGGGACGTTTCTTCCCGGCCCTGGAGCCCTGGGCGGGGGGCCTGCTGTGGGGCTGGGACCCCTCCCTCCTCCGGGAAACCCCCACCGCCGAGATTCCCTCCCGGGTTTCAACTGCTGCACTGGGTGTGGGCCCGCAGCCGTGTCTCTGCGATTCAGCCCCGATCCGCCCGCGTCTCCGCCCCTCCTCCCGCTCTCGGTGCTTCTTCAGCTCCCTGGTTGTGGGGCTTCTGTGCAGCCAGATCTCAGGAGGCTCTGAGTGACGGTGGTTCTGTGTTTTAGTTGTGATTTTGATGTGGTTGCAGGAGGCAGCAGGTGCAGCTGTTACCTATGTGGCCATCTTGTTTCTCGTGTACATTTGTTTTGGACTGATAACCCTTATTTCATCTTGTCCGTGGTTTTAGAACGAGAATAATTTTTAAAGAGAATTGACTGTGTGTGTGTGCATGTTTGTGTGTGTGAGTATATGTGTGTGTGTTTTCTCTGAGGAGGTATTCTAGTTTCTATCAGATTCAAATATTTAACTTGTAAAATGTCATAAAAGGTAGTAAAATTCTGTTTACATTTGATTGTATTAAAAACTATACAACTAAAAGTAAATTAATCAAAGGTTCTTAACTGTGAAATTGTTTATATTTGAAATTTGTAAGGGATAATGTACATCACAATATTTTATCTGGCTCACTTTTTCTTTTCTTTCTATGTGCTTGTGCTTTTCTACTAATGTTTGTAAATTTCAATTAACTAGATGAAAATACTTTCCATTTTCATAAGACCAACAGTTAAAAATTACGTTGTATATTACTAACATAATAATAGAAAGAAAAAGAATGCATTTTATTACTGAGAACAATTTGTTTGTATTTACTAGATTAATGCATAACATACACATTTTAAAATTTACCTTTCTAGACTAAAGGTTCTGTAAGGAAAGGAATTGTATGTTTATCTTTTTATGCCTCAACAAACCCAGCAAAATGTCTGGATACATTGGTTAATAATGGTTTTCAATGTATGATTTACCAAAGAAAGGAAATAGAGCCATTGCTTATTCATGTAATTTTAAACTCAAGTGTGAATGATTTCCTTATGATTTCTCATGCATGCCTAAAACTCTGAAATTTTACAAGATTATGCTAGTGTATTTTATCAGGGTGTTCTTTTATATAGTTGATTATTGATTTTTCAGGTGAAACGTGTGGTTAATAGGTGTAACAGAAAATATAGCTGTCTTCTCTGTTAGGCACATGAAATATAGTGAAAGTAAACGGTCATTAGAAACATGTTATTCAGAACAAACTCAATGTGAAATTGCTCTATTCTAACATCACATATGATTAATGGGAAGTATAATTCCCGTGTTCATTGTCACATTACAGAGTTCTATCAATCCAAAATTTATTGTTTATGGCAATGAGCTTAATGTGTAATAACTGACACATTAGCACAGAAATGCTTCCCTTTTTTTGGTCACAAATTGCATTGTTGAAACTGTTTAATAGTTGTTTGCTTACCCATAATGGTACAAAATGTATCTATAATTACTATCATGGGGTTGAGACTATACCATCTGCTATGGAATGCAAATGTTTGCATCTAAGCTTACTAAAGCAGAATATATATTCTGAGCCATTATTTTAAAGCCATTCATTCTATCTAATAACTTTTTTACATATGAGTAATGAGTATAAACATAGTTGGGGATGAAAATTTTAAAGAAAATATTATATTAATAGTACTTGATCTCTCAGAAAAAGAGCAAAAAAAAAGATCTATCTCCAACATCATTTTGACTCTATTTGATGTCCAAACAACAAACATTTAACCCACTGTGAATATAAGAACATCTAAAGTTAAAAAAGAGATTTTTTTTTAAGAATCTGAGTATTGCTTGTGTATTCTGCTTTTTTTATTTTCAATAATTATCCTAGGTTTATATTGTTTCCCTTTCATCTTAGTAAATATATATATATATATTAAAAGGTTTTTGCCTCTTTCACAGATTTTATGTCTATAGAACATCTTATTAGGGTGAAAAGGGAGTCATATAAAAAACAACAACACACAAGCTGACCAGAATATCTTAAATCTATAAAAGAAAAATAAAATTTTCTTATCCAGAGATCTGACACAAAAAAGACTCAAACAAGGAGAAAAACAGTTCAATTTCTTGAATAGAAAGACTCAAGAGATACTAGTTCTCCCTGAGGCAATTTACAACTTAATGCAAACCATTTAAATTGCCCTGGTTTTTCTGAAGATAAATTGATTATAAACCTTATTTGGAAGAACATGCAAATGAAAAGAAGTAAACAGAAAAAAATGAAAAATAATATTGAGAAAGGAAAGAAGTCCTGACAGATATTAAAATGTATTTGAAAGCTTAGATAATTACAATGTTGTGCTAGTGACACATGCATAGACTGATTAACCAGTGAAACAGAATAGAAAATTCAGAAATGTTCTCAATTTTGTGTGTCTTTGTCACAGCAGCATTCACATTTCAATCAGTGAAGGTAAGGGCCAACCTTTAGATGTGGAGATAGGTGACTAGCCACAGGCAGTAAGAGAAAAATTAAGCCGATTTCTATGTATGGATAAATTTCAAATGGGGCAGAGTTAAATGCAAAAAACAAACAAACAAACAAAAAACCCAAGAAAAGAAAAAAGAGAAAAATGACCACAAAATAACTGTAACAAAATATGAATATATTCCTCTATAATATAGAACAATGAATATCAATTTTTTATTGCTATATATCAAGCCACCAAAATCTTATAGTAAAATAAGAACCATTTGCTTTGCTTTTGCTTCTGCTGGGCAGTTTTATTTTCTCTGGGCTGGCAGTAGCTGATCTTTGATCGCATGTCTGCTGTCTGATGGTCAGTTAGCCGAAGACTGGCTGGTTTCAGAAGTCCTTATTCCTATGTATGAAGCCTGAGGAAATATGTCTCTAATCCAGGCCTGCCTGGGTCCTAGTGCAAGAAAAGGGTAACTCTGTATGTGCAAGCATTTTTCAGCTTTTCTAGATAAGTGGGACTACATTATAATATTGTCTATATAGTATACCATATAGTATAGTATATGTGTAATTTTTTACATAATATAATGCTAAAACAAATAAACAAAAACAACAACCGTATTTACATTTAAATACCAAGAGGAAGTATGTGTTATGAATATTACTTTACATAAATCCACAATGACCCAATCTGTATTTCAAATGAATGCCCTGAGATAAATTTACTTGGAATCTTATATTAGGAATTTTGTTTTTTAAAACAAGCTGAAAGTCTAGAAAGTTCTGAACTGTTGACTGTTCAGGGAAACTTAGTATAAACTTCTCATTTTTGCCTGTTACCCTAAGTATTTGAAAAGCTTGTGGAATTATTTTCAAAACAACTGTCAACAGAACCATTTACCTTAATTTAAAATGTTAAATTATTACCCTGGCTGGATAGCTCAGTTCATTAGAGCATTGTCCTGAAACACCAAGGTTGTGGCTTTGATCCCCAGTCAGGGTACATACAACATGCAATGAATGCATGGATGACTGGAACAACAAGTTGATGTTTTGTTCTCTCTCCCCCCCTTCCTGTCTCTCTAAAAATCAATAAAATAGATAAAATATAATCCCTGGAGCTATTTTTAAAATGTTAAATTGTACATTTTAAAACAAAATTAGATAGAATAAATAATTATATTTTAGTGTTATATCAGGTATCTCTTAAATAATTCAAAATTTATTTTTATAACTCCATAAAAAAAGTATAGTTATGTAAGAACATTCAATGTCAGAGAAATAAAAAAAGGCAGTGTTTATTTTTAAAGTTCTCTGAAACTTGGAGGCACAGAAATTTCCTAAAGAATCAGTTGGCTCCAGGTAAAGAGGTAGTAAAGAGGGCTGCTAATTTTTTAAAGAATGAAAGTATGAGGAACTTAAGAAAAAAAACACAAAAACGGTCTTGCTATAGTGCCAAAACCTGACAAAAGTTGACAAAGAAATAGAGACCACAGATCAATATCAATATTAATATCATTTATAAATATCTCAGAACCCCAAATAACAAAATTATAAAGACAATAGCTATATATTTTTTAAAATATTAAATATTAGAAAATATAAAAACATAATTTATAATATTAATTGACTTAACCACTAAAAATGTAATTGTTTTCTATTGACACACAAATAATTTGGCAAAAATCAAAATACTTCTTAATAAAAAGTAAAGCACTTAAACTAGAATTAATAAATGTTTTCTTTACATCATATGTATCTGTGTGTATGGATAGAACAAAAACATTTTTCAAAAACATTGTAAAATAGTAGAGCCAAGGGAATGGGGGTGTCAGCCCAATTTAGTGTTTAAGGTATTAGCAGAGTCAAATATTGGAACAGAATATAAATAACAAAATAGACTTGTGTACTTATGGTAATTTAGTATGTAATAAGTTAGGATCTCCGATCAGCGGTGACACAGATGAATTTTTAAATCAATCCTTGTGGAAAACATATATTAAAAAATATTAGTGATTATTGAACTTATCAATCTTATTTTTATTTTTCAAGTGTAACAGTAGATACAATTATTTAGTGTGTTTCCTCTACATTGACAGAAGGTGCTCCTTTGTCAATTGTAAATAGTTCTATTCTGAGCATAACTTTATTCTCTGGAAGTAATTTGTAGTATCTTAATGCAACCAGGCATCACGTGGCTCACCGCATTTATTAGGCCATCAAGTATTGATGTACCATGACCAGTTATGACTCCCAATATGCTCTCATGGACAATTATGCAGGGAATTTTTATAATTACTTTATTATTTGAAAGCATATTTTACATAGCACTGTGAAAGTGACAGCACTGCTAGCATTCACTGGTGAACCAATGCAAAGATTGCAAGGCCTCAGGATCCCAACTGATAGAATGCCTGTTTTTACGTAATTTTGATAAATTCTATAAGTCATTAATTCTTTAAGCTGGCTCTTCATCTTTAAAGTCAGCTTTGTATATCCTCAAGTCTATCTTTAATGTGTGCCTGTCGATCACTTGAAGCCAACTAGTATTTCTGAGTTGTTTTACAAATAAACTAAACCATTTCATATACAGGTGTGACCAAATAAACTAAACCATTTCGTATACAGGTGTGACCACTAGTGCACTGGAGGAAATAGACAGAGAGACTTGGGCCAAATGTGTAGAGATTTTAAAATTTTAATAGGTCTTCTTTATCACAAGATAAGTATTAAGCAAAGTCTTAGTGCAAAGCCTAATAGAAACAATTTAAGACACATTTTAGAAATTCTAGGATTGCAATAGCTTCTTCAGACATGAAATGGTGATTTGAAACTTCTTCTAATCCTATAAACAACTACCTGACTATGTAGGACAAAGAGGAGTATATGACATGGAGAAAAACATCTGAAGAGAGACAATTATCTCCTTGGACTATGCTCTTTGAAATCTCTAATCTTTTGGTTTTATGAGCTTTTCACCATCAACTCATAAAAAATCCATAGTCTTTAAAATATCTTGATATTTTATGCCAATGTAAATTATTTATATATTCTAAAAGGGAAATGCATTTAAATATAGTACTATAAATGAAATTCATACATAGAAGTCATTTTTTTGACCTATTATAACTCAATTAGCAACAAACTAAAAAAATGCAGTTCTAGTTATTCAAAGTGCACAAACTAAAACCCCATTGCAAAGTTCTCTTTCTTTCTGAAGACATTGATATTTACCTTCTAATACTGAATCTCTCACTAAATAAAATACTATTACCTAATCTATTGGCATCAAATCTGTATTTTCAATGTTAATAAACTTGACAAAATAATTTTTGCTTTTAAAAATTATTCATTTCGGTGGTTATTTTTCTTGAATATTTCCCAATTTGTTTATTTGTGCTCTCTCATTTTTCATTATTGAGTTAGCTATGTAATTTTTATTTTTCAAACAACTTAGATTTTTAGTTTTCAACTATCTTGCAATTTTTCTCTTTCCTAACTCATTAACTTCTGCATCTGTAGTTACTTTTTTGTTATTCTTATTCCATCCATTAATTTGTATTCTTCCAATAATTTTAGTTACATACTTAACTGGATGATTTTAGTCTTTACTTTTTATTGATATAATAATATAAAGTATAGAATTTTCTCTGAGCATCACTGTGCCTTTATTTCAATGATTCTTATAATAATATTTTAATTACCACTCTTTTCTAGAAAACATTAACGTGCAGTTTGTATTCCTCTTCACATAACAGAACAGCTGCTTAAAAATAAAGATTTAAAGACAAATTCCTAATGGACGCTTCTATTTGATTTTGGAATTTGTTATTGATTTATAATTCTACTTTAATTAATTAAGAATATATTGCTAGTCCTAGCAGGTTTGCTCAGTGGTTAGAGCGCTGGACCTCGGACTGCAGGGTCTGGGGTTCTATTCCAGCCAAGGGTACCTACCTTGGTTGCTGGCTTGATCCCTGGCCCTGATTGGGGTGCTTGTGGTACACAACCAATCTGTGTGTCTCTCTCACATCGATGTTTCTCTCTCTCTCTCTCTCTTCCACTCTCTCTGAAAAGCAATGGAAAAAATATCCTCAGATGAGGGTTAAAAAAAGAACCAGACAACAAAACAAAAGAATATATTACTATAACTATAAAATTTATTTGTGTTCTTTTTGTGAAAATTATAGTACACACACAATCTTTTAGATCCACATTATTGATTAGGTTCCTGAGATTTTCAGTTTTTTCTGTTAATATTTGTTCTTGTCCTCTTGATTCATGTTGCATGAATGAAATTCACTGCAATCTCTTGGTTTATTGTTTCTGTATATTGCACCTCCTGTCTTCTGCTTTAAGAAAGTGTTGCCCTCTTATTAGCAATATAAGCATAATGTGTTTTAATTGTAAATTGTATTATTTAGCAGGATAGAGTTCAATCTTTGTCTCATGCAATGTTTTGCTATTCTATCTACTATATTAAATTATTCATTCTGATTTCTTTATGTTTTCACTTGAATACCTACATATACTTAATCTGTTTTTTATTCTTATAGGTCAGAGTTGAGTTGTTTTTTCCTCAGAGAGTAGAATGTTACATATTTTCTAGCAACTATCATTTAATTTTTTTTAATTTTAATTTTTTTTAATATATGCACCCTTACATGCACAGCAGTGTTATTTACAATAGCTAAGATTTTTTTTTTTTTTTTAATATATCTTTATTGATTTCAGAGAGAGGAAAGGAGAGGAAGAGAGAGAGAGATAGAAACATCAATGATGAGAGAGTCATTGATCGGCTGCCTCCTGCACGCCCCTGACTGGGGATTGAGCCCTCAACCCGGGCATGTGCCCTGACCGGGAATCAAACCCCGATTGCTTGGATCCTAGGTCGACGTTCAACCGCTGAGCCACGCACGGCCGAGCCTAGAAACTATCATTTTAGTTCAAGTTTTGAATTGTAATTGTTTTGAATTGTGAAAAAAAGTTACTTATGATTTTTAAGAATTTCCTTTGTGTCTTTAGTTGCTTTTCTCTTGATATTTCTAATTTTTCATAGTTATGTTCTTATCTTTCCCTTTGATGACTTTAGTCTGGCTTCACTAATCATCAGTGTCTTTCAAATAATATGACTCCTCTACTATTGCTTCTGTTATTCTGTTTCCTAGTCATAGGGAACATTTCCTTTGGTTCCCTTTAGAAAAGCAGCCCCACCATATTGTTCATAAATATCACTGATAGTGGGAGAGGGCTGATGCCTGCCAGTGTGCATGATGATTATATGGGAGGTTGTCTGCATGGGTCTACCAGATATCTGGTGGTTGCAGAACTGGCCCTTAGCTAAGTAGAGCTCATCAGTAGAAAACAGCTCCTTTAAGGTATCAGCTCCATATAGCTTCATGACACACCACATCTTTTCTCTCCAGAGGAAAAAATATATATATATACACACATATATATACACATATAATGCACACATAACTTGGTCTATTTTTCAACTTTTTTTTTCTGAAAATGCACATGTATGTGCACACTCATATTTGCATTATAGTGTTTTTATAGTCCTGTGTCTTATGTTTCATCACTTAAAAAAAAAAAAAAAAAGATCCACTCTTCAAAAATTCCCATTTGTTTTCCAAGCTAAGTCATATCTGGCTTCAGGGAAGAAATATGTTTTTTTCAAATATACCATTATTTCTCTCTCAAAAGTTCAGTTGGTAGTCTCTTTGAATCTTGGATCTGGCATATGACTGTGAGTTGGGATGGGAAGATACATCAGGGCAGGGGTTGTAGTGAGAGAGTAGAAAGCAAAAGGAAAACAGCAGGTGATCAAAAATTAATATAATCAGTAACTTTAATATGAATCTAACCATCCTTTCTATAATGTATTCATATCAATTTTGAAAAGACAAAGCTCTATATAGGTCAGTGCTATTATTAGTGTTGTTATTGATGTCATGGGGTCTATCTAATAAGTAGCATCAGGATGTCGATGTTCCCAGGGTGTCTGGACAAGCATTCATCAGTTCCCACTAGTGCCATCTCTCTCAATGATTTTTCTCCTTTGGCTGTGAGGACTAAGGGTCACCTAACAGAATGTGCCCTCTGTAGCTCAATAGCCACTAGTGTAAACAGGTAATTTTGAAAAGAGTCCATGCTGATGGAATGATTAGATTTGCAAAGTGGGGAAGACCATTATGTATGCAGGGAATGCAGGGATCATAGGGTTTGCAGTAAGTGATTTTGTATGTGATTATGTTGCCTCTGAGTCTCTGCTGAGTGAGATTAGTGTAGAATTTTAACCAAAATAAAATACAAAGTAAATGATAATAAAAGTTTTGTGAAAGCCTACTTATTTTTGCTATAGTTTTTCTTCTTATACACCACCATTAACCATATTTTAAAAAATATCTAATGAGCATCTAATGTGTATGCAGTGATATGCTGGAACAAAAAAGACTTGGCCATAACTGGCTTGGGGTTGATAGTTATCAAAACCCACTTTCATTTTATAACATGCAGGTTTTAATTAGAAATAAACACATATTCATATACAAAATACGTAAGTACATAATTATATAGAGGTGCTAAATTTATATACACATACAATGGACACATAACTTGGTCTATTTTTCACCTTTTTTTTTTCTGAAAATGCACATGTATGTGCACACTCATATTTGCATTATAGTGTTTTTATAGTCCTGTGTCTTATGTTTCATCACTTCTTTTTTTTGAAAACAGCTTATTCTAGTAAGTCGCATATAAATACATATCAAGAATTAATCTAAATAAACTGTCCCATGTTTGCAATGTCTTCACTTTTGAGTGATGTATTGAACAGATATCTTAGCAAGTACATAAAATATTTTAAAATATTATGTTTTCCAGGAGGAAACATCTCATGAGTAACTGTAACTTATTTTTGTACAGAATATCCACTCAGTATTAATTATATAGAATACATAAAATGCATAGATTATATTATAAATTTTATGTCTAATCTATTAATAATAATTTGCATGTTAATTGCATTAAACTGCAAAAATTATATAATTTTTATATTTCTGGTAATGTGTTTGTGGCTAGAATTAATAAAACAGCCTGAGTGTAGGTACTCATAGATAAGTATTAAATGTATGAAGGGGTTACTTGTTTGTGATTTTACTGGCTCAACTGCTACTTGTGTCACAGTCATTTTCAGTAGATGCAGATGGCTTCAGCCTTATTTTATCGCACAATGCAACTTTTTGGGACTCTGCTTGGACACCGTTTTTCTGCCTGCTCTAGCTTTCTATGATTCTTTGAGGCTTAGCAAGAATGCAATGCATTTATAAGGTTTTGCCCTTTAGAAAGATTGTGGCCAAACTTCAGAAACCATCTCATTGTCTTGGAATCCTTGAAAAACAAAACAACAGCAAAATCCATAGGTGTTTGCCTGGGGAAGATGTTACTCAAAAATGTAATATGCAGAATGAACATACAATTGTAGCTGAGCTAAAAGCAAAGATGAGCCTTTTTTCAGACAGAGCAAGACATACTGTATGATTTCATTTAGATGTGGAATTCTAAAATGCTGAACTCACAGAGAGAGCATAATTATGGTTGCTAGGGGCTGGGTGTGGGGGAAATGGGGAGATATTGATCCAAGGTACAAAACCCCAGATATAAGATAAGTTCTGTGGATCTAATATAAAGCATGGTGACTATAATTAACAATACTGTATTACATACTTGAATGTTGTTAAGAGATAGTTCTTAAATGTTATCACCATCAAAAAATAGTACTTCTGTGGGGAGATGGAGGTGTTAGCTAACCCTATTGTGGTAGTCACTTTGTAATATACATGTGTATCAAATCAACAAATTGAATACCTTACACATATGTCAATAATATATCAATAAAGCTGAGGGGAAAGGATGAATATTTTCTGAGACTCAGCACAATGAACTATGGACTTTGCATCTCTCCTTTATTGGAAGAAGGTTAACTCATTTATTTCAAAGGGGAATCTCTTCATTATGTTTAGCGCAGAGAACAAATATATACTGATTAGAGCTAATCTCTCATCTTTTATCCTTTGTGTAAGTGTCTGAAGTTATTAATATTCACCTTGAGAATAAAAACCTATAAATATATTATAAATAAAGGGAGATATATGAGAAATGGGGACAAAGAGATGTGAGAAACAACGCTGTAATTCTGTCACATAAAAGCAACACATCTACCCTCACAGTGTCATGCAAAGCTATTCAAACATGCTTCACTTAATTCTGCTTTTAGACATGAAATGGGAACAAAGAAAATGAAGGGGATGATAACTAAGATTATTTTTTAAGACCTATGACCAGTATACTGATTAATTTCATTGTATGTTTTATTGAAAATTTAACCATAGGCTTAAAAACCTAATGGTTCCATTTGTTTATTTGTTTATTTAAATTTACATTTTGAAATTTAAATTTAAAAAATTTAAAAATTACATCATACTTTAAAATTTATATATATTTATTATATATTTAGTTTTATACATATATATTTGGATAGATCTATAATGGTTTATATAAAATATACACAAAACCAAAAACTAATTGATATGGTAAAGGGAGATTTTAATCAAGAATATACTGTTGCATCTGGGAAGAGGTTCCAGAGTAAACTGAACTTAACTTGGCACACAGGCGACTGGGTATATTAAAGGTAAAATGAGGGATTATGAAGCGAGAATGGTGAGTGTTTAAGAGTCAAGGGAGAGAAAAATTTCAAAAAAAGTCCAAAACGGTTAGTTAGTCCATGTGAAACCTACCTGGGTTTAATTAGTGGCTTTTATCAAAGTTAAGTTCCTACCTTGCCACAAAGACTGAAACAGGTGTTCCCTGGGGCAAACAGTAAATTCTTTTGGAAGCTTGAATTTTCTCAGACAGGAACCTGAAGGGACACTAGGTTCATCCTAGGGATGAGGCTTTGAGCTATTAAAAATCTATGTTAGTATTAGTTCACGACTTTATAGGCCAAGGATGAAGCCTAGTGAGAAAGAAGGCTCAGAGGAGCTTTGCTTTATTTACACACACACACACACACACACACACGTATATATCCTTTGGAAAAAGGTCTCTTCCAGTCTTTGCCCATATTTTAATCGGGTTAATTGGCGTGTGTGTGTGTGTTTTGTTTGTTTGTTTCATTATTAAGCTGTAGAAATTCTCACATATTGGAAATTAACCTCTTAGCAGATATATGGCTTGCAAATATTTTCTCCCATTCTTTTCATTGTGTTGATAGTTTCCTTTGCTGTACAGAAGCTTTTTAGTTTGAAGTTGTCCCACTTGTCTATTTTCTTTTTGATGTCATATCCAAGAAATTAGTGCAAAGATAGATATGCCTATTACCTTAATTGTGATGGTATCATAGGTATTTGCATATGTCCAAACTCATCAAATTATACACATTAAGTATGTGCAGTTCTTTGTACATTACATTATACCTCAATAAAGATGTTTGATTTTAAGGAATCAGGCTAAGAAGTTTAAGAAAACATTTATTAAACCAGGAAGAACTAAACAAAATGATGTTATGCTTTTCAACTCATCTCTTTAGGAGAAGAATCCTTGTTATGAAAACCAAAGATAGTTGTTGCTGTGATAAATGGATTTTCTTATATTTTAAACATAAAAATAAATAATATATTCAAAAGCACATAAATAGTCAAGTGGATAAATAGTGGCATATTTACATAATAGGATACCATAATACAATAAAAATGAAAATTACAACTATTTATAAGACTGGATGAATCTCAGAAACATTATTGATCAAAGAAAAGACACAAAAGTGCACATATCGTATGACTCCATTTATGTAAAACATAAAAAAAGATAAAATAGAAAACACTGTTCTATGATGTTAGTGGGGTGGTGGTGACCCTTAGATGTATGGATTTGTGTCTTCAGTGTTAATAATGTTCTGCTATCTGAGAGCTGGAGGTGTTCAGTTTGAACCAATTAATCAAGCACTACACCTATATGCTCACTTTTATGTAGTGTACTTCCTCAAAATGTAAACATGTTATTGTATATTTTCTTTGGGAATCTTTTAGAAAATCAGTGGTCTAGGAAAAGAGGAAATATGTTTTGGTAGTTTTGGGAGTCCAATTGAAGACCATATTAATCAACTATGATTGCTTTATGTTTTCCCCAAAGTGCTATATTTTCTGTACATAAGCATATAAAAGTTATATTTACTCAGAGGAAACCATTAATATTTTATCCAAAAAGAGAGGAGAGTAAAATGTAATTATTTAAAAACAACAAATATAAAATTTTAAAATAATAAAATAAAAATAAAAACAAATATAGCCTCAAAGAATGAATTGCCAAGAATATGTTTGAATTATTAGTCAATGTTAAGAAATAATTTAATCACTTTTTATTACAGAGCTCCTTTCTAATAAATTTTCATTTTTATTATAGACTTTAAAATATTTGAAAATTAAGTATATAGTTAAAAAATCGCTATCATTTCATATATATACCTAAATATACTTTCATACATACATACTTTGCATAATATATATTATTTTCTAATAACATTTTAATTAACCTGAATGAGATATGAAAGACTTTATGTAGTGAATATTTATTAGGTATTTCCATTGAAACTTTTGTTAATAATATATATCAATATTTTGATAGTGAGTACATAGGACATCATTTAATTTTGAGGGCTAATGAAAATGTTGAATGGGCCCACTAAATAGAAAAAAAATTGTAACATCACATATCAGACATAAAATAGAAATACAAATATTTTACAGAGCATGCTAAAAAATCATAAGAGTAAAAGTCTCACTATTTGAAAGAAGATAATATGTGATTTGTACATGCAGTATCATAGAGTTCAAAGGCAAGTTTCATATAACAAGAATTCTAATTAAAGTTAAAACACTCTATATCTCAAGAAATATCTCTCTTACATATTAGCTAATAATTGGTTCTGTGTAGATACATAATAAAAATATTTTTTTTCCTTTTTATTGAATTTATGGGATGACACTGGTTAACAAAATTATATAGGTTTCAGATGCACAATTCTATAACACATCACCTGTACATTGTCCTGTGTGTTTACCACCCCAAGCCAACACTCCATCCATCACCATTTATCTCCTTTATAGCCTCCTCTACTGCCCCCATCCATCTCCCCTCAACAATTACCACACTTGTCCATGTCCATGAGATTTTTATTTTTTGTTCAATCTCTCCACCACTCTAGCCCCCCAATTCACCTCACTCAGAGCTGTCATCCTGCTCTGTATCTATGAACTTGTCCCTGTTTTGCTGGTTAGTTCTCTGTTCATTCGATTCTACATATGAGTAAAACCATATGGTACTTGTCTTTCTCTGACTGGCTTATTTCACTTAGCATAATGCCTTTCATGTCCACCCATGCTATTGCAAAGGGTAAGATTTCCTTCTTTTTTATGGCTGAGTAGTATATCATGTTTTATATATAAATATTTTGTGAGCCTTTCAATGAGAAGCCAGTCCTACCACTACCATATCTCGCTCAGAGCTAAGGAGACAATTAATCTTTCTTTTTCCTTAATTTTATTTATTTTTAAATATTACAGATGTCCTTTTTTTCTCCCCAATGACCCATTCCACCCTGTCCCATCCCCCTCCCAGTCCCTCTCCCCTCCATTGTCCATGTCCTTGGGTTGTGCATATATGCATATAAATTCTTTGGTTACTCTCTCCCCCTCCACCCACCTGCCCTCCTCTACCCCTTTGACGTTCATCAGTCTCATCTATGCTTCCATGTCATTGAATCATTTCTGTTTATCAGTTTATTAAGTTCTTTAGATTCCACGTATAAGCGAGATCATGTGATGTTTGTCTTTCTCTGCCTGGCTTGTTTCACTTAGCATAATATTCTCCAGGTCCACCCATACTGTCCCAAAGGGTACAAGAACCTTCTTCTTTACAGCTGCGTAGTATTCCATGGTGTAAATGTCCCACAACTTTTTTACCCACTCATCTACTGATGGGCACTTGGGCTGTTTCCAGATCTTAGCTATTGTAAACTATGCTGCTATGAATATGGGGGTGCATATATTCTTTCTGATTAGTGTTTCAGGATTCTTAGGAGATATTCCTAGAAGTGGGATCACTGGGTCAAAAGGCAGCTCCATTTTTAATCTTTTGAGGAACCTCCATACTGTTTTCCACAGTGGCTGCACCAGCCTGCATTCCCACCAGCAGTGTACTAGGGTTCCCCTTTCTCCACACCCTCGCCAGTGCATCTTATTTGTTGATTTGTTGATGGCAGCCATTCTGACAAGTGTGAAGTGATACATCATTGTTGTTTTAATTTGCATCTCTCTGATGATTAGTGATGTTGAACATTTTCTCATGTGTCTCTTGGCCATCTGTATGTCCTCTTTGGAGAAGTGTCTATTCAGGTCCTTTGCCCATTTCTTAATTGGGCTGTTTGTCTTTCTCTTGCTGAGTAGTCTAAGTTCTTTGTACACTTTGGAGATTAACCCCTTATCAGATACATCTTTGGCAAATAATTAATCTTTCACTATCCTCTATCATGTCTTTAGAAATTCCAGTTTTCCGCTTCTTCCTTACCAATCAGTTGATGCTCCCTGTGGTTTGGGGGTGTAGTGACTAATATATTATTAAACTATATGGATTAATTCAGGAAGCAATGCACTATTAGAACTGAATGAGACTGCAGTAGTCACTCGGTTCAATATTTTTTTAATCTTTCATATTTTTTGTCTTGTTAATAAAAATTTATATATTTAAAGTGTACAAAATGATGTTTTCATATACATATACATATACATATACATAATGAAATGATTACTACAGTCAAGTTAAATAACATATCCATATTATATAGTTATGTTTTTGTGTATGTGGTGAGAGTACCTGAAATCCACTCTCTTGGTAAATTTTCAGTATATAATACAGTGTCATGAACTATAGTCCTCCTGCTGTACATTAGATCTCAAGAACTACTCATCTTACATAAATGCAACTTTGTAACCTTTGACCAACATCTCTTCATTTCCCCCAATTCCCCACCCCTAGTAAACAGGTGAAAATGTATTGCCCACATAAATTAAATGACCAGCTCAAGTGGAAAATATTCAAGTATAAACACTACCAGATTATTAAATGAGTTTTTAGGTTGTTTATAGAATGTTTCAGTCTATGCATTCAGGATCATATTGGCAATTTGTTCTGGAGGATCAGTTTGATCCATTCTTACACTTAATAAAATATTGATTCTACTTCCTGTCCCCTTCTATTGCAATCTTCTTATTTAATATACATGTGGAATTAATGTTTATTGTAGTATGTAATATTTACATAAACAAATTTCATGTGTGAGATTCCCAGATTCTACACAATAGCCTCAAATTTTGTATGGAACTCGAACATTATAAGAAATGCTTTCAAATGAATGACAAAAACAATTAACTGCATTTAATTGCTCTTTCTAATTTGAATGTTATTTTAGTGTTGATTTGTTGATTAGTTTTCCCCATTTGAATATTTTTATCAAGCTTTACTTTTCATGCTAAAACTGGACCCTTTTTCTTGACAGGTCCTAAATCTTCTGTTTCAATTTTATCACCATCATTGTTCTATTTTTCTCTTCTAGTATACAAAATATAACACAATAAGTTTATAATTAAAATTTTCTTCAGGAAACTATGACCAACTTTTTTTGAAAGTATTTAAACTTGAGGAGATCTTTAGCATCACTTTTCCCCAGAAATCAGAAGGGAGTGGGGAAGAGAGGAGAAGAGAAGCAATTATTTGAAGTGTTAATTGTAAATTAGTTATTTCATATTACATTTATGTAGAAATCAAAGTGAGTACCTGAAAAAAATTTTGAGTGATAAGAGAGCTAAGAAGGTAGACAAAGATGCCAGAGAAAATAAATCTCATTTGATAGCCGATTGGCACTTTCTGTGCTTTAGAGATCAATAAAAAGAGATGCTGCCCAAGTGGGCAATACTGTAAATATGAGAAAATTTCCCTAGCCAGTTTTGCTCAGTGGTTAGATCACTGGCTAGCAGACTGAAGGGTCTTGGTTTCTATTCCAGTCAAGGGCACATACCTCGGTTGCAGGTTCGATCCCTGGACCCTGGTTGGGGCTCACGCAGGAGGCAACCAATTGATGCATCTCTTTCACATTGATCTCTCTCTCTCTCTGAAAAGCAATGGAAGAAATATTCTTGGGTGAGACTTAAAAAATACATATCTCTATAAGAAACTGCCCCCAAGCTCATTAGTCATCAGTGAAATAAAATTTCAAACCAAAATGCATTACAGCTAAACATCCATGGCAAATGCTATGAGAAAGATTGATAATAACAAGGTTGGCAGGAAGGTAGAGCAATTTGAAGCCTTGTTCATTTCTGTCAGGAGGGTAAATTGGTATAATCACTGGAAAATTCTTGGCAATATTTACTAAAATTGTATATATGCACAGGCCTATGATACAAGTACAACCTTCCTGAGCTTAGGAAAACTAGAGAGCACTTCAGCACTACAGCTAGGAGGCTATTTCAAACAGCAGAATAACTAAGAAAAAGCACAAAATGTGAAAGACCTGGCACTAAACAGAACTCAAAAATGACACTTAAAACAGGATCATTAAAACAAAAAGGCAAGTGTGACATTGTGGTGTCTCATCTGGGAAAGTATGTGTTGGAAAACACAAATTTTGCAGCTACACACATGTCCATAAATGGCCACAAAGGTGCTGAGAGTATTAACTTGCGTGTCATATATCAAGTTTAGTGAGTAGGCAAATTCACTAATATGAACTTCACAAATAATGAAGATAGGTCCTGCACACATGTGTGTGTGCATGTGTGTAAATATATATGTACACAAATTTGGATATATTTGTGTGTATACGTTTTTAATTGTATATATGAGGTTGTTTCCTGAACATGAACATTTCCTAACAAGCTTAACTGGTACTTTTGATTCTGACATGGAGCAGATTCTAGCTATTTCTCATCAATTCCATTTTGCAAAGGATAATAAAACTCAGATTAGTTCATTTTCTCACCACCTTAAGACATGGAGGTAAGAATTTGCAGCAGCTAAACATTTGACTTGAAGGAATTACTGTGGTGCTGATTTCTATTCCAATTCTTGGGTCACAAGGGTTTTCTTCCTCATTCTAAAATTTATGTGAAAAGGAAAATTCTCATCCCAAAACAATACACAATGTTACATTGTTGTTCGCAATTCCCTCTGTTGCTGATCACAATATGATGTAAATGCATGCTTTTTGCAACTGATAATGTTAATTGCCCAGAGTTCTCAGATTACCATCTACCAATAACAAGGGTTAGATGCAACCTCAGAAATCTTGTTTTTCCTTGTGTCTAACATCTCTTCTATCTAAAAAAATCTGTGATATTAAGAGCCTTTCCCTTTTCATTTTCTATGTAAGCAGAATTAGATAATTAGATTTGTTCTCTGAACTGATGACCTTGACATATCAAAGAAAAGATGAATTATTTTCCCAAGTACTTCCCCAACAAGTTTGACAATCAATCATCAGTAATATATTTGGTGGTGTTAAGTTTATGCAAGTAAATCAAAGAAAATAAAAGGAGTGTCATATTTTAGTTGCTGATGTTTTTAAAATTCAATAATTTCAACCCAATTCCCTTTTGTGTTTACTTAACAGACATTTTTGTTTCCTTTCTCTCTAAAATTTGCATAGAAAAATCTAGCCAAAGCTCATATAAACAATCAATGCATTTATTTCATAAAAATTTAGTACTAAGATCAGTTCTTTTAGGAACACTCTTTTCTCAGGACCTTATTAGATTTTCTACTACTCTTGTATTTGTTTTGATGACTGAGACTTCAATTTATTATTTCTACAATACTATTTTAAATATAAATCTCCAAATCTCATATTCCTATTCTTTGGGGGCACTTTTCTGAAAGAAGAATTTGCTTAATGTATAAAACTAATGATTGAAAAGTTTTGACCTAATGTCTATGGAATCCACAACAACACTTAATGTGAGATCCAGAAGCTTTAAAAAATATCTGTGAGTTTGCTTTATACCACAAATTTTAAATGCCTTTAAGCACATGTCTCTCAAGTATTTATTTGGGTAATACCTTTTACTTTCATATTCTACACTGAAGATTTTTGTAAAGCATCTAATTTTTTATGCTCTTATTCTGGGCCACATATTGTCTATGGTTGTCCTACTTTTAATTATTTGCCCTACGTATGTTTCTGCAGATCTTTGGAGCAATTTATAGCTCAGTAAAGTCTAATTGGAGTTTTATGACTGTTAATTATTTAAATAAGTCTACCAAAATATTCGGTACTTATCTTATGCTCTTTTCATAACTGCATCCTCAAGCTGTACCTCATATTTCTAGAAAAGAGTTGTTCTTGAGTGAAATAGCTCTATCCTAGATTGACTTACCTCCATTCATGTCTTGTCTCATGTGTCAACATAAAAAATAATTTTTCATAGTGGTCTATGGATTCCAAACTAAACTAGTTTCATTCATTATTTTCTTTCATATCACATTACATTCTTTTAATCACTTAACACCACTAAGAGAGAGAGAGATTTTTTTTAATATTGGTTTCCACCATTTTTGTATAAACTCCATAAAGGCAGGAATTTTATTCACTATGTATTCAGGCTGCAATAGAAAGATGCCATAAATTGGGTGGCTTATAAATGATAGAAATATATTTCTCATAATTCTAGAATTCAAGGTTAAGGTTTTGGCAGATTCGGTGTCTGGTTAGGGCCTGCTTCCTGGTTCGCATAAAGCTCCTCATATGGCAGAAGGGGCTACAGAGCCCTCTGAAAGTTTCCTTCATAAAGACACCAATCCCATTCATGAAAGCACCATCCTTATGACCTAATTAACTCCCAAAAAACCCACCTCTTAATACCATGATATTGGGGATTTGGTTTTAGTATGCGGGTGTTGGGGAAACAAACATTCAGTACATAGCACTTTGTGCTTGGTTCACTACTGTTTTGTTCACTATGGTGTATCCATCTATGTCCAGCACAGAGCCTTTACCAAGTACGGTGTTCAAAGACTATTGATGCAAAGAATTAAAACAAATGTTTTTCCCCTCTAATATTATTCATAAAACAATGCTTAACTCTCTTTTATCTTCAAATTCTTCAAAATTGACAAAACTCTTTATCATACACTTATATGAAAAATTCACAACCTAAATGATTTACAAATATTAAACCATAAAGGAATTTGAGTATATTACCCATCCACATGCATGGACCATTTGGGGTTTCATATTTTGTGATCTGAAATATGGAATACAGAATGTCAATTTCATCAGTACCATGTACATAAATCCCCTGCCTCTCTTTTGTTAAAGACACCAAATTATTTACCAGGACCTCATCTATTTACCTTCTTTTGATTTCATTAATATGGGAATCATTACTAAGAGCAGTTCTAGTACAATAACTCTAAAGTCCAAATATGGTACTCAGGACACTCTCATCTCTAAGCTGCTTTTACTCAACTGCCTCCTCTGCCAGTGAGTTTCCAAAGTAGTCCAGGACATACTACCAGCACCTACAGTTTTATATCTACAGTACTTGGGAAGTCCCAGGGTAGGCACAGCCCCTATGGAAGAAATAAGGTATGTGTCTGGTGTGTGGGTGCATGCGAGCACATGTATTATCTAGCTTTAGGTGGTACAGTGAATTAACTAGACAAACCCCGTAATACACAGACCTAGTCTCTAACCAGTTGTTACACAATTAAACAAGAGCGGGAACTGCATAAAGTCAGACAGGATTTAGCAATGTCTTTCAGAAAAGGCACATGAAGCCTCCATGGAGGCTTTCAAGGATGAAACGATGCTCTTCCCTGCCAAGCTTAGCTCTGTCTCTAGAGAGAATTATTCTGCATCACTTCCTTAGCTATTACAAGCTGCACTGGGCTCTCTTTGTGGTTGGAAGATTGCCATATCTCAGGCCATAGATCCTGCAGAAGATTGATCATAGCCCTCTCTAGTTCTAAATTCCCTTTCCACCTAGTAGATCTTATCAAAGTATGTTAGGACTGAACTATTCCCCATTCTTTATAGGCCCTAATTTCCACTGATGTCTTTCTGACTCTGTACTTATTCCTCTACTTTTACTTACCTGATTGTTGAGTTTAGGAGAAGAAAAGAAGTTTACTTGGGCCAGCCTCTTAAAACCCTCAGTCTTTTAGATCCAACTGCCTGAAGATGAAGTAGAACATATTATCTTACCCTTTGTGTCAGGTTTACCACAGCAACTCTCCCTCGTAAAGGAACTGTGCACATCCAGCTTTGTCAGTGACACTTTGAAAGAATGTGTCACATAAAGAAATATATAAACCAGCTCATTGGTTTCATATACAAAGCTATATCTCCAATTTGCTTAATCAGTATTAAAGAATAGCTTCTCTATGTATCTATTTCTCATATTTTCCCCCCACAGGTAGTTGTGAATGACACAGAGAAATTTAGGGGTGCTATCTACTGGCCATTCAGAATTGCACTGTGTAAGAAATAAAAAAAATTACAAAAAAATGCACATGTAAATTCTGGTTGAATTTTAAATCAAACATCATGAGGAAGGTTACCATTGAGCAGAAGATTAAAACATAGATAGATTTTCACTAGCTAAAAAAGCAGCTAGGGAAATCATTGGCTGCTTCCTGCATGCCTGCTTCTGGGGATCGAGCCCTCAACCCAGGCATGTGCCTTGACCGAGAACCGAGACGGCACTTCATCCACTGAGCCACACTGGCTGGGCACTATATATTGTACACTTTATATCAAATCACATTATAATCGCAGGAATTGAAAACTTCAAGGCTCTATAGTTGCATGTTGGCCTTGTGTCATTATTGAATATAATCCTTTATTTTTTTTTTACTCTTTCATAGCAATATATAAATATTATTTCATTAAATAAAGTTATACAGTGTCTCCATGTCTTGGCCACCATGAATAATACTGCAATGAACATAAAGGTGTATATATCTTTGCAAGTAATTGTTTTCAAAATTTTGTGGTAGATACCCAGAAGGGGGTTGCTGGGTCATATTGTAACTCTACTCTTAATTTTTTGAGGAACTTCCATACTGTTTTCCATAGTGACTGTACCAGTTTATATTCCTACCAGCCATGGACGAGGGTCCCCTTTTCTCCACAACCTCTCCAACACTCATTATTATTTGTCTTGTTGATAATGGCCATTCTAACAGGTATGAGGTATATCTTATTGTAGTTTTGATTTGCATTTCCCTAATAGCTAATGATGTTCATTGCAGCATTATTCATGGTGGCCAAGACGTGAAAACAACCAAAGTGTACTACGACAGGCGATTGGATAAAGAAGATGTGGCACATGTACACAACTGACTACTACTCACCTACAAGAAAAAACAAACTGCTGCCACTGTGACAACATGGGAGGACCTTGAGAGTATCATGCTAAGTGAAATAAATCAGACAGAGAAATTAAGAACCATATGATTTCACTCATATGTGGGATATAAAACTGAAAGTAACAAATGAACAAGAAAAACAAACAAAAACTCATGCACACAGACAACAGCATGGTGGTTACATAGAGAAGGGGGTGAGAGGACAGTGAAGGGTGAAGGGGGTCAAATATATGGTGATGGAAGATTTGGAAGTTGGGTGGTAAACACACAGTGCAATGTACGCATAATGTAGCATATAACTGTACACTTGAAACCTATGTAATTTTATTAATGAACGTCCCCCAATAAATTTAACTTAAAAAAGTAAAAAAAAACCCCACAATGTTTATAATTACAAAGGGATGTTGGTTCAGAGGGATGGAGATACACTGATATAGGAGGTAAAAAAGGTAAAAGCACTATTATAAGAATAGGTTATGGTTGGATAAAAATCCAAAGTCTGTTATTTTTAGCTATTTGAAAATATCAGTTTTCTTTCAGGGGACAGCCTAGGGAGTTTCTTGCAGAAAGGATATGTAGGTGTTAGCTGATCAGGACTGGGGAGGGGGGGAGTTTAGGGTCTGTCGGCACGTAAATATGACAAAATGACTTTCAGACCTGATTCAAGTTTTGAGAATATAATTTATTTCGAAATACATTTTCTAGTTAAGAAAGAGATGAGAGATACAAGAGTAACTGATCTGAAATGCCCTTTAATAAGCATCTAAAACAAAATGAACAAGGACAGCAAAACAGCAGCAACAAAAACTCAATTTCAAACTTTAAAAACTAAAAAATAAATCAGAAATTAAATCTCTCAGCATGATAAAACATTATGCTTAAGGGAAAATATGTTTATATTGGTAAATATTAATGCTATGCTAATATGCACTGTTTTAGTTTGCATTTTGAATCTATTTTTGAAACAAATCAGAACAAGAATATTTTTCAAAATGAGTATTAAATTAAATATAAACACAAAAATGCATTCTGTTTTTTCTATTTATATTAAGAATCTATTTTTCTCCAATTTTCTTGCATAACCCAAATAAGAAAGAAATGTCTCATTTACTTTTAAAAGTAAAAGTATATTCTCTACACATAATTTTTTAAGAAAAATAATGAACTTGTTGAGGTCTAAAGTCTCACTGAATATTAATACTAAGGCAGAGAAACTTTGGAAAATGTCTCCGTCTGTTGAGAGTTCATCCCGCAGGACATGATATTAGTACTTGTCCATGTAATTTATTCAACTATTCATATATACTTACACAAAGTTTTAAAGATAATATGAAATATTATTTCTTCAGTGTAGCTTACATAGCCTTTGGTGTGTAACCTAAATTTTTCTATATCAAAATTAATTATTTATATTCATCTATTATTCCTATTCTATTAAAAACTCTTTAGTCCATAAAAAAATTATTTATTAGTGTTTTATTTTTAACATCCAGCAAAGAACATGAGACAGTTGCTAGCCTAAGATTATTTTTTTGAATTAAATATTTGATCAACACATATTTGAATTTCAACTTCAGATGCTTAAAATTAACTGGATTTTTTATTGTATAATAAAATATACAAAATAATTTCATCAATATTCAACTTTCAAAAGGATACTAATTGGCATATTCAATTTTGTTACAATTGTGTGATATTAAATTATGAGCCATTATTATGTAAAATTATTGATTATGAATAAATTATTCATAAAAGTTAACAGAGGATAAAGATAATTTAAATATAGTTAAGTAAAATATTCTCAAATAAAGGATATATTTTTAAAAAACCACTACACTAAATTATATTGTAATAATTTTGACTTGGTAATCAATTTCTATCTTACCTATATTTTATTTGTAAAATTTTTGACTCATTTTACTTATTTTCTATATATCACAAACTTTCACATTCATTTCAAACTATAAGTCAATATGATGCAGCTATAAATTATTTAACCATACAATTATTTCTCATATTCTAGAAAACTTTTTTTTTCTAATTTAACAATAATTGTATAATATTTCCCTGATTTTTGAAAAGTTAAGAGTGTATGATACAAACTTTAGCACTAACACTGAAACTGTAAAGAAAGATAACTAAAAAGCAAATAGAAGAATTAAAAGGAATTAAAAATATATATTCAAATAAAATCCATATTCCATGCTTCTATGTCTCTGGATCTATTTTGTTCATCAGTTTATTTTGTTCATTATATTTCACATATAGTGAGATCATGTGATATTTACCTTTCTCTGACTGGCTTATTTAACGTAGCATAACACTCTTCAGTTCCATCCATGCTGTGCCAAAGGGTAAGAGATCCTTCTATTTTACAGCCACATTGTATTCCATGGTGTAAATGTCCCACAGATTTTTTATCCACTCATCTACTGATGGGCACTTGCGCTGTTTCCAGATCTTAGCTATTGTAAATTGCTCTGCTATGAACATAGGGGTACGTAAGTTCTTTGTGATTGGTGTTTGGGGATTATTAGGATATATTCCTAGAACTGAGATCACTGGGTCAAATGGCAGTTCCATGTTTAATTTTTTGAGGAAACTCCATACTGTTTTCCACAGTGGCTGCACCAGCCTGCATTCCCACCAGCAGTGTACCAGGGCTCCTTTTCTCCACACCCTCGCCAGCACTGACAAATCCAAGGGAAGGCAAGAGTGGGGGAGTAGGTAGGGAGAGGTTAATCAGAGAATTTATAAATGCATCACCCTTGGGCACAGTCAATAGTATGGGGAAGGCCTGGGAGTGAGTGGGGCGGATGTGTGGTGGAGGGGATCAATGGGGGAAAAAAGGGATATCTGTAATACTTTCAACAATAAAAATATATTAAAAATAAAATAAAAAACAAACCAAAAAACAAATAAAATCCATGTTGATGTAGAAAAAAAACTGCAGGATAATGAAAATTAAAGGAAACACACACAAAAAAGGTAAAAAAGTATATCAAAATTCAAATATAAGAATAATTACATTAAATATTATTAGCCTATACACTTGAATTAATAGATAGTATCAGAATGAACAAACCAGTGAGACCCAACTGTATGCTATTTATAAGAGTTGCAGTTTAATATAAAAACACAGACAGTTGAAAAATATCTAGATAGACAAAAATATAACATGTAAACAATAAATATTAGAAGGATGGAGTGAGATATTAATATAAAAATATGCAGTATTAGAAATAAAAATGAGCAGCCCTTTTTTCTTTCTCTCTCTCTCTCATAGTGTGCCCCCTTTCCTTTCCCCAGGCATTTTTTCCTTGCCTCTCTCTTTCGCCTAAGTGTCAAGGGATCCTTCTTTTGCCTCTGTCACTTGTTTCCTGAGCCCATTTCCTCTACTGCCCATTTCTTCTACTTCTGTGACTTTCTAAATAAACTTTCTGTTAGACAGTGGTACCTCAGTTTTCCAACACGCCTCAGAAGTCGAACATGCCACGCGGCTTCCACTTAGTGCAAGACCCCGAGGCCCACTGTCGGCTGTTCATCACTCCATTTTTGAACTTTGCAGAACTCGAAAGGTCTTCCAGAACGGGTTACATTTGAAAACTGAGGCACCACTGTAGTTTGAGTCTTGGTTCTGAATTCTTTCTTAGCCAGACCTCAAGTATATCTGACTCCATCAGTCAAACACCTGGTGCCATTTTACCACCAACACATCCGTTGGTACTGATGATAAAAATGAAGAGAAAGTGAAGAAAACTAAAAGTTTGATGAAGGTGACTTTATAAATACTTGTAGAAACATTAAAGATCAGCAAAGGATTGCATTTTAAGGGGCAAATCATGCAGTCAGTGGACATATTTCAGCCTTCTTTCTCTCTGTCTGGCCAGGATTTTGGTGACAAAACCAGTTACTCAAAGAAATCCATGTGGCAAATAATCGATAAATTGAAGTATTATCTAATCATAAATGCTGCAGTTCAGACATATCAAGAATATTGTTCTTTTTTAGCCAGGAGACCAGTCATATTATTTTTTACCCACAAAAATATTCCATAGAAATAGTTATTCAAAACTCCAAATCTTTATGACTTATGAGAAACAAGCATACACCAAGTATTAAGTAATTTTTAAAAATTTATTATAATTTTCCCCATCACTATTTATCCCCCATATACCTCTTACACCTCCACCCCCCTCTTCCCCCAATCACCATACTGTTGTTCATGTCCATGAGCTCTTTCTCTTTTTTTTCTCAATCCCTTTCCCACCCCGTATAATGCCCCCCCACACCCACCCAGAGCTTTCTGCCTGCTTTCTATGAGTCTGTCTTTATTTTGCTTGTTAGATCAGTTTGTTCATTAGATTCCACATATGAGTGAAATCATATGGTACTTGTCTATCCGACTGGCTTATTTCACTTAGCATAATATTCTCCAGGCCCATCCATGAGTTGCAAAGGGGAACATTTTCTTCCTTTTTATGGCCGAGTGGTATTTAATTGAGTAAATGTACCATAGCTATTTTATCCACTCATCTACTGGTGAACACTTGAGCTACTTCTTTGTAATTAAAATTAGTAAGATTGATGATTTTAAAAAAAAACCCACATCATCCTTATGAGAACATCAGTCCATGTACTGTTTTCTAGTGCATTAAAAAGTGATGCATCAGTGAAAACAATATTAACAATTCTTTAAAAGATAATGATATTTCCAAAGCACCAACCTTTAGAATAGACAGAGTTTATATAACCTAAATTACTTCCCTTCTCCATTGAAATAAGATTGAGGAAGACTGATTTTTTTCTATATTACATCATTTAGTCTATTTTTTCTCAGAAAATAAAATTACCTAAGATTTTTTCTTTGTTTCAGTGTAGGTCACCCCACCAGGTAAAGAATCACAACCAGCTGAAGTGCTTGCTGAGGTAAATACCAGTTGTAACCACAGGAGTAGTTACAGTAACAAAGACTGTAATCGTCATGAGTATTTATTTTGTTATAAATGTTTTTGTGTGAGCATTTGTGTGTATGTGTTTATATGTATATAATATTTTTATTTTCTTTCCTCTTGTACCTTCTTATCATGTAACATAAGATGCATTGACTTTATATCACAATATTCAAGAATTGTTAACTTTACATCATAGTATTTAAGTTCTAGGATATCCAAGAGAAGAATAAACATCACTCTTGGAATTTATATCTTTTTCTCAAGGAAGGGTTTGCCATTCTTAATTGTACGAAGGATAGTTGTGTCATGTTAGGAAGACATATCAGACTGTTATTTCCTTTTTTCAGAAATGAAATGTGGTTTAGGAGACGCATATAGGTGCCAAACTGACATGGGGTGAATTTGTGATGGTTAATTTTTGTGTCAACCTGGGTAGGCCATGTTACCCAGGTTTTTGTCAGTATTTTGGAGGTTCTTCTGGTGGTGTTTCTTTGGATGAGATTAATATTTAAATCAGTGGATTTTGTGTAAAGCAAATTAACTCTGTTGTATGTGAGTGGGCCTCATTCAATCAACTGAAAGCTTTAATAGAACAAAGACTAACCTCCCATCAAGAAAGGAATTTTCAAAAAGGCAGCCTTTGAAGTTGAGCTGCACCATGGCTCTTCCCTGGGTCTGTTGGTTTACCTTACAGGTTTTGGAATTGCAAGTCTCTATAGTAATGAGGCCATTACTTAAAATTGGTTCTGTTTCTCCAGAGAATCCTTTGTAATACCTCCCCCAAATCAGAACTTCCTTAGAGTAACTCTAAATCTTACTTTTTCCTTTGTCTTTATTTCTTTCGTTTCTCTTTTCTCTTTTCTTCTCTTTTCTTCTCTTTTCTTCTCTTTTCTTTTCTTTTCTTTTCTTTTCTTTTCTTTTCTTTTCTTTTCTTTTCTTTTCTTTTCTTTTCTTTTCTTTTCTTTTCTTTTCTTTTCTTTTTTCTTTTCTTTCCTTTTCCTTCTTTTTTCTTTCCTTTCCTTAATAACCTCTATATTCAATAACCTCACATCTTACCCTCCATGATTAAATATTAGCTTCATTTTATTTATTTCTGAAAAGAATATGCTTTTAGCTCAAAGATTTTTAAAAAAAAAAAAATCCTGGAATGGCTTATTCAGTCTTATCTAGTCATATTTTTTGGTCATATTTTCTTGATGTGCTTCACTAACATCAATTTGAATGTCCATTTCACTGAGAAGCTTCTGTGGAAAAAACTCAGATATTAATTTCAAAAGTTAAAATTCAGGGTAAGGTGGAAGGGGTGGGAACAGGTTAACTAAAGAATTTAACATGCATATATGGATAACCCATGGACACAGACAATAGTGCTGTAGGCTGGGGGGGGGGGTTGCAATATAGAGGGGGTCAAATGGGAAAACAAGGACATCTGTAATACTTGAGCAATAAAGATAATTTTTTTAAAAAAAGAAGTTTAGTGGTGAACTTTGGAGACTACACATAGAGCTTATTTATGCAGAAACAAGTTATGAGAGTTGCTTAAATAAATGTAGAATGCAAAATCAGTGCGGCTTACAATAAATGTCAAAAACCACATTGCATTCATGGGCAACAATTATGAGTAGAATGCTGAAATAGCAAAGCATTAGCTTCCCCAATTAAATATAAAATTAGAGTGAATACAATAAGTGAGAATAATTTTCAACTATTACTATTCTCTTTCATCTGAAATGCTAGCTGAGTAATGATCAGGAAAATGGGTAAGGCACAATATAGTTCTAAATGAAAAGGGCAACATCATAATCAATGCTGAAATAAATTTATTATAACACATAGGCATAATTGGGCCACCTCATGAACTTTACATATACTCATAGAGGACTTTTTAGTTATTGTTAGTACCGCCCTAAAAAAAAGAAAGAAAAAGGGAAATTTCAGGATAATAAAATGAATTATTTAAGAGCACAAAATAAGCATAAATAAGTATACTTCTAATAACAGTGTTTCAAATATTTGAATTGACTAATACTATTCACTCATAACGCGATAGGAAAACTGAACAAAAAAAGTAAAGACAAGGATGACCTGACAATAAATGGAAATACACTGAATTAAATTATAACTGAAATAAAAAATTATGGGATGCAAAAAAAGCAGTGCCTAGAGGGAAAAGCATAGCTTTAAATGCTTACTTTCAAAATCAAGATATATCAAAATCTTAATGACTAGCTTCTACTTTCAGAAGTGTAAAAAGAAACAGAAAATTAGAACCAAAATTAGCAAGTAAAAGGAAATAATGAGAGGTAAAATCAATGCAATATAAAAGAGCTAAGCAACAGAGGAATCAATAAAGTCAAAACTTGTTTAAAATAAACAAAATTGATAAACTGAAAGAGAAATAGAGAAAGAAAAACGCAAATTATCAATATCAGAAATGAAAGAAGGATCATTGCTGCAGATCCTATAGAATTAGGAAGACTGATAGAAATTATGAACAAAATTATGCCAGGAAGCTTGATTAATTAGATAAAATGGGCACATTTTTCAGAAAATACAATTTATCAAAACTACTGATACAAAAAGAACAAAACAATAAATATATAGCCATGTGTATGCAAACATACATATACATATACATATACATATACATATACATATACATATACATATACATATACATATACACTACTCAGATTTTTTTTTTTAATCAGAACACATTTCTAAAAAGAAATCTCTAGAACTAGGTATCTTCCTTTATGAATTCTGTCAGACCTTTAAGGAAGAAATAGCATCATCCTCATATAAAATCTTTCAGGAAATAAAAGAATAACTTCTTGACTTGTTTTATTAATTCATCATCATAAGCCTAGTAATGAAATCTGATGGAATCATTACAAAAAGTAAAATAAAGAGCAACGTCTCATGAATATAAATTCAGAAATAATGAACAGAAAGCATCACTGTGCCAGTACATATAAAAGTAGTTAGGAATTTCACTGTTTACTTCATCATTACTACTACTATATTATTACTCCATATGGTAATAATTTGGGATCTAAAGTAATTCATTAAAAAACTAGTGTGTAACAGATTTTCTATATTAAAATGTATTCATCAAAATATATTTATTAATTGAAATGCTGCTTCTTTTCCTAATAAAAAAGCAAAATAACTTTTGCTATATGTGCAATAATTGGACAGTCTGTGGTAGGTAAGCTCAAACTGAATTTCTAAAGACTACTTTTCTCCTTTGGCCTTATTTAAATAGTATTATTATTTTAATTTTTGTGGTATCATCAAGGTTAAGTTTTTTTGCTTATATATCTTGACCACTACTGTGAACTTGCTAATGCTTCAATGTTTTACAAATTATGAATAGCCTAATTAAAATTCTTTGAGATATTCAGAATAAAATGTATTGATTGACTTTTGACCTGTGCCACAGAACATGATAAAGAATCCAATAACGATTAGTATACAGGAATTCTCCTTCCTACCATCTACTGAATCTGTTGATAGAATTTCCTAATAATAATAATAATAATAATGCAGAAAGAAATAAGGTAACTTATTCTGTTAAATGTATATTTCAGCTGCTCCACTATTGACATTCATGAAAATAATCTGCTCATGAAGGAAGTGAGCAAACCACATAGAGTGGTCTGTTATGATATAGAGGATTACTCTGATATTGCTAAAACCAAAATACTAGGATTTCCAATGTATATATGGCTATTAAGCTTTTACTGGCTAAACTTTATACATAAAATTTTGTCAATATTTTCTCCCTTGTTACTTGTATTTTTTAATTTAAAAGATTTTTATCAGTCTTGAATAGAATCTTACATTAAAAAAGGTTAAAATTACAATTAAAACCCTTTAATCATGCTGAAAGACAACAGGGAAGGGGAGACAGTCAAATATACAATTATAAAAAGGCTTCGTATAGTTTATTTCTAAAGCAAGATGCTTGTTCCATTTTCATGCATGATTATATGCAAAAGATTTATGAATTTATTGTGAAAATCTATGAGTATATATATATATGAAGATTTCAATGGTTAACTGAATTAGGTATTCTCCCACTCCTAGTCATTAATATATATTTTTGTCTTTCATGTCCATATAAATTTTATAGAATAAGAATTAAGCATTCAATAATAAAGACACTTCCCTTTGCATTTATTCCTTTACTTTAAATCTTAGGATTCAATTTAGTTCTTGTTTGAAATTAGACCATTCTAATATTGTGCAGAGTTTTATATTATGCTTTCCTAATCTACTGGGCATAGCAATAGCAGAACTTGAATGACAGACTCAAATCATACTTCTTGGGTTGCAGTCCTTTCTCTGGCACTTACTGGTTTTGTGGCCTTGGGCAATCTATATAACCTCTCTGACTCATTTTATAAATGACAATAGATATAACATCATCTAATTCATAGAGGTTTTATGATTCTATGATATTATCCCCACCCAGAATATCATTAGCAGCAGTAGCTGCAAAATCATTATTTCCATCATAATTTACTATGCTTTTATTTATCTTTTGATATGCACTGAGCATATCCATTTTGCTATCTATTTAATTATCTTCACAAACCTGCTAAGTGAGTCAGGTATGAAATAGAGATGTCTACAGTAACCAGGCACATGGATGAAGAGGGTAGGGGAAACAATAGGGGATGGTTGGGATAGTTTCAGAATGGAGAACATACGCCTTCTGTAAAGCAGTCAGGCATTAGTTCCAGGTGACACCTGTCATGTTAAATGCTAGCCCAATGTTGTCAAACATCTTATTTTTCAAATGAAGTCAGTGATCTGTATTTGTACTTCAAATTCACAGTGGTTTAATAATGGGAAAAATTAAAATAATTTAAGACACTCGAGAGGCTAGCATCATATGTGATAATGAAAAATGTGATAGCTGTTATGTTTGCTACCTTGGAAACTGGCATTAGTAACCTAACTTCACAGAGAAACAAGATAAAATTTACAACTTGTCTAAGGTCATGACCCATGTAAGTACCTCAGCTAGTATTTTAAACAGTATCTTCCAACTGGACATGCTCTTTTAACTACTAAGTGTGTGGTTTCCAAGCCAAAATGCAGAATTCACTTTCACTTGACAGCACTGCTGTCTTCACCAATCTTAAGATTCTTGTCTAAAAAAATCAGTTTCAAAACATTAAATTTTTTTCTCACATTTTCATTTCATTAACATCTGATACTATTGAGCATCATTGAATGCAGATTCTTTGCTGCATACTTAGGAGAAACTTTGCTCCTGTTTTGCTTTCTGCACAGGGACTGCACCCACCTGAATGCAAGACTAAGTAATTTGTAGGGCTCAGTGCAAAATGAAAGTGTGGGGATCCTTGTACAAACAGAGTGCCTGACATGCACACGGAGTGAGTTTCCTACACCTAATTCAGCAAGTACCCATTTTGTCCACACATAGGCTTCAGGACTCACTAAAGTTGGATTAAATTGATTTAAAAAATTTTTGGCTGACACTTTAATTTTTTCCAATTTTATTGAGATATAATTGACATATAATATTGTGCAAGTTTAAGGTATAAGATGTGATGATTTGACATATGTACATATTGCAAAATGATTACCACAATAAAGCTATTTAATATTCATCATCTCATATAGTTACTAATATTTTTTGTGGTGAGAACTTTTAAGAACTACCTTACCAACTTTTAAGTATACAATACAATATTGCTAGTTAAAGTCATGAAGCTGTACTTTAGATTCCTCAGAACTTATTCATTTTATAACTAGATGTTCACAACCTTTGACCATCTTCACCCATTGTCAGCACCTACTTCCTTACCCACTCCCTTTAAATGTTGTGCCTAGAAAGGTGACCTCATCTTATTTCTACTCCTATTACTGTGGTTCTAATTTAAATATAATCTCCTAAGGGATTTTAGCATGAGACATACATGGGTAACAAACTACAATCAGGTGAATGCCAATTTCTCAATAGCTTTGACTAGCTAAATAACTATGTTGTCTTATTTCAAACACCTTAAATAATGGTGTTATAAGATTTATTAGATGGATTCCACATGAATAAATGATGTGTAAAAAGGGGTCTATAACTAAATAAGGGTGTCTGAACATCGAGAAGTTATTTTAATTATTTGGATTTAACTTATTAACCTATATAATGATAAAACTAGTATTATTAAGTTAAACAGATGATATTTATCAAATATCAGGATTTTCCTATGAATAACAAAACACCTCCCCCCAATAAGTCACCAGAATTTCTTTGTATACTTTGGTAGTTAAATAAGGTTTAAAAAAAATAATCACTCTCCTTTTTCTAACATGGAGAATTTTAGACTTCATGTTTTCAAATTTTCTTTGCATATACACAATATACTTATTGCTGATTACCAAAGCAGAAAAGTGCATTTTCAGACAGATAGGAGACTCCACACTCCCCTCTTATGTTCTCAACCAAAATAACAAATAAATATGGGAGAAAGACAAATAATGTAAATGACTAACCATGAGGTAATGATAAACACTTTGGAATATTTATATAACTGAACATTATACACTTTGATGAATTTTAACTCTGTCATTTCTTCCTTATTTATTATTTGGCATTATTCTGTAAAGAAGAGTTTTTCCTTCTTCCTCATTTATTTATTGCACACAATGAATTTATGGTCTTTCACTATTAACTGATGACAGTCTTCCAATGTCTTTATTTAGATAATGTTTATGCTTCCTGGAACACTAATATATCCCCTACCCAAAGCCAAGATAAAATTTATCTTGAGTAGGGATGACAAATAAATTGAATATGTATAGCATCATCAATATATTACTAGAACTACAACTTTTAACATCTGAATATTAGTTGCTTTTAAAAATATCTATGAAGAAGCTCCATTGTATACATCTCCAAGTTTAATTATTATATTAACATTTATTTTCAATAAAGATCTCTAGGACAAGCACAATAATCATTTATATTTTGATGCTTAAAGAGAGGTACTTTGTCAGTTGGAAAATTAGCGATGACCAGGGTCACTCCAATAAATTCAACAAAAAGGGGGGAAAAAGAAAGAAAATAAAATTAGCAGTGAAATGCAGCTATTAAACTAAAATCTCTGTCATTCAAAGGACTAATGCCTATTACACATTATGTCATACTAGAATGAGTTATGACATTAAATAGTCTCACCTAATAAAAGTTGTTCATTTTACTGAGAAATTTAGGATCGTTTTGTTAAACATTCATAATAAACTGTCTGTGAAAAGTTAGTAAACGTACTAATTAAATCATCTACTATTGAGATTTAAACAAATAGAAATGGTCCATTTGTAGACTTTCTGTCCTCTAGTCTTTGCCACATTGCTATGTTTCTTATCCCAATTTAATGACTATTTTGGTCACTTTTAAATGGCATTCATTTCTAAGAGTCCATGGTTACAACAAGCATTTTCAAAATTCTTATATAATAAGTCAAGTTCATCATAAATTTCATACATTAAACAAAATTATAAGTAACCAAGGTATTGACAGGTGAGTAAATATGAATCTGAACATAAATAAAAACTATACAAATCAGCAAGAAATACCAATTACACCATCAAAGCTGTGTATTAATGCAAACAGAAAATAAAGAACACTGTATACTTGAAATCCTGTAAGTAGAAAAAATAGTAACCAGTTTCCACCAGTAATATTTCTTAACTCTTGCCTCAAATTTTATGTAGAGTAAGTTGGGTTGTGAAAGACAACATACAGAAAAGGAAATAAAGCAGAGAGTGCCTACTGTTGAGTAAAAATTACCCTAAAAGAGAAAGGCCACCTTGCATATAAAAATATTGAAAACAAAAATCGTCCTTGTAAAACAAAACACTTACTTTACAGAAAGCAATTAAAATAATAAACAGATCTCGAAGAGCAGTCTTGTTAAGACAACATTTTGGGGGTAGGGGGTGGATGGTTAATAGAAACTATTTGGAAAGTGAAAAGTGAAGGTAAACTGAGGTAAGAGGAAATGATTTACTGTTCTGCTAGAGAAAAAGGGGGGAAAAAAATCAAAGAATACACAACATTTACTATCCTACCAAAACTCAATCATTAAGGACATCAAACTTTAGAACACAAAGAAAAGAGAATATCCTTGATATAAGAATCTAGAAAATTACTCCAAAGTGACAGAAACCTTCATAAAACATGTATCTACAAACTGTCAGAAAAAATGGAAAACATTAAAATGAAAACACTTTATCGGATTATATAGATCCAAAAATCCTACACACAGAAAAAATAAACTACAAAAACTCTATAGGACGAATTAAATATGCACAGTTAGTTATATGACAAAAGCAGCATAGATCAGAAATGTAAAATCTAAGAAAAGAAATAGAAAAAAGAAAATAAATAAAATTTATTTATTTGTTTTTTAAATAAAATAATTTTAAAAAGATAATTTACAAAGGTGAAATGAACAGTGAAAAAGAATTCCCTTTTCTCTCCACATCCTCACCTTTGTTATTTGTTGACTGAGGGAATAGCCATTCTGACTAGTGTGAGGTGGTGCATCATTTTGGTTTTGATTTGAATTTCCCTGATGATTAGAGCTGTTGAGCATCTTTTCATATTTTATTTGAGAAAAAAAAAGGTGAGATCATATAAAAAATTAAGTAAATTGCAATGTAACCAATAAGAGTATATTATATTAAAAACTTCGAGGCACTGGAGAAAAAAATGCAAGAGAAATAATCATCAAAACTATACTTCAAGGGCACGCCTCCCTGATTAAAAGTAAGAAGGAAAAGAAGACACAGATGAAGACAAAGATGCAGGTGGAAGAGTAGGAGATGCAGACTTGAATTAAAACATTGAATGGGCCCATTTGGTACCTGGGAAAACTTTCTCACGTGTATCAGTGTTAAACAAATTAAGTCAAATCACTAGATTAAAATGGAGAAAAAAAACCCTCTCAGGCCTGCCAGCAAAATAAACAGGTGACATACACAGATTTCTCAAAAGCATATAAATGAAAACAACACTGTAGCATTTTCAAAATTCTTAAAGAAAGAAACTCTGGAGCAATAATTACTGTTCTTTAATTATTATTCGATAACCCAAAACTCAGAGCAAATTGTATTCATGAATCATTCTTGAACAAAATAGTAATGTGTGATCATCACACGTATGAAATAAGTATGGAAATCAGCAAAAATCTAATAATAAACATTCAATATCTAGATATAATTGTAAATCTGAGACAAAAAAATGAAAGAGTGTGGGGAAAAATACTATGTAAATGTTTTATGTTCAGAAATACATAGAAATGGCAACATAAAATTAAAAAAAATAGGAGAGTAGAAGGGAAAAGAGAAAAGAATAGCTTATTGATAGTTATATAGCTTATACATAAATACTATGAAAAACTGAACAAAGATATAAACATACATAAAACAAAATATCCCCAAAGACAAGCAATAACAAGCCAAACAAAACTCTGAAGAAAACAAAACAAAACAAAACAAAACAAAACAAAACACCTCTAAAACATTATCCTTCTCTTATAGGAAAACAGGGAGAAAAACCTGGGAAAATTAGGGCCACCAGAAAATTGGAAAACATCACCTGAAAAGATAGAGCTAGAAAAAAACAACTATAAATTTATAAATCCATTCCATCTCTTTGGTCCCTAATTAATGTGTGTGCAGTACAAGCTGAAAGCAGCTAGGAGCTAAATTATAAAAAACAATGATGTGGTATGAACCAGTGCCCAGCTCAGGTGTAGTAGACTGCAAGTCAAAACTCACCAAGTTAAGTGGCTGCTAAAAAAAAATTTTTAACAACGTTTTAAAGGACTACCAGAGAGTTCAGAGACTATACAACATAATATTTACAGTGTCTAGGATAAATACCAAAATTTTTCAACCTGTGAAGAGACAGAAAAATGTAACACATTATCAAGGAACAAAGCAATTAATGGGAGGCTACCACAATATTTTCCATTAGCTAGAAATATCAGTTAGAAACTTTAAAGTAGCCGTTAAACCTATGGTCAATGAGGTGAAGAAATTTCTCTCTCAATAAATGAAAAAAAACCCACAAAAACAATAATTGAGCAAATAAAGACATTTATAAAAGGAAACAAAGACAAACCAAAAACTAAAAATAAACAGAAGGGAATTCTAAACCTGAAAAATAAAACATCTGAAATATATATTTATCACTGGATAAGCTTAAGAGCAGGATGTAGAAGATAGAAGGAAGTGAGTACACGTCTAGCTACATCAACAGAAACCTGAAACCTGAAGAAAATGGAGAAGACTGAATAAAAATTATTGGAACTTCAATAATGTGTAGGATAGCTTCAATACATCTAACATATATGGAATTCAAATCCGAAATGGGAGGAGAGAATGAGGAAGAAAAAATAATTTAAGAAATAGTGGCTGAAATATTTCCAAATTGAGTGCAATGCTTAAATTTACAGACTAAATTAATTTAGAAAACGCCAAGCAGGATGAATTCAAAGAGAAGCACGACTAAGCATATTATGGTCAACTGGCTAAAAAACAAAACAAAACAAAACAAAACACAAAGATAAAGAAATAATCTTGAAAATAGAGAAAAATAAACAACATGATTAACCTGGACTCTCTCCACTCCTTCTTTAAGCCAGCAATGCAGTGGGGTTTTCTTCATATTTAGTGTTCAAAATAATTGAAGTTTAATAATAGTTTCACAAATGTGATTTAGCTACATATATACCCATTTTTACTAAGGCAAAGATTAAGAGGATCCATAGTAAATGGAAGAATGTTATTGTAGTCTACTTCTATAGATTAAGGGCCAAATTCAGGATTTTCCCATTCATTAAATCTCAAAATATGTAGAAGTGAGAAATGGGGTGTTGTCTATATCCAACAAAATTCAGAGTGTAGATTATTAAATTACAAGAGGTGGGATGTTAGCAAGTAATTACTGACATGTATGATGGAGTATAGATACGTCTTTAGGATTTGGGAAGGCTGAGAGGACAAGAGGACAGTTCTAAGTTACTCAAAAGAAGAGCAGCTTTTATAATATTGCCATTTTCCGTGAGATACAAGGGGGCAGTGATTGCAGGTCAAGAGGTAAGGGATACAGAAAGATCATATCAGGAGAGATATTGTCACCATTATTATATTTACCAATATTATTATAATTATGGTCATCATGTTTTCCTTCTCATCATCATTTCTTAGTGAGATTCAGCCCGAAGGAGGGTGAAAAGAGTACCCATCTTTGCCTGAAGTTGTAGGTGGCCACTGTAGATGCTCCTTTCCAACTGTCTACATTAAGGTTAGAGGGAAAGAAAGCACCCAGTAACTGATGAGTTTGCCTCTCGTTACTTTAGATGGCCACTGCTGCACCTCAGAGAGGTCCTTAGAGAATGGGAACTCTCCCGGACAGCATAGTTCGCCCAGTATCAAATTCATTTTGAAGAAAAATTGCCCCTCTCCAGTTGATCAGGGGTCACAGGTGGAAACAGAGACCACAGGGCATCATAATCATTCCCCGCAGGTGAAGGCCCAGTTTCAGTGTGAATGGCAATGGTAACAAGACTAAGAGCTTCACCGCTAAAATTCCATCAGAGAAGTTATTACAGTGTTTGGCTTTATGGATTCTGTCAAAGAGAAATGACTTCAGTGGCTGCCGCTGCTAGCTTAACTCCTGCCAAGTTCTATATACAGGCTAGTAGAACAGCTTGTTGAAATTTCAATAGAGGCTGACTCAGGAAAAAAAAATAGTAGTAACATATAGTATTCATCTGGGCTGCGTCATGACTTTCACAGAATTCAATATATAGTCTGTGTTTATACCCCGGTGTAAATCGAATCTGTGAAATTCCCAACTGTATAGTTCTCTGAGGCATTTGGCATTATACAACTTCACAGTCTTATAAAACCTGCCTAGTAAGTAAAGATTTAAACCTAAAAGAAAACTTTCACTGTTGTAGGAGGGGTGGATCACCCCCGCTTAATCAGCATAGTTATTCCTTCAGAGAAAATAGTAGTCACTTAGTCACTGTTTTGTGTAAATTTCAGGGGGGAAAAATCGTTACTAATTAGAAACAGGTAAAAGAGCATTGTAAGTTCCATTAAAACTGTACATAAAAAGATCAATATTTCAGCATGCCTAAAATATATCAATAAGGTCATACCTGAGTAGACATTTACAAGGAAGGAAATAGCCAACAGTCATAGAAGCCATATATCCGCTCAGATATTGGCTGGTTAAAATAGGCATTTCTCCAAATTTCCATTTGTGAGATATTGCTCTTCACACAGTTTTCAGGCCCATAAAGGAGAGATAGTTGTAATTATGTTGATTATCAAAGAATATATGACCATCTATCTCATTGAATTACAATGCTTTCTCTGGAAATAAATATTTCTTTATTAGATTTTATCTCTAAGTTAAACCTTTGCAAAGTGAACACTATTGAATCTGGTTTGGTACCAAAAAAGCAATTTAATTCTATTCCATTTTAGCAAGAAAAAAGACAAAATCATTTTATTTTTGAGGCATTTCTTATGTCAGTCAATATACTCAAAAGAGGAAAAAATATTATCTATAATTTAAAAAATTTTTCTTCTTATATAACACCACCTTCTCTAGAAAAATTTTGAGACAAATAAAGAAAATAGCTTGCTGACAAAAAACCAACTGCCCTTTATGCACCTATGGATTTATTTAAATGAAATAATCAAATCTAGAGTTAATTAACAATATATGATTAAAGTGCACTATAAGGAAATGTGGTTATCCAGCTAAACATTATTTAAATTTGAAAAAAAAAAACAGATTAAAATAGCCACATATTTCTGAGAGATAATGGCACAGATTTTTTTTTTTTTTTTTTAAAAAGCACATCAATTTGATTATTTTTCCCATTCAATAAGTTGCTTTTTCATTTTGTTGATTGGCCCCTTTGCTACACAACATACACATATATCAAATCAGAACATTGTACACCACAAATTTACACATTTTTGGAGTCATGAGCTGAGGGGGAAAAAGCCATGTCAATTCTTGTCTTTTGACAATATAACAAAAATACATATGAAAAGAAAAAAAAACTCACCTCTTTAGTATTTCAATTATATATTTTATGCCTGCAATCTATTGGGATTTGCCCTAAAAAAATTTTTCAAGATGCATTTTTATACCCCATCAGACTTAAATGAGACAAGCATTACAGAAGGCTATGACAAATGAAAGTTCTTTGGTTCTCAATGAAGTTGAAGAATGTAATGCACTGATACTAACTGCTGGCTATTCAATATGAGAATTTCAAATATAAAGCAAACTTAGTAAACTGTATCCATCTACCCTAAATTACAATGAAATTCAACATGAATGTTTCTAAAAAATATGAGGACACCTGTTTTTTGCATCAGTAGAATTAAATTCATACATGATAACTTTATAAAGGTCAAACCAAAAACCTGAATATGACAACAGTAATAAAATGATATTGATTTTATTCAAGCTGGAAATGTTTCCTCAAGTGGCTGAAAGTAGTTAATAATGTAATTCATTCTTAAATTCCAAATTGCAGTCATTTGTCAGTTCATCTCTAAATTGGTAACTTATTATATTAATTTTTTGGGAGGTCAGATGTTCTCCTTGTTGGCATCATCATAGATTTTTATCCAACTTAAGTATCTTTCAGCATGCCTAAAACTGAATTATGTCAGCTCCAAAATGATCAGTTGTGTCACATTTCCAATAGCACACACAATTTAAAATATAAAGCTCTCAGCAACACTGTCTATAATTTTTTAAGAAACACAGGCATATCTTGAAAACTAAAAAGTATACTTACTTCCATAGCTTTGTGTTGTAGTATTTACTAGATAAAACAGTTTACTAGATAAAACTGATATTTAAAAAATGTTCATTCTTATTTTAATGAAGAACCACTTTGTTCATTATAGTTGTATATCAGTGCACAATTTAGTATTATTGAAGACAAGGGGGAGAGAGGAAATACATTTTTCTGGCTTTCTTACTTATCCTTGTCAATTATTTTAGTTTCTTGACCAATAAACTCAAAATTCTAATCGCAGAAACCTTTTATCAAAATAGTAATTATGAACTTCGTTGATTCTTCATATATTCATGCCTTTAGTATAAATAAGCTCGTTATTATTTAACCCTGCATAAGTACGTTCATTGTTTCTCAAAGACAGGCCATGCACACTGAAAATTCCTCCCACAAATCCCTGTACCCAAAAATCTTACTTTTCCTGTATTTTTTATGTTCTGATAACAATCAGAAGATTGGTAACACAAATATGCCTTTATGCATCTTATATACCTACTGCAGAAAAAAATACAGTAAGTTTCTTTATAATGTTTTATAATGCTTTATAAAGCTTCTTTTGAAAATGTTAATTTGTTCCAAGGCAATTGATGTATTAGGGAACAATTTGAGAATAGTATGTTTATACATGATTTCATCCATGTAAACATTAAACTAATGTAACAAAGGCACCTAGCTGAAGTGAGAATCATAAGAATACACAAAATAGACACACAAGCACACACTGTAAACATCTACTATATGCATCATAAGGGATGACAAAATACATACAAGAGAAAGGAGAATGGGTCCCTGAATGACTTGGTACCAAAGAGCTCTCCTGAACCCTTGTCCCTTGAGAAGTCTTCCTTCTACATTCGAGCTTTTAAGACATGAAAATAAACTAACTTATTTAAACCGCTATTAAGTTGGTGTTTGTGAAAATAGCTAACCCAATACCAAAGTAATGCAATGATAGCATTAATAATATGCATAAAATTTTCAAAATTTAAAAATCAAATTTATTTTGTATTCTACCTCAGTCTCATTATTGCCATGAGCCCTGTGGTTTTATTTGACAATTTTGCATAGTGGGGTGATTTATAATGAAATGTAAAGTTTTAAGCCTCCAAATTGGAAATTCTAAATAAAATGAATGCTTTAAAAAACTGATTATGCTGAAGGTGACTTAACAGAAAAAAAATATAAAGGTTTCCAAAAATCAATCATTAAAATAACAGCAAAATTTAATACATAACCCTGAAGGCAATGATAATTACAAAATTATGAAAATTATTCTAGAAAACAAAAATGCAAATACTAAGCTTCCTACCAAAATAATAAGTGACTAAGAAGTTAATTATCAAAATTATACTAATTATATATATAAATCATTCTTGAGTTATCTATATGGAAAAACAATTATAAATAACATTAATAATACAATGATAGATTCAATTTCTCCCTATTTTTAAGAGACAGCTTTGTACATCAATAAATAAAAATAAAGAATCTAGAGGAAACACTGGCACAGGTATTTGTTCAAACAATTATTAGATTTAATAAACACTGTAAGACAATAAAATAAACTGCACTACTAACAAGAAATCAAGCCAATGAAATACCATATTTGCATATACTGTATGTAAAATATAAAAATTAAAATTTCTACTTTTTTGAGAAAATATTGAGTAGTGGTCATTATTCACTCTTCACTGTTGGTTGGAGCACAGATTTGTACACTTAGACTGAGTTTATCAATATGAAATGTGTGAATTATCTGCTATTAAATGTATGAATTATCCACAATCCGGCTCTCCCACTTTCAGAAAATTATGATAAGGAAACAAACATTTTAAGGGGTAAATATACATGTGCAAATGTGTAATTTGATGGCTCTTTTCAACAAAAAAGTAGTAAAATAACTAAAATATATCCATCTAGAGTATAGGCTAAATAAAATGAATTCTATCTATTATAAGTGGGGAGATCTCCTTATCTCCAGCTGTTGCTCATGAGGGTAACATTCTTGAGATATCCCGAGAAAACTAATTTTCTAGGGACTGAAACAGGGCTGAGGGGATATCATATAATTGAAAACTTTATTTCTGTGGAATCATACTGATAAGTTTCCAAGATTTCATTTCCCTCAGTCCTGCCATTTTGCCTTTAGCTGAGCTAAAATTAAAGTCAGTGTCCAGAAGTTCCTTTCCATGTCTGCACAGCCCAATCCAGCACCAGGCTAGCTTCATTCGTGTTCCCCGGCTGCAGTGCATCAGCCCATTGCATGCGGGGTCCACAGGTCCACATGGGTATGGAGGAAGCATGGATGAATGTAAGGAAGCCAAGAGAGAGCCAAGAGCACCCTAGATCAGTTCTAGTTTGAATAAGCCTCCTCTGCTCTAGTTCTTTAATTATATGTCACAGTGAGATCAGTTCCCCTTGACCTGTACCTGTATCACTGAAGAGGCAGGCTCCCGGCCTAGGAACTTCCTACATGCAGAATCATGGAGGTCCAAAGGCCCCTCCTCATTCCACATTGACTCCGTTACCACTTAGCCCAAGCCCAAGCCAGGAATGTTCCTGCAAGTATAGAGAACTTTTAAGAACTTCCTGAGTTTCCAGAAAAATCTTCTTGGACTTCCCTCCATTATACAAAAGACACTCTCACAAAGCTCTTTAAGATACACCTTTCTCAAATTTGTTGCTTTGAGGTGATTTCTGAGGCACATCCTTCTCAATGGGCCTTTTATGGTATTCTGAGACACCATCTTTAATTATTCCAAAATACTTTTAAAAATTTTATAGTCAGTCCGTTTTCTTTCAGATCACATCCTCCCGATAGTATTTGATTTGATCTTTGCTTCGAAGCCATTCATTAATTTCAGTTTAATTTCTTCTCTGGAGTGGCTGGAATTTTCTAAACCATCAAACCCTTACTCCTTTTTGTTTAAGAGTCCTTTTCTTAGTTTATCTCCCTCCTCACACAAGTATCTCCACTTGGAGGTATATTTTTTTTTTATCTTCAATGCACATAAAGATACATGCAAAATATCCGAAATCCTGAAATAAATAAATATGTAAACCAAGCATTTCTCAAAGTATGGCCAGTAGCATTGCCCTTGGGCTTTGATTAGAAATGTTTTTACTTGGAGCAAGTGATCTCTTTCCCTGTCTCCCCCAGAGTAAATCTGTCTTCTCCAGTTTATAAAGTGTAGTGGGATTCAAAGGTAAATATCATAAAACAGATTGTCAGGACTGCTGTTAATTTAGGCCAAATGATTTATTTTGACTTCTAACAACCAGCTGGGCTCATGAAGCAGAAAATCAAATACGAATTTGTGGAATTGTTGAGCTATTAATATTGAGTGGTCTTGCCTGAAGACCAGCAAGGAAGGCAGTGCTAGGGTAAGCAGTGCTGAGCACAGGGCGACCTGCCAGGCAGCTCCCCAGGATGCAATCTATACATCACTTGAATAATTTACATACACAGCACTAATAAACTCAGGATTTCACAAGTTATCCTTACAGGAAAATTTAATGACACACCTTCCATCAAATAGGCTAGGCCTTCAGGTGTAAATTAAGCCAACATTCTCAGCAAGTGAAAGGGTATTTCTCTAAGTATTTTTGCAACTTGCACATACAAGTAATAAGGTACAACATATACTAACCAGTCTATCACCAGCTGAAGTCAGTGGAGTGCATGAAGGATAAATTCCTAATATTTGGATTCCTAGCATTTTAATATGCCTATCTAGAATCTATGTAGTCTGTAATATTGCAATATAAAAATGAAAAGAGAATAAGAACTGAAAATGGGTGGTAAATATCTTAAATTGCCAGGCATCAGTCATAGTAAATATATTTTTTAAATGACCATTTATTTCCACATAGATTATATCTTTCTGCGTGAGTATAACTAACACATTCCATTTACCAAAGAAAGAAAAATTGAGAAATTAAAAATAAAATTTAAATGTTATTATCAAGGTGTATAATTAATATTGTATACTTGATATAAAGGAATAAATAGTAAATATTAATAGAAAAATCAGTTTCTCATTTCTAAAATTTGAGTTTTCTAAGTACTAAATTTGAAAAACATATTAAGTTCTAAAGTTTGAAGTATATATTGTTTTTAACTTCATTTATTTTATTTGTATTTAAATTGCATTAATATAGTTTTAAATGGGACAGAATTATTCATTTTCCTTGATATTATGTGGCTAGCTGGATAGAAACATTTAAATCAAGAATTCAGCCCAGCTGGCTTCGCTCAGTTGTTGAGTGTCAACCTAGGATCCAGGAGATGAAGATTTGATTCCTGGTCAGGGCACATGCCCGGGTTGCAGGCTTGATCCCCAGTAGGGGGCGTGCAGGAGGCAGCCGATCAATGACTCTCATCATTGATGTTTCTATCTCTCTCTCCTCTCCTTTCCTCTCTCTGAAATCAATAAAGACATATTTAAAAAAAAATAAAAAAAAAATAAATCAAGAATTCAGAATCTTGATTTAAATTTGTTTATATCAGCTGCACATCTAGAATTTTGTTGCATTTACAGAAAAGGAAATATTTTTACACATGTGATGCAAATGCATTCGGGACAATATAAATGGAAGTATATCCATCCAGTAATTAATTTCAGTCCTTACATAGAAAAAGATCAGTTCAAATACATTGTGCAAGGTCTTCTAGTGTTAATATTCTCAATCCACAACCAAATATGGCATATACAGAAAATATTCCACCTGGAAAGAATGTCTCTTTTGAATTTTAGCAGTCATGGTCTTAGTTAGTTAGGTATTAGTCAAGATCACAATTCATAACTATATTTATAGGCTTGTTAGGCAAAGCGAGTCAGGGAAATCTGGTTTTATTGGGGATAAGGAAATATTTTTGAAATGAAATGAAGTTCACCTTAACCTACACAGAGCAGTAACGTGCAGCTTTGGAACAAGCGAAAAGTATTGCATTTGTTTTCCCAGGGACACTTCTATTTGATCATATTTGTCATCTAGGGCTGAGTGACTAATATATTAATTCAGATGTAGGGACCATTCTGGCATGGAATGAGAAAGGTGGTGGCAGAAGGGATATGTACTGTATTTGCAGTATTTCAAAAACTGAGAGAAGGTGAAGTTATTTGGATATGCACTGGAGTAAGAATATATTACTTTTTTTTGGATACCTGGAAAAGAAATGTGGAAAGCACCAGTACTAGCTCCTCAGAACTGAGCAAAACATGATATTACTGGGGGTGAAAAATACAGAGATAAAAAAGTAGAATAACACTGCATACACACAAACATAGCATAGATGGTTGCTTTTTTTAAAAAAAATCTGGAGTTGTGTTTAGAGGAAACATTGGGGGTGCCATAACACTTCCATAGAGAGTAAGCACATATTTCATTTAGGAAAGGATTACTAGAAAATAAATATGAATGGAAAAAAGATCAAGAAGTTTCAAATATTGAAAATGTGCAGTAAAGGAGGGAGTATTCAGAAATGCCTAATGTTACCAGTGGCAAGACTGAAAAGTTTAAAATATACAGAAAACACAAGAGACATCATGCCACTTTCAAAGAGAGAGAGAAAAATAACTTTATATAGATAATAACTCCTCCATCCAAGATGTTGTATCTTAGTGCCATAATTAACTTTTTAAAAGGTTCTTTTAAAAATTTTTGTTCTTGTTATTATAGCAATGGCAATTCATCGTGGAGAATTACAAATTAGCCTCCTGATGAAGAGGTTTCTCAGTTAAGTTTTAATTTCACAGGTGGTGGAGTCTGGACAGCTGCCATGGATCAGGAAACAGCCTGTCAAAGCCCAAACTATTAAGCCTAACTCAAGTTCAGGTTATATGAGTTATAATATATTAGTTTCTGATGGGGAGTAGAAACTTAGACCCTTGAGAAAACTGAGAAACTCAGAAATCTCTCTCCTCATTTTAGATAGATTATAGCACTACCTCCATCTCAGGGAAAGGGCAAGGAAACAGTCTCTGTTTGGTACTTTTGACAGGTGAAAGACTTCTGAGAGAAATCAAAACCCAAAGGCAAAGCTTCGTTTACTATTTTAAGTAATTGGTGTTGATGGCAATCCACAAGCCATAAATAAACATTAAAACTTAGTCAATATTTATTATACACTTGGAAAGTATGGTAGGAAAAAAATAGTCTGAAGATTCAAAACCATGCCACGTACAAGGTGTCCCAAAAAACATATACACACTTTCAATAATTATTAATTCCAATGGGTTAAATCTGAAAAGAAAGAAACATGAATTGAGCTCAATTGTGTATACATTTTTGGGGGACAGTCTGTATATTACTCTTCCCAAACAAAATCTTCCCTGAAGATTACATAATAATATAAGGATAAAATAAGTTAATTTTTTAAAAAATTACTTTTATTGTTGAAAGTGTTACAGATGTCCCTTCCCCCCCCCATTGACTCTCTCCTCCCCACTCCTGCACCCTCCCCAGGCCTTCCCCACACTATTGTCTGACCGTAGACTAAGCATGTATACATATAAATTCATTGGTTAATCTCTTCCCACCTCCCCCTCTTCCCTCTCAATACGTCAGTCTGTTGCATGCTTCAATGTCTCTGGATCTTTTTCTTTAATCATTTAATTTGAACATTAGATTAGTGACATTGAAAAGGTTTTTATATGTCTCTTGGCCATTTGTATGTCTTCTTTGGAGAAGTGTCCATTTAAATCCTCTGACCATTTTTTAATTGGATTGTTTGTCTTCCTTTCATGGAGCTGTATGAGTACTTTATATATTTTGGAAATTAACCCCTTATCAGATGTACCATTTGCAAATATGTTCTCCCATACAGTGGGTTCCCGTTTCATTTTGATACTGGTTTCATACTATTCAAAACAATCTATAAATTCAATTCAATCCCTATTAAAATACAAACAGCATATTTCACCAATCTAGAACAAATACTCCAAAAATTTATATGCAACCAAAAAAGACCCCGAATAGCCCCAGAAATCTTGAGAAAGAAGAATAAAGTTGGAGAAATCACAATACCAGATATCAAGTTACTACAAAGCCACTGTAATCAAAACAGCCTGGTACTGGCACAAGAACAGACATATAGATTAATGGAGCAGAACAGAGACCCCAGAAATTGACCCATGCCATTGTGGTCAGTTAATATTTGACAAAGGAGCCAAGAGCATACAATGGTATAAATACAATCTCTTCAATAAATGGTGTTGGGAAATCGGATAGGTACATGCAAAAAATGAAACTAGACCACCAACTTATTACACCATACACAAAAATAAAGACAAAATGGATAAAAGCTTTAAATGAAGTCATGAAGCCATAAAAATCCTAGAATAAAAGGTAGGCAGCAAAGCATCATGCAGCAGAATTTTCACTGATACAAGGACTCGGGCAAGAGAAATAAAGTTAAAAATAAACAAATGGGACTATATCAAAATAAATAGCTTCTGCACAGCAAAATAAGTTAATTTAAAAAAAATTTTTAAAAGCACTAATCATCAATGAAAGTTAGCAGATAGGACAACAGTGGAGGAACAATAGTGGAGTACCACATCAAGAACTTCTAATAAAATTTTACTTCTGCAATGTTGGACTCTGCTGTTTTACAATTCCCCCTCACTGAGGACAATAGGCTAAACTAAACATAGTGTGGTAGTGTGCACTCTTTGTTTGAAATTGAATTTATTAAGGTGACATTGGTTCACAAAATCATACAGGTTTCAAGTGTACAACTCAATAAAACATCATCTGCAAAGTCTCTTCCCATCCCCATTAACCCCCATTGCCTCCCTTCACCTCCTCCCCCCACTGCCCCTCTGGCTATCACCACACTGTTGTCTGGGTATATGTGTATATATATATATATGAATTTTTGCTTAATCCCTTTACATTCTTTCATCCAGCCCCCCAAGCCCTCTCCCTTCTGACTGCTGTCAATCTGTTCCAGGTATCCATGCCTCTGTTTCTATTTTGTTTGTCAGTTTATTTATTAGATCTTACTTGTAAGTGAGATCATATGGTATTTATCTTTCTCTGACTGGCTTATTTCACTTAGCATAACAATCTCCAAGTCCTTCCTTGCTGTCACAAAAGTAAGATTTCCTCCTTTTTACAGCCGCATAGTATTTCATGTGTTAATGTACCACCGCTTTTAATCCCATCTACTGATGGACACTTGGGCTGTTTCCAGATCTTGGCTATTGTAAGTAACGCCGCTATGAACATAGGGGTGCATATATTCTTTCAAATTAGTATTTTGAGTTTCTTTGGATATGTTCCCAGAAGTGGGATCATTGGGTCAAAAGGCAGCTCCACTTTTAATATTTTGAGGAATCTAGATACTGTTTTCCATAGTGGCTGCACCAGTCTGCATTCCCACCAACAGTACATGAGGGTTCCCTTTGCCCCACTTGTTATCCTTGTCAGCACTTGCTATTTGTTGAAGATGAAAAAAAAATCTTCTGGATAAAACCAACAAATTTTAAATGTAAGAATACTGAACATTTCATTGGTAAATGAAAATTTATACCATACCTACAGTAAATAAAACATAGTTGATGTACCTATCATATAGTATAAGAGGACTTTAAAAGAATTGCTAGAAATAAAAACTATAATCATAAAATATGCCTAATAAATGTGCAGATCACTAAACTAAATTTGTACAGTTTTATTAAGAGGAATAATGAAGATTTTAAATACAGAGGTAGATTTTCTACCTTAATGATTAAAAATAAGTGTAATACTGCAAAGACATCAGTTTTCTTCAAATTCATCTAGAGATGCAATATAATCCCAAAGAAAACGTAAACATATAGTATAGGAAAATTGAAACAGTTTCTAAAACATATATAGAAATGCAAAGGGCCAGCTAAGAAAAGCCAGGGAAATAATGAAGAAAAACAAAGTTGGAAAATTTATTCTACCAGATAAAAGTTCTTGTCATAAAATATAGTACTGTTATAAGTTCAAATAAATGCACCCAATGAAACAATAAAGATACTTGAGAAGTATTTACTCACATACAGGGGCAATTTATACTAATGACAAAAGATGGCAATACCAGGTATTTGAGAAATAGATCAGAAACAAATGAAAACAATGCTATGGTTAGAGCCAATAGAATGATAAAAATATATGAGGGCTTTATTTACATGGGAGGATACACTTGAGTCCAATCTATAGGAGTGTTTAGAGGAATTTACCAACTGAAGTTATACCATGTTCAAGAGCATGGAGATAGAGAATCTGTGAAATATTCTGGAATGTGACCAGAGAGTAGGCTTCTGTAGCAGGTGACTAGAAATAAGAATAACATATAAAAAGAAACAAATTATCAAAGTCTTATAATAAGGTGAAGGATGTAAATTGTATCTTACAAAAAGTATGAAGTACTAATAAATTTTAGAAAGTGACTCTCATATTAAGATATTACGTTTAGAAAGCTAGAATGACTATTTAGTCTGAAGTGTGCAATATGAGATTTTATCTGCTGAGACCCGAGGAAAGGAATATCATATCCATTTTTTATAAAGGGTGTCTTATTAGTAATCTAGCAGGATTTGACTGATGTTTCTCCACCAATAAATTGAAATAAATATTCTTGAGTAACAACATACTGCTGAAAACAAACAAAAAGAATGATATGTAACAAGAAATTGGCATATGTGGCCACCACTCAAAAAACAATCCAAATTGTATTCATTACCTACCTTAAACCCCAACTAGTTCACTGTGCATCATTTACTACTTTGATTAAGTATTTTCTTCAGTCTCTAAATTATTATACAGTTAACATCTCAGCAACTATATCACTGTGACATGTGACACTTTCTGTAGAAATAAGGGGCAGATTTAAGAGGACATATCAACAATGAAAAGCATTAAATTATTTTATCTGAGAACTTTAGGGAAAATTAATTCCACATTTCCTGAAATGTCTCATGCTTTTAAACATATTTCACTTGGTCTGAAAAATAGCATGCTTCTGAAATGTGTGGGGTATTAATATTTAGGACTAGAGAAAACTGATTACCAGATCATTTACTGTGTATCTTGACAATTTAATTCAATTTTATCAATAAGATGTAAAATGAAATGAAGGAAGGTATAAACACATGGTTGAGTGGATATATGTTACTACTACCATAATTCAGACTAAACCCATTAGCAGGAATCCCTTGGTAGCAATGGATTTAAGGTCACTCAATTTTATAATCAGACCTTATAAAAATGCAAAACTTACTCAGCAGGAACTCAAGTGTAGAATAAGAATATCATCAGCAGGAAACAGCTCTGGGAAGAGTATTGATTCAATATACAATTTGATGTTGAAAACACGTTTACCCACTTTGGGAACAGCTGATGTATAACAAGAATCTTTTCCCTGTGATCTCTATTTGTCACTTTTTTCTGTGCCTTGGCCCTCTTTACATTCCTTTGATGCTTTCCCTTGGTTCTCACCCCTATCTCTTATCTCTTATCCTCTCAAAAAGAATGAAATTGGCAGCCTTACTGGGGAAGACATAATCTATCTTAGGTTGCTATTTAAAAGCTACAAAATTCCAGGGTTTAAATTGTATACTGGAAGGCAATCAAACACATCAGCTGGAAACCACCCCTCCCTATGAAAGGACAGGCCGGTGCAAACAGCATGCTCCACTTACTTGACCCACAAGGGCTGTGAAAGCAAAGGCAATGATGAAATAGCCTGTTGGGTGGCCCTTGAAAGGGTGTTTACTCTTAGACAGAGAACATATTTTATACTTTTTCCTTTTTTTTTTTTTGGCATGGAGTGTTAGAGAATTGTTAAGTGCTTTCCTACCCCTGAAACAATACTGATTCTTTTACTGGAGAGAAACAACCCGAATCTCAGAAATTTTTTGTATCTTTTCCACATTACCAGGCGTAATCGATTTTATTGGTAGTTTTGTATCTAATTGGAAATAAACCATATTGGTATAATCTGTAATTTCATTCTCATGTACTTCACTGATATTATATAGAGTCATCACTTTTTTGTACACTACAGAAATAGCCTACATAACACCAGTTAGTTTCTGTTTTTTAACATATTATCAAAAAATAGAGATTTTGGAAGGTCTGTTTGATATTGTCTGCCTTAAAATATGGTAGTAGGCATATGCAAAATTTATTTGGGGAGACCGTGAAGTGTACCTCAAAGCAACAAGTGTTCATTCATAACAGCAGTGACAAGCATTGATATGTTTTTGACTTTAAGGATTTGGATTAAATTATAAAATATGTACAATTGTTTGACCATAGTATAGTATATACACAAAAGCGTACTCAAGTAGACTCTAATTACACAGCTTCATAAATATCCCATATATACAGAACACAGGTCAAAAATTATAAAATTTCCAACCCAAGTGACGCCTGCCCACCTTCCCAGTTATTAAGCCCGCAGAGCTAATTAATACACTGACTTCTGTTACCATATGTTAACTTTGGCCACATAGAATATCATACAAGTTGAATTGGAGCAATTTGAGTAAGTTTTTATGTTTGAGTCACCTTTATCTCTGTGTGATTCATCCAGTCGTTCTGTATAGCAGCAATATGCTATCATTTCTCTTCACAGTTCAGTGCAAGAATCTACCGCAATCCATTATGTATCCAAGGTACACATTTGGTTTTATTTTTGCTAATAGTTATTAGGACTGGTCAGAAGGTTATAAACATATTTCTATGTCTTTATTTTCCTAACACTTTCTTCCTGTTTTTTTTTTTTTTGCAATATCTTAAGATGTGTATATATAACATTGATATTTTAGCCTTTACTCTTTTCTGTTACAGGCGTTCAAGGCTATACATTTTGTTTTAATCACAAATATCAAATTTTGAAATACTGTATTTTTATTGTTACTCATTTCAAAATATTTTCTATTTTACATTGTGGGTTCTTCTTTGTCCCTTAGATTATTTTGACATATAAGTTATATTGCGAACATTTGTGAATTTTCATGCTACTTGTCTCTTAACGACTGCTAACTTAATTCCACTGTGGACAATTTTCCCTAGTTGATTACCATACTTTGTAATTTGCTGAGACTTATATTTTCTATCCTGTGTTGTGGTCAGTTTTGTAAATGGTATAGATAAACTTGAAAACAATGTGCATTTTTTAAATTTGATGTAGTGCTGAGTGTATATCAATCAGGACAAACTTATTAATTGCATCATACGAATCTTTTATTTTTTTACTATTCTTTTGACCAATCAATGATTGACAGAGGTTTATCTCACCAATGTAGCTGTAAGTATATATATATTTCTATTTTTATTCTTGTTAAATTTTATTCATGCATTTTTAAGTTACGAGTAGAGTAACAGTCAAATCATACCATCTAGCTGAATTACCCTTTAATCCTCATGAGATTTCCTTCATTTCTAGTGATACCATCAAATACATGTGATATTTAAAGAGATACACCAGCTTTCTTGTCCGTGCTTAATGATATGCAGTTTTCCATGTTTTACTTTAAAATTTTTGGTTTTTCTATATTTAAGGGCATGTCTTATAAGGAGTACATAGTTGGACTTTTTCTATACCAAAAATTAGTATTTAATTATCTTCTAACATTATATTAATGCTTTAGATTCATATCATCTTGCTGCTTGTTTTTTACTTTGTTTGTGCCCTTCTTTGTGTTCTTTTATTTGTCCTCATTTTAGATTAAATAAAATAAATTTTAATGTGATTTTTTAGATTATTCCATTAAAGTTGGCTTTTTAGTTTACAGTTCTACACATTTTAGCACATAAATAGATGTTCGTAACCACTGACAGAAGTGGAATACAAAACAATTTCATGCTTCCACAAAACCTGCTTTATGGGCTCATGTCCCCACTTTACGGTCACACACTTCCCCCAGTCCCTAATCCAAGCAAAACCACTGATCTGTTCTTCGTCACCTGGTTTTGTTTTTTGAGAATGTTGAGAATGTCATATAAATGGAATCATAAATTCATAACCTTTTTAGATGGCTTCTTTTCATAACGCCTTTATGATACATTCAAGTTGCTGTGTGTATTAAGTGCTCATTCCTTTGTGTTGCTGAGGCATTCCATTGAATGAATTAACAGCGTTTATCTGTGCATCTGTTGAGAGTAACTGGGTTGTTTCCAGTTTGGGGAGATTAGGAATAGCTGCTTAAATAATTGTGTATCAGTTTTTGGTGAAAATAAATGTTTGTCTTTCTAGGGTAAATAACCAGGAGAGGGACTGCTGGGTCATGTAGTAATTTTAATTAAGTGTTTATGAGAAAGTGTCAAACTTTTTAAAGAGTAGCTTTTTACATTCATGCCAGAAATACATGAGGAATTCAGTTACTCCACATCTTAGTATTTTAACTTTAGCTATTCTAGTAGGCATGTAGTAGTAGCTCATTGTGGCTTTAATTTGCACATCCCCTATGACTAATTATGTTTAAACAATTTTTTAAGACTTTAAAAAAAATTTTTTTAGATCAGTTCCAGTTTGCAAAAAAATTGAGAGGAATGTACAGAGATTCTGCATATACTCTCTGCCTCCACACATGTGTTAGCCTCCCCCATTATCAACATCCCCCACCATAGTGGTACATTTATTAAAATTTACTAACCTACATTCACACATCATTGCCACCCAAAGTCCACAGTTTACCTTAGGATTCATTCTTGGTAAATGTTTTTGTCCATTCTAATAGGTGTGTAGTGCTATCTCATTTTTGCTTTAATTTACATTCCCTGATTCCTTTGATGTGGAGCATCTTTTCTTATTTGCCATCTTTATTTATTTCCGAATAACTTTTTATGTGCTTATTTACTATCCATATTTTCTCTTGGGTGACGTGTCAATTTCTTGTGCCCTTTTTAAACTGCTACTTGTTTTCTTCCTATCAATATCTGAGTGGTTATATACATATATTTTGCAAATACCGGTCCCAGTTGCATCTTCATCTACAAATATTTTCTCCTACTCTGAATCTTGTCTTTTCATTCTTATAATAAAAAGCATTTCTGAAAGCTACTTAGCTGTTGAAGTTTTTTGTTTGTTTGTGTTTTTGTTTTTTTGTTTTCCTGCTTGATGTCATCATCCCTTCCAGCCTATACAGCTTAAAAAATTCAGCAATTGCCTTTATGGGAAAACTGCTGAATATAGGAATCTGTTTTCTACTCTCCTACAGTAGATTCTTGTTATCTTGATTTTCTATCTTCCTCTTTATTTTATTCAAATGTATGTGTGAATATATACACACAAATAATTTTCTAAGAAAAATGTATGGAAAGCAAATTTCTGAATATTAATTTGAAAATATTTTACTCTATTCTTTCACTGAATTTATATATAAGCTGGTTATAGTTTTCTAGCTTGCAAATAATTTTAACTTGGGAATTTGGGGGCCTTTTTAGATTATTTTCTAGTTTCTAGTGTTAAGAAACTTGATCTTTTTCTAAGCGCTGAAGTCACATATTAAGCCAAAAAGATATCAGTATCTACCTTACATTGCTAAAATTAGATGATGATTATCACAAGATAAATTCTTTAGGAAATGAACTCTGAGAGGAGGATTTGGATGCCGAGATACACTGAGGAACACTCTCTGATTCAACACCTATTGGGAAAGGAAAGAGAGAGGGAAAAGAGGAAGAAGTTGTCCTTAAGGCAATTGGACCTATATAGTTGTCCCAAGTTGTGGCAATAGGGCCAGGTCTTTATAGCCCTTATGCTGACTAAGATTGAATGCAAGCTGCCTCCAAGAAAGTGGTGTAAGTGGGAACAATGTATATTCCATATGATTGCTCTTGTCTGCCACTGACTATTGCCAGAAATTGAGATTATATAAACTGTCAGCTGTCAACGCTTACAGCCACTGGGTGAATGCACAATTCGGTCTTGAAGGGAGGGTTGACCTGAGCAGTGCCCCATTACACTGATATACCTCATTTTAAGTCAATTTTCTTTCAACATGCTGGGAACTTGTGCCATTTTACTTTTGAAACTCATGCTTTCACCTGAGGAAAATGTTCTTAAATTATGTATCTAACCATTTCCTATACTCTAAGTTTTAGTTCTTGATATTTGGAATTTTCTAAATAAATCCTTTAATTTTCTGAGTTTTTTTCTATACTGGTCTTCATTTTTTGATATTTTGTTCTACTTTGTAGGAGAGAGAAATTTCCTTAGTGTCATTTTCCACCTCCATTTTTATCTTATTTAAATTTTGCAAATGGATTTTTTAAATTAAAAAAAAGGTTTATGTTCTTGTTTCATTCATGTACCCTCTTTTATATCTGTGGTTTACTCATAAAATTTTTAAAGATACTTTTGCCTGCTTCCTGAATCATCTATGTCCCTGCCAGATTTCTGCTTTGTTTATTTTATTTTCTTTTTTAAGTGTTAGTCTGTATTGTAACATTTGATGATCCTCTGTTGCCAGTACACATTCAAGGATACTTACTAAAAGGAGATTGGGAAGTTTATGTGTAATATTGGGAATTACACAGTCTTTGCAAAGTGACTGTTGAGCAAGCTGCTTTTATTGCTGCAAGGAACTCAATGCCAATAGCTCTAGGTCTTTTCTGAGGGATAATTCAGATTCTTCCTGGGTGAGGAGCTACTCTCATTTATTCTTAGATGTGTGTTTGTGCACAGGTGGATGTGCACAAGCACTTGAGTAAGCCTGGCTGTCAGATCAGAATTCCACACTGAAGAGGAACAGAGAGTGTGTATGGGATTTCTAGGAAACAATATGCAGATTCACTCACTTTCCACTGTGCTATAAACTGAATGGGAGGCTCTTTATATCTTCAGGAAAAATACTTTCTTCTTTCCAGGATAAAGAAGATGGAATACAAACCTGAGGATCCTAACTGCTCATATAGTTTTAATGATATTCTTGTCCAGACTTTGTTACTCACCCTATGATTTACATACCCTTGGACCTCCTAGCTATGAGCCTTCTCAAGTTCTAGATTTTGTGGAGTGATTTGTCTATTTTGCTTATTTCCATCTTCCAAAAAAATTGTCAGCTTCACTAATTCATTATCTTTTGTCTCATGGCTTCTGTCCTTGGACAATAATATTATTTTGTATCTTTTACTATAAATTTAGTGGACTTTCACAACATATGAAAATGCACACATGGGTGCAACTATTTACTATAAAATTTTAGCAATATTTTGCAGAGCTCTATTGGTGATTTTCGTGTACTTCTTATTATCAGTGTTTTCTTTCAATTTCACATACAAATGATAAATATAGTGACAAAGGTACTAATGTGTAGCAGTGTTAGTTTCTCCCATAGATGAAAAGGTAAGTATAATCAAGTCTTCAGAATTTAGAAATGGTAAAATATGAAGAATTATTTATATTAGATTTGGAAATAATTTGAAAGTGTTGGATTCTTATGGTCTTTATATGTGAAACTGGAATTTCATTTTTCAATACATTGATATTATAATTCACTGGAAGAAAATCTAATGGGAAATTATAACAGAAATACTACTCTAAATGACTATAAATGGAATTTATTCAACAGGGCCAATTTCTGTTTAAAGACTCCCATTAAATGTTCTATTATAAATGTGCATTTGTTGATGTTGTGAATTGAAATAGCTAGTGTGTATACATATATAATATTATGTATATTATTATATATAACATATATTTACATATAAATTTACATAATATACACATTTAAGTCATTTGAAAATTCCATGGTGTGATTTTTGAGAACTAATATTGTGTTATAAGACTGAATGTTGATACTATCTAAGCATACTGTGATTGAGTGATATATAATAAATTCTGAGAAATATTGGGAACAAATCACCATGTGATTACCATGTGCCTAATGATCGGATGACTGAATCATATGCTATTATATCCTCGAAAATGGCATTATTCTTTACACACTAATGAATTTGACTAAAAAGAAAATAAATTTCAAATTTTGTCCTGATGTATATAAATCTATTCAAAGAGTCTCAATGACCAATTTGTAGAGTAATTCAGATACTGTATGTTCTGGTTTTATAGGTAAATATGCATTTTTAAAAATATGTTTTTATTGATTTCAGAGAGAGGATGAGAGAGGGAGAGAGAGATAGAACCATCAATGAAGAGAGAGAATCATCAATTGGCTGCCTCCTGCATGCCACCTACTGGGGATCAAGCCTGAAACCCGGGCATGTGCCCTGACTGGGAATTGAACTGTATCTCCAGGTTCATAGGTTGACACTTAAATACTTAGCCACACCAGCCAGGCAAAGATGCATTTTTTTGACACAGTAATGTCATGTGCATCTTTTTTCACTGTTAGTGTTTAGAGAAACTAAGTAAATAATGAGATGAAACAAAAGTTTTACTTGAAATCTGCCTAGGTTCCACTTGAGATATATATATATTTAAATTAATCCTGGAAGGCACTCAATCTATATCAGAGTAGATGGATTTGGTTGTTTTATACCTGTTCCATTATTCATCCGTACCTATGTACCTAAAGGTTTACTGGTGTAGCTTTGACTTCTCATAGGACATTGACTGTTTCTTGATGTAAATGTAAGCTGCATGTTGCTGGCAAGGGGCAAGGAAGCCAATAATATTTTAGTCAATATCACAAGATTGCAGGGGCAAACAATCAAAATTGGGGATACTCAAAGAAGTCAGAGTTTTGAGGAGCCAGAAGCATAGAGAAAAGTTAAGTATACAGATCTTCATATCTTCCAAGTCATATACAATACACCAAAAATTAAAATTTGATAAAATTTTTTAAAAGAAAAATCTAGAAAAAAACCTAAAATTCTTGGGTGAAAGCAATTTTCATGTCAGCAATCTATACCAAATGTATATAACAATCAAGTGTAAGAATAAAATAAAAATATTTTTGAATTACTGTTCAAAAAAATGTACATTTCACACACTTACATAGTAAGTTATTAGAGATAACTATATATCTATCTATCATCTATCTATATCTATCTATCATCTATCATCTATCAAATCTATCTATCATCTATCATCTATCTATATCTATCATCTATCTATATCTATCTATATCTATCTATCTATATCATCATCTATCATCTATCATCTATCTATCATTTATCATCTTTTAAACTACTACCAAAAACTGCCTGAGTAATTCAACTATTGGAAACCTAGGAACTAGGCTGAAGGTTACCAGAAATTAATAATCAGCATGATAGTACACACACACATATAAATTATTATAGAGATATTAAAATTGGGAGTAGTTTATGGGAACACAGATAAACACTGTTGTTTTTCTAAAGCATTATATTTGTAATAGTGACTCAGAAAATGTATCATTATATGGCTTTTAAAGATTATTGCATTTGGAAAACTGCTTGCTAGATCCACGGCTTGGAAATTAGAAAGCATTCCCTAGTTAGTTCTTCAGTTTTCGTATATGGCAAGAGGAGAAAGTATCAGTCTCACAAAATGGGACTAATTTGTTTTGTGCTGCCTCAGAGCAATCTATAATCAGGAGGGGAAGGCAAGGGTTGAAAGCATACATAGCTTCTCTAACATAGTATTTTCTGACTTTAGGATGCAAACTTATCACAGTATACTATAGGGCAGTTTTTCGTCTTTTATTTTTTTCTTCTTTTTTCCCCCACCCAAGAGTCACTGCTGTTTCCACCAATTAATGGAGAAAATAGGTTCTTATCTGACATCTATGGACAGAGAATCACAGTAATTATTGACCACCGTGCCCTAAGAGATGACAACCTTATCTGGGTTATTAGAGAAAATGAGAGGTGGGGAGCATCCTGAAACACTCCCTGCTGAACTTTTGACGTGGGAAGTTATAGTGCTTCATCCCTGTTTAATGGGCTTGAAGTTTTAATCCAGCAGAGATGCAGCAGCATCCTGTGGTCAGCTGAATGGACTCATGCTGTGTACTTTGTGCTTGAAATCTTTTCATTTCTCTGTAGTATTCTTTCTCTACATAATGGTAAACAATAGAAACTGGAGGAATCAGTTCCCTTTTAAGAACATTAACACATAAAATGGGCATTTATACAGGTTTGCTCATTTTATTTGATTTCTGTACAATTCAGAAGAAAGAGCCCTTTGCTTTGTTTAAATTGAATCTTTGTTAGATTTAGAAGGTTGGGAGCTAAACAATCAGATTATATTGATGTGGAGATATTATGTACTTTATTTAAAACCTTTTGTTCCTGGTAACTCCAGCTGTGAATATAAAGATTTACGAGAGATACTCAGACAAACCTGTGGTTTTCCTCGCTGTTCTGAATTATGATGTATTATCATTTTGTGGGGAAATAGGATAAGAAGAATATGTAAAAAGATCAGAATCAAGCCATTCCTCTATTACTTATTTAGGCCTTTTGGCTAAATAACATTTACTTATCTGTACTTTGAGGTATTAGACCCCAAATTTTTCATAATATTTACAAATTTATTCTTTTAGTTTAAGTTAAAATGTATCAGTCAAATACCTATTGATAAGAGAGTAGGACATTCAGATTCTATTCTTGTGCTTTAATTTATTAATCAACATAGTAAAAAAGGAAAAAAAATAGGAGTAAAACTTTAAAATTTTGCATTCCAAAATATAAATTTCTTCTGATTTTTCCATAGCATAGGCACTCCCAGCTCATTTCCTCTTTGTATAAATGTATACTGTTGCAAATGCCCTTATGTCTCTACCAAGAATGCATGAATTGATTTATCCAGCAAATAATTATTGTCCATTTGCCTCTTAGGTGGCAGGCACTTCATTCTTTATGCTTCAGGATTCAGATCTAATGTCACCATCACAGGTCATATTGTATCAATTAATTATATACAATTTGTGTATATTTCCAAAATATAAATTTCTTGTTTTAGTTCATTGAATTTCAGAGAATGTGATTTATGTTATTTTGAACTGTTAGAATTTAATGAAATTTTAATAGTAGTATAAAATTAGAATAATTAGATATACATTGTGGGCCAAAATAGGCTTATAGTTGTGAATACACATTTTGAAACACAGAGTTTATTCTTGTATTATTATTTATTAATTGTATTATTTTATATATGAAAAACTATAAACATACTTTTCTCCACCCTGTATAATCCATGTCCACTTGAAAAGAAAAGAAAAATTATCTCAATCGAAAGAACTGTCTTTTCTAAGACAGTCTCACAAGTCACAAATCAGTCCTGGTATCTTCCACTGGTTAAAAATGAGTCACTAGCCTGGCCAGCATGGCTCAGAGGTTGAGCATAGAACTATGATCCAGGAGATCTCAGTTCGATTCCTGGTCAGGGCACATGCCTGGGCTGCCAGATCGATCCCCAGGAGGGGGATGTGCAGGAGGCAGCTGATCAATGACTCACCCATCATTGATGTTTCTCTCTGTCTCTCTGACTCTCCTTTCCTCTCTCTGAAATCAATAAAGACATCTTTAAAAAAAAATGAGTCACTAAGGCTAGCTCATATCAAGGAAAGGTAATTGGGCCCCAATCTAGATGAAAGGCATATCACGCAATTTACTGAAATATTTTTAAGTAATCAATTAGCTTTCTGACTACAAATTATCTACTTTTCTCCCACATGCATATTTAACTCTGCACCTCCCAAGATCCTCCAAGGTCTCATTTACTACATCATTAGAGTCAGGTTTGAGCTTTAGGACCCTGTCATTAATTCAAATTCAGATACAGATGAGGGTTCTTGGGTACAATATTTGGAGTACCACTCCTTGAATAGTATTGTTCATAATGAGATGTCCTGTCAAGGTCTTTACCCCTGTCCATCTCAACATCCAACAGTAAGATTAATACAAAGTAACTGCTATAGACACTTCTATTCCAAATGGGAAGGGGGAAGAGGCACAGAGCACTCACTAGCCAGTAGCAATTCTGAAATCCATCCTGGCATGTGTTGGTAGTTTCTTAATTAGTGCTCAATCCTACTATCTAGGAATGTTCTTTATGAATCTTGGCTCCACTTTCTGGGCTTTGGTTTCCATCCTTTGAATTAGAATTTCTTAAATATAAAATGTAGCTTAGGATTGTAGGTGTTTTTCCTATGCTTGCTTTCTGCTCAGTAATTGGGGGATCCAAAATATCTTTGAGTCCAATTATCAGTGTTCCCACCAATAAAACTGTCTTAAACATTGTGAGTTTTCGATAAGCCTTTTTGTAGCTCATTAAATTATGGGATTCTTAGAAACATTATGAGCTAATAGAGATGTGTTCACACAGCTTTACTATATTAATAGGTTCTTTCTGTTTGAATGGTTTATGAGACACCTTTGTAAATTGTTCTGAGAACTTAACCAAGGAATTTAGAGTCACACCTTTGATTTCCTCATACTATGTTTTCCTGACAGCAAGCTGAATGTGAGTTTTGCCTAGAAACCACTTCTTAATTTGGGAATCACTTAGGGATTCTGGAGAAATCTGGATAGATTAGAAAACAGAAATAACTTTATTTTTTAACCCATTCAAGTCTTGGTGTTGCTATATATAATAATGTATACTTTAACTTCTAGTTTTTTACCCCAAAATAATAAAGCTAGTGTTAATAGATACAATATCTTATATCATCTCTCTGAAGATACTATGTTATTCATTATATCAAATAAATTTATGTAATACACACATATATACTTACATGTACATGTAGACATAATTTGCCTGTCTCTATCTTTAAGTTTGTTTTCCTTTATTTACATAGATTCCTTTCCTTTTTTCTTGTAGTTTTCTGAGATATTTTTAAATTCTTGGTTGTCAGTTTAAGTGAAAATCCACTGCTGTCTGGGGAGAGTGGATGTGTTAAAGTGTCTAATCTAAAATGAGAATTCAGAGGGAAATTAAGCTGGGCATAGTTTGTATTCATTTGTGTAGGGAGCTATAATTTTGAAAGGAGATGGCTCCTTGCCTATCATGGCAGTTAAATTTTACCAAGAACTCTCTCCTAGTTTTCCTTCAAAATTGAAAATTCACTCTAGAGCATACAGGACAATTGTACTATTTGTTTACCAAACTGTTGTCAGGGTATTAGTCCAAGCTTAAGTGCACAAGCCAAACAATTTGCAAATGAGGAATTGACATACAAGATTACCTCCCTTCTCCCCCTTTTTAAAGCTAATTGGACTTGCACTTGTAATTACTGCTAGCCACATTTATTCATTGACATGCTTATCCCTGAATTAGGTTCCTCATTCACAGCTTCTGTGTGAATTTTTGTTGTTCGTGGTGGTGGTGGTGGTGGTGGTGGTGGTTCTGTCTTATGTCTGAATCCATTGTGAGCTTTTCAGGTTTTTTCAATTTTGATTTAAACCTAATATGTTGTGTGCTTCTATTGTGTGTATGTGAGAGCTTGGGTTCTCCAGAAATCAGGTACCAAGGCTGAATCAGTATTATCAAAAGGTCTTTTGGGCATTCTTGTAGTGTGTAAATTAGACATAGGCAAGGAGAGCCTCTGAATGTGATTCAGGTCTGGATTCATTGAAGAGAAATTGGGAGGGAAGAAGGAGAAGCTATGGAAAGCCATAGACTGCAGTGTAGCTCTGAGAAAGTTTGGCCCAGCTAATGGCAAAGTCCAAAACAAAGATTATATATTAGAGGAGTCCTGCATTGTACAGGAAGTGCTCAGCTCTAGAGCCTGTACCATTCTCCGTCACTGATCTGCAGCGTCCCAGGGAGCATCCCAGGGATGGCATGGCCTTGACTTGAGTGCTGCAATGAATCACAAAGGCACAGCAGCTGAACTGGCAGCTAATTCTGCTCCACAGATCCCTTTAAAATGTTTTTGAAAGGAAGATCTGAGCAATGTACTCCCAGATCTCTGCCACAATACATTTCAGAAATTCTTCAAATATTATAGACTGTTGATATGGCTTTCAATCAGAGCTAAGTATTTAATAGGCTATAGCTTTCTTCTATTACTCTTTTAAAGAGAGAATGGTAAATACTTAATATGTATTCGTTCTATTAAATATAACAAATATTTGAGATGGAGATATTTAAATTGAGTTAATTTGGTATTAATTCCCATGAAACAGATTCTATAACCAGCTTTTGGAATTCTAACCTAATTAATGCCAGAGGTTTCACTCTCCTTATTTAGATTTGAGTACAGAAAATATTTTCTAATGTGTTTCCACTAGGAGAAAGATGCCGCATTGAAGTTACTGGTATAGTGCTGATTTTTTTTAACAACATGATAATTCAAATGAACACTGATGAAAGACATATTTCTATTTCTTCGATTCTAATTTGGACACTGAACGAACATTTCTAGCCTATATTTTTCCTCTTTGGCTACTCACTTACAGAATACAAAATTACCTTCTTTGAACCAGTACTTGCCCATTGCTAAAACATGAAGATGCTTAGTTTCTAAATTAAGGTGTAGATATTCTCCAGTCTTCATTTTAATCCCTTTTGTGCATTTTTTATTAACTTGTGACAATGTAAGCTTAACTGCTGGCAGAAAGCAAAAGGGTGTACATTTTCTGGGGGGAGTGTTTTTACATCACTTAAATTTAACTGTTGAGATTGCTCATTGCCCCTTTTCTGCAAGTGTCCTACTTAGCATTTGAATTGCTTGACCTAGATATGAAATTCACAGTTATACTTTCAAAATTAAAGCTCACTGTTTAAATTAATAGGAAGCCTGCCCAGTTTCATTTCCCTCTGCATTTGCAGTACATCTCTACAGGGTAAAAATCACTTCAAAAAATAAATTCAGCCCAGCTGGGCGTGGCTCAGCGATTGAGCGTCGACCTAGGATCCAGGCGATCGGGGTTCGATTCCCCGTCAGGGCACATGCCCAGGCTGCGGGCTCGATCAATGACCCTCTCATCATTGATGTTTCTACCTCTCTCTCCCCCTCTCCTTTCCTCTCTCTGAAATCAATAAAGATATATTTAAAAAAATAATAAATAAATAAATTCAGATTATTCTCAACTACTATTTCATACAAGTAATAAACATTTCCAAATCAATGTGCTCTAAATGATACTACATAACATCTTTCAGTAGTTTAATGTTAAATGAATTAATTATGTAAAAATATATTGGATATTTATGGTTGCATAATATATAGATGCCCAATCTCTTTCTCATGGTCAACTATAATTTAAAGTACCGTAAATGACTGATTCAGTACCAGGGTCTCATCAACGTTAATCAGTGGTTTATCATTTCGTTTCTCTTTCAAAATACAGCCTGGCCAGTGTTGCTTAGTGGTTGAGGGTAGACTCATGAACCTGGAAGTCATGGTTAGATTCCCAGTCAGAGCAAATACCCAGGTTTCAGGCTCGATACGCAGTAGGGGACATGCAGGAGGCAGACAATCAATGATTTTCATCATTGATGTTTTTATCTCGCTCTCTCCCTCTCCTTTCCTCTCTCTGAAATCAATAAAGACATATTTGAAAAAAAAATGCAACATTATTGGAATCATTTGTATAACAAAGAATAAAGCAAATTGTTGGTCATGGATAAGTGTAGCAATATGATATTAATAAATTTTTTTTAAATCAGTTCAACAAAAATACTAACAATCCTAAAAATGTATGTTCTCAAAAGATAACTTGAAATTATATGAAGCAAAATTTAATAAAATTAAGGAATAATTAATCTATAATAAAATTTTAATACTTTTATGCATCTCTACTATAGGTGAGAGAAAAAGGAGACAACAAACCAATTAGCATATAGAGAATCTTAAAAACTCAATTAAAATTTCTGATAAGGTGCTAAAATTCATGAATCAATATAAAAATGCAAATTAAAGTAATAAATATTACTATTGTAAGGGCTACTATGATACAAAGGTCTGTCCCTTTTCCCACAATCTGGGTCATCTCTGAAGAACCATTGAATCTTCACAGCTTCCTATAGCATTGCACTATGTGACAGCTTCTCTTTCATCTCACCCTGCATTCCTAACTTCCTTTTAGGTATATTTGCCAGGAGTGCTCCTCAATAAAGCTCCTGCATGGTATTCTCCATAACAGAGTTTGTTTCCCAGAAACTAATTTTAAAATAATTGGTACCAGAAACAGGCTCATAGATGCTGAGAACTTTTTGGCAATTGCCAGATGGGAGGGGGGTTGGGAGGATGGGCTAAAAAGGTGAAGGGATTAAGAAGCACAAATTGGTTGTTACAGAATAGTCATGGGGATGTAAAGTAGAGCACAGGGAATATAGTCAATAGTATTCTAATACCTATGTATGATTTCAGATGGGTGTGAGGTTTATTGGGATGATCACCTAAGTTATGTAATGTCTAATCACTGGGATTTACACCTGAAACTAATATAATAATGTATGTTAACTGTAATTGAAATTTTTAAAAAATGATAAAATGTTAAAAAAGTTATTGGTACCAGTGATGTTAGAAAGCAAATTTTACAATGGGATCTTAGAAATACGTCATTTGGCTGGACCTTTTCAATCACTGATGGTAACTGGAGTATATACAGAGGTTCCTGAAATGCTCTAGCAGGGAAATTTTCACCAGGGGAAGGACACATACCTCCTGGTGGAACATCTTTAGGAATGGAAAGATGAAGGAATGAAATTATGACTATGTAACTTGGTGCCTGTTCTTGAGCACTGTAAATCCATTGAAAAGGGATAATGTCATGTTCAAGTTGACAATTTAAGGGAAAAAAATTGAAAGCTAGAAGGCATTCCTGATAGGATTTCAGGAAATTCTAATCTTCTCTAGCCAAAACATGCATAGAATGGAGTTCCCATCTTCAGATAATAAGTTTGAAGATGCAAAATGGCTCAGATCTTAAAACTAATCAAGGGGTTATGGCTTTTAAAACCAATATCCTAATTATTTTCTGTGATTTTTTTTACTGCATAAATTAAGTACCACCATTGGTGACTACTCATTTGTTATATCTTAAAGACCATATTTTATTAACTATCCATAAATATTTATGGGTTGAGACTCTGACTTCCACTTAGATTTTGCTATTGATTACAAAAATTTTGCCCACTTTGCTTCAGAAAGTTAAGTTTCACCACTTAGTCTCTTTTTGTCAGGATTCTATTATTCCACTTAGATTCAGAAGCTCAAATTCTGTAATAGCATCCCCTAACATTAGCACTGGACTATAGAGAACAATTATAACTTAATTTCTTAATGAAGCTGTTGCCTTCATATCAGTGTATCCCTTATTACTTTGATCAATGGGATATACTATTGGCCCATCAATGGAAATCTGTAGGCTATTGGAGTTTTCTAGCATTTGGTAGAATATCTACACTAGCATAACCATTTTTTATATTTATTTATTTATTTATTTATTTATTTATTTATTATTTATTTGCCTTTAGATCCCTCTTCCCATGTGCACTGGGTAAGTCTAGCATTTCTACCCCACTTAGTGTGAGCCATCATTTTTCCCCCAAGTTTCTGATAACTATCTCAGCAGTATATTAGCTGATCTCCCAAGGCCCTTTCAATGTTCTCACTGAAAATCTTTTATAAAAAAGTGCTCTCCCACTGTTAAAATCTCTCCTATCCAAATTTATACTCTCTATCCCTAAATTCAGGACCCCCGGGCATAGTTCCTTCCTTACTTCCTCAGATTCCACTGGTACATAGAGAGATTCTGCATCTCCTATGATATATAATCCCTTTTCACATCCCAGTTGAACTACACTAAGATTTGACCCTTACTAATTATCTGGTTACCAGGAAGGGAGGTAGAGAAGATTGTCTTATGAGGAACTAGCTTTATTTGAGGTCTGTGTATATTTCATTATGAGGAGCCACCGCATTCTATCAATATAGAGTCGACCCTTCCTTAGGACTAGCATGTTCCTGGGTATGGTGGTATATTAATTCCAAGACTGAAGATCTCATATATCTTTACCAGGTTTCAGGCTTTGGCTGAGAATACCTGGAAGGGGTTAGAATTCAACTTTATTTGAATTTCTTCCAGTCAAAAACTTAAGTCCTAAGGCTGGGTCTAGGAACCAACTGGAGTAGAAGTAAGAATAAGAATAGTCACTATCCTTCTGTTGACTCATTGGAGAATTGTGCTTGCCATTTGCTATAGATTGAATGCTTATATCTTCCATCCCCATATCCATATGTTGAAATACTATCCCATTAGGAGGTGGGATCTTTGGGGAGGGGGGTGACTAGACCATGAGGGCGGAACCTTCATGAATGATATTAGTGTCCTTATAAAATAGATTGAGAAAGCTCACTTGCCCCTTCCTTCATGTAAGGTTACAGTGACTCAATGAAGAAGCAGGCTCTCACCAGACATCGAATCTCCTAATGCCTTGGTTTTGGAATTCTCAGCCTCTTGAATTGTGAGAAATGCATTTATGCTGTTTATAAACCACCCAGTTTATGATATTTTTGTTACAACAGTCCACACAGACAAATATATTATTCTGAAACTCTAGGCAATATAGTTCCAGATGTCCTGCTCCCCAGAGGGAGAATGTGATCACTGAAAAGCTTATAAAGGGTATCACTTAACTGTAAGCTATGACTGCTTCCTGGTCACTTCAGTCACCTCCTGCCATGAGACCATTAGGTAAGAAATGGAATCACCATAATAGCAGGGGTAATAACTGTTGTTATCAGGGAAAAGCAGGGCTGCTGCTATACAATAGGCAAGAGAGAAATGTGTTGCTCAGATGATCCACTGGGGGCATATTCTGACCTCACAGACCCCATTTTAACTGTAAATTCACACGCAAATACAATAACCATGACAGGAGGAAATAAACACATCCAGGGGCTTGTACTCCTCAGGGATGTGTGCTGAGTCTTACCACCAGGCGCTATGCCTGGACCAGTGTAAGTGCTAGCTAACAGTCAGAGAAATCTAGAATAGATGATGGAATAAGAGGATGATGAATTTTAGTTACTACATTGTGGTAAATTTTCTTTAACTGTTGACTTGTAAGTTTTTCAGAAACAGGACCATCAAGAATTCTATTTACAGATGGGGCCAACTTACTATGAAAGTAAATAGACATGAATGAGGCTGGATGGAGATTATAGTGAATATTGTCAAGTTTTACCAAGGTCCCTTTCTCTGAGCTAATCTGCTCACTCCTCAGTTGATGGGCCTATACTCTGAAAATGATTCACAGCATTGTCTCTCTCTGTGATTTACTCTTGGCTATAGGCAATTATATGACTTCAAGTTAAACTTTCTCTCAGCTGTTCTGCATCCAATCATTGACTAGTGCTGTGAAATAAAGATCAATATTCTTGCCTAATTTTGAACAACTCTGAAGTGTTATTCCAGCTCCAGAACTGCTTCTCAAAAGAGAGCATGAGAAATCAAGGAGTCTGAAAGTTGAGATAGGAGAATATTTGAGTGAATTATATATAATACAGACCAATTGAAGGTGATTAAAAGGTGATGGCATACTTTTTCAGGTGTCAAGATATAAAATATTATGAGATTACATATATACATAAACAGTTTAGTACCACAACATAAGACTATCAGGTTGTATATCAATGAACTATATTCAAAAAATTAATATTTACTAAAATATAAGTGTGTATAGTCCCAGAGTATATAATTTTTATTTTTTATTCATACAAAAATGAACATACTATTTTTTCTGATATTGTCGTTAAGTAGTTTAGGAATCTAGAACACATTAACTCATAAAACAAGCTTTTTACTCTTTCAACATTCTGGGATGACTAGCAGAAGATAATGAATTGTTCCTTGAAAGTCTAATAGAATTTAGACCATCTTGACTGTATCTTTTTTGATGATTACTATCTTTACTTGTCATATCAATTTATATTGCTTATTGGCTTATAAATGTTTTACATTTTTCCAGAAATTTATACATTTAATTTAGGTTTTCAAATATTTTAACATGTGGTTTTTAATATTTAAAAATTTTTTTAAAAGCCGTTTTTATTCGTATTTTATTTGCACATTAATATCTTGGCCAGTCTTAAATAAAGACCTTAATATTTCCTATCTTAATATTTTCAAAGACTTGGTTTTCTTCTTATTTTCAAAGACTTGATCTTCTTCATCTTGTTCTGTAATTCTGCCCTTATTTGCTTCCTTACTGTTTTTTGGATTTGCTTTAAGGATCTTTATTCACCTTTTTTGTATTAAAGTCTTAGTGTTGTTTTTTTCAGCCTTTCTGATATTGTGGTTATTGTACTTAAAGTTGTAAAAATCCTTCTAGACATGGTTTTAGATGCATCCCACAAATGTTGCCCAATATTTTTGTCAGTTGTTTATTTTGAGGCTATAAGACCAGGAACATCTATGTTTGTGATGAATATAGCTTCCCATTATGTTATTCCTTGTATAAGTAGATAACATTCTATTTTGGTTCTTTGGTATGTTTTGGTTCAAATATTTTGTTTGGTTTTTGTTGGTTTTATTGTTGTTAGATAACATTTCCACTAAAGACTTCTAATATTTTATATTTGTCTGGTGTATCTTTTCTAGCCTTTGATTTTCAACTTTTCACTGCCTTTTTTTTTTTAAGTGTGCTTCTTGTAGGACTCATTTTGTTGGCACCCTTTGTGTCTGTGTGTGTGTTTTAATAAACCTGAGAGTCTCTGCCTTTTCATTGGTATGTTTTAACCATACACACATAAACTGGGTTCATATTCTTAGCATCTTAATTCTTGTTTGTTATAGATATATCCCCCTCCTTTATTTTTGCATTATTAAGTTATTTAATAACTCTTGCTTCCTATATGTCTTGCATCATCTGTTTAGGTAATTTTTTTTCTTTTTAAGAATGTTTGCAATGTGTATTTTTGTGGTATAATATTTCTTAAGCATTATATGTTTGAAAATATTATGCCCTTTTTTTTAAATGACAATTTGGCTAAATATAAAATTTTAGATTCAAGTGTTTTTATCTTTAAAATGAAAAACAATTAGTAATCTGTTAACTTCTTTCCCTCAGTATCATTGTTGAGATTTATGTTTATTTGCATGTGAATGGTTCTTTATCTCTGGAAATTCAAGCAAGTTTGTTGTCTTTTTTGGTATCTCGCTGATTTTAGAATTTTCTACTTTATTTGCTCTACAGCATTTATCTATGATCCTAGAGTATGTAACTTTTTAAAAAAATATATCTTTATTGATTTTAGAGAGAGGAAGGTGAGAGGAAGGGAGAGAGACAGAAACATCAATGATGAGAGAGTCATTGATCAGCTGCCTCCTGCACGCCCCCCACTGGGGATCGAGCCCTCAACCCGGGCATGTGCCCTGACCGGGAATCAAACTTCAATCTCCTGGATCATAGGTCGGTGCTCAACCACTGAGCCAGGCCAGCTGGGCTAGAGTATATAACTTTTGATGCATGTGTTATCTTCTCTGTACACTGTTTTGTATTAATGATTATACCCATTTTATAATTTAGAACAATTAGGTTTGCTTTATGAACTTTTAACTTTACTTATTAATGAATATATATGTTAGAAGAAGCAAAGTCTGTAGCTGTTTAATACACTCTGAGTTACTTAACCTATGCTGTCAGGACTATAAAAATTCCAAAAGAGCTATAGTGAAGGCACTACTTGCCATATCAGCAGGAGCATAACACTCTGACTCCTTGGAGCTTTCCCTTTCTCCTATTTGAGAAACCTGAACCTGAAACAGCGCACATTTTACATAAGTAAATGTGTAGGCAAAGTGGATGCTATAATGATATCCTCCTATAGACGAAAGAGAAATCACTGTACGGTGAAATTGTAAGGCAAGGCTGCTATGATAATTAGCAACAAGGCATGTATTTACACAGAAGGACATCAGCAAAATCTCTAGACTGCTATTTGGCTTTCTCTTACTTAATTGCTTTCCACTGATGATCCTTACCAATAACCCTTGGCTCCTTATGCTCAGAGGCCATGCGGGCCAAAAGAGCGAAAGTAAATGTAATACATGAACTCTAAATTCTGTGGGAAGACAGGGTTTCCCATGTGTGTATCTTCCTGTCCCCAACTAGAGACCAAATGAGCCGTCATTTATTCTCTTTTTCAATAAATAAAATCAAGAAACTAGAAATTAAACCATATGCTAAATATAATATTGAGATCCCTTGATGCTAACTAACCTCAGTGAATAAAACAATTGGCAACCCAGGAAATAGCTGCTGACAATGGCTTTTGGTTAAATTGTGTATCTATATATAAAGTCATATCTATATGTCATAAAACTTTAGAAAGAACTGAATGTACATACATTGCCAAGTGACAATTGCTCAATAAATATCAGTAGTATTATTACTCAGTTTTTAAGCACTTATATGAAATATCTTGTGCACAATTACATTTGTGGGTTAAAGTAACTAATTCTATAAATTTGAACTGCAAACTGATCTTAATTAAGATCATTCACCTTGTTTCTTAATTTCATTTACATCTATTTAATATGTGGTTTGGGGCAGGTCTTAATCTTTCTGAACCTCACTTTTTCTACACTTGTAATTTAAGAGAAATATTATTTTAAATCACTTCCAGTACTTAAGAAGATAGTTGAAACTTGGAATAAGCTCTATTCATGGGGTTATTATAAGGATGAGTAGGAAGACCATTTCCTAAAACTGTAAAATTTTACATACTTAGAAAAAAACTATCTTTTTTTTTTTTTTCAGATTCATAGAATATGCATTCTTGGCTGCCTTATCTGAGTATTTTGGATCTTCTTTTTAACAGTACCTAGAGAATTTTTTAATGTGGAATATTCTGTGCAACAGATTATAAGTTGTACAATGAAATAAACATTGGCAGTTAATTTATAGTTTACTTAAAGAGCATTTTCTATAGCAAATTGCCAATATATTGAAGCACAATTCTGGTGCTGTTCTGGTTCTAACTATCTCATTTTCCTAGAATCTAGTGATTGAGATGTACATAAAATCTTTCATCTGGATCAGGAGCAGATTTATCTCATTGAAAAACTGTAATTTATATTTTCAGTATTTATCAAGAGACTTCTCTGTTCTACATATTGAGCTGGCTCATAAAGATGATATGTCACAATTATTCTCTAAAAGATCCCAGGTTTTAGTAGGAAATCTGAGTAATTACAATGCATCAAGTATTATAGGTGCTAAGAGCAGAGAAAATTCACTCAGGAAAGGCTTTGGAAATATTAACAGATGAGGTTATGTTAGAGCCTCATCTATTTTATCAGTTGATCAAGGCTGTGAAGGTGATTCTAAGTGAAATTAAGTGGAAATTCTCAGATATATAAAAACAGAGTTTTCAAGTTCAAATATTACAAAGAGCTTTAAAGTGTATCTGAGAAAGTAAGTCCACCACTAGGTTATGAAACTAATTTCCACCTAATATTGATCTTTATCATTGCAAGTCATGTAGTAAAGTCTCTTTCCAGCTAACCAGGTAGTGGCTGTCAATACTAACCAGTGTAACTCAGCTTGGTGCTTGTCATCTTTTTTCAGTTATCAAATTGTATGTTCTCCAAATGAATACATACATTTATTTTTCAGATACTTTTAAAATTTGAGGTTATGGTACCATACGGTATGTACTATCATTATTCTCAATCTTTTAGTTCACTTGTTTTCACTTAATATTATGTTCTTAAGATCTATCTCTTAAGATACATTTAGCTCTCTTTATTCATCTGAAAAACAGTAAATTATTCCGTTATGTAAATATATCTTGCATTTATTAAATTTCCTATTGATACACATTTAATTAATTTTCTATTATTTTATTCTAGAAGCTTTATAATTCTACCTTTTACATTAGATCTAGCTGGAGATCAGTTGACCTTTTTCTACTCACTGTTACTACACATAAAGTGAATGTAGGTTATATTTTGTAAAAAGAAAAAGTCCTAGTTTATAAATATAATCTTGGCATAACAGTTAACATTCCCTTTACTATTCAAATTGTCTTATTTTAGAGAAAGAAATATATCATCACCAAATTATAAGACAATAGGATTGTTTCTTATCCGAAGTATAGTATTAACATATGTTTATATGTTAATGCAAGTATTTGGAAGGTGAATATTTATTACTTAATACTACATTTTATGGTGTGTATTTCTTATGCTAGAAATCTTTACTTTTTACTTTGTTTTAATTATGTCATTTTTAGTCTCAGAAAAATACAATTTGGCTCATTTAGAGTGAACCAAATGCATTTGGAGTATTCAAAAAGAAAATTAAAAGCTTAACCTTAAAGAGAATAAATTTGGTTGTGTATAGAGTAGAAAAGGCTTCAGTGACAAATAGCCTAAATAGTATAAACACTAAACATAGTGAAGTGCATTTCAATTCCATTGATAGGTAATTGTGTTATAGGGTAGCTGGTGGATCTTCTCCATGGGGCACATAGAGGGGGGGTGGTGTGGGTACTGAGGGTCTTTTCATCTTATGGCTCTGTTAATCACTGTGAACTTGGCCACAGATTTACCTACTCAGAGAAAGGAAGAAAATTTCATAGAAGGCAAAACTTCTTCAACACATTGGCCTGCGTATTTCATACAACATGTGCCACATCCTCTTGTCTATGATTTTGTAGCATGATGAAACACAATTGTAAATGGGACTATGTGCTGAGAAAAAGAGCAGCATATAGATTATGTTCAATGGGTTTCAGTATCCACTACTGGCCGCTAATCCGTAGGTGTATGGGACCTAATGTTTATCCCCAAAGTGTAGTCCAGAGTAGCAGCATGAATAAACTATAGGTTCTTTGAATTTATAATGATGATATTTGACATGTAAAAATCCTTCTCAGGCAGGGTTACCACAGACTATACCATATGGGGACCAGAAGTAAAGCATCTCAGTTTTAACAACCAGGTATAATTTAGCACATAGGGGGCTGAAATTAATTTTATTTTCTTAATATTTATATATAATATTTTACATAATTAATATTATAAAGAAATGAGTCTCATAAATAGCAAATATGTTTAAAAATATAAGGGGTTGATTCTCCCTATTTTTAAAAATTATTTTTCTCATGTTATTTTATTTAGATTGGAAAATGATGTGATACAAATAAATTATAATTCTAATAAACTAGCAAAAATGTACAGAGAAAAATATACTTTTAAAATCCATTAATGTATAATAAGCCAATTTTTATGTTGAGGTTAATTCTCATATTAAATCATTACACTGGGCCCTGCAAATCTAACTTCCCATGTTTGTGCATTGAGCTGCCATTTATTATGTCTGTTTGCATTAGTCATTTTGACTCAGTGCATGGTAAAATCCAGAATAACTACAGATAAGCCAGAAAGTGTGGTGGGAAAGTATAATGAATCATTGTGTTAATTTTTATTAGTCCTTCTGGATGGCAATTGTATTGATCTGTGTATTCTTTCTAAGGTGTTGAAATCACAGTACAGTCTTCTCAGTAGATTAAGTTGTTGGTGAGAAATCACTTTAAGAAATACATATTTATACAATTTCCAAATGAATTACCATTTCCAAAATGTAAAATTAATAACATTTGTGGCCTTAAAAAGATTAATTATTGACATAAAATTCTACACCAAAATGTTAAGTTGCCAGATAATACCCTAGTTTACTGAAATAACTGATCATTTTTAAGCAAGGTTCTTTTGTTTTATTTTGTTTTTGTCCTTGTGGCACATTAATTACACATCTGGAAAATGTATCTTGTAGCCAAGAGTACAAAACAAATGGCTGGCTGTTGCAGCCTTAGAATTAGAACAATGTAATCTGTAAATCGGCATTAACTAAAGCTCTGTAGCAATTGTATTTACTAGTACCCATTGACCAGTTTGACTTTGTGGTAGAGATAGGGTGAATCAATCAACATCTGTCCTACATGTTTCTAGAGAATTAGAAGAGCTGATGCTTAGTTTGGAACTTGGTAATACACAATAACTATCTCATTCTGCAGACACTCTTGAAGCTCAGTGTGACACTCACAATTGGAATGTAAACAAAAGTGGTAAGGGCAACTTGTAGGAGTTGCCATTAAAGGCCAAGTGTGTGACTTACCTTCTATTCCTCATGCTCTTTGCAATGTGGGTAAGGGAATCTGGAGTTCCCGCAGGCCCCTTAGACCTGATGTGTCTCTGTACACGTGTATTTTGTTAAAGACTTAGGCTGCAACAGCCAGCCATTTGTTTTATACTCTTAGCTACAAGATACAGTTTCAAGATGTGTAATTAATAGTGCCAGAGGAAAAAACAAAACAAAACAAAAAAAAACTTTGCTTAAAAATTATTAGAAAGGGAGGGGAAAACAGGGAGGAAAGGAGAACAAATATAAATGTGGTGGAGGAACCTACCTCTGCCTTTTTATGTGAGAGAGAAATAATTTTATTTAAGTTAACTCTCTAATTAACAGCTAAAATAAGTCCTAAGATACCTTGATAAGGAAAAGTTTTCAGATTCAGCAGTAATTGTACCAATTATTTGTTTAATTACATATGACTCAATTATGAAGACAGTGTGTGATCTGGTCATAAACAATATTGAAAGAAAAGGAGAAGGGAAGGGAGGGGGAAACAGAGAGAGGAAAGGAGAACAAACATAAATCAGTTATTTTTCTTTCACCATTGGTGACCTTTGAATAAACTGCAAAATTTCTGGAGTTGAGCTACATATTTTTATTGGTTAGTTAACTGCATACTAAACCCAAACAGACAGCAATATATGAATTAAAAGGAAATTCTAGTTTACTGAAATAACTGATAATTTTTAAGCAAAGTTTTTTGTTTTGTTTTGTTTTTTCCTCTGGCACTATTAATTACACATCTTGAAACTGTATCTTGTAGCTAAGAGTATAAAACAAATGGCTGGCTGTTGCAGTCTAAGTCTTTAATAAAATACATTGCTTTACTTTCATCTGTCATAAGTCTAAGTGTATAAGTAATAGTGCCAAACACTTTTCCTTAGTGCATGAGGGATGAAATGATGTCTTTTTTTGTAAGTATCCTCAACTCTAGGCTACTTGGCTATTGATAAATACTAACCATAGACGCAGATTAGTACTTACACATGTGCAAATAGGTGTACATCTCTAATATCACAAAGTTTAAAACAACTTACAACAAGAATATGTAAGACCAAATAATTGTCAAAATATGCGTGAGGATTATGACCCAGAACATGGAAAATAATAGCTAGTGTAAAAAAATAAATACAGTCAGCCCTCAATATCCACAGGAAAACAGTATTTTCCTTCCGCGGTTGGGAATCCGTGAATACAGAGAGCCAACTGTGTGCGTTGTTCTACACAATTTTTTTATAAGAGACTTGAGCATCCATGGATTTTGGTATCTGCTCGGATTCCTATAATCAACCTCCCTCCTCGGTCTCCCCGATACCAAGGGATAACTATAATCGTTTGAAAAATAACTATACACTCTACCTCTAGTTTTTATAGAAGGCATAACTGAATTATTAATTTATAACATTAATTAATAAAATACTAACATATTTAAATATAATAACATAAACTATTGTGTCATGTCATTTTGTCAAGCACTGCCAGATTTGGTGAGCCCCTCTCATCTAACACATACCTGATGGTGTCATAAAATGTAAGAATCTGAAAAAAAACCTTGATGAACACAATAAAGATACAAGAAAAACACCATTATTAAAGAATATTTATGTATATATGGAATGCATTAAAAATGACAAAAATAGATAAGCAGGACATTTCAAAGACCCTCAGTGAATTTCAATCATTCATTGTAAAACAGAGGAAAAAAAATACTATTTTTAATTATAAAATTCTATAAAAGGAGATTACTTTGATAAAATTTTTAAGTTTTTATTCAACAAAATTTCTTTTGTCTTCTCATCTATGTATTGTGTCTTTCCACTAAGTATGTGGTTACCAATCATCCTCTTAAGATGAGCACTGCAGGCTTTTAAAAAGATAATTGCCAATTAACCTCTTTGTACCCTCCTTTTTTTTTACATGAAAAAATAGATAATACATATAACTCCAAAGTTTATTGTGAAGGTAAACAATGGAGATGATGTTTACTAAAGCAACTAGAATGAGTTGATTACAAAGAAGGGACTCAGTTACTATTAGATTCCCTGTTCTTCACTTGATATACAACATATATAGTTTAGGTTTACATCAACACAAAATGTCCAAATGAGGTGTCTTACAATTGATACTAATAGAAAAATTTTAAACCCTAAGATTTGCATTTTTATGTATAGGAAACAATAGAACACATTGATAATTAACAAAAGCTCTTAATTTAGACAGCATGGGTTCAAGCCTGGGCTTAATCACAAGCTAGCATTTTGATGTTAAAAAAATATTACATGTCTTCCTTTTGTTAAGTTGTATGAGTTTCTTAAATATTTTGGATATTAACCCTTTATCAGACTTGTCATTGGCAAATATGTTCTGCCAGTGACAGAAAGGGGTTCCCTTTTCATTTTGTTTATGGTTTCATTTGCTGTGCAGAAGCTTTTTATTTTTGATGTAGTCCCATTTGCTTATTTTCTCCTTTGTTTCTCTCACCCCAGGAGATGTTATTAGCAAACATATTACTATGAGAGATGTCTGAGATTTTGCTGTCTATGTTTTCTTCTAGGATTTTTATGGTTTCTTGTCTTACATTTAAGTCTTTTATCCATTTTGAGTTTATTTTTGTGTATGGTGTAAGTTGGTGGTCTAGTTTCATTTTTTTGCATGTACCTGTCCAATTTTCCCGACACCATTTATTGAAGAGAATGCCTTTACCACACTGTGTGTTCTTGCCTCCTTTGTCAAATATTAATTGAGTGTAATAGCTTGGGTTGATATCTAGGTTCTCTGTTCTGTTCCACTGATCTGTATGTCTGTTCTTCTCCAAAGAGGACATACAGGTGGCTAAGAGACATATGAAAAAACACTCAAAGGCACTAATTATCAGAAAGATGCAAATTAAAACTACAATGAAGTATCACTTCAGAATGGCTACCATCAATGAGTCAACAAACAACAAGTGCTGGTGAGGGTGTGGAGAAAGGGGAACCCTAGTACAGTGCTTATGGGAATGCAGACTGGTGCAACCACTATGGAAAGCAGTATGGAGTTTCCTCAAAAAATTAAAAATTGAACTGCCATTTGACTGAGAGTTCCCACGTTCAGGAATATATCCTAAGAAGCCTGAAACACCAATTAGAAAGAACTTATGCACCCCTATGTTCATAGCAGCACAATTTATAATAGCTAAGATCCAGAAACAGCCCAAGTGCCCATCAGTAGACGAGCGGATAAAAAAGCTGTGGGACATTTACACCATGGAATACTATGCTGCTATAAAGAAGAATTATTCTTTGAGACAACATGGATGGAACTGGAGAGTATTATGCTAAGCGAAAATAAACCAGTCAGAGAAAGACAAGTACGACATGATCTCACTCGTATGTGGAATATAATAAACAGAATAAACGGATGAACAAAATGGATCCAGAGACATAGAAGCATGGAACAGACTGAGGGATCTCAGGGGGAAGGCAGGGGAAGGAGAGTGGGTGGGGAGAGATTAATCAAAGAACTTAGATGCTTATATGCATAACCTATGGACACAGACATTGGTATGAGGAATGCCTGGGGGTGGGGTGGATGTGGTTTGGAGAGAATCAATGGGGGAAAATGGGGACATTGGCAATACTTTCAACAATAAAGATAAATTTAAAAAAATATTACTTGGTGTTCCAACAAACACATTTCCTAATCTAAAATTTGAAATAATGATAATTTCACTAATATATAATTAAGAATTAAATAAGATTGTTTTTGAGAATGAGTTAGAATTGTTCTAACATATTTAGATATTAGCTAATATATAATTAAGAATTAAATAAGATTATTTTTGAGAATGAGTTAGAATTGTTCTAACATATTTAGATATTAGCTAATAATTATCAGTAATAGTAATTATAAAGTGTTATTAGATAGTATTAGTAGTAATAATTGTAGCATAAGAAAATACTGCCTACTGAAAAAGGGACAATAAAGGTTATCATATAAAAACTCCTGCATATAAAAGAAGGAAAAATAAAAAGATAATATTATGATAAATTTTGATGCTCAGGCCAGAATCCATTTTGAAATATCTTCTACCTTTAACAAAAGGAACAGATTCTCATTTCTTTAGAACCATAGGACCTTTAAATACTATGACTTTTTTTTTTTTTTTAATTTAGGACTGAAATGCTCCTGGATTACTGATTTGAGGAGTCTCAGACCTCTAATGTGTTGCTAAGACAAAGGTGGCTATGCTGCCCTTTAAGGGATTCCTACAATGAGACTTTGTCATAAGGGAGAGAGATTGAGTTCCACTCCCCTACTATAAGACCCCACTGTAGAAGTCTTCCAGAATAAAATTTGACTGATAGTCTTTACCAAGTGTCAGAATAATTTTTCTTTAACAGTTTCCAGTCACAAATTAAGCAATAAATGAGAATCACAAAGTTTAAGAAAGTTTATAAACTAGAGTATTTGTAATAAAATATTTCCTATTGAACCACATTACCCAATTTCAATACAACACCCTTTCAGATGTGTGTAAATATCACCTTTGCAAACTTAATTCTTTTGGGAGAAAAGTAATTTACTTTGAAGATGAAAATATGATGTAATATGTTTCTGTGATTAAAAAAATAGTAATATGTATAAGAATTAAGGCTGAGAAGTAGAGATTTGGTAGGTATACTTCGCTTCTTGTTGAAACCTTTAATCTAGAATGCTGGTCCAGAAAAAAACCTCACTTCAGCTCTGTTCATGCATGCGTCAGCTCCCTTAGATTCAAATTTACTGAAGTTAGCAACTTGGTATTTTACTCTGATCTTTTTGATTCAGTGAACTGACTCAACACCAAGCACTATTAAAAACATGCCCTCCTTCAAAAAATTTAGAACCCTCGAACTCCAGAGTAGAGGCTGGAGGTCATAAAATGGTAGCAGAAGAGTGAAGCCAGTACAGAGAATACAGCGATGGAGAGAAAGGTGAGAATAGGGCTTTTGAGAAATAGACTGACAGATATAAAGCATGGAACCACTGAATTTTATAAGCAGCATCATGATCATCTTCACCACATAGCAGTTAGGAGGGGAGGTGAACAGTGACCCTGCAGTCTTGAACATACTCACGTATGCACTCTAGAAAGCATACATAGTCTTGTCTTTCAATTGTTTGCCTCAGGAGACTTTAAAAATAGTATGATTTTAGGACATTGAAGCAGTGCACTTGAAATCCATTTATGCCGTGGTCTTTTAATTTTTTTTTTTTTTTCTTTTCTTATAATCAGCCATTTGGATACTTGATGTTTCCCCTTCCACATATGTGAGCTAAATGGGACTGTTTCAGGTTATGCATTTGCTGCTAGGGATTCAGTGCTGCAGAGTCAAGTTTGTGATTTTGTTCCCTGTGAGAGGGGAATAAGGGCTGTAGCCAGAGGCTGGAATGTCAGAGTTTCTTCCCTCCTAAACTCATGACCAACAACAAAAAAATGAATAAATAAAAACAGAAATTAAGAACATAGAAAAATAAGAAAAAACAGTATTGCTGACCACTGTAGGCTTACAAAAAGTTGCAAGGAGAGACATTTGGAGAGATATTCAAATATCCACTAGAGAGTAAAGTAAATTTATGGATTCCTCAGAGACTTCCACTGGGGACCCTGCTAAGCTCCCTGGCAATGGGAAGTGATCTGCTCCCTCTACCTACCCCATCCTTCCTTCTGGGTCCTTTGTTGCCTCTCTAGGTTTATGTGCCTTGTTGGTTGGGTAGTCTCACCACTGGTAGAAAAATTGGGGGTAGGATTCTCCTAGAGAATCACTAAGCATACAGAGAAACCCCTATCCTCACCTTAAGTGCATGCTTTCCTCTCTGCTTATGGTTACAGGGCTGCTCAGACCAGTCTCTCACCTCTTATCCACACTACATTTGTGTCTTCTAAGTGTCGTGGACATAAACTCTCTAACCACTTACCTCCTGACACTGTCCCTGGGCTTGAGGCGAGGAGAACTCCTCTGCATTGTGTTAAAGGGTGTGGATATACACAGTATTTTGACAGAAATTGCAGAATTTTCATCAAGCAGCTTTTAAAGAAATTCTCCCTCTAGAATCTCCCATAAAATCCCTTTGATACTCTTCTATATACTTTGTTCTGCCTGGTTCCTTTCATTAGAGTATGTAATGATTTAACACTTGCAGAGCGGGAGTATATGGGTGTTAATCTTATTACTGGCTACAGTTTTCCAGTTGATCGAAATATTCATCTTCCCAGATAATTGTATCATTTAAAAAAAGGAAAGGGATAAAGAAGGGAGAGAGGGAGAAGAGAGGGAAAGTAAAATAAATGTAATTAGAGAATACTGAAATGCAGCACTAGCGCTGACCACATAATATACAAGGCCCGGTGAGTGCACAATGAAAACACAGTGAAGAATCGCACACTGGCTGCAGCAGAGAATTGAATCCTATGTGACTAGGATTGCATGGCTATGAGTAAGCCTTGCCTAGAACAGTAGAACAAATAATAATTCAACAAATGATCTTAATGCAACCTGAAATCAGACAGGAAAATAGTATTACTCACAAATATAAACTTATTTTAACAAAAATTTTATTTTTATTTAATTTAATAATTTTAATTACTTTTAGAAGTATGTTAAAGGTGCCGTATTTCTTATTCCAGTGATGTTCATAAAGAACCACATAGTTCATCATTTATAAGTTTTCTGTGAATGTAGTACATATCCTAATAGAATGATTATAAGTAAAAATATTATTCTTAGTTTCTAATGCCTTTCCTTAAAACCTTATAGTCTCTATTTAGAAAAATTATAGCTTGCCATCAGTATGACAGTTGCTTTCCATCTACATACATGTTGGTTTTTCTTCCCTCAGAAGTTTCCTCCTTAATGTAATTCTTGCATCTGATCTACTTTTCTGTTCTTTTTCAAGAAAACTGGTTTGGGTTCTATTGTTTCTTTACTATGTCATCTCTGTTAATATCCCAGATGCAATATTTTTTTCTTTGCCTTTCCTTAAGAATAATTAAATCTGTTGTCTACTCCACTGAGTCAGTGCTATGCAACAAAATTTAATTCCCTTGCATACTTGCCATACCTTACCCATTTATCTTTTATTTTATTTTCATTTTAAACTGTATTCTCTCATTTTATCACTCTATTTTGTTATCTGAACATTGTTCTGATGCCTATAAATTCCTGTCTCATAGTGAGCAATTGTTTTCACATTCTGTTGCTGAAGCTTAAGATTTGTGGAATCTTCTGCATCTTTTTAGATGCATACTTTTGTTTGTTTACATTCATGTTTCTATCTTTCTTTTATTGGCTTTTCCTCTGAAATGTGTTGAATTCAACAAGCATATGTCTTATGTCTAATTTGTCTCTTTAACCACCATCTTATAACGTTTAACATTGGTCCAACTTCAAATTGTTTTTAATGACTTGTCCGAATGGATTTTCCTGTCCTGACCTTCCGTATGGTTTTGTACTTACAGTTCCAATTGGACTGTATGTCAGATTGGTGCCTAAAACTTCCATTCAAACGCTTACTTTCCAGAGGTCTTTACCCAGTGTACTCCCTCACAAAAAAAAGATAATGGCTTCTCAGGCTTTCACTGCATTGTTATCAAGCAATTTGAACTGATGGAGAATATGAACAGAAAAACTACAGTATGCTCTGCTGAAAGGCTTTTGTCTTTCTTTTCTCATTACTACCTCTGTTTTTCATGGAAACTTTATCTTTCAATATAGAGCTCACAGCTAAAATGACTGCCTCCCCTATTCCTTCACTCTGTCTCTTTTGGATGTTTTTGGAAAGACTAGTGTTTAATTTTCTGGTGCGGGACCAAGGTCTTTGAGTAGAGATATTGAGTATAGAAGATAAGACATCTTTATCACTTTTCCTTGCTGTGTGATTTTGAGTTGTGAGCTTACTATAGCATTAGAAAAACAAGGTAATTTTTATTTTCTTTATTTTTGCATTGCTTTGATCTCTGTTAATCTTGATTAATATATGTTGAGGCTACTGGAATATTTTCCTCTTTTTTATTTTAGTTTCTGGTCTAATTTAGTGTTTTTGTGTATATTTTTCTTGGCATCTTTAGTCTTTTTAGGATATGCTTAATTTAAAGTTCCTATATTACCTTCATTATGATTAGCTGTCTTCAATTTATAACCCAAACAATCATATTATATGTGGCATTTACTTGAATTGGAGGGTATTCTCTGACAGTATACCCCCCAGGAAAGCACATGCATCAATTGTAGTGGATCATTTGATTGTTGCTAATTATTGTTCAAATTAAAGTCTTTGAAGATTTTTAAGTGTGAACATGACTTACAGTAAACTTTTATAAATATTACAGAAAAAGTCTGTTAGATTGAGGAATAGAAACAATACAAGCAGAAAATTCTGTTGGTCATACTGGATTAATGCAGAAGATGAGGGCCTGTACCAAGACAGTAGCTGTGAGAGGTAGAAGGAGAAAATGCATTAGATATTAGTAGAATTGTGTGATTCACTGAATATGGGAAATAGAAGAAATGTTCATAATATGTTTTTTATAAAAACAAAACAAAATTATACATAGGATTAAATTATACAACTCTATATAAATCCAATATCTTATTAGTTAACCTCTACTCAGGTCTTAATTTGTGCTGCTGTAACAAGCTACCAAAGACTGGGTGGCTTTAAAGAATAGAAATTTATTTTTCACATTTCTGGAAGCTGAATGTCTAAATCAGGGTACCACATGATGAGAGCCCTTTTCTGGGTTGCATACCATGGACTTCTCCCAGTGTTCTCAAATGGTAGAAGCCAAGAGAAAAAGCAACCTATATGGGCACTAATCCCACTCGGGGGGGGGGGGGGGGGAGGCTCCACCCATATGATCTCATCTAATACCACCACATTGTAGGATAGAGTCTTAATACATGAATTGGATGCAGGATTAAATATTCAGTTCATAACATTATTTTTCCAAGAAAAAGTGTTCATGAATGTAACTACAAAACCATCTTTGGAAAGCTATGAAATTCATAAATTACATCAAGAGAAAGAAAAAAGTATGGACTATGAAAGTTTGAGTCATAGTTTCCCTTGGTGATGGCTATAGAAAGTAAGCATATCTAGAAGCTCAAAAACCAAACTAGATTCTGGTAACAAAGTTTTCAATTATTCTTAGAAATCTATAGGATTATTTTGAGTTAATAATTGGCTAAACGAATAATCAATCATTGGTTCAAGAGCTGGTCAGCGATTTTGTTCCAAATTTTAATCTTCTAATGAATCAGTTCATGATATAATTGTTTGGAATATTTTCAACTTAAAATAACAATATTAGATTTTAGTTATAATTTTTAATTTTAAAAGTGCTAGTTTTTATTATGTAACTAATCGTTAGTTGATATTGCCAGATTTTTAATCATGACCTAATTTCCATCATGTCTAAAATAAATTCCATGTTTGGCAAAGATGGGAGATGAATGAGATTTTGGGAGAGATATGATGATTCCCTTAAATTCTAACTTTCCAGCTTAACAGTTTTCCATACTCTAGAGATATAGAAGTTATATTTCTAAATAATTCATCAATAGTCACAGTCATGCTTAGAACAATATTGTTGGAATTTAAGGTGGATCAATTAATAATACTATTTTTTTCATAATATCTGGTATATTTCTCTGGGATATTTCTTTTCTGCTCCTCACTTTTCCTCTTTTTTTTTCTTTTAAAAAAACACACCATGGTTATATTTAATGCACAACTTTGATACAACCAAAAAGTAAAACAGCACAGTAAATAATAACAAAAATATGGTCTTTCATTTGCAATGCATGAAAAATGGTTAACATCTTTAGTCATAGACAAGCTTAGAAACCAGTAACAGAGACATTACATACTTTTCTCAATAGACTTTGCAAGTAGTATGAGTAAATGTTGATTTTAGGTTATTTCATAGACTAATCCACTCATTGCACCTCTTTGGAGTATGTTTCAATCTTTGAAGTAATACACAGGTGAATAACTGAGTAGAATGCTCATATTTTCTGTGAAGTACTTTAATATAATGACATTTACTGGGGGAGCATGTTCGAACATTCATTATATAGTTAGTTTTCCATTTATTCATTTTATTTTTATTTATTTATTTTTTTACCCAAATTGACAGAATTTAATCTGGTTTTGTGTAAGCACAGTAATGAAGTGATAACATTTGGGCTTTTAAACACTGAAGGAGAGAGAAATACAATCAGGAAGAATTGCGGTTCAAGAAGAGTTAGAATGTTTTTCTATGGTAGATCCAAACACAGCTGGAATCACCCTGCCAGGCCACATTAGAAGCCTTGCGACGTTATATTTTGTATCTTGGAGCTACTCTATAATCCACAGCAGCATTTATCAAAGTGATCACAAGGATATCCAGAGATGCTTGCAAAAAGTACAGATTCCTGGGCCCTCCTTTAGAAATTCTAATTCAGTAAGTCTGGTGGGTCTATATATAAAAATATAAAAAACTGTGTTTTTAATAAATCTCCTAGGTGATTATTTTTATTAAGCAAGTCAGGGGAATAGTGTTCCAAAGGAAGAAATCAAATCACTGTGTGGTAGAAAGTCCCAGGTAGGAATTTAGATACTGATTAATGGGGTCCAGAAACTTCAGGCGGCTCAAACTTACTGGGTGTGGGGCGTCTGTAATACCTTCAACAATAAAGATAAATTTGAAAAAAAGAAAGAAAGAAAAATCAGTGTCAGCCACAGATATCAACAATGAAACGGGTCCAACTCCCTTTAGCAGGTGACAGCCAGGGCCCAATCCCGGTGTGGCACCAGGCCCAGGGTCCCCTTCTCCTCATGCCCTGAGGTTATGTGAGCCTCTCCCCTATTACACAAACACCACCTTTGAGTGAGTGCCAAGAAAAGGGGAAGAATTTGAAAGCCTGATCAATTATGCCAAAACATTGATTTAAACCTAAGGCGACTGTTAAAATTATTGGACCAAATTGGACTAAAATTGATGTGTGAGTGGAGGAAAGACCACACCCAGTAAGTCTACTCCTCCTTGTGAATGGATAGGTGCTTCCACTAGAGTATTATGTCTGGCATTGCCTTGCCTCTTCCCTGACTTCCAGTAGGGAAGAAATAAATTATCCCATGGATGAGTTTGATAAGATGAACAGAGACTTAATGTTCAAGCCCTTCTGATTCTCTTTGTAAATTGTCTTCTGCAAACAATTTTGCAGTTCCATGCTCTAATTTTGTAGGTTATAGTCACCAAACAGGTATAGCCAATGAGAAGGGGTATAATTTTAATTCGAAAGTATCCACAAATCTAGACATTTACCAAATATTTTTATTATTGTAAGGTGCTGTTTTCACTTCCAACTCGTTTTTCTATTTATCATTCAATTTCAAACCTGGTGGGAGAAAAAGGAGAAATAAATTATTTACTGAATCCTCAAAACTCTAACATATGATATTTAATTTTAGAATAAAAATCAGTTCTCTTTTCTTGCCCCTCCTGCTATAAGAATGTAAAACCACTCAGTATAGTCCCATCAGAAAACAATAAAAGGAGTAGTACTATATTGAAAAGGCAAATAACAAGTATAATAAATGTGGGCCTGTCACTTTGTAGTGTTACTACATAGCACATAGTAATTATGTTCTCTGATTATGTCTGATGAATTTATTCATAAAATTATGGGGTTAGACCAGCTGACCTTAGGTTTTATAAAATTCTTAAGTTCTCTATAAATCTCACTCTTTTAAAATAAAAATAAAAACACCCACTGCAAATAAAAGTGAATAAACAAATAATAATAAAAATTTTAAAATATGTATTTTAAAAGATAACACCACCAAAGTTATCAATATCCAAAATTGTATGGGCCAAATTAAATTTTAAAAATCTAGTACACTGTTTATATATTTTATCTATCAGTATAAACTGACTTTTCAGAACTTCGTGATCTCCATCCATGATTTGAACATTAGTTAAGTGAGATTACATTTCTAACAGCTTAAAGGACTTTATTCCAGAGCCAAGTAAATGATCCTGAAAATAGCTTTACGCCAATGACTTCTAATTGAAATTTAGGACAGTAACCTTAATTTTACCAGCTGTTCTTACTGGAATGGAAGGACTCATGAAAAACACAAAGCTGTATACAGAGATTTATAAACACATGTTGGAGGTGGTCAAGCAAGATCTTAAAGCAACAAACTTTCTTAAATCAAAGCCAGAATTTTTAAAATCTTAGTACATATTACTACTCTCTGAGGAAGGAGAAATTGTTTACCACAGTATAATTTTATGTATACAGAGATTCCTAACCTGATATTTAGAGGCACACTAAGTATGACTTATAGTTCAAAGTAGCATATTGTATTTTTTTCTATTGATACTGTTTATGAACCATGAACCAGGTGCTGTAATAATCTCAAGCCAAGTAATAGTTTTTTTAAAAAAAAATCTACATTTAGATATTTTTCTACTTACTTGTATCTGTTCCAAACATATAAAAATATAACTATGTTTGAATATTAAGGAATACATTTACTATTTTCTGATCTTCCTTTATATGGCAAGAATATCTTTAGCAAAAAAGGGGCAGGATATATAAGAAAACCATATAATAAAAATAAGTTTAAAATATATAAAAGCTCTAACTATAAGATTCATAAATCATAATCAATAACTTTCCCCCAAAGCTTTGAGGTAAAAATGGGCTCTCAACATATCTTAGTGCACTTCTTTAATAACCTCCTCTTCATTTACCTGTACGCCCCATTTCACACCTTTTCATCAGTTCTTCTAATATAGTCTCTCCTTTGCTCTTCCTTTTGGGAAATAAACTTTCTTATTGTTTGTTTAGAAAACAAAGTATAGCAATTGGAAAACTATCTATTTCCCCATCATTAAATATCCAACATTTCCACGTTATCTTCTAATTTCTTCCTGTTAAAGCAGGAAAAAGACTGTCCTGTGAAAAGTTTGTATTTCTAGTGCCTGAGGTTAGATTTCTCCTGCCTCGTCATGTAAATAACACCCTCAGGTAATATTTTCTCTCATGCATTTTTAACCTCTCCTTCTTACATTTCCATCAACAAATACATATTCTACACATTCTAAACTGCCTTGAAAACTTGTCTTCCTTTATTCTAGCTACTGTTCTATTTCGGGCTTTCTACTCACACAAAAATTTGAAGAATTATCTCCTATGATGCATGGACTTCATCATTTGCCTTTCACTCTCAAGTTACCAGCAATCATGTCCGCTCAGATTGATTGAAGACAGTCAAACAAAATCATTTTTTTAAAATAAATAGTAATTTCCATGTTGCCAAACCTTGTGGCCATATTTCAATATTTATATTTTAAACCTCTATTTCTCATTTATTGTAACTGGCCTTCTTTCGGCCTTTGATACCCAACGATGTCCATCCCCCATAAACAACTCAGGTGGCAGGTGTGCCCTGGCTCCCTCTTGTCCCATTGCTGGCACCACAGACGCCGGGGACCCGCATCAGCCCCTCGCAGCACTGGCTCTTATCACACCCTAGGGCCCCAGAGTCCTGTCCAGGGACCTCTCCTGTTTCCTGTTCACTTCCAGGGTCAGAGTGGCGCTGTCTCTGGAGGACTCCAGGGCCACCTGTCTGATGTGCTCCCAGCAGGTGTCTCTCCCTCGCTGAGGCTCGGGTCCCCCACCTTCCTCCGAGGCCTGCCCTCCTGCTGGCTGAGTCCCGATTGTGGGATAGCTGTACTGCTTTCCCCTCGCCAGTCTGTTGCCCATTAATTCCACCTCCGCCTGCCCCGGCAGGACCTCAGTGCCTTTCTGTGACACCTTACCCACTATTTTCTCAGGAAACATCTGGTAAACTCATTCACTGTCAGGTGTAAGTGACAATAATATCTTCAAACAAACAAAAGGCTTCTCATCAGTGTCTTTTGCTGAATCCTGCTATGTTGCCCAACTTCCATATTTTGATTTATCACGAGGCATTTTTTTTTCTATCTCTACCACCTACACCTAATAAATTCTATCTTTTTTAATGTGTTAAGTGGTGTCCATAATATAATATATTAATTATTTTAAATTCAAATAACCTTCTTTCTAAACTCCAGACCTGTAAGGGGATTATATGCAGATTGTACATATTCAATATTAAACACTTGAGTCTTCTACATGCTTAATGATCCTTCAAGCTCATTTCAGCAAATGGCCCCACCATATAACACTTAACTCAAGATAGTGTAATGGGAATATTTCTGGATATCTCTAATTACACTCATATTAAGGCCAGATGCTTTTACATGGACATGATGTCCTGCATGTTATGACCTCTGCTACCTCAGGGCCTTAAAAACCTACTGTGTTGAAACCTCTGCTTCAGAAAAGAGGCATAGACAAGGCAGTAAATGATCTGATGCAACCAAACACCACAGAAACATCAGTGGTCCCACTCCTAATCATGTCAGCAAATACCAAATGGGGAACCTTGCGATCCACCCTTGCAAAGCTGTCACCAGACACTCCAGCTCCCCTGTCATGTTAGTGTCCAGAAGGCCAAGTAGGAGTCCGGACACATCTCCACTAGCTGCTAACAAATTCTGCTTTTGCACAATGTCAACACAAACCACAAGGATAGCCTGGATTTATACTCCTACCTCACAATAATGAGGTCCCTCTGTAACCCTCCTTTTCCCACCTGGATTAGGGTCAGAGGGAGTCAAGGATTTTACCATTGAACAATAAGACGAGCCCCATGACAGCGTCACCACGCTCATTCCTAGTGGGGGACCTGGAATTCCACCTCCACCTGGAGTAACGCGGCTGCAAGCTGCTCCTTTCCTCTGAAGGAACGGCAGCGGCGAAAACCAGCTGAAACAAAAGCTTTCGATAAGACCCAGCGCCTCATGGCATACCGTGAAGACGTCCAGGTTTAATGAAAATCATTTGTCATGTCAAGTACCGGGGAGACCTCAAAGCAAATGAAACAATGAAAAAGAACATTCAATACGTGCAAAACCTGAGATGACAGAGATGTTAGGAAATTGAAACAGTCATGACAAAAATGCTTCAGTGAGCAAGTATGCAGATACTTGAAACAGCAAAAATTAGGACGTGTCAGCAAAGAAATAGAAGATATAAAGAAGTACCCAACAGAAAGGTTCAAACTGAAAGATATAATTACCAAAACAATAATAAGACATTTTAAAAACCTCCGGGAATGGGATGAATAAGAAATGAGAGGACACAGAGAAGACAGCAGGCAAATGGGAAATCAGAACAAATGAAGTTGCATGATATGAACAACTGGGTGAAAGAGAATAGAAACCAATGAGGAGCCTCAGGAACCTGAGGGATTATAGCAAAAGACCTGACATTCATGTTATTGGAGTCCCAGAAAGGGCACGTTTACAAAGTGCTTAAAGAAATTATGGCTGAAAACTTTCCAAATTTGGAAATGACATAAACCTACATATTCAAAAAACGAAGAGAATCCCAAGCATGAAAACCACGTAACTTATGTCAAGATATATTTTAGTCAAACTTTTGAAATCTAAAGACAAAGAAAAAAATCTGGAAAGCAGCTAGTGCAAAGTGACACCTTACATATAAGGGAAAAACAATTTGAATGACAGCCGATGGCTCATTAGAAATCAAGAGAGCCAGAAGGAGTGGGAGCTGCTCACCCAGAACCTTATACTCAGCAAAAACGTGCTCCAGAAATGAAGGGAAAACCTCTATATCTGCAGCTGAAGAATGTGTCGTCAGCAGATCTAACCTAAAAGAGGGACTTAGGGAGGAAGTTCTCTAAAACAAAATGAAATTATTGTTGTCATCTTTGTTTTTAAGGTACATTGGGATGTCAGAAGGGAAAAACAAACATGATAAGCAAAAATGGGGGTAAGTACAATAAGATTTCCCCCTCTTGAGGTTCTAAATTATGTTTGACAGTTGAAGTAAAGCTTTAACACTGTGTGGTGCAGTTCTAAATATACGTAGAAAAATTTAAGACAATTATATTCTAAAACTGGGGAGGAGGCTGAAGTGATGTAAAGTGAGGTAACATTTCTATACACTGATAACCTGATGACATATCAATTATATGTACAATTCACCCTTAGAATAACCACATAAAACACTTTAAGTAAGTAAGACAAATCCTAAATATGTTTGAATAACCCACAGGAAGGCGGGAAAATGAACACAGAAAAAAATGCATAGGGAGAACAAACAAAAGACAAAAATAAAATTGAAGACTTAGCCCTAATAGATTGTTAAATGCCTTGATGAATACACAACAATTGACAGGCAGAAACTGGCAGAAGAAATTAAGAATCATGACCCAACTATAGGCTGGCTATAAGAAACTCACTTCAAATACAGATATAAGCAGTTTGAGAGTAAAAACATGGAAAAAGATATATCACAAAATTTTAAAGTAAATTAGAAGTTGTTATATCAGATAAAGTAGGCTTCAGAGCAAAAAAAAATTACTAGAGACAAAGAGAAACCTTTTATAGTGATAAAAAGACCAAACCACCTAGAAGACATAGCAATATGCACCAAAAAATCCAGAGCCAAGTTTTTCTCAATCAATTAATAAATTTTGACCTAAATCTAAGTTTCATGACTTTTATATAAAAATTAACTCAAAATGGATCATTAATTTAAATACAAAACATAAAATTATAAAAGTTTTAAAAACCACTGTAGGAGAAAATTTAGAGATAGGCCATAATTTCAGTCTTGATACCAAAAATACTAACCATAAAAAGAAAAATCAGTAAGTTGGACTGCCTCAAAATAAAAAAATTTTGATCTTCCGCCCGGCCAGGCGTGGCTCAGCAGTTAAGCATCGACCTAGGATCCAGGCGATCAGGGTTAGATTCTCGGTCAGGGCACATGCCTGGGTTGTGGGCTTGATCAATGACTCTCTCATCATTGATGTTTCTATCTCTCTCTCCCCCTCTCCTTTCCTCTGTCTGAAATCAATAAAGATATATTTAAAAAAAAAAAAATTTTGCTCTTCAAAAGATGCTATTAGGAAGATGAAAAGACAGGCTGCAGAATGGGAGAAAGTATTTGCAAATCACATGTCCAACAACATATTTATATTTAAATTATATAAAGAATTATCAAAACCTAATAGCAAAAACCCATTCAATTTGAAAATGAGCAAAAGGCTGACATCTTACTGAAAAGGATAAACAGATGGCAAATTGGCACGAGGAAAAATATTCTACCTCATTAACCATTTGGGAAATGCAAATTAGAACCACAGTGATTAGCGCTATACACCTATCTATATGGCAAAAGTAAAAATTTCTGATAACTCTAATTACTGTTGAGGATTTTTAAAAAATGGATCAATCATATCTTGCTTTAGGGAATATAAAAAGGATGCAGTCCCTCCCAAAAACAATTTTATAAGATTTGTGTGTTTGTTCATCAAACTAAACATGGACTTACCATATAGCACAGCAACTGTACTCCTGAGCATTTATCCCAGAGAAATGAAGACATGGTCAAACAAAAACCTGCTCACAAATGTTTATAGCATTTTTACAGTAACAGCAAACCTTGAAACAACTTAGGTGTACTTGAACCAGTAAATCATTACATAAACTTATATATCCATAGCATGGAATACTGCTTAACAATAAAAATGAATGAGCTATTGATACTTCCAACAACCTAGAAAAATCTCCAAAGAATTATGCTAAGTGAAAAAAGCCAATCCCCAAAAGATTACATAATCTATAATGCCATTTATATAATCCTCCTGAAATGATAAATTATAAAAATACAAAACCAGTAGTTGTCAGGAATTAAGTACAACTGTGGGAAATAGATGTGTCTTTAAAAGAGCAAAAGCATTATGGTGGTAAGTATCTTGACCTTGTCCAAATCAGTATCCTGATTGTGATATCATTAAAGTTTTTTAAGATGTTACCATTATGGGAATCTGGATAAAGTATACATGTGATCTGTCTATATTATTTCTTACACTGCCTTACTAGTTTATTTTTATTTAATTTTAAAATTTTTTCTGATTTTAGAGAGAGAGGAAGAAAGAAAGAGAGAGAGAGAGACATCAATTTGTTGTTCCACTTATTTATGCATTCACTGGTTGATTCTTGTATGTGCCCTCACCGGAGATGAACCGGCAACCTTGACGTATGGAGACAATGTTCTAACCTACCGGCCAGGGCTGACCATTATATTTTAAAAAAGTTGAAATGTATGGAAGAAGAAAAGGGGGGATAGAGGAAAAACTATTACATCTACCTGAAAAACGTGGACTTGGAGCTTAGTATTTAAAAAGTATTAATATTATATTTCACATTCAATTTTTTGTATTAAGTCTTGGAAATAGAATGAATATATTGCATTTATGACACCTCAAGATTGGACTAGCCACACTTCAAGTGCTCAGTAGACAGATATGACCAGTAGTTACTGCACCGCAATGTATAGAAATAAATGTCTTGTGAATATTTATTGAAGGGAGTGATGGAAGGTGAGTGGGAAAAAAAAAAGATGAAATGAAAAAAATAAATCTTCGTGTAGTGGGAGAGATGGAAGAGATAATAATTTAATACTGCCTATATTAATAATTTAATCCTGCAATATTAACTGATCAACGGAAAGTGTATGGTCTCTCTAATAAGGGATTAATATCCAAAATATAAAATGAATTTGTTTACTACTTAAGAGCAACAAAACAGATAATTCTATTTAAAACAATAGCAGAGGAACTGAATAGATTTTTTTTGAGAAAGATGTCCAAATGGCTAATAGATACTTAAAAAGATGCTCAACATCACTAATCATCAAGGAAATTGAAAATCAAAATCACAATGAAAATCATCTCCCTCCTGTTAGGATGTGGAGAAAAGGGAACCTCTGTGCACTGTGGAAGAATGTGGGTTGATACAGCCACTGTGGAAAACAGTATGGGGTCCTTCAAAAAATTAAAAATAAAATTACCATATGGATTCAGCAGTCCTAATTCTGGGCCCATATTCAAAGGAAGTGAAATGAGGATATCATATCTGCACTCCCATGTTCTTTGCAGAATTATTCACAATAGCCAAGATATGGACACAACCTAAATGTTCATCTACAGGTGAATGGACAAAGAAGATGAAATATTATTTATCCACAAGGGATAAAGAAATGCTGACATTTGCAACAACATGGATGAACCTTGAAGATATTATACTAAATAAAATAAGTCAGAGAAAGATAAATACTGTATATGATCTTACTTATATGTAATATCTTAAAGACAACAAAGCCAAACTAATAGAAACAGAGAGTAAAATGGTGGTTGCCAGGAGCTGGAGAATGGAAAAAATGGGAAAGGTGATTGTGAAAGGGTACAAACTTCTAATTATAAGATGAATAAGTTCTGAGGCTCTAATGTACAGAATGGTGCTTATTATAGTTAAAATAATGTACTATATATTTGAAATGTGCATAGAGAGTAGTTGTTAAATGTTCTAAACACAAAAAATAAATGGTAATTATGTGACATGATGAAAGTGCTCTCTAATGCTAGGGTTGTAATCATTTTGCAATATATGTGGATCAAATCAACACGTTTTACACCTTAAATTTACACAATGTTATATGTCAGTTCTAGCTCAATAAAGCTGGAGGAGGAATAAAGCTGGTGTTTAGGGACAAAAGGTCTTGGTATTAAATATATTAATTCTGTGAATTTGAATACCCATTTATATAAAAAAGCAAATAATGTCAAACTTTAATTGTTTGAGGTTTAGAGATAGTATTTACAAAGAACCTAGAACAATGTCTACAATATAATGGCCTCTAATTAAAATTGGCTATTGTTATGAATTTTTGTAACTTTTACCAGTAGACATTTTTATACAAGGGGATATATCAAATTATTCAGAAGAACTAATCAAAAATTGCTTTTTCTTATTTCATATTACAAAAGTTATAAAGGACACAATTCTGGAAGTTGAGAGTGGTTATCACATTTGAGAAAATTATTATACAGAAAAATTAGAGCTGGATGTATGTTAGATTGCTTTCTTTTTCTAAATAAAGACAGAAAAATTCCAGAATGTAAGAAAAAAATTACTAAATAGGAAAGAAACTTATTCCAGAGTTTGTTCTGGCAAAACCAAACACCTTTTACATACTAACAAAGGAAGGAATTATATTTCCAAAGCTTCAGGAGAAGGTGGGGTGAGGAGCTTGTTAATTTATAACATCCTAAATTAGCATTATCTTGTCAAGAACACTGAATGTCATTTTTAGATATGGAATAATTTTAAAAGATCACTCTTTTTGTACATTTACTAAATAATCTGTGCTCTCGGATCTTCAAATCATATTTGATTGTGTTCTTAGTAAAAAAATAAAATTGATCACTTAGTCCTATAAAATTACATTTACTTAAAATCATATATTCATGTATTTTTACATAGTCAATATACTTTATGAATTTCATAGATGCATATGTATATATTCATTATAGATTATGCATGCTATAAAACATACCCTAAAATTGAAAAACATTTTATGTAGTAACTGAAGAAATTTGGGGATACAGAGAATGTATAGAGAGGTCAGGATTGTCTTCCTTGATTGCTCCTCATGAAACTTAAAACCAAGTAACAAAGACAGTAGTGTAAACCAAGGGGTGAAAACTTTTTTGGTCAAGGACCAAATAATAACACTTTGTGGGCCACATGCAGTAATTTTTTCTTATTTCAACTCTTTTAAAGTAAAAAGTAATTCCTAGCTTAAGGGCCATCTGAAAACATCTGACTGGCCACATTTGTTCTGTGAACTGAATATTACCTACCACAGATTCTAAGGAACAGGCATGAATGTTTGGAATAGTTGCTGCAGAATGAGAGGTAGAGTATGTTGGAAGTTAAGTGTTAATGAAGAGGAAGAACCTGACAACTTGAGGTTTTATGTATCTAGTTAGGGCAGGGTAATTAATAAAATCAGAGGCCTCAAAATTTATAATTCATCAGTTTAATTTTAATCATACTTTTATTCTTTAGTGTTATTCTACATTAAACTCTGTCTCTTTTCATAATATTACTTTTTTTTAATTTACTTAGGACATATTAGAAAAGGTGGCTTTCAAAAGATAAAAATCACTTTTATTGTAAATATTGACTTAACTATATATAATAATTACAGTAAATATTTGACTTTTTAATTGTGTCTCATAACATCTAAGGTGAGTTATGAATCATTTCCTTTTTAAACTGTTAATAAACATATTGTTGTATCAAAAAGATATGCTAAAATTTGTTTGGATTAGCCATGAATGTGAGGAGTGAATAAAAATTGATGTGAATTTAAATTAAAATAATGCCTAGAAGAGTTAGTATTAAATGTGCTGACTTTATCTGTTTTAAAATAGGGAAAAAAGCAATTTCTGTTAATAAAATTTCAATCTGACCTTTAAAACCTTTATAATGAGAATATACATATAATCAAATATATGTACATATAAAGAATCAACAGAAATACACTAAACAATCTAGTTAGACAAATTTGGGTATCAAAGAATATTTTCACTTCTACAATTCTCACTGATCTTAGCTAAGTTAATTCTTGTTTCCCCTGACCAAAAAAGAATTGCAACTTCTGTTTTAAGTAAGTTAAAAAATATGGGACTGACCGTATACTTTTGAGTTTAGCTTTTGTTATTATTATTATTTTATTTTAATTTTTATTCTGCCCCTTCCTATCTTCATTCTATCATTTCTTTGAAGGTATGTTTATACCTGGTGCCACCTCGTGTCAGTCAAGACCTGATGAAGTATACTGCAGACAAGTTTTTCAATTGCTGTTCAAGGCTTCCCATCACCCCAATGAATAAATACATAATCAGACCCCACTACATTTCTAAGCAGAAATTTCTTTATTGTATACATTTAATCAAAATTCAAGAACCACAAAATATTTCCAAAAATTGTAATTTGTATTTTCAGTAAACAAAAATATTTTAAGAATTAATGTGCCATCTAAAAAACATCAATGAAAAGATCATATGTCTATTTCATGCCTTCTTATATCTAGAATCACTCATGTTCTATGAAGACCTCCCTGGGGATTTTTTTTTTTTTTTTTTTTGCTGTCAGTTTACAATAAAATAACTTCACCACATTACAAATCTAAACCTCTCATGCTGCGAAAATGCTTTCCTCCTACATGATGCAGCGGTCATTTGGAGAGATTCTTTGACCATGCTGTATTAACAGAGGGCAGAGGAGTAATCTTAAGCACTGTTTTCTCAATTTTCCTGGCAATAGACAAGTGGCCTTGGCCTCAGATGTTTTTGTACCCTTCTATTTCCCTCTCCATGATCTCCTAACCTGTCACAGCATCTCTGCCTCTGACATGCAGTATCTAAGGAACATCAGGTGCTGAGGATACTCAGCACGTTTTCAATTTTGCTGTCAGCAACCATGTTAGGGAAAGACAACTGTGACAGCACAGCAAACAGTCTGGCATTTTATTTGTTCTTTTTTCCTATGCTCCATATGAAGTCATTAAACTTTTATCAGTAAGAATGTCATCACTCCATACACAAGCGGGCCAAGTCAAGAAGGGTGTGAACATAATAAATGTATTTGGAGTACATTTGCACCACTCTCAACCATAGCGTTAAATTTTAACTATGTGCTGCTTATATTTAGGTTTCTCTAATTGTTAATGGTGTTTTTCTATGGGGAAAAAAATCATTCCTGTGTTATTTTCTGAAGACTGGCCATGTACCCTCTGCAGCTTCTCATTCAATATCAGTTCATAGACCCTTAGGCTTTGGTCTAAGGCAGACATCTACTCTGATAGATCCATTTGGACTTACTTTATTAGAGTCTTCCCTAATGAGAACTGGAAGGCATTGAGTTGAATAGATTGATAGTGCAGAGGTGGGCTTTTCTACTCCTGGATTAAGTTGGAAATCACAGGGGTACTTCTACCCAAGAGACCCCCCCCACACACACACAAATTATACCCACATGTGTTAAATGAAACCCATCAGTGAAGAAAAAATTAATGAAGAATATTGTTCACTAGGGAATTTAATTCATATCATGAAGATAAGTTTTTTTTGAGCTTTAAGTGTGTAACCCTCTTCATTTCAAACTCTAAATAACACTGAAATTTGCAACCTGCTTTAAAGAAGGTGATTTCTGGTAGTCATTGTGTGTTCATAGAATACATAATTATATATGTATATATAGCTATATATTTATATGTTAATATTTAAATATAATAAAGAGTTTATCTATTCTATCTTTTATGGGAGTTATCAATATCTTGATTAATAAAATACTAATCTATTTTGTTAAAGTGATTAATAGTACTACATTGTCTACAAAATTAAATATATATCTCTCTATACTATTCAGCAGTAACTGTAATCCCAACGTTCTTCTTGATCTCTTCTTTCAATACTTTCCTATGTATCTAATCCTGCTACAAAACTGGACTAGCTGCTTGCTCTTCCTTAAATATGCCCTGTGTTTACAACCTCATTTGAAACTTTGCTTATGCTATTTACTCTGACTACAGTGTGTTTCCAGTCTCCTTCATTTTACCTAAATTATGAAGCTTGCTTAAAACATATTTTCAAAAATAATCTTTGGGACAGATGACCTCTGAAATTGTGGCTTGGAATAATCTGTGGACTTTTGCCCCAGTGAAACAGATATAACTGGTGAAATTAGACAAATAAATAAACAAACAACCTTTTAAGAGATCTGTAAATTGACTTAAGGGCATACAACAAATTAAGAAGCATGTACTGAAGAAAATCTACTGAATCTAGTAAAACTAAGTCTGTGTAATTTGAGCCATGAACCCTCTCCCCAGTGTGATGAAAGCTACATTCTAAGTGAATAACTAAAAGAAATGACAGTGGTATCTACCCAGGTGAGGCAGGGGATTAGCATTTCTAATCTACCCAACTCCGTGTAAATTACAGGCAAGAGCAACTAAAATTCAGGGACTTACTTCCTCTATTCAGCCCCCACTCATAGGAGGAAAACTACACTAGACATAGCAGGCCATGAAGCTGAAATCGCAGTTACCCTCCCTTCAGCTCTCTTGTAGGGTAGAGGTGACACACCCAGAGAAGCAAGCCCTGAAAAGAGACCACCATTCCTGACCAGCTCACTGCTCAAAAAGCAGGGATACCACTATGAGATAAGGGGGCCCTTTCACACGCAGCCCTGGAGTAGTGCCAGGAAGAAAGGCAGGCCATCACAACAGAGAGGCCCTGCAGCTCTCCCCAAGTGGCCTGACTTTATTTGAGATAGAGTATAAGGAAGTTCCAACCTAAGGATGTTCTCAAAAACAGTGGAAATTTGGGTGACAAGCAATGAAGAGTCTGGTAGTTCCATGTGAGCAACAAGCTGCCAGTTTAACAGGGAGAGCCAGGGGGAATACAACAAGAATAGCCCTCCTGGATTCAGAAAACGGCTGAAAGGTTATCTGCAAATACTGCCAATTCTGCACATATTAGGTAATCATCAACTCATGCTAATATGACCTAGGGAAATACTAAATAGTTTCACCAAGTTCATCATCATTCTCTCTATTTTTCTAAAATTATAATTGCATAACTGTTGTTTCCATAAAATCAATAGATCTTTAACTTAGAGGAGACAATTAATAAAAATTGTTTATGTCCTAAAATAAACCAAAAAAAAAAAAAAGGAATACTTCTGCAGCCATATATTACAGGTGATAAAATATTAAAACTAATCTAGGATATATTGGGAAAACATTAGAAAAAAATAAGACCTATAAATCTAAAATTAAGAATTTTTTTAAATTATAGGCATAAAATATAAAATAATTTAGATTGAAAGAGCATGCATAAACTATATTTACTATGTTAATTAAATTGTATTTGTTTTAAATTGATATAAATGAAAGAAGTTCCAGACTGTTTTTAGTTGAAGGTTTGTGAATTGAAATGATGACTCATAGATGTTTTAGTTTTCTGCTTTGTTTTTGTTTTTAACACTGGGAGAAATATTTTTCAAGAGAAGTGATTATAATCAAATGGATGTGTTATATTTAGCAAGGCATAATATTATGGGTTTTCTTCTGACATAAAACAGCTGGAGATGTTTAGATGATATAAATCAGCAAAGCCTTCTGTTTCTTACTTTAGATAATAGCATATAAATCTTAATTCATATAGCTTCTTATTACAGGATAGGAAAAATAAATCCAATTGTGTTGAGAATGAGATGTGCCTTTGGAGAAGATACAGAAAAATGAAACTATATTAAGGACTTTAAAATATTCAGAGATGCATTAAAGATAACATTTTTTTAATTGAACAGTTCTTGTCATTCATAAAACAAATGTACAAATTAACTATGAAAAAATAGAAACATCATATGAGATTACAACACAATAGGCATGTTTTCCTCTCCAACTAGTATTCAGTTCATAATCAATATAATCAAATTTATAACTTTTTTGGTTTCCTTTTGTTATTTAGCTCAGACTCTATTTTTTTCAATGTTAATATTCTTGTTTTTGAAGGGTGACAATTGAGATATTTGCCATAAGATAAAGTGGTGGCATCTTGGAGACAAGGATTAATGCTATCTCCTCACCAGTGTGCAAACAATGATTTAGGAAGACACTATTGGTAGGCGTGAGATTAAATGGTAACCAACCTTCTATTCTGTAGTCAGAGTGATGACATATCACTCTGCACACCTCCTCTATGTGGGCTGTTACACATACCTGTCTACCCTCATCCTCGCTTCCTTGCTTTCGGAGAATCACTGCTTTTCAATGCGTGCAGAGATCTCAATAGCAATGTCTCGTTAGGCTTAGCCAGTAAAACAAAGGCATAAGAGAAATAGCTGCATTCTTTGTGAAGGGCACACAGTGTCAGTCAGAGCTGATTGGGATAGACCACGGAGGAAAGAGATGCAGGAAGCATGGTCATCTGAAAATAACTCAGACACCCAGATTTTCCTGCACAATGATCTATTTGGCACATGCTTTCTCCATCTTTGAGAGGGAGGACTGCACCTGATCTCAATTTACCTACCAGAATGAGAAAATTCTTCTTCCATCAGGGAAAACTATACCATCACAGGGTTTCAAGTCCCCCAGGTACAGGATGGCTGGCTCCCCCAGACCAGTACCATAAAGGGCTGGCATGCCAATTCTGGGCAACCTAATGCCAGACTGCCTATATATTCCCCACAGACAAGGCTTATCCTATTTTTTTGTAAAAGGCACAAAGAGAAAAGTGTTCCAGTACAGAAATTCAGACCTATCTTGGTCTAGCAAAGACCTGAACTTACCACTCATCTATATCAATTTTCTCTGATGCACAGAAATGTTTGATATTTGATAGAAGTTATATCTCCAAAGAATAAACACTAACAATAGTGCATGCTCTAGTAAATTACATGCCTTTTATTTTAAAAAATTTATGTGGACTATAAAAATCAAAGTAAAACATTTTTAGCTAAACTAAAATTACCATAAATGCAGTGCTACATTCTGTGCCTCAGTACAGCATCAGAATGTTTACCCAGACTTCTATCTTAATTCAAAGTGCCATTTTTCCATATTTTGTTACTACTCTGAACTAAATTTTACGTAATTTGTAAACTATTTTATCAAATAAGGCATGTTTACTTTTCCTGTAATAATTGGTATGTTTAGGAGAAACAAACTACAGCTGTCCAGGCAGCTTGAATGACAGAGCCTCGTGTATCAGTCTTTGACACAGTTTTATGACATGGAAGACAGCTTCATTGAGATTAGCAGCAATATATCTTCATTAAAGATTGTTGAGGGGGAGTGTAATGATTTCAGCTTTGTAAGCATATTGTTAGTGAGAACGTCAGTAAAGCACATTAGCTTGTTTTGTTATGGGTATATGAAACTTTTGTAATTAGTAGAGGAAAACTGTGTATGGCTTCTTTTAAACAGTTAGGAGAGTTAAATACAAAAGTGATTTCTATCTCCCTTGTGCTTTAATTAGTGTCTGAGCTATTACTAGAGAATTTTAATAATGTTTTTAAAATTTTGTATCTTCCATTAAGAGTGATTTTAATTAACTACTTTTCATAAAAACCGCTCAATGTGTCTTTCAAAATGTTATCGTATTTTCTTTTAAATCTTTTGAATTTTATTTGATAGGCTGCCCAGACTAATCAGATAGCACTTATATTTTAACTCAGAAATGTTTATACATTTCAGTCATGTTTTTAAGCCATATTTTTTCCATGCACATACTCATGGTCTCAGTTCTGAATTCTCCATAAGATAAAATTGTCTTAAACCTCCAGTAGTATAATCTATTACTGGTGCTTGTACCCATACTAATGTTAATGCTGCTGTTATTACTACTACCGATAATAATAACATCAAAATAACAGTAATACATTTTTTCATTCTTTTTCTGGCCATGCTTTATGCCTATATATATTTGGCATGCGATTATGTATTTCATGTTTATAATGTGTGTATTAATCATAATTGTATTAATCATATTTATATATGGGGAATTATAATTGTTCACATTCACACAGAGAATAAGTGGTTGATAGTAAGTGGTTGAATTTATTTATGTAGTCTTTCATAGATTCTGGATTTTTCAGTACAAAGTTACAAAGGTTTTTCCTATTCTTGAGATACGATGGTGGAAATCACCTAGCGAATACTTGTGTGGTTTCCTTTTCCAGAATTTGTATAATTCCTGTTTTAGAGTGTAGATTTCTAATTCCTTTTTGTCTTAGTTTTGTATCCAAGTGTGACATATGGACCCAATTTTATCTTCTACCCCAAACAGTTGTTCAGTTATTTTAACACCATATAGTTTTAGTTCATCATTTTCCCTCTAACTTGAGATGACACTTTTAGCCATGTTAAATTTCCCTATAAAATAAGTCCATATCTAAATTTTCTCTTATGTATCAATATCTATAAATATCCCAACAAATAATTATGTAAGGTATGAAAGTTTTATAATAAGGTTCAATATCTAGTAGACCTGTGTATCAGTCAGGATACTATCAGGGAAGCAGAACTTTAATATGCAATGTGGGAGAAATTTCACTGCACGTAACTGTGGGAGATGGGTGAAAAGACACTGTAAGTCCTTTATCTTTTCATTCAATGCTGAACCTTGAAGTATAAAGGGCAGGAGTTCAAGAAGAGATGATGGATGTAAAGTGGGGAAGAGCAAAGACAAATTGCAACAAACTGGAAACTAACTGTGTTAGTCTCTTACCACTTCCAAATTTGATGGTGTTGGTGTCCTGCAGAAAAAGTTGGCAAACTTCATCATGGACCTAAATATGAATCTAGCTCAAGAGTTGGGGGAAGGTGGAGTAGCTTTTTGGCAAGCTGCTGCCCCATGCCAATGAGGTGAGCCAGCAGATAAATATCAAGATGCATGAGTTAAAATGGCACCTGCTGCTTCTTCACAGGCCTCTGATTATGAAAGCAATATGGATGCTGCTTCAAATTGCACACAAAATATCTCTTGTGGCCTACCATAACCAGAATATACAAGAAAGGAAATTTGGGGAAATGTAATTTCGCAGAGCCACATGGATGTATAATAAAGCCACCACAGTACAACTCATAAACCCAGCATGCAAACAGGACTCCTAAAACCATATGCAGCTTCTAAATTAAATAATAATGGAGTCATGTTCCACCAGACCTGATGTAACCGTCCCACATGCAACTGCAAACAGCTTACTTTCCCCCAAAGAAGATTCTAAAGCTCTCCTCCATCTATAGATGATGTTCATTATTTTTCTACCTGAATCTCACTACTCTATAATTTAAATACTGAGATATAAAGTTAACTCCTATAAACATACTTTATTGTAGTTGGTGGAAAATTTGGAGGAAATTCTTATGCATACTTACTGGTTTAGCAGTTAGATAAGTTACACCATGATATTGGTGATTTAGCATCCATTTTGTTTGGCCAAGTGGCCTGTTGGGCCTTAAACTGATATTAGTCCCCTCATGCAAGCGCATGCCCTAGACAGCAGCCCAAAGAGTCACAAGCAAATATAAATTCCCGAAATGGCTTTCTCAATAGCCCTTGTGATCAATGGTCTCCCCCACCTCTCAGGGCCTTCTCCTTGCATGCCCCTTGGATAAGAACCTCATGGAGCTTATGAAAACTCTACTCTTTTTGGTTTAAATTGATCTATCCAGCCTTAGCCTGGGAACCCCAAAATACTGCACCCATAGCCCCTAATAAATGTGTTTTTCCCTACATTCTTTCTCTTGCTCTGCCTGAACCCTGCCTTGACCAACCCATGTGGCCCCTTGAGATTTGCCATGCAATTCCTTCAGAACCTGTGAGCAATGAACCTCTCCATTTCAGTTTCTCTTGTGGCCTTTTGTTAATCCATGGCTCACACCCCGGGGCTCTACTTAAAAAATGCTAATTTAACAAAGTCGTAACATATACATCCACAAGCACATGTATTCATAGAAAATTAAGAAGAAACTACTGATAAATATTGCAGTTTTGGCTTTTGCAACTGTTCTCATAGTTACAGCTGGTATTTATGACTCTTTTTCTCACTATCCATTTTATTTATCTTTGCCTTTAGAAAGCACCTCAGCTGGCTGTGGGTTTTTTTGCCAGCTGGGATGACGCAAGCCTTTATCCCTAGAGCATGAGCCACAGGCTGTCTACTTAGGTCATTATAGTTCTCTATTGACTTTAATCACAGGGCATATGAATACTAAGTAACACTCCTAGAAGGTTTCCTACATTTCAAACACATTTCTCATTACTGCTTCTGCATAGAGGCAACCCTATTCTGCCTCAATTATCAAAATCAATCACCAGTACAATAACCTCTTTTGTTCCCAGTATGTGGTAGTCTCAACTTTTACATGAATGGAACCATTGCCATACACCCTGGTGGAAGCATCCCTGATTGGAATTAATAAGTATTATATCAGCAGAGTCCAACACTGCAGGGATAGGAAACATTTTATCAGTTGATTAATATGTGATTATCTGCATAAATACATTGCCACTGCATATCACTTTAGTACTAAAAGCAGAGTCAATAACATCTTTAAATCTAATCAGATTAGGGAAACAAGTCCAGATAACTAGAATCAATTCACAGAACTTATTCACCAAGGTTCTGTTTTCTGGAAACATTTTGGGCAGCAAATTCTCTATCAGTTCGTGTTCAATGAGAAAAGAAAAGCAACTAGAAGCAAGATAAAGGCTGTTTTTAAGGCTGTTGTATTTTATCTGATGCTAGAACTTGAAATCTGTGTGGCAAGCAGTCAGAAAGAAAAACTTTTTATAAGTGTATTTCTTAAAAATAATTTTGAAGTGGGGCATTGCTTCTCTCTTTACCTTCTTAAATGCTCTACATGCCATTATTTATATTCATTTTGTAAATTATTTAATTATTTTTATTTCATCTGGAATAAATTCATCTGAAGATGGATTTACTTAATTTTTATTCACTTCCTATTTATTTTCATTTTTTTTCTGTTTGATAAACAATTTGACTTGAATTCCTCTTTTACCATCTTTGTCTCTTTTATCACTCTCCACGTTTAGTAGTTGTTTTTTTTTAATATATTATTAGTGATTTCAGAGAGAGGAAGGGAGAGCGATATAATCATCGATAATGAGAGTCGTAGATCAGCTGCCTCCTGCACGCCCCCTACTGGGGATGGAGCCCGCAACCCGGGCATGTGCCCTGATCATCTCTGAGAGGAAGTATGTCACAGCATCAGGCAATTTCATCTGCCTTGAGGTTTAAGTAAGAGGTGACAGTGTTTATATAAGGTTTAGGTAAAATGCCTTATCAAACACTTCAAAGATTTTGTAAAGTTTGATTTATAACTTACATGCTGAAACCGTCTTGAAAATGTTTATGAAGAATATCCAGAGTTAAAAAGATAAAATGTAGAGAGTTATTTCAAGATGTTTGCTTACTGAAGAAAGTGGAAAGCTAGGATGTTAGTGTAAGGAGGAAGAATGGTTAAAAGATGAAGACTTATTGATACTATAGGCAGAGGAAAATGACGCAGTAAGCACAGTGTGTCATTTCTGGAGCACTAACTGTGTGTCAGAATTTTAAGTAAATTATTAAAGGAAATAACTACTCCAATCTTTATATTATCAATTAAGCATTATTAATATCATTATTCTTATTTGATAAATTTGAAAAATGATAAATTAGAGAAAATAAGAAATTATATCACTTGCTTAAGATCACATAGCCAATAATTTAATACAAATAGAAGCTATCTGAGTACAGAGTGCCTGGAATATTAATAATTGTATCTTATAAGGAGGGGAGAGATGAGTGAAATATCATTTGCTTGATAGAGACACTTATTTTTCACACTCACACACATACTGTACGCATAATGAGTAGATAGGCCAATTATGCCCCTGACCCTCATGAACTGTAAGGGTTTTCATTTGGGTCTAGCTTAGAACCTTCCCTAAAAGGACGACCATGCTGCCAGTATTCCTTTTCAGACTTTTTTTTTTTTAACACTCTTTAGAGTCTACAGCAATGTCTTACAAAGGATCAGGTCTGCTCTTAGTTGTGTGTTTTTTGTTTGTTTGTTTCTCCCACTCCTTAAAAATCAGTTCCAGGAGGAAAGGCTAGAGTACCAAGAGTACAGAAGGTGAAGCAGGGTTAGTACACAAGTTTAGTATCCAACAGCTCTAGGAGACACTGGTTACACTCTTTTCTTATCCTGATCATCTATTACAACCTCTTAAAAATGCTTTAGGGAGAAGCCAAGTGCAAAACAAAATTGGGCAGTAAAACTGATAGAATTGAAAATGGTCATGGATAAAATGACAGATTTAGTTTACTCTGTTTTCATTATATTCCTTTCAGGATTTTGTCAAAATCCCAAAGTTTTTATGAAAGAGTTATGTTAATTTCTATTAAAGAATAAATGTAAAGGACAACCTCTAGATTGCTTTCTATTGTGCTCAATCCACTTACCAATGGATTGAGCACAATAGAAAGAAGTCCCTGAAATAGTTGATCTGGTGTAACATGAGGAGAAGTGAGACCTTCCTACATGCCATGCCCGCATGCTGGTGCCTCAGACCACGCAGCTCAATGTAACCAAAAGCTCATGCTCTGAGTGAGGACAAGAATTATTGCTAAAAAAGATACTGTGAGCCATGATCAGAATGATTATTGAACAGTCTTCCCTCCCCCCCATATATATATGTGTGTGTGTATATATATATATACACACACATATATATATATACATATATATATGAGTATATATATATTCAAAATATATATTAACAATGAGAATAGAAAGAATATCACAATATGCTTGGATTTGAGTTATGGTTAGCAACTTATAAGTAATAAATTTGTTAGGACTAGTGTCATTAAAAAGAAATAATAGTCTCTTTAAGTTCAATTTTTTATTCCTTTATGTTATAATATCCATTCCTCAGTGCCACTTTTGCCCATTTTTGTAGCAAAAATAATACGTTTATATGTATATATCCATTTATGTGAATTCATTTTGTTACTTAAAAAGTAAACAAATTAAGATATATTTTATTCATATGCTTAGCACCAATTTAAAGAAAAAAATTCAGAAAAACTCATAAATTCATAAAAGTAAATAAATCCATAATAAATCTTAAATATTTAAAAATCATTAAACACTATTAACATCATATAGTAGAAAAGAAATATACTAATTATAATCAGTCACCAAGGAATCTATACCTGACAGGCAAAACTAAAAAAAAGTGTGTGCTTCATATACATTTTTAAAAATATATTTATTATTTATACTAAATTAATAACCCTAACTCCATCTTTGTAGTCTCTCTGACCATCTGGTAATCAATGCCCACATCTCACTAAGTAACTGCAGGATTGAATGTATCAGTCTGGGAGATATTAGTGAGCAGATAGCAATTCCAATCTCAAACACAAGATGTGAAGGAGTTCTTAGAACAATAAGCAGTGTGCAGATAAGAGAGAGAAGTTTCTGAAACCTGGAGAATGAAAGAATAAAAGCATTTTAATTACTTATAACAATTAGTTGTCTCTCATGCCATTACCTGGAAAGAGAAATGGGGTTCTGGGCTAAGAGGGCACCAACTGAAGGTATCATGGAGACCACTGATCCATAATAAGTTAAAATTGCTGTAGCACCTTCCACATCCTGCTTTATTCACAGATAATTCTTCACAGTAAATAATATGTCAGTTATTTTGATTGGAAGCATGAAAAATAATATATATTATGTTCTGATTTCCATATACCAGCATTAAACTTTGTAACTATGGCACTGCTGATTAGAGGCTCAGATATTTATAAGCTATTTTTTCAAACCAATCTCCAGCTCTTCAGTGACAGCCTCAGGGTACACAGACTTAACATTCTCATTACAAACATTTTTTTTTTACATTCCTGTATGTACAGACAGATACCCTGCTAAAGCAGAAATGTGAATTTAATCAGATGCAATACAGCATCTTTAAAAAGGCAGCATATATCTAACACCTGTCAGCTCATCAATGTTTGGTCTACTACTCTACAAATTACTACATATATCATTCATGACACCTAAACTGATGGAGAGAATAAAACACAGCTTATAAATTTTGTAAGACTCACAAGCAAGACATAAGCGTCAGAGTATCTGTTCTCAAGCTTGGTCTCAGAACTCCTTTAGACACTTAAAAGTAATGACAACCCAAGACAATTTGTGTGTGTCTGGGATATATATAGTTAAATAAGTCAGAGTTATAGATATATATATATATACACACACACACACACACACACACACACATATATATATAACTTTAAGTTAAAACTGGAAATTTTAAAAATACACAGAGATCAGGGATGGAAGACGTGAAATACAATACTGTAAGCAGGGCACAAGCCAATTAATACAAGACAGTTTTCTAGGGCAAACACATTGAGAATGTAGCCAGAAGTTTCTGAGCATCTCAGAGTAGAGGGCAAGGATGTATGAAGGCACCTGAAGACCACAGACACAAATTGCACACCTCAGACTACCAAAAACTGTTTTGTGATGGTGGCAGTGATTTTAGTTGTGGTGGTTTTATTGTATTTTAAGATTTGGATTATGTCAGTTGAGAATCTTCTGGATTATAGTGATTATATCTTTAAAATTTGACCAACTCTTTTAGTGCTTGAAATTATTCAGCTTATAAACTCTATATGAGAACACCTAGTGGACACATAGAAACATTTTTTTCCCGATTAGTTGTCAGATGCTACCTGTCTCACATATTTGTGCTGTCTATTCCTGAATATTTTTTACATTTTACTTGACTCTATTTTTAAGTAAATCTCAAATATTTAAAAACGAGATATTTTTATATTAAATGTTATTTTACAGAAACATTTTATTGAATTTCAATAGTGAAAAGTATTTCCAATATTTTTTTAGATCATTTGCTAAAATTAAATGTAAAGCCCTAGGAGGTTACATATCAGAATGAAGTAAACCAAAATAAACCATGATGTGATTGCATTTAATCAAAGCATTAAAAATGGCCAAGTCTTTTGGTTATGAACTATATGAGTATGAATTCCAGCTGTGCACTAGAGCATTATTCTTTACAGTTTAATTACAGTTGATAATTAATCATTCAACTAGTACATGCCTATTGTCTTTAAGAATGGTTACTAGATGCAGTTTAGTTTATTTAAAATATACATCAAACATTCAGAATCATTTTATGAATATTTGAGTTGAAATTTAAATTATAAAATAACAATTTTTCTTATTTATTGTAAAAACTAAAAACTTTGGATATATTTTTTTAATATTTAAATGAAGAGATAATGTGCATTATAAAATTCATTTATAAATGTTTATTAAAATAACATTTAACGATATTATTTTATGAAATATTAAGTAGTTGATAATTGTCAATTAATATGTTGATAATATCTTATTTGGCTAACATTTATTTTTCTCCTTTATGGAAATAGGATGACATATTCCTCTCTCTCTCTCTATATATATATATATATATGTTATATTTATATATATAATTTTAACAAATTATTCAATGCTCTAAATGGCTTAGTGTGAGGAGCAAAGAACTTCTGGAAGCCACAGACTCAAGGAAAATTTCCACTTAGCTATAGGGGATAAAACATTTTACTCACAATGTACCTACTTCTTTTTCATGAAAGAGGCAAATTTGGAACTAACTTTTTTCAGTTAGAAATAATATTCTGTTAAGTTAGAATTTTACATGTCTAATTAGTCTAGTTAAATGATAAAATCAAGTAGTTGAAAATAAAAAGGAGTACCAGTAGAAAGTTTTCACTGCTCTGTGCTTAGGATAAGACCACATGAGAGAATATATGGACCTGCTATTCCAACTACATTTTTTAAAGCAGACATCCTGTTAGTCATCTGTCTCTTCTAACATAACTCTATTAGCATTGTTATTTTATTACACATGTATTACAATAGATTGCCAGTCTAACACATTTTATATTGGATTTTGTTTTCTCACATGGATTGATTTTTCCATGAAACCCATTTCTATTCCATCTTCTGTAAGAGTACCAAATAGCTTTCTTGCTTATTCAGTTCCAATAAGAACTGTATGCATTGTAGTTGTTTTTTTCAGAAAAAATGTTATTTGCTAGATTATCATTTTAGCAGTTAATTTTAGAAAATAATAAATGTGTGAATGCAATAAATTGAGGTAGCATCAGGTAATACGATACTGAATGAGAAAAGTGGTTAATTTAGATATCATGGGTAGATAACCCCACTTACATTAAAACCATTTTACTGTGGTGAGGCTGTTTACTTGTGAGATGAAGAAAATGTTTGAGGTCGAGGGAAGAGCAGTGTAAAGGCCCTGAAGTACACACATATTTGCTGTTTCAAAAGAACAGGGTATGAGGGGGAAAATGCCTGAAATTAGGTCAGGGAAGGAGTAAAAGGCCAGATTATGTAGGATCTTGAAGGCCATGGTAAGTTTATATATATATAATATATATATATAATGTATTATATACATTATATATATGTAATGTACGATCCCTGTCCTGTGTCCACATAATGTAATTAATTACTAAGACAGCCTCCACTGGATTAAAAATTGAGACAGGCAGAATAATAACTGCTAAAGATATCCAGCCATCCTCCTTTGGATCTGTGTGCATGTTATATAATACATGGAAAAATAACTTTGCAAATAAAATTAGGGTATAGATTTTACAGTAGGGAGATTATTCTAGGCTAACTGGATGGGACCAACATAATCACATGGGCCCTAAGAAATGGAAGAAGAAGGCAAAGGAGAGGTCAGAGAGATGTGACAGCAGGAAGAAGCCGGAGAGTCAAAGAGAGTGCAGTCCGTTCCTGACACTGAAAATGTGAGAAGTCTCTAGAAGGCTGGAATAGCTCTCACTTAGCAGGAAGACAGATAGGAAATGGGACCTCAACCCTAGAACTGCAGGGAATTGAATTCTGCCAAGCACCTGAATGAGTAAAGAAATTGATTCTCCCTTGTCAGAAAGGGTCAGATCCTGCCCACAGCTTCGTTTCAGCCCAATTAGACCCATGTCAGACTTCTGACCTACAGAACTATAAAATAATAAAATTTGTGTTGTTTAATCTGTTAAATTTGTGATTTTTAAATGGCTGCAATATAAAATTAATACATAAGTCTTACCAACACTCAATTTACTTAATAATGATTCAAAATAATATGGGCGAGAACTTGGCAGAGATAAAGTATTCCTGGATGGAGGGCACTGAATCTGTCAGAGTCAGCTCTCTCCAAAATTGCCCCGTTCTCCAGGGTTTGGATGCATTTGTATATCAGATTAACTGATGGGTTTTGAAGAACATACATGCAAACTTAGAGAAATTTTAGATCTTGGATGCCTCAGTGCTATAAGTTATTAGTTACTTAGAAGAAAGTGCATGTATTTTTAAATTTTGGATTGCATACATTTTAGATACATAGGCATAATTTAGATTGATTAGTAATTTTTTCTCATAATATATTCACTCTAAATATCATAGTTAAATTTTGCTTCATAAATTGGAGTACTTTTCTAACTTTTATTGTTTTTTTATTTTTTAATATTTTTGTTGATTTTATTATTATTATTGTTAGAGAGAGGAAGGGTAATGGAGAGAGAGAGAGAAACATCAATGTGAGAGAGAAACATCTGATCAGTTGCCTCGCACCCCAAAACACACCCTGATCAGGGACTGAACCTGAAACCTGGGCATGTGCCCTGATCAGGAATCAAACCAGAGAACTTTTAGTACATGGGATGACACTCAACTAATGAGCCATACCAGCCGAGGCATTTTGTTCTGTTTTTTAAAACTCTCTATATAAGAAGGAACCCTGATTCTTGAAATTGTATTTGAAATCACCTATAAAGTTGTCTATATTCGGTCTTGTTTCTTAGTCAGCAGATATTTTTTACAGTGATGTAATTACATTGATCATCATGTTATATTTAGGGAGCCCCTAGTAAATGATCGACTTTGACCTGACCTCCTTATATATTAAAAGGTATAATGTCTAAGTTTGGTTTATAGAATTAGAAATGTTTTAGCATAATAATATCCTATGAGAGAGCAAAGCAAAAAAGAGAAGTGATTATGACATTTAGCAGAAATATGAGATCTCTATCTAGAAAAATTAGTAAGATACATCTGGTTAGTTTCAATTAATTATTGTAAATAAACCTAGATTTGGGGGAAATAGATACTTAGAGACATGAAAATAGTCCTATTACCAAAATCTACACTAGTTTTCTATGCTGCATAGCAAATTATCATACACAGAATGGCTTAAACCACAATTTATTATCTCACAGTTTCTAGGTCACAAGACCAGACATCATCTAGCTGGGCTTTTTGTTCAAAGTTTCATAATATTGCAAAGTGTAGGCCATGCCGCATTCTCATTGAGAGACTCAGCTAGAGAAAGATTTGCTTCTAAGCTCCATCAGGTCAGTGGGAGTACGATTCTCTTACTGATGTAAATTGATGACAATTTGCTTCTTCAAAGCTGCTAACAGGGTTTGCTGCAAGCCCAAGACCAATGGACACACCTTGAAAGTGCTTACCTGAATATGTCAGACCCATGCAGGATAATCTCCTTTTTTATTTACTAAAAATCAATTGATGAGGTATGAATTACATCTTGAAAGTCTCTTTACCTTTGCATATAACATAACCTTGTCATGAAAATACTTTTCCATCATCTTTGCCACAGTAATTGTGGAAAATAGTATGGAGGCACCTCAAAAAATTTAAAAATAGAACTGCCTTATGCTCCAGCAATCCCACTTCTGGATATATTCCCAAAGGAAATGAAATCAGGATCTTGAAGAGATACATCAACTCTTATGTTCACTTTAGCATTATTTTTAATAGCCAAGATATGGAAGCAATCTAAATATCCATCAACAAATGAATGGATGAAGAAAATGTGACACACACGTATGCACACCCTCCCACACACACCACACACACACACACACACATTAGTTTACCATAAAAAAACAAAATCCTGCAATATGAGCCAACATGAATGAACCTGGAGGACACTATGATAAATGAAATAAGCCAGGCACCGAACGACAAATACTACATAATTTCCCTTAAATATGAAATCTAAAATAACCAAACTCATAGAAACAGAATCCAACAGTGGTCATAAGAGGCTAGGAGAGAAGGAAATGAGAGAAAGTACACATATCTTAACTCCATAAAAAGAATTTGCGGCAGAGAACAATGCAAACCTACTTCCAACAAATATTTACTGAATCTCTGTCACGCACTAAGAAAAAGATATATACATTAATATTTAAAATAGATAACTTTTTTATATATAGAAAAGAGAGGCAATATTTCTTCCAGAGATAACAAGCTAAATTCACAACCATACATAGCTTACTGCATTCTTGCACATGAGAATCTTACCTTAATTTTGTATACCAGTATATGAGAAGCTAATAACATTATTCATGGCAAATATTTTGTAGGAGTTGTTAGTTAAAAAATAGTCATAAATATTTTTAAATTGGATGTACATATACTAAGTAGAAATTTCATAATTCATCAACAATATCATTCTCTGGTTTGTGATATTAAAAATAGCTTTTATTTTCTTGTTTATGTATTTATTATTTATGTGATTGTATATAATTACTCAAAATAAATTAATTTCAGGTATACAATATATCAGTGAAAATTACAGTTATATACTTTAGTGTTGAACAGTACCACAAAGATTATATATTTGACCATTGTAAGTAAAAAGCTGAATAATTCTCCTTTATTATTATTTTTTAAATATGTTTTTATTGATTTTTAGAGAGAGAGGAAGAGAGAGGGAGAGAGATATAGAAACATGGATGAGGGAGAAACATTGATTGGCTGCCTCCTGTACGCCCCCTACTGGGGATCGAGCCCACAACCCAGGGTATATACCCTGACTGGAATCGAACCAGCCACAGCTTGGTGCATAGGACAATGGTCAACCCACTGAGCTACATCAGCTGGGCTCCCTGCTTTCTTATTAATTGAGATGTTTCACCAGAGGTGTTTGGGTATAATTATATGGCCTAATGGATTATAAGGGCAAACTTAGCCAGTGCCTTTAGAATACAATGAGAACGTAGACATTAATTCAAGCACAATCTTATAAAAATAATATATGCCCAACTTTGGAGTATTAAATTTTCACAAAATGTTCAGTTCTCTAAAAATTACATCTTGTTAAGTTTTTTGTATATTTTACAATTTAAAAAATACTAAAATAAATTCAAGCTATTAATGAAAATACAGTTTAAAATTTTTTAATTTGAACTATAATTCATGGTGTTATGGATTGGAAATATGACATTTATGAGTCATAACAATTTAACAGATAATTTTACTACATAATATTTCATTAGCTTGTTATAAATTTACTGAGATTTATCATGGAGATTTAATATGACCCTCATTTTAGAGTTATTCGTGTATTTAGGCTTAAAATGTATTTCAGGGATTATTAATTATAAAAAGGATGGTTAAATTTAATGCCCAGCTGGCTGGCTCAGCAGTTGAGAGTCGACCTATGATCCAGGAGATCACGGTTCGATTCCTGGTCAGGGCACATGCTCGGATTGCAGGCTTGATTCCCAGTGCGGGGCGTGCAGGAGGCAGCTGATCAATGACTCTCTCATCATTGATGATTTTATCTCTCTCTCCCTCTACCTTCCTCTTTCTGACATCAATAAAAGCATATTTTTTTAAAAAAATTAATACATAATACGTAGACTTTTAGTATTGCTCCCCTATGACACTTCTATGTCATTAAATTAATGACCACATGAATAACTTAGTTTCCTTTTTAAAATATTGCATTTCCACAGGATAAATGTGAGAAATGTGTTTTGGTTTTTTTGTCTACATTTTTCTACATCATACTTTATGTTTGCTTTTTCTTTGTTAATTAGCTTATGAACATCTGGATAATGAAATAAGACTTATTTTCTTTCTGTCATGTCTCTGTCCTGCAAGAAAGATGGTGATCATATATCTTAATCAAGATACAGAGTCCATTCTTTAACTCTGATGAAACAAGCGCATAAATAAAATATAATGAAAACCTATAATTTCAGATATTTTAAAAAATTAATAAGATATTACTGCTCTCAGAACAAAATAAGACCCAGGCTGCTTCAGGTACGGAATAGTACCGACAACAGTTAGTCAAAGATGCAGCCACAGCCCGTGGAGCAGTAGCGCCAGGCGGCACAACAGTGGCTTGGTGTCAGACTTCAGGGAACAGGATTACATGACAAGTAGTAACAGAACTAACTTTGAATAACATTAGAGCCTAAAATAGCTGAGACTCCCACACACGGTGTGTATAGAGTTGTGCACTTATATACAGAAGTGGTAGGAAGAAGAGATTAAGCCAGGTAAACTCGGGTCTAGCCCCCAGTCTCTGTAACTGCCATATAATTGCAGGATGGAGATGGCGAGTTGCTGAAAGAAACCATGGCTCTGAATTGAGTTTTTCCAGGACAAACAGAAAGGAAGAAATAAGCAAGCAAACAAAAACTGTAAGATAAGCCAGAGCTTTTTCATATACAGGGGTGGGCAAAAGTGGGTCTACGGTTGACACAATAATTATATAATACAATAATTAATAAATAAATAATCATTCAAGAATAAGCTGTTTCATGTAGTCACAACTGTAATCCTACTTTTCCCCATCCCTGTATATATGAAAAGGTAAATCCTTGAGATAAGTGACCAATGCTATCAAGGAAAATAATACTAATAAAGACACAACAGTATAGAAAATTAGGATATAAATTCATTCTCAAAGAAATGCAAGTATTAGCAGTAGCTCAAAATGAATTTTCAAAAGAAGCTTTAGATTTTAAGAAATGTAAAGAAATTATCTATATAGAAAATAAGTTAATAAGAATATAACACATGAGACAAGAGGATACACGCACACATACACATACATGTTAAACAGTTAGACAATGACAAAAACCCAATGTATTTATTAAACAGAAACTAAAGAAAATATAATATATTTGATAGGGTAATTTTTATATTGGATATAATGAAGGAAAGAGATTTTAAGGTGGTGCCTATAAAAGACCAATAAATCTGTACAGAGAGCAAAAAAGTTAAAGTTAAGGGTTATATATTTGAGTAACTGTCACATAGGCCTAGCAGCATTTTGAAAGGAACTCTGGAGAATTGATATTTAAATAATTTCAGGCACTAAGACTAAGAAGTTTTCTTCTACATGTATTGTATAATCACTACAAAGACAGAAAGATATTGTAGTTTATCTGATTATAAAATGCAGTCACATTGCTGAAGGTATTTCTATACTCAGATGCAAAATCATTAAAGAATGAGGGTGAGATATAGATAGATGGTAGATGATAGATAGATGATAGATACAGATGATAGATGATGATAGATGGATGATAGATAGATAGATGATGATAGACGATAGATGATAGATGATAGATAGATGATAGATAGATATAGATAGATGATAGATGATAGATTAGATAGATAGATAGATAGATAGATAGATAGATAGATAGATAGATGATAGATGATAGATGATAGATAGATGATAGATAGATGATGATAGATGATAGATGATAGATAGATAGATAGATAGATAGATATAGATAGATAGATAGATGATAGATAGATGATGATAGATAGATGATAGATAGATATAGAGATGATAGATGATAGATAGATGATAGATGATAGAGAGAGATAGATAGATGATAGATGATAGATATAGATAGATGATGATAGATAGATGGATGATAGATGATAGATATAGATACATAGATGATAGATGATAGATAGATAGATGATAGATGATAGATATAGATAGATAGATAGATAGATAGATAGATAGATAGATAGATAGATAGATAGATGATAGATAGATAGATGATAGATAGATAGATAGATGATAGATAGATAGATGATAGATAGATGATAGAGATAGATAGATGATAGATAGATAGATAGATAGATGATAGATAGATGATGATAGATAGATGATGATAGATAGATAGATAGATGATAGATAGATAGATAGATAGATAGATAGATAGATAGATAGATAGATAGATGATAGATAGAGATAGATGATAGATAGACAGATAGATAGATAGACAGATAGATAGATGATGATAGATAGATGATAGATAGATGATAGATAGATAGATAGATGATAGATAGATAGATAGATAGATAGATAGATAGATAGATAGATAGATAGATAGATGATAGATAGAGATAGATAGATGATAGATAGATAGATAGATAGATAGATAGATAGATAGATAGATAGATAGATAGATAGATGATAGATAGATGATAGATAGATAGATAGATAGATAGATGATAGATGATAGATAGATAGATGATAGATAGATAGATAGATAGATGATAGATGATAGATAGATAGATAGATAGATAGATGATGATAGATAGATAGATAGATAGATAGATAGATAGATAGATAGATAGATAGATGATAGATAGATGATGATAGATAGATAGATAGATAGATAGATAGATAGATAGATAGATAGATAGATAGATATCTAGATAGATAGATAGATAGATGATAGATAGATAGATAGATAGATAGATAGATAGATAGATAGATAGGTAGATAGATAGATGATAGACATTCTATCAGGAGCCTGAGTTAAAAATTAATAGCAAAAACAAAAACAATAACAAAAATCCAGAAATATCACAACAGCCTGGCCGGGCGTGGCTCAGCAGTTGAGCTTCGACCTGGGATCCAGGTGATCAGGGTTCGATTCCTGGTCAGGGCACATGCCCATGTTGCAGGCTTGATCAATGACTCTCTCATCATTGATGTTTCTATCTCTCTCTCTCCCTCTCCTTTCCTCTCTCTGAAATCAATAAAGATATATTTAAAAAAAATATATCACAACAAAACAGAATAATAACATCTATGAAAGTTAAAAGCACGCACTCTCCTCAGTGTATCAAAAGTTAGAGAGAAAATCACAATTACAGGTTTGAAATATTTAAACTGGACTACATATACAAGTACTGTATGTCAAAAGCTTTGGGATCGCCCTGCCAGGCGTGGCTCAGCGGTTGAGCATCGACCTAGGATCCAGGCGATCGGGGTTCGATTCCCGGTCAGGGCACATGCCCGGGTTGCGGGCTCGATCCCCAGTCAGGGGCGTGCAGGAGGCAGCCGGTCAATGACTCTCTCATCATTGATGCTTCTCTCTCTCTCTCTCCCTCTCTCTGAAATCAATAAAGACATATTTAACAAAATGAAAATAAACAGCATTTGAAGAGAAATACAAAGCTTCAGGTACATTTATTAAAATAAAATTAAAATTCCATCCCTGACTTGTAAAAGAGTAAATAAATGAGAAATATATATATATATATATATATATATATATATATATATATATAAACATATATATATATAAATTAAAACAAAACTGAGAAAAAAAATTAAAAATGAAAAATAAGTACTTCAAGGTCAGAAAGGAGTTTTTTAAAAGGCAAAGAAAACAGAAAACATGAGTAATCAAAGATTGACAAATTTAATTATATCAAAAGTAAAATTCATATAACAATATTATATAAGTATAAAAAAAGCCAAGTAGGAAAAGCTTAAAATGTCTGTGACAAGACTATATATATACATATATATATTCAGTGAGAGAAAATATTGAAATACATTAAAATGCTATAAATCATAAATTTCTAGAGAAAGAACTAAAAAAGGTCTATAAATATGAGAATTGATTGCAATAAAATAAATACAACCTAAAGCCTTGAGATATATTGAGGATATGGGGAAATGGGTACTCTCACACACTCTTGGTGAACCAACATGTCAAAAAACTTGCAAAGTGAAAGAAATGTTTAAGTGTAATACTGTGATGAAAAATGTAGCCAATATGCTATATTTCTAATTAAAAAATTGTTATGAAACTGCAGCCATTGACAAAACCCATATTTGTGCAATAATTAAAATTCTTATCTAAAAACTTAAGAACCCATCCATGAGTTAAGAACTGAGGCCACCTGTATCCACATAGCTTAACAAATATTGAGAACTGAAGTAGCTCATGTCAATATAACTTAATTTTCAGTTCCAGAAAATTCCTGCCTGGGAAGATAAAACCATAAATCAAGAAATAATTTCACTCATTGCTTCAGGAAATTTCTGCAAGTTCATGTATTTGAGAAAGAGTTTGCTCATCTGGGTAACATCTCTTCTGCTCAAGTAGTTCTTAGACAGTATTTTACTTATACATTTGCTTTAGGATTGTAGCCCCTCTGTGTCCATCAGTCCTAAACTATTATGTCATAGATTTTCCCAATTCAATTAGTTCCTCACCTTGAAAATCCACTTCATATATCAGAATCTCTGAAGGTGAGGCTCTGAGAACATTCATTTTTAAAAGTTCACTTAATTATTCTGAGTGTAACATTTCAAACTTACTAAAATTAAAGAGTCCCTGGCTTTAATGAATTCAAAATTGGGGGGGGGGGGGGGGACGGGGACTAAAACTTGTGGACTGAATGATGAGGAATTACATAGACACTGCACAAGACATAAATACCACAGGAAAAATCCTTACATACTTTCTATCACATCTTTAATTTACTCTCAAATCCCAGTTATCTTTACCTAGCTGGTTAGTGGGCTCTTTACCCTATGAGTTGATACAGATACACACCCAGGTTCAACTGCCTGCTGCTGGAAAGCCAGTACTCATTCTGTAATCGAGAGAAAAAGGCTGGTGGAAGGAAAACAAGTTTATTGAAGAGCCAGCAGCTGGAGAAGATGGTGGACTCTCGTGGCAAAGACCATTTTAGTGCAGGCAGGGATTTTTACGAGGAGCATGGAGGAAAAAACAATCAAAATGTGGAACTGAGAATTCTCTGCTGAGGAGACTACATGCAACCCAACACAGTCTGTTCAGAAGATCAGCAATATTCCAAGGCTGTAATATCTGAAAGTCTGAGCCTACTTCTTTTGAAGCTAGTTCCTAGAATTCTTAAGCAAACAGGATGTTTATCTGTAGTCACATGTTAGTTAACAGGTCATCATTTACAGAAATAATGATAAAAGAATGGTGGGGTGGGTTACAATACCTGTAAAAGATACCTATGTTTATGCCCTGCATATGCCCAGAGTAGCACCCGGATAGCACTGCATTTCTCTTATTTTCCTTCTCTTGAACTATGAGCTCTTTGAGGAAGGAATCTCGCTGAATCTATCATCCCAGATTCTAGCACCGTGTCTGGCACATTACATATGATTCATATTTGTTAAGTGATTGGATATGAATGCAAAGTTTGCACTATCCCTTTGTAACCTAATGGTTATAATTTTTAGTTATTTGTTTATTTACCTTAGAGGTTAACTTTAACATGGTTGACATGCTTCAGTGAGAGGAAGCATTCCTCAATTTCTTAGCAGAAACAGGATTAGTTTCATTTCTTGGCTGTGGAAAATTATAGGTAGCTAAAATAGTCTCTACTGAACACACGTATAGCAGCTTTTAAAAAAAGACATACTTCATTATGTTGTCATTTTATTTAAAAAGACCTTATTTAAAATGTCTTGCCTTCTTGACTGACAATAAAGCATCATTATTCTTGCTTTTCCATAAGAACCTTTAATAATAAAATAAGTTTACCAGGTGTGATTAATTTCAGTTTTCAAGGGATTATTTTTCTGCTGCACATATAGAGCAGTGATTCTCAAGAAAGTATTCATGAGTATATTTCACAATATCTCAATGTGAGCTCTAGAATACTTTTTTAATCATCACCTAAGAATATGTTTTTATTGATTTGAGAGAGAGAGAAAGGGTGAGAGAGAGAAAACATTGATCGGTTGCCTCCCGTAGGCACCCTGACTGGGGATAAAACCCACAACCTGGGTATGTGCCCCGATCGGAAATGGAACCCCCCACCTTTTGGTGTACTAGAGGACACTCCAACCAACTGAGCCACACCACTGGCTGGGCAGTTCTAGTATAATTTTTTTAATGGTAAATTATTTTTATGTATTATTATGGTTTGTAACAGTAACACTATCTTATTTCAAAAAACAATATAGGCTTTTTGGGGGATTTCTACAAAACAGCATTCTGGGTTTTAAAAGGCAATTCTCAATGGTTGTATATATTGAAAAATTATATATGTTTAATTAATTTTGCTATTATCTTGCATTATAAAAGTAAATACATGTTTTTTCCAGAAAATTTTGACACAAATGAAAGAATTTTACAATGAAATATTAACTTATGTACTCAAAATAAATCAGAAGCCAAATACAAATCAAAGACTTATGTATGACAAAATATTTTAAATATGTTTTAATGAAAGAACACAATAGTCCTCTTGAATAACAAACAACCATATCTATGAATTAGAAGCATTTTAAAGCACTCTTTTTACTGCCTGCTAGCTCTTGCAGCTATACTAGTGAGAAAAGGAACGATATATAAAATGACCTCATAGTAATTTAGATGTGTTTACTTCACTGCAAGTTATTTATCACAGTGGTAATTTTATATTTCTTTGATGAACCTACACAATTAATATCTGTCTTCTTAAGTAGACATAGAGATTTCAAATGGCACACTATAGTATTATAGTATTTGGGGTTTTTTTGTGTGTGTTTTTTTTGAGAGAGAGAGAAACATTGATGTGAGAGAGAAACATCCATTGGCTGCCTCCCGCATGCACCCCTACTGGGGACTGAATAGCAACCTGGGCATGTGCCCTGACCGAGAATTGAACTGATGACCTTTTGTGATGACCTTTATTGCACAGGACAATACGCTCAACCAACTGAGCCATACTAGCCAAGGCATCTCTTTTCTGTTCTTGGTGCTTAGTAGCAGCTTCAGCAAATTTTGTCAAATAAATCATATGCATGACTCAAGATATTTTATACAAAAACCTTGAAATGTAACATAATTATAATTATATTGTTAGACTCTTCCATGTCTTTTTTTTTTTTTACTTTAGAAACAGATGAAGAGTAGATCACATATTGGTTGGAAAATAACATAAAAAGCAAATTAGAGAATAGGAAAAAATTATACCTCGTTTGTTTTATCTTACATTTTATTTGTTTTTAAGATTAAGTATATTTTTCTGTGACTTTATTAACTAAGGATACTACTTTGAGATATAATTAACTTACTAGGTGGGGCAGATAATATCTGAGACTTTTCTTTTAATACATGCACAAACTGATCCAAATTTTCCTCACTGTTGTAGTTAGGTATCTGATGGAAAATTTCTGAATTTCTGTTGAAAAATATACTATGATCAATAATTTCTATTTGTCAAATTCAGTTAGGTATTGTCCATATCTTGTTACCCTAACTGGCCTCTCCTCTAAATTTGTCTCCTTCCTTGGATTTTTTTTTTAACACTCTTTTTGTTCCTACTACTGACTGCTGTGATAGTCACTTATATTGATTCATCCAAATGATATGATGTTTAATTATTATTCATATTCTCTAAGGTCTATATTTAGCCTTTTTATTTTCTGATTTTCCAGTTTTTCCTTTATCACTGTGTAACCTCATCCATTTACATAAACATAACCTCTCTAAACTTAATCTGTAGTATAGACCTACGTGTAATTGGGAACTCCTGCCTTCTTCTTTATAAATGAAGATGATAATATCCATCTTAAACTGTAATTTAAATAAGATAGCATCAATAACTTAATAAGACATAAAGAGTGTTGAGAAAGTCTCTGGTACTCTATATGTTTATTAAAATACTCATTAAAAATTGTTGATAATGATCATGATGGGCACCCTGAGGAAAGTTTGGCACATGTATCAGTTTACTATTGTTCTTGTAACATCGACTCATTCATATAATCCAAAATAATCTCATGATATCAATATTCTAAACTTAATCATATCTGCAAGTCCCTTTTACCGTGTAAGGTAACATATCCCCAGGTTTCAAGATTAAATGTATATATATTTGTGGCAGGGGCCATTATTCAGCCTACCACAGTGTGCTTTCAGGCCCTCAAATACTCATTAATTTTATACGCAAAATAGATTCCCCCCCCTTTCTGAGTTACTCAGAGAACAGCCCATATTGCTGCGTTGTTCTCAGTTCCCACGTAACTTAAAGGGAAACTGTCACAATGTCCAGAGCCCTGGATGCCCTCCAACTGAAGGAGGAGGGTGTCCTCAAGTTCCTTACATCAGGAACCCACTTAGGCGGCACCAACCTTGACTTCCAGATGGAACAGGACATCTACAAAAGGGAAGTGATAACATCTACCTCATAAATCTGAAGAGAAGCTCGGAGAAACTTCCACTGTCAGCTCATGCCATTGTTGCCATTGAAAACCCTGCTGATGTCAGTGTCATATTGTCCATGAATACTGGCCAGCGAGCTGTGCTGAAGTTTGCTGCTGCCGCTGGAGCCACTGCTATTGCTGCCGCTTCACTCCTGGGACCTTCACTAACCTGATCCAGGCAGCCCTCCGGGAGCCGAGACTTCTGGTGGTCACTGATCCCAAGGCTGGCCACCAGCCTCTCACAGAGGCGTTGTATGTGAACTTGCCCATCATTGCTCTGTGTCAGACAGACTCTCCTCTGCACTATGTAGACATTGCAATTCCTTTCAACAAAAAAGGGGCTCACTCAGGGGGTCTGAGGTGGTGGATGCTGACTGGGGAAGTACTGCTCACGTGTGGCACCATCTCCCGTGAACACCCATGGGAGGTCATGCCTGATCTTTACTTCTACAGAATCCTGAAGAGATTGAAAAGGAAGAGCAGGCCTCTGCTGAAAAGGCTGTGGCCAAGGAGGAGTTTCAGGGTGAATGGAGGGCTCCAGCTCCCGAGTTCCCTGCTGCTCAGCCTGAGGTCGCAGGTTGGTCTGAAGGCTCGCAGGTGCTCTCTGTGCCCATTCAGCAGTTTCCTACTGAAGACTGGGGTGCTCAGCTGCCACTGAAAACTGGTCTGCAGCCCCCACTGTGCAGGCCATTAAATGGGTAGAAACAACCACTGGGTGGTCCTAAGCTGTGCTTCCACAAACTCATAACAGAATGGAAATAAGGTTGACGAAACATAAATGGTTTCTAAAAGTTATGTCAAAAAAACACCACCACAAAAAAACATTCATCCCAAGGTTCCCAGAAGCCTCAACCTATTGTAGAATCAACTTAATTCCAAAATCTCATATAAGTCTTATCAGCTCAAAAGTTCCAAATTTCATCATCTAAATCAGGTATGGGTGAGACTCTGGGTGTGATCTAGACTGGTCAAAATCCTTGCCAAATGTACACTTGGGAAACTAGAAAACAATATATCTTTTGTGTCAAGTGTAGGATTCCAGCTACAGCTCCTTTCAAAAGGCAGTTTCAAGCATATTCAAAATTCAATTGGACATACTCCATATGCCTGAAACCTGTCTCCTTCTATTTAACACTTCTTTCCTCTTACATTTTACTGTAGAAAGCAAGACAGAAACAAATCTCACCTTCAACACTTTGCTGGAAAATCTCAGCAAAATATTCAGGTTTATCACTTACAACTTTTACTTTCTATAGAACCATAGGCCTCAAATTAGCCATGCTTTCTGTCACTGTATAACAGCAATCAACTTTATTCTCTTTTGCAATAGCATGTTCCTTGTTTTGTTCTGATTCCTAATTAACAGTGCCTTTAACATCCATATTCTACCAAGTCTTTATATGATCATTTAAGAATTCTCTGTGACATTATAGACTTTATTACCATGTTTCTCACTTACTTCCGAGCCCTCATTAGCAGCGCCTTTAATACCCATGTTTCTAGGTGCAGTCTGTTTATGACCATTTATTCTCTAAGATAAGCTAAGGTTTTGTTATCATATTCCTCATTTATTTCTAGCCCTCTCCAGCAGTCTTTTATATCCATATTTCTACTAACAGTTTGTTAAAAGTATGCTAAGCCTTTTAATAATGCTTCTGAAAATTCACCCTGCCTTTATTCCTTACCCAATCCGAAAGCCACTTCCACATTTTTATATACAGTATTTGTTAGATCAGGAACTCTTTTCTCCTACCCAGATCTGTACTAGTTTTCTATTTCTGCTATGGCAAAGTATTTCTATTTCTGCTATGACAAACGTAGTGGCTTAAAAACATGAATTTATGGTCTAACCATTCTGGAAGTCAGGAATTTAAAGTGTGAGATTTTGATTTCTGAAGTCAGAAATCTTGACTGAGCTAACGTCAAGATGTCAGCAGACCTAGTTCCTTCCGGAGGCTCTTGGGACAATCCATTCCTTTGTCTTGCCGAGTTCTGGAGGCTGTCCTCATTCCTCGCTTGTGACCATGCATCACATCACCTTCACTCCCTTTCTTTCCTTCATCATCACATTGTCTTCCTTCTCTGCCTCTAACTCTACTGCCCTTTTTTTTTTTTTTTAATAAGGACAATTGTGATTATATGGTCCCCACCTGGATAATCTAGCTCATTTCCCCACCTCAAGATCTTTAAAATAATCACATCTGCAAAGTCCTTTTGCTGTAGAAGGTAACCATTTCACAGGTTTGAGGGTTAGGATATGTATAACTTGGGGTAGAGGAGACATTATTCAGCCTACAGCATCACATTGCAAATATGATGTATTTGTTAAGAGAAATAATGGTGTAAGGTATAATTCAGTATATATATGTAAATAAAATGATAATCATTTATGTCATACAGTAATTATGATTTCCAAGTGATAAATATACATATAATTATATTCCCTCCAAATCTTCTTGATGTTAAATAGATCTAATATCATTGTTTTTCAGAAATAAATTATTCTTTTACATTTTCCCTGGAGTGTTCCACTTATTTTCTGATGAAAGTTCTATGGATATTATAGTCATGTAAAAATTCCTAATTTGAGAAGAATTGTTAATTCTTGCTTACAAAATGAAGAGAACATTATTTCACAGGCTCTAGACATCAATTTTGATTGCTTAAAAATTGCTTTAACATATTTCTATCCAGTTATTAGATATTGTGTCTGTTGTAATTATTGTCATTTTGTAGTTTGCTATGCATAGCCTTATTATTTTAGTTGTAAATTTATTTGCATACTTCCCATCAGATCAGTTAATAATTTTATATTTTCTAGAATTTAAGCGCATGTTTCTTAGTGAAATTGCTTTAATTATACTAATGATCATTTTCAAAGCTTTGTGAAAGCAACTTGCTTCAAATCATTAAAAAAGTGACTTTCTGCCCCTCAGCTAATTAATCCCTTTATCACCTCACCATGTCTCTTGATGTTTCGTTAATATTCTTGCAATTGATTAAAAGCATAGAGCACAGCTTATCAAGTACATTCATTGATTCAACCATAGAACTAAGAACTAAGGTTTTTGTTAAACAATATTTCTTAAGGTTGCAATTGCAATGAAGAAGTAGCAACATCCACAGCCCAATAGCTCACAATATTAAATTACTGTTAAAAAGTGTTAGATGGTGAGGAATCGTAATAGTGTCAACAATGAAAATAAAGTTAAAAAAAGTGATGAATTTGAAAAAATGGAAGCTATCAACATAGATCTTTTTAAAGTGTTGATGTACATAAAGTAGCAGTAAACCTGTCTTTGTGGAAATGGACAGTTTAATTCAAATGTTACAGCACAACTTTCAAGATCTCCAGTTTCTTCACTGAATAGGGGTAGGAGATTCACTTTCACTGGAGAATATTAAAGTACTGAGGTGTTTCAGAACTGAAAATCCTTCTTCTTTATGCTTCTTACTGAATTCTTTCCATTCCTTTGGCCATTAATTTTGAAAATATTTAAATGGAAGGGAAAAAAGATGCAATAGTTACTCATGGAAAATCTTTTAGGATTCAAATTCACACTGAATTTAACAAGTATAATAAATATTTTGTTGTTGTCTGTAACAACTTAATAAAAAGAAGAAATGGTCAGTGAAAGGGTTCCAAGCAATATGTCAGAAGGATGCTGGAGATATTATGGCACAGTTTGGGGTGATTCCTAGTAATTATAAATCAAATTATATGTCTGACTGTCTGTTTGGTGCATGATTTGCCTTGCAATATCTGCACGTGTGCTGTCATCTTAAAAATTGTTTTTGCGTTACTCTTTTGCTGGCACATCCTTAAAAAAGATTATTGATGAAAGTATTGTGCCATGACCACTCTACATTGTAACTGATGAAATTCTTTTTGAAACTTTCTCATTTGTGTAGAAAATAAATTTAAATAAAGTCAATATTTAATTATATTAAATAATTTTTTTTTAAATATATCTTTATTGATTTCAGAGAGGGGAAAGGAGAGGGAGAGACAGAGACAGAAACATCAATGATGAGAGAGTCATTGATCGAGCCCACAACCTGGGCATGTGCCCTGACCGGGAATCGAACCCCGATTGCCTGGATCCTAGGTCGACGCTCAACCGCTGAGCCACGCCCGGCCAGGCTATATTAAATAAATTTAATTCAAAAATCCTTGAATCAAAAAAAGTTTGCCTTGATAAAAAAGTTTATAAATAAACTTTGTAAAAAAGAATGTGTTTTCTTTTATGTTTCAAACCCATACAAATAACAGAGAAAACTATTTGACTTTAAACTTCTATTGCAGTGTCTTGGTGAAGATGGAAAAATTGATTAAAAATTAAAATTAATTTATTGTTTAAAAAGAAATAAGTTTAAAAATTTTATTAATTTTTTAAAATTTTAAGAAGTTTTTAAATGAGTTTTTTGGTTACTTTATTGTATTTATACTTTTAAGTTATTGAAGCTGAAAATGATAAAAACATATATGAATAATATAGGGCTGGTGTTATACATTCAGAAGTATTTATTTGAATATTTTTTCTAAGAAATAGAAAAAAATTAATTTTAAAATTCATATGCAACCACAATAGACTTTGAATAGTCTATTGAAAAGCAAACTTGAAAAAGAAAAACATAGTTAGAGGAATCTCATATCCTGATATCAAATCATATTACAAAGCTATAGTAATCAAAACAGTATGGTACTAGCGTAAAAACAGACATATAGCTCAATGGAACAGAAGAGAGAGCCTAGAAATAAACCCAAGCATAAAAGGTCAATTAATTTAAACAAGGGCACCTAGAATACACAATGGGGGAATGATAGTCTCTTCAATGAATAATATTGGGAAAACTGGATATCCACATGCAAAAGAATAAAATTGGAACTTTATCTTATTCCATACACAAAAGTCTAGTCAAAATTGATTAAATACTTCAGCTTAACAATGGAAATCATAACACTCCTAAAATAAAACTTTGGAAGAAAGTTCCTGGACATGGCCTTGGCAATGATTGATATGACAGCAAAAGCTCAGCAACAAAGGCAAAAAATAAAAAGTGGGGCTACATCAAACTAAAAAAAGTCTGCAAAGTAAAAAGAAACAATCAACTAAATGAAAAGACAACCTATGGACTGGGAGAAAATATTTGTGAACCATATATCTGAAAAGGGGTTAATATACAAAATATATAAACAAACTCATACAAATCAGTAGCAAAGAAAAAACCCACAACACAATAATAACAAAAAACCCAATTAAAAAATGGACAAAGGAGCGCTGCTGTTGTGACTCAGTGGTTGAGCATCAATCTATGATCCAGGAGATCGTGATTTGATTCCCAGTCAGGGCACATGCCCACGTTGGGGGCTCCATCTCCAGTAGGGCACTTGCAGGATGCAGCAGATCAGTGACTCATCATTGATGTTTCTCTCTCTCTCTTCTCTCTCTCTCTCTCTCTCTCTATCTATCTATCTCTCTCTCTCTACCTTCCTCTCTCTGAAATCAATAAAGATATATTTAAAAAATAATGGACAAAGGATCTGCACTAACATTTTTTCAAGGAAGACATATAAATAGCAAACAAATTTATGAAAAGAAATTTGTTATCAGTATCACTAATCATCAGGGAAATACCACTCAAAACCACAATGAGATATCATCTCACACCTGTTATGATGACTGTTGTCAAGTGTGGGCCAGGATGTAGAGAAAAGGGAACGCTCGTATACTGATGGTGAGATTGTAAAGTTGTGCAGCAGCTTTGGAAAACAGTGTGAAAACAGTGAAAAGATTAAAAATAGAATTACCATATGATCCAACAATCCTTGTGCATATATACCCAAAGGAAAGGAAAAGAATACCTCAAGGAGATATCTGAACCCTCGTGTTCCTGCCAGCATTATTCACATGGCTAAGATATGGTTAAAAACACCTACGTCTTCATCAGCAGATGAGTAGATAAAGAAAATGTGGTGTCCAGATACAATGGTATATTATTTATCCATACAAAAGGAAGATCTTGCCATTTGTAACGATGATGAACATTGAGGACATTATACTAAGTGAAATAAGCCAGACACAGAGTTGAAAAAACACTTTCTGATCTCATCTATGTAGAAACTAAAATTATCAAATATACAGGAGCTCAGTGTAAAATGGTGGTAAAAAGGAAAGGAGAGAAAGAGGGAAAGGAGAGATGTTGGTCAAAGAGTACAAAGTTTCAGTTATATAGGCTGAATAAGTCCAGAGATCTAATGTACAGTATGAGGACTATCATCAGTAATGGTGACTTGAATACTGGAAATTTGCCAAAAGAAAAGGTTTCAGATGCTCTCACCACACACACACACACACACACACACACACACACACACACACAACAGGAAATATGTGAAGTGATGGATATATTATTTAGATTGAATGTAGTAATCATTTCACTATGTATATGTATATCAGATCTTCATGAACATACTTTTAATATAAAATTTTTATTTAAAAAGGCCCTCTACTTTACAAAGGTTATTATTCTAATTAAACATTTTGACTATATTGTGGATTTCTATTTTCAATAAATCAGTTTGTTACCTGTATTTTAAAATTTATCATAGATAAACAGATACTATATATTTATAGAGAAAAAAACTTTTGGTTTTATATTTTCTGCTATTTTAATACTACTCTTATCCTGTCTTCTACTTAATTCATTTCTAAAATAAAATAAATGTATAAAATATATGAGTTGGTTATCTAGTGAAATGTTAAAAAACTATTTGATGAAAGTCTCAGTTTTCTTATCATCTAATAATATGGAGGCAGAAAATTTAAAAAATAAGCTGTCTTAGGCCATAAACCATGGAAGGAAAAATCACAGAGTGTACCAGCAACATTGAGAGTAGGTGCAAATGGCAGGGGAAATAAGAAAAAAGTACAACTGTATGACTTTAAATATATTATGAATGATAGCTTCATATTTCTAGAATATTCAAAGAACTCAAGTAGTATTTAATCCTGGATCCTACAACTTCCATTTTTTTCAGAGTAAGATTTATCTAAAGAAACAGGCAGTAATTAAAAATTTAAAATACCAAAAATAATAAAAATAAATTTTATAAACATTTAAATAAATTTTTAAAATTAAAATATCTGTTCACAAATATTTAGAAATTAAGAAAAAAAAAAAACATTCCCAGAGACAGCTTTTGATTCAATGGGAAAATAAAAGTGGTTTTAATAGAATTTAGAAAATGCCAATCATGAGAAAAGTACACAGAAAAATCTATGATTTGGCTGAATCTACACTTGAAGGATAGCACATTGCTTTTTAATTCCATTAGTACAAACAAATAATAAAAATGCACTAATTATTTCACTCAAAAAGCTAAAAGTTATAATAACAACAAATGAAATCTAGGGAAAGAAGAAAAAATTAATGAAGACAAAAATCAGAAAAAAAGAAAGAAAATCATAAATGAGGAGACATAGAAGAAAATGAGATTCTGTTTTTACTTGTACAGACTTTATGTTACTATTAAGAATTTTTTCAGAATACACCAAAGCCTTCCATGAGTCCCTGTAATATGATGCTATGCAGTGGGGAATGAGGTTCCCAGAAAAAGATTTCCATTTTTCCATGGCTGGCCCACAGATTTGATTTTGAAATTTTATGGAATATCAACAGGTTTGTCAGAATCCCTCTACTTTCTTCCTGAGATAGGTCATTGTTATTTCAGGCAAGGAAATTTTCTTTAACTCTTGCTAATTTTTCTGATTCTCTCATGTAGTATTACACCGAATAGAACTGTTTTTTATTTCTTTGAGGATATACTTTGCTCCAATTCCTACTTTGAACTGCAGTGTTTTGGATTGTCATTGGTCTTTTGTGTTTGTTAATATATGGTGGTAGACATGAAATCTCCTTATGCTATTGCTGTTGTCCTTCCCAGAAAAACCTATACTGTGGATTTAGTAAAGTTACTTATATAATTTAGGAAAAAGAAGATTCTGTCCTTGAAATCAATATAACCAGACCTCTTAGAACTCATTCTCAAACCCATGGACACTCATGTTCCATTAACCTTGAAATCTTGCTCCTGTCATCTCCAAACTACACCTCTGATATATCTCATTTTTCTGTTTCCACAATTTATTTCTTGTTTAGCTGAGTGCACTGGCTTCCTCTCTGGTTTCCCTGCTTTCCTTCTCCAGCCTCTCCACTTCACAGATGGAAGAATCTTTTTTAAAAACCAAAGAATGCTATTCCCAGCTTAAAGTCAATGATTTCTGATTCTATTTAGAAAGCAATTAAAGCCTTTCCCCAGAACCGATAAACCCTTACATGATTTAGGCCACTTTGCTGATTTCATGTCTTAGACCTCCCTAACGCGTTCACTCTCTTATGATCACAACAGCTTTTGGCAATTCCAAGAACACACATTCTCCGTGTTTCGAAGCCTTTGCAATTATTATCATCTCTTTTCCCCTTCCACCTGGCATTCTGGCCCTGAACATCCTGCAGATCTCAGCTGAAATGCCATCCCTTCCCAGAAGCCATTCTCCTTGTTATTCTGTAACACAGAATCCCAACATTTTTTCTCTCTCATAGCACTTGAGTACTCTATATTTATTTGAGTCATTTGTTGTATTACTTTGTTTCCTGCGCTAACGTATAATCCCTCTATGGCAGGTATCCATCTGTCCTGCTCATTATGTTACCCAGAGTGTGGAGCACTAAGTCTAGTATTTACATAACGTTGAATAAATAAGAGAAAATGAAGGGGTGTTAAACATTTCCTTGGTACTTTACAGTATATCTTATACTAGAAAATATATGTCTGTTTCATATATAAAAGAGAGATGAGCCATTAGAAAGGAAACAATTTAAAAATATTTTGAATCTGGGGCAGAACTCTAGAGGCAGAGAAACAAAATTAGCCAAAGATGAAAAGCAAACACAGAAGCTTCTCCTTTCCTATTTGGGTGCAATAAATCTATTCTGTTGGCAATTATGACCTAGCACTGTTTGAAAATGATTGTGTATTTCTTGCAATATCAAAAGTTTTAATAAAACTTGTTTAGTAGATTTCAGCAGTTGTTAGGTAGGAAATAAATCACAAAGGTTCCCAATATGTTTATGACTATTACATTAGTTTTAAGCATATTGTACTATAAAGAAGGCAAAAATTTCCCCCTACACTCCTAGGGTGTTTTAGCCTGGCCTGAAAATTAAACTGATGCAAAACAGATTAGCGGGAATAAAGCATACAAATAGATGCTTTTTGTGGTATGAGAGTCCTCGTAAACGATAAAACCAAAAGAAGTGGAAAAACTTAAAGGCTTTTCTACTAAGTTGAACAAAGAGAGGTGATTGTGGAAAGCAGTTAAAATATATGAGAGGGAAAAGGAAATTTAAAAATATTTTAACCAAGTCTTATTGTACAGAATTCTCTTTGTTTTGGCTCCCTGTCAAATAATGTGGGCGTTTTTCCTGGTACACAAAGGGCATCTTTCACATGGCCGTTCATATCTCCTCATCGCCTGTTCTCAGGAGGGAAAGGGGAGAGTAAAATGCCCTTCTTGCACCTGCTGTTTTTTTTCTTCTTTTTCCCTAAGTGCCTTTAGCTCAAAATAATCCTTATGCCAAGGTGGTATATTTTGCCACACTTCACTATTACTTTGTGTGTTTCCCTTTGCTTGAAAAATATAATTTCATAGTGCTTTGAATATTAGTCATTCAACAAATATTAGTTACAAAAGTGATTTTATTAAATGCCATAAACACAAACCTGATTTCATTATTCCACTATTTAATATTTTTCAATAAATTGAGATTGAGTAATAAACTCCTATGATGGTGTTGACTATCTTATAATATCTGAGCTCTGATTACCTCTTAAATACCTGATGCTGATTTATTTGTCTATTTGCCTTACACAGGCATTTTTAAATCTTAACTACTATGTCCATTTGCACTGTGTCCATTTATGAGCTTTCTGCTCCTGATTCAAGATTCAACATATGCGTAACCCACTTTGTCCAACTTTTTTGTAACTATTCAGGTGATTTCAGCATTGCTCCCTTTAAACCTTCAATTGCCATTTGAATTCCTCTCTATTTTTATCATCCCAGGGCATTCTTATTTTTCATATTTCTCTTCCTTGCAGTATGTTAAGCTATTTGAAAACAGAGACCAAATTTTTGTTATCCTTGCATAATACTTTAAAAAGTGTGTGTTGCAGAACAAGTTTTAGGCTCAAAATATTGAATTGGCTTGAATTGAAAACTAGCAACTGTGCTAAACAGAGGAGATGGCACACTAAGAGGTAAAATTCCCCTAATGTTCAATACCTGGTTAATTTCAAATCCAAATCAGCTTTCAAAAGTCCTAGTTGTTTTGGTGTTTCCCTCCTTATGATTTTGATTATGTCTTCAGTCCCAAGAAGAATAACATGGCAGAGACAGGTTTTTGATGGAGCCCCCTCATATGTTGGCAGTGTTGTGCTCTCCAGAAGGTAACCCAGACCCTCGGCATCAGCCTAGAATGGCCGTTCTTGGCCTGAAAAATGTCACACTCTCTGTATTGCTCTAAATCCTTCCAGATACGCTAATTGGTTTTCACTTGGAGGCGGTAGTGACTAGTTGAAAATGAACTATGACTGATTTTTTTTTATTTTGCTGTTCTGGCTTGATAATTTATTCAAGGTCTGTTTTATCTTCAGATATAAATGCCTAATCACCTTAACTTGTAAACATATCGATTAAAAAAATCTGTATCAAAAGTTTTTTCTTACAAATTTAATAATTCAAAAGAAGAATATAGGCACAGTCATAGGACATTATGGGCAATAAGGGTATATTAGTTAATGCAAATTTAAAAGGTTGTCTACATATCACAGATTAAAAGTATAACTCAAATGTTTAAAGTGTGTTGTATCTAAAAATTGTAGGTAATAAAAATAATGGAAATTTTAAGATTAATAAGACACCAAATACCATGTGTCATTTTGTTTTCAAATTATATGGAAATATTTTAGCTAGACAATCTAGTTAATGAAATATGAATTCAAAATATAAAATCATAGTGCTATGTCTAAATATATCTTGTGTTACTTTATTTTATAAAAATATGTTTATGACTAGAATAAAGCAATAGGAAAAAAAGATAAATTTCCTACCCCGATGATTTATTCTTGTAGACATTAATTTATAATCCAATAATTTATTTAAGAACTTACTCTGTTTATTAATTATTTTCAATAGGGTTAATATTATATTCTCCTCCAGACAACTATGTTTTAATTTATGAGGCAGATTTTTAAACAATAAAATAGAGAACAGAAGTATAATTTTTAAATTGAATATAAATAATTTTGAGTAATATACTAGATATATCCTCATTTTATTTTTAGTTTTTCATTAAAAGTCTTGTATTTTAGCCATCTCTGGTGTGGCTTAGGCGTTAGAGCATCGGCCTGCTCACCAAGGGGTCATGGGTTTGATTTCTGGTCAACGGCACGTACCTGGGTTGCAGGTTTGTCCCTGGCCCTGGTCCAGGCACGTGCAGGAGGCAAAAAATCCATGTGTCTCTCTCACATCTATGTTTCTGTCTCTCTCCCTGTCCTGATCCCTCCCTTCCTTCCACTCTTTCTAAAAAGCAATGGAAAAATATCCTCAAGTGAGGATTAGCAAAAAAAAAAAAATGTGCTAAATATTTTATTTGAATTACTGGCAAAAAGCTTTACTTATTTTTATGTATTTCAGGAATAGATCTCTGTGTTGTATTTAATTAGGCGGAGGAATATTTCTCTTGAAAGTGACATTGAGAATGCCCCTGTTTATATCATAGAATAATAATAAAAATTTTAAAAATGAAAAAACCTTCTCTATATTAAATATAGTTCCTATATTTTTATGTTTTCTCCATTACATTTATTGTGGCATGATTCTCTTGTTTGGAACAATTTATTGTTCTTTCAAAACTCTAACCTATTTTCTCACAAATGATCATGATGACAAGTGATCTCCACACTAACCCAGAGATACATGTTTATCGTGAATGTAAATTTGCATATGATTTTTATTTCAAAAAGATCTAGGCAGACTTTATTTATATAAGCAGAGTGTTAACCTTTAGCTATTAATTTAATATCCTGCCATCAAACCATATTTTCAGAGCTCAAAAACATTAAAAATATAGTCATTTATACCTCTCTCTTCATCTTATCTTTGCTGGCTGATAGAACTCACTGTGTTAAAGAGCCAAAATATTGTTTAAGTGAAAATCAAGCAGTTTAGATAATTCAAAAGTTTTATTGAACTGAAGGCTTTTAAATTTATTTTCAAATATTTTTTTTATATTTTATTTTATTCAGTATATCTTTATTGATTTCAGAGAGAGGAAAGGAGAGGGAGAGAGAGATGGAAACATCAATGAGGAAAGAGTCATTGATCAAGCCCGCAACCGGGCATGTGCCCTGACGGGGAATCGAACCCCGATCGCCTGGGTCCTAGGTCGATGCTTAACTGCTGAGCCACGCCCAGCTAGGCTATTTTTTTATATTTTAATGTAATATACAGCCCTAGCCGGTTTAGCTCAGTGGTTAGAGAGTTAGCCAGGGATTGAAGGGACCCGAGTTCGATTCTACCCTAGGGCATGTACCTCAGTTGCAGGTTCGATCCCCAGCCCCAACCAGGGGGCATTGCAGGAGGCAACCAATTGGTGTGTCTCTCTCACATAGATGTTTCTCTCTCTCTCTCTCCCCTTTCCACTCTCTCTGAAAAGCAATGGAAAAAATATCCTAGGGTGAATATTAAAAAAATAAAGGAACATATACCTCTTGAATTTTTCTTCTGGCTAGTTTAAAATGAGCTACTTCAAGAAAGGATCAAATGAAGAAAAACTGCAAATCTTTATGACATAATCAAAAGTAAATATTAACAGATATTGAATTTATATAAAGGATAGTTAAAAAGTAAGGCAGGTTGCAATATGACATTTTATTTTTATCTCGAAGTTTGCTATCAGGCAATCTAAAAAATTATAGATAATAATGAAATGGAAAAATAGGCAGTAGTGTACAAAGACCTGGGAATGGTGGGCACTAGATTACAAATAGACCTCTGATATTCCATTTATGTCTGATGGCTTTATGGTTAATAATTAGAGGGGAAATTATTAACTCAAGTACCTCAGGTTCAGTTTTGGTTTAAATGAGAAGAAAAAAAGATCACAATACTAATTGTTTAGTACTTGGATCAAAAAATCATCTTAAGAGAATCTCATTGTATTTTCAGAGTATTATACTAATGCTTTTACTGTTCTTTGGTAAAGTGGCAGAATTAACAAATTATTTTTATTTCCCATGACTTATAAGAGCAAGGACTGCAAGCAGCGCATATAAGAGAACACTCCACTGATAAAAACGATTTAATGGAATTTTATTGTAGGCTAGCTCTTTATTCTATATTGATATAAAAATCTTGAAATAACAAGTATTTACAAAATAAGTAAATACTTTTCTTTTTTACATCTACTTAGAAGAATAAACATATTAATTTATATAATTTTTTTACTTGTTTTAGGAAACAAAAATGTGTTCACTGAATTTACAAAGGTACTTACTTAAGGTACTTACTTAAGATAAAAACCTCAAAGTAGTTCTCAAATTATCTTTTTACCTTGAGTCTGGCACCTAATTAATCTGTTGGCATATTAACTCTACTCAAATATGTCACAAATATTAACACATAGCATAAGGTTATATCTAGCATATTACTCTTAAGATGTTTTTATATTTAAACTAGAAAATAAAATCTTCTTTTTGAATTTTTAAAAATTTATCTCAAAAAAATCTATTGCACAATCACATTGTAATTGTCTGAAAGAGAATATAATATTAATCATATAGAAAATCTGGGAAAAGTCCATCTTATTGTTAAAATCACCATCATTTCCTTCACAGACTATGGCAATAACTTTATAACTGTTGTCACTGCTACCAATTGTGCCCACAACCCTCCCCTTGCTTCAACTGGCTCATGAGTAGAGCTGCAATAATACAGAAAAGAGTAATAGTTGCTATGCATTTGTTGAAACCTATAAAACTATATATCACAAACAGTGAACTTTACGCAAATTAAAAGAAAATCAACCAAGATATTAGGAAATCTCAGGGGGGAATGCAGAAATGACAAATGAATCTCGCTGTATTACAAATGTGTAACATAACCTCATCCAAAGAGATGGGAGAAAGAAGAGTTAATTTAGGTTACTTTGGAAAACAACATTTTGACAGACTACTGTAAAGTTAAAAAGCAAAAGAACATAAAGACTATACTTTAATTGGTTGAGTTGTTTCTCACAGAGGTAGTGGTTAACAATTCTGAAACTGCTTTACATGATTACTGGAAATGCAGAAATATATGTTGATAATAGACACCAGGTTTTGTGCTTTTGGAGAGAGATGTTGTGATAGAGTGAACAAACCCTATGATACTGGGATACCCAATAAGGTTGCTGGATTATGGATGGAGATATCAGTGTGAAATTGTGTTTATTTTAATACAGATATAGATAGAAGTAGAAATAATTATAACTATCTTTTATAAGCAAAACTTTAAGGAAAGACAGGATATTTACACAGCCTAAAGATGTGACCCCAAAATATTCATTTAATACTGTAGGGATATTAAAATCCCTGAAATTCTTTAATATTTTCCCTCCAGAGATGGGGAGCTCATTTTTATTCCCTTTTAACATGGTCTTGACTTAGTGACTTGCTTTTAATAATTATAGTATAGAAAGGGGAAAGAGTGTGTGGGGAAACCCACCACCAGCTTATCCATGTAATTAAGGTTGACATCATCAGTAGTAAGTCAGGTGGATATCATGGCGTTTCTCTCTATATGATGTCATGAGAAGAGCATGTCATCTCTCTGGTATCCTTCCTCCAAATCCATAACCCCAGTTCAATCTTGATAAAATATCAAACAAACCCAAACTAAGGAAGTTTCATGTAATTCCTAAGCAGTCCTGAACACCAAGGGAAGACTAAGAACTGGTAACAGCCTAAAGACATGAAGACATGAAGACCAGGCACCTTGGATTGGAAACTTGAAAAGGACAGAAATGGGAAAACTGTTGAATCCTGAATAATCATTGAATAATATTGTAGCTGTGTTTATTTCTTAATTTTTTTCCAATGTAGCATGATCATATAAGATATTATTAGGAGAAACTGGGTGAAGGATATATGGGAAGTCCCTAAACTATGTAACTTTTCAGTATATCAAATATTATTTCAAATACAACATTAAACGTTAATAATAATAATATTAATAACAATACTTCTTGCTAAAACTCTGCCCCATTACATTCATAATGTCTTTCAAACTCTAGTATTTCTGGCCCTTGTATTATGGAATTTATCTCCTTTCCTGTTTACTCCAATGCAAGGACCTTCTTGCTATTTTTTCTTGGCTTAAGGCATTTATTTATTTATTTATTTATTATCTATTTATTTTTATAGATTATTGATTTTTAGAGAGAGAAGAAGAGAGGGAGAGAGAGAAACCGATGTGAGAGTGGAACATCAATTGACTGCCTCCTGCACACCCCCTACTGGAGATCCAGCCCACAGCCTGGGCATGTTGCCACCTTTTGGTACATGGAACAATGCCCCACCAACTAAGCCACACCAGCCAAGACCCTGGCTTAAGGTTTTTAAAATCCTTCACCTTGAATAGAAATTATCTGCTGAGTACCTTGCTTTATGGCAACATCTATACATTTCCTTCCCTTTCCCTTCAGCCTAGTTTCAAATATCTTTTAAGTGATAAAATTACAAATGAACTAATTGAAGTTTAAAAATCAGTTGGATTTTTTAATATCATTATTAAATTATCCCTCCTAAGTTGTTATTTGCACACAAAAATTAGTATACAATTAATTTAATTAGGAACTATTTTTCAATTTTAATTTTAAATATGTGTTTGGTTATGGCTTACCAACCTAACTTAGAACATGATTGAACTAATTGATTATATGTGCCTTTTTTAACAGCTTAAAAAATTTACTTAACTAGATAATTTAAAATAGGTTTTTATCTTTTAATGAATGAAAGGTAGCTCAGTCTATGGGAGGGAGGCTCTTTATATTACAGATAAAAAAAGCAGATTCCCAAAGAGAGCTTGTGGCATGAATGGTAATATAACAGGCAATTTGCTAGACTACCAGGGCTTACGCTTAGCTCTCTAGATTGTCAAAATAATATTTATAATTCACAGATTACCCTAGTTTCTTTTAAATATATCTTCTTTATAAGTATGAACTATGTAGTATGCTAATTTTGCATTTTGGGGCTAAAGCATGAAAAAGTATTGACAAAGTAAAAGTCATAGGCAGTCACACTTCACAAAGAGATAGAAACTAATCTATATCAGGTACATTTTTTATTGAGATAAATGAGTATAAGTACTTAATTCCTAAGCAAAGAAGTTTTACTAAAGTTAGATATCCCTTTCCATGAAGAGACTTAAGAATATTCTTGAGATATTAGGAATGGTAAATTGATAACTAAGTATATGACAAAACAATATTCATTGAACACAGAAGCAATGACTGCTTCTTTCAAATATTAATAACTTCTTAAATTGCACATTAAAGTCCCATCACATGAATTTATTATTTAAAACTCCAGTAAATTTAACGTTATTTCTAAAGCAACTATTATAGAGACTTAATGGATTTCTTAATTAGGATGTAGTATTAATGCTTATAGAACTCTAATTAAAATAGAGGATTTGAGAAACTGACAAAGTGTGAAGAAATTATTCATGCAATGATTTTATTTTTAAAAAGTAATAAAAGTTTTATTCAAAATATTAAAGGAAATATACAAATCATATCCTTCATTTAATCATTATACTGTTTCTCATGAGGATTAATATGTATTGTTCTATTCTAAATACGTGTTCTATTTTACTTTAATATCTTGGAAGTTATGTAATTCACCTTATCTTAAAATTAGATTGTATTGATTTTGCAGAGATATGAAAGTGCATCTTCTATGTTACTGGCCAAATTATTTTGCACCTCAGGAATTTATTTAATAATTTTACTTATTTGAATATGAATTTTCATTATATGTGTAACACTACATTGATAATTTATCTGGATAAACTTATTTAGAAAATGTCTTTATAGGTAAAAAGTTGCTGTCATCAAAAACTATTTATTTATTTATTTATTTATTTATTTATGTTTTATTATTATTTTTATTTTTATTGAATTTATTGCGGTGACATTGGTTAATAAAGCTATATAGGTTTTAGGTATACAATTCTACAGTACATCATCTGTATATTGTATTATGTACTTACCATTCAATTTATTATTTATTTATTTATTTATTTATTTATTTATTTATTTATTTATTTATCTATCTCTTGCCTGGTGGCAACCAGGGCCAGCAATTATTTTCAGATGGCCACAGGCACTGGGCTTTGACAGGCAAAGGAGCCCAGCCTGCCAATGGGCAATGTTGGCACAGGACCCACTACTAATTAATGTAGTATGGTGGATCTAGTGCATACATCCTGGCAACCTCAGGTAGTCCAGCAAGACAGATTCAGCCCAGGGTCAGCCTTCTAGGGGAGGGCCTTCCAATATGGTGATTGATTGAGACCCACATCAGTCATATTCGATTTCTTTGATATAGCATATATTCTCTAATAGAATACCCATCCACAACATAAATATTCAAGATAAAATAGCCTCATAGCATTCCAGCTAATATCTAACTGTAATTTTTAGTATCCTGATATTATGGATGCCTTGTGTCCTGTCCAAAAACAGAATTCTCCACAGTAATATATTGTAAGAAATTTCAAAATGTCTCTGAAGATCTCTAGAGCAGCTTAACTTTCTACTTTTTCAAAGTACAATATCATTCTTGGCACACACAAAAAAACCCTCAATAAATGTTATTGAATAAATGGATGAGTAAATGGATGGAAGAAAAAAAGCTAAATTTTAAATCAGACCAGTCATTAGGGAACACACTTGACCCTCAATTTCCATTAACAGGAATAATCACTTTTATGGAGTTGATCTGTGAATAAAATAAAATCATATTTTTAAGCACTACATTTCTTTTTGGCACAACTTATTTTAGACTTGCTTTTTATTGCTTCAGCCCTCAACTCAACCATTTCTCTAATGAGTCCTAGTTTATCATAATGAAGAATAGCCTGAAACACGACAAACCTGAACAGAATTAAGGAGGTTTAGACATTCTCTAACTGCTAGTCATAAAGAAACCCAATCCTCTTGGGAGGTAATAAAATACAAATAATTTACATTTTTTCAGAATTAATATATATAGAATTCATTCAGCAATTATCAGGCATGCAAAGACCATAAAACTAAAATCAAAAGAAACAACAAACAATAGATACAGTAATAAAGTAATAATAATAAAGTAAAATAATAAAGTAATAAAACAAGATAGATGGTTGGAAATGTGACCAACATTACACAAACCTTTCCAGAGAATACCTTCCCCTCTCTCTCTCTCTCTCTCTCTTTTTTTAAAATATATTTTTATTGATTTCAGAGAGAGGAAGGGAGAGGGAGAGAGAGAGAGAAACACCAATGATGAGAGTCATTGATCGGTTGCCTCCTGTACGCCCCTTACTGGGGATCAAGCCCGCAACTGGGCATGTGCCTTGACTGGGAATCGAACCATGACCTCCTGGTTTATAGGTCGGCGTTTAACCACTGGCGATGCCGGCCAGGCCCCACTTTTTTAATGAGCTCAAAATTACCTTGATTAAAACAAAGCAAAACAGTTAACTTTAAAGAACAAAGTACATATTGATCTCATTCCTGAACTGTAAGCAAAAATATTAGGAACAAAACATTAGCAACTCTATGTGTATAAATTTTTACAACCTCTTTGGAAAACTGACATTATAAATTATAGCTGAATTTTTGTATAACTTCTTATTCAAAGCTCAATTTCTATGTACATATTGAACAGAAAGGCATTCACATTTTGTATCAAAAGACCTGTACAATAATGTTCATAGTAGCATTAGTCATAACAGGTTGCTGAAAAATAACCCAGAAGTAGATTATATTATTGTTTCAAACTTTTTCCTACTTATTTATAAAATAAATATTATCAAATATTTATAAAATAGATTTTTATGAAATAATAATTATTTTATAAATGAATATTTATAAATTTTTATAAAATAAATATTTATAAAATAAATAACTAGACTACACCATACACACTAACACCATACACATGAGTAAACTCAAAATGGATTAAAGAATTAAATGTTACACTGGAAACAATAAAAATCCTAGAAGAAAACATAGGTATTAAAATCTCAGACATTTCTCATAGCCATATTTTTTCTGATATGTCGCTTTGGCAAGGGAAACAAAGAAAAAATAAACAAATGGCACTACATCTAATTAAAAAGTTTTTGCACAGTAAAGGAAGCCATCAACAAAATGGAAAGACAATCTACTGAATGAGAGAACTTAATAGGCAATACATCTGGTAAGGGCTTAATATCCAAAATTTAAAGGAACTTACAAAACTCAACACCAAGATAACAAACAATCCAACTAAGAAATGGGTAAACAACCTGAGTAGACACTTCTCCAAAGAGGACAGAGAGATGGTCAATTGTCATATGAAAGGATACTCACCGTCACTAATCATCAGAGAAATGAATTGTTTTACTTATTTTTCAATTTACTGATTGCTATTTTTAAAAGCAAAGAGTGCAAAAACACAATATCTGAATATATGTTTATATACATTTATATATCACGATAAAATATAAAAAATAATATGATGTTAATCGGTTCCCACAGATTGCACACACATGAATTTATAAGTGAAATTCAAAAATATATTGAGTGATTATACTGTACACCTATCCAGCATTATAGATATGGCTATACATGCAAACATTTATTGTAAAAAGTATATTTATCTCATCATTTTTTTTATTATCTATTAAAGACATGTTGTAATACTGTCAAAGAAGAAAAAAAGAAACTATCTCTGCATTTTCTGAAAGAAAAACTTTTTTAATATCAGTGACATTAAATGCAACCTCCGGAAAAGAAGTGAGCACAACATAACTTTCTTTTCATTAAAAACAAGAAAAATGACAAGTGCAGCTTAAACTACTTTGTGGCTTTAAGCTCTGAATTCATGTATAGTGAACCTGACAGAATCAGAACTTTCTTTTGTATTTTGAAATGAAGTGCTGAGGTATGGAAAACTGCTTTCTAATACAAAGGGTATGATAACAAAATAAACCCAGAATATCCAAAGCAATCTGATACTTACTCACCTGTACCATTGACTTACATTAAATATATCTGTTTAGAATAAAACTATCCTCTACATTAAATATACTATTTAAAGTATGAAATTATTTTGTAATAGCACTTCCTTGGTCATAAAATCAGAAGCCCAGGACTAAGAAATTTTGAGAGTGGAAAATAAACTGATCTGGGTCGTGCAACTACACCAAAGGGACATCATGTGAGCCGGTAAGAATTTCACCACTGATAGTAGCAATGATAATGTGGTGTAACTTTTATTAACTGCTTACCATATTCCATCCATTGCCCTGGTTTTTTATGTATAAGGTCTACTTAATACTTAACATAAAGTTAAGAAATGAGAACTATCAGCATTTTTTTTAACCCTCACCTGAGGATATTTATTTCACTGCTTTTCAGAGGGAGTGGAAAGGGGAGAGAGAGAAAGAGGAAAGGAAGGAGGGAGAGAGAGAGAGAGAGAGAGAGAGAGAGAGATGTTGATGTGAGAGAGACACATCAAGTGGTTGCCTCCCAGTTCCAGGGCCAGGGATCCAGCTCTCAACTGAGGTACGCCTGCCCTTGGCCAGAATCAAAGCCAAGACCCTTCAATCCTCAGGCCAGTGCTCTAACCACTGAGCAAACAAGCTAGTGTTCAGCATAGTTTTTTAATATTGATCTTTTTATCTTAATTTCTTCATTTCATTTGTATTTTTGAAATATTTTGTAACATTTGTAATAGAATTATGTAGGATGGAATAGTACAGAAATAAAAACAGGCAAATAATCACTGGGTTTGTGCTAAAAAATTATTTATCATGAGTTTCGTGACTTAAAAGAAATTTTGAAGGTCACTGTCACAGGCAATGGGAGATATTAAAATTATTAAGCAAGATAATAATTTGTATTTTAGAATTATGTGACTTCAAGGTTATTGTCTATGCTATCATTTTTGTTGACTATATTTCCTTTACAGAAAGAAGCTCTGTCAACCCCAAATAATAGTAGGTTATAGTTCCATCATTTTCATTATAGTATTTTCATTGTTCTATATATGTAGTAATAGCATAAACATATCTACCTTCTTGAAATTACTTTTTTTTATAAATATTAAGGAGTGCTAAAGTCAATTCTCTTGATATTTATTTCATAGTTTTCATAAATAAAACAATTCACAATACATGTGTTTTAAAAAAGACGACTTAACTATAGGCTTGAGTGCAAGTACCATTATACTGGGATTTTAAAAATAAGTGAATAAAAATATTTTACCCAAATACCTAAAACACAGTATATTCTAAAACACTGAAAGCAATGGATATGGGAAGGCAATCTCTTGTTTGAAGATATCTTTGACACTACACTGTGATATATTGGCCAAATAAAGAATACTGTAACTACCTGCATATTAGACTCACCAATAAATCATCTCCCTCTATTTCTCTCTCATCTCTCTCTCCCTTTTCTTGATAAACAATAACACATTTTTAATATGTTCTTCTCATTCACCATGAAGTATGCACATTTCACATTACATTCCATCAATAGAAAATTGAACTCAGAGTTTATTGGGCATAAGATCAAGGAGTTTATTAAAATACAGATTTCTGTACCACACCCAGAGGCATTTTGATGCAGTAAAACTGGCACACCTGGATTCTCAAAATTTAACAAGTCCCTCAGGGGGCTCTGATGCAAACAGTCTTTAGACTACAGGACATCACAGTCTGGAATGAAGATTTAATTCCATATCACCCACTAGAGTTTTATGTATTCTGTCAAAGAGTTACCATTTTCATCTTTCCAATTATGTAACCTATAGTTTTCAAGTCACACACCATTCTTTTTCACACCTGCCTTTGTGTTTCTGTTTCCTCTATTGGAATATTCTTATCTTGTCTATCTAGTGAACCTACTCAGTCTTCAAATATCAATTCCTTTTTGAAGATATGATTCTTTGCACTCAACCAGCACTTTACCTATGTTGTTAGAGTATCTCTCAAATAACATGTAATTGCTCTATAATTTGCCCTATTCTTCTATGTGAAGTTGTTTGTACTTTCACATAAACACAAGGTACTCAGTAAATGTTTGCCATCAGGTTCATAAGAAAAACAAATTGTCAAAATAATATTTTGAAAATATTGATTAAATCTAAAAAAGCAGATAAGAAACTAGAAAATATCAGACTCTCAAGTCATATTCTCTAAATATATTCTATATTAAAAGTTTGTTTTTCTTTTTTGTTTTATTGTACTTAAAGTGGACAGCTTACCTGGCAACAATGAGCCACTCCAGAATTTGATTATATCTAGATTTACTCAAGAGTAATGTCCTGTCTTTTCTTATCACCACCATTAGCACTACACAACTTTTTATTAGCCTTATCGCCATTGTTTGATAAATGAAGCACAAAGCCATTCAACCAGAGCAACTATCTTCAGAGGGTAATAGCTTCTTTATCTACGTGCAACAAGACTCCCAACTTTGTTTAGTTGGAGACTAAAATTTTATTGTCACTATAATCAAACTTATCAGACTAGGCACTTGCAAAGATGTTCCTTAATTAATTGTTTTACTTCCAAATTCTCTCCAAAAAACTAGTTTTATAGAAGAAATGCCAGTATGACCAATTTTAAACACTGACTAGAATCATATAGTCACTGTTTTCTACCCTTTACCTATGACAATTTGATAGCTCAAGGGTGTTATTGCCTTCTGTATAGTAGTGTTGACATTTGACTCTTTTCAATTTTAATTCTGCACCCAAAAGGAGCATTAAAACAACTTTACCTCTGGAAAAAGTAAGAAAGGGAATAATATATCATTAGTAAGAATCATATTTTGTCAGCTCCAGGGATGCCCTGGAAAAACAGAAGTAAGGTTAAGCAAATTATTTTAAGAATTAGAATTGCCAGTAGAGACAACCAAGCCAGGGATTTCAGTACCTGCTGGCATAAATCCATACTCTATTCATTGGTTTTACATGTACAGGACAAAAACCCTTGCAAAAAATGGTTTTTGTAGGAACTGACAACATTATTTAAGACAAAAAGAGAGATGATGCAAGGTTCTGGGTCATAAAGAAGAAATATCTATTAAATTCTAACCTTTCGAAAACTAGATAATGGTTATTCCTAAAAAGATACACTGATCTCTCAGTATTTCTAAGAAAATGGAGAAGTCTGGAAATAGCTGCAGTATCAAATGGTAGGCGGCTAAATCTAGATGTTAAGCCAAAATATATTTAGTTTTGATTATAAGATAGTAGGAAAATTAAAAGGAATTTAAAACAAGGAAAGAAAAAAACACACAAAGCAAAGCATTAAGTTTGAATGTATATACAAGACTACTTAAAATGTTTAATTAGGAACATGAAACAATTTAAAGAGACACTCTGGTATTTAGAAATTCATAAATAGAACACATTTGAAGAATTAAAACTAACTTTGAGATCTTAATAGATTATATTCTCGTTAGTTTGTGTTGCAAAGATCAACCATTGTTTTATCGAAATATGTCTTTTAATTGAAATAAAATCTATTATTTAAAGAACTGCAGTGTGTTTATGAAAAGCTTGTGCTTTCAAGTACTATAAACTTGAATAGGATCACAATTTCATCACTTACTAGGCTGGTACTGAACTCACTAAGTCACACCTCCTCTGTCTACAAAAGTGAAAATTTTCCTCATCTGTATGATTGCTGTGAGAATGAGAAGAAAATTAAAATAAATATAAAACACTCAGCATAGTCAATATCACATAGTAAGCATAGAGTTTGCTATTATCATTATTATCCTTTTCACTAATTTTATTTCACTGTTTCAATAGCAGTTATAATTGATAACACTAGTTTACAATGTGGTTAGTTAACCAAATAGAATTTGCATTTACATTTGGAATTATTTCAAATTAGGTTGACAAAAATCATAATATACAATGAAAAATTACCTAACACCAAAAATAAAATATAAAATAAAATAAAATAAAATAACCAAAACTGCTGTGCATGTAAGTGCCCCCTGTGAGTCTTCAATCATGAAATCACAGTAGTCTCATGTGAGTCCCATGTGCATATCCAGAGGTAAGACTCATGCAGTTCCCCCAGAGCAGCCTATCTTTCCATCGAGACCAATACTCCTTTTTATTTGACCTCTATGCCATTCAGGTTCTTTGGTTCTGTAACTCTAAGTTTGATTTGTGGGACAGGAAATATATGTCCTGAGCTAACCATTGCCTGAGTCAACAATTTCTCATCCATTCCCATAGAACACAAATCTAACCTCAGCAACTTAACAAAGAACCTAGGTCAGGCCAATCTTACCTCAATCATGTCCCATAAAGCAAGTGCGGAGCAGGAATTCAAACACCCAACAAATAAAATAATATGGACCCAAAAAACTCAACACACTTTTATGATAACAAAAATTTGATTTATTTTCTGTTCTTTAAGTGGCATGAGATTTGACCATAAGAACATTTTAATAGTTTGAAGGCCCTCTTTATTATTAAGTGTAGCCTGTTGCCTTGAAATTATTTTATATTTTATATAGAATGTTAATTACTCAAAAAATTCACATTTGTATATGTTTCTTGTTACTAAAACGTCTATAATATACAATTTAAAATGTAATAATTTTTGGGTTTTGGTTAAAAAAAGACTATAAAAACTAGACTAATCAGAATAGTTAATGATTATCCCAGATTAAGCAATGGGAAAATCTTAGACAACAAAGCAGTGAGGTAATAATGGAAATGGTATAATGGTGATTGAATGTAACTTGTGTCCTGCAAAAACAGTGCTTCTGTTATCCTCAACAACAGAAAATAATTTTCCCATCTCATATCTACATATATGTATATCCATATACCTAGGACACACACAAACAAACACAGAAAGAGAAGACTAAGTTTTGGGCAGGAAAGACCATATCTATGTGGCACCTATTAAATGGGAGAGAATAATTAAAACAATACATTTTAGCAGTAAAAATATATTATAATTTTTTATATTATGGATCCATACTCTAAAAATATTTGAACCCTAATATAAAATATATTATATAAAGTTAAATTTACTAAAATTATAAGGTCTATGTAATTACACATAAGTCACAGAAATGCTATTAACACTGATCGATATTTTCATATATCTTAAGATTTCTGAAAAAGTGGTAGTAGAACAAAGAAACAGAAATGAACTGAAGAGTTTATTAAAATAAGCACGATGGACAATCAGTCAACATTATTTTTGCAATCTGAGGATGATGCCTACCAGTTTTCAGAATTTATGAGAATATCTCTTAGGTACAGATCCATTCAATCTATAGTTCATTTATTCAAACAATATTTACTGAAATCTACAGCCCAGTTACTGTTCTGTATATTAAGGATATAGTGATGAACACGACCAACAGGATTGAAAGACAATCCTACATAGATGAATTTTACATTCTATTTGAAGAAAAAGAAGAGACTCACACATACATGTATATGTATAGATGCACAAATAAGCAAACATTCATATATAAATACATGCATATATGAAATGTTGGATAGTGTTGAGTGATATGAATAAAATTAAAATACAATAGGAACTGGAATGACATTTCACATTGATAAGACTTTACTTAAAATGAAGGAGCAAACTTTGTGCACAACTGATGGACAAATTTGCCAGAGAGAATGTTAAGTGAAAATTCACTAAGATGGGAACATATTTTGCATAATAGACAGCCGACATGGCGTGAGTGAATGAGAGAGAATTTGCAGTAGGGAATAAAGGCAGTGACATATTAGGATATATTTTTGAAAACCTTTAAGACTTAAAAAGGATTTGGGGTTTTAATTTAGGCGTAGAACCATCCAGATGGAAAGAAAGCATCAATGTCTGACTCATTTCCCTTCACAAACATTAATACAATGCTGTAAAAATAATTTTAGGAAATCCTCAAGAAGCACAGGGAATTTCTATAATTTTCAGTTGTAAGGGTTGAAGATAAGCCTGTAGGAAAAACAAGAGATATTTTATTTATTTATTTATTTAAATATATCTTTATTGATTTCAGAGAGAGGAGAGGAGAGGGAGAGAGAGAGCTAGAAACATCAATAATGAGAGAGTCATTGATCGAGCCCGCAACCCGGGCATTTGCCCTGACCTGGAATCGAACCCCGATCACCTGCATCCTAGGCCGACGCTCAGCCTCTGAGCCATGCCCGGCTGGGCAACAAGAGATATCTGAAAGCGGACTCATGCTGCTACATGTCAATAGCATTCATCACCATGACTCTAGACCCAAGAGATCCAGCACAGCCACATCAAGCAAAATTTCTGGGTGTGCCAGGAGTTTCCTCATCTGATTCTTAGATCATCGGCAGACAATTTCACCGTCAGAGTTACCATGTAGAAGCAACAAAGACTAAAGGACAATTAAATTATTCCACTTATAAATACTTTTTAAAATAAAAATTTATTTGAGCCAAACAGAGAATACAACTGGAAACAAGATCTCCACAGACTGAGAAAAATGCTTCCTCCACCTACAAATACTTTTGTGCCAGGTTAAAATCAGCTGGGCTTGAGATGGGAAAAAATTAAAAACAAATCAAAGAAAAAGCCTGAATTTAGGGTGACTTTTCTTTGATAAATATTTCATTTTGAAGGATCACTTCCCTAAACAGAGAGGGAACGGCACAATTTTCAAATTGTAGAGAAAAAGCATTGTAATGATCCCATTTAGCCAAAATAAAGCAGGTTTTTACAAAATTTTTACAAAATTCCAGATAGAGAAAGCTGCTGCCCAATACAGCAAATTTCCATATACATATTGCAGAATTTATATATATATATATATATATATATATATATATATATATATGATCTGAAATATATAGAGAATTTGGAAATATATTCATGGTCTATTTTTAACAACCATAAAAAGCATGGTCATAGTAAAATGAAGATTATTTGCATATTTTTAAAACATTTACCATGTGTTAATTCAACTAAGGCCACAATCATAAAATAGGGGAGTGTGGTTTTTCCAAAATAATACCAGCAGAAAAATAACCAATGATCTATCATGATTTTTTTATAGCATCCAAATACTTGCAGACTTTGCATCACTTATTATAAGGGACATGTATAATGATATTATGAGATTATGAGGCCAGGAATTCTTGCAAACATAAGAGAGAGTAGTATTTAGGAGCTCTCAGTGAAGCCTGGGTATGAAACAAATTTATAGGGCACAGAATCAAGTAATAGGTTTTGGTCACACAGTTAAAAGAATCCACACTTGCCCTGAACATTAGAGTTATGGGAGCTAAACAAAAACCAAAATAATCTTTGTTTTAAAATTCTTGATGTACAATTGTCTCCTGCTTATAAGAGAAAATTTAATAATTGTCGTGGTGTTGATGACTTATTTGCGAATGGATGAATTCTAGCATTGATTCATTTTCTTCATCGTCTTCATCAAAATATAGTAGCATACCTTGAAGAAAGCAATGTAAGGTTGGATATTGTACTTGATGATATATATGAATTTCTTGGTAGATATGGAAATGATTGCTATAAATAAAAAATCAGGTTTTATTATTTTTACTAATTTCAATGTATGAATTTATTATAACTGTGTTTTATCTACACTAATAATCTTTTTGCTCAAATAATTTATTTCTGTGTTGAAAATATCCTCAACTGCTTAAAGCACAGAAAATTAAGAACTACTTTTGTGGTCACAAGAGGGGTATGAACAAATAAATCAGTCAGGTGAAATAAAGGCATTATTTAAGATTAAGTACTTAAGAGCTTTCTTTCTTAATTACAGTTGAGCTCTTTAATATTTCAAGTTAACTAGAAATTTTTATTTAATTTCCTAGGTATGCAACTTTTATAAGCAAGAATGGCAAAATGTATCTGTGCAAAGATTTGGGATTAGACTGAGTCAATTGAAATTTCTGCTATCAAACTGTTTTCTAGCAAATTGACAATTTAATAAGTTTAAATCAAATGATTATATTTAATTTTCTTAAATTTGGCAATAAAATACATTTGTTTCAGGTAGGTGAGGTTTCTTATTTAAGATGTAAATAATTGCACTATTTTCTGCAAACTAAACTGTGTGAGTGTGCATGTAAACAAGTTTGGATGTATGTCTTGTACAAATATAGTAAAAGATTTAAAAATTTGCCTCTAACTTATCTAAGTAAACATAAAGCATAAACTTTTTTGGTCAATAAAGACATGTACATTTTTAAGTATCATGTGAGATATAGAATGAATTATAGTATTTCAAAAAACTAAAATATTTCTTAAATGCATTAATAAATGCATTCTTAAAATATTCTTAAAATGTTTCAATATATGGTAATACCTTCAAATTGTATTTTTATAAACAAGAAATTATTAAAATAAAGATAGACTAGACAAGAGGCAAAAAAGAAGCCTATTGGGGAATTCTTATAGACCATTGGGTAAGTAATCAAGGCAATGTAAGAATCCAAGAAAATAAAATATGGCTTTAACAGATAACAAATGTTTTGTTGTTTGTCGAAAAGATCCATACTGCCATTGAAATAGAGATTATATCTTTATAAATCAAGTTTCTCTGGCATATAAAACATTAAGTAAAGTAACATAAAATATACGGATAAATATAAAGCACAGTGTCACAATTACATAAATAATTTATTCAGCAGGTAAAATTTGACAAAACTAATCATTAGGCTGTATTTTGTATCAGCCCTCTGAAGGCCAAGACATTTAAAAAAAAAACTTAAAAGGATGTTTATTTCTTCTGTTATAAATAAAAATGTTTAATATTGTAACCGTTTTTTATGATTTGTTTTGTTTTTCTGTAGAGATAAAGTTTTTCCTAGCATTGAATTCTTATAAAAAATGTAGTACAATGGCCACTTTACAAAAGTTGTAAATAACATGATAAAATATCTTCTTACTTTTATTTCTGCAGTGCATAAATAAAACAGACTTGCTTTATAGTGTTTTCCATCAATTCAAAAGCATATTATATATATGGAGTCATAGCCATGCCAACAGATTGCTATAGGATACTGGAGATTATTAAACCAAATGTAGATTTTTTTGGAGATTTAAGTTGATAGAAATATAATAAGTTAAAAACATTTAAAAATAAAAAATATTCTTTGTATCATCTCTTTTGTCTTCTACATAGCTTTTAGTGGCTTGAAGAACTGTAACAATGCAATTTTAATTCTACCTTATGCATTTCATTGGCTAATTACATTCAGTATGTCATTCTAATAGCAGTATGGAGAAAATTAAAAGGAAAAATACATATTTACTGTATTTCTGGATCCTTTTTCTCCCATTCCAAGCCACAGACCCCATAGTTTTTTTTGTTTCAGTCATATCCTTGTATAATGAAAGTAGTTGTTAGTTTATGCATAGTTTGTTACTATTATTAAATCATTAATTCTTATGAATCCCTTTTACAGGGTCTAACCAGGAAATAATATGGTTTCAATTTGATGTTATGGCATGAGCAAGTCAGGACTAATGTGCTAGCTGCTGATCATTTCACCTCTTATACAATGATCTTACATTTCTTACCATTTTGATTTTTACAGATTGCTCTTACCAGCTACTAATAGCAGTTCTAAAGATAATGCAAATATGATCCATCCTAAAAAATATGGGAGAGACTTTCCTACAACATATTATATTTAAGAAGATATATTAAATAGAGAAGTATCTGGGGTATAAATACCCTTTACTATAGGCCGACAAATTTGTATATGCTTAAGAAATAAAAGATCAAGGCTCATGGTTATAATCTATTGAAAGCTAGGAATGGTGACTTAATATTTTTGTTTTGGTGGGTTGTCAACATATCTTCTCTGAGATAAACCAAATATTTCTATAAAAAGAACAATAAAAAGATCTGTATATTTGTTCAAGAACATATACTAATACTCATTTGAACCTTGAAGTTAAATTTGATATGAAAAGATTAAATAATAATAAAACCAACTATAGACTTAGCAATTACAGACTCCTACTTATATAAGGTTTTAAATAGTATTACCACTGTTTGCGGAATTGGCTGAAAAATATGTTTTTAAGTATATTTCACTTGCTGGTCATAAGTATTTTGTATTGTTTAGTTTTAAAAATAATGTCTAATAACATTTACCAAAACCACAATTCATTTTTAGAAAATTTATGACTATGGCAATTAAAACATGTTATCTAATACATTTGTCAATTTACCCATCCTATTTAATTTATCTAATTATAGAAATAATAAATATAAAATTAATGACCTGTCTTTGAGACCCCTTGGGTTAGAAAACTTGTCTATATAGTGTAATAAATTGATGAAATTTCTCTATAAGAGTTAAGGCAAAGAAAGAAATTGAACCCTATTGAATTCATGTTCTCCCACTATTATTATTTAATAGAATGCTTAATATCAATGACTAATGTCCTTTAATATGGTGACCCTTTATATTTTGTATTACAAGTGGTCACTTGCAATAGCTGACCCAGGATAAAAAATAGGCAAGGGAAAAACTCCCCACTGCTGTAAAACAAATATTCAAAATATATTTGTTATCTTAATTTATGTAACCCCTGAGAATGTCAGTTTTACATCCTATTTATGTAACCTTTGAGAATGTCAGTTTTACATCTTCAAAACCCAAGTATATGGGTAGCTCCCTATTATAAATTTTCTTGATTTCTAAGTTGTGATTTTTGAGGGTATTTGTCATTCTCTCTCTCTGCACTCAGTCTGTCAGCTGTTATTTTTCATTGCTGACAATGTGATATCCCATTATAAGCTTCCTCATTCTCATTTAAGATACATAGTCTGGAAAACTGGATAGTAAAGTGTATATATATATATACACACACACACACACACACACACACATATATATATATATATATATATATATATATACACATATATATATTCTAAAGATAGCATATAAAGGCTAAGTTAAAGAATATGTGGTTTAGAAAAATGCTCCATGAAGCATCATATACAGGTATTATGCATAAAAATACTGAAGCTATTAATTATCTAGGCTTTAATTCATTTCTTCTTCTGTACGTTTGTTTTTTAATTGCATTTAGTAAAACACCCGCAAACCTAAGAAAATAAAAAAAATAATATAAAATTCTAGAGTGCATCTTCTTGATGGAAGAGGTCAAGAATATGCCTCCATCAGTATCATCTTCAAATAATTTTATATATTTCTAAGATTATAGAATATAACAAAGATAAGGATAAGATGTGATGTTTTCAGGAAAGCTTTATATATCAGAAAAAAATGCAAAATGAAAGGAGGCTGTTAGACATTCAACATTCTACTGGCAGAAAAATAAGTGGGTGGTGGGCAAAGGGTGGGGAAAAGGGAAACACTTTCAATTATGGCAGCATGCAAATTTTTTAATATAATAAATAAATAAAAATAAAATAGGCTGAGAAAACTACTCAGAAAACATGTGATATCTTCTATGATTTAAAAGTAAAAGGATGCCTCAGAGATCTAAACCAATCCACCAGAAGGGAGAACAGAAGGCCACAAGGTATTATTGCTAGACATTAAAACCCAATCAAGATTTGGCTGAAGTTTGACTGGCTGGATTTCAGAACTGCCTTGGACCAATGACTTTATCATCTTTTTCTTGGTTTTTAACAATAGTGTGTTGAAGGCCTTGGGGGCATGTCAATGGGGGAAAAAGGGGATCACCTGTAGTACTTTCAACAATAAAGATACATTTTAAAAAAGGCCTATAGCAATTAATCTATTTCTGTCCCACCATTGTATGTTGGGTGGGTTGGAAGTATATAACTTTAATTTCTGGGTCAAAAGATAGTGAGATAGTGTCCCAAGAGTTGTATGTAATGAATTACATTTAGGAGTCTCGTCTGAACCTGGAACTGAGATTTTGGACTTAGAGGGAATGCTGTAATGGGATGAGTCTTTTGGAGACTTTGTGATGAGGTGGATGTGTCTTGCATATAATAAGGGCATAAAGAATCACTGGGATTCAGATTGCTCACTATCTTAGAAACACCACAAGCTAAACCCTAATGAGTCACATCCTTCTAGAATTCCCTTCCATTGAGGACAGGCAGGACACTTTTTAAGCCAATGTCTTACGGGAAAAGGTCAAGGGTTTTGGCAGACATAATTAAGTTCTGAAATTAGTTGTTATTGAGTTAATCAAAAGAAAGATTATTAAGGTGAGCCTCAATTAATCAGGAGAAAGCCTTTAAATGAGGGACTGGGCCTCTCTCTGAGGTGAGAAACTCTCTTTCCTGCTGACCCAAAAGAAGCAAGTCACTGAGTTCTACAACTGTTACTAAGTGTCTTCTGCCAACAACCAACATAATCTTGGGAGCACATCTTTCCCCAGTGGCCCCAGTGGATCTTCTGATGAGAATGCAGTATAACTCATATCTTGATTACAGCCAGTAAGACTCTGAGTAGATGACCCACCTATACAGTGCTGACACCCGACCCGTGGAAACCATGAGATGGTACATGGCTGTTGTTTTAAACAGTAAGTGTGTGCTAATTTGTTAGGTAGCAATAGAAAACTAATGCAGTGGCAATATTTTTCCTTTCTTTTTCTGAACATTTCTACTTATTTTTTGATAGTTCCATTTTTATGTTGAAAAGTTTTACCTTTCTTCATGTTTTAAATTTTTTCTACTGGAACTTTTAACATATTAAGCATAGTTGTGTTAAATTACTTCTGGATTATGTCTAACTATTGAGTTGAGTCTTGTTTCTTGACAATGTGTATTTCTTTTCTTTTTTTTTTTTTTTTACTATAAGTCACAGTTTTGTTTTGTTTCTATTCTTACTGACATAAGAAAGAAGAAAAATCTCACTTTCATACTAAAAATTCCAACTATACTCATAGGAATTAAGTCTTTATTTTTAATGGAAAGCCCCAGCCTCCTGTTCCTGTCCAGTACACAAACATGTACACATATATAATAACATATTTTCCAGAAATTAGAAACAGTTAAGTCCAGTACTGTCAACATGCCACCACTCACACAATTCACTTCTTCCTCCAAATTAAATTCAAAGAGCAATAGATGTGAGCATCAGACAACATAACACAAGACAAGGCTTTAAACGTACAATCCTGGAGAGGCAGACGTGTTCAATGAGGCCAGCAGGGAGGGCGGGCGAGGAGGCAGCTGAAAGTAGCAGTGGGCATCCTGCCTGCTCTTAGAGCTTCCCTCCCCAGGGCAAGGAATCACCTCCGGATCTGTCTAACAGTTCTGAACCACCAAGCTTTTAGGGGCAAAATTGGGAAAGAGTGTTGGGGATGAAACGCTGACTCAGGCTGGGCAATGTGAGCTCTTTGTAGTTATTTATATGCAACATACTCTTTCACACCTCCATTTCTTTTCAACAATAGAGGTTCTTCTATTTCCAAAAGTATTTCTCTTTTTATTAGTATGGCTAACTCTTAGTTATTCTTTATAGACCACCTTAAGTTTACTTCCACAAGAAACTTTAGTCTCTCATCTTTATAATAAAGGACTGGCTTAAATAAACCTATTGTTTCTTCCATATTTAACATATTTTAATTATTTTGACTTCTCATTACTTGTTGATATCATATAGTTGTTTCATATTTTTCTCTGTAATTGATAAACCAGATGTCAATCTACTGAGATCCAAATATAATTGAATTTAAACCCCATTTCTACCCTCTAGAAACCCCAAGCCCGAATTGTGTGCATAATGCATCTATGATGATAAAAACAGTCTATAAAGCATGTGAATCATTATGTTATTTACACATTTATACTTTTAACTTAGAATATATGTTATAGTGTTTATATTTTTGTTTGTTTAATAAACCTAAGCTACTATATTTGTGCTTCCTATTTGTTTACTGAGCATACTCTGTGCTAGGTTTAATCCCAGAAAAGAAAGAATTGGAATCTTGACCTACTAACACTCACAAGGGATTGAAACAGCTTAAAAAGTAGTATGTATGTGAGACAAATAATTTTTAGGAGAAATTAAATGGTTTAATTTAAAAAACACAACTAATTATCTTCTTTTACATCTTATAACTGCTTATTAGACTCATATTACTTAAATCTGTTAGTTGGTTAATGACCTCTTAGTTAGTTTGGATAGAATCCTATGACTGAATTAAATATATTCCATTCAGGAACTGCCTATTTTCACATTTTTATTGTTTTTAAATCTCATAGTACTGAATTCCTGTGTAAACTAAAATGTTATGTCTTCTCTCTAGTCTGAGAAAATACATTTGAGGAAGTCTATTAGTTTTGAGTCCTGTCACACAGCAGGATAGAAATGAAAAACACAATATAATAAATAAGCTAGACATAGTCAAAGAAAATGGAAAAATTCACTCATCTGAAAAAAATCTGAACTTTAGATGTTGAGTATTTTTTTTACCTTTTAGCAAGTGCAAAATACTGACACACTAGACACTTACCTATAAATAAAGACAAGCTTTTGGTTTTCCATCCCAGTGACATTTGCTACAATCAATAATATTCCTCTTACTTTTAGTCATATGGTATGAATCCTACTGAACTACCTTAATCTTTTCCCTGACCAGGAATTTGCAATCCAAAGGTAAATTTTATAAGTAGAGAGAACCAATTAGCACACTATCCTTCAATGTGACATTGGTAGAAAGGGTGAAGTCCTTTTATTTGGTATAATTTTAAGATTAGGTAACAAGAGAAGTATAAATAATTTTTTGTGTGTGACTCCTTGAAGAACTTGGCCCCCAAAATTTAGCTTAATAGTGATAAATATATTTGACTCTTTTAGTTATTTGGGAAAAATAGCAAACTGCAACTCAGAGTTTTCTGGTTTTGCACACCTCTGGGACCTAAAGTTACTATTTCCTCTTCTTTCTGGGAACAGAATCTGTCAGGAAGAAATTTATGGAAGATTGCCAGTGTTGTATAATTTATAAGACCAAAATGGAATCTTGGAAATTGCTGAGTTCTAAAGGATACCTAGCAAGTTTTGTTTGGGGGTTAGTTTTTATTTTTATATTTTAATTTTAATAGCAGGAGAATATATTGGAATAGAAGGAAAAAAATAGGAAGGGATTTCAAATTTTAAAATTTGAAGAAGTAAACTTTTTAGAGATAGTAGAGTTACTGTGGGCTTAGGTTATCCCCAACTAAAGTAGAAGAAATCCTACCTAGGGTAGCAACCACCTTGAAAGACTACTTTCTGGAGCTCTTAAATAAAATGAATACATTGTGCATATGTTGTATTGTATAATCTGATAGAACTGGAAATATACAAGTTAAAAAAAAGGCTCATCTGTTCACAGAACTGGTTATGGTGAACCTGAAATTCCTTAGAGTGGTTTTATAGGTGAGAAACTTTGTGAACAGTACACTATTTTATGACTCAATCCTACAAGTCTACCAAGATTAGCTGGATTTAATGGGACTACCAGCAGTTTATTTAAAGTTTTGGTCCACTATTATGTGCTATAATCCAGAGATTGATAACTACTTCAAACTGAGTTACACATTTAGTGCATGCTGACAAACCAGGAGATAGAGACTGCAGGCCAGAATGAGACAACTTCTCTCTTACATCAGCTGATTAAGCCTCCCCGGTAAAACACAGTGGAGCTGATTTGAACAGCCTTAGCTTTTAAGATTTTTCAATACCTACAATATTTTAGCTGAGAGCCATTTGTATCTTTCATTGTTGTGATGTGATGTAAACTATGCTAGAACGATAGCTCCATCTAATATTTGCAAGGCCCCCAAATAATTGGTCAGTGTTCTACTATAATTATTTTTGTTTCAAGCAACATCAATTTTTTGAAGGACTTGATTAAAATTACTAATTAATAGTATTATCACAGAATACCAAGCCCATGTTAATTGTGCATTGTTGTAAGGCAGAAGAAACCAGAGAAAATTAATATGTGTGAAGATTATTACCAAAAAAATCCATTTACATACATTCTGAGGGGTACAAAATGCCCTAGATTGCTCAGTAACAAGATAGTTTAATTTCAGATGAGAAGAGACTTTCATTTTAGGAAAGTGGATAAACACATTCATCTGGCCAATGGGATATTGTTTTTAATTCAAAGGTTCCTTGCATCCTTGCAAACACTGACTTTTGAGGATGTTCCACTATATTCAAGAATATGAATTACCTAGAGGTGCAGGTGTATCTTGACAACTCAATTGAATTTAAAAGGGTTTGGAAAAGCATGATTAATCAATTTGGGGAAAAGTAGTTTGTAAAGAGGCACTTAATAATTTTTAATTTTGTCATATCTTAGTGAAGTATGTTAGATACATAATAGCCCAACCAATTTTAAAGAACATTTAGAAAAAATATGTCCCTCATATTTTGTAACCTTTCCAATGAATGTAAAGAAAAAATTTAAAATGTTTAGTGGATGGTGGTTATTTGAGGCAGTGTGTCAGAGAATTTCTCAACATAAAAATAAAAATGTCTCTTTTGAGGTTGTTATTGGAGAACCATATGAGGGTGGATGATCTAATGTAGCCCCAGAAAAGATATTCTGTGCCATTCCTCATACACATCACTGTGAGAGCAATAAGGAGAAACCTTCAAGGAATATCATTGTATTCACGTCTGTTAATTCTAATATGCATTTATATTAAATGTTGACATTATATCTGGATTTGGGGAATAGTGTATTTCTGTGGGGACAATATATTACAATTTCTCATGGATATAATTATAAAACTATATTTCTCAACATTCTTAATTGCTAACCATAGAAAATAACTCTGGCTAATTCAAACAGAAAATGAGTCTCTATTTTATTCTATGTGAGGTTTTTTTCATGCAACCTATATTTAGAATGTGAGGAAAACTAAATATAGTATTTTTTTAGTGAAATTTCTACCAAAGCAAACATATTTTTGACAGATATCGAGGGGAAATGGGCTAATTACATAGGAGTGGATAAGCATAGAATGATAAAGCTTTAGAAGTAAATCCTTTCACTGAGCTACTCAATAGAAATCCTGGACTAGATGCTCTAAGAAACAGTGAGCTTAGCAAGTTTGCCAGTAAAGGAAATGGACAGTCCTATTGTTCTCACTGATGTCACTTGGTTTATATTTTGATAAATAAGGAGCTTTATTTATCAATTTTTTCTAGATCAGTATAGATGTCTCCAGTGTAGGTTTGACTTTGAAAAGCTCTTCAATAGTAAGAATTTACATATCAAATATAACACACATTTCTTTTGGCACCAAGCCATAAAGGATATTAGTGATACTTGGCTCATTGGTGATTCTGAGCACATTAAAACTAACAATGGTTTTTACATTTTTGGAATTTTAGTTGAGAGTCATTACAGGAAGCTGGTATAATGATAGCAGCATCTGGAAATGCTTTCCCAAGATAGACTTTTGTGCTTCCCTTCATTTTTGTCAGAACTGTAGTATTTTCCTCCAAAGAGAATCTCATAGCTCTACCCTTGTATTAGTCACCACTATGAAAGGCCATTGCTTCATGTTCTAATTGGACAACTACATTGTCAAATGTGCATCCATTCAGATGTTTAGCATTAAAAACCAGTTTGGTGAGGTTCAGAAATTTCCAATCAATAATAGTGTGCCAGGAAAGCAACATCATTTATAGTTATCTTGATTTTCTATTGCTTTTACTGCAAGTGGCATATCATTGCAGAAATGTATGGTTCCAAGATTAAGGACAATAGCTCCACTGGACATGTTTGCTGAAAAAGATGGATCTCTGGTCTTTGGAGAAATATTTAGATATTAGCACTGAATGAAATAAATGAAATAATTGTCAAAGAACAAAATAAGATAGATTTGTTCTTTAGTGTAACTATTGTTTGGGGTAGCAAATTTAAAAAAAAAAAAAAATAGATTCCTCACTCTTGTAAACCTGAAACTTCCTCCAGATGTATTTTACAACTACTTCTCACTGACCTCAGTAACTCATGTTAAGATGCTTAGGTATTTGAAAAATAAGGCTTTGACTTGAATAGTATTTTGATGTAAGCATTTTATTTTAAAATACTAAATTTCTAACTGTGTAGAAGGCATTGTACTTGGTATTTTAAAAATCACATGAATAGACAATATTAGTCCAATATTATACATGAAGAAAGTACAAAGTTAATAACTGGTGGAGCCAAAAGCAGATTTTTATTCACATAATGCCAAATACTGTATTCCTTCCTTCCTTCCTTCCTTCCTTCCTTCCTTCCTTCCTTCCTTCCTTCCTTCCTTCCTTCCTTCCTTCCTTCCTTCTTCCTTTCTTCTTTTTTTACTATGAACTCCTGCCTCACTGTGCTTTGGTGTCTGTCTCTAGGTGCCAAGCATACTGTACTGGCTTAGTTAATCCATGTCCTGTGTGGCCCCTGGAATCCTGGATAGTTTCAGGCTCAGCGGAAATTACCATAACAGATGTTATGGGGATAAAGAAAAGAAGCCTCATATGTGCATGTCACACTGTGTACATTTGAGTTTTTCAAATTAAATGCACAGAATTTCAGAATAATATGCATAAACATTATAATATGTATGCCCTTATATTTGTTTAATTTTATTATGTCATAAATCCTGTTTTCGTTTTGTCTTATCTACAGTAGCTCATCCTGGGATGCCTGAGAATGTTCCTGAATTTTGCTTACCTTTCTTTCTTACTGAATCATATACTTCTGTTCCCAACAATTCAACACAAATTTAATATTTTTTTTCTTCTAAGGTAGCATTCTGTAATTAACCCAAAAGGTGGAGCATGATTTGTTATAACATTATAGATATGATATTATATATTATGTCACATTGTGTATGTTATGTTATATCATATCATATTACATGACATCTTATCATATTACTCTCTTAATGATTTCAAGTCTGGCTTAAAATAAAGTGGCAGGTTTAACTAGTTATATGTTATGAGATCTCAATACTTGAATGCTATAGCTTCATATGAGGTAACTAAGTGAAAGAATTAATTGGGTAGGTACAACATATTGGAGTTACTACTTTTTCACTTAAAAATGAGAGAATATCACTGTGACTTCGTTAGAAAACCAGCATTACTCATTGATTCATTTTGCTTTGTTCCTGTTTTGTTCCACTGCATTTCAATCAATCTCATAATATGTAGAGATTTATCTGTCCCTTAAATTGCACTTGGAAATACAAAATTCCAATACTATACGTTCTTAGCATGGATTTAAAAAATATACCCATTTTCTAAATGTTTCCTCCCTTTCCACACACCCATATCTTTCTTACTGAGTCTTCGTGCATAAACTACAATAACAGACTATATGCTCTCATCCCTCCCTAGTTCAAAAAGAAAACATAAGCCACAGAAGGCAGTGTATTACCGAGTTCTTTTGGCTCTTAGAGGCTTCAGATACAATTGTAAGAGTGCTGTCTATTGTAAATGTGAACTTCAAGCTTTAAAGCATTAATTTAACCTGCAAAAAAAGGAAATATAATAAAACCATTGACAAACATGTCACCCCTTTTCCAAGCAATTGTGTCTTTTGCTAATGTCAGTGTTTTGCAGAATTGTTTTAAGATAAAAAATATATTTTTTCTTTTTTTCTTGAAGCAAAAAAAGTAACAATGTTATGACTCTTTCTTATCTAGAAAATGCCATCCGTTCAGTTAATGTACATTTTATATTCATAAACCAGCTCATTTTATTTCAATAAGTGCAATTCACATCTGGCTTTGGTGATTGCTAATCCATGCTGTCATTGGCAAGACCACTTGTGGACAGGAGAAACTCATACTGCCACTAAGAGCTTTTGTTTAAGATTTTTATTCCTTTCTTCTGTTTGTTATGAAAAAACACATACAGGGCAATTTGATTCTACAAAAACATGTTGTAGATAAATGCTTATTCCTACTCAGACATTATCAGCTTTTAACAGAAATGAATTCTTGACACAGTGTTTGTAGGTAATTAGCCAATTCAGAAATCTGCAGAAGCAGAAAATAAATGAGTAGCTAGTGGTCAGTGGCCAATATTTGAGATATTAAGCATTTTCTTTTTGAAATACACAGTCTATATTTAATACGGGAATTCAAACTATTTACTGCCAATAGAAACTGGCAGGAAGGACAAAAACTCATTAAGAATTAGAGAAATATAATCCTTTTACTAAGCCTTCTGAGTTAGTATCATTCCTAAATATAGTCGCAAAGGCATGCAGATGTGAGCTATCATTTTAAATGATTTTTATTAAATATTTCAAATATAACCGCTAAATTAAAAATTACTGTTGTATTAAGCTATGATTATTCTTATTCTTTTTCTAAATGTGCAAGTAGACAATACAGAGTTTCCTTGCTTCGTGACTATTGACACTTTTGGAAGTGTGCAAGGAAACAACACAGAGTTTGAAGAGAGGGAAGTCTAAGAAAAGCTAATGCAGGAGTGACATATTGGTGAACAAAGGAAAATACGGCCTGTTGGAAAGTAAGGTGGTAAAGCCACATTACGAAGAGACTGAGGGAGAGACTCGACACTTAAAAGCCAATAAAAAAGATCATTTCAAAAAAGAGAGATTTTATTTTAAATATTCCAAACAATTGTACCAAATGAAGAATGAACCAAATAAAAAAATATGACCTTTGGATACAGAGATTTGTGGACTTTACATGTAATATTGGGAGTAGGAAGGAACTGGACTTGGGGAGAGTTCATTTCTCTTTCAATAACTTTGGCATGGGTCATTACCTAGAAGAGGAATAAAAGAAAATAATATTTACAGGGTGGGGCAAAAGTAGCTTTACAGTTGTGAGCATGTGAAACTCAGTTTATTCTTGTATTATTATTTATTAATTATCGTATATTTTTCCATATGAACAACTGTAAAGCTACTTTTGCCCCACCTTGTATTGTTGATGTTGTTTTTGTTGTTAAAGATGGAAAAGAATTTAGCATAAGGCCTCTAAATTTTGAGTTCTCCATAAATGTTATTCGACTAATTACATTCTGACAGAAGGTTGCTACAGAGAGGGGCATTTTGAAGTGTATCAGCGGAGGATGGAGAAATGATGCAGCAAGTCCTTGGAAGGGTAGGAAAAGAATGTGTTGAGAGTACTAAGAAAGTTTGAGAAAAGGCTAACAATATGAAAGGAATGAGTTAATAGTGAGGATTATAGAAAGTTAGAGAACTCCAAGTGTTAATAACATGTAAGCTAAGAGCCTACACGTCTTCTATATTTAGGTTTCGGAAATGATTTGTAGAGCAAAATGAGGCAAAATCCAGGGAAATTTTTTCTTAATTTGTTTTGTTGGAAATGAAACAAATTTTTTCATTAGTAAAAGCGAAGTGCCTAGAAGAAAGGGAGATTTTCAAAATTAGAGACAAATTCAGTTTTCATTATGCTATACTCTAGTGTTTTTCCCTCGGAATCCCCAAGAAGAGGGTTCAAATATTTGGGGAAAAATTGCTCAGTATTTTGAAGAAAACAAATTCAGAGGTACTGCTACCAAGAGAAACATAGAGTTATCCTGCAATTAGAAAGGGAAATCCCAGGAAAGCATATATAGAGTTTGAATGGGGGTAGAAATTTTAATCTGATAAACTACTGTATTTTGCAGTCTAAGTAATTTAATAACAATCATTGCTAGATGTTACTTTTAGATTGTGCTTAGAGCTCAACAGGGAGGATGGTGTCTCTGAGGAAGAAATTGATTCTGTGCTTGTGGATAGATGGAGTTCTGCAAGCAGGATGGTCACGTGATTTGTGCCATTTGTGTATACCCGGGGATCCCTGGGCAAGGGAGATGAAAGAGCTAGAAACAAGCTTGTGCTCTGCACTATAAGTCATGCCCCAGTGCCATTTTCCTGGACACAGAGTACTGTCTATTCACCAAGGGCTGCACCCATATGCAATATGTACTATTTTCTTATATCATAGTCTCTTTATATGGTAAGATATTCAATATAAATCAATTCAATTTTATCACTACATTAAGTTAAATATTCAATGTATTTAAATTAAACATATATGAACCCACAATAAATAATATAAAAGTATAAAATATCAATAAAAGAAAAGAATCAAAGAATATGTGAAAAGTTGAACTAGAACAAAATTACTAGAAAGTATTATGTACATGAATATATGAGAAGAAAAGGGTTATGTTTAATACATCACCTACAGTTATGATTACACGTCTACAGATCAGGTGAAGGGAGCTCTGAAACAAATGAAGTGACAGATCCAGACAGCAGCACAAAGTCTAAACTACTTTCTGGCACAATGGGCACAAGGTTTCTGCAGGTGAAACACAGTTACTCCCCTATACTTTTCTCCTAAATTATTAAAAATAAATCCTTGGCATATGAGGTCCTCAATTTAGAGGTTCTCCTGGAAGAGATGTTTATGTTCTGTCTCTTCTTATGCACTTCCAAGTTGCAAGTGTATATTTAGAATTGGAAGGAATTAGTTGGCCAAATGTTACCAGTACTGCGGAGGGTCAAAATGTTGAGAATGAATATTTGTGAGTACTCATTGTATAAAATGTGGATATTAGCTTAGGTATGATATTAGTTATTTTGAAAAACCACTTTCTTATCTTTTTTTTTAAGTTAATAAAGATCATTTTATATGCTTACTCAAGTAGAGCAAATTGTTAATAAAGTCATTATAAGTATTTTTTGAACCATTAAACATTTTGTGTACATATTTGTGTAATGATTTTTAAAATGCTAAAAATTAAAAAAAGTATTTTGTATAGAATTATTCTTCTGTTAGACTCAGGAATTGAAATTAGCCATAGCTGTCCATCATTTTCTCAAGGATAAATTTCTACTCGAATCTCTTTGCAACTTTTGTAAGATTATCTGCACTATTCTTTTTTAATTACAGTGTTTATATGCATTAATCTGTGGCTATTTTATTTCTAATTAGGTTTATTTGAAACAGCTAATTACATGCTACTCATTTTCTTTCACTTAATATTTAATCAAAGCAGATTCTCAGTGAACCAAGAGACAGATATTCTGTTAATAAATATATTTAAAAACATAAAGTTTAGACTTAGGCAGTATATTTTTAGTGTGCTGCCAGATTAATGTATTATAGTATTATTTTTAACCCCTGAGTATAATTAATATTTTTGTTTATATGATACAAAATATAATAAACATTCATGTTGAGCAAGCGTGTGTATTAGATATGGTTTCCTATTAGATTCATTTTGTTACATTGAGAAATCAAAGCAGTAAGAGATGATTATTGCTGTACAGATAAAAAAAACCCACCCATCAGCCATCATTATAATAACTATCAACACAATAGCACATTGAGTTTCTATAAATATGTGGTACCATGCTGGCATTCCATAAACCAAATTATGCTGCCTAGTCCTCAGTACTCTATAAACTTATTATCACTGACAAAAACATGCCCTATAACCTCGCCAACAAACATGAAAAAGAATAAACTTTGAGAACATACATAAATACAGATAATGATCACCACTAAAAATATTGTTCAATGTGATAGAATTATTTATTACAATAGACTTTAAAAGAGACAGAATCAAAGGCTAATGCTACTTTATCTTTATGAATTCCTTAGCTAACTTTATGAATACCTTAATTAACTTGACTGGCCATTTCAGGATTAGGAAGGCAAAAATATTCTCATTGCATAAAGAATATAAAGTGCTGTACATTTTCTTTTTATTCAGCTAAGATGCTGTCTGATTATCAAATAAAACCTGCACCTCAACAAAGCTTTCAAGAATTCTTCCTTTTTTCCATTTATCTCTTGCAATTGAAAGAACAAAAGCCATTCTCGCAGACTCTCCTGAATGAGGAATAGCTGCCTTATTTGGCTTGTCAGGAACTTTCAAAGAAGCTGAGCACTTAGAAATGTAAATAATGAACACTTCTTGCAAACCTAAGATATCTTGAGAAGTGGACGCTTTGGTTGACTAATGGAGCTCCAAATGCGAAGATGAGTGCTCAAAACTCATGAAACAATCCAGCACTGAGGACTTAAGAAGGTAAACGGCATTTTCAGTAAATTTATTAGTAGACTTCATTTATTAAGATTTATGAACTAACTATACCTAATGTCAAAGAGAATAAAAACATTCATGCTTTATAGCTATATCAATTTTCTCTAAAAAACACTAGATAATATGTATATAAAATATGTTTTCAGCTGACATATTTAGTTGATAGCCGAGAGCTAAGTGGATTTGTTCCCTTCTTCCCAAATCTACCTGAGTTTTGACATAAGCTTATGTTTGGAGAATGAAGTACTGTGACAAGATATTATTTACAAAATATGACATTTTTACAAAATTTAGACAGCAATCCCTACCTTGAGAAATTTGGGGGAAAATAGATTTGAGCATACAGGTATAGTCATCTAGCCTAAGCTTTGTACATTATAGATCCTCAAAAATATTAATCTTTTTGCTGTTTCATACTCCTCTCTCAAAACAATGAGTTCAATTATAATAATAGTAATCAAGTTTTTTTATAATGCAGTAAAAAGCAATCTGATGTTAAAAATCATCTATATATCATATTATTGCACAAAAAGTGAATTTTATTAAAAACCATAAGTCCTAATAAATAATTTTTGTTCTTACTATTTTTTTAGAATAGAATCACTGTAATTCACATTATTTAAGTAAAATTCACATAAATTAAATCAGAATTTTGCAGAGGAAATCAAATGGTATAGAATTTATGTTATCAAAGAAATATGTTCCCGCCCTGACCAGTGTGGCTCAGATGGTTAGAGTGTCATCCCCTACACCAAGAGGTCCATGGGTTTGATTTCTGGTTAGGGCACATACTCAGGTTGTGGGTTCAATCTCCTGTTGGGGCGAGTGCTGGAGGAAACCAATCAGTGTTCACTCACACATCAATATTTCACTTTCTTTCTCCCTCTCCTTTCCTCTCTCTCTAAAATCAATAAAAGCATGTCCTCAGGTGAGGATTTTAAAAAATAATGTTCCAATTGGTGAAAAAATTATTTCTAACAAAAATAATAAAGCCCCCTACATAATCCCGTTAAGATGTAAAATACGTCATAAGAGCCAAACAGACAGCAGACTACAAAACAAAATATCAGCAGTTCCAAGAAAATAGAAGGAGATGATATTTATAGGTTGTAAGGGGGTAGAAATATCATGTTGGAGGAAAATAAATTCCCTGAGAAACTTCGTCAACTAAGACCTTGTAGAGAAAATTAACTTTTACTTGAGAATTTTTTCAGTTTTTAACAAGCTTTTAGCCTAAGAAAATGACACAAATGCGAATGGTTTGGGAGAAAAACAGCCCAAGTTTTATCGAAGAATATCCTTAGGATAAGAATGAGCAAAGGAGGACAGCCAAGAATCCAAAAGACACTTTTAGCTAAGTGTTCTTAAATATCTAAAAGAAGGAATTTAGGAATTTATATAATAATTTTATTCAGATGCTCTCTACTTTTTATATAGAATTATTATCCATAAGAGATCCATAGTTACCACAGCATATATGATTTAACATTTTCATTTATTTGTTTATTTCTTTAGAAACATGTATGTGAAATAGTCATTCTAGGCATTTTTAAACATAGATTGAAAATTTCATTACAGCCCAAATTATGGCTCATAAAATAGGGTAAGCAACTTCAATTGAAGGAACTTATGTAGTTACCTAAAAGTATAAAGGCCATGGGAGACATAATTATGACTGATAAATTTTCTACTGAGTATATATAATATACTAAGTATATAGTATACCAAATATATAATCTACAAGGACAAATAAAATATGTGCTTAAGAAATATAACAGGAGTTCAAAATTATGTTTCTGAAAATAAAGATATACTGCTGTCAGTTCAGCTTAATGCTTGTTTTGAAAATGTGGACTTGTTTCGACATGATTGATAATTGATAATTGTTAATTGTTCCAACATGAGGGAATAATTTGAGCATAAGGCAAATTTGAAAATAATGATTGTATGTGATTTTGTCCACTTGAAATACTAGGTGAATGCAGAAAACTTGGACTAGTTGAATCAAGGTATGTAGGAATATACAAAATACACAAAATATGCCCACGTACACGCACCTCAAACATCTAGGAACTATTTCTGTTCAACACATCCTATTTCATACAACTCTCCCCACCACTTTGCACCTGTCCAATGCCCAACCCACAAGTAAAGTTCAGATATTTTTCAAGACAAAGTGCTATTTTCGTAGCTAGTGCTTAATCATCTGACATTTGTAAAATTGTGCTATCATTTTTGTTAAGCTTTTCTCTTTTATTGTTTCTGTCAGTGAGAAAATGTTTGCTTTGTTCCAACCCCACATTTTCCATAAACTCTTTGGATTTATTGGACAATTTTGCACAGCTCAGTACTATTTAGAAATGCATATGTTGCCTTATAGCAGAAATGACAGTATTAGGAGGTCAGAAGAAATAGTATTGTCATATACAGAACCAGAAAAAGTTTCTAATATTTTGTTTTCATGAAACTTCAAGAAAGAGTTTAGAGAAATTAACAAAGGGCATTTCAAGCTTTCCAGTGACAGAAAACAGGAAAGAAAATGCACAGAATGAGAAAGCACAGGGCATACATGTTGCATATAAAGGAATTAAGCTGATTTGGGCTAAAGGTTATGCCAATTAAGAAATAAATAAGGACTTATCCTTAGCAAAATATTTCAAGACAAAGATATATGATGTCCTAATTACTGCATTAAAATGCATTTAATCATTCTTCTGAAACCATGTAGACAAAGCAAGAAAGATGAAATCATTTCTTTTTGTGTCACAGTGAGTTATTTAATAGGCTAACCTAAGGATTATTTAATTCTCTAAGATCCCAGACATCATAAAGTTCAATGTTAACCTTGTAGAATATTGTTTTTCTAGAGAGTCAATATATTTTAGAAAGATAATTTTATTATCCTGAAGAACATTACCTGTTTTGGTTCTAATTTAGCATTCTTAATCTAACAGGTTTTTTTTCAAGTCTATTAAAACCCAGTTACAGAAATGCTGTTGGAATAGATTTTACTTCCATTTTTAATGGGGCAAATAAAATACTTTGCATGTGTTCATTTTAAATTTTATATTTGTGTAGGGTCATGTCTTTAACTTTTTGAATATTATACTTTATGAGTAGGAAGTATAATGTGGAAACTTACCTGTTCAGGGTTTAACATAGAAAGCAGATGTTTATTAGAAGACAATCTCATCTCTGACGTAGTGTACTATCCTTAAGGTCCAAATGTTCCAATCATGCACCAGAATAAATTCTAAGTAAGAGATACAACTGAATAGACCATGGACCTATGGACAATAGAGTAAAAATGAAATCTAGGAAGAGCACACTGACTATAGTCTTTGTAGATATTTTACACAGAAAGTGGGATTTGCTTCCAATTTAGGAGAATATGGCTGAGTCGTATCAGGTGTTCTTTAACTTAGAGAATGTGCCACATTTCAGGGTCTGTCTCTCAACTACATGATCTTAGAACACAGTTTGGTTAGTTATAAAGAACAAAATATTCAGGACCCAATATACCAGAGTAAAAAGACAGATATATAAAGCAGCACCCCAATATTAATATATATCAAAGCCCACATATAGTGAATTGCGTAATTGTTAACTACCTGACTACTTGTGCTGGCAGAGCTAGTACATTCTAACTCTGTAAACTGTTTTACTTGGTAACTGAAGTCTTCTGTGATTAACATAGAACTAGAATAATGAAATCTTTTTTTACATAAGGGTAACCTTTGTTGCCAAATTTGTGATAATCTCTTTACCTCTGCAGGTTTCTATCCCTGCCCAGGTCTTCTTGAACAGTGACATTAGTATTTGCCATATTTCAATCAACTCTGACAGTAGCAAGAGCTCTTTTTGCTTAGTTGACAAGGCTTTAGTTAATGGTATTTCTTTTCAATATTAGCTATAATTTTCTGACTGTTTTCATCTTCATTCCTTGCAAAGAGGTTCTCTTCAAATACCAAGAACAGAAAGTTGAAGCAACTTGAATTGGGAATCAATAAGTGTTCATACCACATACCGCCTGACTTTAAGAAATTAATAATTTTATTAATTATTTTAACAAATATGAATTCAGTACCTGTGATAAAGGGAATAATTTTAATGTTGAGCATAACACACCCTGTTCTTAAGGACAGTATCTGTAAAAGGATGGATCTGGAACCTTCCTTATAGTTTCCTTTAACATTGCCTGATTCTCAATTAGCACAGTTTTCACACAAGCTCACTTATACGATTGCCATTTAGCCTTACTGACCACTAATTGCTAAGTTTAATAATGATAATGAATTCTAGTTTAAATTTTTAACAAATGATAGGCCTAAGAACATAGATTATGCAATAGATCTCATTTAATTGTTACAATTATAGAAATAATAGATCCTTTTTAATTTTTTTTATTTACTGATTTATTTTGAGAAAGAGAGGAAGGGAACAAGAGAGGGGGGAGAGAAAGAGAGTTGTTTCACTTATTTATGTATTTATTGGTTGATTCTTGTAAGTGTCCTGACTGGGGATCAAACCTGAAAACTTGGCATACTGGAGGACACTCTAACAAACTGAGCTACTTGGCCAGGGAAAAATAATAGATTTTAAAGAAGATTACTTATTGTATAGCATGTGTTTAAATAAATCTATAATAAATCAGATAAATAAATTAATTATAACTGCATAAAATAAATATTAATATCATGTATTTCTACTATTTAGGAAGATGCACAGAAGAATGAATTTTAAAATTGTTTTAAATTATTTTTTTAAATTTATCTTTATTGTTGAGAATATTACAACAATACTCTCAATTGGGGTCCCATTTTCCCCCCAATTGATCCCCTCCACTTAGCTCCCACCCCCTCCCCAGGCCTTCACTCTGTTATTAACTGTATCCATGGGTTATGCATATAACTTCTTTGGTTAATCTCTTTCCACCCTCCACCCCCCTTCCCTCTTTCCTCTGAAATATGATCGTCTATTGCATGCATCAATTCTCTGGATCTATTTAGTTTGTCAGATTCTTTTGTTCATTATCTTCTTCTTAAAGAAGACCCTTCAACTGTTCCTGTAGGGCTGCTCTGGTGGTGATGAACTCCTTTAGCTTTTTCTTATCTGTGAAGCTCTTCATTTGACCTTCAATTCTAAATGATAGCTTTGCTGGGTAGAGTAATCTTGCTTATAGTTCCATGTTTTTCATCACTTTGAATATTTCTTGCCACTCCCTTCTGGCCTGCAAAGTTTCTGTTGAGAAATCAGCTGACAGTCCTATGGGTGCTCTCTTGTAGGTAACTAATTGCTTTTCTCTTGCTGCTTTTAAGAGTCTCTCTTTGTCTTTTACCTTTGGCATTTTAATGATGATGTGTCTTGCTGTGGGCCTCTTTGGGTTCCTCTTGTTTGGGACCCTCTGTGCTTCCTGGACTTGTAAGTCTATTTCATTCCCCAGGTAGGGGAAATTTTCTGTAATTATTTTTTCAAATAGGTTTTCAATTTCTTGGTATCTTTCTTCCCCTTCTGGCATCCCAATTATACAAATGTTGGGTCTCTTGAAGTTGTCCCAGAGGCTCCTTACACTATTTTCATATTTCTGGATTCTTTTTCCTTTTTGCTCTTCTGGTTGGGTATCTTTTGTTTCTTCATGTTCCAAATTGCTGATGATTCTCAGCGTCCTCTACTCTGCTTTTGACTCCCTGTAAATTAGTCTTCATTTCAGTTAGTGTAGCCTTCATTTGAAATTGGTACTTTATTATGTTATCAATTTTCTCAGTTATTTTCCTAATAGTTTGCTTAAACATCCTTATAAACAAAATTCTGAACTTTGTATCTGTTAGCTTGCTTGGATCTAGTTCATTTCTAGAGATTTCTTCTGTTCCTTCCTTTGTGACATGTTTCTTTGCCTCCACATTTTGGCTGCTTCCAGGTATTTGTTTCTATGTATTAGGTAGAGCTGCTATGTCTTTTGGAATTTGTAGAGTGGCTTTGTGTAGTAGGTGTCCTGTAGGGTCCAGTGGCTCAGTCCCCCCAGTCACCTGAGCTGAGCCTTCTAGGTGTTCCCCTGTGTGGGCTGTGTGCACAATCCTGTTGTTACTGAGCCTTGGTTGCTGTTGGTGTCACTGGGAGGAACTGACCCCCAGGCTAATCAGCTGTGAGTACCAGCTAAAGCTACAGCCAAAGAGCTGCTGTGCTGGAGACACCCCTATGGAGCAGGATTTACTTCAGTGGAGCTTTGGTGTTCACCAAGTGCATCCGTTGAGTGTGTCACTGATGGATGTGGTAGGGTTGTAATCCAGCAGGGTGGGATCTGACCACCAGTTGCAGTGTCTCTGGGGCCTCCCGGGGGGTGCAAAGCCAGCCTGTGCCAGTGCCTTGCCCAGGGCCACCCAGCATGAGCTACATAGCAAACCGTAGTTGGCTGCTACTTGTGCGGGGCTTGGCATTGTCCAGGAGAGGCCAAGCTATGAGCCAGTGCAGGCTGCTGCTAGTGCCAGGCCTGGGGCCACTTATCAAGCTGTGTGGGGCCCCTTGCTGCTTGTTTGAGAGATTTTAGGAAAGTCCTAAGCATGAGGCTCGAGAGGCCACTTGCAGAAAAGCCCCTGGAAATGGCCTGGATGAGCTGCAGGTGGGGAGGGGCGGGGCCTCCGGGAGTCACGGGGCGGGGCCAAAGGTGAGTCAGGTGCTGGCGATTTAAATATGGCGCCTGCCTGCCGGCTGTGTGCGGGGAGGACTCGCCAAAGGAGCCATGGCCTCCGCCAGCCCTTCTGCCTGGGAGGAAGCCGCCCCTCCAGCTGTCGCCCGGATCTCAGGCAGGTTAGTTCCTCCCCGAGTGTCCCGGGTCCTTTCAGGCCGCTGCCCGGCGCTGGGCTCAGAGGGAGCGTCCGAGTGAGTCCGTGCCGGGCCCTTTAGGAGGAGCTGCTGGGGCTCCCGCAGCCTCCACGACCCTCAGGGACAGTCCCCGCTGGTTTCATAGCTCAGAGTTGGGGGGACGTGTTTTCCTGGTCCTGGAGCCCTGGGCTGGGGGCCTGCTGTGGGGCTGGGACCCCTCCCTCCTCCGGGAAACCCCCACCACCGAGATTCCCTCCCAGGTTTCAACCGCGGCACCGGGTGTGGGCCCTCGGCCGTGTCTCCGTGATTCAGCCCCTACCCGCCCGCGTCTCCGCCCCTCCTCCCGGTCTCGGTGCTTCTTCAGCTCCCTGGTTGTGGGGCTTCTGTGCAGCCAGATCTCAGGAGGCTCTGAGTGACGGTGGTTCTGTGTTTTAGTTGTGATTTTGATGTGGTTGCGGGAGGCGGCGGGTGCAGCTGTTACCTACGCCGCCATCTTGTTTCTCCTATTTTAAATTATTTTAAATGAAAGAAAAAAAATTTTTAATTTATCAGCGTTCAATTATATTTTAAAAACAAAGAAATGTGGCCCATTTTACAATATGTTGCATTATTAATGACATTTTATAATGTCAGATCCATAAATGTTTTTTACTTATTTAATTTTATTTATTTATTTCACTTTAAATCATCTGCCAAGGTAACAGTTTTCAATTTATATTATTTGATTAATATATTTTTTAAAATGCCTACTACATATTAAAGACTTTTTTTGGTGAGAGCTATCTTGGTGACAAGAAACCAGTTACCAGAATCTAGCAGTTATCAGTAAAATAAGTAATTTTTAATCAGATAACTGTTCTGATATGTGCTAGCCCACAGATTCTTGAAACAATACATAGAGTGATAACTAACCCAAACCTAGAAAAATTTTTTCAGATATCACAGAAAACTACCGTCTAAGCTATGACTCAAGAAAGCCAGACAAGGCAAAAGAGAAACTCCCAGGTAGATAAGAGCACAAAAACCCAGAGGCAAGGAATAATTATATATTCTATGGAATTATGAACAGCTTATTTATTAATTAATATACCTCTATTCTAAATTTCTGTCAATTAACAAAATGTATAAATCATCTTATTAAACCAAATAAAACTACTGTCAATATTATTCCCTGACATCTTCTGATTTTAAAAAATAGTGCAAAATTATAGTGTGAGAGTGCATGATCAAGACAGTTTTGTCGATTTCATAATTTAATCTCTATTGTAAAAATAATCCAGTTTTTGAAATATTTTTACCCAATGACTATGGATCCAAAATTTGAAAAAAATATCAAAATATGATAAATGCAGTCTTCGAGTTATCCATATTTACTGACAATAAATTTGCTACCTTATGCAATAACATCCTGAGACTTTCTCTGACTAATCTATACCTAAATCAAATATTTAAGCTGTGGGATTCTGGGCAGAACAAAAGTGTATGGGTGTTTTTTGTTTTATTTTTGTGTGTGTATGTGTGTGAAGGCAGTCAAAACTCCATATTTACACAGGATGTAGGAATTATTTAATAGTCTATTGCACTTTCTGAACCTTATAAAATAAATGGAACTTCTGTCTGTTTTTCATTTGCACATCAATGGAAAAGGCTTCGGCATATTTTCAGTAAATTTGAACAATGAATTTTGAATGATCTCACTTAAATATATGCTTTGAAAATATGAAATTTTAATGTTGGGTGCTTCATGTTGCAGCCCAAAGTTTAGAGGCAGTCACCCAACTTAACTATTAAAAAATTACTTAAATATAAGAAAAAATTTGTATGTCAGATAATTAGGATATTTATCATATGTATTAGCAGTTAGCAAACAGAGAAAACTGACATTGGTTTTGCAATATGAGTCAGGAATCAAGAAAAACAAGCACTGATTTCTCTAGATCACAGCTACCGGTTCACTTTTATAGCTGCTTCTCACATAGGGGATTCTCCTGAAGCTTTTTCTAAGGTTCATAGTAACCGGTATTTATATATTTACTGATGGTTAATTATTCCCGATAGACAATACTAGAAAAAGATCCTTAGTTACGTTGTTTAAATAAGTAGAAAATTAAGATTATTGATTCTGTTGAAGAGAAAATTAGGATTAAAGTCTAATTCAGTTGAAACAAATTTGTAAATAATTAAAGGTGAAAAAGCTGTTAAGTTATACCTTCAAATGAAGTATGCATGGGACATCAGCTCATCTGCTTTGTATTCAAGTATTAAGAGAGACAAAAACAAAAGACAGCACCTAAACTATAAATTCTAGTGGATTAATTTTGGAATTGTGACTCTCTGTGACTCAAATTCCCATTAGAGAAAGAACATCTACAATTTGACAAGCATTCATTCCATTTTAAAATGTATTTTTAGCAATATTTGTGAACACAAGTAAAAATTTGACTCTAGTCCATCGACACACATATCAAGCAGAACACTGTCATGGATGAACAAACCGCAAATAAGATGCCCAGCTTGATTCAAGCTGCTGAAATAGGGATTTTACTGGCAAGACATGGTCGGCATGCTGTTCTGAGTCAGGTGCCAAGGATACTGTGTGGCAGGATAATTTGCATTTTAGACATTAGCTATTTCATTAATTATAAAATGGCATCTGTGCTCTAACAAGATTTGTGATGTTTTTGTACTTAAAAGAACTGGATCTCAGGCAGAATGGCACAATTTATTAAAATAGTAGACATTAGGTAAATCATATAATTTTTTGATTCTGTCTTTATCCACATAAAATGATGTATCAATACCTATTGTGCTGAAAGGCTATTTAAGTAATTCAATAAAATTATTATAAAAGGCATAGAGGAAATGCAACATGCTAGCTCCTATATTTCAAACCGTTTTCTTGTTTACTCTTCTGAAATCGCACTCATCTCCTTAGTGAACCTTGAATATCTCAGGCAAAACACAGCAGGGCTTTGGTACTTGTTTTTCCTTCTGCCTTGAAAAATGTGGATCCTATAGATCTTTACTCCAGTCATTTACTCAGTGTTGCCCTTTTTGGTCACTCTAAGATTTTATCCCAACCCCACACACATTCCCTATCCTCCTTTCCTTTCATTCTCTTTTTATTTTAGAATTTGCTTTTCTATAACATATTAATATTTAACTTATTCATCTAGTTCACTGTCTCTCCAATTTGAATGTAAATTCCATGAAAGTATTAAATTTTGTGTATTTGATGACTGTCAGGTCCAGTGTCTAGAGAAGTGCCAGTGACAGAGTGCTTGATATTTTTTTCTTAAATAAATAAAGGCTATATGGGTGAAAAGTTTTTTGTTTTACGATGGAAAAAAAAGAAATTCGTTTTTTAAAAAGTGACTGCTCCTTTTTGTTTTTATATGCTTATAAGGTGAAAGTGAAGTATATTAACTTAAGAAAGCATAGAAATTTGGGGGTCAAGCAAAAAACGACAGACGCTATTTTTGTCCTGTCCTGCTGTCTTCACCTTGGCAGCAGTTTCCTGGAGCACTAGGCTGAGGAGATCTTTTATTCTGGCCAAGACACAAAGACTTTAACCAAAAATATCTGCCTTTGGGTCTTGGAGTTGGGGGATGGTGTCAAATGAGTGACAGTCTCTGTGCCACATAGTTGACATGTCCATAGTTAATATTTCAGAAACTTTTTTCAGTAGATATTTGGAAATTTAGTGTAGATTATCTTATTTAACGTAATCCGTTCAAGTCATTGAGGAGCTGGTCGCATTGACAATTCCAATCCCTCTCTAGAAAAAGATTTCCACTTACTCGATACTCAAATGAGAACCTATTAATGCCCCTAAAATTTCCACAGGCCCTTGTATAAGGAAATATAACGAATAGAACTTATAAAACATAAAGTAATTGACAAAATAACAATTGTGGGTTCTCATTATGCACATAGATTTTTTGGAACAGTTTAAGTAGTTAGATGCCATGAGATATAACACACGCAATGTCCAGAACTAGAATGAGTAGTCTACAGAGTAGAACATAGTTTATGGAGCTTTGTTTCTGTTAAAACTTGGGAGAAACTATTTGCAAAAGATGTATCTGATAAAGGACTGCTATCCAGATACCTGAATATTCAAACTCAGAAACAAGAAAATGAACAACTCAATTAAAAAATGGACAAAACAGCCCTTGCTGGTGTGCGTCAGCTGGTTGAGTGTCCTCACATGCCCTGAGAGGTTGCCGGTTTGATTCTGGTCAGGGCACATGCCCCAGGTTTCTGACTCGATCCCCAGTAGGGGCGTGTTGGAGGCAGCCAATCTATGTTTCTCTCTCCTTGATAATTCTCTCCCTCTCTTGTCCTCTCTCTCTCTAAAATCAATAAAACATATTTTTAAAAATGGGCAAAAGACCTGAAAAGACCTCAACAAAGAAAATATACAGGTGGCAGATGAGCATAAGAAAAGATGCTCTACATCATATGTAATCAGAGAAATAGAGATTAAAATGAGATACTATTGCATACCTGGGAAAATGGCCAAAATCCAAAACACTGACAAACCAAATGTTGCCAAGGATGTGGAGCGACAGAAACTCTCATGCAGGGCTGGTGGGAATGTAAAATTGATGCTGCCACACTGCAAAACAGTTGGCAGTTTCTTACAAAACTAGACATACCCTTACCATGTGATCCACCAACCATGCCAGTTGGTTTTATGCACATGAGTTGAAAATTTTTATCCACATAAAAATCTGCACATGAATGTTTACAACAGCTTTATTCATAATTGCCAAAATTTGGAAATAACCAAGATATCCTTCAGCAGGTGAATGGATAAATGAACTATTATTATACAACAGATAACAGAATATTATTCAGTGCTGAAAAGACATTAGCTCTCCCATGAGCATTTAATTCTCATTTCATCTAAGTTAAATATTGATCACAAATCTGCTTCTTCAAACTTTTCAACTAACTTTTCTAGAAAACTATGTAATGATTTTGATCAAAATTAGTATCATGCTCTGAAGTACCTTGTTATGGTAACCAGTATTTCTTACATAAAAAAAGTCTTTTCAGTTTTCTTAATTGTAGTTTTTTCTTTCTTTTCCTGACATGAGGTTATTTTTTTTTTTAGTTTTGTTTACTTCACCTTACATTTTAACATTTAAAGACATTCATAAGCATTTTTGAGCAAATTTTACTTTGTGTCAGATAATTCATATTTTGAGAGTTTTAAATGTTTTCAAAAAAATCTAAGAATGCGAATGTTTGTTTAAGAAATACTAATAGAAAAAAATTTATAATTCCAAACTCATTGGACTTGTACTTTGAGATAGCTTGTGCAGAAAATTCACCCAATATAAACCTTTATGGTGCATTGTTTATATTGTGTTTTGACTTGCTAAATATTTGTTTTAAAATTATCTATTTAAGTTTGCTTTCTTTTATTTAATGTTTATGAACAAAAATTTGTCTTTGATGTATAGAGTGCATTTATAGATCTGAAAGTCTGATTTATTGTTTTTTATTGGTACACTAATATACAATATTTAAAACTAAGACAATAGTTAGGAGCAATTCATATTATAATAAAAAGTAATCTTTTCAGTAACAAGTATTCTACACACATAAGCTTAATATCAAAATTTATTTTGAAAGTTGTAAGAGGCAGGAATCAACAATATTTAAGAAAAGAAGCTAGTCAATTTTAGGAATAATTTTAAAAGCAAGCATTTATATTGCTATATAATTTAACTAAAAAATTCAAAACAAAGAAACTTTTTGGATAAGCATTCTTATATACATATATAAGAGTTTTGTATTCTAGCATTTCAGCCATTCATGTGTAAAATAATTCTCTTAAAGTGCTTCAAATATTGAAAATAGGTGAATATATTTAGCAAAATAAGAATTCTCTATTTATGATTTCTCCCCTTTCTTTGGGGGTGGTGTTGTTGTAGGACTACAAAAGTGTTTTTTAGTTCAGCTTGAATATCATGCATTGAAATGAGCAGATCTGAATTAATAAGGTCATGAGGTCTAAGTAAAATATAAGTTTTTCTGTGAATTTAAAACTGGATGAAAACAGTTGCTACGTCAATTTTTTCCTCTCCACACACATTCTCTGGCATAGGCTTGTAAAATCTAGATGATTTTTTTTAACAGGCATTATTATTTATGGAGTTTTAGGTTGACAGAAAAATTGAGTGTAAGGTACGAATGTTTCCTCTGTACCCCCTACTTCCCACTCTTCTCCACGCGGCCTGCCGGACTGTCAGTGTCCTACAGCAGAGCAGAACATTTGTTACAGCTGATAAATTTACATTGACATGTCATTGTCGTACAAAGTCTATAGTTTACATTCAAGTTCATTCTTGGTGGTGTACATTTTGTGGGTTATGGCAAAAGTGTACTAGAGATTCCTTTTCTCCGAATCCTCCCCAGCACTTGTTTGTTGACTTGTTGATGGAGCCATTCTAACAGGTGTGAAGTGACACCTCATTGTGGTTTTAATTTGCATCTCTCTGATGATTAGTGACTTTGAACATTTTTTATATGTCTCTTGTCCATCTGTATGTCCTCTCTAAGAAGTGCCTATTTAGATTCTTTGCCTGTTTTTTAATTGGATTGTTTGTTCTATTTAAAACCTGAATAGGCTGATTACTGCTGAGTTCCTTATATATTTTGGATATTAACCCTTTATTAGATGTGTTATTGGCAAAGGTGTTCTCCTACACAGTGGGCTTCCTTTTCCTTTTGTTGGTGGTTTATTTTGCTGTGCAGAAGCTTCTTATTTTGATGTAGTCCCATTTGTTTATTTTCTCCTTTGTTTTTCTTGCCCTAGGAGATGTATTAGCAGACATATTGCTCTGAGACATGTCTGAGATTTTGCTGCTGACATTTTCTTCTAGGATTTTTATGGTTTCATATCTCACATCTAAGTCTTTTATCCATTTTGAGTTTATTTTTGTGTATGGTGTAAGTTAGTAGTCTAGTTTTATTTTTTTGAATCTATTTGTCCAATTTTCCCAACACCATTTACTGAAGAGACTGTCTTTACTCCATTGCATATTTTTGCCTCCTTTGTCACTCATTTTGCCTCCTTTTGCCTTCCTGTCAGAGATGCAAGGTAGGACTCTTCTTTGGAGTCAATAGTATGCATTGGGTGACGTGTGTGAGAGTTCTCTTGTCTAGCCTCCCAACTCCATCTAGAATGAGGTTTCTGTTTATTAAATTTTCATACTCACTCAGGGACTCTAGAGAGCAAAGAAAAGTTTTTCTTCCCCTATAGTATGTTAGCATTAGTATGTAGAATTTTAGATTATAGTTTTCTGAAAATTGTTTAGAAGATATAAAGTGAGGGCACATTTTTAAATACATATAAAAATATGTTATAAATTGGTACCCAATCATTCCACTAATCAAAAAAAAGAATGCTAATTTAAAAATTATTACATGTATTTTTATCTCTAAATATGCAAAGTTAGTTTTTATATTTTTATTCCTAAATATAGTTGAAATTTGAGAACCAACTAATGACTCTAGTGAGATCATGCTAATTATTTTAAATATTATTGCGCTAAGGTGGAATTTCTGCAGTGATGCCTATCTTGAGTCTCCTACGCAGGTTTTTTAATTACTAACTCATGCAATTAAGGCTTTCCCTTATAGTATTTGATTATGACATTTACCATGTTGCATTGCAGTTATTGGCTTACCTGTGGTTCTCCTCACTGCCTTGTCCTTGAAAAAAAATCTCTTTTGTATGCATAATCCCAGAGCCTAAAATAACAAAAATAATAGTAAATTATTATTGAATGTAACTGATTGCTTACATTGAATCTACTGGCTTGTTCACCTATCTGAATATAAAATACAGTCTCTTATTCTAATTGTTGCTAGATTCCAGTTTTTGTTCTTCTTACCCACAATAAAAGGAATAACATTACTTTTATCTTTTGACTTTCTAGTACAACGGTACCTTGGTTTTCGAACGTCTCCATTGACGAACATTTCAGTTTACAAACGCTGTAAACCCAGAAGTAAATGCTTTGGTTTTTGAACATGTCTCGAAGTAGATCATGCCACAAGGCTTCCGCTGAGTGCAAGATCCTGAGGCCTTGCTGTCGGCTGTTGATCCCTCGGTTTTCAAACGTTTCAGAACTCGAATGGTCTTCAGAAACGGATTACATTCGAAAACCAAGATACCACTGTATAAACATTAAAAAAATAAAAGATACAAACACAATTTCCCTGATTCCTCCCCCACCACCATCCAATTTCTCTCTGTTAGCCTATAACAATACACACATATAAATTTTTCATAATTATTTCTTTATTGTCATAAGATTTGTGTTTGGATTCCCAAGGTGATTTCTACCACTATTTCAAAGATTTAACTATATAAAGAAAAATTTAGCAGATTTAGGAAAACAGAACAAAGAATAAAAAATTCAACATTGAAGATGATTAAATCTACTAATATGCTAATTATTGAAAAACATTAATCCAGCAATTAATGATAAAGGTCTTAAATCCCCCTTATTCTTTTTTCTGGCAATTTTTCAGAATATAAGTTTTAAAAGGTCAAGTTAGATACTCATAAACACAAGAACAGCTAACAGCACTGAGAGACATCACCATGGGTGGTAGATATTTTGTGAAAACAGTTTTAAGTTAAATGAGTTGTGATGTTCAAATAAAGGTTCTGGTTTAATTTAGTTTTCTCTCTCTTTAAAATATAAAAAGACAATACTTGTGCTGATTGCCTGCTTTGTAGTAATTACAAGACAATTTCCTTTGAACAGTGTCTGTCTCTTAATCACAAGTAACAGCGGGTACTGAGTAATTGATATGCCACACATCTTATTCTGAACAACACCCACAAAAAAGCTACATAAAAAAATGCTAAAGTGTTCCCAATTAAATAATGATGCTGCTTTTTTCTCACTTGATTTAACAAGTGTAGAAAACTTATTGGAAATGCATTCTGAATTCATGTATTTTCATAAATATAGGTTGTTATTAATAAATGAAGAGTAAAAAAATAAATGAAAAGAAAAAAAATCTCTATTCATCCTAAGAGAGTATCACCCCTTTCTGAGGTTATACAACAAAAGGGTAAGTCTCTCTTAAACAAGAAGCTATGACAGAAACAAACAATGGTATTAATGCTACTATTATAATAATCTTTTAAAAAAAATGAAAGGAGGGAGACCAAAGAATATAGACATTCCATTGATACAGCTTTGCAGAAAGGCTGCATTTAACACTCTCCATGTCTGTTCTCAGTTGATTGATGGGAGGAGGGACTAGACCAAAACAGTTTAGATGCATGCCCACTAAGGTCTGAATGACGTGGAAGGTTAATTGCCTGTCAATCACACCTGAAAAAGGAGTCAGTGCCCAAGACGGGCATGGCCACTGCAAGCTCAAAAAAATCTAAATATATAAACTTCTAGACAAAAGAGTCACTCTCTCTTGGCTCCAGGGCACCTGGCTCCTGGGACTGCTGCTGCAGGGGGCTGTGCTCTCCTGCACACATGGCCCAGGGCCATGTTGGGCTCCACAAATGGACTAATGGACTTTAATCTGGTCTAATTGCTGAACTTCACCTGGCTGCAACATAGAAGGGAAACTCTCTACACTGGCCTTGTTTCTGGCTGTGCTAAACTCCCAGCTTCCTCCTCTTTCAGGACTGGCTTATGGAGAATGGAACTTTGGAACCTGAAGAATGTAACACTATCCAATAAAACCTTCCACATTCCATCTTCCCATGGGGACTTCTGAAAATGCTTCTTTCAGCGGCCCCCCAAAGACCTTGCTCCCCCAAATGACAGAGTAGTTTCATCCACCAACAACATTAATACATTAAAAATGAATAAAAAATAAATACATTTATACATCAAGCGCCATGATGTATTTTTAGCAATATAAATGATAGTGAAATGTTAAGATTCAGTAGTGAGCAGGCAGGCTAAATAGCCATCTCAGATGAGTAAATAAAGAAAAAATTAAATTTATTAAAAGGGGATGGGGTATCCAAAGGGAGGGTCTACACAGCACTGAGCCAAAGGGTACTGGGTCCATGATGTCAGCAAAAAATATACTTGATACAATGGAACAAGAAAGAGTATAGAAGCAGCAACAGGAGAGCCTAGGCTGGGCTGCTTTGGCTCATTAAGAAGTTGGAGAGAGAGAAGGGGACCTTGGAGACAAGTTCAAGGGGTAAGCCTGGGATGAGCTGCTGCTGCCCATTGTTCCCCTGGTTGTAAGTCTCATTGGGTCCCCTCAGAGGGATGGAAATGGTGCTGCAGTGCTCCCCTTGAGGGAGAGGGGACTGGGTCCTTTGCCCTGAGTGTATTTATCTCTTTGTTGCAGGTGTGAATCTTAGGGGAGGTCTCAGGGGAGGGTCTCAATAGAATATTCATCAGCTTTCCAGGTGTGCTTTTTCAGGGTGTGGTCTCCACTGATTGGTCGGTGTCATGGCAGTGGGTCATTAGCCAATGTATCTGGTCCTGAGTCTGCCAGGGGGCGACACTTGTCTAGTTTAGCTGCTTACTTGGACCTGGAGCTGAAATACAGCTGAGGCCTAGATGTTATCTTTAGGGAGGACCACTCAGGGAGTCTAAGCCACATGACCAGTGATACACTAGGGGAGGTTAGATTACCCTGGAAACAAGGTTCTTGCTAGGCATCTGGGGCTTCCTGCCCTGGTGAGTCTCTGTAACTGGTTTTCTGTACCTGACTTCTGTACCTGGCCCATCTAATAGACAGAATATTCTGTCAAGAAGAAACCTGTCTAAAGTTTAGTCTTCAGGAACATTAAGGTCATCTTGATCAATTATACAATAACACAGGGTAACTATTAAATGAATGAGGTAGTAGCAAGAAGGCATCATTATGGTACTTTTTGAATCTTCCCTAATCTCCTCAGGGATAAAATAGAAAGTAGGATGGAAGAAAAAAATCCTTTACCAAAGCTATATAACAAAATACCACAAGTCCCATAAGTAATGCAAGTGGGGTCAAACCACCAATGGCAGGAGAAAGGCATATATAAAAGTCTAATTAAAAGTCTAATGAGCAGTAGGCAATGGAGGGAAGACAGGAGAGGCTTCCATTTATCTTAAGAACCAGGTGACCTAGCAATCATCAACTATTCCTCACACTGAGAGGAGGACAGTCACATAGAAAGGAGGCCTCAACTGTTGTTCTGTGAACTGCAGTTTTAGCTGGAAAATGTGATTAAAGGGGATGGGAACAAGATATTGAAGGGTTTAGGAGGTTGCCTGAACCCACAGCTCTCTCTGAAATTTTCCAAAAAAAAAAAAAAAAGAATTAAGTGTACCAGAGGGAAACCCCCAGGGAATGGAAAACTCAAATAGATCATGGCAGGTCATCTGATGGTAAAGGAAAGAGATCTGATTGTAAGTGGAAGAAAGAATAGAGGACTCAGATATTATATAAAGTATATGACAAGAGGATATAGTTTATATTACTTTATGAGAACAAGGATAGAAGGAATACTACAGACGTGAAGCTTGAAAAGCCATCCTGCGTTATCTTGACCCCTGACAAAGTTTTTTTTCAAAAGTACAGGAAAATTTCAATTTACTTAAGAGAATAGAAAAGACTATTAAACTCAATTCAATGATGTTTGTAGAGTAAAACAATCTGAATGCCATCCTTGAAGAAAATGAAGACATACCAGAAGAACACGGCAACAAACTAGAAGCAAACAGCTAAATAAGCTACATGATATTAGGAAAATGAAACAAATATGAAAAAAATATAAATCAGAATTAATAGCACTGAGAAATAAGACACCTGGTCAATAGGAGGAAGTTAAAATGCAGTTTGTTTGCTCTAGAAAAATCAGTAATATTAGGAAAAGTTTTCAGAAATCAAGACTAAACCAAAAGTAACACAAGAATAAACAGACATCTTTAAAAGTATTTGTTATGGATTAAATTGTGTTCCCTCAAAATTCATACTTTGACACCCTAACCCCAATGTGGCTGTATTCAGAGAGAGGACATTTAAGTAGGTAATTAAGTTAAATGAAGTCATAAGGGTAGGGCCCTAATCCAATAGGACAGTTGTCCTTGTAAGAAGAAAGAGCCACCAAGAGTCAGGTACACTGAGGAAAGGCCCTGTTGTGAGCACACAATAAGAAAGTTACCATCTGCAAGATGAGAGAGGCCTCAGAAGAAACCAACCCTGAGAAGACCTTCATCTTGGACTCCCAGCCTCCAGAACTTTGAGAAAATAAGTTTCTGTTGCTTAAGCTACCCAGTGTGTGGTATTTTGTTATGGAAGTTTGAGTAGGTTAATAGAATGTTTGAAGAAAAATACATGATGTAAAAGAAAAAAATTTTAATTCCAACAAAAATTTTAAAAGAGATATAAGAATTTTTGAGAGATGTTTTTAAATATAGAAGACAAGCTGAAACTTATTCTAATCTCAAAGAAGATAATCAGAGCAATATAAGAAAATTACAAAAAATCATAATCTCCCCCAAAATTAAAGTAAAAACAAATGTATAGCAACTATTTTAAAGGGCACATTGTTTAACTAAAGAAAACTACTTTACTATAAAAAAAGGAACAAAAATAAATAAATAATTTGGTCACACAACAGGCAAAAGGGTCACTTTTCAGGGATAGAAAGTCAGATTAGTGTCAGGCACTTTGATGGCAACATGTTGTACCAAAAGAAAAAAAAAAACGAAGTAAATATGAATGAAAATGTGAACCTGGGATATTATGTGTAATCAAATAGACCTTCAAATATAAAGGTCACAGAACAACATTTAGGATAACACAGAAACTCAGGGAAACATAATATGATTGAAGAAACTTTATCAAAAGAAACAGAGGGCACTATGTAAATATTTTAAAATTAAGGCAAAAAGGAGACATACAGTAATTGACAATGTCGATTTGATAAAATTATTTAAAAATGTGAGGAGTTTAGAGGGAATGAGAATACATGGAGAGTTGAACAAATTTATGAATTACTTTAGATAGAGGTTGATAAAATAGAACTTGGAACAAATCCAGGTTGCCACCTATTTTTGTATATAAAGATTTATTGGAACCCAGCCATGTTAATTCTTTTACATGTTGTTAGAATACTTTCATGTTACAAAGGCAGATTTGAGCAAGGGTGATAGGTTGTATGGCCCATAAAGACTAACATGAAATATTTTTAATGTGGATCATTACAGAAAAATATTGTGGATCCTATTTTTACAGGTATTAGTTGAAATTAATGCGTATATGTGAGTGTGCATTTGTGTCTGTGTGTGTGTATTTGGTACTTGATGCTTTATGGTAAATTCCATTTCTGATTATATGTGCAAAGCTATTTTCTTTTGCTTATAAGTAGGATCCCAAATTGACAAATACTCTTCAAGAATCCCCTGCCCTATAACCATAATATACCATGATATAAATACTTGGAGGAGTCATTAAGTGATCAACTTAAAGTCAAGGATATTTCATTCTTTCTGTTTCTGGTAAAGGTAAAAGTAATAATAAATACAGTAATCTTTACTTTAAGGAACCAACTTTATTTATCCATTAAAATTACAATCAGAATTTAAACTGAGCAGTGGAACAGAAATTGTGATAAAGTGTATCCCAGAGGCAAGTTATCCATTAATTACGTAAGTAGAAATACAGAACAAGTGCCATGGAATTAGCATCGGTCCTAAAACATAAAGGATAAAGTCTCTGATATATTTTCCACATAAAAGCATTTTGCTGAGGAAGTACATAGTAGCAATAAACTACAAATAATGATTATATATAATAAGACTTCTGAATTAAAACTAACCAAGTCATCTAATTTAATCTTATGTAAAGTTAGTTGTCTGAGGTTGGCTTCCCCAAAAAACAGACTCTGGAGGGAAGTTTGCATGCAGGCAGTGCATTGGAGCATGAAGGAAGCATTGCTCAGAGGGAGACTAGAACTGCAGTGCAGTCACAGCAGAGGTGCCAGCCAGTTAATCCAGTGTGTGGGGGGTGCTCTGGAGCTAGTATTGCCGTTCAGAAAGGTCCTGCTTTCAGGCAAAGCATCCACTCTGACTGTGCCCTGTCCCGGGGCCGCCGTACGGTAAACTTGCATAAGGAGGGTCTCTTTAGCCAGCGGGTGCAACTGATGCTCATTGTCTCTTATTTTACTCATTACAATTTCTTTCTTCACATAGGCCGCTTCCCTGGTGGGGAGACCCAGAATCCTCAACCTTGAGGAATCTGGGTCCTTGATACCTATGACCTTTTCAGTCTTTGAATGCTACATTTGTTAATTTATTATCCAAATGGAATACAGTAATGCCAAGAACACCTCTTCAGATCACCAAAATTCCAAAACGAGTAAAATCCATCATCACAAACTATATCATCACGCACCACAACATATATAAAAATAAACTGATCATTCTGTGCCTCAGGCTGACATGACACAAACAATTAGCTTAGCCTTGCTTTATTTTTTTCAGAAGCAGTCACCTGGATACAGTTATATGCTTACATGAATATACCACTTGGAAGTTTTCTCTCAGTGTTTCTCTTTTGTGGTTTATTAAACCATATAATAAAGATTTTAATATATTAAGTTCCAATTTTATCTCTTTACTTTTTCAATATTCTTTTCAATATTGCCCTTTTAAAAAATCATATAATTAAAAGAAAAAAGCGCTTTAAGTGGCTGATATTAGAAATTAAATATGAATTACAATAGTATTACATGATAAAATTGCCCTCGTCTGTGTCGTAAGTTAGTTGAACTCATCTTTTCTTCTTTCTCTTGTGCCCTTTATCTATAATTTTTTATCACTCATTTCTCTCCCTTCCACTCTTGCCCTCAGCCAAACCAGTCCCCCTTCAAGCTCCCTTCTCATTTCTTTCTCTTCAATCAAGAAATGTTTCTCATTATAAATAAAGTTAAAATTTAAGAGGAAAATCGTCTGATTAAGAAAGTTGACTCCAACTGCAGCCCACTGACAACTATTTGCATTCTATATACTCACACATTTTAATAAAAATATACTTACTTCCAATTAGGAACTTTCTGACTAACAAAAACTAAAACCACAAAAACCTGAAACCTTCTGGCAGTAATGAATGAATTGGGACATTTGTAATTACCTTTTGCCATTTCTTTGCTAATGGAACCACAGTGTTTTTTTAAACAGTAATGTGGCCCTCTATTGTATGGCTTATAACTGACCTAAGTCTATAAGTTACCAGGGATGGGGAACCTTTTTTCTGCCAAGGGGCATTTGGATATTTATAACATCATTCATGGGCCATACAAAATTATCAACTTAGATCTTAATATATGGTAATGGGAGAAGAAGATATGGCACACAGAGCAATATACTAATCTTGTAACATAGAAACCCACACCTGAAACCTATACAATCATATTATCCAAAATCACCCCAATAAATTTAATTAAAAAATAACCTACTAAAATTTTGATTGAAATTGCTTTGAACCTATAAATCAATTACAATCTTAAGGATATTGTTTCTTCTGATCAAAGCACTTAATATATCTATTTTTGTAGAATTTTTTATTTTCTTCATCAAAGTAGTTTGGATTGAATATTTGAACAAATCTTGTGCATATGTTCTTAGATTTATTTCTAAGTATTTCATTTTTATTGGTGATATTTAAATTATATGTATATGTACACACACAATTACTATTGAATTTTCCAAATTTTTACTGCTATTGTATAGAAATGCAGTTTAATTTTGTATATTGATTTATATTCTTGAACTTTGCTAAATTCACTTATTAATTACTATAGGAATTTTTGGAAAAACCTACATAATTTTCCATATAATCAATTACATAATCTGTGAATGCAACAGTTATTCTTTTTTCCTTTTGAATCTGTATGCCTCCTAGTAAAATTTTATACTGAATGCCACTGCCTTGTTTTTGAGCTTAGAGGAAAAGCACAGTCTTTCACCATTAAATGTAAAATTAGCTGTAAGATTTTTTACTATGAGAATATTTGTCACATGTTTCTACAATCTAAGTGGAAGAGGAAGTCCTGAGGGACCATTTTGTGATAATGCCTTAGAAGTACCATTGCTACTTCATATGGAAGGGCCAGAGATGCTGCAAAAGAACAGTAGTGCCCCCACTGACCAGTGTTGGGGCCGAACACACAAAAAAATAAGAATTTGCTGGAAAATAATTTTTAAAAATAGGTTTTTGGTAGGAAACTTTAATGTCTTCTACAGTTACTTTTTCAGTTACAGTGGACATATTTTGTACAGTATTTTCAACATTTTATATTTCTATGGAAGTAAATACTTGCAGGTATTTGCAAACAATACAAATTAATTTTGAATATGTTTCATCCAAGGTCTTAGAATTTTTCTTTGGGTAGTTGGATTACCAATTAATACAAATATATATACACACATATACACATATACACACACACATATATATATAACATCATAACATAATATTAAATATATATAATATATACATAACATTTTCTAAACATTTATTGTAAGCATTAAGTGGACATACTGGAACTAAAATATCTATAAATAAGACATATACATGAAAAAGGACCTAAAGTACAATATCTAAAACTCAGTATGGTAAATATAACATTGGAAGAATGCACTGGGCTCTAGTATTGTAGTACTCAAAATATTTTCAACTTTTATGCTTTTATTTTGGATTAATGTTAAATGTGAGCAATGTAATGAGAACTGAAAATTTTCCTTGCTCCAATGTAATATAGAAGGCATTATATATAAGGAATTACAGTAAAGGAGAATGTGTTCAGGGTATACTCTGAAAAAATCAGAAAAAAACAGAACATTAATCTTGTAACTACTTTAAAAAAAAAAATAGAAAATACAAAGCTTATAAATACTGAAGGGCATGCTTCAGGAAACAGCAAGAAGCAAGAAATATGAGTTGAATTTTATAGGGTAATATACTCTACAGAATTGAGATTTATAACTTATTATTTAAGAATAAATTTTAAAAGTCTTTAGCAAAATGTATATCTACATTCAAAAAGTAAATAAGATTAGAATCAAATTGCTAAAAAAGTTAACAATAACATTTTTAAAAAGAAAAAAGAATAGCTGTTTTAGAAATTATTATTCAGTTGAATTACTGAATCTAGCATTGGTCTTGCTAACTTTAGAATAATATTTTTAAAGGTCTTCATGGACTATCAGAAATGAATGCCAAATCACTGATTTATTTTTAAGGGAACAACAAAGTAAATTCAGCCAAATGGAGGTTGGGGAGAGGGAGGAAGCGTGTTCACTTACTAAGATCCTGGAAAATGTTTGTTTATTTGATTGAAAATGGATTGTTTTTACTTTATTAAACATGGCTGCAATACTTTCTCTCCGCCTCTCTCTCCTTTGTATGGGATGTGCCATACTGAAGCAGTAACAGATGTCAGACGAAATGGGCACTTAGAAATATGTCGCCATGAAAGCATCTGGACTGCACTGTGACCTTACCTATCACCAGGTGCGGATAGAAAGCAACTGCTAATTTGCCATTGCATATCAGATTTAATAGCAACTAAATATCCTGTAAAACTCCTGGTAAATAGCAGTAAGAAAAACATTCTTTGAACAGTTTTGATTTGTATTCCATGTTTTCCTGAGGTTTCAGAAACCGCTGGCATTCAGCACTAACAGATGTCCCAATCTCCAGGGAATTCCAAGAGCCTATTAAACTTTTATGCAACTTATGAAGGTTAAAATACTTTGTATTGCTAACTAACTTCCCTTCTGTTCTATTCACACCTGCCTCAAATCCTTTCTAGGACAGAGGACCAGATAGATGGACTGTATAGTGATCATGATAAATGATAGATAAATGATAGACGTATATATAGAGAGATTATGCTCCTGCCTCCCCAATAAACACAAACATACAAACACATAGGTATATATTTATACACCAGTTCTCTCAAAACTACTAAAAATGAATTATATTTGAGATCGATTAGCTTCTAGTTAAAATAAAACTTTTGAATTTGAAGTGGTATCTTAATTATTTTTGTTTTTTGTTTTGGGTTTTTTTTGGTGTGTGTTAATCCTTACCCAAGAATATTTTTCCATTGATTTTTAGAGAGAGTGGGAGGGAGGAGGCGGAGAGAGAGAAGTATCGATGTGGGAGAAACACAGCGATTGGTTGCCTCTCTAAAGCACCCAGCCTGGGCTGGGGGTTGAACCTGTTACCCAGGTACATTCCCTTGGCTGGAAATTGAGCCCTCAGCCATTCAGGGCACAGGTGGACGCTCTAACCACTGAGGAGCACCAGCCAGCGCCTTAATTGTCTTTGAATCACCTACACCCAGCATGACGTTGAGCACTGATAATGACCAAGAAACAAAACCAAAATAACAACAAAAATAAAATAAAATAGTCAAAAAACAAAAACGATACTATATTTTGCAAATGGACCCCACCATTCCACTGATAAATCATTCAATGACTTCTAAGTACACAAGAGAAAATTGATTAGTAAATAAACTGGTTGTAGACATTCTTCAATTCTCACTGCATAGCAGGAAACCTATTTCACATAACCAAGGGAATTCAGGTTACTATAAAACCTTCAGAGGAGAAAAGAATTAAGGTTGCAGTGTGTGCAACAGAACTATTCCAATAACTTATCAGGGGATGTAAGCTCAGAAAACTCATCAAGAGTTACGTGAGAGTGAAAACAGAAGGATCAGGGGATTGGAGAACCCAATGAAAGTCAAAGGATTATTCAAGTTGAGGTATAAGGGTGGGAGGCGGTGAATAAAGAGGGAGATGTTTGCCATTTGAAGCTATGGAGGTTCTAAAGTATTGATAATAAGAAGGTAGTGATTTGGGGAGTTTGAAATTAAGGAACAGCAGAATAAAGATCATTACAAAAGAGAAGCTCAAGAGACTGTTTTAACACTAAAAGTTTCACCTACATAAATCTTGAAATGAATAAAAATTTAGAGACTAACAGTGAACTAGAATCAGACTTTACTAAAGATATGTAATTATGCCTTTCATTTTATGAAATTAAGGCTGAAGTTCAATTGGAATTGTTTGTCAGGTTGTTGGAAATCATGTAGTATGTAAACTGTAAAGATATGATTTTGTGAAAAATAGAAATAAAATTTCTTCAATTTTTAAATAATGTTTATAAAATAATGCAACCTATTTTTCTATAGGGAACATAGTTTTTCATTAAGAAAAGTGTAGGACAAAAATAGTTTTGGATAGTTATCCTCTTTATTAATAATGCAATTGTTAATTTGAATAATATTAATTATTAAATTTTGAGGTGCAGACAAATAAAAATCCTTCTATAAAAAATTTGTTATTTAGGATTCTTTAAGCTTATGAATATTTTACAAAATATATAATCAACAAAGTGAATGTGTTCAAAATCAGAATAATTTACAAAACAAGAATTTTTATGTCTATGCCTTTATAATAATTCAAGGAAATTTAATTCAAAAATTAATATTTTATTCTAATTCAATTGACATTTACCCTAAGAAAAATGGTTCAATTTTTTGGACAGAAATGGCACATATTAGAAGATTCATTAAATGTGTTCACTATAGCATTTGGAGGTATAAAATATACACTGAATAGAATGAATATGCAATATGAATTTTATTTTTAAGTGAATTTCCACCATTTAAAAAAAATCCATAGTTTTACATGATTGGTTGTTTTTTTACAAAGGGAGCAATATATCCAGTTAAGTTAAATTTCAAGTAGTACATTAGTCCTATGTGGGTTTTTTTAAGTTCTAAGAATGTAAAAGAAATTGAGTATTGTAAAGTTAGATGGCTGTTATATGGTTGCCAACAGTGTGAGTCTTAATTATATATTTTAAATATTTTCATAATGTTTTATTTCTTTTAAGTGGATGTACCAAATTCAACTACAATATGTTGCTAAAAAGTCTGCAAGACTCTCACTTTATTTAAGAGATAAAATATTCCAGGGCTTTGACATTGATGAGTTCTGTGGTCTTAGTCCCTCTGAGCTGAAGTTATTTATGAATAAGATGGTAGATTAACAGAGACTGTTTTATACCATTAACACCTTTCAAATTCAACAGTCTATGAACAATTTAGATATAATTGCATTTCTTACATGTGCTTAAAAAGAGCTTCAAAGAAACATTATTTTTGATCTCTGTTAACAATATCAACAAAGCAGCTCTAATAATTCATCTCAAAGCTATCCAAAATCTATAATAGATTAGAAATTAGTGACGTTTGGAAAATGAAAGCTTATTAGTATTTGTGAATCACACCATTACAATGGAGGATATTATGAAATAAATTCTCAATTGTTGTTCAGAGGGTCATAGTGATGAAAGAACATAAAATTACATTCAGGCAAAGGAAATAGTGAACTTGATTCGCATTGATTCAGTATAAATGATTATATATTTAAAATGACCATTTATAAGCTTGATGTTATTAAATAACTGGATGTTTCTATCTATATAGACCAAACATCAGGGGGATTAAATTTTTATGTTTTAAATCAATTAACACAGAAACTAGGAGCACCTACTATTTATTTGGTTACTATGGATCACATTTGATCAAATCACAAGTTTGTAACCTTCACTCCTTTACCAAATATTACTGTTAACTGCCTTAAAAATAAACAAAAATGTTATGATGTTCTCTTAAATATTTAAAATACATTAATGTAATGTAAAAAACATTATTGTTGAACAGAAACAAATACAAAGTTTGAGAAAGTCCAAGTACCATTTGTGCACATGCGAGTGCACACAGGCGCAAACACAAAAGATGACACATGCATACTTATTTAACTATGTATTTTACTTCATAACCACAAGCTAAACCCAAATTTTAACTTTATGACAACTAATATAATTCAACCACTATATTACATTCAAAGTTTCAAAACTAGTAAGAACCATCATTAAGATAGTCTAATAGAATGTTTTTTTAATATTTTAACATTTGGAGCAATATAAGCTTTGTCAATATATATATTTTTAATTTAATTTAATTTAATTTTTTAATTTTTTTTTAAATATATCTTTATTGATTTCAGAGAGAGGAAAGGCGAGGGAGAGAGAGAGACAGAAACATCAATGATGAGAGAGTCATTGATCGAGCCGGCAACCTGGGCATGTGCCCTGAGCAGGAATCGAACCCCAATCACCTGGATCCCAGGTCCACGCTCAACCACTGAGCCACGGCCGGCCGGGCAGCTTTGTCAATATTTTTAAGAATACACTGTACAACCAGGATTTATAATGTGTCTTACATTATGTAACATGACCGCATGAGAAAACATTGAAAAAATGAGTAGTTTGGAAGATAATGAAATAATGTGGGAATGATGAATTCTGCTCCATTACTTATGTAATCTAGGTACAATATTGCAGAGACAATAGTGTGGTGGAGGCCTGGGGTAGGTAGTGGGTGCAGGAAGGGGACATCTATAATATTTTGAACAATAAAAAAAATAAATAAAATAAAAAATAAAAGATCTAATGTAAAAAAAACCAAAAACCCACACACATAAGACACTAAATTTCCAAAATTTTTGCAAAGTAAATTTAAAAGTTTTCTTAAACCTCACACATTTCAGAAATTACTGATAAATTAGAGCTTTCATATATTTTTAAAATAATTTATGATGCAAATTGGCAAATTGCTTATTCTGATAATTTTTTGTTTGTTTGTTTCATGTCTTCACAGATTTAACCATCATGGATAATATGTTAAACAAGTATTACAGTGAGTTTGTTTCAGCACTTTGTCTCTTAACTCCTTTCATCCTTTAGCTTATTTTAGATTGTGATTAGCTCATCCATATCTGCTTCCTGTTTCAAATTGATTATGCTGATACTCAAAATAATGTGGTATTCTCCAAATTTAAAGTATAAAAATAATGCTGACAACTTAGCACAGACTTTTTAAGAATAGTCTTTTTTTGAGACTAACTATGTTTTTTGTTTTGTTGTGTTTTTCTGGTAGCTCCCACTAAATGGCAACGGAGCTTATCTTATTAAAATGCGTGCAAGTCAAAGAGAGTAATTTTCTTCTGCTATTATCATTTGAAACAAGTAGAATACTCATTGTGTAAAATTTCTCTAATTTAAAATGTACAGGTGTTGCTTAACTAAAATGCATAACTTTTATTGAGATTAGGATCAAACTCTAGAAACCAGGAACTAAATATTCAAGTCAATTATCAATTACTGGGACACTGTATCATTACTTGGAGCAGTAAGGTTCAAGAATGTGCCAGGCAAAGAACAGCAATGATCAAAACAAAACAAAACAAAACAAAACAAAACAAAACAAAACAAAGGAACAACAATAAAATCCCTGTGCATAGATGTTTGTACGATCCTATAGAAATATAAGGAGAAGAAACACAGCAGTAGAGGAGTGAGAATGAAAGGTGTATATATTTTTTCTTTAAGACAACTTTGCTGGTTTCATTAGAACCAAATTTATCTAAGAGGTAATTTTTAAAATAAAATAACCAATATTTCTGTCTTCTATAAGTCAAATATTCAAGATTATTACTTTAGTGACAGTATCAACACTTTCATTTATATATAATAAAAAATTACATGACAATGACATCAATAGAATAGTAAGTTATTACTCTCCCTGTTTCTCTTTTTAACATTCAAATACACCTTGCTGCTGAGTGCACATTATCATATTTAGGTTGATCTCATTCTTTTTTAAGGCAGACATTAATATTCCATTACATGAATATTATATTCTTTATGTAAACAGTATCTTTTTGTTGGACACTAGTTTTCCTCCAGATTTTCTCAGGTATTACACACAATGCTACAATGAACATCTTCACACATATAAATAAACATGCGTTTGTAATAATATCCCTATAATAAATTTAGGCAAAAAATGTGCACTGTAAAGGTTGACCAGCATTAGATTGTCCTTTAAAACACTGCCTTAATTATACTTCCATATCTCTAATTATCACCATACTGTCAAACCTTAAAAAGAGTTTTATTTTGCATAATTTTAGTGGCTAATACTGCAGTATGCTTTAAGATGCTTATTTCCAATTTATTTTTCACTGTTTATGAAGCACTTGTTAATAGCTTTTATATTTTTAAACACTGGGTTGTTGAAATTTTTTTACTGAATATTGTTATTCTTTTGTCATATTATGCACTTTTTTGTTTTTCACACAGAAATTTTCAATTATTTTATGTACTGCTATTAATTGATCATTTGCTTTAGCTTCTGCATTTTGGTTCCTTTTTGCTAGTACCATTGGCAACTTGTGTCTTTCAGATTTATGAGAGGAAAAATGTACTTCTATAGAACACAGCCACGGTGGAAATTTTGTGTGTGTTTTTCAACAAAAGTAATATTCAGACATTGAAATGTCCTGGTTTCTTCTATAATGGTCACAAAACTAGGATATAAAGTGCTCAGATATTCCTTCCAATAGCCTGCCTATCAAGTTAAAAGTAGCTTATGTTATTTCTAGGTAGAATGGAGAAAGCTAACTTCATCTTCAGTATCTCTCTCTCTATATGCAACACATATAACATTTTTTTGTATTATATGTATTGATATGTATGTATCAACTCTAGAGGTGATATGATGACATCCCTTATCCAACTGATTATTTTCCCTCATAAACCAGTGTCAAATATGTTTTGTATTAAAAGAGGTCCCTGTATGTTTCCCCATCAATCTTACACAGTTTTCTTTTTTTTCTTTTTTTTTTTTACATACTTCACTCGAAATACAACCTACATTTTAATTTAAAATATCTTACAGACTTTAGCCCTGGCCAGTGTTGCTCAGTGGTTGGGCCTGTTTTAAGGATCTCATGCAGTTCATGAAGATTCTCTTCTAAAGCCCCATCATTCAGTGATATAAACCAAGGCTCTGGTTGTCTTGGATTAATATTCTACATTAATGGAGAGGAAACAAAAAATCATAGTTATGGTGTAGTGTAAATTTCTACTTTTAAATTGCCTTCTATTTTATTCATATATTTGAGAAATAGCTGCTAGAGACACTTTCTGGTATATTAATGTGATTTCCATCTAAGATAAATTTGAAATTAAATAGGCAGCCAAGCCAATGCATTTGGATGCCAGGGAATTCCAGTGTTTGCTTTGAGGATTGTTAATTATAATACTAATTACAATATATTGAGCACATAGGCTATGCCAAATGATACATTGGACACAATATCTTATTAAATCCTCAAAGCTACCTAGCAAGGTAGGTAAGATAATTACAATCCCCATTTTATAAGTAATGAATCTAAGGTTTAGATTATTTCATTAGCAATGTTCTAATATTTTTCCATGTCACATTTATATTAAAAAGTTTCACATTTATTATGATGTATTGTACTTGGTAATTATTAAATAATTTTGTTGTGTAGTGAAAAATTAAATAATATAAAATTTATTGAAAATAAACAAATGCATTAATGTATTTTAAAGACTACACTTATTTTTTGTAAATGGAAAGTTGTACAAACTTGCTTTCATAACAATAATAATGATTAAATAAGAGAAAATAATTTTATATTCAGTAAGAATCAATATATCACTATTTGCATCTATACTTATGTAGGTGTGTAGAACAGAGGTGATTTGCACCAATCTAAACCTCCAAAGGTAGCCCTGCGTATGAAGGAAATGTATAACCCTTTTTTGGCTTCTCAGTTTATGTTACCACTTTAATTTTGGTTGGAACACATTTGTTCCTAAATTCATTATGTGTATTTACATACATATTTATATTCTGTTTTATAAATACAGAATCTCCCTTCATCCTTGGGTGATTTCTTAAAGAAACATGTTTTTAAAAAAAACATAAACAAATAAAGCTGCTTACACATTGTTTTATAGTCATGGCTTTCTTAGAGTTACATCCCTTTTTTAGAGGTCAGTGTAACTAGATGTTTTTAATCTAAAACAGTAAGAAAATAAGGTACTGGAAATTATAGTTGATCAACAATGTCACATATACTAATAAACATAATAGAAAAACAAATATTTCTAACATGATCATATATTTTTTATATAAATGGTACTGTTATATTTGCATTTTATACTCTGAGCAAAATGCTACTGCTTGTGGCTAAAGAGTGTCCTTTGAAAGGTGTCACTGTCAGAAAAAATTAATTCATGGCTCACTCTATGCATTGTCAGCATCTATTGTTATCTTTTTTTTCTTCCTCCCTGTCATTCAGATTAATAACATAAGTGGTGCTATATGCTTACAGCTTTCTTCTCCCTGTCATTGGACTCAGACTTTCCTTTACACAAGTAATTTTTCTTCAGCAAATTTAAATGTACTGCAATATATCTATGTTTAGTTGAAAGTGCTATAGGATTGTTTCTCTCTGGCAACTCTTATTAAAACTAATTTAATAGACCTCTTCTTGTTGTAGCTTTTCATTTCCTAAACACTGCATTGCAGAATGAATTTTAGGTATTACAACTGTTTTTGGTCATAGTCAGGCAGTAAAATTATTACAACATTGTTTTTGACATCTTTTAAAATGAGCTTTTTATTAAAAATATTAAATCACTAACAACATACACAAGATAATCACTTCTCTTAAGCCTCATGTTTATGAAATTCTTGCCAGCTCTTTATGGAAATCATCCACATATTATGAAACTATGCTTGGAATACAGTTAAAGTGGTAAATTATATTTTATTCAAACATAAATATAATCAAAGATATGTTATGCTTAAATGTGTATGTATTAGGTTCAAAAGAAATTCAGTGCTTGTTCCAAGCGACAAGGAAAAGAAGAGAAACCTTACATTCATATTTACTCATAAACCCAGAAGCAAGAAAGTAAGGTAGATAATTTATGGACGTCTAGGCTAGATTTTTTGAAGATGCTGATACAAGTTTTAATGCAGGAAACAAAAAACTACTGCAAGTATTTCAAACACATTATAATTGTTAGAAGATTTGGAACTGAAGTCAGAACACTGTCACTGGGTTTCAAGTTTATGCCATTGCAACTACTGTTGCAAACTAGAAGTCAACAAACAGGTGTTGCAGCCACTCAGAGTTCAGAAATCTGCAGGAAACCAACTGCTGATTTCACGGCTGCCCTACACCCGTAAAGCGTGCTCTTACACATTGAAACACAAGGGCTTTCTGTTGTACTAACTAGCAGCAGTCTCCACTGCAGTTTGGGGATACATTGGTTCTGCCTTCCTCTGCCTTCCCACTCTGGCATGGCCTCACTTCCTTGAAACAATCTAAATCACATCGCAAACTTTAGTGGAAAGAGAGTCTGGGAATGTAGCCTTTGATTCCTTCAGTCCTTGCAATATGGTGAGCGTGGGATGCAGTGGTGAGAAGGAATGCTGAGCGTCAGTAGACAGTAACTAGTATAGCAAGTATTTCACTGATAAACAGGTTGCTCCTACGGGGTCCACTTTCCAGGCAAAGAGACTGCCACAGAGTCAGAGATGTGCTCTTCAGCATTGTATTGTGTTGTGTCTTCCGATTGCTCTCGTCAGCTTTATGTGAACTCTTTTCCTTTAAAGGGGAAAGTGAAAATTTGAACATCTAGACCATTTTATCAGGATCCTGGAAGGAGGGAGATAAGACATTGAATCTTTATGCCTTTGCATTGTCTCTCAGTGAGCCTAAAGAACTCTGGTTTTCCCAAATCAGGAAGGAGGGTTGAGGCAAAGAGACGTTCATTCCTTGAAAACCTCTTGTGACACCTGGGTGCTACAGAGAGACCTCTAGGAATTTACTTTTACTCCTTTGTATAATCTCTGCCTTTATGTAAGGGAAGAGTTTGAATTTGTGACTATCTTCTAACTAATAGAATGCAGCAGAAGTGATGGGATGTCACTCCTGAAATTCCATAAAATTGCATATCAAAGGTGAGGGAATATCACTACCATAATAACGCTATGTTATATAATATAGAACACCATCTTGATAATTCCTTCTCTCTCTCTCTCTCTCCCCATTGCTAACTTTGAAGAATCAAGCTGCCATGAATGCTTCAGCTGCAAGAAAATAATTACTTCCAATAACGTGTATGAGTTGGAATTGTATCTTTCTCCAGTCAAGCCTTTAGATGATTACCCTGTCCTGAGTAGCATCTTGAATGTGACCTCACAGAAGACCCAGCTAAGCCATACTCAGGTTGGTGACTCACAGGTACCATGATATAAGTATGTGATGTTTTTAAAATGTTTAGTTTTCTGTGATTTGTCCAACAGTAATATAAAATTAATGCATGGAGATATGAAGAGTTGTAAATGCACTAGAAAAAGAGCAATTTCAGAAGAGAATAATCTTCAGAAGAGGTGGTTATATTAATGGGGTAAATAAATTACCATGAGTAAATTATTATATGATACCCAAGTTTATGATATTATGGCTTACAAACTCCTCAAATCCTTCCCATGATCTCTTCTCAGGACAAAATAAGATTCAGGTATTTTGATAGCGGTGAAAGGAATGCTAGCATGTTCTTTGCCCTTAAAAAATAAACATAGAGTCATTTGGGGGAATACAGATCAAAGTGTGAATATTGTTACAAAATATTGTTGCTAGCTTTGACCTTATCATTGTTTTCTTTGTATAATTCAAGTTAATTTAATGTCCATTCTAATGAAGAATTTAATTTGCAGTGATTGAAATTAAGTAAAAGTAATAATGGAATTATGAAAAACCTGTACCATATGTCAGTGTAAAAGCACTTAAACTTATGCAGGATTTTTATAAAAATTTATTTGAGTCAAACAGAGGATATGCCTGGAAGCAAGATCTCAACAGACTGAGATAAATGCTTCCGAGAATAACAGCAGCTTCTTTTACGCATTTGAGATTAAGGAGGAGGGCATAAGGAAGATTTCGTGAAAGCGGGTTAAAGCAAGGCGGGGACTGGATCAGGAGGGTTGACACTGTGTGTTCTCTTGAGGGTCATGCCTTAGTAGGAGGGGTCTGAAAGCAAACATTTCAAATGGGTATTAAGTTAGATTCACAGAAACAATGGGAAGGGCTTGTTTAAGGCAAAGATAAACCTTTTACTAAAGAAGTTAAATGCCTGGCTTGTGACTACCCACCATGGCATGCCCCAGTTAGGAATTTATGATCAGATCACCTTGTGAGGTTACATTCCATAGAGCCCCTTTATTCACTCATAAAAAGATATCCTTGATCAAACACATCTGGTAAACACTAGGTTAAACTGTTTCTGTTTCTGTATTTGGTTGTTTGTTATTGGCAGTGTTGTTAAGTTGTGTATTTGTTTTACCTCCATGCCTCTGTGAGCCTTGACTATGCCTTGACAACCGACAATGTAGGAAGATTAATTTCTCAAATTTATTTGACTAGGGTAGGTTTGGATCACAGAACACCTAATATTCCATACAGCCTGAATTCCTCATGACCTTCCATAGTTTATGGGTTAGACCCACAGCTATGAGATTAGCCTGTGACTTATTAAAAAATTGCTTTTAAAAAAATCTCTTTTTAACCACATACACACACAACTCTATCTTGGGAATTCTAATTAAAATATAATGAGAGAATCTACTAAATAGGACTGGGATATTAGGCAAGAGTAACTAAGCCACATTAATAATGATACAAAAAAACTATAGTCCACAAATAACTTCTAGCAGTGTCCTCTAGGGTTCCCTGAGTTCTTTTATAGTCTCTCTGACGCTCTGTAGAAAACCGCAAGCACTGCCCTCATTCTAGATAGAGACATGTCTATCTTAGGTAATAAACAACTTTTTGTAGCTAACAAGACCCTTACCAAAAAAATGATGCAAACCCACAATAAAACATTTTTAAATCTCACCATATCCAGTTACTGTGTGAATCTTGTGAGCAATACACACATGCTATGGTGTCCTACCTGACTAATAAGTTGGATGATTCCAATGTTTTAGGTTTTTGTCTAATATTTTCTTGGAAAAAATGAACTGCATTGAAAATACATTCAGATGAATTTTTCAAGAATTGAACATTAAACATGGATTTCCATAAGGTGTGTTTATAAGATCGAGTTAGTGGAAGTCTGGTGCAGTTTACTTTGAAGTGAGTGCTTTGTCAGGCATGTTTACCTGTTATCTCTTAGCACAGCAATTGTCAAACAATAGGTATTTTGGTCACTGTAGTGCTGTAAAAGGGAAAACATCCAATTACCATGCCAAGGAAATGTTTTTACTGCAGCCAAGAGCTAAGACAAATGTCTAATACTGAAAATAATGTTTCAAGATTTCTCTAAGTCATTCTGCCTCTGTTTTAAGAAGAGAAAAGTCACTTTATCATATGTTAATTTGCTAATTTCAGTTTCTTCTGCTACTCATAGACATTATAATTTACCATTCTAGCAAAGCTGATTAGGTTAGGTGGCTCAGGGCCAGCAAGCTCCGTGAATTCCAATTTCTTCTAATATCAGCTTCATTCCTTCGCAGTTAAGTAGAGAGGCCTGGTGTGTATACTCCCTAATGGTGCATTCAGAACACGGTACTTTCAGAAAGTCAACCAATCTGCTGCACTGCATTTTTAAATTTAATTCTGTTATCCCTTCTGTTTAAAGTTAAGAATTAGACTTGTATAAAAGAGAATCATTGTCTGACAATTAGTACAGTGACTTTTCAGAAACCTATCAACCAAACCTCACGCGGCTGCTCATCATTATCTACATATCTTGCAACTCCAGGAATTTAACAGGCTGTGAACAAACATACGATGTCCAGCAAGTCACATTACTTCTTCATAATGCATTAGAAGGTTTATATCAGATAATGCCTGTACAACATTTAGAAAAGTGTCTATTTCATAAGTGTAAAATAAGTGTTAACTAGTGTTATTGCATATTTATCAATATGCATCCTTGTTATGACTTACTTTAGCTGAAGTCAGTAAAGAATCTTTATTAAAATAAAAAAATCATTGTCATCCATGTGTTAATATTTTCTAGTGTTATATGAAAGAACTTTCCACATAAACTGTCTATTTTATATCCTCACTAAATATTGCACAGATATTTTTTAAAATGTGATCTCACATAGGATTTGAATTTAGGCAAATTACTATTGCACCCTGCTATGCTACATAGAAACTATGACTTAGAACCAGTCATCTGATTTCACTGAGCTTCAGTTATCTCATATGCAAGCTCAAATAAAAAGTAGTATATGTTAAGAGAATTATAATGAAGGCCACATAAAATGAGATAATGCATCCAAAATACTGAGCATATTGGTTTTTTCAGTAAAGGATCCATAAGAGATTTTAGTAGACAAGGGTAAAAGAAAGCCTGTCAAGAAAGCTTGGCAGTAGTTTGGATGACAGATGACTGGGGCTTGCCAAAGTGGATTATACTGATTATGAAAAAGGTGATTAGAAGTCAGATTTCAGATAGATTTTGAAGGTAGAGTTGAAAAGAGTTACAAATGAATTGTATATGACTATGAGAGTTGTAAAGAAATAGAGTTCAAACAATTCCATAAATAGTGTCATAACTAAGATAGAAAATATTAAAAAATGAACATGTGTGTTGCTGGCAGGGGTGGGGGTGGTTCAAATCAAGAACTGTCTTTAGGCACATTAAATTTGATAAACTTTTGTGAAAGTTGACATAAGTAGAGCCATTTTAAAATGGAGCCAGAGCAGCCATCCTGGAGGAACTGTCCTGTAATTCTTGCTCCTTGAAAGTTTGGGCTGTTTAATCTGCATCAGACCTTTGGACTGGGCCAAACCAATATTGTCTTCCAAACAACTGTTTGTAAATCCCACAGGAAAGCAGACATCCTGACCAGAAGGACTGATAATTATGGACTCTCTATCTGAAAATAGAATTAGTAACCAGCCACATACAGCTAAAGAATAACTCAGCCTGTTAGCACCATTAGGAATTTCTTTTTTCTATTTATGTACTTACTACTTTCCTTTTCTCATAAGACTTCTTTGCCCTTAACTCTGTAACTAGGACACTATTTGGGTTTCTGCCTAAATATGTGCTCCAAAATTGCAAATCTTTGATTCCAAATAAACACTTATTGCTTCTCATTTCAACCTTCTACTTTTAGGTTGACACTTTTAAAATTTCCAAATGGTGATGTCAAGTATTTAGGTGAATATATTTTTCTGCAACTAGAAAAGAGATTGGGGCTCTAGGTTAACATTATAGTAGGGAGTCACTACTACAGAGACACTATTAGAGTCAGGAAAGTGAATGATATCACCTAGGAACTGAGTGCAAATAGAAATGACAAACCGTTTAAGGACTAAGCCTTAGGCTATGCAAAATTTTATACTTTGGGAAAGGAAGGGGAATTGAATTGAGCAAAGAAGGCTAAAGAATCCTGGCTAGAATGATAGAGATAAAACCAGGAGTATCCTGCGAAAGTTTCCTCTATTCTTAGATTTCAAAGTGTTTTTGTAGTGAAATATTGTGGGATTTTTTTCAAGTGATTTTTTCATCAGTTGAGATGATCATGAAGGTTAGGGGGAAGAATGATTAAAGAACTAGAGAATTAGATGATAGTAAAGCCACTATAGTGGATTTTTTTCAAAGTTCATTAGCACTTCAGCTTTCATTTAATAGAAAAGTCAAAGAAGACTAAAGTTTCTACCACTAAAGCAGATTTTAAATAGAGAACACAATACTTGAATACAACAGACAGCTTCAAGGCAGCCAGATGCCAATGAGAACAGAAGCTCATTAAGCCAAGTGCAGTTTTTTGCGTGGTGCTCTTCCTCTTGGATATTTCCTATTTCTTCTAAAGAGAAAGGGACAGATAAGAATCTAGACAAATAAGGCTTCTGGGAGATGGAAGTCTAAATAGTTTAGGCCATCCATGAGGATATAAAAGTTACAGTTTAAGTTTACTAGAACAGTCAGTACCTTGATTTACCAAGATATTAAAGGTAACGGAATGCAGAGAAGTAAGACTGATTTTCAGTATCACGTTTCCCCTTCAAAGATTCAGGTGATTAAATTGCAAAGGCAGAAAGATTAGATAGTTAGGGTTTTGCTATTGTGAACGTGGCAGTAGTAGTTTGATTTCAAAGATGTATTTCCACATTTATTAATTGATATATCATGTGGATTTTGTATTGATTCACACAACAGACTCTAACCATATTGCTTTAATATGACCTGTTCTCCTTTCTTTCCTTTTGAATTAAACATCGTCTAGCACCCTGACTGACTCACCTCCCTCTCCCTTACACATCTACTCCCTTAATCATTAAGCTTTCAGTACAAGGAGGTTCTGGTCAGCATCAAATAATCTTAGGAACAAAACCTTGGGTCTGTTGTCCACAGAGGGAATTTCAGTCAAACTAGAGATAACACGGAGACCTCAAACGTGTTTCAGCTATAGACCTAGAAACGCTGAAGAACCCTACCAACCACACCCTTGAAAAACCCAACAGAGTGATGCCATGCCTGATATCTGAATCAGATGCAATGAATAACTACTTGCCTACCCTAATGCTGATCAATCAATAAAGACCAAAACTGTAACCATGACCTTAACTCCCTTAGTGCCCTGTATAGCCCATCTCCTAGAAGCCTTTGAGAGCCAGATTTCTGAGCACAGGCTTACCTGTGAATCCAGGTGTGGTGCCATTTCCTTAATTAATAAACTATTATTTTCTTGGCTGCAAACTCCTATTTGTGTTTGATTGGGCTTTGGTGTGTGCAGGTGAATGAACCCCTTGAGGTGTTGATGGGTATCAAAACCTCTCCCACATCCTGTATGGCTTTCCTGAAGTGTAATTTGACTGACCACTCTATTTAAGATGACACCCCTTTCCCTTCCATGATTTATTCTCTTCACAGTAATTAGCATTATCTAATATCTTATATATTTCACATATTTTGTGTATTGTTTCTTTACATCCATGACAGAGTTTTGTGGGTTACATAGACCCCCTAAAATTTATATCCTTGGTACATGAGAGTTTGAACTTATTTAGAAATATCATCATTACAGATGTAATTAGTTAAGATTAGGGTACAGTGAAGTAGGATGGATCATTATTCCAATATCTTTATGAGAAGAGAAGAGACACAGGTAGAATGCCATGTGAAGAAAGAAGCAGAGATCGCACTGTACTGCCATAGGCCAAGGCATTGCTAAAGACTGCTGACAACCACTGGAAGCGAGGAAAGGGGAATGGAACACAGCATTCCTCTGAGATCCCAAAAAGGAGTCAACTCTGCCAACATCTTGATTTCATATTTCTCTCTTCCAGGGCTGTGAAAGAATATATTTTTGTTATTTTAGGCAATGCAAATTATGGTATTTTGTTTCAGTAGGCCTAAGAAACTAATAATACAGGATAAGATCCTTGAGAAGAAAGATTTTTATTTTTATTTTTCACTACTGAAACCCAGCTTTCTGGTTATAAAAATTGTATTGCTATCATTATTACATAGCTTCCACTTCTTGGGATAGCACTATAAGTTATATGTATTTATTTGTATAATCTTTTAAAATTCTCTCAAACACCTTTGAGCTGTTTTACATGAAGAAAGTATTTTTTGTTTGTTTCTTTGTTAAGTCACATAATGTTGACCTGTAATTCAAATTAGAGTTTATATTTTTCCAAACAATTTGTTTTCAAACAATGTTACATTGCAATATTAAAGTTTCCTTTCCCCTTCTTCCTCCTTAGCCTCCCGATCCAATTCACTTTCCTCCCTTCTTCCTTCCTCCCTCCCTCCTCTCTCCTTCCCTCCCTCCCTCCCTCCCTCCCTCCCTCCCTTCCTTCCTTCCTTCCTTCCTTCCTTCCTTCCTTCCTTCCTTCCTTCCTTCCTTCCTTCCTTCCTTCCTTCCTTCCTTCCCTCCTTCCTCCACCCTTCCTTCCTTACTCTCAACTGCTATCTCAGTCCTTTCTTTGTAGCAAGACTGAAAAATGGAATTTATATCTTCATTTATTATGAACTATAATCTCTTCAGCAGTGTGAATATGCTGTAGTAGCAATACTGCAATTTTCATGATTTTTTATGCTTTTTTATTATTGACAGTATTACAGATGTCCCCCATTTCCCCCCTTATCCCCCTCCACCCAATCCCTGCCTCAGGCCATCCCCACACTATTTTCTGTGTCCATGGGCTATGGATATATGCATATATGTTCTTTGGTTAATCTCTTCCCACCCCCTCTCAACCCGCCCCTCCTCTCTGAGATCTGTTACACACATCCAGCATCCAGGTCTCTGAACCTGTTTTGTTCTTCAGTTTATTTTGTTCATTAGATTCCACATATAAGTGAGATCATGTGCTATTTTTATGTCTCTAACTGGCTTATTTCCCTGAGCATAATAATCTCCAGGCCAATCCATGCTGTCTAAAAAGGTAAGACAACCCAAGGACACGCACAATGGTGGGGAGAGGAACTGGGGAAGGGGATGGGAGGGGTGGAATGGGTCACTGGGGAGAAAAAGGGACATCTGTAATATTTTAAACAAAAATAAAATTTAAAAAATAAATAAATAAATAAAAATAAAAGGGTAAGAGATTATTTTTTACAACCACATAGTATTTATACAGCTGCATATGTAAATGTACCACAGCTTTTTTTTATTCATTCATCTACTTATGGGAACTTGGGCTGTTTCCAAATCATAGGTATTGCAAATAATGCTTCTATGAACATAGGGGTGCATGTATTCATCTGATAAAGGGTTAATTTCCAAAATATAGAAAGAACTCATACAACTCAACACTAGGAAGACAAACAATCCAATTAAAAAATAGGCAAAGGGCGTGTATAGATTCTTCTTCAAAGTGGACATGCAGATGGCCAATAGACATGAAAAATGCTTAGCATCACTAATCATCAGAGAGATGCAAATTAAAATGACAATGAGGTATCACCTTACACCTGCCAGAATGACTACCATCAATAAATCAACAAACAAGTGATGGAAAGGAATATGGGGAAAAGGCAACCTTAGTACACTGCTGGTGAGAATGCAACCTAGTGCAGCCACTATGGAAAACAGTATGGAGTTTCCTCAAAATATTAAAAATTGACCTGCTATTTGACCCAGTGATCCCACTTCTGGGACTATATCCTAAGAAATTTCATTATTTTTTAATATTTAGTCAAAAAGCATGTTAAATCCTCCTTCATTTTTGTTAAATGACTTTTATTATTAACTTTCTAGATAATGAAATATCCAGAACTTTAAATTAAATAATTCACCACATCACCATCTCAATTATGTTTTCAATTAATGTATGTATTATCAATTCTTACAAATCTGTTATTTTGTTCATTATACGACTATGCCATGGGTTACATTTTGAAACTTATAATTTTTCTAAAATTAAAATACACGTTTTAAGATGCCCAATATTAATTTACTCATTTTATCAACACACACTGTTCTTAAAGAGTATAAATATCTTATAAGATGAATTAATAGATATTTTTAAGAAATGTTGATCAATGATGAAATCATATGGTTTAAGTAAATTATACTATATTTTCACTTAATAACATTTAGTATAATTCATCAAATTTTTGTTATGTCATGCAATGCATATTCAAACATGAATAACCAAATTTATCTTCAAACACATCCTGAAATTACAGTAGACAATTTGACAACTATTTAGATTGGCCAAGAGTGCACATTTCGCATACGTCTATTTTATCTGTATCAGCTCCTTGTTATCACCCATTTAGAGGCAAGTGCTTAGAGGTAATGTCAGTTTAATTTATTTCTTTGTATTATTTTAGTTTCAGTGAAGCTGCTCTGTGAAGATAAACTTTGGACATCCTGGTTTATAATGTGTTCTACCTGATTTTTGTATTACCTTTTATTCCTACAGAGATTTGGATTCATTATTATTGTAGACAGCCTACAGATTACCTCTGAATATCAAACAGTGACATGTGCTTTTGATATATTATAGTTGTGAGATTTAATAGTCTTGGTAAGCTTCAATTGTATTAAACTTTTATTAACTAAGGATTTTCTCTACATAATTGAATAAGCCAAAGCTCTGACAGCTAACATGACTGTTTTAACAAAGATTAAATCATCACATTCAGTTAAAAATAACTTTCATATTTTGACTTAAGAAGTAAATAATTAAAAATTAACTTTCTGTCATTATTTATATGTATTGTTTGGAGTTAGAGTTATGTGTATATCTTGCGACCTAAATAATTTTTCTATAAATATTAGTTTTAAGTATTTGTATTCTTTGAATAAAGTTTTGGATTATAAATTCTGGTGTAACATAAGCAACAAAAATTCATTTTTATTTTATATTGAATCATGTTTTTTTTTTAAATGAGCAAATATTTGTATTTTTCAATGCAACTACCATAAAATGTATAGATTGTTTTTAAAATAATTCAAAGTTGCATAGATTTTCATGCTTTGAAACAGAAACAATCAGCATTCTCAAATATATCAACCACAGTTAGCAAAAAACTTTAACATAACTCTATCATTCATTCAATAATTATTTTAAATAAGTCATTTCATCATGTTTAACATGATGTTAAATATTTTCAACATCATAATTTGAAGCTCTGGTAAAGCAACATATAAATATAAGTTAAATAAGTATAGTTGTGATTTTATTATTCTGCATTACTCTAGTGATATTAAGAACATTAATGTTCATTTTTCCATTTAAGCAACATATATATAAAAATATGATTCTAAATATGCTCCAGCATTTAAATGACAAAAGTGGTTAATATTTTGAAACATCTTTGAAAAAGATTCCACTGACACAATGTAAAAGTGATTTTAAAATTTGAACATGAGTTGTAATATGAAATGTTAATTCTTTCCATTTCACTGATGAGAGTTAAATATAAAATGCATGATATTTTTAGAAGAATCAGCATTGCATAAATGTTAAGATATGTTCCATCTTGCTTCTTATGATAAAACTCATTATTGCTATGCTGAGAATTTTTATTCTTGAAAATAATTTTCTTTTAATGTGACTCCACAGGAGTCTTTACTAGACTTTAAGAAATGATAAGGAGGTAAATGGGGGAGAAAAAAAAAAGACTTTCCAAGAGAGGCATATGAAAGTCATAATGTATTAAATTTAAATTTCAGGATTTATTATTGTCAAGTTTATAGGTCTCGGGAGACATTTTTTCAGCCCAAAAAGTAGTGGCCTTCAACTTTATGTCTCTAAACTGAGAAGAGAGTTAAAATTTATATTTTTCTTTCACAGATCTTGTGGCATTCAATGTGTTTAGAGTTTTGGTTTGTTAAGACTTTTTTTTTTCACTATGAAGGAACATTTATTAAAGCTGAGGACAGTAAAACAAGAAAGGGCTTAGCCTAGAAGAAGCAACAGGAGAGCTTAGGCTGGGCTGCCTTAGCTCTCTGGGAAATCAGAGAAAAGGGGGCTTTGGGGACAGGTTCAGGGGGTTAGCCGGAGATGAGCTGCCACTGCCCATTGCTCCCCTGGTTGAAAGCCTCATGGGGTCCTTCAGAGTTTTGGAGGTGCATGCCTGTAGGGGAAGAGGAGAGGGAAGATAAAGGGGAAGGGAATGGTGGGAGCTGCTCTTCAGAGGCAGAGCGAGGGCTGGGTCCTTTGTCTTGGCCAGGCAAAATGGGGAAAAACAGAGATGGAGGGAGTATAAAATTAATGTGTTTAAATAACCTAAAATGTTGCTTTTTTTCTGCCATTAATACTTTTGAAGTAACAAACACTTTGGGAAGCTTATTCCTTAACAAGAACAACAAAAATTAACCAACTGGGTCACTGGTGTAAAATTTGAATTAAAGGCAATCTATAGATAGTTGTCCATGTAAAACCTAAGATAGGGAAAGAGTGAATTCTGAACAAAATAAGTGGGCTCTGGGTAATGGTAAAGAAGAAATGGGCAAAGGGCATATGCTCTTAAACTTTTCCACTAAAGGAGGAGCACTTTTGTAAGAAAAAAATCTACCTTTGAGAGATACTAAAAAATACTTATCCTTGTACTTAATATCTTAATGAAATTGACAAAAAAGTTATAACTTTGTAACTGAAAAAAATCCATAAATTCTGCTTCAGAGATACATTAGAAAGCAATTTGGAATTTAAGAACCAATACAAATGAATTCTCACATGACTTAAAAAGCTTAGACAAATGCATCTATAAATTCATAACTGTCTATAGAGCAATTCTCAGAATTTCATTAAATAAATTAAAGATGATTTAACAGATTTTGGGGGCAAATTTTTGAATAATTCGAAGACTGAACAAACTGGTTCATCTGAATATTTCTACTGATTCAAATATATTCAACTTCTCTACTCCCTAAAAACTTCAGTTTTGAGTTTTATAACATTAGAATATTCTACTTTTTATTATTCCTAGTGAAATAATCTACTATCCCAAGGGCCATTCCTTTTAATTTCCTAACTACTGAAGTTTCTGGCTTATAGTTACTTTCTCAATCACTAAGCCTAACAATATTATTTGTGACTTCAGTTGCTATCTAGATTCCCTCGCTATGTGGGCTTCTCAGTTTTTGACCAACTGGATTAAAATCCTCTGATCCCTTGTTATACTACATTCATAACTTCTTTGGTCATATCCCAAAATTTGTCATTACCTATAAATGACACTTTTTCATGATTTCTATTTCGAGGACCATAATTTCTAACTGAATATTCAAACCTTTCCAGTAGTAAATCAAAGATAAAAAGGTATAAAGATTAGGTAAGAAAAATGCAACAAAATTATCACTGAACCCAGATTATGTAACTTTGTTCACAGAAAATCCAAAATACAGTGGTGCCTGGGTTTTCTAATGTAATCCGTTCTGGAAGACTGTTCGAGTTCTGAAACGTTTGAAAACCAAGGGATCAACAGCCGACAGCTGGGCCTCAGCGGACGCCGTGTGGCATGTTTGACTTCCGAGGCGTGTTAGAAAACCGAAGCATTTACGTCTGGGCTTACGGAGTTTGTAAACTGAAATGTTCGTCAATGGAGACGTTTGAAAACCAAGGTACCACTGTAATATCTACAAACGACTTGCTAGAATTAATGAGAAATTAAGTTTGATAGATATGTGATTTTTTAAATGATCAATTTATTTTTTTAGTATTGGTAGCGAGTTCTTATAAAATATAATACAAAACACATAATAATAATAAATACCTTTAGAAATAAATTTTAACAATTCATGCAATAAATATGGAGAAATTTATTTTTTTGAAAGACAAAATTTATGTATGAACAGACACTGTCTTCATGAACTGGTAGGCAATATTGTATAGGTGTTAATTTTTACCATGTTTACATAAGTGGCTTGGTTTTACGTTGGAGATCTCATGAAAGTTGCGCCTATCATTTCTGCTTAAATCTTATTGACCACACATCTATTCACAAGGACGTAATTCCATTAAATAATAAAAAATTGGTTTTAGGAGTACAACTTGCAGACTATCAGAAGGCCTTGATTTAATTGACATCAAGATTGTAATCATGAGAATTTTATCACTGGTAAAAAAAACACCTTGACTCCTTGGGAAGAACATTGGATCTAAAATAGCATTTCTATTGGTTATATCTGACTCTTTTTTTACCTACACAAACAAAAAAATTAAGTTATCCAATAAGTAAATGCTTCATTACTTTCTGAATATTTAATTTAGTAAGTACAGAAAAAATAAACCTCTACTTCATTGGAAAAAAACTTAAATGCAATACCATGGCCTCTGGAAAAACTGTTCTAAAAAAAGTATTTAAATATGAAAGAACCAATTAATTTTAAAGCAATAGAAATAGCAAAAATTTCCAATCATTGCTGCAATTATAGAATTCCAATATGCCTATTTCTTAACTACAATTTGCTATGAAATGTAAGTGACTTTTTTCAGAACACATATGATAGATGCTTTCTAAATTTTCTTTAATATAAACCTGCTGAATTTTTCATATAAAAAATATAAAGGAATTGTTCAAATTTGTAAAGCTTTTTATGTCACATTCAGTTTACATCAAATTATGAAAAATTATTTATTATGGTATTATGATTGTATTACTATCCATTTTTTTTTTTTAATAAAATAGAAAAGATGATTTTAATAGCAGAAGCGTCACAATCTTGTGATGGCAGATACAAGACAAGTTGACAATAAGTATAGGAAGTGGGAAGTAAATAGAGTGCTTGAGGCCAGGTCCAAACAATACATAAAGTGAGAGATTTCAGAAAATGTTATTTAATATAGGCAGGCTCAAGCTGAGAGCCTCTGGAGGTATGCTTTTCTGTCAAGGCTGCAGTGCTTCCCCAATGGAATTCCCTATGAAACTTAACAGTGTTTTAATGCCTAAAGTGTTAGGCATTTAGCTCAAAGCCCCTAAACCCCAATGGGAGGGGTAAAAATACAGGAACCAATGTCCACATAGTGGAAAGCAGTTCAGGAATTCAAACCTTAAAAGTTATTCAAGACAATCTTCCCTGATCATTGTTTACTATATACTTCTAATTAAATTGCAATAATTGAATTCCAAAGCACCTCTGTGGGGCATTACAACATGTAGGAAAAAGATAAAAGGTGTCTGGCCCTTGAGGGTAGCGGAATATACCACCCCAAAATAACACCTCTATATAACTGTGAGAGTTCAGGGCTTTCTGTCTAAAATGTGCCACTGAGGTATATACATTATTTTGAGCTATAGTCACTTGAAAAACAGCAAATGCAGGGAGTGGTTTTCTCTAAACTCCCCTTATCTGCCTAAAGACAAAAGCTCTAAAATGAATTCAGTTGTCAAACATCCCCTCCCCACTAGCTTCTTCTGATAATGAAGAAAGAAAAATGGAATAAGCATTGTTAAGAGACTTAAAATGGAGTCAGGAGGCCACTGAGGAAGTGGGGCCCATACAAGTCTCATGCCTCAGTTCTCAGAGCTGCTACTAAGTCACTGACCTGTTCATAAACTTAGCTCATAACCAAACCATAAGCATCCTGGATCAACACCTGCTACCTGTGGACTCTCACTCCTCCTTACCACTGCAACCAGACCATCTATTTCCCTTCCCTTGAAAGGAGCCAATCCATTTCACCAGCCAGCACCCTTATTTACATGAAGGACTCCCATGGAACTGTACTAAAAATCCCATTAAGCTGGCCACATAGTCCACTGGCATAAAGGACCTAAATGAGAACAGCACCTGTGGTTTTTGCCTTTACAAACCCTGCCTCTCTTTGTTCTTTCTGGTGCACATTTAAGTTGCTACATAAATCTGCTCCTCTTGGGCTACAATCCTGCCCTCCCCCCCATTTTATCTAAAATAAATGATTTTATTTTTTATTACAGCCTGAACCTTTTGTTTGGTTTTGGTTAGCACATCACCCAGAGAAGATTAAATGTTATTACAGTAGAGGAGACTACAATTCCACATCATCTATCATAGCCCACCTCTTCTTCTAAAGGCCCATTCATCTTTTCTAAAAATCATTTCAAGGTTTCCCCCACTAACCAAAATTAGAGTCTTCCTATGAAGCCTTCCCCAAGTTGGAGCAGTGTAAAGTGAAGAGGCAGTTATCATTAATTTATATTTGAGTGTTCGTAGACCCAAGTTCCAACTCATGCACAATGTTTTTTTATGTTCACCACAAGCAAAATGCTTAATTATGTCCAGTTTACACTAAGTGTTACAGCCTTATGAGTTCTCTTAGGCTTTCCTGATACCTTAGGACACATCTTGATAAAGGATATGCAAAATAAAGGGAAGTAAAGCTCAGATGCTCATAGACACAGTTCTGAGCTATGGCAGCTTGATGCTGAGATGAGTGTAGTTCCCAGGGAAAGAGTTTGGTGGTAACACTCCAACTGCTCAGGGGGTGCTCTGGGTCTATAATGGCTCCATGCAAAACATGCTGAATGCTGTTTTTGTTTTTATTCATTAGAACAAAAATCCTCTTCAGAATTCTTTTGGTTATTGAAAATAGATACTGATATAGGTCCTTTGTAAAAGTGAAGAGGCAAAATGTAAACTGGCAAAAAGGGGATATCTCTATTCTCACCTAAGAGGCTTATACTCCCATCCCTTTCCCTGTTAAGATGGTATTTAAGCCTGAAGGCTAAGTTATTCATTTTACCCTGGGTATCCCCATGTCTATGAGGTATACATGTTAACAAACTTACGTTTGTTTTTCTCTTGTTGTCCATCTTTTATTATAAGGATCTCGGCTAAGAACTCAGAAAGATAGAAAGATTATTTCCCTCCTACACCATAAATCATATTTAAAACCTAAAATTCTAAAATTTTATTCAGTATGGGACAGTGAAGACTATGAGAAGGAGAAATATATACCAGATAGTAATTTTTAAAAACTGTACAAACACAATATTAAGTTTCATTGAAAAGGTGAGTTGGAATGAAACATTTTTGTGTTTCTAAGAGTTGCAAGCTAAATAAAGTAATGTGAAACCATTAAATGAAATGACCTGACCTGCTAAAAGCAATTTAAATCTCACTAAAGGAAACATTCAGCACTTTTCACATGTAGATGGAGAGAGTTGTCTTCCAAAGGGTCAGTTATGTTAGAAAGACTAACACATATGAAAGGATATCAGAAAATTGCCCTTTGGATACTTAATGGAGAGCATTTATAAATGACCTTGTGCCTAGTGAATCTTCTCTGAAAAGATTCAGTCAGCCTGCATTGGTGAGCATAATACAATTTTTAAAAATTTTAATACCTAGTTATTTTCAGCCAAGAGGCAATTATTTTTTTCTGGTAAAGTAGGCATTTTCTGGGTTTTATTTTAATTTCTGATAACACTATATCAGCTTTTTATTCCAAAATATGAGCATGTAGGAATTCAAAACAAGTCACCCCAAATGTACCTCTGTGGTACGCAGATTATTTTTAGCTAAAGGCAATATTGGCTCAAGAGAAAATTCTGTCCACCCACATACCACCTCCTTAACTACTTACAAGAATTTATATTAGGGGCCTTATTCATAATGAGAGATTTTCAAAGATAATCTTGTTTTGACCTATTTAATATGGGGGGGCAAACTACTAAGCACTGAACCTCTGCTCTTCGTATCCTGTAGTGACTCTGAAGCCCCAAGGTGCTTTATGTTGTCTTTAGCTCAGAATGTCATATAAACCTAATTTTCCCGTCCTGTCTCTGAAACTCTGGTTTATGTGGTGTCTCTGACTCCCTCATGTATGTGGGGATTCCCATGTATACATATGTATTTAAATTTGGTTATTTTCTCTTGTTAATCTGTCTCATGTCGATTTGCTTATTAGACCACCCAGAAGAACCTTACAAAGGTAGAGCAAAGTTTCTTCCTCCCCTAAAGCAAAACCTGTAATGAATAAATACATTTATATATTTACCCTAGATATGTTAGAGCTTACTCTAAGACATGTATATGATGCCAAGTTGTTTTTAGTCTTTGTTAAATATATTGATCATCTATATTTTAAATGATCAGAAAGGAGTTATAGTCATTAAAAATTTATTCTAAGGTTAAAGCAACATAATGAATTTTAGTTGTAAAATACATAATATATGTGTTATGACAGAAATTGGGGTGTCCTCTTCCCCACTGGGTGCCAGCGATGGGATCTTTACAATATCTCAAGAAAAACCATTTCTGAGACTCCCACGGGAGGATGAGTGATCTTATTTGCGTGGAATTAAATCCCTGTGTTTCCCAAAGTCCCCTTTGCCTTAGTCCAGCCATAGACATGCAGCTGGGGTTTCAGTAGAGCTGGAAGCAAAGCCAGTGCCCAGAGTTTCCCTTCTTTGCTGGAGCAGAGTCCAGGGCAGCATGGGGGAGCTGCAGCCCATTAGTCCATCATGTGGGGGGGCTGCGTGGCCCTGGGCCATGCGGGCAAGGGCAGGGGAGGGCCCCTGAGCAGTAAGAATCCGGGAGCATAGGGGCAACCAAGAGCACAAGAAGGGGAACTTCTTCCTTCAGGGAATTAAGGATCCCAAATTTGTGCAAGCTTGCGGTGGCCACACCTACGCTGGCCAGTGATCGGCTCCTGGTGTGACTGACCAGCAGTGCCTCCCCTAAGCCACGCAGACTTTCCTGGGCGGCGTCTACTTTCTCCCTGCTCGGTCCCTTCCCCAGTCACCTGGGGCGTAGGTGGGAGGCCTCCTGGGGAGGGCTGAGCTGCAGCTTCCAGGCAAAGCTGTACACATGGCGAGGACACTACTGGGCCTTCCCCTGGCTCCCTCCCTGCTGCTAATAACTAGTAAGTTACAAGGATATCATATCTACTCTGGAAAAGAATCAGGAGGATAAATAAGAGTAACACAAATGAAAATTTTTATAACAGGTCTATTTCAAAATATAGCTGCAAAGCTCATTGTGAAAGCATTCTTCCTCTAAATAAAAAGAGCAAATAAATCATCCTAAATATAAAATACTGTGTTTCTCTATTTTGTTACACAAGGCAAGAGATGTGATTTAAACACTCTGGTGGGGGTGGGAGTGAAGGGATTGAGCAAAAAAGAGAAAACAAAAGAGAACTGAAAAAATAAAAATTAAAAAATAATAAATAAAATATATTTACTATTCTGAGACATGTCTACCTCTTACAAATTCAAATGTGCATTCTAGATTATGTTTCTAAAAGTGTTTACTATATAGAACTTTATTCACATAATCTTAATATAAACACAACTTTATTGGGAATAATAGACTATAACTTCTGTTAAGGAAGTATTTTATTGGTTGAATGTGTGAAGTATATGAATACATTTTCAAATATGTTAAGATTGTTCTATATATGGCACCTTCCATTTTTTCCTGTAGAGGTTTCATTTGAGAGACATATCATTATGTAAAAATAGAAAATAAGAATTAGATTGGTTGCACTCCTGATTAGACAACTCAAATAGTGATTTAAATCTCAGTTTCTTCATTTCTAAAATGTAGCTATATTAATTTTTTAAAATTCTATCCTGTCTTTCCTCTGTTTCAACAGGCATATGTATAAAGTTCCTTTATTAACATAAAGCTCTAAAAACTGAGAGAAACACTCAATTTGAATACCCTTAAAATTAAAGCTAAAAATACAAAATTAAAAAAATCTTCATTGTTCATTGAATAGAATAATTATATTTATATGTTATATGAATTTCCTTTTAAAAATTATTTTTTTAAAAAATTCTATTTACCAACTATATTGCCAGGTATATTTCTGGATGTAGTTATTTATAAAAATATGCTTGTTAGACAGTTCTTTGAATATTTTCCTGAAGTTCAAAAGGCAATTTTAAAACTAATTAATTTTATAACTTTTCCCACATTTCTCATCATCATGGCTGTGATATCTTTGATGGCAGTTTCTATAGTTTTAATAATTCCACATCAATTCTAGTATTATTACTCTGTCAAGTTGTTATTTAGTGCATTTTATAAGCAATCTAACATTTCAGTTCCTGAAATAATCTGCTTACTTCTTTATTTGTGACTTTACCTAGATGATTTTTTACATGTATAAGTAGAGAGAGACAAGCACTTAATCTCCTATTTTTTTAATTAAAAAATTTTCAGTCACAGCTAACATTCATTATTATATTAGTTTCAGGTGTACAGCATAGCAGTTAAACATTTATATAATTTACAAAGTGATCCCCCATGTAAATCTAGTACCCACCTGACACCATACATAGTTATTAAATAGTATTGACTATATTCCCTATGCATTACTTCATACCCACTTCACTATTTTGTATCTGCCAATCTGTACTTCTTAATTCTTTTACCTTTTGCACTCAGCCCCCCAATTTATTATTTTTATAAAGATCTGCCTTTACGATAAACTTCACAGCACTATCGTTTCCTTCTATGCATGTTATCCTGTTTGGCTTTCAAAGGCTGTCACACTTCTTAAACTTATTTTTTTTCCAAAATTTAAGAATGCTTGTATGGGAGCTCAATGGAAGGAAAGATAAATCTCTACATTGTAACAGTAACTTATCCATATCTCAGTGAAGCCATAGATTCACCAATCAGAACATATCTTCACCTTCCTCTTAATGATGGAGTTCTTGGGGGCCTGGACGGGGTTTCATTACTGCATGTTGGCTAAAATATGTTTGTTTAATAAGCATTCATTTAAAATATTTGTTGAGACAACAATAATACTCTCGACAATAAAAATAAATTTAAAAAGAAAACAAAATAAATATATTTGTTGAATATCTTCTATAAACTAGGCACATGACTAACTGCTAGAAATAGAACAATAAATGAAAGAAACCTGCCCCCTGCCCTAAATTTTAACCCATGGTTTCTAGTGAAAGCAAAAAATTAATCAAATAATTAAACATTCAGTTGTAATTGTGATAAATTCTATAAAAACAAGTACAAAATGCTTAGAAAATGTATATAAGTAACACTTAGCCTAGTCTTAGTAGCAAGGAAAGCTCCTACAGAAAAGCGGCATCTAAATTAAGATTTGCATTGATTCTTACTTTGTAATGCAAATAGTCACAGGTGTTTCTTTTAAAGCAATATACAATTTTCTTTCTCAGTTTTAATTGGAATTATTTTATCAAAACTCTGTAAAAAACAATCCATTTAAAAATATGATTATTTTTGTAAACCTTTACAAATGTTATAATACTTCATGAAAATATTAAATTCTACGTTACCGGAGGCAAAAACAAAAACCACACAAACAAAACACAAAATTTGGTGTTTTACTACAGGAGTGGGCTTTGGAAATACATTCTGTACTGTGAATCTAGACCACTAACTAACACAACAGTTCCATGATAATAATCAGTAGACCTTATTTACTTAGTAATTGACTCATTTATTTAATCACGTGCACCATTAATTTTACATTACAAATTTTTTTTTCTTTTTATCCTCAAAATTAACTCTCATTCCTGAAACTTGTGCATTGTAGCTGTATGTGTACTCCATTTATGAATAGTCATTAGCAGAAAACATACATTTTCTGTTATTTTAAGTGGACCACTTAGTTGTACTATCTTAAGATTTGCTGTTGAATGGTTTATTCCATGTTTGACAGTTATATTCTTTAGGACTACATGTGGACTTTATATGTTTAATAATGAAAATTAAAATATTAATTCTCTATTTCATGTATCCATTAATTAGAAATATAGCCATAATTTTAGCACACATGTTTATTTTAGGCATAAAGAATTTGATCTCATTAAGTATGAATAAAATTGAATCAAGATTTGGGTAATTTGTTAATCAAATTGTTTTATTTGTATGCTTTTTATTTAAGAATTTTAATGAAAAAAGCACTACTGGGAAACATAACTTTCAAAAATTATTTATTTGCTATTATTTTAGAATAATCTAGCCAAAAATATAAAAATTATTATTTTATAACCATAAAAGTCTTAATGTAATAAATTGCTTTAGCTAATGGATACAAATGACTGCAAACAGGTTTTTAGTAACTACAATAGTTAGGTAAGAAGACAGAAATAGCTTGAAGCACATTTGCATCTGGGTGGAGAAAAAAACTGATTCATGTTCTCAGCTCTTGTTCTAATTCCTAGTTTTCTCCTCACCTTGTATGAGGTTGATTAAATTATCCTTGGTGACAAATAGTCTCTTTAAGCAGGCATTTATTTAATGCAATGAAATAGCCCTAATAGGGAATATGGGTCATTTGTCATCTTCTCCAAACTCCCATCCATGTAAAGAACAAGGGCTGTCTCCCAAGGATCTGTATAGTTGTAAGTCCTTCTGATAAAGAAAAAGTGCCCCCTTGGAAAGGGTTCTCCCGGACTGAGTTTAGATAATAGACAGGCCATGACTGAATACCAGTGAACAGGGTCAGGCTCTGAGACAGGTGAAGTCTCTTATCAGAACAGTCCTCACTGTTTGTGTGCTCTGCTTCCAGACTTAATAACTGGGAGCACTGCTTTAAGAGTCAAAGTCATCTGCATGGATTTGAGATATGATTTTCAATGAGTGAAGGGGGTGGATTCAAAGCTTAATGAGAAACATGTTTAAGATAATGTGTAGGATAAAAAAAATGCAGAGAACTAACATATATAATGAGGGAGGTTCTGAAACAGGTGGCAAATTTTGATGACATGTGTTCTCTGAATCAAGGTCAAGAGATGTTTAGCTAAGTAGCTTAATTTCCATTGAGTGTATATACATATGGGCAATTATGATAGGCATACTTCTTTAAAATAAACAAGTGGAAAAGCCGGGAAACTCATGGAATTCATGACCTACTGAAGAAAGCAGACTTTTGGAATGATAATTGTACCAGAGTAAGAGCTACAGAGATACATGCAAAGGCCTTAAGGAAGTATGATCTGTTGATCATCAGTGTATCTCCAGGGCACGCACATTTCTTGCACACTGTGGATTTACAGTGAAATTCATTAAAATGAAGATATTAAGGCTACATTATAACACTAGACCTTAAATGCCATGGTAAGGAGGAATAGCATGGTTGAAAATGAATACAAGAGGAACTGTTTAATCATCTTTTGCAGTCTCCCATTATCCACAGTTTTGCTTTTCATGGTGTCAGTTACCCATGGTCAATCACAGTCTGAAAATATTAAATGGAAATTTTCAGAAATAGAAAATTCTTGAGTTTTAAATTGTGTACCCTTCTTAGTAGCACAATGAAACCTCATGCCTCTCTGCTCCTTCCCCTGCCCTCTGTTCAGCATACCCACATATCCCCACTGCTAGGATCTTAGTAACCACCTTAGTTATCAGATGGACTGTAGAGTTATCACACTGCTTGTGTTTAAGTAACCCTTATTTTACTTAATAATGGCCTCAAAGCCCAAGAGTAATTATGCTGGTAATTCAGATATGCCAAAGAGAAACCATAAAGTGCTTCACTGAAAAGGTGAAAGTTCTAGACTTCATACGGAAAAAATATATTATAGTTGAGGTGCTAAGGTCTATGGTAAGAGCAAATCTATCATTAAATTGTGAAGAAAGAAAAAGAAATTCATGTTAGTTTGCTGAAAGAAAGAAACCACATTCACATAACTTTTATTACCATATATTATCATAATTGTTACATTTTATTACTGTTTATCTCTTATTCTGCCTAATTTACAAATTAAACTTTATCATAGGTGGGTAAATATAGGGGAACACATAGTATATATAGGGTCCCATACTATCTGTGGTTTTATGAATCCACTGGGGTTCCATGGATAAAAGGGGAACTACTATACAACAAACACAATGGTGGCTTTTAAAGTCTTAGTTGATATTACTGAGCCCAGATATTGTCTGATGTCTGGGACAACACTGTCTATATTGACACTTACTTTCCCCCATGGTGTGGCATCCAGTAATCCATGGAGCTGATCACACCTTGGCACTAACCTATTTTCCTATAGTTTGACTGTACCACCCCTTACCATGTTTGGCTACATAGTCTAATATATCTTCTAATTTATCTACCAATATAACAATTTTACTTGGAGGTTTTTTTCTTTTCTCATTTTTGTTAAGTTCAATTGCTCTGGCAAATGTTCTTGTGTTTGATAAGGGAAAAGAGAAGCCATAGAATCACAGCCACTGGGAGCAATAAAATTTTAAATCAGATGTTCCTTTGCATCCCTTTGGTCTTGGGCCTTTTTCTTTTTGTAATACTTTTCTAGAAAAAAAAAAAAAAAAAAGATTTATCTTGTCACCAAGGCTACAGATAGTCCATGAGCACTTTGAAAGATGAATAGAGATGAATGAAAGGATTTTATTGGGAAGAAGATACAAAGATTTTACTAATTTCACAATGGATTTAGGTGACTCAAAATTTACAGAGCAGGAGAAAAGAAGGGATGAAAGGGAGGAGAAAGGGTCAAGAAAAGAAAACAGGATTTTTATGATTTCCAGACTTACATTTAAGCATTTTTTCCATTTTGAATTTATTCTTATGTATGGAGTAAGTTGGTGATCTAATTTTGTTTTTTGCATGTATCTGTCCAATTTTCCCAGCACCTTTTATTAAAGAGACTATCTTTACTCAATTGTATGCTTTAGCCTCCTTTGTCAAACATTAACTGACCATAATGGCGTGAGTCTATTTCTGGGGTCTCTGTTCTGTTTCATTGATCTATATGTTTGTTGTTTTACCAGTACCAGGCTGTTTTGATCACAATGTTTTTGTAGTACAGTTTGATATCCGGTAAAGTGATCCCCCCCACTCTGTTCTTCTTTTTCAAGATGGCTGTGGCTGTTTGGGGTCTTTTTTGGTTCCATGTAAATTTTTGGAATATTTGTTCTAGCTCTAGCTCTGTGAAATATGCTGTTGGTATTTTGATAGGAATTGCATTGAATTTATAAATTGCTTTGGGTAGTATGGACATTTTAATGATATTAACTCTTCTAATCCATGAACATGGTATATTCTTCCACTTGTTTAAATCTTCCTCTATTTCTTTTTTCAGTGTCCTGTCGTGTTCTGAGTATAGGTCTTTTACATCCTTGGTTAAGTTTATTCCCAGGTATCTTAATTTTTTTAGTTGCAATGGTAAATGGGATTGTTTTTTCAGTTTCTCTTTCTGAGGTCTCATTGTTGTATAAAAATGCAGTCGATTTCTGGGATGTTAATTTTGTATCCAGCTACCTTGCTGAGTTCATTTATCAAACCTAGTAGTACTTCGGTGGAGTCTTAGGGTTTTCTATGTACAATATCATACCATCTGCAAATAATGACAGTTTTACTTCCTCCTTTCCAACTTGGATACCTTTTCTGTTTTCTTCCTGTCTGATGGCTGTGGCAAGGACTTCCAGTACTATGTGGAATAAGAGTGGTGAAAGTAGACACCCCTGTCTTGTTCTTGTTTTTAAGGGAAATGATTTTAGTTTTTGACTGTTGAGTATGATGTTGGCTGTAGGTTTGTTGTATATGGCCTTTATTATATTGAGGTATGTTCCTTCTATTCCCATTTTGCTGAGAGTTTTTATCAGAAATGGGTGCTGGATTTTGTCAAATGCTTTTTCTGCATCTATTGATATGATCATATGATTTTTGTCCTTCATTTTGTTTATGCGATATATCACATTTATTGATTTGTGAATGTTATACCAGCCTTGCATCCCCAGAATAAATCCCACTTGGTCGTGGTGTATGATCTTTTTAATATATTGTTGGATCCAGTTTGCTAGTATTTTGTTGAGGATTTTAGCATCTATGTTCATCAGGGATACTGGCCTGTAATTTTCTTTCTTTGTAGTGTCTTTATCTGGTTTTGGGATTAGGATGATGCTGGCCTCATAAAAAGAGTTTGACAGTAAAGTCACAGACATCTCACGTAGTGGAATTTTCACTGATAGGGCAAGAGAAACCAAAGAAAAAATAAATAAATGGGACTACATCAAACTAAAAAGCTTCTATGCAGCAAAAGAAATCAGCCTCAAAATACAAAGGAGCCCCACCGTATGGGAGAACATATTTGCCAAGGATACATCTGATAAGAGACTAATTTCAAAAGTGTATAAAGAACTCATACAACTCAACAGGAGGAAGATAATCAATCCAATTAAAAAATGGGCAAAGGATATGAATAGACACTTCTCCAAAGAGGACATAGAGATGGCCAAGAGGCATATGAAAAAATGCTCAACATCACTAATTATCAGAAAGATGCAAATTAAAACCACAAGGAGGTATCACTTCACACACTTCAGAATGGCTACCATCAACAAATCAACAAATGACATGTGCTGGTGAGGGTGTGGAGAAAGGGGAACCCTAGTACACTGCTGGTGGGAATGCAAACTGGTGCAGCCACTATGGAAAACAGTATGAGGTTCCTCAAAAAATTGCAAATGGAAATACCTTTGACCTAGTGAACCCACTTCTAGGAATATATCCTAAGAATCCTGAAATACTAATCAGAAAGAATATCTGCAGCCTTATGTTCATTGCAGCACAATTTACAATAGCTAAGATCTGGAAAGAGTCCAAGTGCCCATCAGTAGATGAGTGGATAAAAAAGCTGTGGGACATTTACACCATGGAATACCATGCAGCTGTAAAGAAGAAGGATCTCATACCCTTTGGGACAGTATGGATGGACCTGGAGAAAATTATGCTAAGTGAAATAAGCCAGGCAGAGAAAGACAAACATCACATGATCTCACTTATATGTGGAATCTAATGAACTTAATAAATATATTTAAGAAATAACATTTTCTTCACTTTTTATTGTCCAGAAATAGTTCAGTTATGATCATATTATTTCCATTTTACATAAGAAAAAGTAACATTTTTAGATGCATCTAGGAACTTATTCAAGATATATATGCGTGATATACAGTCAGAAATAGAACATAAGACGTAATGGTTTCTTATATCATTACAGTCCTCATTCTGTTATTACAGACAGATCTGGTTTGTTCACAATTTTCTTTGGATTAATTCACTTTATTTAATTCATGATACATTTTACTATTAAAAATGTAAGCCAAAAAAAAAAAAAAAAAGTCTACTTTTTGGGTAGTACCCATATTTACAGACTGCTTTTTTGATTTAAAAAAATAAAAGCATCCCAGCCTGCATGACTCAGCAGTTGAGCATCGACCTGTGATCCAGGAGATTGAGGTTCAATTCCCGGTCAAGGCACATGCCTGGGTTTCAGGCTTCATCCTCAGCCGGGAACATGCAGAAGGCAGCCGATCAATGACTCTCTCTCATCACTGATGTTTCTATCTCTTTCTTCCTCTCCCTTCCTCTCTCCGAAATCAATAAAGATTTAAAAAACCAAATAAAAAGATAAAAAAATATTTGATCAATGTACGTTTGGGAATTCACAATGCCAAAATATAACTTAAAACCAAGTATTTCAAACTTGTACAAATGAAACCTCAATAGCATTCACTCCATTGAAGTTAAAAATCAATAAAATGTGTAATCTAGAAGAACTGTGCCCCCTTGATTGTGTTACTTCAAAAGGTGTTGAAATTATGCAGAAGCAACAATTTCATACATTTTTAAACTATTTTCAGAAGTATTCATGTTTGGGGATTATCTGTTCTTCATATTTTTGTGTGGTTTTTTTTTTTTTTGGTTTGTTTGTTTTATATCTTTATTGATTTCAGAGAGAGGAAAGGAGAGGGAGAGAGAGAGATAGAAACATCAATGATGAGAGAGTCATTGATCAAGCCCGCAACCTGGGCATGTGCCCTGACTGGGAATCGAACCCCGATCACCTGGATTCCAGGTCAAAGCTCAACCGCTGAGCCACGCCCAGCCGGGCGATATATTTGAACCATTATGTAAAATGCTTAGCAATTTCTATCTTCCCTCCTTCTGCCATGACAGGAACTTGATCACATTGTTAGAGACTTGCTCCAGGCTTTGTGTTTCTTATGAGTAACCTTCCGCCGAGGAATTACTTGAATGGTAACAGGCAGGCCACCTTCATTTAAACAAAAACCATGCTACGCCTCATGACATGTACTTAGATTCCATTGAATCATGTACTCAAGTTAAATACAGCTAAAAATGGAGACTGATGGGCATATTTATAAGTAATTTATCCACTAGGATGTAAGAGGATATATTTTTTTCCTGAAAATATATCTTTGTAAGAATTAGAAAGCCCTGTATATGTGGAGAATGGAGTTGGAAGGTATTTTAAGGTAAAGTGTGTCTTTGAAAATTGTGACATGTCAATATGCCAACAAAATAATCCACAAGAAATTAATTGAATGGTACCTGAAAGGACTGAAAGTATAAACAGGGAAATAAATAAATATGTTTTGATAATATTTTTATTTTATTAAAGATTTCTAGTTCCCCCATACTTCAAGAATCCATTTTTTAAGAGCAATGAAAGAGTCAACACTAGCAGCAAAAGCAGGTGTAACATACAACAGAATCTGAATGCCAACGTAATTCATACACACCCAATATTTTTAAGAGGTCATAGAGTTTACAATCCATGTTACCTTTGCATTTTTCAGAACAGTGCTGCGACATTGGTTTCAAACCCAGTTCTTTTTCTAGTTCAGCATTTTCTTTATTTGGGTATCCTCTCAAGTAAGAAAGCTTTAAAGTCACAGAAAGACAGAATAACAAAAATTTAAGCTTTTCTCATGTAACAGAAGAAAAATACTTTTTCCTCTACCTTTTCTGAATTCTTAGCTTAGATCTCTGTAATAAAAGGGGAAAAAAGATTATTAACATGTAGACCTCTTGTATTAATGGGAGATACCCAGGGAAAAATAAGTAACTCCTGGAGGAGGCTTAGAATTCAGGCTGCCATCTTACTAAGGAAAGGGTGGGGTACAGGCCTCTCAGGAGAGAGTATCTGTCTTTAGGCAGATAAGGGGAGTTCAGAGAAAGCCATTTCTTGCACTCGCTGTTTTTCAAGTGCCTATAGCTCAAAACAATATACCAAATTAGGATATTTTGGGTGGCATATTATGCTACTCTTCACTCATGTGAAGTATGCTGGTAGGCGTTTTCTAATTTGGATGCATCAGTTCCGTGAAGAAGTAAAGATACCAGACTGTCTCTATGCATTTGTTCTGAAATCCTCAGAATATCTTCTATCAGAAAGCAGAAGCTCTCCTACCAAACACTCTATACACCCTGAAGATTTCCCTTTATGCTCTATTGCCCAAAACTTAATCAAGTGGCCAACCCTGGCTATAAGGGAAACTGGAATTGTGAGTATCTGGCAGAGCAGAGTGGGCTTACTATGATTAGCTAAGATCAATCAGGATAGATCTCCGTGGCCAGGCACTTAGTGGCCCTAACCAAGATTCCTTCCCCTCCCCCCCCAAGATTCTTGGCAAGGAAGGCGAGAGAGCAACTGTGAGTGTTTACCACAAATGAATAAAATTCTTTAGAGGAAACTGATGGTTTTCTATGCTAAATATTTGTAATATATTACTCTACATTCCCTTGCAATCAGTACAAAACATGAATAAAAGTACTGTCTGAGTCAAATTTTAAGGGTCAGAAAGGCTGATCCAGTGCTGTAGACTCTAGTAGTAATCTGCTACCACGTCGCGTCATCCTATTCCTTTACAGTTTTATTTTCCTGAGATGAGAAAGATGGTGGCTATATGCATTTCAACCAAGAAAGGAGAATGTTATTTATTTGCACCTAGAATTTGACAGCCAATAAGATAGTAACGTTTACATATGTTAATTCACATTTAATTCTAAAAATAATAAGTAACATATCTATCAGCATACACATTTTGCATGTCAATAAATTGAGGCTAAGAAATGTTAAGTAATTCTTCCATATGTAATATATTTCAGTATAAATATCAAAAGAAAATTAGAAGAGCTTTACCATATGAGTTTTCTCACATCATTTGGAATATTTTTATATTGCTGTATCAGATTTAACATAAATATAGATAATTCTCAGATCACACTTTTAAAGATGATTACTGAGTTAATTTGGTATGATATGGGTGCATAAACACACACAGTATGCTCATTTTTGTTCATTCATGCAATAAATGGTTTTTGAGCATAGAGTAAAATGTGCTAAACCCTCAAAATATTAAAAAGAATAAGGATATATGTGATCAAATTTCTTTCCCCAGGAGGCCTTTAGATTAGGAAGGTAGGTAGACAAAGTCTAGGTATCAAGAAACAATAAGACTTAAGTATAGCTGAAGTATAAATAGTAAAAATAGGGACCTGAGTATGGACCAGCATGGATTAACTATATGCTGTATAAAGAATCAGAGCCTTCTTATTCCTAAGAATATGTAGAATCTCAGCAGTGAGCTCTATTATATTTGTGTATTTGCTCAATCACTCTTGTTGTAGAGTAGAAAACGGGTTTGTGGTTGGCAAGAATGTAGGCAAGGAGACCAGTCATAGAAAACTGGACAAGAGTTAATGATAGTTTGAACTAAGATAATAGAAAGGTTTGAAAGCTGGGTGTGTGGATGGATTTGGGGAGGGTACTATTGTCCAGATATAGGAGATTATCTACACAGCTCTCTATAGTATATTTATTATAATTTAAAAATATATGTTATATGTGTGTTTATAATTTTATGCTTTAGCATTTTTGTTGCTTTTGCATTAGCCTGGCTCAAGGTTTCTGCTCAGGATCCCATATGTGACTTCAACATGAGCAGTCATATGTTTGTTTAGTTCTGAAAATTTCTCAGCCTTTAATTTTTGGAACGTTGTAGTCCCCTCAGTCTTTCAGTCTGGAATACCTGCTCAACAAATATTTAGCAGAGTCATTATAAGGCATTGTAACCCTGCAGCACATTTTCAGGTCTGTAAGCACTGAACTAAAAAAAAAAAAAAAATGTTTTTAATGATCAACCTGGTGACTCTTGAGAGTGGGGGATAATTTCAGCATTGCCCTTCCTCCTCTGTAGAACATTTTAGGAGCCACATAATTTGGAGAGACTTCTAGAAATGTTGGGTCTCTAACTTTTATTAGCGATTGATTAGAACAACTTTAGGGTTTTGTAATACATAGGTAATATGCCCTACCACTATTTTAGTTTGCACATGAAAGATGTGGATTAAGAAAAGCTGTCCCAACTTCATGTCTGCCTATCTGGACAAATATTTTACACATATCAGGACTGTGCTATCAGCGTGGTCACCCATTTTATTCTACTTGGGCCTGGAACCAAATCCAAATTCTGATCTAGGACTGAACGTGTGGGTCCTTGATATCCATATATTCATATTTATAATAGTAATTCACAAAATTGCAAATTTACAAGTATTTAATCAAGATATATGAAGATTTCTCTACTCAAACTGATTAATATCTATTCATATAATCATTATAATGGAATATGATTTAAATGGTAACCATAAAAAAGTTTTGAAGTAAAATTAATTGATATCTATCAGCATTACTACATGACCCTACTGCCATGTGCTTCAGCAAACCATGTGGCCTACGATTTGAAAGACTCACTTGCCATGAATTTATTCTTGTGAGCACCAGACCCCTTTACCTTTTCCTGCGCTTTCTGTAATTTTCTGCAACAACTGGAGCTTGGCATAGTTTCCATTTTAGCTCCAATATTTTTGCATGTAGTCTTTTGGCTCTCTGAGTGACATGTTTTTCCAAGCTTTCTGTGCCTTGAAGCTGGTAAAAAAAGCATCCCCATCACCATGTCGCAATGAACACACACACAAACACAAACACAAACACACACACACACAAATTTTACTTGAAAGCCTGTAGAGTCATGGTTACTGTTTCCAACTGCTGTATTAAGTCCTCTGTAATAGTCACTACTCTCTAGTGATACATGACAGAAAGTCAATTAAACTAGCTCAAGTTCAAAATGGGATTTATTGGTTCACATATCCAGGAAGGGCAAGAGTAAAACAGGTTGAGTGGAACCAGGAAACAATGTCTTCAGGATTCTTTCTACATCAGTCGTTCCTGATTTTCTTTCTAGATTATTTTAGTAATATTCTAGAGCACGCAGGACTATCTACAGAAGGGACAAGCTGCTGGTAGTTCTGGATTCACACTAACAAGTTCATAAACTGTCAGGTAAAACTTTCCCCACTAGTTGTAGCTATTAATATCTTAAAGAATGAATCAGGTGTCTTGGTTTGGGCAATGTTTAATTCCTGACTTTGGGAAGTTGGTTGGTGTCTCTAACAGAATAAAAATGGTAATAATGTGAGACAAAGTACATAAACACACAGGTGCACACAGTTGCTCTTACATGTACAAGAAATACCAATTTCTGGTTCCATATTTGCAGAAGTTATCAGAGCTTCTGTGTTGTCATCTTATCTTTTCTGGCTTGTGTTTCTTTGTTTTATCTTTTATATTCTGTAATATGAGTAGCATAAAGGAGGTTTGTGGTCTGGTAACTAGTTTTTAATAAAGTATGCTTTTCAGAAGCATTGCTTTTAATATTAATGCTTCCTTGGACCATCCTTTCCCTTTATCCCATCTTCTGTTACAGTGCCTTCCACTTTAATACAAAGGGATTTTTTTTCCATCTCTCTTAGTGATTCGGGTGAGTGCAAAGATATATTTCATTTTGACATTCCTACATTTGAAGGTGCCACATACAGCTACGTCGGTTGGAAGTGGCACAATTCTAGGGGATGCTATTTACCTAGACTATGAGATAACTAGTTTCCCATGACTTCAAGTATCCTCCAATATTTGTCCATTGTTTCTGAACAATTGTTCACTACAAGAATAGAGTTAACTCCAAATGTTGACTAAGCTTTTCCTAGAACAGCCTCAGTTTTTGATATGCATGATGCCCAGGCTAGGTTAAAGAGCCGGTTCACTTACTGCCCAGTATTGGGTCTCTGGATCTGAAATGTGGCTTAATTATTTGCGTGGTTGTGTGAAGTATGGCAAGTTATATAACCTCTCTAATCCTCAATTATTCACCTGTAAAATGAAGATAATCACAGTAACTTCTTCATAGGATTGTTGCAAGGTTTACATAAGAAATAGAATTATAGAATTATGAAGTATAGAGCAAAAGTATCAGGCATAGAGTAAAAGTGCAATAGATATTGAATATTATTATAATTTATTATAACAGCCTAGTCAGAGATTGATATCACTCAGAAGCATAATTTTTTTTCTTTTAATTCTCACTATGTTATTTGACAATATTTGAAGGGCCCATAGCCATCATAATTAGATAATATTCAAGGTTTTAAAAAATGATAACCTTGAATTGAAACACTATTGTGAACATTCTTGTCAGTATTAGATGTGGGATAAAATTAAATGAACTGAATGTTTTAAATGGTTGAACCAAATATGTAAAACCAGATGAAAGCAGCATTACAGGTATATTTCAAACAAACTGTAGACTTTCATGACTAGTATCATGAAAACCTATGAAACTGTTTTTTAACTACCCATCATTACATAGTTTTTTCTCAAGGAAAATGAAGAGTGCCAACCTTGTTTCCATCTGGAAATGTCTAACATCTGTGGTTGTAAACATCAAAACACAGCTGTTGCAATTCTGAGTCCGCACTCCAAGTTATTTATTTTTGACTTAAAAAAAACGTCAGTTTTCATCAAACATCACAGTTGCTAAGCCATATTCTTACAGCAGGAGTAAAAGCAATTAAGAGAAATCACTATATCAAACACTTAAGAATAATACCCTTCCTTGTATTTCATTCAGCCTCACTTCAATTAAAAATATATTTTGTGGGTGTGCCTTGTTTTTAGAAACAGCACATATTGAAGAAGCAGGTGTGTTAGAGATCCTTGAGTGCATTTAGAGTTAGAATAGTATAAAAAGTTTTTCAATGAGGCAAATTAGGCCTCTCAAGGTCACACAAGCAACTGATGACACTATAAGGAAAAGAAGAACCTTATTCTAGTGTTTTTTAGCAGATTACCCTTGGGTATTTCTCATTAATTTTAATAAGAAAAATTTTAAGAAAAAATAAGGGTGCGTCTTGGTGTAATATTGAGTGTTAATTATATATGACTCTACAATGAATTCGCATAAAGAATAATATTTCAAAATTAATTTTAGCATGTTACACCTATAGGTAATGCATAAATGTTATAAATCATTTTCTCAATTCTAGGTCATAGTTCTCCTTCAGTTTCATCTAGCTGCTATCAGCTGCTATCTCATCTGTAGCCAGAGAGACCTGATAAAAGTCCAGCAGCTTGAGTCCTTCCTCCCATCAGATTCCCTTAGGCGAGTGGTTTCTGACACCTTCATTAGTATTGTTTCTGCACTAAGCCCAGGCCCTTCTGATTGGTTCCCTGTTTGGTCTTTTTACCTGCTTTGCTTCCTCCTGGCTTGCAGAGCCCTCCAGGACTCCAGGCTCTGCAGCCTGAAGGCAGGTCCCACCAAATCCAGAGTTCAGCCCAAATCTCTGTTTCCAGGCCCTAGGCAACCTACCTTTGTCTGGAAGACAAAGACCAGTAGAATTCCCTTAACCTAAAGAACTTAGGATCTTTTGCTTGTTTTTGTGTTTAGGACACAGTTGAAATAGTAACCAGTAAAGCCAATTTCTGATCACCACCATCATTGATTCAGGTATACCCAAAAGTCATTTGCAAATTTTACAGATTATGGTTTAAGCCTCAGTCCTAAACCTTTTAAGCTCTTAAGAAGCCAAATTCAAAGCCAGAAAGTTCTGTTCTATGGTGCAGGAGTGCCTCCAAGCGGCAGAAATTTATGGTGCATTGGCAGTAAAACTAACCGCCTGCCAAAACCATCTGTGTCACTAGCACCTTGGCAGCACTTATTCCTGCCGTGACTAACATCCCAGAAATTTACAGGTGATCTAATAACATTTCCCATTTCAATATGCCTTATCTCATATTTTAACTCTAAGCTTTCTTTAGAATAGGAAGAAAGAATATGCTTTGCATAGCTCTTTTCAATATTCATTGGTAAGATTTGGACAGTAGTTTCTAGCTCATATGGTTATTGTGTTAAATAATTAAAGTGCTTATATAAATGTTTAGTATATATAGTATGAAATTTACAATTTATAGCATATTGTATGTAATATGAAATATGTTGTATGTACTAAGTAGTATGATATATAGTATATATTCTATATGTAAATATAAGATATATCATAGTTACATGCAATGTAATGCATGTTATGTAATATTTGTAGTATAAAATATAATATGTAATATATAATTTATAATATTATTGTCATGAGCTGCAAAAATGTGCTTTTTCCTCCTTTGTGGCTTTTTCTTGAGAGATGTCCAAGAGAACGGTCCATCAGTGGGGATGGATTCAGTGACCCAATAGATAATGGAGCCTTTTGGCCTCTTACCATGTCAATTTAGTGGCGTCATTGCAGCTTTCTTGTACAGCTAAGGCCCCAAATGGAAGCCCAATATTACAAAATGGCATAAGATCCTGAGCCCTTCCTCTCTTCATCAACACACTGTTACAGTAAAAGTAATTTTCTCACATCTTTTAGGAACATGTCTGCATTCCCCACTGCCTGCAGCAAGGGATAGATGAAAACATCTGAAGCTAATTGTCTTTCCCTATTGCCTGGTGACAGCAATGAAGCAGGAGATGGCGGAACTGAGCCATCGGGTCGTCTGTTGATTCAAGGTTGGCACTAACACATGAATGAGCAGTTTGTGAGTGTCCAACTCACCCTCTGGAAGATACACTAGCTCTTCTTATCTTATAGAATTTCAGACCTCAGTCCTAAGAACAGTATCCATGATGGAGTAAAGCAGTTATTCTGTGACCTACTGAAAATTCATTTCCTATTTCGGATTGAGATATACTAGTTAGTTAGGACTCAGTTGACTTCATAGACTACTTTTTCTTCCAATAATCTCATTTTCTCCAAACTAATACTTTCTTGATATGGTAGACACTGATGACAGACAAGTTATTTTGTGAATTTTGGGAGAGAAGAATCACATCATGAGGACATAATTATCTAATTCTGTAGATTAATACTCCATAATACTCCAAAATTCAGCCTGTGTAACAGAGTCTTAATTTGCCTCTATGTTCTGAAGTTTCAATAGATTAAAATTATTCTATTCTTTACATTTTAAAGAACTTTATATTAAACACTATTCAGTTTTATTGGTCTATGTGAGTTGTTTAATTTCAATAGAAACTCCAAGGCTGAAAGAAAGACATGAAATTTTGTTCTAGGACATTTAGAAGTTACCATGAAAACTGTTTTTAGAAGAAGATGAAACATTTATATAAAAGATTAACAAAAAAATTATAGAGCATATCATTTACTTTCATTATGTATTTTGCTTGAAAAATATGTTTGCTTTATTGGAAAATATGTTATTTTCATTAATTCAATTTTGAATATAGAAAATTTATTAGTAGTATGTATGTCTTCCTCCTACTAAAGCTCACTCAATAATTGAAAAAGAAAACATGAAAGAAAAGGTTTCTCTTGTCAGAAAATAATGTTTGCTTTACAAAGAATTCACCTTGAAATTCACTGGAATAAAGGATCTGGCCTTTAATTTAATCTTTGTTTGTGGTAATTTAATAAATATGTACTATGGTCTCTCATTTTATACACCAAGGAGCAGTGATGTGTGAAATTGAACAGATGTCGGATATTGAAGACAATCTATGATATACTTTGCAAAGAAGGAAAAGAAATAATATTGTTGAATGCTTACACTGTGCCACATAAATAGTAGTGTTATTTAAAGTTCACAACCACCCTGTAAAGAACATGTTATTTTCTCAAATTTTCAGTAAGAGAAACTAAAATCCAAGGAGTGTAACTTAGTCTATGGTCCTTAAGGAAATCCAAAATGGATGTAAATTCTTATCATCTACTGGGCGTCAAAGTCTGTCTGCTACACCTTTCTGTTTCATTTTAAAAGGGAATGCTCTTTTCTAAGGTGCTACCACAAGAAATAATAATGAGAACAATTTTTAGACATATGATCAGAATATTGCTGATGGTGCTTTTGTTGGTGGTATATTAGGAAAATATGGAGATAGGTTCCCAGAATTGAAACTATTAATTTGGATGCTGCTACCAAAGGAGCAACAAGAAAATTTGGTACTGACCTTGAAATTTAACTTTTGAATGTATTCAAATAAGAGCCACTTAGCTTAATAATTACGAGAGTAAATGCTCAAGCCAGTTTGGCCCAGTTTAAATCCTAATTCTGCCAGATACTACCTGCATAATCTTGGGAAAGTCACCTAATAATGTTTGAAGATTATAAAGGATATGTTATTATTTAACAGGAATTTTAAAAATGTGTTACATGATAAGAATCATATCCAGGTTATATACAATTATTACTGCATTTTAATATTTTAGTACTTGGAGAAAGCAACCCCTCATGTTGGATCTTATGTGGAAGGGGCTTAATTTGATCATGGTTCTACAAAATAGTAAATTTGATACTAGCTTTGACTTCATGGAAGAAAAGACTAATCCAACATCTACCATGAAAGAGAGAATGCAACCAAGTACATCACCAAGTACAACAGAAATCCCAGATCCAGGAAATAGAGTAAGTGTGAAAGAGGGAAGCTGTAAGAATCAGCAAGTAACAAATAAGTTTTAGGTTATATATCAAAGACATTAAGAGTAACATATAGAATAGTTGATTTGGAGAGAAATAGTATTATAAAGAATAGCAAAAATAAACTTTTAAGTGTTTGCAGGTGAAAAGTCTGGGAATTTATAAATTTAGGAGGAAAGCAAAATCCCACAGAGCTAAATGTGGGAAAAGACAAAGACCAAGGAAAGGATGATTGGCAGGACTGGAATAATGAAAGACAGTACCCTCCAAACGAGGGTATTAATGAGTCTTGAGGATACTTTAAAGCCTTAGCACCATTGGCTGGTGAAATGCTATCCATGAAAAATTATTAAAAAATGCATTTGACATTGTAATCAGCACTGTACAATGACTTGTATTTTATGTTCAAATTAAATTCTGATAAAATGTAAAACCAAGAGTTCAATTATACGAAGGCTTGTGAAGGGTTTGAGATTTTACCCTACTCACAACCTAGCATATGAAACTGGCACAATTCGTGGATATTCATGAAACTCTTGGATCAGAGATGAAGGACTTAATTACTCACAGAAAAAGCTGTGGGCAGAGTATCCACATATCACTGGTTACCCTGCCCTCAATGTCCATTGAGTGGTTTAATGGTCCTAAATAATGCCCCATCCACAGGGAGCTGTGAAATAGCTGAGAAACACAGGGTCAAAGGCCCACTGGTGTTTGACCAAGCAGCCAAAGTTGGAAGAGGCAACAAATAAGCTGGTCTGACCTTTCCCTGGTGAGCAAGCAGCTACATGGAAGTCATATTGTAATTGTCTTGACGTACTGGTTTTCTGTATGACGAGCCACAGAGACTCCTCAGTATCAGATAAGAGAGCCCGGGCCATTAGACAAACTGCAAGAATATGCAGGGATGGTCAAGGCCCATGGTGGGCTGCCTCTTCATACAAACCACAAGCAGTGTTACTTTTGTAACTTCCTTCAAGTAGGCAGTGGAGGAACACTCAGTTGCCATAGTTATGCATCAGCATTGCTAAAACCCACAGTTAAAAATCCTGTTCACAGCAGGAAGAACAGAGAACAAACCCACCAACTATAAGAATTTGTCTTCACAGAAGCTATTTTCCCTTCAGTGAACTACATATGACACAGAGAAAAATCCTGAGCATTAGCACAATTCAATACTCAACTGATTATGCAAAATGGAATGGTGACCCTAGTCATACTTTAATGATTTCTTCTTGTCCATATTTCACTACATATGTTCTAAGATTGGGACATAGGTCAGGTCTGAATTCATGTTTTATAAAGAGGTTAAAGCCTTCCTAAGTATGCAAACTAATAATTCTGAGGAGCAAACATAACTTGAACATCTCCCATTGGCTTCCTCCTTTACATTCTTTGTGATTTCTTAAAAATAAATGATATTAACTTTCAGTACACATTCTTATTTCACCCTTTATAAATGAAACTTGTACCACTTAATCAAATTGAAAATCTCATCCATGCTTCTAAATCACATGACAGTAATTTATGCCAAGATCATAGGCATTGCTCATCTTGGTCATAGAAATCTACATATTTTGTTTAAAGATTATAAATGCACATATTTATATCTCAATTAGCACATATATCACTATAGAACAATTTTAGAGCTTAAATAACATAATTCATAAATAAAATATTTTAGTGAAATAAGCCAGTCAGAGAAAGACAAGTACCACATGATCTCACTTATATGTGAAATATAATAAACAAAATAAACTGATGAACAAAATGGATCCAGAGACATAGAAGCATGGAACTGACTGAGGCATCTCAGAGGGAAGGTGAGGAGGGGGATGTAGGTGGGGAGAGATTAATTAAAGAACTTATATGTTTATAAGCATAATCCATGGACACAGACACTGGTCTGGGGAAGGCCTGGGGTAGGTTGGATGAAGGGTGGAGGGGATCAATGGAGGTAAAAAGGGGACATCTGTAATATTTTCAACAATAAAGATAAAAGAAACATACAAAAATAAATAAAATATTTTATTTCTGAGAAAACACATGAGTTTATTATGAATTATAACTCGAAGGGAGATAGGGAATACACATTTTTATCAAATTATGTAAATTATGCCATGTCATCAATTGCATTGCAAAAAATTATTGTCATTTTCACTGAAACAATAAAATATTGTAATAACTCAAAACATTTTTGGTGTGATTCCTAGTTCAATTTTTGTTAATGGAAATGTAGCATGGTAAGTAGCAACAAAATGTACTATTGAGAATCTACTATTGCTTATACAGGTAGATAGATACATGAGAGATCTGGAGACTCAGAGTACAGATTTTCTATATATTTAAATGCATTTTAAAAACACATAGGATACATAGTAAAAATACATACTTACTATACAGTTACCAGTCGTGACATTATTGGACTATTAATATATATGAAAGTATTATAGAATTGCACACTTGAAACCCATATACTTTTATTAACAAATGTCATCCTAATTAAATTAATTTTTAGAAAATAAAAAACCAAAAAATATATATCAATAATTTATGCCAAGTCTTTAGAATAATAAAATATATATTTACATTATATTTTAAAACTATATAAAATAAAATCTTTAATTATATAACATGAATAATAATTACAATCTTTAAATTCTATCTGTTTTAATATTGTGTTTTTTCTCCTCTCTTTAGACCCCTTCTTCACCATCAAAAACAACCATTGATTTAGAATTGTACTTAGAGCAAAAGTTGTCCAATAGAGATGTTTTATAGATGTTTAAAGGGGACTATTCAATAGTGATGACAGAGCAAATCATTGCCCAGAAATCACCTTGTAAGTTAAAGGAGTTTGCTTGGTGTCTTAACATTTCTCACCTAAGGGGCTCATTTTCTTAACAAGATAGAAACTATTCCATAATATTTTAAAACTGTTTCTTGGTTATAGTTGTTATAATGTAATATAAGTATTGTTTCATATTATTCTGCTTTATAAATGGATTTATATTACATAATTGGAATATATTAATCTGAATTATTTTATTCACATATTTAAATATAGTATATTTATATGACACTAATATTTATCAATGCTATTTGATATTAAATAAAATATTGCCTGTTGTTATTTTTATTATTTTATTTCTAATATATCCAAGATATACTTAAATTGCATTATAGTACAATATTAAATTATAATAGTTTATTATATTAGTAATAAAAATATTAGAATAACTATTAGCTTTACTTATTTGAATGCCTAACAATTTTAGAGAAAAAGTATTCACATTGAACTTCAAGAAATTTAACACTTTTAGAATAATACATCATATAATATCCTTACTATATTTTATAAATTGAGGAATAAAAAAATGTATAAAATTGCACATTGTGTTTATTATTAGAAATTTATTCTTAATGAAACTGCATTAGGAGAACAGTGTTTCTTCTACTACAAATGTAATGATTTCTACTGTAATGTACTCTCTGGAAATCAATAAAGCTACTGCTCCACAAAATGGAGGCAAGAGTCATAGCCCTTTGGGATAAAAGTATTGACATAATATATTGAAATGATTTATTTTTGTGTGTGTGGAAATTAACAGGTAACATTTTAAAAATGAAAATTACAGCTTGTAGAAGTGGAGCACATTCAGCTTCAACAGAGCTTGCATCGGGGTCCTAAACATATGCCAGGACACTGTGCAATCTCTTTAATATACCTATGGGTTATAAATAATATGCATGATTACTTTCTCTACTGACAAACAATATAAAGAAGAATAATTAAAAAGATAAGATTCAAAATACAAATGGATACTATTTTAAAATGGCATTAAAACCACTATGCTAAAAAAACAATGAAAATAGATGTCACTGGATGTATGTGTGCATCAGTTACTTAAAATCGAATTATTGCTATATTTGAAATCCGTTATTTAATCCACAAGTAATATATCTTTGAAAACTTCAGTTTTGTGAACTATTTGAGTAATTTTATATTTGCAAAGACATTAAAAATAATAGTTTTTTCTCCATTTAGTAATGTTCCAGATGTCCTATTATGATTGTTCATGTTATTTCTCATGTGGTAATGAACAAAATTACATCCCAATGAAAACTAATGCATTATATTTGTTACCTCGTCTGGTAGAGGAAAATATGTTTTGGGTATTCATAGATTCTTTCTACTTACCACAAGTATATTCTTAATTTTCAAAGAACTTTAATTCTGTAAAGTATATTGAATACTAGACATCATTGCACTGAATTTTTTATTTTTAATGATTTGTAAGATGCTTATCTGAAAACTATTATTTTAATATTGACTTCCTACTCTGGATATTTCTTGAAGGTCTTAACTTTCTTAGAAATCTTTTGTACATGAGCAGTTTCAACTGTCACCTTCTACGTAAATTATTTCCACTCGGCATATTCTGTCTTGATCTTTAGTACAGGCCTGTCTTGCATTTCTAACTGCGAAGATTTCTTATACCCCAAATTTAACATGAATTACCTAAAGTTATTATTCTGTAAAATATGTCCTCACCCAGGGAGATTGATCAGAGATGTCATTTTTAAGCTGAACTTTAAAGACCAAAAAGGATATAGAAATGTGCAGGAGAACCAAAACAAAATTCAACACGTGAGAAAAGTAGAATTACAAAGATGAAATGCAAAGGCTGGGATAAAAAATAAATGGCACATTCAAAAACAAGTTTGGAATTGTATGTAATTTAGATTTTGATTTCCCAGCCTTTGGAGAAACTGTCCTGTAAGAGCTTCAGTGTACTTCCCAAGACCCTGAGGATTTTTAGGGCTTAGATTCACTTAGCCATTTCTGTCTCTCAATTTTCTGCTGCTACTGAAGTCACACTCACTGTACTCCCATGGTTACTATTTCTCCTTGCTCCTGACTCAGGCACGAACAAGGGCTCGCTCTATTATTTCTTCCCTGCCTCACATGCACTAAAGAAAGATATGTTGGAACAGCAAGAAACTCTTAAAATGCAACAGTTCTACAGAAAACTCTGACCTTAGGGGTCAGGAACTTCGTAAAAACTAGGAAATGATTTGTGGATATATTTCTGTCTTGTTTCATTTATCTCACCATGTTCTCTTACCCTTTCTTCTTCTCTCCTTTTTCTTCTGTTTATTTTTTCTCTTCTCCCCTCTCCTCAGTTCTTGGCCACCTCCACACCTCCATAACAAATAAATTTTAACTGTTGCTATCTGTGTTCTTAAAGACTTTAGCTGCAGTCTTATCTTCCTTAGTAATCAATTAAAACTGCAACTGGGACATTGTCTACAGTCATTTTTTCTTCAAATTCTAGCTCTCTACCCTGTTCCCTTTGCCATGCTTTCCCAATAACCCACTAAAATAGAGTTAACATTACATACAGTTTATATCTAAAATAAGCTGTAATGAAAGGTGTTTCAATGATGTTTTACATGATTGTGTGTGTGTTTGTGTGTATGGAAAAAATAGCTACACTCAAGCTTACAGATCTACTTCTAATATATTGGTCTATAAATTTGAATCAGGATCTTCAAGTGCCATCAGAACTCTTCCAGTTTAGCTACATACCCAGAAGAGGGGTTGCTGTGTCATATGGTAAAGCTATTCTTAATTTTTGAGGAGCTTCTATACTGTTTTTCATAGCTGTTGTACCAGTTTACATTCCCATCCCACAGTGTATAAGGGTTCCCTTTAATACACACCCTCTCTAACACTTATTACTTGTCTTGTTGATAATAGCCATTCTAACAGTGTGCAGTGGTATCTCATTGTAATTTAGATTTGCACTTCCCTAGGAGTTAATGAAGTTGAGCATCTTTTAACCCTACTTTTGGGTACCTATCTGAAAAAAATTTATTCACAAAGATATAGGTACCCCTATGTTCATTGCAGCATTATTAATGGTGGCCAAGGAAGACATGGAAATAACAGAAGTGTTCCTTGATAGATGACTGGATAAAGAAAACGTGGTACATATATACAATGGAATACTACTCAACCATAAGAAAAGATGGAATATTGCCATTTGTGATAACATTAATGGGTCTTGAGAATATCATGCTAAGCTAAATAAGTCAAACAGAAAAAGTTAAGAACCATATGATTTCACTCATATGAAGGATATAAAACTAAAAGCACCACAGGAATAAACAAGAAAAACAAACAAAAACTCATAGACACAGAGTACACCATGCTGGTTACCAGAGGGGAGTGGGCTGGGAGGGGAAGTAAAAGGGAAAGGGGGTCAAATATATTGTGATAGAAGATTTGACTTTGAGTGGTGGGCACATAATACATTATACAGATGATGTATCATAGAATTGTACACTTTAAACCTATATAATCTTATTGATCAATGTCACCCCAATAAATTTAATTTAAAAATACATAAATAAATAACTCTTCAAAGAAAATGTTTCACAGTCCTTAATTGGAAGTTAAGCAGGGGGTAAGAGTAGACAGTTTAGAGAACAGCAGGACAAAAAATAGAAGGAAAGTCAAAGGCAGTTCAAAACCATCACTCAACCAGTGAATTTAAGAAATCAATTTGAGCCCGGCCGGGCATGGCTCAGTGGTTGAGCACCGACCTAGGATCCAGGAGGCCGAGGTTCTCTTCCCAGTCAGGGCACATGCCTGGGTTGTAGGCAAGGCAGCCAATCAATGACTCTCTCATCATTGATGTTTCTATCTCTTTCTCCCCTTCCTTTCCTCTCCCTGAAATCAATAAAGATATGTTTTTTTAAAAAAAGAAATCAATTTGATTTTGTATTTTTCATAGTAATAATTAGAATTATTAATTTAACATTATTCTCTCATCTGTGTGAGGAAGGAGATACTTTCTTATGTATTGGTAGAACTTGGGTGGGTCCTAGCTTTTTCAGAAATCTGTTAATATTTATTGAATATTGAGTAGTTTTAACTAATTAATAAAACAATATTACATTATTAATAATATTATATGCCATCATCTTATGTGTAATGTGTAATGTCTGTGTATGTGTAATCTCCTGTGGCCTGGAAATTCCAGCTATGGGAAGTATCCCATAGAGAGAAGAACCCTGCTATGCAGGGATCCATGTAGAAAGATATTTAGTGAAGCACAATTTAAAGTATCTAAAAACTGGAACATCTGTCTCTCTCCCACTAGCTAGCTTGAGAATCTGGTAATAGAAATTCTACAGATTATCTTTTCTCACTCTCATTTTAAAACTCAAGAAATGAAGATGAGGTATTAAAGCGATACAGCTGACAATTTGCTCAGTCATTTGGAATAGGAACCCACTGACATACAGTTTCATTTTTTACTAACAAAAAATTGATGTACTGACATGAAAATCTCAAACAAAGTTAATTTCTGAAGGTTGATGAGACGTACACTAAGGATTCTTATCTGCGTGCTAAGGAGAGAAGACATGGGGTGGCGACGATGCTTCTGTGTGAGAAAGTACTTACTTTCCACACTGCTTTATTAAAATACACGGAACCTTCTTTTAAAGGACTTCAGAATAAAAATACTTTTACAATAACATTTTTATTATAAAAATTCTATAGTCTTAAGTAGGAACTTTGAAAACCACAGACCACAAAGAGCACATTTTAAATATCGTTAATCTTATTGATCAGGGATAACACTTCAAAATTAATTACTATTAAAATGCTGTTAATGTATGTGTGTAATTATTTTATTTAAAAATAGGGTGTCCATCAAGTTTTTCAATAGATTCTGAACATTTTTCATGCTCTTAAATTCCTTTAATATTTTATATGAATACTTACATAATATCTTCTCAAGTCGCTGAAGAATATTTATTTATTAGATAAATTAAACATATTTAAAATCTGTTTGCTTTCCAATTAAAGTGATTTCCAAGAATACAATGCATATATCCATTATTTTCTCAGCATATATCCATAGGAATAGAATTTAAGATGAGAAATTTGGGGTTGTGTAAGTTGGGTTTGTTCAGTATTTATTAATTTAACTTCGGTTTTTAAATTGTCCAGGCTATATATACAAAATTATTTTCTAACAACTTCATAAGTATCTGCTTATCCTGCAAATATATGAACCCTACTTATGGAGTAACAAAGTATTACCAATTTAATGAATGACCTGTGATAAATCACTATTTTATTTTGCTGTGTTGAGACTGAACAATTTAAAATAATGAATTTATTGGTTATCTGACTTGTGTTCCTTGCATTTTTATTTTTAGTAACCTTTTTATGTCCTTTACAATATTTCTTCCCTTCTTATTAATTTATTTTTTCAAGATATGTTTTTATTGATTTCAGAGAGAAGAAGGGAGAGGGAGAGGGAGAGAGAGAGATAGAAACATCAATGATGAGAGGGAGTTATTGATCGGCTGCTTCCTGCACGGCCCCTACTGGGGATCAGCCTGCAACACAGGCACGTGCCCTGACTGGGAATCGAACCACGATCTCCTGGATCCTAGGTGGATGCTCAACCACTGAGCCACACTGGCTAGGCCTATTCTTATTTTTAAAGTTTAGCATTAATGTTGTTTTTCCTTTTTATTAAGATTTCTACCTTTTTATTTTCTTGGAGTTGGTAAATAAGTTTCTCGAGTATTTATTATCATTCTTGTTTTCTCTATAACAAATCATCTTCTTTCCTCGTTTTCTATAATGATTTCATATTTGAATAGCTTATGAAATGATCACAATAAGTCTAGTTAACATCCATCCCTATAATTAGTTACAAAAATTTTTCTTGTGATGAGAACTTTTAAGGTCTACTCTGCTTTCTGTCTTCATAATCCGTGATTTCAATCTCATATTCATTTTGTCATTAATTTTTCTACTGGCTTCAGAAAACTAAATTTGTATTCATGATTTAATAATAAATAATATTTACCCTTGAATTATTCATGAATTAAGCATTGGCCATGTTCTATATATTTCAATTGTGTTTATTTTGAAATGTCCTCCTTAAAATAAGAGTTAAATAATATAAACAATCTTTTTCCCATATATATTATGTCTCATGCTATATTTTTATGTGGTTTGCCTGATATCCATATATCCATCCTTTTGGATTACATTTATTAGTTTTGTAATATTTTTGTTTACTTCTGTTAAAACAAACCAGTCTAGAAATTTTAGGTAGGAATGGAATGAATGAATATTCATGATTGTGTGCTTACAATATTACGGGACCAGGGATTCATCTGGCCCCTGATGGACAATATGAACATGCTCATTGTGATTATCATTGTGTGACTCAGATTCAGAACCTCTCAAACCAAGAAGCATTATAAGCCAGGAGAGGTAGGGAAGGGAGTGTTGTCCCTCAGTTTGTTACTCAGTTGGCTTGCTATTAAGAATATACATTTTTTATTTTTTAAATATCTTGAATTAATACCAGAACTTTTCGAGTACAAGAATTGATGTGAATTGAGAACATAAGTGATGCAGCATTTTCTTCATTTGACAGTACCCTACCCTGCAGAGGAAATGACACAAATAGTTTCATGTTTCCTCAGGGACCTATGAGCTGAAGGAAGCCCTGCTTTCCATGTTTGCCGGCCCTCACCCTTTGTCCATCTTGCATCTAACAATTTCTGTGTTTGTGTCAGCAATTATTGAGAAATATTAGTAGTGTATAACTTTACACCAATCATGAATGAATGAAGCAAATAATATAATCATGCTCTTTTTCCCCCCTTAAAATTGTTCCATAAAATATACAGTAGAGACTCCAGTAAAGAAACATATATGCAAACAAAGCAATCTCATGCATAACTGAAACATGCAGCAATTTAAATCAGGAAATATAATTGTGTATGATATATATTAGGGAGAGAGAGAGGATTAAAAATATTCATATGGTAAATAATGTTGTGCCTAGAAAGTAGAACTGTGGATTATATTTTTATGTTTTCAACTTTTCAGAAATGTATTTACTGTTTATATTAATAAAACATTTAAAATAAGTCAATTTTTCTATTCATATTAAATTAAAAATTCATATAAAATACTGGGAATTAAATGTCAAATTCAAAACAGTTTCCTGTAGTATTTGTTTCACTCAAGTAAAACATCACAGTAAGTGAGGACCAGACAAGAATTTCTTTTATGCTGTTGTTCTGGAGGCTGGAGACCTGAGCTCAGGGTGCCAGCATGGGAGGTTTCAGGCAAGGGCCTTCACTGGAGCATCGACTGCTCACTACCCCCTCACGAGAAAGAGGGATAGCTTGGTCTCTGGCTTCCTAACCTCCCCCCACACCCCCAGTTTTACTGAGATTTAATTGACACAGGACTTTATGTAAGTTTAAAATGTACAACTAGTTGACTTGATACATTTATATGTTGCAAAATAATTGCCACCTTGCCACCATATTATTAACTATCAACTTCTTGCCACGCCTCCAAATATCATCAGATTTGGGTTAGGATTTCAATGTATGAATTGGCGCAGGGCACAAATATTCAGTCCACTACCCTGAAGTACAGGTTTTTTTCATACATGCCTAGAAAGGTATTTCTAGATCTCTCTTGATTCATTGTGGATAACATGGCTTAGGCTCCTGTTACATATTACTTGCTCCTCAGAGCATCCTTTGAGAAAATTAGGTCAGATACAATTTCAGTTTTTCTCTGGCTTTTTCTGCTCTCTCTCTCTGCCATAGCAACTTTCAAATATGCAATACAGCACAGTATTATTAACTATAGTTACATTGATGTCCATTAAATCCCTATAAGTTATTTATGTTATAAATGGAAGTTTGAACCTTTGACTCCTTTCACCCATTTCACCCACCCCCACCCCTGCTTCTGCTAACCCCCAATCAGTGCTTTGTATCTATGAGCTTGGTGGGGGGGTTGTTTGTTTGTTTTGTTTGTTTTTTAGTTCCACATAAATTAGATCATACAGTATTTTTCTTTGTCAGGCTTATATCACTTAAGTGATATTCCAGATTTTCACTATCCATTTATTCATTGATGGACAGGACACTTAACTGTTGTAAATAATGCTGCAATGAATATGGAAGCCCGTATATCTTTCCTTTGTTTTTCCAAATCCTCACCCAAGGATATTTTTTTCATTGCTTGTCAGAGAGAGCGGAAGGGGGAGAGCGAGGGGGAGGGAGGAGAGAGAGAGAGAGAAAGACATCTCAGGTGCCCCGACTGAGGCCAGGGATCAAGCCTGCAATGGAAGTATGTGTCCTTGGCCAGAATCAAACCAGGGGCCCTTCAGTCTGTGGGCCAACGCTCTAACCACTGAACAAACCAGCTAGGGCCATATATCTTTTTGAGTTAGTATTTTCATTTTCTTTGGATAAATACCCAGAAGTGGAATTACTGGATCATATAGTAGTGCAATGTTTTGTTTTGATTTTTAGGAACCCCTTTCCATAGTAGCTGTACTAACTGTATTCCCAATAGTGCAAAAGGGCTCCCTTTTCTTCACATCCTCACCAGCAATTGTTGTTTGTTATTTCTTGTCTTTTCAATAATAAGCATTCTAACAGATGTGAGCAATATCTCGTTATGATCTGATTATCATTTCCTGATGATTAATGATACTGAGCATCTCTCATGTACCTGTTGGCCATCTGTATATCTCCTCTGGTAAAATGCTTGTTCAAGTCCTCTGTCTAGTTGTTAAAAAGCAGATTGCTTGAGTTTGTTTTCTTTTTGCCTTTCTTTCTTCTTTCTTTCTTTCTTTCTTTCTTTCTTTCTTTCTTTCTTTCTTTCTTTCTTTCTTTCTTTCTTTCCTTCTTTCTTTCTTTCTTTCTTTCTCTTTCTTTCTTTCTTTCTTTCTTTCTTTCTTTCTTTCTTTCTTTCTTTCTTTCTTTCTTTCTTTCTTTCTTTCTTTCTTTCTTTCTTTCTTTCTCTTTCTTTCCTTTCTTCTCTCTCTCTCTCTCTCTCCCCCTCCCTCCCTCCCTCCCTCCCTCCCTCCCTCCTTTCCTTCCTTTTTTGCTATTGAGTTGTATGAGTTTTTATACATTTTGGATATTAACCTCTTATCAGATATATGATTTGCAAATATTTTCTCTCATTTAGCAGGTTGCCTTTTTATTTTGTTGACGGTTCCCTTTGCTTGCAGAAGCTTTTTAGTTTGATGTAATCCTACTTGCTTAGTTTTGTTGTTTCAATGAGTGAAATATTGCCAGGTTATATAATCACAATATATTTGAAAAATAATAAGAAAAAGAAGACAAAAACCAGTATTTAATCTTTATTATAAATATTTTAAAATTAGGTTAAAAATAACAAATATTTTATTGACATTACATAAAATGTAATAGTAATATGATTAAAATATTTATGTGTACATGTGGGTAATCAATTATACCTTAAATATGTCTAAATTTGAAATATGTAATCAAAGTGATGAACTATATTACAACAAACTAATAATTTATTTACAGTTACCTTTGGTAATTATACTCAGAGTAAATGTTACAGCAAAGCCCATAAGTATATGTCGTGATTAAAATGAATAAAGGTACTGTGACCTGATTGAAAAGGGATAAGACAAATATCCTTAATTTAAAGAATTTCTAATCTATAATATTTGTAGTACAGAAGGAGCAGGTGACAGATTATTAAAACTAGAATTATTATGACAGGTAGAGAAAACAATGTAAATATGCTAAAATAATATAGAGAATGGGATATAAACCATCTTGGGTGTTAAGAAGCCTGTTGGACAAGTTAATGTTTATAGACGTTTGGATATACATTTGGTTTACATAAATTCATTCCCCAAGAATTTGTTTATCCTAAACCAGCAAGATCATTGAATTAAACAAAATATAAGCCTGTTAGGCCATAGGCAGTTTATTACAGAATTGTGTAAAGTGAGGACACAAGTGTGAGGGCCGTGAGTTTTAGTTAATACAATATCATGCAAAGTGAGAACTGCTTATACTTAATGATAGATTATAATTCATATTTTTAGTATACAAAATTGTTTTATATTTAGCAACTTCTTTATGGTTTCTTAGAATTGATAGCTGCATTGTGTGTATGAGTGTGTGTTTACTTTTATGGACTCAAGGAATACATTGTCCTAAAATAACTCTCTGGAAATTACTTTTTAAAGACAATTATAATTATGCTCTCTAGCTTGCTAGTATTCTGAAGAACACCATGCAGAAAATTGTCCTATTTCATGGATATTATGAATAATTGGAATCTGGCCAATAATAACAATGATTTTCATAGAAATGTTGTGTAATAGGCTAGGAAAAACTAAATTTACCCACTTTCAGTGTATGTCATGTGTGGCCAATGCCTTCCAGTGTTCTGTATCAGCAAATTTTAATATGGCCAAATGTGATGTTTTGTTGCAATATTCAACCAACTGATAGGGCATTTTAAACATAGTCTAGCTTAATATTATTTAACCCAGCAGCCAATATTCTGCCAGTGCTGTGCCAGAGAAGTTTCTCATCCAGGAAGCTACCATCAGATGGAATTCACCCTGTCATGTGCTGCAGAGCATAGATAAGCGTAATGATACCTTGTCTGCTACTAAATTCAACAGTGAAATTGTGTGAACTAATACATGCTGAGGGTAAATGATAGAAGTAATGAGAAAAAGGTGTAATAAACTTGATTGACAGATAATTCCAGTAATTTTTCTACTCTATGCTGCTCAATTTAAACAAAACAAGATTAAAAATATACCTAAGAACTAAATGAAAATCTGGATTGCTTTGTTAACTTCTGCAACATTATATATCTGTTAAATACTCAGAAACTAAAATTTTCAATGTATAAAATTAAGGCGATATAGATTATGATTACCCCAAAATATTACCTAATACTTTAAACCTTTTAAAATATATCACACAGCTACAGTAATCGAGCGATTATTGTTCGCAGAAAAACAGGCATATAGGCTAATGGAACAGAATATAGTGCCCTGAAATAAATCCATGCATCTATGGCCAACAAGTCTTTGACAAGAGTGCCAAGAACATGAACAAGGGAAAGAATAAACTCTTCACTAAATAGTGCTTCAAACACTGAATATCCATATGTCAGAGGATGAAATTAGACTCTTATCTCATACCACATACACAAGTAGATTTAAATGGATTAGTGACAGCATAAAACCCAAACTGTAAAAGTTCTACAAGAAAAGAAAGGGGAAAAGCTTACTGACATTTTTTGGGCAGTGATTTTTAGGATATGACTCTAAAAGTACAGCTAATAAATGCAAAAATAGACAAATTGGATTGGATCAAATTTAAAAATCTTCTGCACAGCAAATGAAATAATCAACAGAATCAGAGAAAATACATATTTGATAAAAGATTAATATCCAAAAAATATAAGAAACTCATGCAACTCAATTGCAAAATAAAATAAAAAAATAGACAAAGGACGAAGTAGACATTTCTCAAAAGAAAACACAAAAAATATTAACAGATATATGAAAAGTTGCTTAATGTCATTTATCCTCAGGGAAATGCAAATCCAAACCACAATGAGATATCACGTCTTAAAGGTTACGATGGCTATTATCAAAACAAGAGATAACAAGTATGGATGAAGAGGCGGAGAAAAGGCAACCTTTGTACACTGTTGGTGGAAATGTAAACTGATACAGTCATTATGAAAAACCACATGGAGTTTCAACATTATGGTTTGTAAAATAATTAGGGTTCTTGTTAACAATAATTTTCTTCCTTACAGTACTAATCAATTAATTCACTGAACAACACAAAAAGTTTAAGATGAATAAATTTCTAGTAATTTTTATTAACAGAACTAATAATTATATGGAATGTAAAATAGGCTAGGCATAGTTTTAAGCACTTTACACATTTTCTTATTTAATATATGACAATAAAAACCAATGTGCATTCAGTAGCATTTGTTTTAGATTAGAATACATAGTGCCTGGCTTTTTATTTTTATTTTTTAAAACATTTTATTGATTTCAGAGAGAGAAAGGGAGAGAGAGAGAGAGATAGAAACATCAATGATGAGAGTCATTGATTAGCTGCCTCCCGCCCTGACCGGGTATCGAACCGCAATCTCCTGGATCCTAGGTGGATGCTCAACCTCTGAGACATGCCTGCGGGGAATGCCTAGCTTTTTAAGTTTTTATTCTTGTTTTGTATTTTGTTGTTTTTCTTGTTTTGTATTCTGTCCTTCTATACTGGGATTTTGAGAATCAAAACAATATCATACTGGTCCCAATGAATACTTTCCTCCTACTATTTAAATCAAACAAAAATTCACTCCTTTTTCTCACATTTAAAAAAATAAAACAAAAGATAAAGCATAAAATAAAAATTAAAAAATTGGCGCGGTTTATTTAGAAGAAAATGAGTTCCCATTAAAGTTAATTGCTAAGTCTCAGAAGTATCTAAGCCATCACTCTAATTTAAATGAATGGCATCACTCTGCCCTGGCCAGTGTGGCGCAGTCGGTTGGGCCTTGTCTCATGCAAGAAAAGGTTGCCGGTTCGATGCCCTGGTTGCAGGTTTGTTCATGGAGCATGCAGAAGACTACTGATCGATGTTCACACACACATCAATGTTTCCCTCTCTCTTTCCTCCCCTTCTCTCTCTAAAAGCAATTAAAAATATTTAATGTTATTACTCTGAATCTTATCTTGCCATATTGCTTTTTATAAGTAAAAAAGGGAAAGTTTTATGTTATTATTTTTGTAATATACCATTTGTTATGCCTCATTAATTTGACTTTTAAGGAGAGTAATATATCAAAATGAATTTACACCAATTTTATAAGAATGTGATTGGATTTAAATAATAAATACATAAAATATCCTAGTAAATATTTATGAACTGACAAGAAAATAATAGAACAAAAATATTTATGTAGCATTCTAATGATTCTTCTGGATTTTTAGAAATAACATGATTCACAGACATACATCTATGTTTAATATTAAATACAATGTTTATGCAATTTCAAAATAATAATTCTATTTCTATAGTACATTGAAATCAATATACAAAACAAGGCAATGATATATAAAATGTTTTAATGTAAATGTAATGATTTAAATTCTTCCCGGAAAATACAGTATTTAAATTGCTTGTAGTAGTTACAATGTTTTTAATGTGAACATTTTTAGTTTATTTTTATTTTTTTAACCAGGAGGACAACCCTTGGTGGATTGAGTGTAAGCAGATTGTTTTAATTCTCTTGTATTTGTTGTGTACCACAAGAACTGATTGGAAACAAATATTATATCTATAAAAGTCTGATTTTTAGTAGTTCAGTTTGATTAATATTAGTATGCTCCTAATAAAAACATAGAACCTAATAAATACTTAAAATTCCTGAAAGCTCTTGTTTTCATAGAGAAATTTCCCTGCACAAAAATGGTCATTAAGTGAAACTCCCTAATAAGCTACATTAATTGTGATCCAGCCTGTAGTTTTGAGACCCAGAAGTTGATGTTCAATTAGTTCACTACTCAAGGGTGGGAAATGAGTAGAAACTAAGGATTAATTTCTAAATCTGGGTGGATGCTTCTGAGACATTTGTGAAAAGAAAATGTGCTTTTACATCCTAACTGAGAACAAGGAAATGAATGAATTGGGGGAGAGAAACCTGAATCCAGAGGGGAAAATAAGGAAAAAAACAGCAAAATATACCAATAATGAAATTCAAGACGATCTTTTTCCTGAGTGTTAATGTGTGTGTGGGGGGGGGGGGGGAGGGGGGTGTCTGCTATGAAATGTGCCTTAAAAAGAACTCAGGAGACAGTGCTAGCCAATAGGGAATGGAGATGGTATGCAATGATGTGAGCATGCCTTTGTGCCTCAGTGTTGGAAAGGAGATTATCGGCCATGAAAAGTAGTCTACAAAGAACCGAGGACACAGCATGCTATGCCAGTAGGTTTTGAGATGGGAAGTGTGATGGTGCTCAATGAATCACACAAGGGAAGCACAGGGAACAAAAGAGATGTAAGGAAAGTGTCTGGGTGTGAATCACGTGAAGACTGTGTTGCTTATCTCTGTGGAAGTGCTAATCTTTACTTTTCAGTATGCTTTGATTTAAACTTCAGGCCTCCAATGATCACACAAGTATCAGATCTTTTAGTTCTACAAAGAAACATATATGATTGGACTCTACAAATAACTCATTATTAAATTAACATGCCCAAATGTAATACATAAATAAAATAATGACAGTGGTTGTTTTCTGTGATTATTAGTCCATCCCATTATTCAGCTGAAGTCTTAAAAGGCTGGCTCTGTGGAGTGGGTGGGCATACAGGATTTCTGGTAAGACTGGCACGATTATACTCCCAGCTGTGAGATGCCCTGGCTGTGCTACCCGAGACACAGCCCTTCATCTTCCTTTGCCTCTATGGCTTTATCTGGAGAATAGGTGCATAATTAATGTCTATCTCATAGAGATGTTGTAGAAATTAATTACACAAATACTTGTACAGTGCATAAAAGTGTGCTTGATTCATTAGACGATCAAATAAATGTCCAATCTCATAAATATTGGTGACTGAATGTGATTTTGATGTGAAAGATAGAAAAGGACTTTTGCAAAGTATTTATTCAGTAAATTAAGTTAAAGATCGGGGAAAGTTGCTATTTATGGCAATTTTTCAAGTATCAAAATAAGACATGATTAACCATTTAAATATCATTTCATTTCTGTGTAAATTGTCATGATTTTAAATACATAATTAGTTGCTCTAGGCAGAAGCAAATAAATAGTATGAAAAATTTTAGCTTTAACAAAAAATTGTCAGTGAATGTTGTTTTATGCCTCAATAACAATTGGTTTTATTTTTTATTTTTTAAATTTTTTTAGTTTTGAATTAAATTTCTTGGGGTAACATTGGTCAATAAGATTATATAGGTTTCAAGTTTTAAATAGTCCAGAAAATCTAAAAGTGTTCCCCCACCTTTCAAATCTAACTAAACAATAGGATTGGAATACTAGGTGTATGATGCCTATCCCCATACCCATTGCAATAATAGCAATAACAATGCTAATCATATTAGGCAACATTGAATGTCTATTATGGGCCAGGTACTATTCTCTACCCTTGATATGTATTAACTCACTGATTCATTCTCATAATAACCTAGGATATCATAAAGTCTTTATTGGTCCATATATGTTCCCTTTATAATTACTTTTTATTTTCATCCAATTTTTGTCAAGAGGAAGAAAATCCCAGACATGTCACAATTCATAAAAGGTGAATAACTGAAATATTAAGTAATGTTGAAAGAACTATCTTTTTTTCTCTCCAGAAAATTACTTGGAATTTAAGTTTACCCAATCTTTCAAATAGCTTACTCTTTTAATCCACTTTAAGATACTAGAATATTGTGTTACTCTCTCCTGGCCTTGAAAGTACACATACTTCTATGAAAAAGTTCCTAATTCTTTTGCAGAAATAGAGTAATAAGTACTGATTTAAAGTATGTCATTTACAAATTAAAATGTTATATAAAATCTTGGGCCTTTCACAGTGAGCTAGGCTCTGGAATTAAAACAAAACCAAACCACAGCAAATCCAAACTAAAACAAAAACCCAGGACCCTCAAAGTTTTTTCAAAAGAAAATATCAATTGCATATTTATCATTTTAGGGAACAATTTCTTCTTTCACTTAATTTTAATCACTATCAATGTCTCTGGCACACATTGCATTTTGATTAAAGATTTGTGTTTTATTTGATATCATTGGAAAATACATGAGTGATTTTCAATAAATCCTGACAGATACAATATCAAAAATGTACTTACCACATGTTGCAAAGTATTCTGTTGCAAAATTAAATATCCATTGGGGTCAGCACACATTGAATAAATGAGAAGACTCATGAGTAGCGATGGATATAGTGCACTAAGGGAGCAGTCTCCCAGTTTCTGCAGTCTCTTAGTTTGTTGCTCTTGGCAACATTCTGCAAAGCCAGTATGGAACCAACTCAAAATTTTGTTCATGTCTCCAAAATGATGGTTCTAGACCAAGAAAGAATCAAAGTTGATTACTCACAAAAGATGAATTTCAAGGTAGAGCAGAGCAGGCCTTCCAAGTTGCTAAGAAATTGTTTGAAAGAGCAGAGAAAGGAGACTGGCTTGGGACTTTTCTTGTGTTACAGGGGTTTGAATCTTAGACCAGCACCAAGTGAGGGGGCTCCTAGACTGTTCGCAATCTGCAGAAGGGGGGGAAGGAAGTTGAAGCTTGAAAACTGACAGCACTCAAACATTAAAAACTGAAGTCAGCCCTGGCCGGTGTGTCTCAGTGCTCTACTAGAGCATCTGCCCATGAACCAGAGGGTGATAGGTTTGAGTCCTGGTCAAGGGCATGTGCCTGGGTTGCGGGTTTGTTCCTCGGTGGGGGTGCATGCCAGAGGCAGCCAGTTGGTGTGTCTCTCTCACATTGATGCTTCTATGTTTCCCTCTCCCTGCCCTCTCTCTTCCTCTCCCTCCCTTCCACTCTCTAATAAGTAATAGAAAATGTACCCTCTGGTGAGGATTAACAATAAAAAATTAAATTAAATTAAAAATACAATAAAAACTGAAGTCAGACACTGTCACACTTGTTCTGTAGGTATTTTTCTCCAAGTCTTGTCAGATTTGTTATTAACATGGGTAATCTATCAATCTTTTATATACTTGCTTTAATAAAATAAGAAAACTATATAGCTGAATCAAACCTGTCAGCTTCTTTATCTCAAACTACTAGTTGTCAGTTGTGATTTGTGTATTAATGGTATATTGAGAGTTATTGATGTCAGTAGATACTTTGATAAAGGGTAGATCCTTGAAGAAAGGAATTTTGTCTGTAAAATGAAGATTATGAAGATAAAGTAGAGGGTTTAAATGATTAAGAGTGACAGGTCAAACTTAATAGGTGAAGGGAAAACAAATTTTATCAGTAAAGGGAGTAAGTAGAGTACCAAGGTTTAAAATGTAAATTCTAGTAAAATAACAAAATAAACCAGAAACTCAAATATAAATTATGAAAATGTATAATGAAAATCATCATGGTTTCATGGAAAAGTTGGACATGTTTAAGAGATGATTTTCTGGGGCTTCCGGGAATATGAAATAGCTTAAACATAAAATAAAATTGAGAAGTAAACATATTATACACATTGATGTGACTCAATTTCACTAAATATATTTTCAAAAAATGAAAAATGTATTCAAAGAAGGAAGGTCAAAACACACCAAGAAATGATCCATGGATATAAAATTAAAGACATAAGGCAGGAAGAAATAAAAGTGAAGTGGTGTCTTGCAGACAGTTATTGAAAAATTAGAAGAATTGGCTTCTAGTATTAGAGGGCTTGTCCACTAACTAGCCCTTTGCATTTTTGTCTTGACACTTAATTTTTAGGAATATCAAATACTTTGTTTGTAATATCAGAGAGTACGACTTATCTCTCGAGACTTTTTGGTCTATCTATCTGATTCCTGCCATGTATCTATGAAGAAAAAAAAAAGGGAATACTATTCAGCAATAAAAAGAAATGAAATATTAACACACGATGAATCTCAAAACATCATACTAAAGGAAAGAAGCCAAGCACAAAATACATTGTATTATTCAATTTAAAAAGCTTATAGGTAGAAAAATAGGTCAGTAGTTTCTTAAGACAAGAGGTAGGAGAAGGGATTGATTGAAAATGGGTGACAGGCAAGGCTTAGGGGTGATGGAAGTATTCCTTATATCCCAAATATAGATTGGAGTGTGGTGCTAGTTAACTAAGTCTCTAAACTAACTAAAACCTAATGAACTATACTCTTAAATGGGAACATCCTATGGTATGTATATTATACTTCGATTAAATTGTTAAAAACAACCACAGGAAAGTCAGAATATATAATGATATCACTAAAATCTTTCATTGGATCTACATAGAAAAACTCTAATGTCAAATTTCAAATATATAATACAGTATTATTAACTACCATAACTGTTTTGTGCTATATCTCCAGAAGTTTTTTATGCTGTGTAACTGAAACCTGAAAGAGAAATTATTATGAACAGTGAGTCATGCGGATTATTTAGGACTTTAAAGATGATTACATTGAGAAACTTCTGAATATTCTTATCAAAGACATTTATAAATGTCCCATTCGAGTGCCTCACAAGTAAAATATTCTTGCATTGACTTCACAAGGAAAACAAAATAAAATAACACACAAATCATAGGAATATGTTAATATGTTAAATATGATAAGCATCAGCCTTTCTATTTTATTGCTGAATCTTGTGTTTACTTTATAAATGTTTTATGTGCTATATATGCTTATTAATTTATTATTATACCTTCATTTTTTCATTAAGTTTTAATAATCATATTGATTCAGTTTTGTAACTCTCTTATATTGTGTATTAATAAATATTTCTTAATGTCATTAGCTGAATGCTCTATTTTCCCGAAGTAAGTTCTTATTTTGTGGGTTTTTTTTGTTAAAACTCTAAATTCCTACTCGTCCCTTTTCCATGATTGATTTTTCTGAATTGCCTGTCCTTACAAGTATCAACTTCTCATACTTAATTGTTTATAAAGTACTAACCTTATTCCCCTTATTGTTTGCGTTATTAAACTGTCTGTCAGACACATTATGCAAAAATATTTGAAACAGATTGTATGTTGTTCTGCTGTGTTTTCAACAGATGTCTAGTTAATTGGAATTTCTCACAGTTGGGCCAATTGTGCTGGCTTCCTAGAAGTATGGAAAGATCACAACCATGTGCTTTTGCTGTTGGAAGGTGTAGCTTTATGTTCAAGTTCTACACTGACTCTCCTCCAATTGCATGCATTAACGTAATCACTAATATGTATATTTTTTTAATAAAGGCAAAAAAAAAGTATTGCTTGGTGCCATTACCATTTAGATGGGTGAGAAAAGGTCCAATCTAGAGGAAATCATGGAAATGCTAAAAGAGGAGAGGCAGCAATCTATATGATAACACAGTAACAATAACCAAGATTAAAACATATTGGTTTTTTAATAACCACTGATTGGGAGATGAAAAAAGCAAATAATGAACTCATTTCTTACATGCCAAACTTGGGTGTAGATATAAAAACCATATTTATCAAATCTGTAAATGGTATAACTTTCTCCCATATTTTTACAAAAATCATATTTCCATATTATATGACAATTTATTATAATGACATAAATATGAGACAATTATATGTATTTTATTTACATGTAATATAAATATAAATGTAAGTTTATAATTTTAGCAGACTATATGTTTATTCCCAGCTCAGACCTCTCCTTTGAAATCCAGATTTGTGTTCTTAATTGCTCCCTTCTTATTCCAGGTACATATCACCCTTTTGTTCAAAATCTTCCAATGGTTCTCCTTTTTACTCCAATTAAAAGCCTTAAGGTGTGACAATAGCCCAGAAATTCTGTACAATTAGGATTCTGTTACCTTTTGAACTTTTTCCTTACTGCTCTCCATACCATGTACCATAGTCCTTCATACACACACACACACACACACACACACACACACACACACACACAGAGATAGATAAATGATAGATACAGATATATATATATACAGATATAGATATATAGATATACACACTTGTGTGTGTCTTGGTTGCAAAAGTGATCCAAATTTTATACTCAACCTTGTATATATAGTCTTTGCAATGTGATTTTGCAGCTTCTCTTTGTGAGAAGTGAAATATATTTCTCCATGCTTTGCGTCTGATTTCCTTTACCTTCATAAAATATGTCTCAAGGGACAGTGTGAAACTTTTGAGGTTATGCTTCTGTGCATTGCCCACTCTTATTCTCTTTCATGGGTACCTGTCTCCCTCACGAGAAGAAACTAATCTAGCCTGACAGAAAATAAGAGAACATTTGGAGAAGGGCCCATATGTTTCAGCCAAGGACATTCTAGACCAGCCTACAACCAGCCAAGTCTCCAATAGATGAAAAAAAAATAAACAAACAAAACACCCAGACGAATTCAGCAAAGTTGCTTACTTGATCCACAGCCAAATGCAAACATATGGGTGAGTCCAGCCCAAATTGGAAAAGCTACCCAGATGATCCATAGACTCATGAGCAATATAAATGCTTATTGTTATAAGGTTCATAACAAGTTTTTGTTTTGTTTGTTGTTGTTATCACTACAATTCCTCTTTGTACAGAAATTTTGTGATTTGCTTTTAGTGCTCATAAATCATTAAATATGTTTTGGATCCTTTTAAAATTTAATTACAATAATTTTTCAGTAGAACATGTGGCTTCTAAATGGTTGCTAGTATCCATATTGCAGTCTCTTTTTTTATTTAATATAGTTTAATATGCAGACTTTACTTATTGTCAAGAAAAAGAATGCTTAATGTAAATTATAAAAGCTTTACTACACATTACAATGGGGAAAAGTAAATTTTTACAGCATAAATTTTGATGGGAATATAGAACGCTGAATCTCCATTGGTTGCCGAAATGAGTGTAGACTGATGCAGATATTCCGGAGAACAGAATGATGGTAATAAGTAAAATTAAGTATATTTGTTCTAAATCCAGCAATTCTTATCCTAGGTAAATATCCAAAATAAATCTTACACAAGTATTTAAAGGAATGTTCACTATAATGTTCACCATTCTGTCTGTTGGATAGATAGTTGTAGAGGCAATGGTGATATTCATCAGTGCTGGAATAAATAAGTAGCAATTTGTATATAGTATATACTCTTCAATAATATGGCAGTTAGCAGCATCACACAGGGTGAACAGTTGGGAACAGAAGTAGAGCTTTATATAATACACACACTCACACACACACTAGTGTGTTTCCCACACCATGCAAAAATAGAGTGTTCCTATGAAAACTTTCACAAGTCAAAATGGTGTAAAGTTAAGAAGCAATTACCATTAATTTATGTAGGAAAAACTGGAGTGTTCCCAGACCCCCGAAATAACCTACCAATCATACCAAGTAACATAAAACCTAAAATAACACTAACACATAGTAAAAGCAGAAATGCACAAATGAGATAAAGCACAGATGCTCACAGACATGGTTCAAAGCTATGGTTGCTCGGTGCTGCGATGCTGAGTGTAGTTCTGGGGGAAGGAGCTTGGCGGTGCCACTCTGCACCGCGTGCATACCTCTTCTATAAAAGCTCACTGCAAAACAAACGCTGAATGCTATTTTTGCTTTGTGCTTTTGTTCGTTGAAAAGCCCTCTTCGGAGTTCTTTCAGTTATTAAAACAGGTACAAATGTAGGTCTTTCGTAAAAGACTTTTTGAAAAGCAGGGGAAAACCTGTATATTTATTTACATATATTTCCAAGATCTGTCTGCTGAGAGGGCCTAGAAGATGCAATGACACAAGTTATCTCTGTTATGGTAGTAAAGTCTTAAGAGTTATAGAGAAGAATATTAATATCAATAAATAACCACCTAATCAATATATTGTTCATGCACAATAATAACAAGAAAATACTTTTTTTGTACACAAATGCTGGAAGTATATCAGTGAGAGTCTTCCTTGTGATTTCTACATCAGTCATAATCACGGCTGTCTTCTCATCATTACAGCTAATATTTAAATACTATACAAAAATCATTTGTTATGTCTTGTGATGTATTATTGTATTTAAATATCTGAGCATTCAATTATTGTTATCCATTTCACAGGAGAGTAAAATGAGGCTCAGATAGTTTATAATTAACACCAAATCATGAGTCATTTCATTATTTACATCTGTTTGTATTTAAAAACTGCTGACATCTAAGAAATATATTTAAGAAATCAAATTCTCAAGAATTTGATGCCGGGCGGCACCCGGGGAGGTCAACCATATCCAGGTCCTTGTCCCAGAACACGAAGGAATTCAAAAGCGTCACAGAAAGATTTAGCAAAGCCCAGTAAATCCATTAGAGGGTCAGTACGCATTCTGAGAGTGGGAAGCAGGTGACCATGAGGAAGAGATGCGCCAGTGGGTCTGGGTGGGCGGTTTTTATGAAACATGAGGAACAGGACAGGTGGCTGGTCCTCTGCTTCCGATGCTGGTCGAGTGAGTGCCACAGAGCCTTGTCCTGGCCTCTCCTCTCCACAGAGTAATTATTTTTTAGAAATTTTTTTACATGAAATTGGGGAGGGGTAAAGGTGGGACCAGGTGGTCGGTGAAGGTCGCATCTGTGACATGCCAGCGAAGAGAGAAGGGGAGGGGTACAGCTTAAAGCCCTTATTCCCTGTTCTAACTTTCCTCCCTCAAACCGACAAATGTCTATGGATCTATAGTGAGTTGTATTATGATATCTCAATAATACTTAATAATGTGATTTTGAAACAGCAAATATCAACCCCAATTTAATTTATATTTCCTTTTAAATTTGGAAGCACAATCAAATAACTTGAATGTGCATTGCCGAAAGAAATATCTCATTTTTATTTAAATGTCTGGGATTATTTGTATATATTAATATTTTCGAGGACATATGATCCATATGCCAGGTTTTCTGAATGGGTTCCATCCAATTTTATTTTCTATTTTATTTATTTGAGAATGTTAGATTAGAAACTATATTGTACAAACTCTCTTGCACCTAGGGATTTCAATTAAACATTTGATGTACTTTTTTGAGATTTGTAAGCAAAAAGTATTTACAGGTCACTTTATTGCATTACTTGACCAATGCTGATGGCAAGCAGTGATATGGGGATATGAACCGTCCCTGGGATATTCTTCCACTCTCTAAATTTGTCTTCTGGGTCTGAGACAGAGCTGTGGCAGAAGCAATGACGTTTTGCTTCTGGTTGAGCTCTGCGTAAGTAAACTGATACTAAGTATGGATCATTCACTTCTGTAATCTTCTTGCAACCTCCCAGGAGACTCTGAATAGACCTGTTTTTTAGTATTTTCATTTACTTTGTTCAAACATTGTATTAAATATCTTTAATACTTTAAATGCCTAGAAGAGTTTGTTTTCTTTACCCAGCTGTTACATTGCATACATTCTTTTCACTTCTGCTGATGTGAATAAAAATTAAAACTACGTTTCTTAATATACAGAATAAAATCCTCTTAAAATATTTACAGAGAACTACCTACTTAATGTCTGCTGTTGAAGATGTCACTCTAGAAAATATACCCTTAGATTCCATCTACAGAGCAGAGAAAATAATTGCACTTTTAGGAGTCAGCAAAATTGGAGATCTATTATTGGCCCTGCAGAACTCCTGGCACATGAGGGCAGCCTGAGTTCTGCCTTCAGTGTGATACAGAGAAACAAAGTCAAACATGACAAAGTCAAACACAACTGCTCAAAACAGTCATGTTGTTTCTTAAAATAATTTATAATATTTTCATAAAATTGTTTCTACCTGGTATCCTCCAAGCTCTCTAACAAGTGTGCCATGATCTCTATCTGATTATGAAATCCATGAAGCTTTTAGTTATGGACTTCTGGAATGGCCAGTATGACATTTTAAGTGTCCGTGTATATTCCTCATAGTATCTACTTACCCACATATGAAAGTATGTAAGAGTTGAGTGAGAGATGGAATTTTCATCCTTCCCCTTTCAAAGCATCGTAATTGTAGGGTTACAATAACCCTACGTATGAAGGCAATGCATAGTGCCTCGGAATGCAAATGGAAGATATAGGCCAGGACCATTCTACCCTTTAGACAAGTAAAAAAAATGCCTTCAATCACAGGATTGGACACAGAGCAAGAGAGGAAGTCAGATAAATATTCTATCAGACCATTCCGTATTTAAACAAATTGTGTTTCAGATTTCAGGTACTTCAACATATTTCTCATGATCTAGATACACATTCCTTTTCATATCTCATTGCCATATTGTGATAAACAGAAAATGATGTTTCTTAACTTGTTTGTGAATGACTCAATACTTAGTTTTACTCCTAAAGATTGATAGTTTCAGCAATCATTCTTCAACTCAGAATATGCACTGCTTTTGAAATCTGAATAAACAGGTATGAGCTAGTTCAAAAGAAAAGTAGAACTTAGAAAATGCCACACATTCTTCCACTGTCCTTAACCTCAAAAGAGTATTATTAATTCATTTCTGTCATATGTCTATTCCTTAGAGAACAACCACACTTATTTATATGCACCGATGCTGGTTTTGGTTCAGTTTATCTTTGGGATGTGTGTTCATTTTGTCTTTTTTATGATAAAATCCCTTCAATTCATAATGGAACAATTCATTTGACACAGTCTATCATTTAAATGATAGAATTTGTATCATAAATCACTATGGGTTTAACTACAGTGTTCTTAAGGTAACATCACTCAGAGCTCTCTCCTTCAAGAAACTCACTGTGAATGATTGGTTGAACTTTATCATTTTGATAATAGATGCCTGTTTCAAAACCAGTTAATGCGTGAAATCCATCACCACAGTTATAACTAGGGGCATGTTTTGTTTTGTTTTTTGTAAAAGTGTAAACTTCTTTATATATTTTTCTGCATCTTCTTTTTGCACCATTTAGGAAAAAGTAAAAGAATGTATAAGAGCATTAACAGTTTGGCACTTTGCCTATCACAGTGACCCTAAATTGGTGCCCTCAACAATAATAAATTCTGGGTCATTCCACTTAGGTCTAGGAACACTGTTCAATCTTCCATAATAGTAGTGGCTGCTCCACAACTTATCTAATGATGGGATTATGATTAAAAAGGGGCAGGAGGACCAGAGAAATTGTTTGCATGATATTCTTATTTTAATCGGGACTGTGCATGTTGATGTGTTATAACACGGAGTGAAAATTACATCTCTTATGTGAGTCTGTTTTTTGCACAACCGCCACAATGCTTTTATTTATATTACTTGTTAGGAAGAGTGTAGATTCAGTTTAATAGAGATGAGCGGGTAGGGTAGTAATCTAAGCTATTTTTTGGCTACTCTTATCAGGAGCAGAAAAATAGAATAAACACCAAGAAAATATACCCTTGAACAATTGATGGTCCTGACGAGTTGGACAAACAGCCTACATCAAGGAGTCTGCCCTTCCTCTGCTGCTGCAAACCAACCTTATTATTGCAGGAATGAAGTATCTAATGAGAATGAATCTCTCCAAATAGAATGTGCCAAAATTCAACCTCAAAAACATATAAATTTCCCTTCAAGGGGTGATCTGTAATATAAACCTTCTCCGCAAGCCAGTGCAACCGCTGGGCAGTCACTTCACACTCTGAAACACTCCTTATCTTTTCATGCTGACTTTTAGAAACTTCCCCGTTTGTAGCATTTTCTATACTCAGTGAATTGATTTTTTATGCCTGTCTTTTCACAATGGACTGATCTTTTCAAAGCCTAGGACTGCCTCATTCATTTTTATATTGCAGCATGTGGTAAATTTTAGGGCCTCCAGATAGACTTTTCATTGAATGAGAGGCTAAAGCACAAAATGAAGTAGGAAAAGGTAAAATAGTGCAAAAAAGGGAAACTTCTTATTAGTTAATTATTTAAAATAATTTTCTTTTAATGTTTTTTATAATAAATACTAATGAAAATTTAGAAATTTCAAAAAAATATAAACATAAATTATTAAGCTTTTGAATTCTTTTCACATATAAACACCAAATATCAGATAATACTTTAAAAATTATGTTACACTCCATTTTGCTATCTAAATCCATTTATCTTTATAAAAATCAAGCAGATTACATATTTCTTTGGATAATCTATAGAGTGAATTTTTATGTGAATGAATCAGAATATCAAAAATATTAAAGAACCAATATCACAACTTTAAATTTCTGGTTGGAAGCAATTAAATCTTTTAAAGAAAATATTACTCCTAATCTTGAACATTTTTTCGTGGCTGGTCCGCCAGTCAAGCTCTCACTTTGCTCCTGCAGGCCTCAGGCACACAAGCGGCTGTCTTCTCTCTCCCTAGCCCACAACTCGTAATGCTCCCACCTGGCCTCCTGTTTTGATCAAGCCTTCAGCAGACTCGGATGCTGCCTTCAGCTTTTCCATTTTTGTTGGTTTGTAAAGATAACACATAGACAACTTTAGTTGAAACCAGTTTACTATTAATTCCCAAAAAGAGATAAAAGAGAGAAAACAAAATAAACTAGCCTAAAATATAAAAAGTATGGAAGGAAATTTTAAAAGTCCCCAAGACATAACACAGCCTGTTCCTTTCCATAGCTTCTAGTCCCTCCCTCACTTTTACAGACAGTATCCTGAAAGCTTAAGACATTTCTTGAGATTATTCTATAATAGAGTAGGATTTCTTTCTCCCTCTTCAGCACAATGCAAGCAGAAGTCTAAAGATATTCCCAGCTTTACAAGATTGCTTTGCCTTTGTCATTCCATCAGACACTAACCTAAGTACTGTTGGGAGCTGGCTGCACAGATAGAATTGTTATAAGTCAGCTGACAATAAAATAGGGAGATTATTTCAAATAACCTGGGTGGACCTAATCAGAAGTGCCTTTAAAAAGCAGAACAGCAAGGCAGGAGAGTCAGTTTGAAGTTGGACCACTGAAGAAGTCTGGAGATCATTCAGAAGGGGAAGCCACAGGGGTGAAGGGGGGACACATAGAAAGCATGAGAAGAAAAGCAGCCGGTCTTTCGTAGCAAGCCTCAGCTGACAATGGAAACATCGGCCCTATAACTGAAAGGTCAGCAACAATCTAGTCAACAACCTGAATGAATTTAGGAACAGATTATCTCTAGTGTTTTCTGAAAGAAGCACAGGCCAGCTGATACCTTGATTCTGGCTTTGAAATCCAGAGCAGAGAGACCAGTTTGCCAACCTGTGCATCCCACTTACAGAAGTATGACATAATGTACTTGATATTTGAAGCCACTAAGTTTGTGGTCATTTTTTTATGGTAACAATGTAAATTTAATGCAAGTATCAAAGTCCTACACTTACTGTCTCTAAACTATTGAAGCCCATAAGCCATGTCTGCTAAATTTAATATTTGTAGATTTAAATATAATTGTTCATTCATACAGCAAGATAGGACATTGACGGCAGATGGAACAGAATTGTTTGAAAACAATAGATGCACGTTTTAAAAAAATACTCATTTTTAATTTAATTTTTAAATAGAATTGACACTTCAGGCTGAAATTACTAGCAAACTCCAGTAAAGGCAGAAAAGAAACCTAAGAACAAGAAAAGCAATGGGAAATTTGTTGAGAAACAGTGATCAGTTCAGTACAAGATGATTTTTGGATGTGTGTGTTTAAAAACTTAAAAGAGAAATCCCAAAATACAAATGCTCTTCAACATTTTAGCCAGCAAACTGAGCATATATTTGTCATATGCTGTAACAGTCCCTGGAAATTTAATAGTCAGCAACAAAAGCTGTGGAGCAGTTAGTCCAGTGGGGAACCTGAAGTTTAATCACACCATCATGGTAGTCAGTATTATTACAGCCTATGCAGTCTAAGCAAAGCCTTGCCAGCCAATTACAGGAATTTAGCTTTTATCCTGTAAACAACAAGAAGCTTTCACATAATTCAATTTTATATCTTAAGATTTTCTGTTCCGAAGAGAAGTGATGTGATCAGGTTATGATTTAGAAAACTCTCTGATGGCTGTAGCCTTAAATAATTGAGGAAGGTAAATCTGATGGCAAAAAAAAAGTTATGGTAAAGTATTAAGAGATGAAACAAAAATGAAAAGTAAAACTCAATGAGAATTAAAATAAGGGGTGGCCCTGGCTGCATTGCTCAATGGTTAGAGCATTGGCCCTTGGACCCAACTAGGTAGTGGGTTTGATTCCCGGTCAAGGGCATGTACCTGAGTTGCAGGTTCAGTGCTCTGCCCCAGTCAGGGAGGTAATCAGTCAATGTTTCTTTCTCTCCCTCTCCCCTTCCTCCCTCCCTTCTACTCTCTCTAAAAAAAAAAAATCAATGGAAAAAATATCCTCAGGTAAGGATTAAAATAAATAAATAAAATAAAATAAGGGGTGAATTCCACAAATATTTAACTAAAAACAACAACTGATTTAGAAAATTATTGGACTTAGGGAAAACAGAAGAATATAGGATGATTAATAGGCAGATAGTTGAGCAAATTGCTTCCATCAGCTGAGATATATGCGAAGAGAATCCATAAGAATATTAAAATTAAACATTAAACTTTTTCTAATTCCAATGGGTTGTGCAAATAGTTATATTTAATAGTCAGTTGTGGTAAGCCAAATAACAACCCTCCAAAAATATCTATGTTCTAACCCCCAGCACTGGTGAAAGATAAGTTATAGGATAAAAGGGAATTTGGAGATGGGATTATGTTAAAGATCTTAAAATGGTATATTATTTTGGATTATCTGGGTAGCCCTGATGTAGTCACAAGCATTCTTATAAGAGCTGGACAGGAAATCAGAGGTGTAGTAAGAGATATGACAACAGAAGCAAAGGTTGGTGTGAAGCAAAGAAGGAGCCATGAGCCAGGGAATACAGAAAGCTTCTAGAAACTGTTGCAGAAGGAGCTAGCTCCACTAACAATTTGATTTTAACCCAGTGTGACTGATTTTGGTCTTTTCACCTTTAGAAATATAATGTAATACATTTTAAATTAATATGGTAATTTGTTATAGCAATAATAGGAAATTAATTCAGCAGATGTATATGTATGTGGGAACTTGAATACCGATCTGGGCAATGGGGAGATATTGGTGATTCATATCTCAATCCACTTGAACCTTCACCAAAAAAATCTCCATTACAAATGGGTTAATACTGTTTAAGATACAAATTTATGTTCTACAAAAACCATGTGATTTACAAGAAATAAGTCTTCTTTCAAGTCCCTCCTTCCCCACTACACCCCTCTCCCTAGGTAAATAAAACAAAACAAAACAAAAAAACCAACACCACAGAAGTTACTTGAGATAGGCCGTTTTAAAAGTTCTTCCATAAGGCCTAAATTTATTAAAGTGATTGTGCTAGGATGACATGCAGTGATGGGGACAGGGTGTAGAGTAGAAAGTATAGGGCCTGCCCAGCTGGAGTGGCTCAGCGGTTGAGAGTCGACCTATGGTCCAGGAGGGTTGAAGTTCGGTTCCAGTGGGGGTGCACACCCAAGTTGTGGGCTCGACCTGGTGGGGGGCCTGCGGGAGGCAGCCGATCAATGACTCTCTCATCATTGAGGTTTCTATCTCTCTTTCCCTCTCCTTTCCTCTCTCTGAAGTCGATGGATTCATATTTTGTAAAAAAAGAAAGAAAAAAGAAAATATAGGGCCTGAGGACAGCAAAGAAGAGAAAATGTGGATTCCAACAGAAAGGAAAAGTGTCTGAAAATGTTGAAAGCACTCACATGGTTCCCTGAAGCATCTTGAGAAACAAACAGTTGTCCTCAGGGAAAGACTATGTGGTATAGCGGGGAAGGCTGGGTTCTAGTGCTAGAACTTTTGAGGCTTGGCAGCTTGCAAACCACCCTGTCCCATAAACAGATTCCAAGGATTCATATGGGCTGGGACAATAAAGGTGGTGTTTATACTGGACTAGGAACTTAAGACTCTTCTCTTTTTGAAAAACATATAGGCTTCTTAGACTTCGTGCAACCAGAGGGAGAGTATGTGAACCACAGGAATGGCTAAGATCTATTTCTCCACTAGCTATTTAGAACTGGAACTTGAAGCTTCCTTTATGATTAGTTGTAAAATATTGAAAATAGAATTCTTGCATGCTTTTCCTTGTAAAATAAGGTCATCCAGATACAGAAGAGAAAAATAATTTGTAAGTTATTAACATTAATAAACGTGTTTTGTATGATTGGTGGCTATAAGATCACACATAAATCCATTGCATTTCTACACAGTAGAAATAAAATACCTCATTTAAACAATTACTCGTGAAAATTTTTTTCAAATATTTACACTTTACAATACCCACACGCAAAAAAACATTCAAGATATGTAGGAATGAGTTTTACAAATAACTTACTTTTGACAAGAAATGTAAATTTTATTAAAATACATTAAATCAATGTGGATATAATATTAATGAATAATAAAACTCAATACCTTAAAAATATATCCATTCTCTCCAGATTGCTGTACTAACTAAAAAAAATGTAAATCAGAAGTCCAAAATTGCTGATCATGAACTTGATATATAAAGGAAAGTACAAAGAGCCAAGAACTGCCAAAATATGTTTCTAAAATGAACTAATATGAAGAAACTATCGCTACTAATAACAAGATTAACTGTAAATCTAGAATAAAATGTTTTTAAAAAAATATATATCTTTATTGATTTCAGGGAGAGGGAGAGAGAGAGATAGAAACATCAATGATGAGAGAGTCATTGATTGGTTCCCCCCAGACTGGGGATCGAGCCCACAACCCGGGCATGTGCCCTGACCGGGAATCAAACCCTGATCACCTGGATCCTAGGTCGACGCTCAACCGCTGAGCCACGCCCAACTGGGCTAAAACACATTTTGATATAGAAAATAATAATTGATACAATGGAATAGAATATAAAGCAAATAGCAGCTCCATAAATATAATAAAGACTTGATTTTTGCCCTGCTGGGGTGGCTTAGTGGTTGAGCATCAACCTATGTACCAAGAGGTCATGGTTCGATTCCCGGTAGGGGTTGCAGGCTCAGTCCCCAGTAGGGGGCGTGCAGGAGGCGGGAAATCAATTACTCTGTCCCATTATTGATGTTTCTGTCTCTCTCTCTCTCCTTTCCTCTCTCTGAAATCAATAAAAACATATTTTTTTAAAAAGACTTGGTTTTATGAGTGGTGAGTGGGACACTACCGGAGAATAATTTAATCAACAACTGTCTATTGGGTGATTGATTTATTCAAATAAGGAAAGAAATGAAGTCAACCCCCACTTCACATCACGTACATGTAAACACAAAATAATAAAAGATAATTATTTAAATATAAAGATAACATTAAAATACTTTTATTTAAAGGAATGTTTTTATGCCATTAGGATAAGGAAGTATCTCTTAAATGGAACACAAAAGTAAAACCGTAAAGAAAAGACTAATACATTTTTTTACATTAATATAAAGAATTATGTTTTTCTGTGCAGTCTTAATCAAAATACCACCAAGTTATTTAATGGACATTGACAATCTGATTCTAAGGTTTTTATGGAGAGGAAAAAGATGCAGAGATGACCCAGTTTTACTCAGCAGCATTTTTTTTTCTTAGTGTTTGATAGAATAATACTGCATCTTATAATCAATGGCATTTTAAGATATGAGAAAATACGGCAATAAATTTGAAGACGTGAATTTTAAGTCACAGTAGTTTTGCTTCCAGTTTTAAAGCCTAGTTAAAATTTTTTACATGCAATTTTTGTTAAACCACAATGGTCATATCAGTAAAAAGGTAAATAAAATAAATACAGGCATGACATGGAAATTAAAAAATAATGACTTTCAAGAATGACTGACATCTTCTATTTAAAAAGTGATGGATGTTACCCTTCCATTGTAGTAAAACATTTTTAAAAAATATTTTTATGACGTTAATCAATAAATCAATTATGTTTAGCCTAGTAAAGACAATTATTAAATAGTTGCCCAAACTGAAGTGCTATACTTCTAGATTGATTGTCACTTAATAAATCACTGTCAATCTAGCAGAGATATAATAAATACATTCTGTCAGGCAGGAAGCACACAGACAATTAAACAATTAAAAAACAGAATTTTCAAAGCTGTCAGAATAGAAAATAAACAATATTATAAAATATAGAGAAAGGTAGAGAGAAAATTTGAATAGATTCCTTTTATCTTATAAAATTTCATTTAACTTATGTGACACAAACATCATGGATGAATGGGTATTTTCATAGCTGTGCTCTGTGGTTGCCTAACACAGCCAAGGTATACTCTTGAGACCACTGATGGAGAAGATACAGTATGGAGTGGGTAGTGGGACCACTGGCCTACTTCAACCACAGCAGTTCTTTTTTGTATTGTATTTTAATCACTGGGATACTTTGTTTTAATTTGAGTGGCCTTGATTCTAATGTTCAGGTAAAACTTTTTGTAAAAAATTAAAATGAAAAAGGAACTTTGGTCTATCATATTTCTGTTGAATGCATTTTTATAAGGATGCTTTCCATTGCAAGAGTCAGAGAAATGCAATCAAACTTGGCTGAAGATAAAGGGAAATGCATTGTCTCAATTTAAAGTGTACAGAAATTTGGCAGGCTCCGAGCACAGCCCCTTGGAGGACCTCAAAGACTGCATCAGGAACCAGTGAAAGGCCCCACTCAGCTCTCCTCTCCATTTTGTGCCTGCATCGTCTCAGACAGGCTTTTTTCATCATGACCTCAGACAACTGCATTAGTTCTGGTTCTAACATCCCATTAGCTTCTCATTCAATGGAGAAGAGAAACCTCAGAATTCTAAACAGTTTTAAAAAAATCAATCAGCTGTGGCCTGACTTTCACTGCCATGATTCAGACTGATATTCCTATGAATCTCTACCTCAGCAGGAATGTGACTGTGCTCACAGTCTGAGTGAAGTTGGGGCTGCTCAAAGTTGTGTGCTGCCCTCCAAAAGTTAGATGTCCTGTGAGGACTAGTTACACAATTTGTACCTAATGCAAAATGAAATAGCAGGATCCCTTGTTCAAAAAAATATGAAGGAGAACAAGATGGTGGCGTAGGTAACAATGGTGCCCCCTGCCTCCCTCAACTACATAAAAATTAGAGCTGAAATACAGAACAACCATCACTCAGAACCTCCTGAAATCTAGCTGAACAGAAGCCCTACAACTAAGTAACTGAAGAAGCATCAAACCAGTAGGAGGGGTCTAGACATGGGCAGAATCTGGACTGAATCGTGAAGACGTGGCTATGGTCCCACACCCGGTGTCGCGGGGTAAAACTGGGAGGGATATCTCAGTGGTGGAGGTTTCCCAGAGGATCAAAGGGTCCCAGTTCCACATCAGGCCCCCCAGCCTAGAGTTCCAGGGCTGGGAAGAGAAGTCCCCACAACTTCAGGCTGTGAAAACCAGCAGGGATTGTGGCTGACAGAGCAGAGGCTGTGGAAGTCCCAAGCTTTCCTCTTAAAGGGCTGGCACATGAACTTATTCAGAAGCGCTCCCTCTGAGCCCTGGTGCTGGGCAGAAGCTTGAAAGGAACCTGGGACATTCCGGGAGGAACTAACTTGTCTGGAATTAGGGTGAGAGCAGGAGTGGCAGCTTCCTCCCAGACAGAAGAGCTGGCAGAGGCCATTGCTCCTTTGATGAGTCCTCTCCCCACAGAGCCAGCAGGCAGGAGCCTTCTCTGAATCTCCATCAACCTGACTCACCTTTGGCCCCACCCTGGTGATTCCTGGAGACCCCACCACTCCCTACTTGTAAGCTCATCCAAGCCATTTCCAGTGGCTTTTCTATGCAAGTGGCCTCTCAAGCCTCATGCTTAGGACTTTCCTAAAATCTTTCCAACAAGCAGCAGCATGCCCCACACAGCTTGATAAGTGCCCCAGGCCTGGCACTAGCGGCAGCCTGCATTGGCTGATAGCTTGGCCTCTCCTGGACAATGCCAAGCCCAACACAAGTAGCAGTCATCTAGTTTGCTGTGTATGTAGCTCAGGCTGGGTGGCCCTGGGCAAGGCACTGGCACAGGCTGACTTTGCACCTCTCAGGAGGCAACTGGTGGTCAGTTTTGACCACACTGGATTACAACCCTACCACATCCATGAGTGACACACTCAAGGGGCACACTCAGTGAACACCAAAGCTCCACTAAAGTGAATCCAGTTCCATAAGGGTGTCTCCAGGACACCAGCTCTTCGGCTGTAGCTGCAGCTGGTCCTCACAGCCAATTGGCCTGGGGGTCAATTCCTCCCAGCGATGCCAACAGCAACCAAGGCTCAACTACAACAGGACAGTGCACACAGCCCACACAGGGGAGCACCTAGAAGGCCCAGCTCAGGTGACTGGGGAGGCTGAACCACTGGACCCTACAGGACACCTACTACACAAAGACACTCTACAAATTCCAGGAGACATAACAGCTCTTCCTAATACATAGAAACAAACACCAGGAAGCAGTCCAAATGTGGAGGCAAAGAAACATGTCACAAAGGAAAGAACAGAAGAAATCTCTAGAAAAGGAAACAAATGAAATAGATCCAAGCAAGCTAACAGATACAGAGTTCAGAATAATGGTTATAAGAATGCTCAAGAATCTTAGTAAGACTATTAAGGAAATTAGCGAGATCATCAATGACATAATAAATCACAAATTTGAAATGAAGGCTACACAAACTGAAATTAAGAATAATTTACAGGGAATCAACAGTAGAGTAAAGGATGCTGAGAATCAAATCAGCAATTTGGAACATGAAAAAACAAAAAACACCCAACCAGAAGAGCAAAAAGAAAAAAGAATCCAGAAATATGAAGATAGTGTAAGGAGTCTCTGGAACAATTTTAAGAGGTCCAACGTTCACATTATGCAGGTGCCAGAAAGAGAAGACAGAGAGCAAGAAATTGAAAACCTATTTGAAAAAATAATTACAGAAAACTTCCCCTACCTGGGGAAAGAAATAGACTTACAAGGCCAGGAAGCACAGAGGGTCCCAAACAAGAGGAACCCAAAGAGGTCCACAGCAAGACACATCATAATTAAAATGCCAAAGGTTAGAGACAAAGAGAGAGTCTTAAAAGCAGCAAGAGAAAAGCAATTAGTTACCTACAAGGGAGCACCCATACGATTTCTCAACAGAAACTTTGCAGGCCAGAAGGGAGTGGCAAGAAATATTCAAAGTGATGAAAAGCAAGAGCTACAACCAAGATTACTCTACCCAGCAAAGCTATCATTTAGAATTGAAGGTCAGATAAAGACCTTCACCACCAAACCAGTATTACAGGAAATGTTGAAAGGTCTTCTTTAAGAAGAAGTTAATGAACAAAATAATCTGACAAACAAAATAGATCCAGAGACACTGAAGCATGCAATAGATGGTTGTATCTATGACAGAAGAGGGGAGGAAGGTGGAGGGTGGGAAGAGATTAACCAAAGAAGTCATATGCATATATGCATAACCCATGGACACATAAAATAATGGGGTGAAGGCCTGGGGAGGGGGTGGGAATGAGGTGGAGGGGGTTAATGGGGGAAAAAAATGGGACACCTGTGATACTTTCCACAATAAAAATAAATTTAAAAATATGTATTTATGAAGAATTTCAAGAGCGACATTGGGGCATTAAACCAACCACTGGGCTCTTCTAAGCTTGGGCCTTGTGCTACTGCATGGGCCATGTGCCCACAAAACCCTAAACTTTTAAAACAATCTTTAATCAATAATAATACAAAATATGAAATTTACATTCTTTGTTTTTATAAATTTTATGTTTTTTACCTCTGTATCTTAACTTTTATATATTTTGTTTTGTATGTATCTCCATTTCTCCTTCATCTTCACTTAAATATACCAATACCTCCTATTCTCAAGTAGAAAAATGTTCTCTCCTTAACACAGGCTTTCCTGCCTGCTTCCCCTCTGACTTCACTTCATCCTTTCCAGTCCTTAATTATGGTTATCTCCTCTGTTTTCCCAAAGTGCTTCACATGTTCCTCATTTTAGTCACCTATAAAGTTCTTTCCCAGTGACAGTTTCAGTTTTAATTATCTCTGAATCTCACTATAATGTACATAGTACTGAGCTTGGTGCCCTGCACCAAGTGGGACCCAATAAATATTTGATGAGTAAAGGAATATCATTATTTTCTTTCCAACTGTTATGCTTGTTTGAATTCCCGGTCCTGACTGAATTCCCCCATTTAATTAGATAATGTATATCAGAGCACCAGCATAATCCCTTGTACTAGTTAGTTCTCAGAACAAAATGTAATTTGATTTGAATTTGTATGATTAAATAATTTATTCAAACATAGACATTTTATATCTCAGAGAAATTTATTTTGTGTTGCTTGATCTCCAACTCTGCCATGACTGCAGACAGCATACCAGGCGTAACATTTTATCTTAAAAAATGTCTCATAAACAACTATATTCTGTCATTTTAAAACTGAGAATTCTTTATCCAAAAATAACACTGTGTGTGTGTCTGTGTGTGTGTTATTTTCCTTGTGTTATCTTAATTATGTTCCAAAAACCATTATACAGAGTGGGGAAAAGTAACTTTACAGTTTTTTTGTATAGAAAATAATACAGTAATGAATAAATAATAATACAAGAATAAACTCTGTGTTTTGCATACTCACAACTGTAAACTGACTTTTGCTTACTGTATATTTAAATTTAGGAAAGCATTATACAAACATGATAAAGACTGGTTTGCTGGATATCTTTATAATTATGTTTTATATACCAGGTTGTCATAACTAATTAATCACTTTTATATCTTAAAATTAATACCAAATTAATGACACCCCATATTCTTAAGCAAAAGGATATTAGCACATTATTTTCTGGTTAATGACCTTACTAGAGTACAAATATGTTTCCATACCATATCTGTAATTGCAAGTGTCACTGTAGTGGGAGAGCTATTAACATTATTCAGTGAACATTTAAAGAAATACTCTTATTGAAATAGATAATATGATGCAGATAATTTAATTATTAGTTAGATTGCTTTTTAATCTAGCCCAACAGTTTCTGCCTCAGCACATATCATAATTTAAATTCTTATGATAAACTTTAATTAAAATGACCAAAAAACTAAATATGTTTCCCAAGCATTAAATCTAACTACATAAAAATTTCCCAAGATATTATTTTATAATTGGAATCATTTTGTATGTCTCTCTACGTAAAAATAAAAACATCTTTTACTACTCAATTTTTCCTTTAATAATCCAATGTATAATATTTTCAGAAAAATATACTTTGTACTAAATATTTTCTTATACATCCGATATCTACATATATAAAGTATACATTTTAATCTACTTATAATAAGAAGAATGAATTATATATGTATATATACAAACACACATATATATATTAATCCTCACTCAAATATACTTTTTTCATTGATTTTTAGAGAGAGTGGAAGAATTATATATGTATATATACAAACATATGTATATATATATTAATCCTCATTCAAATATACTTTTTTCATTGATTTTTAGAGAGTGGAAGAAAGAGAGAGAGGGGAGAGAGAAAAAATTATCGATGTGAGAGAGACACATGGATCGGTTGCCTCCAGCACAAATCCTGACGCGGGGGGAGGGGGGTGGATAGAACCTGCAACCCAGGTACATGCCCTTGACTGGAAATCGAACCAGCAACTCTTAGATGTGCAGGCCAACTCTCTAACCACTGAGCAACACTGGCCAGGGCATGAATACTTTTTATGTAGATCTATAAAGAGACACATAGGGGGCTTCAAAGAGCATGTTTTTACAATATTTACCTTAGTGAGATTCTATAATCATGATACCACTGAAAGTACCAATATTCTTTAACCTTAAATACAGACAGCTTAATTTTATGAATTTTACTTTATGACTTAAATGTCACACATAGGTTATATGTGACAATGAACTCAATGAAAAGTTGAAAGTAATTTAGGTTTTCTCATGGCTACATGTACTTTATATCGTGAAGGAAAATGTTATCTGTATTACAAAGTGATCCATATGTTTATACTTTAAAACAAGAAATGTGGAAAATCAACTTGAAGAAACTGACAAAATGTCTATGGAGGAAAAGAGGATTTGGCAAACCCAAATTATCCAGCCTTGTCATGAACACTGATTTAATTTAAGTCTGTAATCACACAATAATCATCAAATCAAGAATTAAGGAATTATTTAGTCAATTTCATCAATCTGGATGATCCAAGCCTAAATCCTTCTTGATCTTCAATAGCCTGAGAGGATTTTAGATTTATGTGTTTTTTACAGAATTGCTCTAATTCTTTATTTTTTTCTTCAGATTCAAAGCCAAACTTATCCTTCATTGAAATTTGCTATTTAAATATATGTAACAAAGTGTTCTGACATGGAATAAGTGGTAAAATCAATACTTTGAAAACATGTGGGTGAGCCCTGGCTGGTGTGGCTCAGTTGATTGAGCACTGTCTCTGGCACCAAAACTTACCCAGTTTGACTCCAGATCAGGGCACATACCCAAGTTGCAGGTTTGATTCCTGGTTGGGGTGCATATGGGAGGCAGCTGATTGATGTTTTTCTCTCACTCCTCCCTTCCATTGTCTTCAAAATCAATAAAAAGATATTTTAAAAAAATTAAATATGTGCTTGAAGGTAGATAATAAAAAAGCAAAGGGATTTGCTATGTTCTTTTTGGAATGAGAAGGAGATAAATCTCTCCTTTTCTGCTTGCATTGGAAAAACATTTTTCCATGAAACTTTATTTAACACTTGCATTGATTAGTTGAAGATTGGTAACTATATCACTTCATCTAAATTTAAAAAATGTAATGTGTGTGTGTTTTTAATTGAAGAAGTTTGCCTATCCTGATAACAAGAGCAACAAGACATTGTATATATTTATATATATGGAGTACATTTAAAAAGCTATTTTGTTTCTCTAGAGAGAAACATTCAAAGAAAACCCTATAAATATAGTATGTGTGCTACCCTAATTGCATTACATAAAAAAAGATGAATTAAGATGTTACAGATGAAGTATACCATCTGGTTTCTGCTTTTGTTACATTCATCGCATGCATCTGTTCTTATTCAGCTACAAGGAAGCACTTTATCTTCATTTACACATCAAAATATTGCAAAAAATCAGTTTGATACATGTAAAAACTTTTTTCCCCCTGAAATATGTGGTAAGATCAAAGAGTAACAAATTTAAAAATTAAGCATCTATAATTTGTTTAATTTGTTCATTCCAGAGAACTATGAAAACTCATCTTAGAAAGTTGTATTAAAAGTTTTGTCATATTTGACTGTTAATTACATCTAGATTAGAAATAGGTTTTAAAACAGTGAGATATATGCATATGTGTATAAGGGTATCATTTCAAGTCATATGTTTCAAGTCATATGATCATACTAATGTTTTATTTTGAATTAAAATTATCAGTCATAACATTTATAGTCTGAAAAGAAAGAACATAAAGTGAACCTGCTTGTTAAGTGAATAAAATAACAGCTCAGGAGAAAAAAGAGATACAAATCCACTTAGTATTAGGTTTGTTGTTTCTAGTTGTATTGGTTCACCAATGCAGCAACTTTCTGAGTACAGTAGAAATAGCAAATAAATAAATGTTTGATATTTTCAGAGAGAGGGTTCCAACAGTGTGAGAAGAGAGAGGCAGATCGGGAAGGCAAGAGAGAATCCTGCACTATTGAACTAAAAGTTAGAGGCATCAAGAGAAACTCACCATTCTTAATAGGCACATACACACATATGTATATATGTACAAACACATATTTTAAGGTATTTCTGTAGCAGTGGATGCTAAAACTACACACCTTGGTTTCTGTATACCTCACTAAGCTAAAGTGGAGCTCCTTGGAGTAATGGTTGATTCTAGGGACTGGGTCAGGGGATGCTTCAGATGAGCCTGAAACTTCTTCTTATGTCTGAAAAATAAGAAAATTAACTAATAATCTTGAGATAATAATAATAATAAAAAAAGAGAGTCAGAAGGCAAGTAGAGGCGAATTTCACTGGCCAATTTAAAAAAATTTAGATCATTAATATCAACAATGACAATAATGACATATAAATACATTGAATAAAATTAGACTCTGATTTCACAATGGCACTACATACACTGATACATACATTCACACGTGGGAAATGCCAACTGATAAATATTGAAGGAATGATAAAATTAGAAAAGTCAAAATTTATAACAATCATTGTAATAATTGAGGCAAGTATTATCAATTAATGCAAACTGTTAGGTGAAATTTGATGAGGTAGAGGGTATTCAATATGTGGAGTAAGTGAATTCCAAACATCATATTAATTTTACTGGTGAATGTGAAAGTTTAATAGCTAGTATAAGGAAATCCAGGTTCAAACTAATCTTTTCTTATAAGTTTGAAGAGGTTGATCTACTGTCTTCTAAAAAAACAAAAAAATAAACACAAATTATTCTTATTCATGCAGAAATCATCCGCTTATGTCTCCTTTAAAATCTCAAATAAATATTACACATATTTTTCATGTTTGTGCTATGATATACATGATTTTTTCCTCATTTCCAAACTATTGTTCTGCAGCTCATGTTAGATGTACCTTAGAACTTCAGAACTTAGTTTATTGGTAAGATTTATTTCATATTTTACATGTCTTTCCTGGTTTGCAGCTCATTCGAAGAAAATATTTTATGAGACTACTATGTTGTGCCCATTCTGTTCTGCAGCACAGCTATTGATTTACTGATATTTCTGATCAAGACTAATGAGGTTTTTTAAAAATATAACGGATCATACTGTTACAGGGCAGTGAAAAGCTAGGGAAATGCCAGGGCAAGAGGAATAGAGAAATTGAGACCAAAAAAGTCAAAATAAGGCCAAACAGTGTGGACAATTTGCAGCCAGCTTTTAAATCACAAGCCGTTGTCTTCCCCTAACCAAGGATGCTTGAGAGCAAACTGTTAAATGACTCTCCGACTAAATAATGTAGAAAAGGGGAGAGAAGGGGGAGTTTTTCTCACCCGCTAAGCAAATAAATCAGTCATTTTTGGGAAAGGGGAAAGGAGAAAAGGGCAGTTGTATTTATTTTTTACTCCCTAACAGAGAAGCCAGCAGTCCCAAGGCTTGGCAAGATAAAATGGCCAGGTGCTTCTCGTGAATTCTGGGAAGGCCGCAACAAAGCAAAAAGGGACCTTGGGAATTAGTCTGTGCCGAGATACTCGGCAGAGGAATTGTAAAACCTACAGACAGGAGGGTATATAATGCTTCGAACCCCCACCCAACCCACTCTTCAGATTAGCTGAGGGCCTGTCTGCGCTTCCTAAGCCAGATGTATATAGATTTGCTTGTCTTGCTTCTTTAATAAATGTGCAAACTAATTTTTTAATAAACTCGCTTTACCAGAACTCAGTCAGGGTCTCTCATGTAAATTCCTTCATAGGAGAAGACAAGAATTGAGGTGGGGACAGCGTCCCCCTTCCGTCTCCTCCCTCTGACTCAGGACGCTGCCCAGTAGCACCTCTCCGGTGTCTGTGAGAGGTGCCTGCAACCATAGAAATATTTTTTCTCTGATGAAATTAGTGGTGCTCAAGATCTAGATAAGAGAATAAGTGTTCTAGAACATTATTGAAAATAATAATAGAGCCCATGTTTTTTCAATGGATTTGTTTCTTGAAAATTGATGAGTGTATTCATGTGACTTTGAGTAGAGAATTTGGTAAATTTTGCATCTCGAATACTTTTTTTGTCTTGAATAGACATTTCATACAAGGTGAGGATAGAGCTCCAAAGCCACAAACAAACAAACAAAACAAGCAAAACAAAAAGGCACACAAAGAATTGTATTGAAACTCTTGGAAAACATTGTGTCAACTGTTAATAAATATTTGTAAATGTGGCAGAATCCTACTTGAGAACTTCATTCTTCGTAACGCAGTCCCGGAAGGGAATGCTGTAATGAATGCCGCCTCACATCCTTCTCTACCTCATTAAGAGCTTATGCTCTGCACTGAGAACAACCTAATGATTTTGAGCAACCAAACGGTTTTTGTTGGTTCACAGCAGCATCTACCAGTAATTGTCCGAAACTTGACTTCTGTTATTAGAGACCCTATTCCACTTTCAGATTTCCCCACATCAGTAAATGGAAATTTTATCCCTCAAGCTGTAAGCTTCACCACAACTGAGGCCTAAGTTACCATCTGAATTCTTTCCATAACTTTCTCCTTGCTTCTTGTTTTTCTCTGCTCAAGTCTATTCTCAGTACAGGAGCTCAAATGATTACAATGTTAAAGTGTGGTGCTTCTCTGTATCAAATTTGGTAATAAAGCTTCCCAATTAATTAAGGATTTCATGTATAGTTTTTTCCCCTTGACCGCTGAGGCTTCACCATCATCATCAACCACAAACACATACCACACACGTATACAAACACGCACACACACACACACACACACACACACACGCACAGCGCTTCTCTTACCTCCATCTATTTCTCTGTTGAACAACGTGCTCTAGCTGGTCTGGCATCTGTGATATTCCTAAAATAAGCCCGTCATACTCTTGCCCCAGGCCCTTTGCACATTTTATTCCCTCTCGATAGAATTCTATCCACTAGATATCTTTATTTCATGCCCTCTCATCTTTCCTGTTTCTGTTCAAATGTGTATGGAGCAGAGAGAAAGTCCTGCCCGTTCCACATAAACTAACACTCAAGCCCTCCATCTATTCTCCCCTCCTGTCCCTGTGATTCTAAGAGAGAAGGAAACTAAATATAGGAGGAATGAAGAAATTAGGTATGTGCAAAGTGCTGAAAACAATTCTCAAATTTAATTGACTGAAAAAATAAAAACCTGACCCTGGTCTACTGGCTCCGTTGTTTGGAGCATTGCCCTATACACCAAAGGGGCGCCGGCTCGATTTCCTGTCAGGGCACATACCTGGGGTTCGGGTTGGACCCCAAGTCGGGCCACCTGGGAAAGGCAACTGATCAATGTTTCTTTCTCCTGTTTCTCTCTCTCCCTTCCTCTCTCTCTAAAAATCAATAAAGGGCCAATGGGGGAAAAAGGGGACATCTGTAACACTTCCAAGAATAAAGATAAATTAAAAAATAAAATACATAAATAAAAAGCAATAAAAAGCAGAACATATCCTCAGGTGAGAATTTAGAAAATGATAATGTTAAAATAAATAAAAATATAAGGTCTGTTTCTTAAAGACAGCCCAATCAAACTGAGGCACTCAAAGGAGTGTTGTTAAGTGAAGAGTTGCTTGCCCTTTGTTCTATGCAGGCCAATAACCTGTTCTTCTTCATCTTGTGGAGGATTATGTGGATAACATTCTGTGCATTGATAAATTTGAATGAAAAAAATTATTACTTTTTTATTTTCAACAAACTCTAAAATTTAGCATTTCATCCAATTATGAATGATTTGAGTAATAGTAGTAGTACTTGTGACTTTTTCATGAATAGAAATAAAAATAATTTCCTATAATAAAGAAAAATATTCAATGACTAAAAAAGAAAAAAGAAAAGAAAAAGACCTAATTGGCTTTGTTAAGCAATTCATTAATCAGGCATCATCCCCTCTAACAACTAGAAGGGTGCTCTAATGGACTGTACAAAATGTAAGTTTTTATAAGAAGAAGGGTGAGGCAAAGAAGCTATTAACGGAAAAAAGAAAGGGTTATTTTTAGACAAGAAACCTTTTGCTGAGAAAAGAATACCAAGGGTTTTTATTATACAAATTGCTTCTTCTTTCCCTGGGGGATGGAGAGGTCCTAGGTGACAGATTACTTTACTGGTGCTGGACCAGGAAATTCCAGGCTGGTTGATTAAGATTATATTTCTAGGAAAGGTTGAAACAGCAGTTAGGTGAGCTATTAAGTCTAGGTTTGGTATCAATGCGCTTTAGCACAAGTGATGCTATTTTGGACCTATGTTTTTCTCTTTAACACCAATCACATTATGGCCATTAAAGGTACTTATAAATGTTTTTCATGCTCTTCCCTACTAAAAATTATGGTACTTCTTAAATCTGCCACTAGATCACACATGATTAAAATGAGTTCCCTGCATTTGAAACAAAAAGGTGTTGGAAGTGACACTATATTGCTTTCTTTCAATTTATATCTCTCATTTCTAAGTGAGGTTTCTCAAAATTTCTGGCTTATGGCAAAGATCTGTGCCTATTACCACTGTTTATTCATACAGTTGACACACTAGTGGTCACAGTTCATTATGTCTTTTACCTAAAACTAATAAAATTATCTTTCTAGCTCACAAATTTGATTAGCCCACTCATAAATACATCCAAAAATGATTCTATATTTCCTTCACCTCAATGAAAAATGTCTCAGCTTGGTATACAGAAAACTTCTTCCACTCCCCTCTGCACATATAACCTCACTTTTCTGTTTTCTATATAATCTTTCAGCAATAATAATAATAATAAGCCTTTGTTGAGGCTAATATACTATATGCCATATTCCAAGCTAACTGCTTTATGTAAATTATCTCATTTAATTATTCCAAATTATTATGAATATATGTATTGTATTATTTCCAAATTACAAATAAGGACAAGGAATGTTGTGTGTTGAAGTAAATTCTCAAGGTCACATAAGCCAGAGGTGTGAAATTGGACCCACACTGGATGACCCCAGAGTCAAAGATCTTTATCCTGTATGTTACAATAATACCCCGAGTCCCTGTGAATCCCCACCATGCACTTCTGCACATCCTGACACAGCACTTGCCACATTGTACTGATTGAGTTATAAACTTGCATGCATAATAAGGAAAAGTGCTTATTTATTCCTTTAAATTAGTATCTGTTGGTTTTATATATTGGAATTTATACATCTTAAATACCTGAAAATAAAACTCATTTTATTATTAAACAGTAAAAATAATTTTATTAAGGATATAGTCCTTTCAAGGTTGACCTTAAAAAGGAGACAGAATCTGTGATTCTTAAACAAAATAAAGCAAAGCTATTTTAAAGGTTTAGGTACGTTTCCAGCTGCATTTTTTAGAAGCCTGCATTTTAAGTTAGAACAAAGGTAAAAATAAAGATATAACAACAAAATTGCTTCGCACCTAAAGTTCACCTCTCCCTCAAGGTTTCCATAAAGCTATTTCTTATTTTAAGTAGACATCTAGCTTTGCTGCTGCTGCTTCTCAGGCAAACAAAGATGCAACATCCTGATAAATTTAATGTTTTTTATACTGAGAATGTCTCCCAGGAGATACAACCACTTGGAGCATTAGATACAGAATCTTGGTAAACATGCTGTGAAAGTAACGTTTAAAGGAAACCACAGTATCAACAGAAGCTACTTCTCTTTCCCTTGAAGTCAGTATTTCGTTTCTAGCATGTCATCCTCATAAGAGTTCAGAGGATTTACCTGTCCATGTATCAGTTTGCAAATTTTAAATGAGACATTCATGATAAAACTTTTGATGGTTCTTATTTTCTTTATTCCATACATAATAAATAACTACTCTTTATCCTATTAGAACCCACTGTGAAGCATTTAAAATTTTAGATACTTCCTCAACCTTACTTTTGAATCAGAGAGTTTCCCTAGCTAGATATTTAAAGACTTTCTGAAATACACAGTAAAATTCTTTCTTAAAGAGCCAAGTCCAGAATTATCTTAATTCACTTATATAATAATTTGGAGGGAATAGGCAAAAGCAGACTAGGGGATGTTACTGAGAGTAGGATGCTTGTCTCCCAGTGTGAAATGACTGTGACAAATCAGTAGAGCTCAAAATGGCAATCATATACGGTCAGAAATAGGATGCGGCTGCAAACTCAGCATTTACTCATCTCTCAGGGGTCAGAAGCAGCGAGTATAAAGTCACAATATCAATATCAATATATGTGTATTTACAATGAAAAATAAACCTGTGAAGTTAATATTCTGTCATATAAATAACAGAAGATTTCTAACAAAAGTTCAGTTCTCATCAGAACAACCGTTTCTTCATTTAAATGATAAATGGTACTGCCCCAAAGCCTGGATGCTCACGCCATTTGTAGAGAAGCATCACTTGCTGTGAAAATGCTACATGCAAGTCCGATTATCATCAGAGCGATGTCAGAGTGCTATGAGGAAGGCTATGCCGCTTGCTGACATTTGGCCGGGGCAGGCTCTCACATCCGTCTCCACCTTATCAACACATCTGCCGCTGGAGCAGGAAAGGCTTTGTTCTCGGGGCAAGGTGCACTCGCCGCGTTGAATGTCTGCATAGACACGCTTGATATTTTCCTCTGTGGCTCTATTTTCCTTCTCTGCAGAACAGAAGCCCTTTTTCTGAGGGAGATTTGGGGGGAAAAAGAATCAATTCCTTCACATTAAGTTATAGTCAAGTCTTAAGGTTTATAGAGGATTGACATTACCATGCTGATCCAAAATGTGTATAGTTTAAAGTTCAACTCTCCTTTGAAAATCAAATTTGTTGTTATCGAGTTCTTGAGATCATGGGTGGTGCAACTCAATCTTCCCCCCATTTTTTTCCTAAAACTTTATCATGTGCTCATTAAGATATTGTATTAAAAATGTATTTCAAGAAAGCTTCTGATAAAGCATTGTAACTTATTATCTGGTTTATCTCTAATATAAGAATCTTGAGAATCTTACTTGTATTTTAATTTCCAAGAAAAAGAACAAAGATAACATAAAAACTTGAGAAAGAAATCATAGCATTAATACTATAGTCCTTTGTGTTATGGGCTGCTTAAAGATCACTTATTTCCTGATCATGTAAAAACAGGAATAAACTCTCCTAGACAACTGTTATGTAAGTCCCACTTCTAATGTGTTTATTATGTACTATAGGATTCAGACAATAATTTGTACTGCAAATAATCCTGCTGGTTCAGGAAACTTTTTTAATAGTATTCAAAAGGATATGCAAGTAATGTTCGATTAAATTTTAATATTGAATTAATCCATCAATGCGAAAATATGTATCATCTGAAGGTAAGTAAAAGATTATTTGACATTACATTTCAATTGTACAAATAAAGGTTGAGTTAAAAAGCTTGAATACATACCTTAATGAAAAAATACATGTTGTTTACTAATAATTAGTAAGAAATGATGTATAAGTTAACATTTGCTATTCAACAAATAGCTCTAGTTCCACTGGCTTAAAACACCAAATATTATTGAACTCAGCACTCGGGTCTTTCCACAGCCCATCTTTTCTGGGACAGCCTCGCTTGTGTGTCTGGGGTTAGAAGCTGTTCTCTTGGGAGCTTCATTCTTCTCCAGCTCACCTCTAACGTCTCAGCATATTAGCTAGATGGTGGCCTCAGGTTTCCAAGCTCAACCGAAGAAAGAAAGCCTCAAGGCATAAACATCAAGTCTCCCCTTATGTTACTTACCCTGGTATTTCATTAGACAAAATAGACCCTAGGGGGTTGGTGAGCTACTTCACCTCTTGCTCAGAGGAGCTGAAAAGTAACAATGCAAAGGACGATGCAAAAAGGATGGATCTGTAGCCATTCTACAATGGACCACAATGATATATCATTTGTTAAAGAAAGTTCCAACAGCACTTTTTCTAAGACAATGGTTCACAAGGCCTAGACACAACGTAAGCAACTAATAATCACTCTTGACTGAGGACCAGCCTTCAACACACACTTACACAAGGTCTCACAGGCTTTTAGTTTGCTACCTTCAAAAGTATTCCTATATCCTGCTCAAAAACATTCTCCTAGGAGCTGCAACTTGGGTTACAAGGTGTCTATTTGCTGTCTGGCAGTATGTTTGCCCCTTGTATATTTTACTTGCTGACATGTTCACAATGGCAGAATGATTACCGGCAGTTTTCATCTACAATTACTCCTTGTTATCCAATTGCTCTTTAGACGCTTTTGAAGTTAGCCTTGGGTGACCGCAATGCAGATTCATTCTTACAAGAAACCTGATCTATTTGCCAGCCATTCCCTGTATGGCTTCCAGTGCATCACTTTCAGCCAGCAGGATGGTGAAATAAGCTGTAGTTACTGACCCTCCTAAAGAGCTTTTCCATTGCATGGCTGCACTTTCATGCCAATCAGAGACACTTAGAACTGTCACTGCGACAGCCCTTGCAGGAAAAGCAGGGTGATTATACGTGGGGGTAAGAGATTTGTAGTTGGAGAATGAAGAGTTTCAGCCAGTGATCCAATCAAGTATCCAGAACTCCTAAGCAAGTCTGTCCCTGTAAGGCCTTTAAAATGATACTTGGTGCTAACGTGTTTCTTTTCTTACTCCCTGTTCATTTAAGCAAATACTTTTTATGGGAATATTTATCTTTTATTCATTTTTTCCTTAAGCCTTAGCCCATTCAGCTGCAGGAGGACGATGTCAGATAATGCCGTCGTTTCCCGTTCCCAATTGCATTAAAGAATGGAGACGCTGTTAGAAAAAGTAAGTCCTGTGGGACCTGGGACTTCTCATCAATCAAAGTAGAAGCTCCGGGCCCCTTGGCATCTGACGTTTTCAGGAGGCAAAGTGGGCAGGGAGGAGGGCAATTAAGACTCTGCGAAGTGAAATAGAGGGGATTCCTCCCAACTGAGAGAGAAAAGTCCAAAGGGATTTTTAAAGCATTGAATACAGTACATGCTTGACAATTGCTTGTTCCATTAAGTTATCCCAGTGAATTTGAAGTTGTCAGCCCAGCACCCCTTTCCAAGGGTTTTCTCTTCCCAAGCATGTGGTAAATATATAGGTAGAGTTACCTTCTATTTAATTGTTCAAACCCAATAGTTTTGAGAGTATAAGGGATGCTATTAATGATTACATGATGAAACAGTCATAGATCTCAATTATCCCAGGCAAAACTGAATGTGTGATTTGCCTATAACTTGTGGTCCATCATAATCCTCTACTTTTTGGCTTCTGACACAAGTTAGATGAAGTTCCTTCATTTGTTTTGGGCAGAAAGAGCTAGAGGGAGATTTCTCTCTCTTGACTCAAAATATAAAAATATCAGCATGAAATGAAAATGAAGACATTATGAGGAAGATAAAACAAACAAACAAACAAAAGGCCATAACAGAGATGAGCAAATAGAAAGGGCTGCTTCCTGTTGTTTTTCAAATGAATACAGTATCTTTCCACAGTTTTGACTTTTAAACTTTCTTCTTTTTTCTATGATACTTTAAGATTTGTTTTTGTCACTTGCAATGAAAATGATCTAAATTAAAATGTGATTGAGTAATTTCTGTACCAGACAACATATTTAAAAATAATAATTACATAGAAGCATTCTAGATGATCTTGGGGAGAGATGTGTGTAGAATTCCCTTCAACTATTTTCACATGATGTGTTATTATTCCACTTGCTTTTTTGGGGGAATCTCACTTCAGTAAAGTAAACAGCCAGGTAGTGGCCATACACTGTATGCTCTGTACAACATCTGGAACTTAAGAGATAAATGTCTAAAGTTAAGATTTATACACCTGTAGTAGATAAATCTTTTAATTATGTGATTGCCAGATAAAATCTAGAGACAGAAAAAAAATTTAACATATCATCCTTTCCAAAAAAAGATAATAATTAGAATTCCCTATACACTGAAGGGAAAACTAAGAGTTGGAGATATTAGTTGATCTAATACTACATCATGATTAATTAATAAGTATTAAATATTTAAAACTTCCCTTTGTGGTCTTATGGCTCATGAATTCCCACTTATAATAAAGTTACTTTTCTCATAACCATATTTCTATGTACCCCAGAGGATGCAAAATATGGTTTTAAAATGTGATCTTGGTCAGAGAAATGTTGGGCCATTTCATACTCAATGCCTAATGTAGTCCAAGGATTGAAAACCAGTGTCATCTATTCTTAATTCTTCCCAATGGAAGTAAGATTAATAATAGGGCATTGTTTATGGTGTAAAGTTTATGATTACTCAAGATAATCTTAAAGTATAATTATTTATTGAATCAAATTCCAATTCATTTTTTTTTTTTTACAGTTTTAAAATTAATGTTGCTGAGAGGGTAGTTTCTTCTGAAATAGTAAATCACATAAGACTGGAAGGTGCTAAATTGGAAACACTAAACGCAGAAAATATATTGTATCTTGAAAGCGAAAAGGGAAGTCTGACAAGATCAATAATACTTAAAACTAGATATAAACACCCGGAAAAATAGCATCTGTGGGGAATAAAGGAGGATGATTAAGGGAAATATATCCCCCCACCAATGTGTGCTTTGTGTTTCTTTTAAATAAAAGTACTAATATGGGGATTAATATGCTTAAGGTGGGGGACACTTCCAGTAAACTTCAAAGTCATTTCTGAGAACTACTCAGTTTTTATGGATATTCTTGTAATAAGATAAAACATAAAATTATATCAGATTTTTTATGAGGAAGACAGTATCATCAAGGTAATTAGCAACATACTTCATCTTCCTTAACTTTAAGCAATTGCATATACAGGAATAATTGACCTACAGACTGCATTTCCAAAAGTGTTTGATGGTAGAGAATGTAAGTTTTATCCATATAACCAAAATTATTGTCAGTTATAATACTTGAAAATGAATCATTGATTCATGCTGATGAGCAAGAGTTACCATTAAAATGAGGAAATAATTAAGACCATGTATTATTTATACATGTATTCCCAGAGTCCACCAGAACCCTGAAAATAAATCATGCTTAATAAATATTCAAGAATGAATAAAGTTATAAGCTCTGTGTCGATTTTAAAGTTCTTTGTACTAGATTATGCATGTGATTTAAGATCAATATATATTTTGTATTAGTTTTCTTTTTTCTTTGTTTAAATATATCTTTATTGATTTCAGAGAGACAAAGGGAGAGAGAGAGAAACATCAATGTTGAGAGAGTCATTGATCGGCTGCCTTCTGCACCCCCCCCCCCCCCCCAGCTGGGGATCGAGCCTCCAACTCTGGCATGTGCCCTGACTGGGAATTGAACCTCGATCTCCTGGATGTATAATAATTACTTGGGAAATTTTTATAGGATACCATTGTCTGGAAACCTTTTTGAGGATTCAGTTGTCCATTTATAAGTCGTTGTGTGGGATGAAAAAAGAGTGTTGGTAGTTTTTCTTTTTTTAATTCTCTGGGTGATTCTAATTTTTCTTCAGGATTGAGAACCAGCAATTAGGAATTTGAGCTTTCACAGCAATTAGATCTATGTTTATTTTCCCAAATATGTCTTTTACCCAATGCATGGCCTTCAGAAGTCAAGTTTTCTGAACCTCATCCTACAGTCACAATAATGTATTAAATACAAAAACAATAGTAAGGACAATTTAATTATGCATGAAATACAAAAAAGTTCTTGAAATGCTGCTGTGGGTTCTATTATCGACATTGTTATTGACAGTATTATTACAAGAAAAATATTCTCCCCTATTTACACGGCTGCCTCCTGATCTTCCTTCAGGTTTTAACACAAATGTTTCCTTCTTAGGCTACTTCAACAACCATTTTAAAAGCCGCACCTCTCTCTCCCCATCTCAAGTAAATCATTGCATATCACCCTATTTACTTAACTTATAATGCTTATTCATACCTCTAGTCCTTCCCTTCTCTCTCTCTCTGACTATATAAGCAACAGAATAGCTGAAACTGTCTTTCTGATTGACTGCTAAGCCCTCAATGCTCAGAAAAATGGCCTGGCACATTGCAGGTGCTCAGTAAATATTTAAATATTTATTGAACACAGGGTTAACAAGGTTGTATTTACATTTTCATAGCTTGACCTGAGATGAAAAATGTCCCAATGTTAATGTATTATAAATGTATCTAAATTCCTTTGATTACTAATCTTTATAGTTGCTGAGAGAACAGTTGAACAAGCAATTAACACTATTTTGCATAGACTGGATCTTGTCAGTACTAAGGAGGCACTTGCCACTTACCAAGGTTAGGGAGGCTTCACAGAGAAATTACACTCTAATAAAGTGGACATAACGCCTCCTTAAAATTTGATTTTCAAATGCCTCTGCTATCACAATGGAGACTGTGTATGACATCAAGCAGTGAAAGAGAAAAACACTAAATTCCGCATCTTTTCTCTGAAAACTAATAGGATTATTCAGTGTGGGGCAAAACTGGTTTCCATTTATTCATATGGAAAATAATAACAAAAATTAGTAAATAATAATACAAGCAAAAACTCTTTGTTTAGTATACTCACAACTGGAAACCTACTTTTGCCCAGCGCCGTGTTACATTCGTTGGGAGCGCCACAGCATTCCGAAGATAATACTTTTCAAGTTCAGTGGTGGGACCCGGATGAGCCGCTGGGGACGTGGGCCACACACCGGCACATACTCGGAACATTTTATCAGCATAACCGAAATATTGTGAAAATGGAGCAGGTTAATTTGCTTAATGGTGCATTCTATCTTAATCATTGTATTCAAATTTTGCACCCAAATATATAAAAATAACGTTTTTTGTTTCTGGCTAGAAAATTATATGGTAATGACAACCATAGGATTTAGTTATTTTTCTCTTGCTATAGAAAGTAAAAAAAAAAAAAAGTCATTTAATAAAAACAAGTAATAATCATGTAATTTTTGCTTTTCGAATGTTTGACGTCAGTTTAAAAGAACAATTTAAAATAAATAATCTAAGCATACAGTGAATAATAATAAAAGTTTCACAAAAAAGAAGTGCATTCTCAATAAAGAATGGAAAAATAATTTAGAAATAAGGGTTAAGAGAACAGTAAATTCCTCCAATTTTGATGATAACAAAACATCAAATAAACTGAGGAAAAAAGGTGTTTCCCTTATTTTTTATATCTATGATGTAATGACATGGTGAGGGAAAATAAGATATTAACACTTTTGTACATAAAACTTTCCCATTTCAAGAACAGAAATCACATTTTATAATTCAGTGAATCATTAGTGAGGACACCTTGTGAAAGGAAACATATACCCCGACATCAAATCTCTTAACTAATTTCAAATCGCTATATTGTCTTGTTCAAGCCTAATTCTATTATTGTGTCCCAAAATTTTATAATGTGACTATCTTACTGCTCTCATTTTTAATATTTCTATTATAGTCATCATGGATAATTTTACATAACACAGTATGGCCAGTTGTGAATCAAATAAATTACCATGGGGGGGGGGGTGGGGAATGGGAGAGGAGCAGGGAAGGGAAAGAAAAGTCCATTACTTTTCAGTAACCAAAAATCACCTGTACTCTTTGATCATTTAATTTTGCAACTAAAAAAGTTTTCATTTCTTACAAAAAATACAGAGAATCTGAAAGAAAAAAAAAATTCAGTAACAAAATCAAATTTACACAATCTCACTAACAAAAGGTGGCTTACATTATAAATTTATTTAATTTATTTATTTAGTCTTCTGGTAGTAAGTCCTAATTTGTTTTTCAGTACTTCATTGTTATAAAGAATATTGTGATGAAAATCTCTGCCCATAATCCAGTTAATATTCTTCAATTTGTAGGGTGCTATGCACACGTTAGTTCCCTTATTGAGGCATAAATTCATTTCTAGCAAATGTGGTCACTAAGAAAGAATCATTTATTTATATGTCAACATATTTCTGAGGAAAATTGGGTTTTTGCTTTCCCTCAAAGGAAATTTTTGAGTAAAAAAAATTATACTTAATTCTGCCACCAAGAGATAACTAATATTAGTAATTGGATGTTTGTGCAAGTAAATTTTTACTCAACATAAAAATTGAACATTAAGATGAAATTAGGTAGACTCCAGAAACAAGATTTAATGTATTACATACCATTATTTATTTAGCAGGACAGTAAGTTTTATGACCTCTGCTCTGAGTAACTAATAAGGTTAAAAATGATTCTGTTTATAGATACATGGATACAATAACTGGTGCAATCTTTCATTACCTATCTTTGCTCTTACTGTATTTTTTCCCCAAATTCATTCATGTGTTTATCTTTCTCACTACATCATGGAATTTTTGAGTGAAGTTACTATGATTTTTCATTACTTAAATCTAAATAGTGCCCAGCAAGTAAGTGTGTCTTGATTTTAAAATATATATTATTTTCATATATAAAGTAAGGTCAATTTTATACTAGATAAACACAATAAAAATACAATGCAGGAAAAAACAATTAGATTGTTATCTAAGAAAGCTGAAATAATTTAAATGTACCTAGAAACCCAGCATATTTTAATTTTTATGCAATCTTTGAACTCAATAACTTCTTTCATGAAGACTTTATACAAATAAAAATAAAAATTGAGACCTTGAATCATATTTTAAAAACTCCATTAATGGCAATAAAAATAAGAGCTTTAAAAGAGCCAGTGAAACTAAAAGCTATTAAATTTTTTTCGCCCAACTCTGCAAAAATAAAGGCTTTTTCCACATATGTACCACTATGTGATGTAATAAATTATTATTATTATTGTTTTAATCCTTACCAAAGGATATTTTTTCCATTGCTTTTCAGAGAGAGTAGAAAGAAGAGAAAGAGAGAATATCGATGTGAAAAAGTCACATCAATTGGCTGCGCCCTGCAGTCCACTTGGCCAGGCCAGGGGTGAAGCCTGCAACCAAGGCATGTGCCCTTTGCCAGAATCAAAACTGGGAAACTTCAGTCTCAGGGCTCACGCTCTAACCACTGAGCAAAACTGGCCAGGGCAATCAATTATTATTTAATTTAAAAAGATATCATTTAATAAAAACAGTTAATCTTGTTTTTAAAAATTATTTTTGGTACAATGAACCAAGGTATTTCCTGCTTCATTCTGTTGCTCACATTCACCTGGAGTTCTACAGCTTTCAGATAATCTTGCCATAGTTATAGGGAATGGGGAACGTGCTCGAGTTGTTTAAGTCTGGAAGTGTGTTAGACGAATACATATTCATAGAGGCTTATGAAGAAAAATATTATGATAATATGTAAGAAAGCTGTAGAAATACATTTTAAATATGGGCAGCTATGGGTGAAAATTATCTTTATAAATGATTTGTATGGAAATACCTTTTGGTATATATGAACAAATATTTTCTATAATTTAAACTAATTTACATCCAAACCCATTTGTAACAAAATCTTGAGCTCACTTTCTTTTCAGTTTATTTTTGGTCAATCTTTATAATTCATCCCTCATCTTTCTCTCTGGGCCTCCGAAACACCAGATGCCTCTCCAGTGCCATGAGAGTGTACTGAGGGGCTGGGACACAGACAAGATGTCCTAATAGCATCACCTGGAAATGTTTCTAAATTTTTGGGTGATTTAAATTACACAATTCATTCTCGTTGTGTATACCATGTTTTTTTCTTTTCAACTTTGTATTTTTTTTTCAGGGTTTCTTGTTTGTTCTGAACCACCATTGGGCATAGGAAAAAAATGATGATCTTTTTAAAACCACCCTGAGACAACAAAAGTGTGTATAAACTTGCCTCAGTCCTTTTGTACCTGAACACAACAGTCATTTCTAGGTGGCTCAAGATGCCTTCACAAATAATGCTTCTGCCTTTCCAGGGTCCATTCCAGAAACCAGGAACACATCTTTTTGTAAATTCTCAAGCTTATCTGAAAATGCCTTTTTCTACTGTCAGGATTTAGGCTCCAGTGGACCAGGACCAGCACCCTTTCTCTAAGACCCAAGTTATTTGCTTTCTCTTTGATACCATAGCTAGACTTGGGATTGGCTTTTCTTTCATGGATTCTTCTATCCATATTTTTAAGTTATAAAATTCTTTCATTGAATATTTTAAGGCTTTTGCTGAGTTTATAGGTATAACATTTTTCTTCTAAAATTTTCTCACAACCTTACATTTCAAAGAATTATTCTGAAGTTCAAAATCTAGAAAATTATTTCTTTGTTGTGATTTCTCTTAATTTTATTAACCCCTTTTTTCTTGAGGTAATGAGTGGCACTGACAATATGGAAAATAAAGGAAACAGAAGTTATAAGAAACAAAAACCATATCTGTTAATTTATGAAACTTTCATTACTGAATAATACTATTGGTAAATAAAGCTTTATAAAACATGAACTGTCCTCTTTAATTTAATAGGCATATTCACTAGCCTTGGACTCCTCAACCATGCCAGGAGGTCGAAAAAGTAGAAGGCTGCAATCTTTTAGAGTGATTTTTATTCCCAACTTGATGGTTCAAAGAGAATGGTGGCAATCCTAGTCAAAGCAGTCAGCTGACAACCATAAAATAATATGCCTCAAGTTCTGGGGGGGAAAATGATGGGAGCAACTGTCTGGCTCCAGTTGATACGATGGATGTTTACATTTCAGAACCAGCTCTGAAGGACTCTACTTTCTCAGATACCTGATCTAGGATCCTGAAAGGATCTATGAAGCTGCCTCTTATATAAGTTACATAGTTTCAATCACATAGAAGTTTAAAAGAAAACAAAGAAGATTTATCAAGTAATTTCATACCTGTACCAATCTCTTATTTTCATGCATGGTGTTAAATTATATAAATTCCAAACATATTTTCCTGGACATTCAGAAACTGTAAATAAGGGATCAACTTTGTTTTTAAAAAAATGTTACACCTCTTTATTATGACCACAGACAACTTTTCCAAGCATTTATTATTGGAATAATATAAATGTTTAAAAATATTCAAGGTGAATTTAGAGACATTAAAGAGTGAACAATCTAATTGCTTTTGTGTCATATCCAAAAGAACATTTGGAGAGATAATTCTAACCTTATACTTGACCAGACTTGATTGTTTTAAGTGAAATGAAGAAAATGGGAAGTACTGTAGCTAAGGCAGAACAGGGCTGCCAGTTGAAATCTGTGAGCATGTTCATACTCATGGTACCTTTTAGAGTAAATATGTTGACATGACATGATGTCACATTAATGGAACACATTAAAGAAGCCAGAGTTGAAACGAGTTCATGATATTTACAGAGATGATAGGCATTAGGGAGTGGTATCTTTACATGCTCCTTTCACACCAACTAAGAGCCCAGGCTTAAAATTACATTTAGTTATGCCCCACATTCTGATGTTAGAAATTATGCTTCCTCTGGAGTAAACGGATCCACATCAAAACCTCAGAGCTGCATTAAGGCTATCTTTTCCGCTGAATATGTGAATGTAATTTAGAAAGTTTGACTTCTTGCTCGACAATTTCAAGGTTCTGTCATAGAATTACTAAAACTATGGTGCTCATAGTTCTGCTAAGAAGGAAGTTTGATAGTTTGATTCTCTTTGGTGAATTACATACACAAAGGCACTACATTTCCTAAGAACCGTAATAACTACTCCAAGCCTATCATCATGCCTACTTGAGTCTCCATAACATGAGAAATGGTAATGAGAGCCAAAATGATTGCCTAACACTCAAGCTAGGTCGTTCAGGAGTTTCTTTCCTATGTGAATTAATAGCTGTCTTATTAAGTGGGAGACTGGATTATAGAGTTGATCATAGTTCTTTCATGGTAATACACTGGCTTCACAGACTCTGACTCCATTTGTATTCTCATATATTATCCTGTAATATATGACTCACAAATAGCTCATGAAACTTTCTATCCTTAAGAAAATGGTGTGAAGTTACTGTCGTGTATCCTATCACTGACATTGATTTGAAACCAGAGGGAGAAGCGGGTAATATTCACAGTTGTGGAATTGGGATGTAACCCAGTACTTATTAAAATTGTTTCCCAAGTAATAGCATATACCCCACTAAATGACAAAGGGCAGGTGACTGTTATCTCAATAGCTAAAATACTATGTCCAACATTAAAATAAGAATCAACCCCTCAAAAAGGACCACATTCCAAAACATGTAAAAGTTGATTTATAACATATTCAGTCTCTCTCTCCCAGGCACCTACAAATAATTCTCTGAAAAAAGAATTGAACCTAAATAATAATTAAGTAGATACCTTAGGAAGACCTGACGTTTCTGGATAACACTGGTACAAAAGATTGGTTAACAGAGTGGGGGAGGGGCAGAGTACTTCTTTTAAAAAAAAGGTTTGAGTCATTTCTGTGCTTCTGACAAACAACACTGAACTAGTCTGAATTTGCATCTCTGAGCTGATCAAAATGATCTTCACATGGAGGTAGAAAGTAGAGTTCAAGTGCCTCTGAACCATTTAAAACCAAGGTCTACAAAAATCACACTTGAGAAGGTAATTCTGTCCTTCCAGGAAACTGGAGATAGAGTTGAATCCCGTTAAACTGTATCGCAGGACCATTGCCAATAGCACGACCTTAATAAAGTTCAAAACTTTCCACAGGTTGATAGGCAAGGAGACAATTCTCAGTGGAACTAGCCATCTTGTATCGGAATTGGTTGAAAATTGGACCCAAGTACCAGAAATTAAAGAGACACAGGATGTCTTGAAACTTCAGTATATTGTTCACTCTCTAGTCCAGTAATGTAAACATTATAACCCAACTCAAATAGACTACAGGAAATGAGATATTTTATTGAAAGTTTGTTATTATTTACAGTGGTGGGAAAATTGGAAATTTCACTCTAAGTATCATTAGACAATAAACAGCCCAAATTTAGCCCATGAAACAATCTCTTATAGGCCTGTTGAGCACAATGGAAAACCACAGGGCAAGTTGTCTTATCGGAACCAATTAGAAGTTGTTCACTCCTGCATGGGGAAGCTCGCGTTTTTTATCCTGATTCACACATTTATTTCAGTGCCATCTGGCTCACTTACTTTTTTTGAATAACAAAGGTATCCAGTAAAAATCAAGACCTATTCCTCACCTGGCAGAAGAGGAAGAGAAAAATGTCACACTCGGTGGATGCAGATGCAAGATAAAACCTTCACAGGTGGAAACATATTTTTACATGAAATCATTTTTTGACTGGTATATTAATAGTCTAACCAAATGCTACAGGTAGGTTGAGCTCTCATTCCCAGAAGGAAAACAACAGCCTAGAAAACACAAAAGAATATGCAAAACCATGAAGATGGGAACTGAATACACTATTGGAAAGGGCGGGTGGCTGGTGCTTAGGAGGCACAGGCGGGAGGCAGGCCGCCCTCAGGGGCTGCCAGGGCAGGCTTCAGGTGGGCTACCTGCAGGAAACTAGTGCTGAGAAATTTAAAGCGTGTTCACTTCTGGTCCTGGTGGTTTTTTCCCTAATTAAATAGTAGTACATAGTGTACAAAGGCAAAATATTTAATATAGAACTGACCTCACAGGAAATCCGCAGATGAGAAATATAATGTCATAAACATGTAAACAAGCTGAACGGCACTTAGAGTGGAGTTATTGGATTTTGTACTGGTGAGGGTCTTGGTCACTTATGATCTTTTCTGTTTAACATTTTTCACTTATAATACTCTTGAGGTTTATCATGTTTTAGAAAATACCATAAATTGGTACTTTCCCTTTTTCTCTTGTTAGGTAATATCTCATTGTATGAGTATATCATTTTTTACACATTAAGGACTTGGTTGACATTTGGATTGTTTCCATGTGTGTCTGTTACAAGTAATGCTGCTATAAACATTCACATACAAGTTTTTGTATAGGTAGGTTTTTCATTTGTCTTGGGTATAAACCTAGGAATAAATATCTGGGTTATATGGTAACACTATGTTTAACATTCTTTAAAACCCGTCAACTAATTTTCCAAAGCTCCTATACCACTTTACACTTCCACCAGCAATATAAGTGTTCCAAATTCTCACCAATACAGATTATTGTCCGTTATTTTTATTAGAACAATTTTAGTGAGTGTGAAGTGCAGAACAAAATTTATTTGTTCTATCAATTATTGAGAAAATGTTGAAATTTCTAATACAATTTTGAATTTATTCTCCTAGAAATTCTATCAGTTTTTACAGATACATTTTTAAGATCTCTTATTAGGTACATGTTGTTTGGAGTATGATATTATTAATTAATTGACTAGTGTTTGTTTTTAAGAAATTTTCACTTTTATATCTGGAAATATTCTTTGCTTTTGAAACTATTTTGCTTGACACTCAGCTATCTTTTGACTAATGTTAATATGGTGTATCTTTTAATATCTTTTTACTTGAATTTATTTGTGTCATTATAATGAACATGTATTCCTTGTAGGTAAAATATGGCTAGATTTTTATTTGTTCTTCTTTTGTTTTTTCAAAAATCTGTCTAATTACCATGTTCTAACCTTTTGCAGTTAATATGATTATTAATATAGTTTTTACTATTTTATGATTCTATTATTTCTCTTGTTAACTTAATAGTGTAACCCTTTCTTTTGTTAGTTAGGGAGGGGATGATTTAGGATTAATTGTGTATACAACCATCTAATTCAAAAGTCTAGGGGACTCCCCTTTGGTTTCTCAAACCTTAACCATGACCTAGGTACTCTTTCCTGGCAGTGCGCTGGTGTCATTAGAGAGCCTATCTCATTTGTTTTGTTTCTCAGGAGTGATTGGCTGTTGTGGCTTAATGTTTAGTATCTCAAGGAACAACAACAACAAAAAACTATCTTATGTATTTTGTTTCCATGTTTTTATTTGACTAACTGCATGTTCCTGTTTCTAATTCTTGGCCAAAAGCAGAAGTTTAGCAATTATTGAGTACTTACATCAATTTCTATGAGTTAGGCACTATTCTTTTCATTTCTCTACTAAATCAATACGGAATAACAGCGCATTTGCTTGGAGGATTTATTATGTTTAATGTTCCAGAAAATTTCTATAGATAAGACAGATACGAACGTATGGCTAATATGAAAATTAGAGGAAATTTAGTGCATGATGAATAATACTATGTTGACTTCAAACATGGGGTTGGTTAATTTGAATCAATAGTGACAAAGCAGTTTCAACTGAAATCAAATAATTGTCAACAGCCTCTTTACTTGTCAACGGAAGGCGAGAATAAGGTTGAAAATAACGTCACATTTTCATTCTTATCTGTACAGTCTCTCCTCTCTGTTGACAGGTAATTAGGACCATTCACAGTTCTTTTTTTCCTTCGCTGGAAAAAAGGAGACTATGATGTGTCTCCTACTATAAATCTGAAAAGTCAGACTCCAAATGGTTTATTTAATGGGTTCTTGCATTAACTTTCTGCCTCTTAGCACTTGTTTATCTAAATTTTGGGTATGATACTATTGTACTCTATATGATCTGTGGCTTAAAATGTGTTACATGCATGTTTAGTTTGTGAAATAAATTTAATTAATTACATCGTGTTTATGAATTTGCCTTGGGTTTTAGAAGAATGAATCTGTCTCTGTTCAGCATCACAAACTGTGCTTTTTATTTTTCTTTCAGTTTTGATGTGTTCATTATACTTTCCTCAGCTTCCTTCACTTTGTCAAATCAATGCCCTCTGCCAGTGACCTTGAAAATATTCTTTCCATTAATTTCTGAAGTGCTGTTGGCTCTGTCACCTGAAGTATTTTCTACATCTTTTGGATTCCTTCTTTGTTGATTTTTTTTTATTACCTTTAGACTCTGTGATTTTTCATATCTGAATAACCAGCTCGAGTTTCTCCTATTTAATAAAAACCCTACGTGACCATTCATTTACTTTTATCATTGTAGCTTTACACTTTTCATTAAATTGTGGGTTCCAGAATTCAATTTCTCCTGATGCCATTATTTAGTAACTTCCAGTTAATGCCTTGGTTTTGTGTAATCTAAATTTGATCTTCTTTAGTGAAATATTTTAGTTAAAGGAAGTCAACATATTTCATGCTGCCACATTGAATACATGCATTTAATCCTTTTATTATTAGACATATCTACTCCACTGAGCATATTGTATGTTCAGTCTTACGTGTTTAGTCATCGACATTCCATTTTAAACTAGAAACCCTGGCCAAGGCAATACTGTTTCAAAGGATGTTAATGCTCAGATTGTATTAACTCAGTATCCTGCGCCAGTACATTGGAGATCATCTATCAAATAAATTTAGGTAACTTTGTACCTACAAAAATCTTAAATAGCAATAAAGATAGGAATATAGAGTGCAGAAATTCGAACATGAATTATAAAATGGTTTTTGAAAGCGGTGTGGTAATGTCTTCTTATCACGGCTGGGCCATGCTGCTCTACTTTCTTGCCTTCCATGGTTCTACTCTTCCTTGTTTTGTTTTGTTTTTCTCTCAAGATATTAAGTACCTGTGTGAGTCTCTTTTCTAGTACTGTTTGCATATTTGTTCTCACGCTTTTTTTTTCACTCTTTTATAGAGATCCATCCAACACACTCTTACCATTTTAACATACACTTATCTTACAAATACATGTTCTAGCTTTAATGTTCATCCTTGAAAATCCTGCAGCCGCATCACACTTAATAACTGTAAAACCAAAATTCTTAAAGGTTTCCCGAATTCGAACTACTTTCTGCATCCCCCGTCCCTGAAAACGGCACGAAAAACAACCCAGTGACCCAAACTGGAAACCTGAATATCGCCTGAGGATTTTAGATTCCTTTAGAACTTGTACTTTCTACAACTGATTAATCGTGATGCACAGTCAATAATAGATATTAAATTGTTCTCTAGAAAGCGCTGGCTAGTAAGATGGAAATCAGTCTTGTAATGTAGCATGCAAATCACATTCCCACAACATTGCCATGTTCTGCTGGCCAGAAGCAAGTCACACGGGGAAGGAGGGTGTGCAGAGATTACCTAGTCTGCCTGGCAGGCATTCCAGAGGATGTGAGGGCTTCAAATTTGGGGGTGAAAAAATTTAATAACCTTATCATTATCCTGGCTGGTTTGGAGAATACAACGTGGATCCAGGGCAAAGGCAATCTTCCCCCTTTCAGTCAGCGAAATGAACCTATTCTATCACTCACACATTGGCTTCCTTGGGGCTGAGCCGGGCTCACTGGGCTTCACTCAGAAGAGAGAAAAAAGAAGGCACCTCCTGATGACACACGGTGTTGAGCAGTGTCACCAAGACACTGAGCCACCAAAGGACCAAAGGAATTCAGCCCTTCCATATGGAGGAGCAATTTAGCAATAAAGAGATGGAAGAGTCTTCCCTCAGTACCTAAAATAATCTGTTGTGAGAAGGAATTAAAAAGAATGAGGTAATGTTTCTTTGACATCTAAAAATCCAGTGATCACCATATGATCATATAGGCATCATTATTGTTTAATGGAATTAATAGATTAATCTTGGAATTAATAGTTCCTTTCTCAATCCCTTTTTTGTTTGTCTTATTAATTTTATTATCATTATTAAAATAGTGCCATTTTCATTTATTTTTTCTTTTTTTAATTTTAATTTTATTTTAAAAATATTTTTCTTTACAGATGTCCCTTTTTATCCCCATTTAATACCTTTTAACAACATGGAAAATACTAACTCCAGTTTTGGCAAATTGATGGGTTCACTGGTAAAATTTTCTGTGGCAAATTATCATATCATATCAATGCTTAATTTTATATTTTTAAATATTAAACAGAAACACAATCCAGAATAACTCTAACCATACATCAAATATGGACACTTTGTGGTCAAAGTGATATTAGTATTAAACCATGGACTTAGTTGATTTTTATTAGTTTTAAAAGTGAATATTTAAAGTAAAATGTTTGGTAATCAGAAAAAGTTTCTCCAAGATCTTTGCATTGCATGAGACATCTGCTGCCCTTTCCCTTACTTCATATTTCTCTGTTGTTATATCTTCAAATAAATCTACATTGATGCAGGAACTCTAGCTTCTAAAAATGTCAGTGAGAATTTCATTACTTTCAACTTCTCAACTTCATAACAATCTTAAGATCATATCTAACTTCAGGTCCAATTACTTTGTAGAAAGATAGTGATCTGTTATTCAACTTTCCTACCAACAAAATACAAAAGAATTGACTGAATCATTGGAGGTGATATTTAGGTTAGATTAGATAAAGAGCTTCCTTCTATGTGGAAAGATACCCACTGGCATGCCACTTTAAGTTTTCAAATTATTTACCTTGAAATAAATCACAAATAATATAGGTATAACATTTGAGAAGACAATGAATTTTAATAACAATTCTGTATAGTATTTTAAGCTTAAGGTTTTAATGATTTTATAATCACTATAGAATAAACAATGAACTAATTTATCTGTTTGGTAGTTACTTTCTCTCACTACTTTTCTCAGCCTACCTGCCACATTTTGCTGTCTGTCTCTCATTCCTTTTAGATATTTATTCTTTAAGTCAAATGCTTTCATTTTGCATAGTGAGAAACTATAATGTGTTGAATGTAGTTTTGATGTACATTTTCCAGCAAAGTGTTGGAATTTCAATTTTAAAATGAATATATTTAGACAATTATGTGCCAGATAATCAGTCTGATCCCAGGTGGTTTAAACAAACTCAAAAAGCACTTTAAAAAAAAATCAGATTACCTTATATATACCATGTTGAAAATCTGTTGCTTAATTTCATAGTCTAAGATAACAACTATTACAAAAGACTACTAATTAACAACTTATCTTATGTGTGCATGATAATAGAAAATAATATAGACCTGAAGCTAAGAAAGATTTGCCATATTACCACAGGGAAATGTGCTTTTGAAGTGTGCATTTAAAAATGTGCAATATGTATGTTAACACATTCAAGGAGCAGGGAGGTTGTAACCACCCCCACCATTCTTTTAACATTGTTTCTGTAAATGGTGACCCTGACTAATCTGTAGCTCATAGATAAACAGTGTACTTGTGTAAGAATTCTAAGAACTAACTTCAAAAGATGCAGACTCTGACCTTCAGGCGTTGCAGGCCTGGGAGGCTTGAAGAGCTTCAGCTGTAGAACCAGGACTGCGCACCTGACCATCGCCTCGCCAGTTCAAAGTCCTGACCAGAACAGACTATGCTAGTCTGCAGGTAGAGAACTTCTCAGCCCCCTCCCCCTGATCTCTTGGTTCTGTTTCCCTCTGCCTGCTTATAAAAGCCTCTGCTTTCGAAGCTGCAGGCAGCCAAACCTGGAATCGGCAGCAAGGGGGCTGGTGGAAAGTGAGCAAAGAAAAGAGAATTTGAAGATATGACTGAAGTGTGAGGAGAAGAAACCTACAGAATGAGGGCATTAATAATACTAGATAATCCTACATATGTTCTGTGTATCTTTAACTTTAACAAGTTTAATTCCATCGGAGCTTGCAAATCTGTAATTTAAAGATAATCATAATGATCATTTTTGGGCCTATATTTTAGCTTTAGTAATGAATATTCAATGGTGAGGTTTTATGTCCTGTAAATTGTAATATGGTTAAATTTCTACTATCTCTGGGTGCTTAGTATGTGCCAGGTTCTGACATAAGCTCTAAATTATATTGTTTAATCTTCATAATAAAGCATATGTAGAATCATCCTGGTTTTAGAGTTGAAAAAGAAACAAAAGATATAGAGGTTATGCAAAACAAATGGATTATATAATTCTGTGACATGTGCCTTTAGCATTGCACAATCACTATAACATTTAACAATTTTTCTCCTAAACATCCATTTCCCTCTGTCCCCAATTCCTGGATTCCTTATCTGGAATAAGAAAAATAATAAGTTATGGGACAAAGCTACTAGAGAAATATTTCAGATATTTATTTTTCAGAATTGTAGGAGACTATTAATTCCCACACAGTAGTAAAAATTAACCTAAGCCTAGCTCAGAAAAGTTTTTTAAAATAAAAATAAATGTGTTAAATGCCTCTCCACATTATGCAATCACTGACCACAACCTCTATATTTAATTTTCTATCACCATAACAATCTTAATATCAGCATAAAAATATAAATCTCATAATAAACAATGGGCACAGATATCCTGATGTGAAGTGGGAAAAAATGAATACAACTTAAATGAATGAAATAAATGCCATCTACACAGTAAGTTCACCTAGAGGTCGCAATCTCTAACATTTTGTTTGGACCTCTAGTGGATATTTGTCTGTATTTGTGTTGAATTAAATTTAATTATACTGAAGTGTATAGATACATTGTTTGTCAAACGCAGGTCAGGTTCACTTGACTGAGTTAAACAATAATAACTGTCTGGCCTTATTATTTATACTAATTATATTTATTATTTATACTGATTTATATTAATTATACTGATAATTCCAGAAGAGGAATTGCAAAGTATTAGGCATAAAAAGGAGAGCCCAGCAAGCACTTTTGTTTAATTTGAATGTAGTTCTAAAATTACATTACTATGCTCCAGTCTTAAAGCATTAGAAGATATAGTATATAAAATTATATTATTTAAACTGTTAAAAATATAAATTGCCAGTGAGTAAATATAGCAAAATACTTTCATAATATTTATGAGAAGGTGGTGGTATTGGTGGAGAATGGGAAAGAAATGCTGCGAAGATTTGTGTTATTTTTTTAAAGAGGGCATATTTTTTCTAGGCCGTCTACTTGAAAAATAGTCTTTAAAACACACACATCCAATCAATTTGGACTTATGCAAATTTATTTATTTAATTTGCTACTCGTGTACATCTTTTTACTCCCTTCAGTTCGTAACATCTTTCTGCTGATTTGTGTAAAATACCACATTTGACGTAAGGTAAGGACACGAGGACTAGATGAAAAAATAGTAAATATTTTTCAAATTTTATCACTCGGTAGGGACGATATGGACAATTGTGATAAAAAACGAATATTGAGGATTATTTAAAAGGATGAGAGATGTTGGGAGTGAGCACCCCCCCCCCCCGAAGCTACCTTTGGCTGTCCCCTCTGTCACTGATGAACTAATAGGTGTTCTCTCTGTTTCCAGAAAGCTCTCTTATACTGCCCATGATGCTACCCTATGAATCTAATAATTAAACTATGAACAGCATACCAATTTTCCATCATTATCAGATAACAAAACTTTCACTGTATCATTATTTATCAAAGTTCTCCTTTCAAAAATCTTCTGCAAGTCTTCATCTGCAACCAGATCTCTTACTCTTCCATTCATCCTGCAACCTTTCTCCTGATCCTCAGCAACTCTGACCTCACAATTTTTTTCAAGGAAGAATTCATCCAAATCCTAGCCTTTCTTTCAGCCACACAAGTAAGTCCTATTTACTCACTTAAATTTCATCTGTTTTAAGATTAAATAGTGTGGTCAGCATTTCCTTGCTTCCAAATATCATTCCAAATTGTTCCATGCTCCTTTAAATTTTAATAGTTCCCATTACTCCAAAAAGAATATTATGTTGAGATCCATGCTCCCACACTTAACTACCTTCTGTTTACTTGTCGCTGTCATTATACAGGTATATTATATTACATAAATGTAAGAGAGTGGCTGGCCAAATATTAAATCTTTGGCACATTAACTTCAAAGCATAAAATCAAGAAGAGAGTCTCATCTCACTTTTTTTTTTTGGTCTGAGGACTGCTTCTGTGGGATCAAAAATGAGAAATTTCTTCATATTTAACAATGAGAAAATACGTTTCATGCTGAGCAAAACATGCTTTGAAAAACCCAATGTATTAAATGTAATAGTGGAAATTGAGTTATATCCAGGATTGCACAAACCTTAGATTAGAAGTTCATGACCACAGAACACTGTCTATGTAGCCTGCATGTAAAATGACACTTGCAGAGAACCATAGATTGATTTTTGTAGCTGGAATAAATTGGATTGATTTAAGAGGATAGATTAATACATGGGTGACTTTGATGGAATTTTCCTCTGCATTTCAGCGAGCTATAAAACATTATTATTCTTTGGCCAAACCCTGGAAAAAAGGGAGGATTTTAACAAATGGAAATGTAGGAAACATTGTTTCAAGCACAAGTAATTATAGGAGAAAATACACGAGGACGGGAACGCATGAGACATGTTTATTTTCACAAAGGTTATAAATAGTAAGTGGATTCTATGAGTGGAAAATGGTTTGGATCACATTTTGAAACACTCTGGGGAGTTTTCATAATTAGATCCGGGGATTTTGATCAGAGACCTGTTTTAGGGTTATCAATCTGTAAGTGGAACTCAAAAGGATGAATTAGAGCAGGAAAAAACCAACTGGTGTAGGCAAGCCAATTATAAAGCCATTATAGATAGGAGTCAGAGGGAGAGGCACAGAAACTCTAATTTAGGCGGGTGACAATAGGAGGGCATACAAGGAATCAAATAATTTAACAACTGATTGGAAAATAAGGAGTTAGAAGAGAGAGTGAAAAAATGTGTGGTTTTATTTTTAACTGGTATACGGAAAGTCATTTAGCAAAGACTTTCGTGTTTAGGTCACAATTGCGACATTTATTTTGGTGTTCAGATGCCAGTGTACTCATCTCATCTAGGTAAAAATATTCACAGATTGAAAACATAGTTGGAGAGCTGCCTGATTTAAATGGAGGATCATGATGATCCTCGTGTACACGTGACAATATATTTTCAAAGCAAGAGCCTGACAGCCCAGGTCACAAACAAAATCACTTCATTCACATAGTACATGACTTCCTAAAATATCCGCATCCCAATTATCAACAGGAGGCTTTGTTTCACTTTCTCCATCTCATAGTGTACTCTTGGACAACTGACATATTGACTGATTCTGAACATTAGCAGCTTTTCCTCTTCATCGGTTTAGGCATAGCCTGGACTTTAGTTAGCTTGCATCCTCTCTGGGCAACATCTCTACTTCACCTTGTCCTGAGATTGCAGCAACAGGCCCACACTTCAGCAAGAATGTCTAATCCTTCACTCCCCCTCCCCTCCTCACTTTGGGGCCATACCAATAAACCTTTACAATAGAGAGTGCAGTACTGGACAGGAGACAAAGAGTAGTTAGGCCTAAAATAGTAATATGTTTATAAGTCCTCTCACAGAAGAAATTACTGAGACTGAGTCATAGGTGACTAGTAATGCACTGAATTGTGTCCCCTGCCAAGAAAATATGTAGACGTCTTAATCCCCAGAAACTGTGACCGGGACCTTAATTGAAAATAGCATCTTTGCAGATGTAATCAAGTTAAGTTGAGGTCATAGTATTTTAGGATAGGCCGTACTCCAATAATTGTCTTTATAACAAGAGTAAAATCTGTACACAGACACACAGGTGAGAAAGCCATGTGAGGGTGGAGGCCGACTTTGAGTAATGCATCTACTAGCCAAGGAATGACAAGGTTCACTGGCAGCAACCAGAAGCTGGATATGGCCAGGAAGGATGCCTCCCCTAGAAATTTAAAGAAACCATGGTACTAACGACAGCTTGGTTACAAACTTCTAGCCTCCAAATCTGTGAGAGAATACATTTCTATTATTTTAAGCCACCCAATGTGTGGTCCTTAGTTAAGGCAGCCCTGAGAAACTAATACAGCCATTGAATGGCATTTGCAGTATTCTAAAATGTCCCATATATGTATGCTATATTTTCACCAAGTATTTTGTAATGTCACTGTAAAAAAGACTTCTGCAGCTCTTTTGATCTTTCTTATTTCATCATGATGTCTAATTCGGTGCGACTTGTGTTTTCATTTATTCATTTCTTTAAACCTCAAGTTGCATAAGTTTTTTTGTATAATTTTTAAAAATTGGGTGCCGTAATTCTAATAAATTCACATATTTCAACTATGATCAAGAGGTAATATATATAATATGTGATGTAAATAATGTTTTTATGACCGCTATCACAACAACATATTGTGAATGGAATGAAATGGTCTTGTTACAGCTGATTCTCTCTTCACTAGACTTTGTAATACAAATATAACCTTAAAATTCTGAAAAAGAGACAATACATATATGATACATAGATAATAAGATGATTTTTTTCTGCAAGACAAAATAAAATTTTCTTCTTGTAGCAGAGGTGTAGTTTAAAGATGGGGACAGATACTGTGATATTTTCACATCAGAAATAATAAAACAAATCAAAAAGTTGTTGAGAAACTCTCTACATATTAAAATCAACACAGGCAAATAGCTTTATTTTATTTAGAACGTAAAGGAAATAGATTGAATTTCTGATAATCAATATATCTGTAGTAGTTTATGAAGTATTCATCAACTTAAATATTTAAGGAGGTAAAGCGAATAGGGTAATGTGTTAATAGTAAAGATGACTTAAGGATAAAGCATGGTCCTTGTTTTGAAGAGGCTCCCAATTCAGAGGCATTTCCAGGTATGAGTTTAATATTTAGTAGATACACAATCTTAAAATAAAACAAAAGTCTCAAAGGAAGGAGTAATTCTAAATTTGAGAACATTAACATTGCTAACTTGATTTTTATTTTTTCTAAAAATAAAACCTTGTCTGCTGCCATATGACATTTATGAAGTATCATTATTTGGAAAGAATATAACATCACTTTCACTAAATATTATATTCCCAAATTCATGCCCAACTCAAAAATTAATACAAGCTTAAATATATTCATATAAATACATATCATTTCATTGAACATTTATTGAGTGCTGTATTCTTGGTACATGTCTATGTGCTTGGAGTATATGAAGAAACAAAACAGACATAAAAGTACTTGCCAATGGGCAATAAAAATATACATAATAAATATATTATATAGAAAACAAAAAGGTTATATATAGAACAGAATAACTTGGATTTTAAAGTCTGGGTGGTATTGGGTTTTCAATAGGGGTGATAAGAGTTTTCTTTGAGAAAATAACACTTGAAAGTCTCTATTAGGCACATGGTAAGATCTAATTGAAGTAGAAGAAGCTGCACTTATTTTTTTAAAGATCCTAGATGATGAAGAAAAGTGTGAGACCATTTGGAAAATGTGTTAGACCGTCAAATGTGAGGGTATAAGACAGTACTTTTTGTGAGGCGTTGAATCTTTCTTTAGGAGTACCATTTAGACTACAGAATTAAAACAGACATGGATTATCAGAAATACAGAAAACACATTACTTCTTAAGTGATTGCATTCCCTTTGAGGTATTTGATTACTGGATTTAATTTAAAATATCACAATTAGATAATCAAGAGTCTCTGCCACTGAAGTATTATCATGCAGAAGAGGCAGGCATTCCCTCTGCAAGAAATTTTCTCACTGCACTGCTTGTTTTCAAACATTATCCCCTTAAAGGTCCAGGATTCTAATAAATAAAGTAAATAATAAAGATAAAGACTGATTTTACGGCCGAATGGGTTTAATAATGAACAAAAACCAATGCATAAAATATACTTAAAATCATATTTCAAGTAAAATAAGTAAAGGTTTTTTGCAACACCAGTCATTTAAAAATCATTTTAGAATTCTTAATTTTTATGGCAATTAGATTGTTTAGGGACAAATGTAGGATTAAATCAAACAAACTGTCTTGCCAAGTGTACCTCTCAGTAGAGTATGAATTTTGCTGTACAAATAAACATAATATAACCTCATAAGAGCATCTAAAAAATTAGCAAATACCTCATAACAAATTAATACCTAATGTGTGCATAACTAATTTATTGAGTAAACAACATTACAATATAGTCCAAGTGGTTTACTTTTTACCCTCACCCCTTTCTTCCCTTAAAGATTGTTCATATTTATTTATTATATTATTTAAACCCTTATCTAATTTATTAACTATCACATTAAGGTCTTAAACAATCAAAGCAAGCCTCTGTACAATAAATTATTTTCTACCTGGCATCTAAACTTACTGTTGAAGCATATGCATTTAAAATATTTAAAATTTTTTATTAGAGTATAACTGCCATACAATATTATATTAGTTTCAGGAGTACAACATAGTAATTTGACATTTATATACCTTACTAAGTGATCACCATGGTAAGTCTAGTAACTATCTGTCAATGTCTGTACAAAGTTATTTTGATATTATTGACTACATTACCTGTGCTGCACATTTAATCTCTGTGGCTATTTATTTTTGGATAAAGAAGATGTGATATTATATATATTAAAAAATATATATATAGGGATATTACTCAGCAATAAAAAGCATATGTATGTATTTTTATGGACTATGAAATCCATTTTCAGTCATTAAGGAACAGGTAGTCATTTAATTCCACAAGTTTGAATAACTAAAGGATATACAATTATATCTCTACTTGAATGCTTTCTCTCTCTTTCTTTTCTTTCTCCCTCCCTCCCTCCCTCCCTCCCTCCCTCCCTCCCTCCCTCCCTCCCTCCCTCCCTCCCTCCCTCCCTTCCTTCCTTCCTTCCTTCCTTCCTTCCTTCCTTCCTTCCTTCCTTCCTTCCTTCCTTCCTTCCTTCCTTCCTTCCTTCCTTCCTTCCTCCTCTCTCTCTCTCTCTCTCTCTCTCTCTCTCTCTCTCTCTCTCTCTCTCTCTCTCTCTCTTTCTTTCTTTCTTTCTGGAAATATTGCCATAATCACTGAATTTAGTATATTACATTTTGGAAGACTCCATAAGGGTCTTCTGATTTCCTTTCTATCCATAAAATTTTACCCAGGCATTAGGAATATTTTGGAGAAATGAAAGGTTATCTTGTAGAATGACTACTCTGCCACACTCACAGCTTATTATGAAATTCAATAATACATGAGATATTTTGTACCTTTTAAGGGAAAATATTGCTTTATTTCCTTCTAATAGGCTCTTTTACTACACATTATTTACCAAACGATTTTAAATTTTCTAAATTGATTTTTTCCTTCTTGCATCCAACTTTTTACTCCTTAATCACCTTTCAGTTCCCTAATGCATATTCTATGTCAAATAAAAGTAGCCTCTCACATTTTTTCTAGTTTCAACTCTGAAGTTAGTGTTAACAGATAGACACCCCTCACTTCCCTTTCTGTCTCTGACTCTGTTTCTCTGTCTCTCTCTGTCTCTCTCTGTCTCCTCTTTTGTATTGCTAAAGTTAAGGCACTGTATATATTTGCACAATTTACTCATTTGCTCCTGTATATCTCATAACATAAATCTAATTAAAAGACACAGCAAATTAACTGATCAAAAGGTAAGATAAATAATGCCAATTTCTACACTGAGGAAGTAAAATATAACATGATCAAGAAAAGGGAAAACTTAGGTGACCCATATAATTTTGAAAACTCAACCTGTTAAAAAATAATTCATCTGAGTAAAGTGAGAGATATATAGAGAATAGACACTAACATTTTGAAACTACCATTAAAAATGAAATGTATTGTATAGAAATAAAAAATGCAAGTAGTTGATAAAAGTATATTTCACAAATAAGCATGCTGTTTTCTTTCTATATCAGGCTTTTCTTCCCCCCAAATAAAAATGTTTATTATAAGAAAGAATAGCATAATATAATGAAATGAGTCTTGTCAGTTAGATCCCCATTTCATTAACGTGCCTTATATAATAATGATCTTAATAAGTTATGCTGAAATTTGTTCAGATCTTTATTTAAGTCTTGCTGAGAAAATATATTATGGAATATATTACAATATGAGAAATTCATAAATTATATGAAACATTTTCCCAGGTAATTCATGATATGAAATTTGTTCTAATGAGTTTTTTTCATGTTCTTAGGAGAGGAAATAAAAGTAGTGATTCCATTTTAAAAGACTATGAAAGCAGCGGTGCAATCAGATTACTAAATTAGGTTCTGAGATCAGACAGAAATATATTGAAGATTGCCTTTATCACTTACTAGCTCTGTTACATTGAGCTTCAGCGTCTTTATCTCTAAAACGTATAATCATAATACGTCGTATTCATAAGGATGTCTTGCAGATTTAATGAAGTAATGAAAGTTCTTATCTCAGTAAATGGTTCACCAGGCTAAAAAAATTTAAGGAATGATATGTTCTCATTTGTATTATTAATGATAAGGATTATTTAAACGTTATCTTCCCAATTCTTCCTTTTTCTTATTGAAGATCAATTTGCCTTATTAGAATATATAACTGTTAATTGGAAGATAATATTCCCTTTCTTATCATGTGATAGCCTAATTGTTATTTTTAAAATGTCATCTGGAAGTGAGCATAGAAGTTATGAGAAGTTTCTACCGCCTACGTCACTGTGGTCTCACCTTAGGCCAAGGAGGAACATGTGAGGCTCTTTTAGCATAATAAACATGCACTTTCATTTCTCCCTGATAGTGTGGGAAGAGATGGAGGATACTGTGACAGGGGAGCTGTAAGGAAAATGACTCTTAGTGAGACAGTCCTTTCATAGAGTCCCATTTATCACTGGTCCCCTGTTTAAGTCAGTTCAGGTGGTTAATTTTTGACCTCCAACTTGCACAACTTCAATCTTTCTCTTGCTGGCTGGCTCGCTCTCTCTCCCCATGCTTTGTGAGAGAGCCTTGCATCTGACAGTTCAGACACAGAGTATTTTTGCCATGAATAGTGTTCTTTGTGTATTCATGCCAGAGTCTCATATATTTACAACTATTTTTCTTTCCTCGATCTTGGAGCAAGAAGAGAACAAGGCCTTGATGAATGTCAAGTAACTCAGAGATATGAATACCAAGCTGATCTGAGTGACACAAGAGAGGTGAATTATTGAACATAAATGGATCATGTCAGCAAAGAATTGTGACCGGAATATGTAACAGTTTACACTCTTTTTTCCTTTGAAGTAATCAGAAATAGGAAGAATACAGATGCAATGATTATATTATACATTTTAAAAAAAACTAATTATAAAACAAAATCAACATCTTAGTAGTATATTCTGAATAACTAAAATGTAGGTGACACATACTGCCTGGTTATTGGGTGACACATACTGCCTGTTTGCCCCTAATTTTATATAAAGAATTAAATATCGACTGTATAACTCACAAGGGATTTAAGTTTCATGAGTAAAGTAAACAAGACACTATGGACACAATCTAATGACATATATATTTATGTACATGGAAGGCTATACTATTCCAGTAAAAGAAAATTTCTGTTCCTATTACATTGTATGCAAATGAATAAAGCCAGAAATTGCTCTTCTTGCAAAATGAATTATAGATATATCTGTTTTAAATACATCTTTATTCATCTAGTTCTTACTGATTAGGTTAGTATGTTCTCATTCATTCATTTGACAAAGAACACATATAAGTAGCTGCTATATGTGGAATTTTTAAAGTTCTGTTAGTGATTATCTCATTTTAAAGGATGAAGCAATAAGTGCTGTTAACCTATTTGAGGATAATTTTCCTACATAAATTATCTCTCATCAACTAATGAGAGAATTAGTGGGAGAAAATGTATCTCAAAGTTGTTAATTTTTAGTGAATAAAAATGCTGGCTGGGGTGGTTAAGACTCCTCTGTACCTTTTAATTTAATTTATTAGTTCCTACTAACATAGTTGCCCAAAGAAAGGAAAACCAACTGAACTGATAATAATTATGTGTCAGTTCTACAGGTGATTCCTTGAAAGAGGAAACGAGTTGCCAGCTCCTGGTTCTGAAGTAAGAGCCTTGGGTGAGTGAGATCGGTGGGGACTTTGTCCAATCCTCATGGACAAGCATCTGGAGGAGGCAGGTGATAAATATTCTGAGGCATCAACACAAAGTAGATTTGCTATGGTTGTCCTATATTTATTCTGTTCAGAAAATACCTGAAACCTATTCTCTGACTACACCTCTGAATTGGAAGTGAGGACTTCAATGGCTTAATATAGCCAATAAATATTATAGGGAGCTATTGATAACCACATTCATCATTAAACATATTAATCCCCCAGTGGAAAACTGACCTGTGGCATGGAAAGACTGAGTCACCACTTCTTTAACAATTATATTATTGAAGTAGTCCTGTTACCATGCAACTTCACCCCTTATGAGCCCCCCGCCCAAACATACTTCTCTTAAGTGTATGCTGTTCTTGTTCAATTTGATTTGGATAATGTACTAGTTTACTGAAAAGTTATTCTGCAGTGTCAAACACTACAGAAATGATGTATAGAATGGTGTTAAGGTAGACATGGCACATTCTTAAAATAGTGGGGAGAATGTTTTACTTGAGTCAATGTTTTTGAAGGGGCTCGACTGGAGAATTAGTAGGTTAAAAATACTACATGCAGAGTTTTTATATTCTATGCAATTGCTTTAATTATTTAGTTCACTAGTAGCCCAATACAAGTTTTTTTTCATTGAAGAAAATATTTCATAATCTGTGCTGTTCAGTACTATAGTCAAGGCATATTAAGCTATTGAACAGTTGAAATGTGGCTTGTGTGATCAAAAACTGAATTTTAAATTTTATTTAGTTTCATTGACTTAAAATTTAAATAGATGGCTTTTCACTATCTTAATATATTAAATATATTAAATATTATATATATTATTACATCTAATTTTACATTATATCATATATAAATACAAATAAATAAATATATAAATACATTTTATTTTATGTATTTACATAAAATTTTAGGCTTACAAAAATTTACCAACAATTAGGAGTTCTTATATATGTCTTACCTTATGTCAACATTTTACATAACCATACTACAGTTTTGAAAATAAAACAATATTTGTATGATACTATTAAATAAAGTCTTTATTCAAATTTTATCAAGTTTTTCATTCACATTCTTTTATTTTTGTTCTAGGATCCAATGTGGATTTCCATACTGCATTCAGTTGTTATTTCTCCTGTTTCTCTTCCAATCTGTGCCAGTCCTCAGTTGTTCCTTCTATTCCATGGCTTTGCCTCTTGAAGAATACCTTTTTGTTATTTATATTGTAAAATATCTTTCAATTGGGTTTATCTGATGTTTTCTCATAATTAGATTGATTAAGGTTATGTATTTTTGGCAAGAACATCACAGAAGTAATGTTCTCTGTCTGTGTATCACATCAGGGAATATAGGATGCTGATATTTCTTATTATTGGTGGCATTCACTTCATTCAACTGTTAAGATGACTTCTATAAGCTTTGTCACACTGAAGTTAACTTTTTTGGATGATTTTTAAAAAGCTTCTTGGAGGGACATGATTTGAGAATATTTTAATACCTTATTTTTTCTCAAATTTTTGCCAAATAATTTTTACTATCCATTTGTTTTCATCAGAATAAATCATAGATATTAATTTCATTCTATGAGTTGTAATTCAGTATTATCATTATATTTTTCCTCTATTTCATTTTATTATTTATTTTATTACTCAAGTTGTTCAACTGTTGGCCTTTGGGAGTTATATATACACAATAACAAATGATTGATTAAATAAGTTGTGCAGTTATGTCGTAAATCAAGTGTAAAAATTTTAAATATTTAATAACACTGAACATGTTTAATAACCACTTAGTTATATTGAATCTGTATAAATAAAAATTTGGAATTTCCTAAAACATTTAAATATTGTTCCAGTTTTTAAAAGAGTAAAATTTTAAAGATATCTTTAAAAAATATCTCATTATTTTACATATGTGGAAAGTTCATCTCAGAGTGAAAAAGCAAGTGGGAAGATTGTACAAATGCAGAATTATAAATATAAGCAAAAATAAGTTCGTTTTGATCAGTTTCTATAACAATAACTACATTTCTTTCTTTTTTCCACTTCTCCCTCTCTTTTTTTGACTATTTTATCTTTTTATTTTTTAATTATACATATACACATTTACATAAATGCATAGATATCTGCTTAATATCTAGATTTTGACAACATTTTATTTTATTCAACCTTAAACTAGATACTCTAATATTCTTTGAATACTTTGTCCTTGGTCCATCATTTTTCTAAATGGTATCTTATTTTCTTTACAGTAGTAACTCATAATTATTGTTTAACTTGCAGGCTACTTTAAGGGCTAAATATTTTTTTACTACACTACAAAGGAATTTCTGGTTATTACAGTCTAGCAAAAAATTTGAGATTTAAACTCCTTTAGGGAGTAAGTATTTGTGAGTAATAAATCAAGGTTGGAAAAGCCCTGGTAAAACGGACTAGAATTGGACATTAATACTAATATACATGGAATTTGGGCGTATTGTATCTGTTAATTTGAAAGTGAAAGTAACTTATATAACAAAATATCATTTAATCCATATATAATACTAAAACCATCAATAATAGTGCAAATATTAACCCCAGATTAGATTAAACAAAATATGATAGAAGCAAAAAACAAAATATGTAAAAGTTATTTTACATATAAGCTATTCAAAAAAAATCGTAACTTTTTTTCAAAAGTTGATATAAGTTAAATAATGATGTGAATACTCGAAAACTGGTCAATGATGCAAGTCAATTAAGCATGTATATCTACAAAACACACTGACTATAAGAACAGATTATTACAATATATATTTCTTGCCTGGATTAGTATATTTTAAGAGATTACACCTGGGTGTCAGGAGCCTTTATGATGGATGCTCTTTGATCTCTAAATCTTTAGAATGAAAAGGATTTGGACGCTGTCCTCAGCGACAGCAGCAAGCTGCCGTCTTATGTGATATTCCTTTGATATTTGACCTCTTTTTAGTTCTATGAATTCAGATTTTTTTGTTGAGGGAGGTGTCATAAATTAATATTCAGTGGACAATGTTATTGTCTTAAATTGCAGATGAAACTATTTTAAAATATTTTTAAATATTGAATACTTTATTTGGTCTCAAATGATCAAAACTCCAAACTCCAATATTTGTCTTTTTCACATTGGCCGTATAGTCTGCCTAGAAATAGTATAATAGTTTTTTGTCCCAATTCCATTTTTGTCACAACTGTAGGCAATATTTTCATTACATCTGACACTGGCAAGTGCAAGCAAAGAATTAATGTTATTAAGGAAAGGTAGTGACTATTTTCTATAGATATCAGGGCATAAAACACGTTTTAATAGAGGTCATTAAAATGCTGATTCCTAGAAATCAATAACCACAAAAACCTTAACTAAATTGTTGTTTTAATTCTGATAGGAAATTATTTTAATTATAATTTTATGAGGTACCACCACTTAACTTGATTAATGTTATAAACATATTAAAATTCCCTGAGATTCATTTTTATTTGTGCATATTAAATATAATATATGTAAAATAAATAACATTTTGCTATTTTTCTTGTCCTTGAAATAGAATGTGTATATTTTATAGGCTTTTTATTCTGGTACATTTAAATATTTTCATATTATTTCATACAACATAGAAATGAATGTATTTAATATTGTGGAATTGACTTAAGTTACTAAAATTTAAGGGTCATTTACTTATTAAATACAAGGTCACAATATTATGGCGGCGTCCTCTTAGTTTATGACATATTCCATCAGCTTTTCTAGGTGCAGATTGATCTGTACTCTCTTCCTGCCATTGAGATTGTCAGATATATAGTTTTATTAGGATTGACCTGTCAACCATGAGATGTTGTCTGCTACAACCCTGGAAAATAAAAATAGTTTGTATTTTTTCAGAGCTCCAATATGTGCTCAGGCAGAACTCCTCGTATGTATGCTCCATTATAACGAATCCCTAAATAGCCATTCATTTTAGTTTAAGGCCACGACTCCTAAATTAAAATGAATGTTTGTGATGCATCATATTTGGCAGGTGAGTAGAAATGCGGTTAAATGTAAAAAGACTTCTTCTAGAATCTAAGAAGCTATATATCACTATAAATAACACTATTATAAAAGTTCCATTGTGAGAATAATTACCCCCATAATATAGAATATATTTTTTCTCTTTTCTCTTATTAGAAGTTGTCTAGACCTTGTAGAAATCATTGTTTGTATTTGATGAGAAATTCTCTAGTTCTCATGTTTCCAGGCTTACTGATGCATTGCTTTCCTGCTAAGGAAATTAGTTAATAGATATTGTTATCATATGAAAGTAATAATGCTAGACATGGTGAGACTAAATAATTAAAGTGATAAATGAAGCAGAATCTCTTTTTATGGAGTTCAGAACCTAATAAATATGTATTTCCCCAAGCCTTCTTAAATCTATCTTGTAAGAACTGATCTTTAAAATGTTTGTCCCATGTAATGATTAGCATCAAACAAGGGTATACTGGTGTTTTTCACGGGCTAAACCTGAAGGCTATTACCTTGTCCTATCTTCTACTGTATTTTCTAATTCCTTCCTGATGTCTCTAACATCCAGTTTCTCTCTATAGTCACCTATGCACAAAATTGCACACACCCAGCCTATACCTTGCACAGCTCGTCTTCCTTTACTTTCATTTTTACTGAGCAGCCAGGTGGTGTCCGGTCCTCCAGCGTTCATAGTCCCCAAATGAGCATCATCCCTGGTCCTCACCCCACCCTTACCTTTTTGTTGGCGTTCTAAAAGGGATAACAGCAATGTCACAAAAGAGAATAGGACACTTAAAGACATTTTATTAAAAATCATTCTCCCCTAATGATTTATATGAATTTTCAGGAACACTATGAGAGCTATAAAATACTTTATACTTAAAAGAATATGTTACTAAAAGTTTTTTCTCCAAATTCAACAGTCCCATTTCTTTTTTTTCTTTTATACTTTAATGTGCTTTGGGTAGGAGTCCTTTCTCAGGGTGACTCTGGAAGGTTGCAGAGTTAGGGCATCATCAGGGAAGGTCAGGCTATTCTTGTCGTATTTAAAAAGAAGTAATAGCTGAGCAACGCGAGCTTATTGTGCATTTACTGTCTAAAATAATTGTGTCTTACTTACAGAAATGTGAGATGTAATAGTCATGATGTACCTTCTACCTGTTTTTCCAGCTTCTTATTTTGCTGCCTTTTCCTACCCTCTACCCAGCCTTATACATACATTTGCCTTCTTGGGTTATCATGTTATTAATACTTCCCCAGAGGCATCATGAAATTTCACTTCACACAGCATATATATTTATTTTGTCAGGAGCTTTTCTTATTTTTTTCAGTTTAAGGACCTTCTATTTAGGCTGTAGGCTTAGTTCAGAAGGCCTTTTTTATTTGTAAAGAAGCTTTGTTGTTACAGTTTCCACCTTAATGCACACCTATTATGGTGATTTTATTTATATCTGTTTAATTAATTTATCTGGCTCTTATGCTGTATGGAAGCTCCTTGAAGGCTGAAATTGTATATAAGTTGCTCAGTAGTATTCAATCACCAGTAACTGACTGACTAAAAACTGAATCGTTGGTAGTTCCCATAAGTATGTTCCAATAGGGTGGAAGACAAGAATGATGTTTTTTAAAAATGACTACCTTGGAGGCGGTGGAAAGATGGAAGAGCAGTAAAATCCTGTGCTCACCTTCACCCAAGGACACACCAAAACTACAACCAATACCACGGAAATACTAAGGATAATAAGTGAATATGACAAATAATTATACACCATGAATTGGACAACTTAGAAGAAATGAGTAAATTCCTAGAATCACAATCATCCAAGAGAGAATCAGAAATAAATGGAAAATCTAAACAGACTGATTACTACAAATAAAATTGAATCACTTGTCAAAAAACTTACAACAAACAAAAGCTTAAAATCATATGGCTTCACAAATGAATTCTACCAAATAGTTAGGAAGAATTAATACCTATAGTTCTTAAGCTATGCCAAATAATTGAAGAGAAAGAAACAGTTCCAAACAAATTCTACAAAGCCAGCATTACACTGATAACAAAACCAGACAAGGACACTACAAAAAAATAAAATTACAGCCTAATATCCCTGATGAACATAGATGAAAATTCTCAACAAAATATTAGCAAACCAAATTCAACATTACATTGAAACAATCATACAGCATAATCAAGTAGGATTTATTCCAGGTATGCAAGGATGGTTCAGTAACCACAAATACACTACATTAATAAAACAAGAAATAAAAATCATATGATCATCACAATAGATCAAGAAAAAGCATTTGACAAAATACAACATCCATTTATAATAAAAACTCTCAACAAAGGGAGACTACAGGGAACATAACAAAATAAAGGCCATATCTGACAAACTCACAACTAGGATCATTCTCAATGGTGAAAAAGTTAAAATATTTTCCCCTAGGATTAGAAATAAGACAGAATGCCCACTTACCATTTTTATTTAACATAGTATTGGAAGTCCTAGCCACAGAAATCAGAATAATATAAATAAGTAAAATGATTCCAAAGTGGGCAAGAAGAAGTAAAACTGTTATTATTTGCATGTGATATGATACTATATATAGGAAATACTAAAGGCTCCACCAAAAATTTATTAAAACTAATAAATGAATTCAGTAAAGTTGCAGGATACAGAATTAATATACAGAATATTAATACAGAACTGTAATTGAAAAAAATTAAAAAAAGGAAGAGATAGTCACCCCTTTAAAAATATTAAGTCAAGTCCTGAGTCACTAGTTAAATCTTCAAATTCTTCTAAGATTCATTCAGGTCAGTCAAATGTGTAAAGGTGTTGCATTCTGTATAAAATAGTGTTTAGGGCTTTGTTAAAGTAGAGTATAAGCCCGTCTTAAAAGCATTGATATTAAGAAACAAATAAATACAATCCCACAAACTTAAAAAAAAAAAAGTGTTTGCATTGGCCAAATCAAATCAAACTTCTGGCTCAGCAAACTAAGAGGTAAGGTTCCCTGTTGATCCCTGCTAGACCAAAAGCAAGGATTCTTATCCATAACTTATAACTTCTCTTACTCTCAACTTATGCCACTTATTCTCCTTGGAATTCCTAATTCCTAGTTCTGAACACTCACTTCCCTACATGATTATCATCACAGTTAAAGAAAATTAACAGGTTTTTTGAGTTATAATTAATATACAAAAAACTGCACATATTTAATAAATTAGGATACAATTTGATAAATTAGGATATATGCAGATACTCATAACACTATAACCACAATCAAGGTATTAGGCATATCTATTACCTCTAAAAGTTTCTTTATGTTTCTTTGTTGTTTTTTAAATTTGGGGGTTTTTTGTTTTGTTTGTGGTAATACATATGAGATCCACTAGCTTCACAAATGCTTAAGTGCACAATATGGTATTGTTAACTACAGGAACAATGTTGTAGAGCAGATCTCTAGAACTTATTTATATTACATGACTGAAACACTATACCCATTGGACAACAGCTGCTCATCTCTTCACTCCCAGCCCTAGGCAACCGTGATTCTCCATTCTGTTCTATAAAATTGACTATTTTAGAGATCTCATGTAAGTAGAGTCCTGCAGGACTTGTCCTTTTATGAGTGGCCTATTTGCTTATCATAATGTCCTTCAAATTCATTCATGTTGTCACAAATGGCAGGATGTTTTTCATTTTTAAAGACTGAATAATATACCATGGTAGTAATATACCACATTTTCTTTATTCATTCATCCATCAGTGGACCCTTATGTTGTTCCCATGTCTTGGCTATTATGAATAATGCTGCCATGAACACAGAGAGGCAAATATCCTTTTTGAGATCCTGATTTCCATTCTTTTGGATATATACCCAGAGTGAGATTGTTGGATTATATGATAGTCCTATTTTTAACATTTTGTGGAACCTCCATACTTCTTTGTTTTCCATAGCAGCTACACATTTCACATACCTACCAACAATGTACAAGGTTCCAATTTCTTCAGACCCTATTAACTCCTGTTATCTTTTTTTTCTGATAATAGCCAACCTAGCAGTTGTGAGGTGATAACTCATTATAGTTTTGATTTGTATTTCTCTGGTAATTAGTGATTTTAACCATCTTTTTATGTACCTGTCAGCCAGTTGTTTTTTTTTGGAGAATTATCTATTTAGGTTCTTTGCTTATGTTTTTAATCCGTCTCTTTGTTTTTAAGGTTTTTTTATTTTATTTTATTTTATTTTATTTTATTTTATTTTATTTTATTTTATTTTATTTTATTTTATTTTATTATTTTATTTGTTATTAAGTTGCAGGAATTTCTCATAAATTTTTTGTATATTAATCCCTTATCAGCCATATGATTTGCAAATGTTTTCTCTTATTTTAGGTTGCTTTTTCACTTTGCTGATTGTTTTCTGAAATCACATAATCATTTCAATAGATACAGAAAAAGCATTTGACAAAATCCAACACACTTTCATGATAACAATGCTCAACAAACAAAATAAAAAGAATGTACCTCAATGTAATACTGGATATATATGACAAATCTACAACTAATACCATTCTCAATGATGGAAATTGAAAGTTTTTTCTGTAAGACCAAGAAAATGACAGGGTTGCTCACTCTCACCATTTCTCTTCAACATAAAATAGTAATGAAAGTTATAACCAGAGCAATTGGGACAGAAAACGAAATAAAAGGCATCTAAATCAGAAAGTAAGAAGTAAAGCTATCTCTGCAACAGATGACATGATCTTATATGTAGTAATTCTTAAAGATTTTGAGGGGAAAATGTTAAAACTAATATTCAATGAAGTTGCAGTATATAAAATTAGCAAATAAAAAATGGTTGCATTTGTGTACCCTAACAATGAACTAGCCCCCCCAAATTAGAAAACAACCCCATTTATAATAGCATCAGAAATAATAAAATATGTAGAAATAAATTTAACCAAATTGGTGAAAGATTTGTATATGGAAAACTACAAAATATTGATGAAAGAAATAAAAGAAGACACAAAAAACTGAAAAGACCCCTCATGTTCATGGGTCAGAAAACAATATTGTAAAATGTCCATACTACCCAAAGCTATCTACAGATTCAATGTTATCCCCATTAAAATACCAATGACATTTTGTGAAGAAAAAGAGAAAAAAATCCTAAAATTTATATTGAACTACAAAGGACCCAGAATTGCTGAATTGATCTTGAGAACAAACAACAAATCTGGAGGCATCACACTTTCATAATTCAAAGTGTATTACAAAGCTTTGGTAACTAAAACACTGACACTGGAATAAACATAGACACATAGATCAGTGGAACAGAATACAGAGTCCAGAAATATACCCAAGCATGTACGGTTAACTGACCTTTGACAAGGTTGCCAAAAATACACAATGGAGAAAAGAAAGTTTATTCAACAAATGATGTTGGAAAAACTGGATTTCCGTGTGCAAAAAAATGAAATTATAGTGGTTTTACACCTTACACAAAAATCAATTCAAGATGGATTAAAAACTCAAACATAAGACCTGGAACTATAAAAATACTAGAATAAAACATAGAAGAAAATTTTCTTGATATTGTTCTTATCAATTATTTCTTGGCTATGACAACAAAAGCACAGAAAACAAAAGCAAAAATAGACAAATGGGATTATTTAAAACTAAAAAGCTTCTGCAGAGTAAAGGAAGCAATCATCTCTCTCAACTTTAAATACTTCCTTCTGAATTGTTAGCCTTTTCACCTCAATATTCCGGTATAGCTTGGCTTGCAAATTTCACTTTAGCTTTATAAGTGTGAAAATTAATTCCTGTTAGCCCTAAGCCATCAAAAGACCTCCATCTGTATGAACCAGTCTCTCCACAGTCATCATGAGAGAGAAGGAGAGAACACAAATATTTGGAGTCAAGGCAAAATGTGAAGTTACCAGAAAAACGTTATTTTAAAAATTCAGGAGATTTTCTTTCACAGGTTCTAAGTCAGCAAACACAAGGTAAGGTCAGACTTCAGGATGATTCTTTCACAAAGAGTTATACAAAACATTCTCTATGTTGGATAACACTGTAAATTATTTATTTTTTATATTTCTACCTAATTTGCTCCATATCAGGGAAACCCCTGATGTTTTGCTCACAAGTTAGTATCACGTCAACTGACAACTATTTGACAACATATAACATTTGGACGAAGATACCATAATATTGCCTTAAATGAAATACAGTAATACTGATATTTAGCTTTGAAAACCGTTTCTTAAGCAGACCTTCATACTGGCTTCATTGAATATAAGAATTGATATTGGCAATGCATCTCTAACTTGAAAAGCAAAGTAGTTTTCATGAAGTTATTTCTTGTATCAAGTTACATCAAGGAACTAAGAGAATGGCCTCAAGTCACTTCTTTAAAAAAATTATTTGCAGTCCTTTTATTGATAACATGACTGATTACTTATCTTATACATTTAAGTTATCTTGATATTTGATAATAATGTTTAGCTGTGGTATAATCCAAAAATGAAAATATACAAAATAGTTAAAGAAACACATGTATCTCTACCTGCATGTACACTTATAAATCATACAAAGATACATATTTATTTTAAAATAAAGGCTTTGGAAAATGAGACCAGTTCATCTAATTTTTACCAACATGTAACAAGAAACTTTTTATGTAAAAATTGAGACAGAAATATCACTTTTAATTTAGTTTTCTATTGTTTTAAAAATAACATCAATTTTACAAGTCACTATTTCTAAGGACAAAACTATAACTGTTTCTTATTTTTTTGTCATGCTTATAATAAAACATAATACTCTAAACACAATAAATGGAATTCTTACATTTTAAGCCATTTTAATATAAAGAATAGTAATTCAAATAATTTTTACATTGTTACTTAAGTTTATAGTGCACTAACATTATATTACTTGGAAGAACTAGTTGATGCATCATGACAATACTTTAGGACTGATCTTTGACATTCACATCTATATTAATGGACATTTCACAATCCACTTAAGTAAATTTTTTAGTATGCACCAAATCATCTAACAAAACAAATCTATAATGCTAATCTGTTTTGAGAGCAGAGAGTATTTACTATTACTGCCTTGGGAAATTCATTGACTTTTAAAAATATTTAAATCAGTCGTAGTACCTGGTAATAACATTTGAACAATACCTAAAAATTCTTCATTTAGTGTTGAGTCTCTACATGACCACTTTTTAAGCACAACATTTATTTTTAAAAAAGAGAAAAAGAGAAAGTGTTTGTCCTTTTATCCAGTGGAACAGAATTTTAAGGAGAGAAATAATAAGAATAATATTTCATTGCTGGCTCCTAAACTACAAAGCCTATTTGTCATAATAATAACCAATGTTAGAACCTTTGAAAATCATGATTATAATTAGAAGCTTGAAACAGCATGATAAAGCTAAGAGCAACCACTTGAATCCCATTTTAAGTTAGTTATACTTCAAATGACACTTTTAAATGGTTTCAAATAACATAACTGATTAACCAGCATCAATCTAAGAATTTTTTTCAATGTTCTGCTGTGTAACTTTTGGTATCAAAAAGTACAGCAAGCACTTTGACTTGTGATGAATAAAAAAAATCAAGTACTAAAATACCAGTGATCCCTGTAACAGGATAAATATCCTTTTTCAAGTAATGTTCTCCCTAAAATTAAAGTAACATTTTATTTCTCTCTCTGAGAGTTTATTAAGGAAAGGAAATCACTTTTATTTTTCGTTGAGGTGAAAAGACTGCTTCATATGTTCCTGTGTTGCAAAAGCCACTGCTTGAGATGGAATGCAGCAAATGCACCATGATATAATCCTTTTCAAATTCCATAGTGTCTATGGACACACTTCATAGTCTTCATAGCCCACTTGGTAAGGCACTGTTCAAATTCTGGAAGAACAGTTCCTAATTGCATTCACCTGAGAGTTATATCCAATGGGTAGGATATTGCCTGTGCTGTTGTTCCAGCAATAACACCACAAAGTAAGTTTATGTGAGTTTTCAAAACTAAGACATTAGGATTGTCTGATGAAGGTCTACCAAGAAGGGTGGGAGTACTGGGAAAGCCCAACACTCTTTAAGGTACCAAAAGAAAAAATGAAACACCTGCATATGGAGCCTATCCTAATGTAGTAGGCATCAGGCCTCTGTAACATCCAAGGGAACTGCCTTCCTTTGCATAAATTGTTTTGAATGCTTGAATAATTTCTGTGTAAGTGTGTTCCTCTTTCATCCAGAATGTTAGGCCTACTCTAACCATGTCAAGAGCGTAAATACAGACAACTGCTGTTATACCTGCCATGGATCCAGCTGTTAATCTGTGCACACGACCAGAAATTCCCAGCTTTGTGGTAAGTAATGTTTTACAATGCTCAAACACCATAAACTGGATTGCACCATCAATCATTCGAATCATCAATGCCCTTTATACAATCTAAGGTATCCCTCCTTTTGGGGAACAGCACTCAATGCAGAAAATACTCTTAAATGTTTGTGATGGTGATGGTGAGCTTGTAATAAAAGCTTTCCTCAAAAAAAAACAGCAACTGTTGATTTAGCACAGCACCTGCAATACCTCTGGCCAGGAAGGAGCGCAACCAGTATAAGTCTCCTCTTGGTGGGCCATGGGCTCTCTGGCTCCTGCCTCCTGCCATATCGTGGGAGGGCATTGAGGGAGGGGGCTCGATGCTGCCAGGGCCACAGCCAATGCCACCGCCTTCAGGACCAGGGCCCCATCAGGAGCTTTAGTGGCCAATGTACAATCCAAAGGCTGGGGCCATGGCATTGCTGGTGCTGACAGGGCACAGAAAGCATCCCTGGAGGGGTGGAGTCTCCAATCACTTCTCAATTACAGCAGTTCTTTTGTACATCAAGATCATTTGATCAAAGTGAAAAATTTCTAATGTCATTATTGAATAATTAATCCCAGGATGTTAAGGATGAATAGACTCTCTATTCTTCAAGTAATTCATAAAGTCCATATTTTTATGTGAAAATCAAAGAGTCTCGCCACCTCTTTAACCTAGATAATGATTATTCCATTTTAATAACAGAGTTGGGACCAAATTAACAGTTAATGGTGTAAATATAAAAATTGATTTTAAATAGTTCTTTTTCTGTGATTCTAGAATGCAACAAAATACTCCTATTCTTTCCTATTTTTAGTCATCTAATTAAATTCCTTAAATTAAAATTAAATGAAGCATAAAACTGAGCCATATAGTAGGCAGATAAATAAAATGTGGGTGCTTCGTGTATTTTCTATTTTTCTATTATAAATGCAATACATTCACTCTTTAGTAGATGCTTTTGGATATTTCAGCTTTGTATAGTGGAATTATTAATATTTATGTATTTTTCCAAATATTACTCACCATCGTAATGAAGGTTGATGACTACATTTTCATTTTCATACATTTTGGGGAAAAACCCCCAATGTTTTGAGGTGGTATGATATATGCACATAATAATTTGTGTTTCTTAAAGATAAATATGAGTATCTTTAGCAATTAGTCACAGGTTTTTGTAAAATTATCTGTACTCTGAAAGAATAAATTGAATATACAAATCCATTGCTTAAAGCTTCTACCCCTCTTTTATTTTATTCTTTTTTTTTGGCAGCAATTTCATTAGCTTCTTTTTCCCCCCCTCAATTCATATTAGATTTGCTTTTATTGTAGAGTACACAAATCAGGACAAAGTGCTGCACACACAGCTACAAATTATTTTGGGGGGAAAAGTTGTAAAAAAATAAATAAAACTGCAATTGCTTTAATTATGCAGCCCCAACTTGAGGACTCAATGCTGGCTGGCAAAGGAGTTCTGGTCCCTGAGAGGAGCTTCCTCCAGCTGGCTGCCCAGAATTCTGCAGCCTCGGGCCTGGGTCTCTGTAAGACAAAGACCTCTGTGGTGGAGGCAGCGTGGGGACTGGGAGGGCCTCTGCTTACAGGAGGCCTGGGTGTTGGCCCTAGCAGGCAAGGAGGAATTTCTAATGAATCTAGGTTAGCCAAACCTTGCAGTCTTTAAGGATCTGAGAAGGACTTAACTCCCCCCCCCCCCTTTATTATTATTTTTTAAAAGCCTCTTCTTCAGCCCCACACCCTTGAGGCAGAGGGGCACTGACCTAGTCTGCAGGCCTAAGCTCTGGCCTTGGGAATGTGTGTAGGTGGACAAAGGCTGGCAGGTTCCTTCCTAAGGGGATGACATAGTGAGAAGGCCAATGTAGCACAAAGGAAAGGGAAAGGAAAAAGCCAGAAGAACAAAGGAAAAAAAAATACCCCGAAACTCAAAACTATTTCCATAGCTTAGGAAAAAACAGGCTCCTGTTTTAGTAAATAAAGCAAAGGGAAGTTGTGACTGTGTTACTGTGTTACTATAAAGTTGACCAAGGAAAAACCATAAAAGTATTTGAAGATCGCCTGTCCTTACTAACATTATTGTCCTGCATTCCCTAAAGTGGCTATTAGTCTGTAGGCAGATGCATCTGTCCCCACGCCCAGTCACCCCACAGCAACATCAGCAGTAGGGCCTGGGAGAGCACTCCCTGTACCACATGTGGCTTGAGCATTTGCTACATTATAAAGAACACGTGAAAATATATTATTGATTTCTATTTCTGGGTATTCTGAACTTTCTAATTTTTCCTGTGCTACAGTAAATAAAATACAATGTGCTTTAGAGAACTTGAAGTAACAGTAATTTTAGGAATCATTTAGATGATTCCAGAAGCATAAAATAAAATATGTTTCATTCATTTTGCTGTTTGACTATCCATACCTCTTTCCCTCAAAGTTCCCCAACATTTACTGGAGGAACAGGAAAGAACTTGAATAAGATGCTCTTTTTTCAAAACCCTATTCCTGAACCAAAAGCTAATCTTGTGCAGGATTTTCCTATTTTTACTCTCATGTATTTTTCATGAGAGATCACAAAATCTGATGTGAAATATTATCTTTTACTCATTTTTAATTTTTAAGTATGAAAATGATCTTCTACAAGTAACATTTTACCTTCTCTCCTGTGAATATCCACACTAATATGGTCAAACCTATATTATGATGCATACCATTTAAAAACAGCTAATGGGCCTTATTTTTCAGAGCAGTTTTAGGTATATAGAAATAATGAACAAAGAGTATAGGAAGTGCCCATATAACTCTCCCACTCCACACAGTTTCCTCTATTATTAGCATCTTGTATTAGTGTGGCATATTTGTTAATATTAATGAAATAATATTGATACATTATTATTAATTAAAGTCCAGGGTGGGCATTTTGTGTTGTATTCTTTGCATTTTGAGAGAAGCATAACGCCATACATTCACCACGATAGTATCATAAAGAGCTTCACTGCCCTCCCTAAATATGTCCTGTCCTTCAACTGTACATCCCTTCTACTTCCCCTCAAAACCCTGGCAACAACTGATTTTTTTAATTGTCTTTATAAATTGGCCTTATCCAGAATGTCATGTAGTTGGAATCAGACAGTCACCTTTTCATATTAGCATCTTTCCCTTAGCAATATGCATATGAAGTTCTTCGATGTCTTTTTATGGCTTGATAGCTTATTTCTTTCTATTGCTGAATAAGTATTACATTATCTGGATGCATGACAGTTGGTTTATCCATTTGCTTATTGGTCGCTTCCAATTTGGGGCAGTTAGGGATATAGCTGAGATAGATACTCATGTGCAAGTTATGTGTGGATATAAGATTTTAACTCGTTTGTTAGAAATTCCTAGAAACATCTGAAGTGTGGTCCCTGGATCATTCAGTAAGGCAAAGTTAGTTTTGTAAGAAACTACCAGCCTATCTCATAAAGCAACTGTTGCATTCCTAGGAGCAATGAGTGAGAGTTCCTGTTGCTCCACACCCCTGCTAGCCTTCCGTATTTTCAGTGGTTTTAGATTTTAGTCATTCAAATAGATGCATAGTGGTATCTCTTTGCTTTAATTTATAAATCACTCAGGATATATGATGTTGAACATATTTTCATTTATTTATTTGCCATCAGTGTTATGATTTTGGTGAGATGTTTATTCACATGATATGATCATTTTGAAACTGGATGGTTTGTTTTCTTATTAAGTCCTAAGAGTTCTTTGTATATTTTGGATACAAATCCTCTATAAGATAGATGTTTTGCAAATATATTCTCCCAGGTTGTAGCTTACAACTAATTATCTTAACAGTATTTTTTGTATTTTTCCCAGAGCAGAAGTTTTTTTCTTTTAATGATGTCTTGCTTATCAGTTTTGTCTTTCATTGATTATGCTTTTGGTGTTTATCTAAAAAAATAAAATAAATAAAATAAAATAAATCACCAAACCCAAAACCACTTAGTTTATCTCCTATTTTTGCTTCTAGAAGTTGTATAGTTTTGTGTTGTACATTTAGGTATATGATCCATTTTGAGTTATTTTTATAAAGGTCATTATCATTTTTACTATAATTTATTTCTGTTTTTCCTGCTATAATGCAAACTATAAGAGAATAGGAACTATTCCTTACTTTAAATTATATCCTAAATACCAATATCTTTGTTCAGGATCAGTAAGTATTTTTTTTAAGTGAATAAGTGGGAGAAGTGATAGCATGTATATGAGTTAATTCTGTAACTATACTATTTATCTCTAAATATTTAGTTGTGTCATTTAGTTTTTACACTTTGAAGTAACTTAACAAATAGATCATACTATAAGAAATATATCGTAAAGGAAAATATTTAAAATGCTGTAAATAATTTAGGTCCAAGTATTACAGAGTTGTGTTTTTGTTTTGTTTTGTTTTTCTATGTAGTCTTCTCCTTTGAAAATAGGAGGGAAAAAGAAGTATGCAAAAAATTGCAAACAACAATTTAAATAGACCAGATATTTACAATAATATTTATAATGTGAAAAATTTCCAAAGCTTTGATCTCAAACATTTATAACTTTTATTTTTAAATAAAATACAAGTAAAAATACATTTTTGAATGGAGGATATCACAATCATCTGGATATTCTACATAGACATTGCTTATGTTTTAAAGAATAAATGAAGATTTGTGCCAAATTTTGTACATAAGTTATGCTCATATAAGTTCAACCACAATTTTTACAAACTATCCAGGTATACCTATCTTTGGACATGACAAATTAAGTTACACATTAAAGGATTAGCAGTTTTCTATATCAAAAATTTTGTATATCAATATATAAGCTCAGTATTTTAATACACAGATATAGAATTTAAACTGATCTAATAGAAATGTCTTACACTTTAATAATATCATTAAATTGGGCCCACAAAGCATTTTGGGGATGTTCTGAGTAATTGAAACAGGGCTTACATAATTTAAAATGCCTCCGAATGAGACAGCAGAGACCACTTAGAAGGATAGTTCAGCAGTATATGGCAGCGAAGGGACTGTGGAGTAAACCTGTTTGGAATTGACTTGTAGTAAAATCTGTATGGAGTAAAATGTAGGAGAACATTTTTATTTTTATATCTAAAAGCAACTAATAATGAAATAAAAATAAATAATGAACAAAGAATGAAGATACTCTAAAAAGACATATATTTAAACATTGATTCAAAACCCTACTATTAATTTGCATATTAAATATATGCTCAGGAAAAAAATATTTATTCAATTTTATGTTTTATTTTAAATTGAAACATCCAATGTATTCATGTTCAATCTAAAGTGATATTATATTTTACAGTTGGAAAAGAGTTGAAGATACATTTTAAAGAAAGATTTTCTTCTGAAATTAGTTTTAAGCACTTGAATTTTTCAGTTCAAAAAAACGTAATAGCCTAATCATGTTCAAGATTGAGTTTTTGTTCTATTTTGCATAAAGATTTTAGATGTTCTTGAATACTTTTTTAACTTTAAGGTATAGGAATTTACATGTATGTATGTGTGTGTGTGTGAGTGTGTGTTTGGTTGCCACAAGCTTTCAACTGAAAGTTTGAAATATTAACAAAATTTTGTTGAAACATGTAATATTCGGAAAATAAATGTTCCAATTCAATTGTTGCACTGTCAGTACTTTACTGATATATTGATTTAAATTCTATCAATATTTTCAAGAAAAGAATAAAGTACTATTTATTTAACTTTATAAAGGAAAATCTATACTGCTCTGAGGCTAGAGTATAAAATTGTTCAGGTCTTAGAAATCTAACCTTTTAAAATTAATTTTTGTTCTTTGTATATATTTTTTTATGGATGTGTTTCCTACATGAAAGTCATTCAGTTAATGTATTAATTTTAATTTTGTAAGTAAACACATCACATCAATAATATTAAAATACAAACACATGTACATTTATATTTGTTATTCTTTAAAGCTTTTGCCTTCAGATAATTAATAATATGAGAAATTTAAACAAAACAATTTAAATATTTACAAAGTACACTTTTGATGCTCAAAAGTAAAATTTGACATAATTTTGATGCCTAAATTTTCATTTCTAGTGTTACTTTTATACATTCACATACAAATATAAATGCACATGTGTTTGTATGCAATCTTTTATTATGAAACAGGATCATATTATATTTTATGTTACCTTTTTTGTGTAATAAGATATTATTTCTTCCAGATCAGTAACTCAGTTTTCACAAACTATAAATGAACATCCCTTCATACCTGTAAATGATAATAACTCTAGAAGTGGAATAGCCATGTCAAGAGATTAGTTGCTTTTAAAGGAATCATGCAATTAGATTAGACTCACTGACAAAATCTACCTTTTGCCATATACTACAATACAGGCACAGGAGTAATACCACAGGGCAAAGGCCATGGGGGCCATGTTAAAATTCTACCTGTTACATCCACTAATTTTTAATTCAATTATTTGTTTAATGACTACCTCTTGAAGCATAATTTTAACTATATTGAAGTTAAAATTTAAGACCGTTGATCTTCATGGTGGTTACCTGATCAGATGACTGCAAGAAAAACTTTATAATTAATTGATTCAAACTCGCTAGATTTCAGCTTCTGCAATATAGTTTTGCTTTACCAAGTATTATAGACTATACACTTCTCTACCCCAACGACTCAGCCTTCCCACAAACGGAAGAATAGCCCTAAGTTAGAGCAGAGACTACAGGAAGTATTTTTAAAGAAAATTCATAAGTCCACACAAAAATCTGCCCACAGGTGTTTATAGAAGCTGTATTCCTAATTTCCAAAAGTTGGAAACAACCAAAATGTCCTTCAGTAAGTGAATGGATAAATCAACTGTAGTACATCCAAACAATGAAATATTATTTAGCTCTAAAAGGAAATGAGCTATCGAGCCAATATATGACAAGGAGTGACCTTAAATGCATATTACTAAGTGAAAGAAGCTAGTCTGAAAAGGCTACATACTGTATGATCTCAGCTGTGTGACATTTTGGAAACAGCAAAATTATGAATATAGAAAAATATCAGTGGTTGCTGGGGAGGGGTGAAAAAGGGGCAGGTCACAGGAGATTTTTAGGGCAGTGAAATGACTCTGTATGGTATAATAAAGATGGATATATGTTATTATATACTTGATCGAATTTGCAGAATGTACAACACTGAAAGTGAATGGTGACTTAATGGATTGCGGGTGATTATAATGTGTGAACTATAACAAATGCACCACTCGGATGGTGGATCTGGATATTGAGGAAGACTATGCACATGAGGGGGCACAGGCTTTACGGGAAGTCTCTGAACTTCCCTTCCTCTCAGTTTTGCTGTGAGCTTAAAACCGGTCTAAAATGATAAACTTTTATATATAAAAAAAGGAAATTCATGGCCTGCTTCTGCTTGGTTCTAATATCAAGTTTATTCTTAAGCTAACTGGTGTTATTTTGGTATATTATTTTATTCCATTATATTTGATATATTATTATATTATAATTGAGCAATGCATATTCTGCAGCTTACGAAGAAGAATATAATAGATCAATACCTGTTTGAATGCCCCAACCAGAATTGTATTCTATAAAGAAAACACTTATCTTCTGGTGTTTGTTCCAGCATGGGTATCTAGAAACATCAGGTACTAGTTACGGTAAGGATCGACTGCATCCCCTGCAGATTTCCTAGATGTCTCACAAATTGGTCGGACACCATCAAACTCAGGATCACTTCTAAGGGTTCATGGAGGACTGTATACAGCATGTGTTGTGTCTGTGGTCATATAAGTCCATGTTTGAATTTTAACTCTTTTTTCCATCTTTTGCATAACATTGCACATTGATCTCATCTGAGTGAAGCTTATATGTAAAATTCAGAGTTAATAGTGGAATTGCTGTCAAAATATACAGTATATTCCAATGATATTCTCCTTCTTTCATAAATCTATTTCAAACTGTGATTGATTTACCATTTAAGAAATTGAGAACCCTGGAGAGGAATGAAACAATTATGTCATGATTGATACTTGTTTTGTGTTCCATTTCTGTTTCTTATATTCTGATTCATGACTCTGGTTAACTGCTGGTATAATATTGACTTTCAGTGACTGAACTGGAATGAAATCTTTCCTAATGTGCTCTGATTATGTGATGTCACCCTAAAAAACTTTAAAATACCTTTTTATTTCTGGCTTGAGAAGACAGCCTTAGAATTGACTTCTAATACACACACACACACACACATCTTTCCACAATAAATGAACAACTGTAATATTAAATTTTAAAATATAAAATAATATGCTTAGGAAAAGCATAAAGTACATGTTATTAGAGACTGAGTTAGGGAGGGTTAAGAGATGAAGAATTTGGTTATCCTTTGTCTTCTGCCAAGAAAAGAATGAAATAAAATATATTTCACAATACCACCACAAAGATTTTTAGTCTCTAAGAAAACAGAAAGTCTCAACTCCTTAGAATTAATCTGAAATGGGACATGCTTTTCAAAATATCAGAAGAAAGTGTGGAAATTGATAGGGTCTGGTCTCCTGTGAAATTGAGCAGTGCATATGCCTCTGCTTACAAAGAGTAAAATAGATCAATACCAGTTTGAACCTAAAGTCTGCAGCGCTATCGGGCTAGAAGAGTAAACACAATATATTATGCTGTTGCAATGGGAAAAATTCCTCTTGGTTATGAGGGTTTTTGTAATCAAATTTCAACTAGAAATAATAAATGAACAACTGTAATCTTCAAGGTGAAAGGGAATTACTAGGTATAGGTATTCATTTGAAAGAATTTCTTTTCAATTTGGGTTTTATAAGTTTTGCAACTTAAAGCCTTGAGACTTCTTAGAAATTGTACAGAAACTAAACCACTTTGGGCAGTTCATAGATAATTTTCTCATGTAGAAGAGAAATGTCAAAGTCAGAATACTTATTGGGCAAGTCATTCATGAAAACTGCTCTTCACTTTGACTAGAATAATAACAAAACTCTGCATGTTCTTTATTAGAATTCCTTTCTTCAAAAAAGATACAGTTAAGCCTGGCCAGTGTGGCTCAGTGGATTGAGTGTCATCCCATACATCAAGAGGTCACAGGTTCAATTCCCAGTCAGGACATATGCCTGGGGTTGTGGGCTTGATCCCCAGTAGGGGGCATGCAGGAGGCAGCTGATCTATGGTTCTCTCTCATCGATGTTTCTCTCTCTCCCTCTCCCTTTCTCTTTCTCTAAAAAATCAATTAAAAATATATAAAGATACAATTAAGAGAATGAAAATGCAAACCTTTAAATGTGGGATAATATTTGCAAAACATATAACTGATAAAAGTCTAATAATCAAAAAATATATATGACAATTGTGTGTATATCAAGAAAGGCAGACACATAATTGAAAACTGAGCAAGAGACTGGAAGACTTAGGCAAATAATAAATGAAATGGCACTCTACTACATTAACAATCAGGTGAATGCACACTCAGAAACAGTGAGACACGGCTACACGCTCACTTGAATAGTTATAAGACTGGCCAAGTTAAGTGTATTTATGCTGTACAGTATTGCACATAAAAGAAAATGAACTATAGATATAAGCAGCAGGAGTAACAAACTAAGAGAATGCTTAGTCAATGAAGCCAAATTCAAAGAAATGTGCATTACATAATTTCTTCATATTAAGTCGTAAGTCAAGCAAAATATATGTACAGAATTGGAAGTCAACACAAGGTTACCTGAGAGAAAATAGAATTGTTATTGGGGAAAAACATGAGGGAGGGTTCTGAGGCACAGGTAGTATTCTGATTCAGGATCTGGATGAAGTTTACATAGGTTCAGATTGCATTAATGCATTGAGATGTATGTTTATAATATTTTCACTTGTCTCTATTAAAAATTAATTATAAATAAATTCAAATCATTGTGAAAGAACTCATAGGGTCACTGTTCATTTTTCTCCTTGCAGGAGAGAATACAATCAATTAACCTCGTGAAAATAATATTTCATGGCTATTGCATACAATGCAAATAAATAAATGTCTATTAGAAATTTCCTTTAACTATTATCTAGAAGGCTCACTGAGATGTACCAGTGAAATAATAAATAAATTCTAAGTCAAAATACAGATACAACCTTCTGAATTTCATTTTTCTTCTTGGGTTAACCTATACATGCCATCAGAAAACAAATATATTTATATCAGCTTGGCAAGTGCTGGCTATTATACCAAAGTTTAGTAACTTCTAGAATAGCGCAACTTCTAGAATAGCGCTCATAATTTTATATTTTAAGAATCTATGTTACATAATAGTTGAAAACTATTTATTTATTTATTATTTATTTATTTATTTATTTATTTATTTATTTGAGTCAAGGAGGGAGACTCAACTCCAAGCCCTGGCTCTGGCCCTTTAACCTCGATTTTGTTCCCTCACCATCATATGTCTCATGTCTTTACTGGCAAACAACTCATTGTATTAGTACTAATCTTGTATGGTTTCTGTGTGATCGATGAAATAATGCAAATAAAGCACATCTCAATCTCAAGATTCATGGCACATTGAAAATGCTCCCTAACTATAATCCCATTGATTTAAAATAATAATTTATCATTCATAATAAAATACAAAAGCACTAAATAGAAATGTCTGTGGAAATCTGCTTATCTCAAAATTATGCTGTGCTACACACAATTAGTTTGTACTTCTTTCTTGAGTAGATAAAATATTTTAGGTTGTTTTTTTTTTAAGATTCCATTGCATTAAATTCCTTTTTTATGAAAACAGGTTGAATTGTAGATGATACATGAGTGACTCAGTAATCAGTACAAGACATTGTTACAAATGGCTAACCCTGGAGGATGAGAGCTTGGAACTGGCTTTCTGACCTGCATTAGGTTTAAAGGCAACAAGCATGAAACTAACATTAGAGAACAGAACACAGTTAAATAAGACACACAGTGTCAAACTGTCTCTTAAATAATAACTGTGGTTGCCTGGGAGAGGATCTCTACTGAAGTCACAGCTATGAAGGACCAAGTACCAGGTAATAAAACTCCTGTGCTGGGCATGCAAAAGATCAGGATTTCAGAGTGGGTTAAATGCTCCTCATGATACTGAAAACCTGAAGAAAGAAAACACAGACTCTCATTCAATTCAGCATACAAGGTATACAGAGAGAGCCAGTAATTTTCAATGAAAAGATATCAGACCACCAAAAACCATACAAAGGCTTTCCCACTGTGGGTGATGAATCATCACGTAGGTTAAAATCAAAGTTTCCCCAGATTTCTTTGGTTATTCATTGAGAAAAAATGAGACCTGAAATTTGAAATGATGACATTTAGATAACTCTGAAGACCATAATCCTCAATTGCTGAGACTTTCTAGTCAGCAGAGACAACGCCTCTTCCCTGTCTGATGAAATCTGTTTTGCATATATTGCAAGTCCATTAAGACCTTATTTAGGTACCTGTCTGTCAAGGGCCAGTCCATTTACCACTCCTGAGTGAATCTTGATGTATAATTATATTTAGGTCCTAGCCTATCCCAGTGTGCCAGTTGAGAAGTTTTACCCGGGATGTCAAAAATGTTGAATGATTTTCAAATTCATGCCTTTAAAACCATAGTGATTTTGTGAAAGAGTTTGCTAACCTAAGAGGGAAGGAATAATGGACTAACTTCAAAATATTCTACCTAGCAGTTAGGAATCTTTCTCTCTCTCTGTCTCTCTCTGTCTCTCTGTCTCTCTGTCTCTGTCTCTGTCTCTGTCTCTCTCTCTCTCTCTCTTTCTCTTTCTCTTTCTCTTTCTCTTTCTCTTTCTCTTTCTCTTTCTCTTTCTCTTTCTCTTTCTCTTTCTCTTTCTTTCTCTCTCTGTCTCTCATTTTTTTCTCCCTTTCAGTTAGATCCCTGAAACAGGCTCAGTGGTGGTATATACAGCATTAGATTAAATTACGAGAGATTTCTGGGTATAGTTAAGGCCTGTTTTGTCTGATACAGTATTTAGTAGTCAAATGAACTTATAAGCAATTGAAATGTGGTTATCCAAATCATGGTGTGCTTTAAGTGTAACACACACAAAAGATTTTGAAGATTTTTGCAAAGCAAAAAGTAAATTATCATTAATACATTTTATATTGATTACATTTTGAGGTGATAATATTTTGGATATACTGGATTAAATAAAATAATATTTTGCTTGCTTCTTTATAATGTGGCTACTAGAAAATTCAGTGTTACATATGTGGCAAACACTTTTATTTGGATTCAATATAATACATCTACAAAAGAACTAAAGACATGAAATTGGGTAGTTGAAGATTAACCATGTATGTCTGGTTCACTCAGAACTCACTCTCTTCACCAACACTTGGAGAGTTCTTTAATGAGGAGAGGGCCAACATCCTCAAAACAACAACAACCCACACATGAATGTATTTTGGAATCTTTTAGTACAGGTGGAAAAGGGAGGGGGGGGCATTGTAGCCATTGAATTAGAGCGGAGTCCTCGATGAGAATGATATAATCCAGCCTTCCACATGACTAGCCAGTGCTCACAGGTACTGTAATGGACAGCAAGGCCAACGTGAGGATCACTGTCTCCTGAAACTGTTAGGAATATTATGTTCCAAACCAGCCACCAACAAATAATTCTGTTTCTTCCATACCCATAGTATTTAGGTCAGGTATCAAAAAGTAGATATTAGAGAGCCACAGAAATTATGTTTTATGCTGATGTTATTTAATGCAAAAATAATTCTACCAGGAGTGACCAAGATTGTCTTAACTTTCCCCAGTTAAACTAAACTTTAGAATGGCTACTTTAAGCTCTGAATTCCCTTCCTTTAGAATATTTACTTTAGAAAATTTATTATTCATTCTTAAGCTGTCCCTTAGAGATGTAATTCTTTAAAAATAAATCTTGGCAGTTTTATCTTATTTTTATTTTTATGTTTTTATAGAGGCAGTGTTTATTTTGTCTTCTTTACTAAATTTTATTGGGGTGCCACTGGTAAGATTATATAGGTTTCAAGTGTACATTTATATAATACATGATCTGTATATTGCATAGTGTGCCCACCATCCAAATTTAAATCATCTTCTGTCACTTTATTTTTGACCCTCTTTATCCTCTACTACTCCTCCAGCCCCCTCCCCTCTGATAACCACCCCACTGTTGTCTGTGTCTACAAGTTTTTGCTTTTGTTTTTTCTTATTTGTTCATTTGTTATTTCAGTTTTATAACTCTAATATGGGTGAAATCATATGGTTCTTAACTTTTTCTGACTGGTTCATTTTACTTAGCATAATATTCCCAAGACCCATCCATGTTGTTACAAATGGTGGTATTTCATATTTTCTTATGGCTGAGTAGTGTTCCACTGAATATACGTACACATCTTTTTATCCAATCATCTCACAAAAGACACTTCATTTGTTTTATGTCTTGGCCACAGTGAATAATGCTGCAGTGAACATAGGGGTGCATATATCTTTGCAGATGAAGGTTTTCAAAAATGTCAGGTAGAAACCCAGAAGCTAGATTGCTGGGCCATATGGTAACTCTAGTCTTAATGTTTTGAGGAACCTCCATACTGTTTCCATAGTGACTGCACCTGGTCTACATTCCCACCAGCAGTGCATGCGGGTTCCTTTTTCTCCACAACCTCTTTAACACTTGCTATTACTTGTCTTGCTGATAACAGCCATTCTGCCAGGTGTGAGATGCTATCTCATTGTAGCTTTGATTTGCATTTCCCTAATAGCTGGTGAAGTTGAGCATCTAACCCAGGAATGTCTTTCTCAAGGACATGGGAACCATCTCTTTGATACATAATCATCAAGGAAGACAGGGCCTTGTCCTCCCATTTCTATGAGGCTGTAGGGCAGGCACCTTGCCCCAAGTTGTAAAACTACCTCCTGTCATGAGTATACCAAAAAGTTTACTTTTCCTTCCCATAAAGTTAGTTAGCAGATGCAGAGGGTCTAGGATTGTCCCTACTCTGGCTTTTAAAAATCTGTCCAATCCTTTTCATTTAGTGGAATTAAGCTCTTAGGCTGAATTCTGGTCTTTTTTTCCCTACTGCAATAATCTTGAATAAAGTATTCCTTGCTTGTTTAACTTCTTTTAGTACAATTTTTGCTTTGATAGGAGATTCAACAATGCTTTGATTGTTCTAGAAGCTTAGATTGACTGTCAGTCATTAATTAGTTTAATGTTATGGGACCAATTGACAAATACGGGAAGATGATGCAGATGGAATTGGTCGTTTTTGTTATAAAAATTTGTTACATTGTGGGTGTGAATAAGATTATGCCAGAAATTTGTGGAGTATTTTGCTCCTCCTCAGAGTACTGCCATTCCAGTCATAAAGTTAATAAAAAATGATAATTACCCAATGTAAGCAGGACTACTGAAGCCTAAAATTATTCCTAAATGAGGATTTGAGCCATGCTACAAGATATAAAACACCGACAACCCAAGGTGCATCCAGGTAATTAACTAGAACAGCTGAGGACAGAAGATATATAAACACAGGAAAAATGAATATGGGAAGAAGAATGGAGGAAGGTGTTTGCTCATTTTAACTACCATTTAGTGACAAGATAAAGAAATAAGGGCAGTTAGCTACCCATAATTTTCCCCTTGCTCTGTGGGTCTCAGTGTCACATCCACACTTTTACTGCAGTTAGTTACGAGTTAAGTTCTGCCTACGGGAGACATTCATGTGAGACTGAAAGAGGAAGAAAGAGAGAAATCATAGGATTTCTTGTTTCTTGCTCTGGCAGGGGCTTTGTTTATAAAAGCAGGAACTGAAAACACATATAAATAATCTCACGCAAATTATGAATATACTTCACAAAAGATACTTAATAAATACTCTTAAATAAATAAAATACTATTAAATTAAACATGGCAACAGATTAAGTGATTAATAAAATCTGATAATGTGTGATCTGTCAAAAATCTAGTCCTGTCACAATAATATAGTCTGTGATTTTTAATATAACTACAAAAAGATAATTTGGAGACATTTATTATGTGAACAGGTGAGACTAAATTGCTCTTTAAGGAGTAAAAGAGTATTATTTGAAAGAAAATGGCTACTTAATTGCTTGAGATACAAGATGAAAACTTAAGAATTTGGGTGCTCATAGGGGTACAAGGTACCAGGAAAGCTAGAATAGGTTTAAAGTTCAGAAGATTACCTGTGTGGGGATTTCAATTCAGAAAGGCTTGCTTCAGAATCACAGAAAATAATTAGATACATGCCCCTCAGGAAGTCTCCAAAACTCTGGACTTTGTACTACATGGGATTAAAGTCAATTTGACTTTGTGTTTCTGAGCCAAGTTTATATCTGGGCTTTAAATTCCCTTGGCTAACCCTGAATCAGTTGAACCAAGGTGCAATTAACAACCATATATCAAATTAAATCAAAACCCTAGAACTCATGGAAACAGAGGTTGATGATAAATTGATTAGAATCATCTTAAGTCTGAAGACATTTTTACGATCTGCTTTCAGATCAGTTGAATTGGCTTGGGGAGGTAAGTGTTCTTGCATGTACATGTGTGATATAAACCTGCGGGTGTACAAATGTGTGGATTATGCACAGTTGGAGAGTGCTTGTTTTACGCAAAAGCAAGGAATGCTTAATATAGAAGGAATTTAAAAATTAATTTTCAAATATGTATCAAAGTGTACATTTTCAATATTTTATTGAGGCAAAAATGAAGTTCATCTCAGATATGCAAGGGCTGGTCCGAATAGCCCACCTGCTTCAAATGCCAAGATAAAATCACCTGGAGATCTGGATCCCACTCTGTGATTGGTGATGGATTATACAAACCCTGCTTCATCTCTAGAGGCTACAATCTGTCAGAAACTAGCAATGTTCTTGGAAAGTGCAATGTCAGAAAATAGGAGGAAAGTTTTAAATTGTGGTTCAACATGCAATAGTAGAAGAGTTTCACTCCTGGAGGCAAAATTGTGGAAGAAAGAGATTGATATTGTTTCTGGTCCTGCCACTGGTACTTAAATGTTGTTGTCTCAAGGTTGTCAATGGCTCAGGATCCTGGGAGATAACCTTATAAAAGTTAAATGGATCTTCTCTACTATGACAGGCATAAGTCAATTGTTTGACCATGAAACAACACTTAAAAGAAAGCGGTACCTGGATATATGAGATTAGACATAATTTTACAACAAACAATAAATAAAATTCATTTAAATATAGTATGATAGAGCAGACTGGTTACGAGTAATTGAATATTTGAGCAGTTTGTACTGGACTTTATAGCAGAAACTCAGCTTACCTGAGCTTCTCAGTGCTATCAAAATAATTTTAGTATTAGAAAAAGAGCAGTCTTGTTGTAGTGCACCAAAGGACTCCTTTACATCTCAGTTCTGAGAAAATGGCATTTAGCTTGAGGTCTAAAGAAAAAGAAATAGCTGGCCTGAGATCAGAAGTAGAAAAAAATTAAGCATAATGTCTCATAGGTGAGACATAGTGAGCATTGTGGAGGTTCTGGAAGACAACCAGTATGCCCAACGTTTGGTGAGCAAGGCGGAATCCAGATTAAGGCTGAAAGCAGGCAGGGGACTGATGATACCAACACTTAGGTTTAGGTTTTGTTCAGGATTTTAAGTAGGACAGCAGAAATCATCCGTACTTGTAGGTGGGGTGAGGAACCAAGAACTCAGGTGGAATAATGATGCCGAGGAGCCTACAAAGCCGTCGGTGTGAGAGGGGTGACGGTGGAGTCCCAACATCCCCCAGCCTCGGGCACTTCAGGGGTTGGGGAGTCAGGCTCTCTTATTGAGCAGGCAGCAGAAAATAATATGTCTGCAGGAAACAACCAGTTTTAAACTGAGATAAAGTCTTAAAGGGCTAAGGAAGTTTGCAGATGACATCCTTTCATACTACCCAAAAATCATAGTTGCCTCAGTTGAAAAATAAAAATCTCAGAATCACAGCCCAGGTAAAATAACAAGTAATAAAATGCTGTTCCCAATATTTATTTCATAGAGATGTCATACAATAATTTCTTCTCTTCAAATCATTCTGCTGGGTGCTAGGGTATGTCATCATCACGTGGTTACTGAGACACAGTCAATGCAAAAGAGACCTGTGCTCTGTCAACACTCTATAAGAAGGATGCGTAGAAGTATATAGTGCTGGTACCTAAACTAGGAAAAAATAGGATTTTTCAATCTTGGAATTTTTTGCCTAATTTTTGGAAAGATAAGGTGATGAGTTTCACACAGCATTCTCAATAACCTTCTTTATATCCTTTTAGCAACTATGGAATAAACAAATATGTAAAGAGATGCTTTAAGGCTTCAGGAAGACTTCAGAGAAACCAGTATAATCAGGGACGTGGACAGAGTAAGACATAGGTACACCTGAGTTTTGCTGCCACTTTTTACTCTTCTACACATGTTGCAAATCTATCACCTGATTTTGTTTTGAATTTATTATAATTTTCAAATTTCTTATTTGGAATTTCATGATGGTGTCTCTGTTTAACCAAATTCCAAATAAAGGGAGCAGTGCTTCTGCTAAATAGCATATGACCCTTGAAAGCATAAATTGTCCTTGAGCCATTTTCCTCCTAAAAGCACTAAATAAAGTTTGTAACTAATTTAAAAAATATTTCTTAAATGGAAAGGAATTAATTTTAATATGTAATTCTGAAATAAGCTTGGAAATTCTCTCTCCTGATATGGTACTGGCTAATCGACATGTAACCCCAAAAATAAATGTGCAATTTAAACAGAATAATTATAACAAAACTAATTTCCAGTGGGGACTAAAGCAGTGCCACACTAGGAAAAAAAAAGCTTAGACATATCAATCATGTAACAATGTCAACAGACAAAATTACAATTACAAAAGTTGCAGAACATTTAATGTAGCTTCATTTTAGTTGTGGGACAAAATCTTAGTTGTTAAAATTTGTATCATTGTACTTGATGAACATATAGCCCCTCTCTCATTGTAAATAGCCTCCCAGTTTACAAATGAGATATTGATTTATGTTTAATCAAGGATTAATGATTGCTTTAATTAAATGCTTTAATTAACATAATTAATTGAGGATTTTATGGTCTACTAAAAATCCCCAAGATTCAAATTCTGAGCTGCCAAAATGTAATAGAAATGAATTTTTTGTGAAGGGCCTGCGCCTGAGGATTCCATTAATTCTTTGGGGTCCATATCTGTCCAAAACTCTTCTACCTCAGGGTGTGATAAAGACTCCATTGCATGCTTTGATTTGTTCCTCTGAGTGTGTTTTATTACTCTAGCATCAATTTCACTATTGCAATTAGCAGAAGTACACTGAAGTCCCTTATGAGATATATAAATTAAAACAGATGATCAAGCATGCTATAACATTTATTTGTAATCAGACCTTTAGACATTTTTACATATTGAATAAGTTAAAGCTTATCCTTTTCAGATTATCATGCATAATAATTTCCCCATTCTATCTCTCTTTAAAAATTTCTAGTTAAAGTAAATGATTGGTACATTAAGAATTTCTGAGCAATGTTATGTTGCTGTGCTTTATTGCTGTGGCATGTCCTGTTTATGAAAAGAGATTTTTAAAATCACTATCTCACAAATGATTATTTTTAACAACTGTCTTCATACATTTTTCAAAAGCCAACACACACACACATTCTCATCTAAATAGATAGCAATAGTATCATCCTTGTTTCTCATTGAGAATTTCCAAATCATTAATTCCTTCTTTTTGAAAAATTACTCCTTTAGAATAACATCTGCTCCACCTGAAAAATGCCACTGTACCATCCTCTCTACCCCTTTCTTGCTGCCGTATGTTGAATTTGTGGTTATTTACTACCCTTGAATGAAAAATTTTGTCCTTGACTCAAATCTTTTTCTCTCTTATTTTTTCTTCTAATTAGGTACTATTATTAGTGATTTTATACACTAAGTAAAATGAACACGATAAATCATCCAAAATCCTGGATTCTGTTTCTTTGCTCATTACTGCTACCACTCTCTGATTACTGTGCTCTAGGATTGTGCACTCATTCAGTCTCCCTCCTTTCTACAAACCACCGACCTCTTTAGTTCTAAACCATTTGATGTCACCTTTGTGAACACTAGTCATCAACCCCTTTCTGGCTTCAGCATTTCTTATCTAGACTTGATTCATCGTTTGTCATAAAACTCACTCTCCAGCTAACGCTCTCAAGTCATTTTACTACATTGAAAAAAATTCTGGATGATTCATAACAAATGCTTCTTTATTGTGCACCCAAGCTTTTGAATCTGGGTCAGGAAAACCAACACAAAAAGTGAGGCTATTTTCTCTTTCATTTCATGAGAAACTATTACTTTTCCCTTTTGGCTATGTTTTCCAGTTTTCGATATGAAATTTTTTTGAATACCCTTCTGTCCTCTTACTTTCTGTTCTCTCCCCTCTCTTGCCATCTCAGAAGGTACCATTTTCTCTAGAAAACAAGTGCTTAGCTTCAATTTCCTTATCTCTCCACAATCATATACAGTTTCCTATAGCTAACAAATTACCACTTTGTAGCTTAAAACAGCACAGGTTTATTCTCTTACAGTTCTGAAGGGTAGAAATCTGAAAGTGTGGCTAAAGGGACTAAAATTAAAGTGTTCGCAAGTCTGCACTCTTTTTCGAGACTGTAGGGGAGAATCTGTTTTCTTGTCTTTTCATTTCTGGAGACTGCCTACATTCCTTGGCTCATAGGCCCCTTCAAGCAATGGCATTACTTTGACCTCTGCTTCCATTTTCATATTTCCTTCTTTATCCTGACCCTTCTGACTCCCTCTAAATACCCTCTGATCAGAAGAAAGATGCATGTTGGGGAGAGAGATTAACCAAAGAATTTATATGTATATATGCATAATCCAAGGACAAAGACAAGGGCGTGGCAAGGGACTGGGGAGGGGGTTGGGTGTGGGGTGGAAGGGGTAAATGGGGAGAAAAGGGGACATCTGTAATATTTTGAACAATAAAAAAAATAATAATAAATAAATAAAATTTTAAAAATAATAAATAAATACTCTCTAATCACATTTTAGCCCACCAGGATAATCCAGGTTATCATCCATTTCAGGAGTCTTAAATTAATCACACCTTCAAAGATCCTTTTGATACGTAAAGTAACATAGTCACAAATTTTAGGGATTAGAATATGGGAATTTGGTGGGGGCATTATCCAACCTACCATATTTACAATAGTCCTGCCTGCATACCTGCGTGTTTACCAGTGCTCTTTCTTCCCTCCTATTTCATTAGGAAGAAGAAAGTCCCTGTACTCATCAAAAAACAATCACTCCTCTTGTCTCTTGTGCTCTGTTCTTTGAATATTTCCTCCAGAGTAACACTGCTCTTTATTCACTCTCATTTTTCTTATAACAGCAATCATTGCTTTATTTAGAATTAGTCCACCACTTACAAAATTGGATATAAAAATAACTCTCCCCCAACACATTGCCAACACCAATGAAACTACTCACCCACACATCCCATATCAGCTACTGCCACTCTGATATACTCCCTTTTGCAAGGGCTATCTGTGTCTGTAAGTGCTATTTCTCTCCTTTACTGCCCACTCTAACTCACCTCAAACTGACTTATGTTCCCCACTTTTCTGTTGATACTGTTCATGTTACAGTCAACAAAGCCCACCATTTATTTAATAACATTAAAATGAAATAAACCAAATTCAGTCATCTTTCTTTGGTTTTAAGATAGTACTTCCTACTTGTTTCTTTTTGAACTCACTGCTCACTCCACCTTCACTTCCTTTTCCAGCCCCTTACTTTTCTGCTTGATATTAAATGTCAGCATCCTCTAATGCCTTGACCTTGCCTCTATCCTATAACCCCTATACCTGCATTCCTTTTCCAGGCATATCATCCAGATCCAGGGTAGAGGTCTTTCCAATTATAATCTCTATCCTTATCAGAACTTTTATGTAGAGGACTCCAAGCTTCAATATCTAGCTTCTTACTTGGCATCTCTATTTGCTTTTCATCAATGTCCATAAAACCAGAAAAATTTGTAGAGATTCTATCAAAATAGTTGCAAAGTTTTAAACAACTCCACCACTATGATTTTCATTCATGCAGACATATTTTGTCTTCCAGACAATTAGTTAGCCTCTTATCTGGCCTCCCTTCTTATACTTTCACCCTTTTTTTAGTAGGACTTCTACCAACAGTCAGCAGAGTGATCCTTTTTAAATGTAAGCCATGGTATAACACTTCTTTGATCAAAATTTTCCAATGTGTTCCTATATCAGACAACATGGCAAATACCTACTATGGTCTGTAAGATCAGACCATACATTTTCTCATGCCTCATCTAATCAATTTCTATACCTTTAATCACTTGAGTCTTAATGCTGGCCTCTTGGCTTCCTAGCTTTTTCTTGAACTCATTTCTCTGCAGGAAATGTTCCTCCTTCAGGTATCTGTAAGGCTTATTCCTTTAATTCTTTACCCTCTCTTTACTTTTTTTTTCAGACTATCTACCATCACTTGGTATATTAACTCTTTATCGGTTTACTCTATGATTCCTCCTGTAACATGTACAATCAATGATGGTAGGACTTTGTATCCTCTACTTAAGTCATTTGTTGAATACATGAATACAGTCAAATTCCAAATCTTTGCTGCTTACTAGTTAGAGTCTCAGATTAGGCAGTTAGTTAATTATTAATGAAAAAGAAGAGAGCAAACTAAGCCTGATTAAGTCAGGAAACAACAGTTTCATAGTCATTCCAGGGGAGTAAACCTGCATCTTTCTGGACATCATCCTGCTTAGTCAAGGAAAGACAGCCTTATAGTCATTTTGTGGTTGAGGGGGGTGACAACTGGCACTGTTCTGCAAGATTAACAAGGGGAGGGAGAAAAAAGTCAGTTGGTATTCCTTTCACTAGGTACATGCTCAGTAGAAGCCAAATGACAAAGCAGAACTATGAGGTGTGAGCAGTAGTGGCCAAAATGGCAACCAAAAGGGGGAGGAAACTAGCCTGGGGAAATCTGGGAAAAGGGTCAGACTGGAGAAAAGCAAAAGCCCCTGGAAAATCCAGGAAAGAGATCGGATAGTTCAAAAGGAAGCCTGCTCTTTGTTGGAACCCAAGGAAATATATGGAGGCTTAGCAAGGACCTCAGGGCAGCTGCTACCCTATAGCCTGCCCACTCTACCTGCTTTACCAAGACTGTACTGTCACTTGTGTTATGCTTTAATAAAGCTTGCCACTCTCTCTAAACTCCTCCTTCATGAGTATCCCTGAAATTATTTTCCTGCAACACCGCTCGCTGAAGAGTCTCAGCCTCTGGTAACAATATGACTTTATATAGTATTTACCATGCATGATCCCAGTAATATTACTTCTGAAATTTAAATAATACTAGAGCCTAGTATCATAGCTTTGAAAAAAGAATTACATAAGATGAACCATATAAAGCATTTTACTCAGTTAATAAATGTTAGCTTGAATTACTTTATCCCATCTTTTTGGGTCTCCTACTTCAAATATGCATAATATTGTCCTTACCTATCATTTATAGAGAAACAAATATTAAACTTTCTTACATGCATTTCTTCTATCCAAATCATTGCATTTAAGTCAATTAATCTAGTTGTAACAGTGGAGAATTGTAACCCATCCTGCTGTTCCTTTGACATTGTTTCTGTAAGTGCTGACTCTGACTAATATGTTGCTTGTAGATAGACAGCATGTTTGAAAAAGAATCCTAGGAACTAACTTCAGAAGATACAGACTATGAACTTCAGGCATTTCAGCTCCAGGACATTTGCTGACCTTCAAAAGAAAACCAGGATGATGCACACCTGACCATCACTTGGCCAGTTTCAAGGTTCTTTTCAGAATATACTGTGCTGGCCTGCAGGTAGTGAACTTTTCAACATCATACCCTTGATTTATTTGTTCTGTTTTCCCTCTCCCTCCTTATAAAAATCTCTGCCCTCATTGAGTCAGGGAGATGGGCTTTGGGATAGGAGTCCCCCATTTTCTCAGGTGGCTGACACGTGAATAAACCTCTTTCCTTTCTCACCAGCACCGATGGCATGAGTGTGGTTTTCACTGCAGCAGACAGTTGAACCAGGGTGTCAGTTATATAGTCTCAAGGAATTTAGAATAGTCATTGAGGATGATATAGGTGGTTAAAACTTGAATAGTTCCTCCTCCTTTTCTCTCTACCATTCATTCTCTTTCTCCTGGATGTGCATATAAGGCCTATAAAACATAGAGCTGTGTGTCCAAAACATAAAACCTTAAGAAAGAAAATTCCTATTCTAATACTTTTTAGAGTTCCATGTTATTGTAAGGTAACTAAGCATTTTCATGTTTACCTTCAAAGTTTAAATTATTTCCCTCAAAATGTCTTGTCACCTGAAATTTGCAGATGTTTGACATCTGCTTATGTCTTTTTAAAAGATTGCTTGAAAATGATATATGAGCAGCAACTAAATTCTTTTTTTATAATGTGCATATTGAACAATCAAGCATTAGAAGTGATAGTCTTCTCACTTGACAACTAATGTAATTCATGGCAGTATGATGGACTGTAAAGATTGGTTGCTTATATTTATGTGAAAGAAAAATATATAGTCAAATTAAATTTTTCATAACATAAGTTCAACAATAAAGATTAAAAAAACAAAAAAAAGTAGATAGATAAAGACAGCTAGAAATTCATGCAGGAGCAAATGGGAAAAGTATACCTCAAACTGTATAAATGTAAAATGAATTCAAGAGTTAAATTGATGTTTACAACTATCTCTATCTCTATTTGTCAGAAGAAAATTTCAAAATAATTAGAGCTGATGAAACTTAGCATTTTATTATTAAATAACTCACTCCATATTCTTAATTTATTTCTATACACATAAAAATCAGCATGAAATTAGTGTCTTAATTAAAGTACACTCATGATAGGTTGAGACAAGAAAGATAACTAGTTGATTAGTACAACAGAATTTCTGTATTGTCTTAGACAAATGTGTGTATTCTTAAGGGCCCAGACAAAAGTTTCACTTCAACCTAATGTATAACCAGAAACCTCATTCAGGCTTCAAGGCTAAAGATCCACCATATAAATATATCTTGAATGTGTTTTTTTCATATACCTACTGTCTACATAATTTTTCTTTTTGGTGTAAAATTATGAAATTATAAGCAAATTATTCAATAACATCAAGGTAATGCTGCCAGTTTAGTAACAGAGAAAAACTTTATGACACTGCATAAAAATATTTGCCAAATATAAATCATTCTACTGAGTTTCTTAAATAGGGTAAATTTGAAATTTTAGGATAATTTTACCTTTTCTATGTTTTAGTACTGAGTTTATTTTCTTAATTCATAGTCTTTATAGATATCATAAAAATACTATAAGGTTTATACATGAGCACTTAAATTTTGCATATGACTTGAGGAGGGTGGTTCTTTGGAATTTAACCCTTGGCCCCAAGAAGCAATCAGGCTCTTAGTTTCTACATGTCACATCTGCATCAGCACTTTCTTCTTATAATCTCATACATCTAAATCTCTGTGGTTAAGGAAAATCAAACCATGAAGAATTATTAAAGAAGTAAGGATCAATATGTCCTTCTATGAATAAAGAATGGAAAATTGACTTTATTTGTTTTCTTCATGTAAGTGTTTTCAGTTCATTTCAAGGTGGTTAACATCTACTTGGTGACAGCTAGCTATGTGAGGTGACCCTTTAATATAATAATTTTATGTAATAATTGAAAGGGAAGGTTGGATAGGTAGATTAATGGAGGTCAAAAGATGTCTGCAGCCTAATCCCACAAATCTATGAGTATGTAATTTTTCATAGTAAAGGAGTTTATGAGATGTAAGATTTTTTATTGAGGATTGATGATTTTTGAGATGAGGAGATTACCCAGGATTGTCTGGGTGGGTCTAATGTAATCACAAGGGTCCTTATAAAAGGGAGGCAGACAGGAAAGTTATAGTCAGCAAAGATGTGATGATGGGTGGAAGGGGAGAGAGAGAGAGGAAGCTTCCAGAATAAATGCATTTCTGTTGACTAAATGATTTTAGGATTAGACCTCCAGATAGCAAATCACTAAGTTTCTGGTAATTTATTTTAGCAGCATTGGAAAACTAATACAAAAGTTGTGAGTGAAATATAAATGAAATAAATGATAATATATAAACATGCTAGATAATTATTTTATTTTTAATCATACTTTGATAACAGCAAGTAATTAAATTAATCACTTAATAAATTTATTTTTATCACTGATATTATGAGAAGTAATTAGCAGAGAAGTTAAATAACGTAGAAGGAAATAAAAGAGAAGTGTAGTTCCCCAGGACCTGGTGGGGATCAGTGGGGGCAGAGAGGGGAACATCTGTAATACTTTCAACAATAAAGATATATTTCAAAAAAAGAAAATAGAGAAATGTCTTATAATGGTACTTTGATGAAGTAGGAAAAAGACCACTAACAAGGCTAAACCTTGGCTTTCCCAGAAGAAATTATCTATACATTTTTCTCTAGTTGGTGAGAGAAGAGGAAGCATGATACACTGAAAGTAGCATCATGCACAGAAAATACATTTATTAATATGCTTACATATATTTTATTTCTTTAAATAAAACTCTAATGTTAGAGGAAAATATAATATGTGTTTCATAATATTGTAAGCAGTTTTACTTTCTGGATTCACAAAAATATCTGGTATATAGATAATCATTCTATTTCAAATAAAATGCTTTCCTGTTATATCTAGAGGGTAACGTGAAAGATAATATTCATGACATTAGTTTAGTAAGGAATTTCATAATATAATTTATAGATATTTTATAGAAACAAACTAAGCAATTTATAATTTCTTTTCCTATTTTTATGAGTAAAACAATTTCTATAAAGTTGACTTGAAAATTCAGGACCTGATCATTTGTTTTTGAAGGCAGTACAGCTGTTCTGAAATTTTTTGGCATCAGAAATTTTGAGTCGATTTTGGCTCTAGCCTTTGTGCCTTAGGGTGATAGACTGTGGGTGACCATCCAACTGCATCGGCAACATCTGGAGCCCAATTCCTTACTGAGAAAAATCAGCAGGGCAGGGCTAGCAGAAATAATGCCAGATGTGCTATAATTATTTTATTTGCAGAAGAAGTTGGTTTCATGTACTTCATCACTTTTAACACTTTTAAAAAATCTGGTAAAAATCTGGTTCTTTATTCAGTGTCTTTGGCAGAAATAAAAATCGATATGAATTCACAGGTAATAAAAGAAGAGCTTTGCTATCAGTGTCTACATTTGTAAGGGAAGCCTGACAAATGAATAGATTGCTAGATAGACTTTAACCCAACAAACAATTCAGAAGCACTGCTAAGAAGGACTGATGGTACGGTTTCCTTGTTCCTTTGTTTTAAATCAATCATTGTTAGTGTTTAAGAGCACAACGGGAGGGTCATTTTTAAGATAAAGCACAGAAAAGATGATTCAATTTAATTCTATTTCAAACTATTCAACAGTACTTGGCACAGCAATACGAAGATAAATTAAAGTGCCAAAGTCCTCACAGAGTGCAGGAGCTAGAAATACTAGAAATACTAGTATACATATTTACTAGTATACTTATAGAAAACACCATGGTGGCATAGTCTACTGTCTGGCGAAATGGTTTTCCAATCTCCCTTCCTCCCCTGACTTTGTTCAAGGAGAAGGGATGTCTAGCTTCAGCTGGTAAAACTTAAGGGCAAGTCTGCTAGGAAACTTTGGGCAAAACTTTTACTTCCTTACAAAGGTGCCAGAGAATGGCCTTATCTTGCTACCCTTAAATGAAATGTAGATTTGATGCTAAAGATTGTGGTAGTTCTACTGTAATCATGAGGTGACAAAAGGACAAAACAGCAAAGGCTATGGTTGTAGAGAAAAGAAAAAAAGAAGAAAAGAAAAGAAAAGAAAAGAAAAGAAAAGAAAAGAAAAGAAAAGAAAAGAAAAGAAAAGAAAAGAAAAGAAAAGAAAAGAAAAGAAAAGAAAAGAAAAGAAAAGAAAAGAAAAGAAAAGAAAAGAAAAGAAAAGAAAAGAAAAGAAAAGAAAAGAAAAGAAAAGAAAAGAAAAGAAAAGAAAAGAAAAGAAAAGAAAAGAAAAAAGAAAAGAAAAAAGAAAAGAAAAGATCCTGGATGATTTTGTTGAGCAAACTGATGGCAGCAACCACTGCCCCCTTACTTCTTGGTAAGTGGGATAACAAATCTCTGCATAGTTAATCTCTTATTAATTAGATTTTTGTTACTTGCAGCTGATAACTTTTCAAGTTGATAAACAAAATATAAAGATCTTGTAGCAAAAAGGGGACTAAAGTAATGTATTTAATTAATAAGTATTAGTGAGGATTATATAAATTGATTACATAACCTTAAATATATGTTTTTCATATATACGTAAATGTTTCACATATATAAATGTTAGGACATGATAAGCGTTAGGAAGATATTTAATCATATACAAATAAAGAATGACAAGAGATGACACTTCAGATAGGGGGTTAGTGGAGATTTTTCTAGAGGAGATGATATCATAGATACGTGAATGAACAGGATATTTATGTTGTTGTTTCTTTATTAATTTTACTGTCCCCCATTTAATCTACAAATGAGGAAGTGAATCATGGCTGGTGATTACACATTGACCCCATTTGCAATGTAGTATGCTTTAAAATAAACACCAGCTATGCTAATAGTAATGACAACATACCTTTTTGAGGGCTTTATACAAATTGAGCATACTGTTAAATGCCTTATGTGGATTATGTCATTGACTCCTTAAATCCTCTCTACTCAATAGATGGTATCTGTGTTTTCAAAGGGATAAAACTCAGGTGTATAGAAAGTAAGTGGCTGAGATAGGGTTAAAACACAGTCCACTGTCACTCCAAAGGTCATACTCTTAACCTACACAATGCATCTACATTTAGGTCATAAAACATTGCTATAGGATTAGGCAAAGTGCTGTACATGGAAGACTCAATATTAAGGAAAATGTGTATGGATCCCTGGCCAGTGTGGCTCAGTTTGTTGGTAGTCATTCCAAATCAAGGCACATGCCCAGGTTGCAGGTTTGATCCCCATAGGGGTGTGAGAGGGAGACAGCAAATCAATATTTCTCTCTCACATCGATGTTTTTCTCTCTCTCCCTCTCCATTCTTTTCTCTCTAAAATTAATAAGAATATATTATGAATTTTTTTACAATGTGCATGGGTATAATGAGAGAGAGGAATAGTTTTGTTAACTTACAATAAAACCTACAAAATTATTGATGTTTTAGTGCTTAGAAATTGTCAGATAAATAAATATATGATGAACAGTGTAGGTATATAAGCAATTAAAAGAAGATGCCACATCACAGCCATCAAATTTACTTTTGTTTGCTACTTGCTAACTCGGATTCCAGATTGCTAAGGTTGTGTTGGGAGGTAGGTGGCTGTACAGTGACTAGAAGTAACTAGAAAAGTCATGCAGAAACATAATCACTTGATTTTGTCTTGGGTATCATGAAGGTTTTATTTTTCCTTGGGCATAAGAAAATATATTATTCATATTATGACTTATTTCCAGTTTTCAGTGTCTGGTTTTATTAGCATTACTTTATGACCAAGCCCCTAGCTAAGTGTGAATGGACATTTATATTGCTCTTTCCCTTTTCTTGTTATATACTCTGAGCTAAATATACTAATGAATTGGCTGACTGATACCATCTACTTTGGGGCATGGAATGAGGCATATTTTAATTCAGGACTCAAGAAGAAAATTTAAAATGATTACAAGAACTATTCCCAGTGAATGAGGTTATATTCTCCTATGAAAGCAGGTAAATGCCAAAATCATGTGCATTGGTTGAAGAAAGGGAGTGCAATTTTCTTTTCTTTTTTTCTGTCTTTTCAAGATGAAAATAAAATTGGTTCATGGACTCATCATAACAGAAGGATTCAGAAGCTCTGAGTATAGGTTTACAGGATAGATATGCTCAAATACTGAGCAGGGGATAAAGTTAACAAATAATTGTTTATATACTTATACTGTATATAAGGACAGAAAAACAAGAATGTCCTATAGTTACTAGCTGAGTTTTGAGAGACAGGGAAAAACCAAGCTAGGAAGGAATCACCAGAATTATGCATTTGAAATCCACAAAAAAATACTTGAACAACAAGCTCTAATTCCTGAATCTCATTTCTCTGGCACATTAACACACACACACACAGACACACACACACACATTATGTTCGCCATACTACTGGGTTGCTTCTTAATTCTAGGTCTGCTGTTCATTCATTACTTATTACTTGCTTTTCCAAGACTGCAATAATATGACTTGCATACATTCTTTCTCAAGGTGCTATTACCTTTCCAAACACCTGTGATATAGGACAGATTTCTAAGTCATTTTTAGAACTCTTTTATTCTAATCCAATAAAGTTTTCTTCTTGTTAAAACAGCTATCATTCTATAACATTATTTTTCTTGTGTCATTTATTTTTAAAAAGTTTTAGTAGCTTCTAATCTCATAGATCAGCGTGTTGTAAGTATTTTAAAACCGTGCACTACCTGATTATTTAGTCAGGGTCATGGACCTCTTTTCCGTTAGATTGTCAAACAAAAAAGTGACAACAGCCAACACAACAATGGCCATTTGGTGTGAATGAACCAAAACTATACCATTTTTTTTGGTCAAATTAGAAAAAAATGCATATTTTTGGTGTGCCACAGAATTTTAGTAATTAGTTTATGTGTGCGATGAGATAAAAAAGGTTGAAAATCATTGCTCTACATGATAGAGTTCTGAAATACTAACAGGCTCTTCAAATTCCTATGATAACCTGAACTCAGACACCATTTCCAACCTCCATTTCAACAACAAAAAATCAAACTACCTCATAACCTAAATGGCTCCAAATATATCATTGTTCTCCAGTTCACTCTCCTTCACTCAATCCTTCGTTTATTCATTCAACAAATATTCATTAAGCCATATGTGCAAGTTGTTGTCAGAGAAAAATAAACAAAAACAAAACAAGACTACACAAAAACCTCCCTTTTTGGAGCTTACATTGCTATCAGAGAACATAGAAAGTTAATATTATAAACCAGCAAAATATTCTGTATGTTAAAAGATGAAAGATACTAAAAGAAAGATAAGATAAAACTGAGTAAGAATGATAAAAACTGAATAAGAGGAGTTCCAAGAATGATAATGTGGGGAAACACATTTGTCTGACAATATTTTAGTCCTAGAGGTAGAGTTAATGAGCTTATCCTTTCCATAACAAGGGGACTAAACTTTTAATACCTTTCTTTTCTTCTGCAAGAAACATGCTGACAATTGTTTTTCTCTGCAGTCTGTATTCTCACATTTGAACACCTTGCCTGCCTCAGGCTGCTGCTTTGGCATTTTAGCCTTGATACTTAATGGCATCTGCCCAGGCTCTCTTATCATATTGTTTTCTTTTTTTGTTTTGGGAAAAGTCATTCTTCCCTAGGGCTTCAGTGATTCTCATTGGGGGGTGACACCCACATTTATTATATTTGCCAATATCTCTTCCTAGGCTATCAGCCCATATACCTAACTAGTTCCCAGATATACTCATCTGAATGTCTCAGTAATACCTCAAGTGATTTCTAAATCTAAATTCCAGTCATTGCTATGAAAGTACTCTGCCCCCCCAAAATAAAATTGTAACTCAGTGTTATTTATCCTGAATCACAAGCTAGACAATTTGAAGTCTATTCATCCATCCTTCCTCCTCACCAACAATTGTCAATGTAGAAACCTCAAAAAGTTCACTTAGCCATTTCTATGGCTGACCTCTTTGTGTTCCTCATTTTCATCTCTGAATCTACTCTGGTCCTCTCTAAACCATTCTACACATGAAGGCACAAAACATATTTAAACTGCTGATTTTACTCACTTATGTAATATTTCTATTGGCCTTTCATTGCTATTTGGATAAAGAATTCATTTCCTATAAAGATTTGAAGGCTCATGATCACTGCCTACCTCTCCATCCTGATTTACAACTAATCTGCTCTTGGTTCCTTCTGTTCAAATCACACTGAATTTGCTTCAACTCCACCAATATTCCATGTTTTCTTCCACCACAGGTTTTTTGAATATTGCTTCCCTTCTCTATTACTTCTTCCTTTCACAGCCAATTCTTTGATAAACAGTGTTATGCTTTCTAACTGTACACATGCATCAGAATTTAGGGAACTATAAATTTTCCTAGGATGCTTTTCCTTATACCCCATTCAAAATCAGGATATTTTTAAAACTTATTTTTCAGTGAATCTCTAGCTGTATATTTGTTGTTATTTATTTTTCCTAGTGCTGGTGTGTCCATTAGAACAAAAGTTACATAACAATAGGACTGTATTTCTTTTTGCTCACTATTTTATTTCCAGCATCTTGCAGCATTACTGATACATAGTAAGAAATCACATAATATTTATTAAATGCATGAGTGAATAGATGAGCCTGGCTTTGCAATAAAAACACACACAAAATTTAAACCATTTAAAAAATGTCCTTAACTTCTTACTGAAAATCTCTGGTTTAATCAGTAAGATATTGTTTCTATAAAATTAAGACAATTGAGAGATAGCCTGTCTCCATCTCTGGCCTTGACCATCCACTGCCCCCTCCCCCTCCCCGCCATTATCAAGTAGCTGAGTTGGAGATGATGCATACATTCTTCAAGTATTTCTGAAGCATTTCCCACCTGTTTATAACCCAACCACTGACACAGGTTTGATAAAAAGGTTTGCTGATTATTCAAAACCTGGCTTGGGCCAGAAATTTCTTTGTAAACACTCAATGAAGCATCATTTTAAAACAAATAGTGAGGACTTTAAAGATGGTGGTGGCATAAGTGTAAGTTACAGTCACCTCCCCCCAGGACCACACTGGAATTTCAACTAAATTACAGAGCTATCATCCTGAATAACCAACTGAAGACAAGCTGAACAGGAATCTTATAACCAAGGATTTACAGACAAAGCCCCATCAAGACTGACAGGAAGGATGGAGACGCAAATAGGGCTCACCTTGTGGCTAAGGTTCCAGAGGGATATCTCAGCTGCAGAGGGTTCTCCCTGAGAAAGGTGAGGCCTAAACCCCTGGCACTCTGTAGCCAGAGCACCAGAGCTGGGAAGAAGCACCCATATAATATCTGGCTGTGAAAGGCAGTGGGGTTTATGTTTGCCAAGGAAAGACGGAACCCCCTGGAGACACAGGCACCCTCTTAAAAAGCAAATGCACAAAATTTTGTTCACAGCCACCCACCTTGGGCTTCAGCAGAGGGAATGTGGAACAGATTAGAGTCACCTGAGGAGACTCTGGGTTTTGTGGCAATAAGGAGGAGGCTGGGGGTCTGGCCTCCAGGATCCCTGTGCTGAGTCATTCTCCCACACCAGAGTCACCATCTTTCTTGGGTGGAGCCCAAGACCCTCTGAACAGCATCAGCCTGGGGAAAAGCAATTAACCCATGCTCTGGACTCCCTCTTGTCCCACCCTGTGGAGCTTGGACTCTGCTGAAGAGTCACCTGCATTTTCTAGGGCACGAGGAGCTGAATTTTCTGACTTTGGAGTGGGACCATTCCCCCCACATTCCTGTGAATATAACTGGTGATTCCCTCACACAGGAGATCCAATAGAATCCTGCAGATCCTGGAGGCCCCACCTGCCTGATTATTAGGAGCTTGACACTGCTGAGGTAGGGCAAAATCCAGGACAGACCAGTCCTATGTCTCTAAGGTAGGGACCACACCCAACACCTTCCCTGAAGCCTGAACGAAACCTGCCCCTCACAAGAGATCTACTAGCCTTATCCTTATGACTCCACCAAATGCTCTTTCCATGACTGAGGTTAACAGGCAGCCATCAGACAGCCAACAGGCAGAGGCATGTGGAAGCGGATCTCAGGGTGCCTGGGGACTTTTGCAGACCTGGCCCTGGGCCCAATGCTGGTAAAAGCCAGCCTTGGAGCACAGCTTAGTCCTTCCTGTGACCACCTGAGCTTGGTAGAGGTAGCCATAATCTGTGGATAAACTTCTGGTTTTGAACAGGATGCTGAGGGACAGGCACATACAGCATCTGACATTGGCCTGCACCAGAGTCCCCTCAAGAGGCCCAGAAGCAACACAGAAAGTGGTCAACTTCAGACAACATCAGAGCAAGTTCCAATAAAATTCACACACAGCATATCCAAACAGAGATCGCACAGGCACTAAATCCTGATGGGGTAAATTCTGCTTTTTTCTCTCCCCGCCCTTTCCTTTTTTCTTTCCTTTTTCTATCTTTTTTTTTTTTTTTTGTATATATATTTCTTTCTTATTTCCTTTTTTCTTTTCATTTTCATTTTCTTTTTTCTTTCTTCATTTCTTTATCTTTTGGAGTTTTTGTCTTTATTTTTTTTATTTTTTTCCTGTTTGTCTTTTTTCTTATTTTCTTTTTCTCTTCAGCTTTTTTTTTTTTTTTTTGGTTTGTTTTCTTTCTTCTTTTGCTTTATTTATTTTTTTTGATCATCACCTGAACAGCAGCTCACATGCCATGGTCAGGGTAGAGCCTCATGGTCAGCCAGCCTGATGGTAAATACCACACATGAATGGGTCAGTAGCAGTTCAGGTTCAATTACAACAGGAGGTTCCACATAACCCAAACAAGGGATATTCTTAGAGGACCCAGCTCAGGAGATGAAGGAGACTGTGCCACTGGGTCTCACAGGACACCTACTATATAAGGCCACCCATGAATACTGGGAATCAAAGCAGATCTACCAAATACATTAAAACACACACACACACAAACACACACACAAAGAGGCAGTCAAAAGGGGGAGACAAAGTAACAGGCCCAAATGAAAGAACTGAAAAAATCTTCAGAAAAAGGGCTAAATGAAATGTAGGCAAGCAATACATCAGATATAGAGTTCAAAATAATGGGTATTATGATGTGTAAGAAACTTAGTGAAAACAACAATAGCATGAAAAAGGATATAGATACCATGAAAAAGAACCAGTCAGAAATGAAGAGTACCAAAGCAGGTATCAAGAATACACTGGAAGGAATAAAAAGTAGGTTAGATGAAGCAGATTATAAAATTAGTGAGTTGGTAAGCAAGGTAAAAACACACACATACAAAACAACACCCAATCAGAGCAGCAAAAAGAAAAAAACATAATTCAAAAGAATGAGGGTAGTTTAAGGGAACTTAGGGACAACATGAAGTATAACAATAAAAGTAAAGTTAAAAAATGATAATTGATAGTTAAAATAAAAAGAAATAAAAAGATTAAGATATTTCTCTATGGATTTTGAGAGTATTATTTAGAATATTGTGGTCCCTAAATAATCCTTAAATATTACACTAAGTACAGGAATAATTTGCAGGTTACTCTCATACATTCTTTTATTTATTTATTTTTTGATTTTATTTATTTATTTATTTATTTATTTTTATTTATTTAAATTTACCTTTATTATTGAGAGTATTACAGATGTCCCATTTTTCTCCCAATTGACCCCCTCCACTTTGCTCCCCCTCTCCCCAGGCCTTCACCCCATTATTAACTGTGTCCATGGGTTATGCATATATGCATATAACTTATTTGGTTAATCTCTTCCCACCCTCCACCCCCCTTCCCACTTTTCTATGACATATGATCATCTGTTGCATGTGTCAATGTCTCTGGATCTATTTAGTTCATCAGATTCTTTTGTTCATTAGCTTCTTCTTAAAGAAGACTCTTCAACTTTTCCTGTAGTGGTGGTCTGGTGATGACGAATTCCTTTAGCTTTTTCTTATCTGTGAAGCTCTTTATGTGACCTTCAATTCTAAATGATAGCTTTGCTGGGTAGAGCAATCTTGGTTGTAGTTCCATGTTTTTCATCACTTTGAATATTTCTTGCCACTCCCGTCTGGCCTGCAAAGTTTCTGTTGAAAAGTCAGCTGAGAGTCGTATGGGTGCTCCCTTGTAGGTAACTAAGTGTTTTTCTCTTGCTGCTTTTAAGATTCTCTCTTTGTCTTTAACCTCTGGCATTTTAATTATGATATGTCTTGCTGTGGGCCTCTTTGGGTTCCTCTTGTTTGGGACCCTCTGTGCTTCCTAGAGTTGTAAGTCTATTTCTTTCCCCAGGTAAGGGAAGTTTTCTGTAATTATTTTTTCAAATAGGTTTTCAATTTCTTGGTCTCTTTCTTCCCCTTCTGGCACCCCAATAATACAAATGTTGGGCCTCTTGAAGTTGTCCCAGAGGCTCCTTATACTATTTTCATATTTCTGGATTCTTTTTTCTTTTTGCTATTCTGGCTGGGTGTTTTTTGTTTCCTCATGTTCCAAATTGCTGATTTGATTCTCAGTGTCCTCTACTGTTGATTCCATGTAAATTATTCTTCATTTCAGTTCCTGTAACCTTTATTTCAAATTGGTACTTTATTATGTTATCAATTTTCTCAGTTATTTCCCTAATAGTCTGCTTAAACATCCTTATAAACAAAATTCTGAACTCTGTATCTGTTAGCTTGCTTGGATCTATTTCATTTAGTTCCTCTTCTAGAGATTTCTTCTGTTCTTTGACATGTTTCTTTGCCTCCACATTTTGGCTGCTTCCTGGTGTTTGTTTCTGTGTATTAGGTAGAGCTGCTATGTCTCCTGGAATTTGTAGAGTGGCTTTGTGCAGTAGGTGTCCTGTAGGGTCCAGTGGCTCAGCCTCCCCAGTCACCTGAGCTGGGCCTTCTAGGTGCTCCCCTGTGTGGGCTGTGTGCACTATCCTGTTGTAGTTGAGCCTTGGTTGCTGTTGGCATCACTGGGAGAAATTGACCCCCAGGCCAATCAGCTGTGAGGACCAGCTGCAACTACGGCCAGAGAGCTGCTATGCTGGAGACACCCCTATGGAGCAGGATTTACTTCAGGGGAGCTTTGGTGTTCACCAAGTGTGCCCCTTGAGTGTCACTCATGGGTGTGGTAGGGTCGTAATCCAGTGGGGTCCAGTCTGACCACCAGGTGCACTGTCCTGGAAGGTACAAAGTCAGCCTGTGCCAGTGCCTTGCCCAGGGCCACCCAGTGTGAGCTACACAGCAAACTGTAGTTGGCTGCTACTTGTGCTGGGCTTGGAGGTGTCTAGGAGAGGCCAAGCTGTGAGCCAGTGCAGGCTGCCACTAGTGCCAGGCTTGGGGCCACTTATCAAGCCATGTGGGGCCCGCTGCTGCTTGTTTGAGAGATTTTAGGAAAGTCCTAAGCATGGGGCTCAAGAGGCCAGTTGCACAGAAAAGCCCCTGGAAATGGCCCAGATGAGCCTGCAGGTGGGGAGAGGAGGGGCCTCCGGGAATCACGGGGCGGGGCCAAAAGCATGAGTCAGGTGCTGGCGATTCAAATATGGCGCCTGCCTGCTGGCTGTGTGTGGGGAGGACTCGCCAAAGGAGCCATGGCCTCCACCAGCTCTTCTTCCTGGGAGGAAGCTGCCCCTCCACCTCTCTCCCAGATTTCAGGCAGGTTAATTCCTCCCCGAGTGTCCCAGGTCCTTTCAGGCTGCTGCCCGGCGCTGGGCTCAGAGGGAGCGTGTCTGAGTGAGTCCATGCTCGGGCCCTTTAAGAGGAGCTGCTGGGGCTCCCACAGCCTCTGCGACCCTCAGGGACAGTCCCCTCTGGTTTCACAGCCCAGAGTTGTGGGGACGTCTCTTCCTGGCTCTGGGGCCCTGGGTTGGGGCCTGCTATGGGGCTGGGACCCCTCCCTCCTCGGGGAAATACCCACAGCCGAGATTTCCTCCCGGGTTTCACTGGAGGCACCGGGTGTGGGCCCGCAGCCAGGTCTCTGTGATTCAGCCCGGATCCACCCAGGTCTCCGCCCCTCCTGTGGGTCTCGGTGCTCCTTCAGCTCCCTGGTTGTGGGGCTTCTGTGCAGCCAGATCTCAGGAGGCTCTGAGTGATGGTGGTTCTGTGTTTTAGTTGTGATTTTGATGTGGTTGAGGGAGCCGGCGGGTGCAGCTGTTACCTACGCTGCCACCTTTTTCTCTCTCATACATTTTAAAAACTTGACCTGCAGTTCAGTTATGCTTTAAAAAACATATTTAAAATAACAGAACTTTATTGATCTAAATTATTATTTATCGTGACATTCAGTGTGTAGAACTTTTTTATATCAGTCTGTATTACCAATAAGTCCTCCCTTAGTAATACTACCACGAGTTCTGTTGTTTCTTTTTTTAAAGTAGAGCCTATGAAGCATGTGTAACTCTTAGAACCTTTGTGATTCTTCTTCAGAGTACCTTCTGAAGTCAAAGGTCTCCAAAAGCAAAGATAGAAGCTATAGATGGACTCAGTAGGGAACCAACTACACAGAATCAGTTGAATTGTACCACAGAAGCCAGCTTTGAAGAGAGTCTCTTTGGGTCAGTTTGGAGTACAGTGTTAATGTCAAACAACCATCCATACAAACCACATTTCCTGTTACTTCAGCAATGATTTATGTTCCAGTTAAAGTAGTCAATTAATAAAATAATTTATATGAATTTAATATTTTATGACTTAAAATTATAGTGATGATAATTATACATAATTTCAGAATAGCTAGCAAAGGGAGAAAATGTTAATTATGTTTATTAGAAAAGAGAGATAATATTTTTAGCTTAAGAGAAACAATGTAGGATAGAAATGTCATAAAAACAAAAAATATTTTAATGTACCTGCAGTGTTATTCTATCCCTGTGTTCTATAATTGTTAACTTTAGTTTAGTTTGCCAGTGTCAATGATCTATCATATAAATTGACTTGGAATATAATTGATGTTCTCCTGATATCTCTTGATGTTCAATTTATGTTTTAGCTATTAAAAATATATATAAGATCTTTGCACTAATTAGATACTATAACAAATCTGACTTTACTGAAAAAAAGCAATCCAAACATTTTCAAAATTTGGTATATATTGAGTATATCTGAATTTCTTTTTAAAAATCATTTGAACATTTAAAAAGCAAACAAAGCAAAAGTGCAGTCTAAATACATGTCTGTGTATTTTCCCTTGAGTGTTTTGGTAAATTATCTCTATCAACACTTTTAGAAATGAACTCTTTATCTTTTTGAGGACCCTTGCTATTGTGACTGAGAATTTCCTAGAGGTGCATAGGAAGTTTTCCTCAAGTAAATGAGTTCATATTTTACTTACTTGATCAATGTTCTTGAATATGCCCATCCCTGTTTTAAATCACCATCATAAGTACATAATGTAAATGTTTTGTTAGGTCCCAGCTATACAAACTTGTCATCTCCTTCCATCTGTCTATATCCATCAAAGGATTCTCAATGAGTTTAGAATAAACTTCAAATTCCTTGACATAACCCCAAAGACTATACCTGCTTATGATGATTAGTTTTATGTGTCAACTTAGCTAAGATACAAAAGAACTTAATTATTTAATAAAAAACTAATGTAGGTGTTGCTGTTAATCTAGATGGTTAAAATCTACAATCATTTGACATTAAGTAAATTTCCATTAAGTTGAAAATCCATAGGAGCAAAAACTGTGGTTTCTGGGAAGAGAAATTCTGCCTCAACTCTGGCATCAAATCCTACTTGTATTTCTAGTCTGCTGACCTGCCCTACAGATTTTGAACTTGCCAGTCCCCACAATTGTATGACTCAATTCTTTAAAAGCAATTTCTTTGTGTATATCTGTTAGCATGCACACACACACACTCACACACTCTATTAGTTCTATTTCCCTGGAGAGTTTGACTGATGCAATAACTTAATTCTGTGTTATCTTTAACTTCATTTTCTACTACCCTCTCCCTTACACAGTCTACCTGAGGCACAACTGATTTGGATTTAGCATTTTTGAACTAGAACTGGTTGTATTTTTTCTTCTCTGTTGCTCAGGTTTCTAATATGATCATTATTGTACTGTATTATTCTATCTCTTTTACAATTTGTTTTTACCCTGAAAACTGCCAGCTAAAATCATATTGAAAGTAGAATTTACTTAAAATGAGAGAGTTGGGGATTTCAGACTTTTTTTTTTCCTTTTCTTTTTTCTGTTAATAATTCTACATGTCCTTCTGATATTTTAGTATTTTCTTCTTAGTTTTTTGAGAATATGTATATATATGTATATATCACACATAGAGAATTAAAGACAATGGTTTCAGAAGAAATTTGCATTTGGAATCAACTTCTTAAAAAACATTATGTATGACCTCAATTGACTCCCCAACATTTTTGTGGGTCTATCTACTTATCTATCTATCTACCATCTATCTATCATCTCTGTCTATCTATCTATCTATCATCTATCTATCTATCTATCTATCATCTATCTATCTATCTATCTATCTATCTATCTATCTATCTATCTATCATCTAATCTATCATCTATCTATCATCTATCATCTATCTATCATCTATCTATCTATCTATCATCTATCTATCTATCTATCTATCTATCTATCTATCTATCTATCATCTATCATCATCTATCTATCTATCTATCTATCTATCTATCTATCTATCTATCATCTATCTATCTATCTATATCATCTATCTATCTATCTATCTATCTATCTATCTATCTATCATCTATCTATCTATCTATCTATCATCTATCATCTATCTATCATCTATCTATCTATCTATCTATCTATCTATCTATCTATCTATCTATCTATCTATCATCATCTATCTATCATCTATCTATCTATCATCTATCTATCTATCTATCTATCTATCTATCTATCTATCTATCATCATCTATCATCATCATCTATCTATCATCTATCATCGTCTATATGTCATCAGCTATCTATCTTCTACCTATCTAGTCTTTGGCAACACTATTTGAAAAATAATAATCTAAATTAAGAAAGAAATATTTGCACAGCCTAGGTCTTGATTCTACTCATTCCTTGTTTATTTGGTTTATATTATGAAATGGGAGAGGTGGATATTTGAAGAAATTTGATAGCTAATTTGATTTCTACGTATTTTAGCAGAAGTTTTCATTTAAATTATTAAGTATGTTTAGTCATTCAAAGTTAATGTTACATATATACTTAATATTTTTGAGGCTTGATAAGTAATGTTTTCCTTCTTTGAGCTTCATTTTTGCCATTCTGAACACATTTGATTCTTTTTCCCAAGGGAAAGGGTAACACATCAAAATCACAGTATTCTTCTACTTTTTAATGTGACTGGATTGTTTACTTAATAGGAATATTTTCCTGCTAAAAACTAACAACAATATAAAAATTCATAGGTGTTTATAACTGAGTCTTTTCTCTCTTGTTTCCATTTCTTTCTAATTGTAAACCATTCTTCAATGGAAATAGGACATTTACTCCTTAATAGGCTTTCTCCTCCTGCTGTTTATTCTTTAGCTAAAGCCATAATCCCACATTTGTGACATTATAATCATCTCTACAGTCACTAATTGTTCTAAAATGCTACTTTAGTTGAAGATATACAGCAGGGAGTCAGTGAACTACAAAAAAATCAAGGATACTATTTTCAACTCTGCACATTTTTTTGTGTGAGGAAGAAGACAATTCTCAAATAGAGGTTGATTACCCACAATTGTTTCAAGTTATGTTGCATAAGTTTAAATAACAGTTCCTGACTCTTAACTTACTTTTTAGTGCTTATTATAATAGAGTTCTAATCATTTGATGGGTTGTAGAATACAATCACTGTTTTTGCTGGCTCAAAAGTACAAAATTCCCACTTATTTACTAAATGTAATTATTTGGGACATTTTGTATGGAACATCCAGATGAAAATATACTATAAAATGAAGTCTGTTGGAATAACTTAGATTAGATAATTAGCATTATATTTGAAGAAAATCACTTATAAAATGTTGGATTTCTCTTTGGTGGAGACTATACATTTTCTAAAATCACATAAATTTATATACATTTAATATAATTTAATACAAACACAAATATGACTCCAGAAACAATGAAGAATTTCATATATATATATATGAATTTCATATGAAATTCCTTATATATATATGAAATTCCTTATATATATATGAATTTCATATATATATATGAAATTTATATATATATATATATATATATATATATATATATATATACCAAAAAAAAAAAAAAATTAAGCCTTCCCTAAAAGGGTCTTTATGGGTTTTTATTGAGCATATTTCTCAGAAAGCTTCTTAGAATTCCTCTCCAGACCATCTTAACTCTCTCCCAAATACCACAATTATGAATGCATCTATCATCCCTTGATCTCTCCTATCCCTGTGACTCCTTTAGTAACACCTCTCTTTCCTTCACCATTTTCTTTAACTTCCCATGTCATAATGACTGCACAAATATTGGAATTAAATTCGTGTCCCTGATTACCGTCTGATCTAAATTACGCCCCAAAACAATTTTTCTCATAACATCCCATATCCCTGTATGTATATAACGTGGATATTTCATGTTTTCTTGCCTTTATTACTTTTCTTAGAAAAAAATTCATGGACCATTTCTGACAGATAAAAGTTTTGCCCATATTCATAAGATAATAATTCCTTGCTCAGTACACTGTTAAAATAAATAATGTATACCATCCTATCAATGAGTAGGGTATTGTTAAATGTTTATCCATCCAATTATTTGATTTATCAGCCTAAGAATAACTGCAAACTTAACCTTATCCCTACTTTTTAAAAAACAGTAACAAACTAATGTAGAAATATCATCTCATAAGGTGCCAAGGCATATTGGCTCTTGACTAGATCCTTAAATAATAATGTTTTCTCCAGTAACAATTACTTTCTTTTCCATAAATGAAAACTTCTATTTATTCAATGAAGCAAGTAACTTTCTATTTTATCATATTTATATTTAGGTTTGTGAACTTCCAATGAATTTAATCCTTCTAGATTAGGTTTAAATTCCTAACCTACCTTATTTTTCATTATTCAGTCTCTTGGATCTTTATGCAAAATCACCTGCATTTCTGCCTTCAGTTTAATCATCTATTTTATGAGGATATGATATCATCAGAATGCCATAATTCTATTATGAATCTATAGCAGCTTCAAAAATAGTATAAGAGAATGCTAAGAATAAGAGGAGGAGATTAAAGATATTTTATAGACTCTTGATATTTTAGGATTGGAAAAGACATAAAAGGATTAATCACACAGTCCAACACCACCCTATGCTTGAATTATCTCAGCAATGGCTACCCAGCCTCTGATGGCTTCCACTAACAGGAGATTTGAAAATTCTGAGCTGGCCAATTTCAATTATGGACAAATAACAGTACTTTCATGTGATGAATTAATTTCTATCTCCTTATGACTTCAATTATAACTATGAGTTCCTCTCACTGAGGAACATGGTCTAATTTGTCAAGGAAATATATTCAAACACTTGAGCATAATTATTAAAGGCCCTATAGTATTTCTCTTTTCCAAATTAAACCCTGCCAGCTTCTTCAATTATTCCTGGAAACACATGATTAACTGTTTTAACACACTCTTCTGGATATACTCAGATTTATCAATGTTCCTCCAGGATGTGATGCCCATAAATAAACTCACAACTCAGCTGTTAGTATTTAATCCTGGGTCAGGTAGGATCTTATGTTCTTTGAATGGACATGATCTTTTAATTAACTTTGTTCAAGGTGAAAATATATTTTTATTATGACTCAAGCATGTGTTTAGTTTCAATAAGGCAATGCTAAACTATGAATGTTCTTTAAAAATATAACCATTGCCTAAATCTTCTGTATTATTATTACTTAGTAATAAGTATTTGATAATTACTGAATGTATTTTCAAAATGTCCATGCTTTATATGGACATTGAATTGAATTGAAAGTTAAACATTTATCAAATTCTGAGGAGGCATGGATTGAGAGAAATTTGAAAAACGGAGAGAATAAATGGACAATGGGTACACAGAATCCAACTATAAATTATATGAAAGGTAGAGTATAATTCAAATATATGTTGGAATAGGGAGATGTAGAGGAACAATGAGGACTACTTGGGCATAGAATAAAAAATGATTGTGTTGTATTTCTTAGCTAGGTCAACTAAAGTTGGAAGTCTTGCACTGGTGAGTAAAAAAAATTGGTACTATAAAAGAAATGGCCCTGAAAGAGAGTTGAATGTCATTGAAACCAGATCTAGGAAATAATCTTATTTACTCATATCTTCTTGGGTTCAGCCTTTATGGAATGAACTTTTCTGACCTGGGAGAAAGAGATAAAAATAATGCAAATTTCTAGTTAATAGATTGCCAATCATTTAATCATTAATGCATTATTACTATAATAGAATTCTGGAGATAAAAGTTGAGCTAATTAATAAAAAAGTGAAGGTTGTGTTTCTCTGGAAAGCAGCATTATCTTATAAGACATCGTTCAGATTTTTGCACAGTCACTAGGAAGGTAGGCTTTCAACTACCTTTTCCACCTACCTTTCAAGTAGGGAGGGCAAACAGTTAAGTAAATAAATTGCTCTATCTATTATTCTTATTCTTACTATTGTTATTCTATGCAAATGCCTATTAACTGTACTTAATATTATGAGTTTATTGATTCCATAAGTTTATTGATACCAAATTTTTATTGATACTCTTAACTGTCTTTAAATGCCAGGGATATTGTATGAGGCAGGGCATTCTTTTCCACTGTATTCCATTCCAGTTCAACACAGGTAAAGGGTTTAACAGCTACACTGCAATAATACACAATGAGTAACAAGGGGGCTCATCAGCCAGTGAGTAATCCTACATTAGAATCCCATCTGCAGAGTGTGTTTTTGAGCATCAACTTTATTTTTCCTCTCTTTATCCAGATCCTTGGCATCCACTTCTATCTTACTCTCCCAGTTCCTGCCTATACAGGTTAAATGCTTTTTTGCCATTCCCTTTGCATAGAATCTCTATTTCCTTAGCAGATCTTGCCTTGTTGACTCATATAGAGATACCATCTTAGATATTGGTGCAGGGGAGGGGAGGGGAGAGCAGGGTGACAAGTGTCTTAGTTTGGGCTTCCAAGAAACAGATGGCAAAAACAATCCAGATGCATAAAAGTTATGGAATATGCTTCAGTAAAACCCTGCAACAGAAGGAATGAAAAGAGTAAGGAAAGGAAACAAACTGACTAAGTATGTAGTTTCAGGAAAAACCTAGCTACAGTTGCCCCAACTTAAGAAAAGGAAGCCAGGCTCTTGTATAGACACATTAGTCAGCCATTGGCTACTGGTCACCCTAGGAGTGAATGAAATTTCCAGGGTAAGGTGGCAAAATCAGTTGTGGCTAAATCTCTGGAGAAGTGGAGTGGGGTAGGAAGAGGAACAGGGGATGGCTGTGAGGAGATAGTATCCAACTCTCACAGCTGCTGGGAGTTGGGTACACTCACCCTTTAAATGGGAACTGGGTGAGGCATTTGGCATCACCTTTTAAGAAGATAATCCACTTTTTATACTTATACTATATAGCAATGTAACCTTAAAACATCTACTTTACTTCTTTTTAGTTCTTGCATATGAAGGGTAAGGAAACAGACTGTTCTCTAAATATAGGGAAAGCATTATCTTTCTTCAGTCTTATTATGATGAATTTTTTAAATCCTCACTTGAGGACATGCTTTTCTACTCATTTTAGAGAGGTAGGCAGGGAGAGGAAGAGAGGAAGAGAGAGAAGGAGAGAGAAAGAGAGAAACATCCATGTGAGAGGTAAACATCAACCGGTTGCCTCCCTTTTGTGCCCCAACAATGGACAAACTCTGACCAGGAATCAAATCCTCGACCCTTTGGTGCATGGGACGACACTCCAATCAACTGAGCCACACCAGCCAGGGCTATTTTGATGAATTTTTAAGATAAAAATTTGAAATACAAAATTTAATCCCTAAACGATTATACAAGGTGTTCTTAATTATATAATGATTATTTGACCAAAATATCCACTATCATTTTACAGAAATTGACAATACTTGAAGGTTGTGAATGCATTGCACGGATCAGCATCTGGGCACCTCACACAGAGGATGCATCTGTTAATTATAGCAAGTTTTCTCTATGTTAGCATTATTAATGTTTTGGGCTGGATAATTCTTGTTTAGGAGTTCTGTCCTGTGCACTCTAGGGTGTTTAGCAGCATTCCTTGCCTTTACCACCAGTTGAAAACTGCTGGTTTACAGCATAAAGCACAACTTACGGAAACTTAAGCATGCCTTCTGCTTCTATAACACATTACTTGTTCAGTCAAAAGAGAATATAGTGTTCTGCCTGAGACAATAATAATGATTTTAGGATAAAACCTGAAAATATATTATTAATTTTAATTATTTGAAATCCAAAGTTAATACATTTAATACATGTTCTTGCTTTACAGGGAAAGCTTAATTGAAATATATATGTGTATAGATATATATATAAATATTTATACATATATGCACACACACATGCACACACACACAGGTCTAGAATTTTTCTGATTATGAGCTAAAGTGGATATACCAAAGAGATTGATGATAGTGGCATCTCAGAAAAGCTGCAACTCACAATACCCATATTTTATTTTTCAGGGTGGAACCCAGAACCAGAAAACCCAAACTGTTCAGTAGGTCACCTGAATATTTTGCAGATATGTGGAGCCTAGGAATGGCAGAGCTAACCATACTCAGGCAACTAGAAAGGAAGAGGAATTATACCATATTTTGGATAATGCTGAAATACTCATCAATGTGCTCAACTTTTCTCTGAAAGCCTACTATCTAGAACAGATTAAATGTGATGGCATTCTAAGGAAGCTAGCCTTTGTTAGTAAATGAGTATGAATTTTCCACATCAACTCTTCCATATGACTGGCAGATGGGTGGAAGCATTAGAACAATTGAGAAAATTAACCATAATATACAGAACTGTTGAGCAGCAAAGTCAAAAGTAGACCAAAAGCTTTACTAGAACCAGAAAATACTGAACCCTATAGGCATTACAGTGGCTGAATAATAATTAGTCATGAGTCAAAATACTTTTTTATTTTTCAAAATGTCCTAGGGTGGGAAGAATCCTTTCAGTTCCATGATTTTTTTTTATTTTTATTTTTGTACAAAAGTGTAAATGGAATTGGGAGAAAAGTAATGATGGCGGTTGACTGGAATCACTTAGATTAGAACCATTTTCTTAAAAAATGAATTATCAACAGATACCAAAATATTACTTTGGAGGATCCCTGTTTCAGGTTGTTGCCCTGTCCTAAGTAAAACTGCAGAGTCCTGGGCTAAATGCTTTGACAGTTGTCACTCACACCCTATTGATCCCAACAGGCAATGCCCATAAAAAACTCAATTTACTTATGTTACAACAGAAAGGGGAAGAGAAATAACATAGAAAATATTTGTTGTCATTTAATGATTTATGCAACTCCTATAATGTAAATTCTACTGTTTGAACAAATGCTAATATCTGAGACCCAACTTAAAGACATTTACTTTTAAGTTTTTAATGAAACCCTTACAGCACATGTCACATTGTTCGGCCTCAATCTATATCACATCTCCTTCTTTTCAGACTCACTCCTCCTGTCCCTTGAGGCAGAAGATAAACCTGACCTATTTTATTTAATTGCGATTTGGATTTGAGGGGATTTTCTATCTTGAAAGTAGAATTTTTCTAATGAAGTGTACTTTAGTAAAATGTACTTTGAAAATTAAACAATTGAGGTGAACTTGTTATACTGAATTCCATTAAACAAATATTAATAATAAAAACAAGCAAAAATAAAAATGATTTTCATCATTTATCACTATCTAAGGAGCTTTTAAAACTAATTTAAAAATCTCATTTTTACACTAGGTAATAGTTTCAATCAAGACTCTAATAACTCTTTCAAAAAATTACTAAAACATAAATGTGTTTTTATACCAAGTATTTTTCAGGTTAATTTATCGACAAAAATATTATGATCTTAAAGTAAAAAATATATTGTTCATCAAGCGACTTATATTAAAGGGATCAAACACTGCCTTTTTAGATAGAATATTTGCAAATTAAATATTGAGGAGAATTATGAATGACATCTATAGGATGGATGTCTGGATTCTCTATATTTTTGCCATAGGCACCTCATCTGATATTGTACGTTACCTTTTTTGCTAAAATTAATTCTCTGCCACTGTGCACTGAACACAAAGCAGGTGAACCCTGAGAGGAAGATGGCCTGAGAGCACCTGCTCCAGTGTTGGACTTTGGTTTCGCCTGCAATGCTTTCAAATCCTCATCTTAGAACAAAGTTTAATGGTCCTTGAAATTTAAGCAGTTTTTCAGTGCTCCTTCTAATTAGGTAGTTCTTCCTCTGTGATTCACTCTCCAACCTCAGATAATCCAAACTCTTTTATGAAAAGGGCATTGGCTTCCAAGGCATCTGGTTGATATAAGGACATTTTCTTATTTTCAGGTCATTCTTTTACTGAGCTGAATGTATTTCATACACAAAAGCTATTCTTTTTCTGCCCCCGCTGTTGTACTTTTTCTGTACTTAAAAGCACTCATTCATTTAAATTCAAGGTAGTGTACAAAGAACAACTCTAAATAATAACACAGAACATTACTGCATGATATTTTTCAAATGTTTTTAAGACATACCTAACTTTTTTCCTGCTAAAATTACAAGTGTGTGTCAACCATTTTCAACTGATTTTAATTCCTAAACATCACTGCAATACATATGTTTATTTATTTTTATTGTCACTGTCATTCTCTTAGGCAAAGCTTCCTCGTAGTCTTTGCATATACCATAGCTCCATGTTAATTCTGCTTTCTACAGGGTTAGTAGTCCCTGAAATATACTAAATCAATTCCCTTTTCTGTCTGTTTAACATCTATTAAGCAGCTTCTCACTGCAACACAATTTTAAACCTTTATAAAATATTTAAAAAAATACCCTGTTTAATCTGGCCCTTGCATACTTTTTCAAAACCTATTCTTACTATTCTCTAGGTTGGGCACATCAATATTCATTCAGATATGAAAGATCCCAAACTCTTACCTGATTTCAGATCTTAGCATATACACTTTCTCTTTCTGGATTTCACTTTAGCCTACTCTTCCTAAGAAAATTAGCCACCATTCTTAAAAAAGGAAATTGACTCTAACTATCCCATGGCAGAAATTGCTTGCCCTGTACCAAAACCATTCACTCTTTTTCTGAACTATATTTCAAAGGAATGTAAACCAGTGGGATGGGAGTGGAAGTGATGTGTGCCACTTTGAGAACAAGACCTTAAGAAGTAGTGTGCCTCCTACACATCTCTTCTATCTCTTCCTGAAATGATGTAATACGTCCCCAGGGAATTGCAGAACAGCTTGGAAACCTAGTTGCTGAGGACTGAATGGAGGGGAGCAACACCCTTGGAGAATGTTCTCCCTGGACCACTAAAGAAGTTTCATGCTAACATTTATATAATTTTTAAACATGTTTTTATTGATTTCAGAGAGTGGAAAGGAGAGGGAGAGAAAGATAGAAACATTCATGATGAGAGAGTCATTGACCAGCTGCTTCCTGCATGACCGCTGCTGGGGATCAAGCCCGCAACCCAGGTATGTGCCCTGACTGGAACTTGAACCGCGATCTTCTGCATCCTATGTCGGTGCTCAACTGCTGAGCCATGCCGGCCAGGCGTCACGCTAACATTTTTAATGGTCATCTTCTACTGCTTAGTTTCCTTCCTTGTTCTATTGTAGATCTGCATAATTGATAATACCATTGCCAAGCACAGTTGCAGAAAATGAGCAAAATAAAGTCAATGCCTTTGTGTTGCATTTTTGGATGGGTAAGGCATGTACTCAATAAATCAATACATATTCAGATTTAGTATGTTTGCAGGTAGAGGAGGAAGACAGTAAGAGGATAGGATGCTAATTCCAGAGCTCTGGCCTTCCCCAAGAGCAACTAATAAGCTGTCAGAAAGAGTTAGAACTGGCTTTCACAGAGTGCGGGGATCTATGCAAAACCTTGCCACAAACAACACGACTTGGAAGAAAGGAGCTGTTGCTTTGCTGGAAGAGTGCATGGCCCTTTGTTAAATGGCCTGCCTACCGTTCCTGATACACAAGATTGGCAGAAGCAGTGAAGATGGTGAGGATGGCAGCCTGGAGACCTGGTTAGGTGGCCAGTGCCAGAGGAAGCAGAATGTTCCCTAAGGATGATGGTTGTGGCCTCAGCCTATCTAGTAGCTTCCTCAAGAACCAGAAAAAAGGTTTCCCTTTTTTTTTTTTTTGCCTCACTCAGAGTCATCCCAGGGCTGGGCAGTACTATGAGCAGATTTTGCTGAAGCCATTTAAAGGTACAGATATTGGCCACTATAGCTTAAAGCAGGGGTGGGGAACATCTGGCCCGCAGGCTTTATAAGGCCCACAAAATCATTTGGTCTGGCCCTGCCAAGGCAACGACAGGTGGGACTTGAAATTCAATAAACCTAGTAGCTTTTTTCATAGCTAATTTTTGTATGGCCTGCGAATGATATAAATATCCAAATGACCCTTGGCAGAAAAAAGGTTCCCCACCCCTGGCTTAAAGCAAGGAACAGTATTCCTTTTCAAAATTGTTTTGGCTGCCCTAGCCGATTTTGCTCAGTGGTTAGAGTGTAGGCCTGTGGACTGAAGGATCCTGGGTTCAATACCAGCCAAGGGCAGGTACCTCAGTTTCAGGCTGGATCCTTGCCATGCAGGCAACAGATCAATGTGTCTCTCTCACATCAGTGTTTCTCTCCCTTTCATTCTCTCTGATAAAGTAATGGAAAAAAATGTCCTTGGGTGAAGATTAAAAAAAAAAAAAAAAAAAAGAAACAAAATTGTTTGGGCTGTTGAAATTCTTTTTAATTTTCACATACATTTTTGAATCAGCTTGTTGATTTTGACCAAAAATGCTAATGAGATTTTTGGGGGTCTATGTTAAATCATTACATCTGTTTTGGGGAAATGGACAATGTTACATGTTCCAATTAATGGAAATGGCATATAGCTCATTTAATTGGGAGTTTACTCTTGTAGGCTTTTTTTTTTGGTGTTTTTTTTAAATATATCTATTGATTTCAGAGAGAGGAAGGGAGAGGGAGAGAGAGATAGAAACATCAATGATGAGAGAGTCATTGATCGGCTGCCTCCTGCACGCCCCCTACTGGGGATGAAGCCTGAAACCCAGGCATGTGGCCTGACCAGGAATCGAACCTTGATCTCCTAGATCCTAGGTCGATGCTCAACTGCTGAGCCACACCCGACCGGGCTACTTTTGTAGTTTTGACATAGATCTTAAACACATTTTTATTAGTTTTATATCAGTATATTCAGTGTTTTGTGATGTTGTTTATATTTGTATCATTTAAAACTCTCAATAACCAAATATTCCTTTTTGTTATGTAGAAATATATTGGATTTTTGCATATTTTCCTTATATCTTGAAACATTAAATTCAAATTCACTTATTACTTCCAATAGCTTATTGAGAAATTCTTTCACATTTTTTTATGCATTGATACATGTTTTCTGAGAGTGGACAGAGTTTTATTTTCTTCTTAAACTGTATGATTTGTATTTTATTTGCTCATTGCGAAGAACTTCAGTTTATATTCCTGGTATACCAAACTGTCAATTTTTCAAACAATCCTTTACAACTTCTCACTCAATAGTCTGTTCCCAACAAAGATATAATTTATCAATTAAAAATACAACTCAGTTTTTGATATGTTTTGTTCCTGTCTAACATCTCTAGTAAGTCTCATCTTCCAGTGTCCATCCTTGAGCATTCTAGTTCTATAAGTTTCCTAGGATTAAGGAAACTGTCATATATTTCTCTAAAACTAGAATAATTGTATACATTTTAAATCTCCTAATAAGGCATAAAATAGTCTGTGCTAATTCTCTCAAATCTAGGCATATCAGCACTGACTGGTTTTCTGACAAGTCTTGGTATTGATTCTGCCAATGCAGCTTTAAAAAGTGCTGCTCGATTTTCATTAGGGCTATTTCTGGCAGAATCTTTTCAGTTGGTCCACAACCTCTCCCTTTCTTCTCTCTGCTGATTTCCTATGTTCCCAGTAATTCTCCAATAATTACCTTTACAAAAACTGCCTCATTGTAAAAGGAAGCAGGAAATAAATGTAGAAGCAAGGATAGAACCAAAACTAGAAAAACCAAACTTTTAAATCTCAATGTAAATGGATTTAAAATAAAAAATGGATTGAAAACCTTTGGGATGTAAATTATCGGTGATAATATACAAGTATACCTCAATTTTTGAAAGATCATGTTATGGCCCTTTGCTTTTACAAAAGACTTACATTAGTACTTATTTTAGCTACGTCAAAGAAACTCTAAGAGGATTTGAAAAGCAGGGAATATTCTTCATTTTACACCATTTCTTCTTTTATTTATTTATTTTTATTGTTGAAAGTATTACAGATGTCCCCCTTTTTACCCCCTTGATCCCCTCCACCTGGCATTTTACTCCATTTCAATTTGTGAAAGATTTCATAGGAACACTCTACCTTTGGATAGTGGAAAAACCTGAATTCAAAAGGGAAAAACAAACTTTTACAATAAATCTTATGGCAGTTAGTACCTCAACTAAAGGTTCTAAGTTTGCATCACCAATAAATTATAAAGAACATTGATCAATTAAAAAGGAACCATTTTGGCAGTCTCCAAATCTGGAAAACAAAACAAAACCCACAAACTATTATTTCAAACAACTGGACAAACTAAATAATGGGTAACCTCATGATGGAAATGATAGCTCCACATGAAATCTTCCAATCAGAGCATCAGCTTCCATATTGCCTCTTAAGACATTAATATTGGAGGAAAAGAATTCCTCACCCTCACCTGGTATGCACCAAAGGCAAGAAGAGAGCAGTTCAAGGTAAAACCATTGCAAACTGGGCATAATATCATGACGTTGGTCCGTATTTTTATACCTATGTTGCTGTTGCAAGCTGTATTGTTTAGTTGATTAAGAGAATTAAGTTTTATAACAGTATCAAATCATATATATATAGTGTATGCCTATACATACATGAATATAAATATATCTACTATTACATATACGCATATGCATATATACACATATGTATAAATATGCATATAGACATATATATGCATGTGTTTATATACTTACAGAGAGAGAGTGTACACAGGCACAGATTTTTTTTTTCAATACCATAAAATGGAAAGCAAAGTAAAAAATTGGTCAAATCAAATTCTATGGGCTGAATCCTAAAAGTAATCTAATCACATATGAAAAAATTCCAGTTATATCTTTAAATTATATGATATACATGGTGGTCAATGTGTGTATATTTGTGTGCACGAGTTTTTATCCATATATATTTGTGTGTATATATATATATATATATATACACACACATATATATATATATATATTTTTTTTTTCCTCTTGCAATCTTTCTTTCTCCTTTCTTCCTGGATTTTTAACTTTATAAATGTCTGTTTGATATTAAGTAACTAGTCACATAGCTCTATTCATTGTTCACCATATCTTTTACTTTTTTCTCTACACATTGGGCAATTTCTATTGTGCTACTTTCAAGCTCACTATTTCTCCCGTCTCCTTTAAGCTGTTGAGTTTATCCAGTGAACATTTTATTTCAAATATTGTGTTTTTCAGGTCTAGAAATCCCATTCGTTTCATTCTTATCCTACCTATATGTCTGTGGAGAATTCTTTTTCCCTTCATCAAGAATTATTGTATTAATTTTAGGTCTTTCATTTATTTTTAGCTTTTTTTTTTTTTTTTTGGTCTGTGCCACTCATGCACTGTTGGGGGAAGGAAGAGAGATTCAGTGCACAAAATTTGAGACTTTGTGACTCTTCCTTTCAGAATTGCCTCCTCTCTTGGCAGCAACCAGTGAATCTTCATATTCAGTTCTCTAATTGTCCAGGCCACAAAACTGTGGATTTTCCACTACCATCACCTCCTCACATGCTACAATGATGACATATGCTTTCAGGGTAAAATCCACAAAATTTGGAATTTACTTTGCAAAATTTCCCTCCTATGGACACGGAGCTCCACCTAAACCTGCTTACTTTCTTTTGTTCACCAGTGGTGCTGTGTGTGGTGTGTCCAAGTCTTAGAGTGGTTTTCTGCAGGGTCAGTCAGGTCTCGTCTTATTCAGTCACTAACAGACATTTAAGTCCTGCTTATACTCTTTTCTGATTACATAAGATGTCATGCTGTTTTATGTCTCAGACTTTTTTTTAAAAATGTTTTTATTGATTTTAGAGAGAGGAAAAGAGAGGGAGAGAGAGATAGAAACATCAGTGATGAAAGTCATTGACTGGCTGCCTCCTGCACGCCCCCGACTGGGGATCAAGCCCACAAGCAGAGCCTGTGCCCTGACCAGGAATCAAACTGTGATCTCCTGGCTCATGGGTCAACCTTCAACCACCAAACCACATTGGCCAGGTTATGTCTCAGGCTTTTTAAATGCTGTTTCCTTCGTCTGAAATGTCTCAGCCCTATACTTTATGTTTCTAACTTCAGCTAGTGTTCAAATATCCAATGTTTTTTTCCATCAGATTGTTCCCTCCTTTCTGTGACCAGCAGCAGCCCCCATTGCACTTCTAGCATTGTTTTATAATCAGTGATTTGCTTAGCAATTTATCCTACTAAAACAAAGGCATCTTAAAATTCAGAATCATCTTTTACTATTTCTTTATATCATCAAGGTCTATTCAAACACCTTATTCAGAAAAAAAAGTGCCTAATATAGGTTTGTTGGATGAACAAAAGGACTGTGATAAATAAAATTAAACTAAATCATTCTCCATTCCCCTTCATTGCTTCTGTTAATAAGGAACATATATGGCTTATGTCTTCCATCTGGAACTGAAGGAATTTCCAAAAATTATCACAAGAAAATGGACATAGAAACCAGGTAAATTCTAAGGTAAAATGGAATAACATTGTTAAGGTAAAGTAAAGAGAAAAAATATGGAGAGGGTGGTATTTCTGAAAGATAGTCAAAGCGTGCAAAATCATACCAAATGTCTCAACAGAGATTTCAGTTGTCAAGAGAAGTACCCCTCAGATAACTTGAAGAGCTATGCATGCTCTGATTGGTACATTACTCAACTTGGAAGGAGTAAGTCAATAAATGAATCATATGCAGAAATAAGGGTTTTTAATTACATTGTGATAAAAGTGGTTAAAATGATTTCACTTGCATTCTCTAGTAGACTTGTCTTTTCTGGTGCTGTTTAATGTTACTCAAAATATCTGACTCACAACCAGTCCTAGTCTCAGCCTTGTGCATCAGCACTGTTCTTCGTCGACTCCTCTAATTATAAATGTACTCTGAAGATTTCTATTGCCTCTAAAAATACTATACTTTTAGATGACACCTCATTTCTAATACTCTGAAATTTATTATTTGGGTTTTAATGTAATGATTAGTAAATATTATATAATAATGTAATGTGAAGTATATTTCAGGAAATCCTTCTGTCCCATTTTAAAATATAGTAAAGAAAAATGATGCATTCTAACAGAAGATATAGTTTGTGCTACATAGTATTGTAGATACAACCACCTCAATTACAATCCTACCTTTGAGTGTATTATAGTCAGTTTGGGTGATAGTATACATATATATTATATATATTTTATATATATAATATAAAATATTTTACAGTTATGGTAATAATAGCAATTATATTGGCTGAAGGATTTCATAGATTGATGGATACCATCTGTAACCTATCTATAAGGAATTTTAGCATTGTAAATCATTATTTACATCAATATTTTTAGACAAGATAAGCTATTTTTGGAGTTTAAACTTATTTATTTTTTAACATATTTCATCTATTTTTTGTGTTTTTATATTTAGAGTGATCAAAAAGTGTTAACTACATAACTTTTATATTATTTTGTTTGCAACATTAGTTCTGCTTTTGTAAGTTTTCTAAAACAATCAGAAGTGTTAACTACATAGCTTTTATGTTATAATTTTTTGCAATATTAGTTCTGCAATGAAAATTATCTGAAAAAATCAATGATCAAAATATATTATTTGAGATACAGTAGCAACTCATAGTTTCATCAACACTATTATACTTTCCCTAATAATTATAAAACTTAAAAAGTAAAAATAACTTTAAACATATATGTAAATTAGATATTCATTGAAAAAAATTATCGAGTCATAAAATATGACTGGGGTACTTTATTAGGTCCTATCATGCATAAGAATCTTAACTTGTCTATTAGGTGGACTAAAATCTATAGTAATGGTCAATAATCACACCTGGCCCAGTTTCTTAGCATATCCATGTAAGACTACATCAAAGAACTAAAATAACACTGTTGAAGATGAGGAGGCATCATACTATGTTGATATACTTATTAAAGAAAAAACAGTAAAAATGTTTTCCCAAAGAATTCAGGCATGAGGACATGTAAAAGCTTTATGTTATCTCAAGCAAGTAAATTCAAAGATTTACTCTCAATAGGTGATTTTATAAGCAATGTCATGCCAAAACTTGTTAGTTATTAAGGTGACTTATAACTAGAATCATCTGTTTTATCAAAATAAATAATTTGAAATTTATGATTTGGTGTTTGTAAGAAAGTATGTGAGTAACAGGATGTAATCTATGAGCCCACTAGAAATCTAGACTTTTTGGTGCATCCTCTGAAACCCTATTTTAAAATAGCAACCTAGGGTATATCACATAGTCAGTTTTGTTTCTTTGTAGAGAAACTGTCCTGAGAAAATGAACTTCACAAGCTGAGAGACCTGAAAACACAGTACAAAGATGGAGTGCTGCAATGTTCAAATCCCTAACTTCAGTTGTGGCTAGAGCCAACTCCACTTCTTTAGTCCAGTGGTTCACTGATCTAAGCCATTCAGTCTTCCAGTTCCTTTTGTTTTGCTAAGATGTGTTTGATTTAACTTTCTGCTATTCGAAACAGAAGTATCCCAATTAATAGGAAGGTCCCAAGAAAAGTTATACAAGTTTAACAAGATTCAACATAGCAAGTTTGCCACACCAAAGGAGAAAGCAGTGAACACAAGATGGAAAGATGAAATTATGGCATTTGTAAGCGAAGTGTCTCAGTGAGAACCAAGAAGAACAATGTTACACATAAAGTTTCTATTTTCATTGATAAAGACATGGACCACTTATTTTATTTTATTTTTTCTTAAATACTTTCCTCAATACTGTAAAGTCAGTTGGGATCACATACAAAATTTGAACATATTTTGGACACCAGAAACCTTGAGAAACATTGAAATAAACTGATGAATAGCCACTGATTGGTAGATTTATTGTTCATAGCAGTTGAACACACTCACACTAAGAGGCGAGAGAAACACTGAAATATCATTGTGCACAATGCAGGCAATCGTACAAAGTATTGATATTTCAGAAGAATGACAAAGAAAATTATTTTTATTTTGACTTAAATGCCTGGGGCAGAGTACTATCAAGTCTATTGCAATGTCATGATTTCAAGGTTCTGGAGATTACTACATTGTGATTTTCAAAGTCATTCTAGAAATAAAATGAATTAAGAAGAGCTAGGGTGAAGACAATGCAGCCATACTTAAGATTGCCTAAATTTATAAATAGTTATCAAACATTATACGAGAATTTTAAAATAAAGTATTCATATTAAAACAAAAATATTTTTAAAACTTGATTCTTAACTAAAGCAAAGTTTAAGGGTATCGTGATTTTTTTTAAATTGGGGTGACACTGGGTGACAAAATTATACAGGTTTCAGATGCACAGTGCTACAGCACATCATTTCTTCACTGTACTGTGTGTTCCCCACCCCAAGTCAAGTCTCGTCCATCACCATTTATCCCACTTACGCCTTCCTCCACCTACCTCTCCCACCCCTCCTCCAGTCAATCACAACACTGTTGTCCATGTCCCTGAGTTTCTTTTTCTTCTGTGCTCAAATGCCTTTAAAATAAAATTATCTGATAGGTCTCTGTTGGGAAGATTCAGCTTAAGAACAAAATCAGAATTGTTCTTTGATATGCTGACAGGTTATCTAGTAGGAATTGTTTTTTATGCCAAACAACTTGATCATTTTAAAGTTTACTGTTTTAATTTAGTTTCTTAAATGTTATACAGGTACTTACATGCTTTTGTTTCATGTGTTCTTAAACTGAGGTTCAGTGAAAGGTCACTGGTAAGGATTATAAACTTTAAGAGTGCCTTAGTGATGGATTTTCCTTCAGCTGCTCACCAACGGGGGAGTTCTATATCTAGAAAGAAGGGAACACTAATTAGGAGCACAGAGTCTTTCAGGGTTTCTACTGTATCTAACTCAAGCTTGGTGGGGATTAATGCAGATTCTTGCTGAAATTCCTGGATCCTAATGCATTGTTACTCAGCTTGTGCTAAAATATGGCAGAATAAACTTTAGGCAATTTTTGCAGCAAAATGCTTTGTATCCCATTATTATGTCCAGAGGGAAAATGCAGTTTTGAACGGTGGTTAATTACACATTCTGTGAAAAGCTCTGGCTAGTATCACAATTACATGCATACAAATTTATGTATGTAATTGATGTAAAGTAGTTTGAAAGTTCATGATAATATTGCTTCCACATTATATAAAATTATTAGGGAAATAGAAATAAACAAACATTCGTTTGATGTTCAAAAGAGTTCAATGTAGAGGAGATAACTAAGTGATACATTTCAGAAAATATTTTACAAACTCTATACATGTTTAAGAAAAAAACATTCAATGTCCTAAAATCATGATAGTTACATGTCAAAAAACCGAAATAAAACAGATGTATTTGCTTTTACTTAAAAACAGCACTTGCCCAGCCGTCTGTGGCTCAGTGGTTGAGCGTTGATCTAGGATCCAGGCGATCGGGGTTCGATTCCCTGCAAGGGCACATGCCCGGGTTGTGGGCTCGATCAATGACTCTCTCATCATTGATGTTTCTATCTCTCTCTTCCTCTCCTTTCCTCTCTCTGAAATCAATAAAGATATATTAAAAAACACACACACAAAAAGCACTGTTATTTTATTTGTAAATTTCAAGGAACTTCAAATGTATGCTCTGTGATCACATTTTTCTAATTTTAATACAATGTATATAAATTAAATATTCCTTCAAATTTCACTGATGCCTCAATGTGCATAGTTAAAAATGTGTCAAAAAAAATTGGCAACTTTTTTATCAGCTCGATCATGATGTTCAAACATAGAAATAAAAGTTTCTTAAAAAAATCATCTCAATAAATTCAATTAAAATATAAAATAAAAAAGTGACATAAATACGGTCTGTGATAGATCTTAAAATTTTCAGATTTAGCGTCAATATTTAAAATCTATTAAAATTAATATGTGTTAAATATCATTATATAATATTATTGTTAAATGTTATTATATAAATATATATTTTAAGTTGTACTCAAAATTTATTTCCCCCCATAGAACGTAAGCAGCATGAGGGCAAGGCTTTTGTGTGTGTGTGTGTGTGTGTGTGTGTTTTAATTGTTATATACCCAGTCCTTAGAATACTGCTTGGCACATATTGAGTACGCAATAAACATTTTTGATACAAGAAAATGTCAAAATCCACTTTTTCTGAAAAAACAAGACCTTTTGAATCTGTCTAAATATTGAATATTTATTGAATATTTATAGACTATATGTCAAGTGTAGACAAATAAATATATTTTATAACTAAATATTCATCAACCCATATGAAAAAGTATATAATCATTAAGAACAATGATATATGACTATTAAAATATAAGATATCATCAATATCCTTGTTTTTAAAGAATCTGCTTATTTTTTATTTTGCCATTAGTTGGCTTTCCAATTTTTTATTTATATCTAAAAGAAAATAATAAACATATGCAAAAATTTCTCTCCATGCCGTCTTTAGCAATATCTTAGTAGAAAACATTATGAGATTCTACAGATACAATGAAATATGTGATTCTGCTTCTGCCACATTCTCCTCCCAAATCTTGCTATTTCTTGTATGCAATTTTTAAGTTAAATAAAAAAATTCAATGTACTTATGTTGTTGCAGCAAAAAGGGGAAAAAGAATAACAGAAAATGTTTGGTGTCATTTGATGATTTATGCAATTACTATAATGTAAATTCTACTGTATGAACAAATGCTAATATATGAGTCACAACTTAAAGATATTTTCATAATTTACACAAATCACTTTCAGTTTTACATTAATTCAACACAATATGATTAATTAATATGCTTACAGTTCTCTTTCAGATAAATAAACTGAAGCAACAAGCTATTTAGGTGCATTATAAAAGTCAAATAGCATCCAACTGGTAGCAATAAATTTAGAATTTACAGATATGAGAAAGTATGACTTAAAATGATGACTATTCAACAAAATAAGTCTCACAAAATGTTAAAACAATGCACAGCTTAATAGTGCTATCAGAAAATTTCCATCTTCACTTATATATTTCATTGGGAATCTTTCTTAATAATAGGTAATCTTTAAACTATAAATATATTTTAGTTATTTCCTAATACTCTACTAAAAGAAATATAACCTCTGTTTAAAGACTCCCTCCAAAATAAAAGGGAAGTTTAATACTTCTGTCACCTTTCTTAAAATATAATAGACCAAGAAATAGGCAGAATTACAATACCAGATCCATTACCATACTATTTTAAGTAGTTTTAATACCATACCATGCTCTTTGTAAAATTATTTTTGATGTATTTTGAAATTATATCAATAAAAGAAATTAACCATATCATGATTAATATTTCTATAATATGCTAAAAGTGCTCACTTTACTAAATACAGTTTTTGTGAAGATTACATGAATACTCAGAGATAACTTATACATCATTGACCTCTTATAAATATTAGAAAGAGTTGTCAGGATTTGCTGAATCTATATTTTCTCTTACCATTTGTTTCCTACATTACTTGCACCGGACTTTCACCGAAGCCAATACATATGAACTGCTCTTGTCATGTTACCAATGTCCTCCCTGATGCTAAATCTATGCTCAGTTTTCATTTTTCAACCAATGGACCCATCAACAAGTAACCAAGTTAACCTGATTAGGCCATCAGCAAAATTCAAGCATGCTTGATCCCTTGATTCTCCAAGTGGTTAGGAAATTGTACTAGATTATGTTTTTCCAACTTGGCATCACCAGTATCCCCTCGGAAGGTCCATTCTGCATGGTGAGGAACTGCTAAGAACTATATTATCTGGCATCAATTTCCCTCTATGGTTCCAGGGATAGGATTACCAATTAGAAAAACTCACAGACTATTTGAATGGTAAAAAAAAAAAAAAAAAAAAAAAAAAAAAGGAGTTTTTTATTCTCTAATTGGAGTAACAGCCAGATGTATGGGCAGATGTAAGAGTCAGAGCCAAGTAAGTGAGCACTTGAGATTCACGTGTTTTATTGCTACAGACTGAGACAGTGGGGGTTTTATCAGCAAGTTAGTAGATTTGAAAATTTCCCAGTGAATGCTTGAAAACTATGGGGTTTAGTGTTTTAGTGTCCGTATGCCTGACCTTCTAGCTACAACTTCCCTGACCTTCAGTACTAAGTTCCTTAACCACTGTGTCCTTATTTCCATCTCACCCCAAAACACTATAGATTCTATTTTCTATATAAAATGGAGCTTTGATTTCTATGTGAAATTTCTGTTTTACTAAATGAACCCAAATCAATTCAAGGAGCCAAATAAGCATCTTCACTTTCACATGCCCAAGACAAACTCCTGCCCTTTGCTGCCCTGTCTCCGGACCCCCAACCTGCTCCTTCCAAACTATTCCCCAGCTCAGCTGATAGAAACCTTATCAGTCCAGGCAATCAGGCCACAAATCCTGAAAGTATCCTTTATTACTGCCTTTCTCACCACTAATTTTTAAATATTCATTTTGTATTCTGTGACTTTGCTAAACAAAATAAACTGATGAACAAAATAGAAACAGAGACCTGGATGCATGGAGCAGATTGACAGCTGTCAGAGTGGCGAGGGGAGGGGGCCCGGATGAAAGGTGAAGGGACAGCCAGAGAACACGTCTGCATGGCCCATGGGCACAGACAAGAGTGAGGTGAAGGCAGAGGGAAGAGGGCTGGGGCTGGGTGGGGTGGGCAAAGGGGGAGGGAAATGGGGACATCTGTAATAGTGTCAATGATAAAAATAAAGTTAAAAAAACCCTTCAAAAACCTCATTCTCAGAATCGGCCAATCACAGGTATCTTTTCTGTTAGACCATTCCATTGATGTTCACTCCCATCTGCTTGTCTCACATCCCCACAAGATTCCTTTTTATTCTAATAACCCCCCCAAAAAAGAAAAAAAAAACACCCACTTCTGTTTGATGTTGAGACATTTCAGGTACTGAGGTCAGAGTGCTCTTTCTATTGAAATAGTCTTTTCACATAAAGTCTTTCTTTACCTAGCTCTGGATTTGTTTTTTGACTCGACAGTTGGCAATAAATTCCTATGTGTGCTTTGTGACTGCAGTTTGTAAGCTCACTAATACAGGTTCTTTATTCATAGATGTGACAGCTTTGCTCAGCTCTCAGCTTTATGAAGTTTATTAGTTTTAATTATAATCATGCATGGGTTCAATCTCCATACTAGTTTTAAAATTCAATCCACTAAGCATGTATGCAGTTAAAATATACCCCAAAGCTAATGCAACTTTAATTCCAGCTTACCACTCTGGCTTTGAGTTCTCTTTTTGTTAGCACTTGAATTTCCCTCTTTCTTGTTTTTACCTAAATATTAAAATTGCTTTTGTACTCAATATTTCTATATGTTTTAGGCATACTAAAATATAAAAGAAGACATTGTAAAATATCAGTTAAGTTCACCATAATGAATGGAATTACTCCTTTGAATGTTTGTAAAATAATATATTAAACATTATATATCTGTTAAAATAATATAGTTGAGCACTGTTCATTGGCATGGCAAAAAATATAGTTCACATTGTTGTATTATTAAGTGAAAAAGTAAGTTAAAGAGTAACATTTGTAATGGAATTCCTTTTTGTCCAAATATCCTTTCATGGCATTAGCATAGATACAAATCTGGGATGAATACATACGAAACTATTAAGAATAGCTAGCTTTAGGAGGTAGAATTAGAATGGCATTAAGAGCTTTTTTTCTCAGAAAGCCTTGATTGATGGCCTTTTAGATGGTTCAAATTTTCTTTTCTTTATTTCTTTTCATTTACAAACAATGTATCAGTAAGTGATTGTGTGAGTACTTCTAAAAGATAACTTCACCCTGTTCATCTTCCCTCTTGCCATCTGGTAACCACCATGCTATTGTCTGAGAGGGTGAAGGGGTCAAATCTACAATGAGAGAAGGAGACTAGGCCTTGGGTGGTGAGCACACAATGTAGTGTACATATGATGTATTATATAATTGTGCAGTTGAAACTTTTATAATGTTATTAACCAATGTCACCCCAATGAATTTAATTTAAAAAATATAAATCCATACACAATACAGCCTAGAACATAAGATTTAGAAGGATTTTGGAAAGCTTTGTTTTCAATTTGTGCTTTCTAGAAGACTTTTTTATATTGCTGGGTGGTTGTTTTTTTTTTCCAAATTGTATTTGACATATGCATATATTTTGTGAATATTTAAGACACAGCATTAATAATTCTAAGAATCACTAAGAAACTGTATCTTAAGTATTTCCAAAACAAAATAATATATAATTATGTCATAAGTTAAAACGAAGGTTTAGCTATAATGACCCTTTTAATATTCACATTTTAAAACCTAAATAATATATATTTAATTATGTCAATACAACCACAATCATTTAGGACACAGAAAAGTAAAAAGCTGATACAACCACTTTCTAATATGCATAGTACTTAATAAAAGACAAGGATGGGAATGGAAATTAAGGTTACTGTTCCACAGTAATTCAAAACACTTTCATGTCTCTTATTACTATCTTTAGTTCAATTTCAAGAAGAAGATCTGTATTTGGAGAACACAGAGAGAGTAATTCTGATGCTGCTTCAATAGAACAATAAAAAATGTTCAAATTTTATGAATATAAGATATTTTCTAAATAATCCACAATTTTTTTATTTGCAAAATCAAATGGTATTTTTGAGAGATGGTGCCAGAATATCACGCTGAATGGCAGCAACTTTTCAAGGCCTAAGTTTCTTTATTTCCAAGCAACAGGAAGAAGTTGAAAGGTATGTTCTCTAATATCCTTTACAACAAGAGACAATGATGCTTTAGCTTCACCAAAAATATTCAATATGAATACCTACGTAAATGTAGACACATAACTAGGTGACTCTAACATAGAGGGGAAGGACAATGCAGTAGGCTAAACAGAAACGTGTCATCCAGGAAGGAAGTCAAGCAGATTGTCTTAAAGATCTATATTCTAAAAACACAGAAATTATGTGATTTATGTACTGGAAACATGCTGAGCCTAGCATATGCAGTTACACACCCTCACTTATTTTATAATATACTGTTGAGCTAAAAATAAATCCTAGAAAATGCTAGAAAAAAAATACAATAATTCAAAGTAAAAGATAACCCATGAATTCATTAGAAGAGAGAATGAATAATCCCTATGACTTAATTTGCTAGAGCTGCAGTTTAGTAAAGAACCTGTAGATGGCAAGAGGTGTGATCTAAACAAAGCTGTAAATTAGAACCCAAATCACTGCTGGAAAACATAATCCAGGACAGATTTCCCTCCCATTAGAATTACAGTAGACAAATCTGCACTTGGACCCAGGAAAATACCAGAAAGTCTGTCCAATATCTGGATGCTGGGGGTGGGAAAAGTGTCTCTTATAAAAATGTAATCCCTAAATTTGTTCGATGTACAATTGAGAGATCCAAAGTCCTACTGTGTGCATGTTGTGAGAATTCAGAGGAGGAATAAAAGCATAATCTCGTCCATTAACAGTAAAGTCACTGCAGCTCCCTACCCCCAGCAAGGAAAAAAGAAAAGTCCCCAACAGCACTCGGTGCTCTGGAAGGAAGTCAGGGATTTCAAGGGTAGAAATAGCAAAACTAACACATCCAAACTGGTTGAAGATAATTGCATTATCTAAAATTATAAATGACACAGATATCAATGATACACTGGCAGATACAACAGAAATAACAACATTGACCCATCAACAATGTAACAACTTATGATGACAGAACAATCTGAAACAGTCTATAAAATTATTTGCATCAAATTTATAATCAGACGATTAAGAAATAAAACAATAACTAAAGGAAAAGAAAACATTAATGGGCAAATTTTTTAAAGAAATAAATAGAACTGCTAGACTTTTAAAGGTGATTTTTGAAATAAAAACAAAAGTTCAATGGAGACTATAAGCAAATTTTAGAATAGAGAGGGAGAGATTTCAAGAGTACTAAAAAGTAGGAAAAAAAATTGACTAGAACAAAGCACAGGAAGGTGGACAAAAGTTTCTGTAGTATTTCATTAAACACAGTGACACTAGAGCTCTGATATAATAATATATTAGATAAAACGGGGTAACTCTCCTTTTTGGCACCAACATATGCACAATTCTAGGGCCACACTCCAGGCTCCAGCATATATAAATGATGCCACACCACAACCTACGTGATCTCATGTGGAAGACTCCTCTCCCGTTTCCTCCCTCATAAGTTATTTCTAACATATATCAGTTTATTTTCATCCAAAGTATGTAATCTTTGTACCATTAATATATTATCAAGTTATATTATAACGTGATTGCAATCCAGCTCTAAGAATTTTATCTTAGAACTCTTTATAAGAATTCTTAGCCATTCTTTTAGATGTTTTAATCCCCACTAAAAATATTTCAGTAAATTACAAGGTAGCATTAAGCTTTCGATTTTGTTGTTATTTAATTCAGAAAATAAGTATTCATTTGAGACCCTTTTTCGTTTTTAGCCAATATTTTTAGTTGGCTGCATTTATGTTTGTTGTCATATTTTCTTCTTTATCTGAAGATTTACTGAAAGAATCCCACTGCCTCTCTGTATGCGGCCCCAGGAGAAAGCAATGCTCTCTGCACCTCAAATATATAGAATCTTTTCTTTGTCAGACAGTATATTGTCTGGTATTGAGAAAATTAGCTCTCTCTTTCTGTCACTCCAGTTGTCCTTTGAATCCATTATTCTTTGAGAAAGCTCATTACCCTGAGTATTTTAATGCAATTTCAGAAGTTATAACAATAGAACCCTGCATTTGGTGTGATAGAAAGATGATCTCTGCTGCTTTCTGCTTCAGTGTCATTCCTTAAACTTAAACCTTTAAAAATGTGTTCAGCGTGGTAGGAAAGCACTTTGGAAAGAATGTTACTAATGCCTAGTAAACATCCCAATAAATAAACCTTTCCTTCTCCAGATGTGGTTTTTATCCTGCATTGCTACTTGCAGTAAACAACAGACTGGTAAAATAGACAGTATAGGTTTAATGATGAATTAAATTGCATTGCATTGACATTCTCTAAGCCAGTAAGCTCTAAATCATTGATTTTTCTCTCAGAGGTCAATGTGAAACAGCAGTTGAAAGTGACATCTCCAAATAAATTCTGATTGTTGACCCTTGCCATAAATGTCTTTCTGTATATCATTAGCTGAGGCATTAAACCTGTAAGCTTCTTCACCTGTATTACATGGTAAGAATAATGATTTTCTACCAGAAGATTATGAGAGAAATTGTTGACTATGCAACCCTTAAGACATTATAGAATATTGATTCCTAGGTTTTTTAAATGCAGGTGAAATTTATATATGCCTATTTAATGATAATTAGGAATATGTTTTGTGTCAGTGTTTACATATACAGAAAGTACTGTAAATTATGTACGTTACTGAGGATAACTCTTCTAAAACGTCAATGACTTAACTGACTTAAATGTCAGAAAACAAGCTCAGATTCCTAGGCAATATATTATAATATTTGAAATAAAATGTAATTTTCTTTGCCCTTGGGGTTTTAATTTACCTTGCAGGATTTTCGTGGTTTTTTGTGTGTGTGTTTTTTATTATCTTTACCAAAAATATAGTGGCTTGCATTGCCTAGGTCTTGAAGTGTGTACAATTTACATTCTATTGAATATTGTGGGATTTTAAAAAAATGAAGAACATGTTTATATTATTCATGTTACTATTATTTTATTTTTTAAAAATATTTCTTTATTGATTTCAGGGAGAGGAAAGGAGAGGGAGAGAAAGATATAGAAACATCAATGATGAGAGAGTCATTGATCGGCTGCCTCCTGCACGCCACCGACTGGGTATCGAGCCCGCAACCCGGGCATGCACCCTGACCGGGAATCAAACCCTGATCACCTGGATCCTAGGTCGATGCTCAATCGCTGAGCCACGGCCGGCTGGGCATGTCACTATTATTTTAATGATATGTTTGTGTGATATTGAAGCTCAGTGGTATTTTCTCTGGGACAAATCCTCTATAAACGGAAAAAATTGGGAAATCCAAACAACCTAGAGAGATTTGAACAGTGTGTTAAAATACAAAAAGAAAAGCCCTTTTGGTAGGTCAAGCAGCAGCCTGGAATCCCATTTCCTAGCTTTGTCTTAAGGAAAAAAGACCAGAGGAGGATGGTTACTTCTCTTCTTCTAGGGTATATTTTTGTCTAAGGCCTATAAGGCAGAAAGAATGTATATTTGATAAGAGCGGGTGTTCCATTCATTGTCTTCAGGCTCCATTTTTGTCACTAGGCTAAACCCTGATGGCACCAGGGCTATGTGGTGCAAAAATGTCAAGTAAGAGAAAGTAGGTGATTATGGCTCCTGTATTAGGTGATCCAAAAGTGAAAATGGTAAAATGAAATAGAGATGGTGGGATAGCCATTCTAGAATCCACCTTTCCATTGGTGCTTACTCTGCTCATGTCCTGTTGCTTCCTGAAGACCCATATGCCTCTGACCACATGGGGAGCAGAGGAAGCTTCAGGTAGAGAAAAAGAAGATCCATAATTATCTCTAAAAATGTTGAAATAAATTCAGACCAATAATGACAAAAAGCTGAGCCAACCTCTGACTAAATATGAAACTTGATGGAAGGGGCAATAAATTGAGCATAATTTTCAGAGGAAGAATTCAGAAGTTAATTCCCACGTCAAAAATCCATCTCTTTAACATCACTTTTATATGGCTGCAACTAAAAAAAAAAAATGTAGAAACAGCTTCAGCACCCAGTTACTGAGTACAGTCATTTTGGAAAGCATGAACCAATCAAATGGGATTTCTCTAATCATTACTTCAATAAGAACAAGCCAGTTAGAGGGACAAACATTTATTTTGTAGAACTGGATACTCAGTGCAACCAGCAAGCCAGTAATACCGCCAATGCCATTTCCACCGAGATTACCTTATATCATGATGCCTACTTATCCTTATTTTTGCAAACATCAAGCACTGTTTATGGTACAATGAAAAGTTTAATTTGTTATAAACAAACATGCAGTTAGAAAACAGAATTAAGCCTTCTTCCAAAACAGTTGCTATAATTGTACTTGAAGGAATAGATGCTAAACTATATCAGCTTTGAACAGTTCTGGAAGATGAAGAATTTTAGGCATGGTTAGTAAAATATGGGTTTGAAGAAATAAAAATAAAATGAGCAGCCCTAATTATTGGTTATAAAAAGAAGAGAGAAAAAAGAGAGAGAGAGAAGAGAAGGAGAGACTGGGAAGGAAGGAAGGAAGGAAGGAAGGAAGGAAGGAAGGAAGGAAGGAAGGAAGGAAGGAAGGAAGGAAGGAAGGAAGGAAGGAAGGAAGGAAGGAAGGAAGGAAGGAAGGGAGGGAGGGAGGGAGGGAGGGAGGGAGGGAGGGAGGGAGGGAGGGAGGGAGGGAGGGAGGGAGGGAGGGAGGAATCCATCTATACTCTGCTTTCTCGTAAGCCATTTTTGAGAGCCAACGATGAAACCCTAAATCTATTAACAAATTTTGATAAAATTTTAGAATGTGGAATACAAATGTATTTTTCCAGATTAAAAAGGTAGCTGTGTTCCCTTACATAATCAGAAAACAGACATGATCAACTTATTGCCATTCATGGCAGGCCATGGAGAAAATGGTTGCGTTGACACCTTAAGTATACTCATGGTTCAGCAAAAAATAAAACACAATAGAATCTATGTTATACAAAATGAACTTTTAGCATTATATATGACCAGATCATGTAACTCTGGTACAGCAAGAAAACATGATCCTGGAACCTAGAAGAGCTGTCCACATAGGGTGGTATAAAAGGAATGAAATTATTCTCACTTTTGACAAAAAATGTAGATCCTTGAACACTAAATTCCTGCAGCAGCTTTCTTCCCCTCTACACATACCCCCCAGCATAAAATGTGATGAAAACTGCAAATTGTGCTTCGAAACTTTCTTAACTAGCATGATTTTTGCTCCGCTAAATTTTTTTACGCTGCTGGAGCCACTGGATTTCAGGTATGCTTCTATGAGAAACAAGTGAGGCACTAAAGAATTTGCTCCACTCAAACCAATATTATCATTTATCAAAAGAGGTCCTCTAACTTACAATACATAAGGGGTTAAACTAGCAATATTCATGAGCTACATTGTTGTTTTGCAAAATTATTCACATGGGACATGAATAAGTTTTAAAAATTATGATTCTCATTTAATCATAAATTATTTTGTGTGTTCACTATATATCAGGAAAATTAAAGCAATGGGAGAGATATGTGCAAATACCCTAGGCTGTAGAGACAGGGGACCGCACAGTACCAGTTAGATTGCACTGTAGATAACACAATTATAAGGTGAACTAAGCTTCAAGTCTATGTCTTCTTAATACCTGAAGCTATGCTTTTTTTAAAATATGTGACAGCGAGTCCTTAGTGCTATTTTGTTCCTAAGGTCTATTGTGGAAATAGGAGCACTTTTTTCCCAGATCACTGTAGCGGTGGGATGTGTGATTCTGAAGGAAGATAAGACTGACCTGATTAGTATTATTTCTTTATCCATCACCTTTCACCTGGCATGTATTGAGTGCTGGTGGAGAGAGAGCCATTTCTATATTTATTTGTTTAAATATGTTTCCTTGATGCATTTATCTATTTAGTTTTATTTATTTAATAAATATTTATTGAGCACCTACTATTTGCCCGATATTATTCTAGACAATTGGAATAAAGCAATGACTAATAGACTCATAGAATGTACATCTGAGCTAGTTCCACAGTTCCATCTGTGCTGCATCTGTGTTAAACTATAGGTTTCAAAAGCTGGCATAATATTTTACTCCCATTTGCGCACCTTTGAACAACGCTGAATTTCCTCATTAGCAAAATGATCATAAGGAAAGACTTCAGGGTAAGGTTAGTGAGACACAGTGGGCTCACAATTTAAATGGCCTCATTTATACCTGCTTTCTAATTGTGCTAGTCACGTTTGATATCCTGAAATATGTGGGCCTGCAATAAATGGTACTCCTTTTTATATTAAATATTATTATGAACAAGTATACAAAATTAAACCAGAGCCTAAACTCACGGTTTTCTAAGAAATGTACAGTCTTTGCATTATATGTGATTTTAAATACATACTTTATAGAGTCTTAAGTAAGCTAGAAAGAGAAAACATTTTAAATTGCTCGTGGAGCCCAGCCGGGTGTGGCTCAGCGGTTGAGCGTCGACCTGGGATCCAGGTGATCAGGGTTCGATTCCCGGTCAGGGCATATGCCTAGTTGTGGGCTTGATCAATGACTCTCTCATCATTGATGTTTTTGTCTCTCTCTCCATCTCCTTTCCTCTCTCTGGAATCAATAAAGATATAAATAAATAAATAAATAAATAAATAAATAAATAAATAAATAAATACAAACACTTGGAGCCTGAGAAATCCCACTGGAAAATAGAAGCTTCATAATCAAAACTGTACTTTCTACCTGAACAACTTCAAGTTAACAAAATAATATCATTGTTTATATATTTTCAGAAATGGCTACATTTGTTATGTTATTACAAAATGTGAGAGACTGCATTAAATATGGTAGCTGCTAATGTAAGCCAATGGCATGTATATATTTTTTCTTTTTTTCTCTTAGGAGATCTTGCCTGATGTATTGTGTTACTGTTTTTTCTCTATATTATACTTTTGAAGATTTGCAGCTGAGAATCAGATTCTAGTCACCTAACTTTCCATTATCATTCTAGTCCATTCTGAATTTATAGAAGTGGTCACCTGAAAAGCCATAGATGCAAATAATTTATACTGTATTACATTAGAGAGAAATTATGTGGTATTAAGTATCTTTTGAAACTTGAATGAAAAAATATGAGATGAATGAGTTATTATATAGTTTTTTACATGTGCCAAACTTTCTCAGTCAATCATCAAGATACAATTTAAAACAGATTTTTGCATCATGAAATAGTCTAGTTTTCTTCTGTTAGCAAGTTGCCTGATGAAGTAATACTTTCTAAAAAAACTCTTCAAACAAGAGGCCGTCTCAACTTGATTGGCTTACTCAGCCAGCCCTCTTCCTGACAGAATAAAAAACATAATAATGACAACCATATCATAATTAATTCTGTCACTAATTCATCCCAAAGTTATAGAAAACTTTTAATCCTCACTATATAAGAAGTTGCAATTGGCTTTTTTTTCTTTTTTCTTTCTTATAGGGATTTTTATTTGCAAACAATTTTACATCACTTGGTGTTTCCAAAAGTTTTTCATTATTACATAAAATTATATTTTAGTTCTCTTTCAACAAAATAAAAATATCCAATAAGTAATATTATCACAGTCTCATGAACTCAATAGTTATAATACACATTTGGTTACCATCTGTCTCTTTAATATCAGGGAGTCACACATAGGATAGTGATTCTGTCGTTAAGGTGTTTCTTAAATTCATGGATCCCTCTGGTGGTGGTGGATTTTTTTATAGGTCTCTCCATGAATAAATGGCTTATCTTCCATAGTTTTGAGACAGTTGGCATAGCATATTTTTATGACCTTTAATGGTTAATATTTTTGTGCCTTTATATTTAAAGTGATTTCTTAGAAGCTGCATGTACTGGGTATAGTATTTCTATATAATTTGACACTATATCTCTTCTAATTGGAGTGTTTAGAATATTTTAATATAATGTTAATACTCTATTGGTATATTTAGCTTGAAGTCTATCACCGTGCTAATTATTTTCTATCTGGTCCATCTGTTCTTCTACCCCTTTCTCCCTTATCCCTTCTTGCTTTTCCATTGATGGAATTTTATTACTGTTCCATTTTATCTTCACTATTGACTCATTTAAAATTCATTTTTATGTCTTTATTGACCTAAGGTTTGAAATATATTTTTACTTATTACAGTATGCCTACAAATGGCATATACCATTTCATATACAGTGTAAAATCCCAAGTATTTATTTTAAAAAATAGGTTTTTAAAACATACATTTCATATAAAGCCTAGCATTTATTAGTTGCAACACAAAACATTTAATGGGAAGGAAAAAATCACCTGAAGTATATTGCTATGCTTACATTTTCCAACAACAGTGAAGGCTTAACAATCTAACACTCATTTTTTTCAAAATCTACTTGCAGGTTATTTGCCAAGGCAGCAACAGTTTCCATGGGAATGGAATCAAGTACCCTCAACAAGAGGTTTCTGAAATCTGTTAAATTTCAATGACTGAAACTTAGCACTCCTCTAATAGCATAATCTAATTACGAAGTGCTAAATTCAGCAACAATTTCTCAAACATACTCCTAGAGTGACTGTCATGAGGCTCTAAATGGTTACTACCGGAGATAAAAAAATTACAGGCCAGTGTTTGAAACTGTTCCAGTGAAAATTGTGCATCTGTAACCGTGTAAAAAATGACCATGTTATAGAATTCATAGCTCAGTTGTATGTTTGAATAAGCACTTTTAAAGTAGTATCACTCTTCAGCAATAAGGGTGAAGCAATTGAATTCTCCGTGGAAGCTTAGACATACAAGGCCTGTTATTTGTCATCACAATATTGGCTTTCAGGTTTAGGAGCCAAATCCTCTTATTTACCAAAATGCATACTTCGAATGTGATCAAATTATCGTAGAAATAGTAAATTTGTATTAATCTGCTTTCACTTCACATTGTATTACTATATAAGGCATCAAACTCCCCCTTGCCTGAAATATTTTATTTACCAACATGGAGTAATTTTAGTTCATGTTTTATTTTTTTCTTGGGTGAAAAAAATGTCTTAAAAATACTTTACATGCTCTAATATAGTAGAGTTTATCCAGATGGACAAAATAAATTATGCATCAGTTAGCCAAATTTCAGTCATAAGAACCTATATCAAGATATTTGGCTGCATTATCTAGTTAATTAATAAAAAATTCTCTTTTATTTTGCTTGAAAACTTTGTGGGGGGAATAAATTAACAAAACCCTCAATATATTTCTTTAGAGAGAGTCAAAAGGTATAAATTAATCTGTCCCTTCCTATTTTGAGAGTGAATACCATTTGTTTACTCCTATCTCATGTTTGTGGCTCAGGTACAGTGCATCTGAATCCAGTACTCAGTTCTGACCACCAAGTGTTAGACAATAAAATGAAGGAGCTGATATATATTCAGTGGGTTAGAAGAATATTTTAAATATCTAAAATAAATGTCAGTTATTAAATGATTGAAATAAATAGGTGATTACTAAAAAAGTAAAACATTGGTAAAACACTATGTTTAAGTCAAACGTTATTTCATTAGTAAAGTCATCTCCAACTTCCTCGGAAGTACTTTGATAATATTCATCACATTACAAGATATCTAAACAACTGTCTTTTCAGTTATAACACTATTTATTTATCTAGTCATGGGCATGTTACATAAAAAAGTGCGTTCAAAAGTTCACAGTGCACAAAAATTAAGAACACTGGTGTATTCCTTCCACTTCTGTTTTCCTGTCACCCACTTTCCTTTTCCTGTGGCAATTAGGTTACTAATTTCTTATGTATTCTACCCTATTCTACATATATACACATCACATACCTATGTATCTATATTCATTTTTCATCACCCATGCTATCATGCACACTTCTATGGCTATAATATTTTATTTACCTGAAAATTATTCTATAAGACAAAAATGTAGAGCTTTCTCCCATTTAACACTTGTCTAATACTTCAATGCAAATTCATCTTCTTTACCAATGAACATTTAGCATTTTTCATTTTTTGGTGCAGTGCACAAATAGATTATATCTTTAAAATAAATTATTGTACTATTATAGCATATTGTATTTTGAAAAAATGTTCATAAGCAATATTTATGTTCCTACATGCTCTTTGAGAATGTGCTATACCCGTCAAGAAGTGTAGTCTACTTGCCTTCTGCTTGCAATTGGCTGTGAACTTGTGAATGCATTGAAAAAGCAGAATTTGATTGAAGTAATAATGTAGTTTATAATGTTAAGTCATACAAAGTCATGAAGCTTTAGGCTGGCTCCATCTATCTTGAGACACTTACTCATGGAATGCATTTGCCATAGTGTAACAAAATTTAGCAACATAAGAGAGGCCACATGTAGACATTCTGGTTGAGACCCCCATTTATCAGCTCACAGCCCATATCAGCCTAAAGCTACTATCAATGGCGAAGATGTGAGAAAGCCTTTTGATAATTCTAGCCCTAGCCTGTGAGCCACCTGAGCTGAATCCAAGTTGAATAAAGGTGAGATATACCGAGCTTTAATCAAATTAAATATTCATGTTCAAGATAAATGCCATCATTGATGTCACTGAAATATGTTGCAAGGATATGTATGTGGTATATGTTTGTGATATACATGTACATGCAAGCTACCTGGCATAGTTTTCTGTCTCCACCAGACTATACACCATTGGGAAAGTACTGGATTTTCTATGTTTTATTGACCAGATGCATATTAATATCCATACAATCATGTATACATTTATATTAATTGAATAAACTGTAGAAAAGGAAAACCTTGGATACCCTGGCTTTACTTCTTGTTTTCCAATTTTATTCATTTCTATAAATATATTTAGGAGTAAACATTCTTTTAGATTAATATTAAACATATTTTATAATGGGTTTCTTAATTCATTTAAAATAATATTAAAGACCACAAGCTAAAAATTTGAAAGTGGGTCAAAAATGGGGAAATCATTAAGTTTGTGATCATTCTAACATCATATTTTCTGTCTATTTCATTCACCAAGATGGGGATTGAGCCATGGGAGGAAGCAAACCATTTTTCTCTCCTTAACTGTCCATCCTTGTTACCTGATAGGTGTGCTTGCCAGAATTAATTCACAAGGATGGCACTGGAAACATTATGCAAATTCCATCGGCGGCTCTTTGTAACTAAATTGATAGCTATACAATATCGTTTAAGTGTCCAATTCCCCAAATGAAAATATGCCATAATTTATTTAGACTTCAGAAGCATGGAAATATTGCACCAAGCATTTTTGCATGAAAAAGGCTCCACAGAAAACCTATGATTTGCTTCAAAAAGCAGCATCTTTTTATGGTGGTCTAAAAGCAGTTTTGACCAAAATGTTATATTTGATATCATTGCATGTGTACATTTGTTTTGTATTGTTCTGACAACCATAATGATGTTTATACAAGCCAAGAAAATCCCAATTTTCATGCGAAAGTCACATTAATTCTATAGGCATGCTTTCTGGAACATAGCTATGATAAATCAGTGGCAGTGGCCATATGTCCTATTAACAATATTCCTATGTTTATTTGCTGTGAGCTCATTTAAAATTCCATTTTTCAAGTGGTTTTGTATAAATTTATAAGGTGTGTTTTATTGTTTTCTAGAACATTATGTTTAGAGATACTATTTTGTGCTGTGATTATAAGATGAACTGAATCATGTTAAAGTATTAAACTGTAATTCTCTTCTAATTTTAAATATTATTTTTTCTTATTTTTTTCTCTAAATATTTCCTCTCCCTATCTTTTTTCTTTCAAGGACCTGTGGAGTGATGAGGCAAAATTAGAGCAGGAATCTGATTTCCTCTCTAATTTTTTTCTATTAATTATACATTGTTCTGCCAGTGCTGTTGCTTCTACCTTCATTGACCCTATATATCTTCACTCACACTTTATATATACTTTCTTCTAAGCTCAAATATCTTTTTCTAAATACAAATGAAATTTCACCTTCTAGATTTGAAGATTGATGGAAGTAATAAATATAAAACAATAGTAATAATATTTATTATATGTGTTAGGTGCACGTTTATTAAATGTTTCATATGCAAAATTTCACTGAGTCCCGACCTCAACCATATGATCTAGGTATCATTGTCAACCTCATTAATAAACATATTTAGTAAAGCTGAATAACTTGTCCATGGTTATGCAGCAGCAGTAACTCTGGCACTTGGCTTTAAATCTGTAATGTTAACCAACATTGTCTCCTGTACATATCACTTTATACTCTAATTCTTTTGTGAATATATTGTCTAGCTATAATCTTGAAGTTCTGTAGTGGGTGGATAATAAATATTAGGTGAATTAATATAGATTAAACAGTTAAATATTTTCCCATATATGACATGCTTGTAGGTAATGATTTCTTAGAAGTGCTCTCTCTGTGTTAAGGGACTTAGTAAATCTTACTTAGAAAGCTTAACATTTGGGTAGAAAGTCTGTCACTGAATTGATCACACCTCTATCATGGGCTCATATCCATGTCCAAGAGAAATAATGATGAAATGAATGTATAAATAAAAGCTAAAAATATTTCAACAAAATGTCAGCAGTTGTTATGAGTGGGGAGACCGCATCAGATCCACTGGTTGCCAGGACTGGGCTTCATGCAACATCATGAGAAAAGGAAACTTCTGAGACTGGCACAGGAGGGTGAGATATTGTGGAAAACTTTATTTCTATGGAATCAAACCTCTGAGTTTCCAAGTTCCCCTCTCCTGCCATTCCACCAAGAAAGAAGTCCCATTTTGTTTTCAGCAGAGCTAAAATCAAAGCCAGTGTCCAGAGTTTTGGGCCCTTGTTGGAGAAGTCCAATCCAGCATCAAGCTAGCTTAGTTGGTGTTTCTTCTGTAGTCCATCAGTCCATTGAGTGTGGGGTCCATGAGGCTATGGAGGGAATACGGGTGAGTGCAAAGCCAAGGGAACCAGAGAGCCAAAAGCAAGCCGTGAGCCAAGAGAAAGAGATCCTTTGTCTGTGGGGTCATGTATTTCCAAGTTTTCTTAAGCTTACAATGGCCCTACCTACTCTACCCAATCCATGGCTTCCCAAGCTTGACTGACAGGTACTTGCCCTGTGTCACCTTGACTCATTACACATATGCCCATCTTTTCCTCTTTGGACCCCTTTCCTCAGTGACCTGCAAGGAGTGGGCTGGTGGTACCCGGGGGAGTGTGAAATTGCAGCTTCCTGGTTGCCAAATGGCCGTGCTTATAATGTCTGGCCTCCCTTTTGCTCCTTTCCTATTATTAATAACTAGCTAATTACAATGGTATCAGTTGTATAAGCAGGTTTTTCAATACTTATATAACAATGCTTGCAACTGTGATAAGCAAAGATATCCACAGCCTTACATATAACTTAAAAGTTTCACAATTATAGGTGCCCTTGAGATAGAGCACCCTCTGGGCTACAAAAGCAGGAGCTTTATGATGGCAAATTTCAAAGAATGAGTGAGCAGATAACATCCTGTTAGAAACAATGTTCTGGAAACTGACAGAACTATATGCACAGAAATTTGAGGAAGCTGAGAATTCTGTAAGACAGAGTTGGTGGTGAGAGTTGAGAGAGCTGCCTTTTTTTCTCTACAATCATTGTAATCCATTTTCCCTGCACTTGAGAAAATACAAGTTGTAGAATAAATGGGAATTTTTAAAAATCTTCTAACAGTTTTATTGAGGTATAATTGACATACAATAAACTACAGATTTTAAAACATACAATTGGATGTTTTGACAGATGTGAGTGGGAAATTTTGACAGATGTGAATGGTAAAACATCTACCACATAGATATTAGAAGAGCTGAAATTTTAAGTGACCTACTTTGGACTAAAAAATGCCAAGCAATAAAGTCTGAGACTCAAATAAAAATTAAAATGATGACAGATACTTTTATTCCCTAGGATTCTTTAAAAATTTATTTTAATTAAAAATATAAAATATGTCTAAAGATCTTGTGTTTTTTATCCATACAACAAATTTATCTGCCTTGCAATAGTTTACATAACTTGTTTTGAGAACTCTCTAGTTATTTGGCCAATTCATTATTTAACAATTCTCTAGAGTTTCTTAGTGAAATAGTGTTTCTTCATTGTTAATATAAATTTCTACCTTTAGACAATAGGACTTCTATGATATCAACAAAGACCAACTTTTATTTCCAGAAAATGGAATGTCTAGAAAAAAAACTTTGAGAATTATTTTTGTTCATTTTCACATTACATAAGCTAACATCTGATACTTTTATGCCACTTAAATTGCCTTATTTGAGTTAGAATACATTAAAAAAATTAATATCCAAGTAATTTTACAAATGAATTTGGAAACTTTGATGGTATTTCAAGAGCATGGGGTCAACAATAACAGTCTTTAAATGCAATGCTATATTTAAATTTATATAATTAATTGCATGTGGAATCTAAGGAAGAGGTTGATAAATTGCAAAGCCCTAAATCATAAGCCATGTAAATGGCATATCTTTTAATCAAACTCCTTTTTGACTCTTGCACTCATCATGGTTCTCAGATAGCTCTTTGTTAATCTGCTTTTGCAATTACCTCTTTATATAATATAGGGAAAATCATTCTAAACTGTAGTTTCTGCATATATAAAAAATATTTTTGTTGTTGTCTTTTAATGCCATTTATAACTCTGGAAAAAATACTAAAAATGACAATGATTTCTTTATATTTCTCTTTGTTTACATGCATTAGCAAAACCATATTAAAATGAAGGGTTTGCCACATAGGTGATAACCATATGTTAATTCATTTATAGGTTAAAAAGCCATAACAAGACCAATGAAATAGAGAGTTCAATGGAAGTAAAGGGATTCAGAGGAACAAAGCAAAACATTTTCAGAGCTCAGGTGTATAATTCTGTTACTAGAATTGAGAGTAAGTGACCAACCAAAAAAAAAGTAAAAAGCATTTCATGTGCTTTGCTGGAAAGCATCTTTCTCAATGAGCATCGCTTATTTTGCTTTCTACACTTAGCATTGTTCTTAATATCTAAGTCTTAAACACTTTACTAGAGGTAATATTTATAGACCAAGGTTCATTTTTGAAATGATCTCACATATTTTATCTAATTTAATTCTATTATAATACTCTGAGTTAACCTGAAAATGGTTTAACTCCATTTTGCAGAAGCCAAATTTGATATGCTAAAGAGAATATATGTAAAATAGTCACTGCTGTTTAGTGAAAGATCTTCAGGTAAAAAGTGTGTCTTACAGATACTGACAAACTCCTCTCAAAAAAACCAAACAAATTGAAATGATTTCTCTTGTTGAGTGATGGCTCAGTATTTGATGACTATGACTAACAATGTACTTTTACAATTCAAATCAGCTGTCACATAGTTAGCTTTGTGCAGTCAAAAATCTTTTCCTAAATAAAATTAAATGAAACATTTATTGTTAATATAGGATGTTTTTATAGCAACTACCTTTTAAGTTTTATGTTTATGACTATGATTGCTATGCATACATAATGCATGTGTACATTGTTATTCATTTATGAATATAGAATCCTTATACTTTGCCATTTAGAATATAATGACTACGTAAAACAACAATCTCAGCCGAGTATTTGAGAAAGCTAAATTTAAAATAACAAAGCCTTGATTTAACAAATTGAACTTTAAACTGGTTAATATATAAGTTTAAAGGATGATTAAGAGACTCAGAGAGTAGTTTGAATTTAGGAAATAACTTGCTCTATATGATATTTATCATTTTGAGATCTTTGATAGTTTAGTCTGATAGATAATTCGCCTGGTGAGGGAAGTATTCATTCACTATTTTCAGTGGAAGGATCATCCACTATTATTTCTCACTCAGGATAGCCATACTTCCCCTACTTTTCATTTACACCATTTCAGTGACTGATATGACTAGAACATTTTCCTCTCTTGTTATATCAGCTAAAACGTGATCAAATGAATGCATAACTGGCTGGTAAAGATATCTGGGGCTCTCTCTTTAAGGTCACCAGCAGGATTGAGTGTTGTAACATTGCCATGCAAGGATTTATAATCTAGAATACACATATCCACAAACAGCTTAAATCCCTGCTGTGCTTGCAATGAACATTTAACATATTTGCTGCATTTACAGTAGGACTATAATCAGAGCTGTCGATGCTGAATTACCAGTGCTTTACAGTTAGGAAATATTTACTTTATCATAGGTGAAAAGCATAATTAAGGATGTGTGCAGAAAATGGATCCCTTGCCCACTCTTTTTTTTAAATTAATTAATTTATTTATTTTTTAATATATCTTTATTGATTTCAGAGGGAGGAAGGGAGAGGGAGAGAGAGATAGAAACATCAATGATGAGAGAGTCATTGATCGGCTGCAGCCCACAACATGGGCATGTGCCCTGACCGGGAATCGAACCCCGATCGCCTGGATCCTAGGTCGATGCTCAACCGCTGAGCCACGCCAGGCCGGGCCCTAGCTCACTCTTAATAGAAACGAGACATTGTACATAAGCTTTGGAAGAAGGCTATCTGTGTAAAAAGTTGGTGCCGAACTATTTCAATTTAGGCTTGTCAATGAGCTGAATGTCATTTTTTTCACTTGCAAAAAGAATAATTCCAACAAGATTATTTCTAAAATCTAATCAAATTCTAAATTTTAATAACTGCTGTGTCTTAAATTTAATATTGTAAAATGAGTTACTTGTTTCCAATTATTTTTTCTTTGAGTGTTCGATGTACTTTAATAAATGTTGTAGAACATTATATGATGATATTAAAAATGTATTTTGTCGTTTTTATTGAGTTTAAGATCAAGAATTACAACAAAACTTTTGCTTCAAATGGTCATGATAATTGTGGCCATTCATTCTCATTTATGTGTCAAAATTTCTACCATTCACTTATATACACAATAGAAAAATCAATAAGTAGATAACCAAGGTTATTTTTAAAATACTAGAAAGCATTTGTTATATCATATAGGTTTTTAGTATAAATGCCTGTATTTGCACTCAGATGGTCTAGCCAAAGAAAAGAACAGGCTCTGTTGCTCTTGATATAACAAATGTTTAAAATATTCTTAGGATTTCTAATGTTGTAGGCATGTGTGGGTTTTGGATCAGTAAATGGGTGGTAAATAATTAACATTTTAAAACAGGTGACAGTCAGTATATTTAAGATTGACTCATATAATGTATTTTGATGATTTGATTTATTTTTGTTCATTTTGTAAGATTTTAATATTAAAAAGATTTGGTCCAAATTTCTTTTTCTTATATAAATATTAACTGAATCAGGTGGAACTAAAAGGAGCATAGGACTTCAGGACTATATATTTTTCCATAGCTCTACAATGTTCCAAATCAATTCACTACCAAAGCAAGGACTAGTAAACCTGAATTACATATCCATCTCTCCTGTTAACCTTCTGAATGACCTATAATTTTGATTTAATTAGATAAACAGCATAATATCTTGAATATGGAAAGTAGAAAATAAAGGCTCTCTATTAATTAAACAGATAACTTCATAATGTCAGCACAGAAAATGTTTTTCATGGTTCTTTCTAAGTTATTAATTATTTATTCATCTTTTAGAGCACATTTCTGTGGCATTTCCCTCTCACAAGTGAATTCTAGATTCCATGCAGATTCTTACAGAATGCTAAGTGAACACAGGTTCATTTGGATTTGATTTTCCCTTTAAGACTCCTCTAATTTCTATCATTGAGATAGTAAGAAATCCATGATCACAGCACTGAAGGAGTTGGTGATGTCAGATGTAAATCCAAAGGCCTATAAAGGCAGTGCAGTAACTATATAAGTAAATCAAGCAGTCAGACATCAGAAAATAGGGATGGGTGGGTTCTGTGATAAAAATATGGTCCGTGGTCTCCTTAATTCTCCCCCTTCACTTCACTGTATTTTAGCTGGGCTTCCAAATGCCAGCATTTGATTCCTTTTGTCTGACGGCTTTCTCTGGCTATGTTTAGCATGCCCTGGTCAACCGGATGTGCTAAGATTAAGCTTCCCTTGGAAAATCCCTGAGTCAAGGAATGATGAGCATTTGCCTACCAATTTTCCAGCCCCTTATCGCGTGGGAGGTGTAACTCTGAGGTGCTTGTTTTATACTTGCTCCCAAATTTGCCGGCAGGATTATATCCTCCCGGCAATAGCTTACTTGACACCGCACCTGATGCTGGTTCTCTTCTCTGTCTCACTTTCACATTCCTTGCCAAAATGTCCTGGGTCACCACCCAAGGAAACTACTTGCATTCGAGCATTTGCTTCAGGTATGCTTGCAGGGGAACTGAAAACCAAAATGTCTGTCTGAATGAGTTCAAATAGAAATAAATAAACAAAAACCTATAAAGGGCAAGATAAAATACACCCATATCTCCTTACCGTCATTTTACAACCCTTTCTACATCTTTACTGACACCCTTTGGTCATGACCTACAATACAGTTTAGTCAGAAGCCTTTAATTCCATTCTTAACTGCAGTCACAGGAGAGGTGTCAAGCAAATTAGCCCACTCTTTTTTTTTTTCACCTGTATGACTCAATTCCTAGAAATAAAGCAATTAATGAAACTGCTATGAATTTTAATTTATAAGTCCTAGAAGCAAGAAATATTTCCTCCTCATAATTTTGATAAATTGAATTGATCTTTATTTCAAGCCTTTATTTTCAACAGGGGAACGGGACATTTAACCGGCACCATTAACATTAGTGTCCTTTAGCCATGAGGCCAGAATCTGGTTTCTGGGAGTGACCTTCAGTGGTGACTTTAACAGTTACTGATAGCATGCCCCTGGCTGCAGCCGACGCTCCCTTCGGGTCTCCTGCTGTTCCTCCCCTGTCTTGCCAAACTGCTTGCAAAGCCCAGAACTCTAGAGCCCTCCCAGTGCCACAAAGACACTTGAGATGCAGCCTGGTATTCAGAGAACAGCTGACAACCAGGGACCAGTCCTACAGGGCTCTGGAGTGTTTACTGAAGATTCCCTTTGGTCTGAGAAAACATCAAACTGTCCTTCAGATGTTTTCTCCTCCCTCTTCCTCCCTCCCCCCTCCTCTCCTTTTTCATGTTTGTCCTTCCTCAGCCCCCCTCCCCTCCCATCTCCCCCAGCCCTTGCTTCCATCATTACCTTCCCTCTCATTTCAGGTCCCCTCAAAATGCTTATGGTTAGGAAGAAAAAGACAAACGAGAAAGTACCTTAAAATACATGTTTTTGCATTCCATGTGTCCACAAACTTGCCCCAAATTAAGAAGCATGTTTCCTGGGCAGGTGGCTAAGTTGGTTGGAGCATCATCCCGTTCAACAAAATGTTGCAGGTTCGACTCCTGGTCAGGGTGCACATCTAGGCTGTGGGCTGGATCCCTGGTCGGGTGAGAGAGGAGACAGCCGATCGATGTTTCTCTCTCACGTCAATGTTTCTCCCTCTCTCTCTCCCTCTCTCTCTAAATATCAATAAAAAAAGAAAACATAACTTCAGGTGAGGATTTTTTAAAAATAGTTAAGAAGCATAGAGCTTGTTAGTAGGTTTACCAACAGGTAAAAATAATAGCAAAAAGAAAACCTTGTTTCATATCTCAACATTCTTCTTCATTATAAAGTTAAATGAAACCCGATCTATAGTAGAAATTAGCTTTTGAATTCAATACTATGTAGCAGTGGAAGCCAAAGTGGGGTTATTTTGCTAATATATTGTTATTTTGCAATTAAGAATTGATATTTCTGTTTAGTTTTTATCTTATCATTTTTATGTTTTTTAACAAATCTGTATGATAGTATGCATTCTAATTTGGGACAGTATTCTGAGGAAACATGTTCAACATTTTTGTTACTGCTAGAAAATACTAAAAAGTAGAGACAAATCTTCAGAAGCCTTAGAAGCTTAATTTTCCCACCATTGCTTACCCCAGGTCTTACTTATACTGAACACAAGACCATAATTTGAGCTTCACTATCTGCAAGCAGATATCTATGATTTTTAATTTTCTGTAGGTAGGTCTTCAAATATGTACCTTAACCAGCTACCATGACATCCCAGTTCCTCTACAATGGTGAGCAATTGCAACCAGACCCTTATTTTCACCAGAGCATGCTGATGCTTTTGTCACAATATTTTTAATTCATTTTTTGTTAATGTTTTGCTGAGCACATTCATGGGTTAATCCTTCAGAAGTATATGTAGATATAATCATATTTCACATGATATACATGTGTCTATATACATAGAATTATGTTTCTTTTTTCATGAACTTCTCATTAGAACTCATTCCTTCATTTGGTTTCCAGTTTATCACATTGAATTTGTTTTCCTCCTATCTCTATACAGTTTTCCTCAGTAAGTTCTGCTGGATTCCCCTCATCTAAATATTCCAATATCTTAATATTTGAGTCAGTGCAGTCTTTCTATCTATATTTACTCCTTTGGTGATGTCATACAGTTTCATTGTTTCCATAGTTTTAAATACCATATACATACTTATAGTAATTAGTCACAAATTTCTATTTCTAGCCTAGATCTCTCCTTCGAACAATAAACTTGTGAATCCCAATGAATGTCAAACAAGTATCAAAAATTTAATGCACTCAGAGATGATCTGATATTTCCCCCTACAGCTGCTCTTTTGAGTCTTCCACATTTTTCTGAATGTTACACCTGATCTTCTAGTAGCTCAGATCTCATATTTGAAAGTATTGCAACACTTCCCTAATGTCTCCTATTCTCCTGTACTTTTCTCCTTTGCTTTTATGACCACATTATATGTTGTACATTTCATGTATTTATTTTAATTACTTTCAACCTCCTTCTGTAGAAAGTACACTCATGAAAATACATGCTTTCGCCCAGCTGGGCGTGGCTCAGAGGTTGAGCATCGACCTAAGATCCAGGCGATCAGGGTTCGATTCCTGTCAGGGCACATGCCCCAGTTGCGGGCTGCAGCCTATCAATGACTCTCTCATCATTGATGTTTCTATCTCTCTCTCTCCCTCTCCTTTCCTCTCTCTGAAATCAATAAAGATATATTTAAAAAAAAAGAAAAGAAAATACATGCTTTCTTCATCACTATATTTCTACTATCTGGTACAACTCAATAAATATATGTTAATAAAGAAAATGAATATTTATAAATATTTTCTGCATTTGCCAAAATTAATTAATCAACTAATTAAATCCTGACATGAGGATATTTTTTCCATTGCTTTGCAGAGATAGTGGGAAGCGGCAAGGGCGGGGGGGGGGGGAGACATGAGAGACATCCATTGGTTGACTCTTGCACATGCCCTGACTGGGGCCAGGGATTGAACCTGCAACCGAGGTACATGCCCTTGGCTGGAATCAAACCCAGGACAGTTTAGTCCTAGTGCTGATGCTTTATCCAATGAGCCAAATTGGCTAGAGCCAAAATTTATTTTTAATTGCCTGGATACTGGACTATGAAGGAATACAGAAGAAATATGTTGAGCTACTAAGATAGGTAATTCTGAAATTAAAAAAAAAATCTAATTTAGTTCAAAAGAAAACTTGTATAATATTACCAGTGAAATTCATTCAGAATTAAAAATGTTCATGTCTTTTTTTGCACCTTTACCTCCAATTAGTTGGATTATAGCAATAATTGATCAAAAGAAATGTTGATATATAAAATTCAATTCCCTCAGTGAAAATATATCACCCCTACTAAGGGATATTTGTATCTTCTTTATAGTAGGTTATTTGCAATATTTCATAAATAACATATTCTCCCCAGTGCTTCTCTATCTCTTTGTCTTTTTTTCTGCTTCTCTACTTGCTAACCTCTCCTCTGTTATAGCTTCAGGTAATCGTACTGATTCTGCCAATTAATTTTTCCCCTAATTCTATCTTTCTTTGCATTAAAAAGAATTGAATTCTCCCTAGAGTGAACTGTGAATGCTGTAAGGAATACATATCTTTCCCTCAGACATGATTTTTCTCTGCAGCACTCTAGACAATTTTAGGTTGTTTAGACTTGATTGGGTGATGACCTTTTAAATATCTGTTTATGGTCTCTGTTCCAAAAAAAAGGAAGAAAAAAAAAAAGAAGCATAATCTTTAAATTCTAAGTAGAGAAAATAATATTTATGAATCAATATATTTTTCTTTGGCTTGCACATCAATCATTTGAGTTTTCTAAGGTCACATTTCTCTTGACTATAAGCGCCTAATTGGTAGTATGTTTAAGTATGTTTTGGAATTGGTACCACTCCAAAAAACCTAGTCATTTATTTTGCAATATAATATTACAAGAATACTATGTAATATTACATTAATTTTATTCCCATTTTGTAGGTGAATAAGTTGAGCTGTAGAGATTGAATGTACCGCTGCACTTTAAACCAGTACTAAATAGAAGAACAGGGGTTTACAAATTGTGTGGTCTTGCTTGCATCTGCATGCATAACCAGTATGTTCTCCCTGCACAAAGCCTTAAGCATAGAAGGAAACTCAGGTCACTGTGCACAGACGCACATGTTGTGCCTTCCAGCTCTAGACACTGCCTTACTACAGACTAAGATGCAGAAGCTGTGCACTGAAGCTGTGCAATGATGCAGCCCTACCTGCATGTGTAGAATCTGAGGAGGGGGGTTCAATTGCATTCAAATTGCATAATGATATTAAGGAAAGAGGTTGAAAAGAGTGAATTTCCATAGAGGGACATTAAAATTTGGTCCTCGGGAATTTGTGGCTCAACCAATCCAGACTATCTACTATCACAAATTAAACAGTAAAGTACAGTATTTAAGACAAAGTTGTGACTCTACATGTCCACTGCTCAAATCCTGGCTCTGGTATTATGCCCTAATTTTCGTAACACCATGTCATTTCTCTTGTCTCAGTGTCCTCAAATATACCCATTGTTGTAAAGATTAAACTAGTTAATACATATGAACTCTTTAAAGGATTGCTAGGCTGTGGAAAGCATTGAGTCAAGTTCAGTAATTAGGTCTAAGACCCCAGGATAAAGAGAATAGCACTAAAATTGAGAATTTTTTCACTCAAATTATATCTGGGTCCTAGATACCACCATTTATTGCTTAGGTACATTATAATATACAATATTTAGGGTTTTTTTTTGGTATCCAATATACTATGCAACATTCTTTATGCTATCAAGATTTAGACAGAGTGTGACTCCATAGAATGCAAAAGGAAAACATTATTTTTTGTCATACTTCTTAAACAAACACATTCTGAGGGGCTAATTCTTTCCTTACTGTTGGATAAAATTCAAAAAAAAACCAAAACATTACTTTTCTGGTTACTCAAAACAACAATTCCTCAGTTACTTTCAGTTTCAGAAAATATTTATTTAATCAATAATTAAATTATCTTGTGTAATGGTGAAACTCAATTTTATTTAAAGATTCTCCATTTCACCAATATGGATCTCCTTCAGGCTGGACATCATAGATATGGAAAGGAAGATTAGGGAGACTTTTTCTCTTTCTACCTAGCTCTTATACTTGTCTCCTTTGCTTATTAAGGATGGAATACGAGTTCCCTGGGGAGCAGTGAGGGAAGAGGTGAGAAAGAAAGTTTAAAGGATGGAAACATTTTTACTTACCTGGTTGTATGATTTGATTTTTCCTTTTCCTATCTTAGGGCTTGGAAAGAAGCCAGTTAACTCTCTCATAGGGTACTTTTTAAGTTTCTGAAATTAAAACAAGACTACTTTCAGAGGATATTGAAATTCCATTTTCTTGACTGAGCCAATGCATTTTTTCAAGCTTACTGCTAATGGTAGTCTCGGTGTCTGGGCCTTCAAAGGTCCAGCCTTGTGACCCCTCCACACGGTTCTTTGAAACAGCATACTCAGCCTCACATTGGCTCCTCTGCATGGCCCACACTTGGCACATGAGGAGCAATCCAAAATTAAACAGTGAAGCTAGCTACCAATGAGCTCTTTTCTCTCTTTCCCTTTTCCCATCTCAGGAAGATAAGAAAACCTCAGGCTACTCGTACATGAGTTGAACATGTTTTACTGTTCTCAAATTCCAGGGGGACTTATGAGCACCAGGAGAGATGCCCTATCTGCCCCCTCCACAGGGGTGGGGAGTAAAATGACAGGGAATCTTTCCTTTCTCCTTCCAAATGTTTTCTTCTTTCCTTGTTAACATCAATCTTTTTTTTTATACCCTCAAGAGGGAGGTAGACTGAGGGTAGAAATAGTCATGATGAAAACAATACTTAACTATAAATAAATAAAAAGTTTGGCCACTTCTTTCTTAATTCCCTAAAGGACACAGGACATGGGAATACTTGCCACAGGTCTTCCCTCTACCCCAACATTTTGAAGTCTTGCTATGGACTGAAGGTGTGTGTAACTCCCTATTTACATATTGAATCCCTAGTCTCCATTCTGACAGTATTTCAAGATACAGTGTTTGGGAGGAAATTGGGTTAAATTTGGTCATCAAGGTTTAGGGCCATCTTGATGAGATTAGTGTCTTTTAAGAAGAGGAAGAGAGAGCACTTTTCTTCAACTCACCCCACCACACTGTGCACAGACACCAAGAAAAGGCCATGTGAAGTCAGATTTTCCTCTACAAATAGAGTATTTACATGCTTATTTTATCATCATTACCATATGTGAAGCAATCACAAACTGAATAAATTGTGAAAAACTCATGCATTCTTTTCACATTAAAACAAATCTGAAATGTCAAAATTATTTTTCACTTTTTGGCTTAAGGCTAAACATAAAATAGTCATTATAAAATATTCAAATTTTTTGACATTGCCAAGTTTCTGAATTTGTTAATGTACCTAAACAAATATAGTTACTTTATGTGTTTCATAAGTTAAAACATGTTTCTTTTTATATGTATTCTTGTTTTGTATAATTTGTTTTCCATAATGTTATCCTCATGAATAAAGTTAAATTCTTATTTGCAATTGAAATAAATTTAACTTGTTAAAAGTAAATGCTTGTCCAGTTTATTATCAAAATGGATGTGTTTTTACAAAGAAGAATTAGAAGAGATTCTCTCTGATGGACTTTCCTGTTTTTCCAGTAAAATATGAATGTGGGCACACTCCCAAGTAAACACAATTGGAGTTGACAGTATCTAAAAAAAAAAAGTAATTAACTCAAAAACTTTACTAGATGTTGAATTAAATATTGAATCACCCAATAAACAGCCATAACCAAATAGAAGACTTATATAGAAGAAGCATTTTTCAAAGCCTGAAATAGTTCTTATTTCTTTACATTCTTGGTAATTATTTTCTAATTAGATTTTATGGATTTCACTTTTATGTTAATGGAGCAGTTTTCCTTTACGGCCTACATTAATAATATACGATTCAAATCCGAAACTATGTAAACACAAGCAAAATTTTGGTTCAGCATAATCTTAGAAATAAAAATTAGTTATTTAAGAAGATTGAAAAGTATCTTCTTTTTTACCTATTTATTGTTTAAATCACAATTGTTGTGTTTTTTTTTTAATATATCTTTATTGATTTCAGAGAGAGGAAAGGAGAGGGAGAGAGAGAGATAGAAACATCAATGATGAGAGAGTCATTGACCAGCTGCCTCCTGCACACCCCCAACTGGGGATCAAGCCCACAACCCGGGCATGTGCCCTCACAGGAATCGAACCCTGATCGCCTGGATCCTAGGTCGATGCTCAACCGCTGAGCCACGCCTGGCCAGGTTCCAATTGTCTTTTCTAAAGTGATATTAACCTTGTTTAAAAATAAAAGTCATTTCAAAATTCAGAAAATAATGTGAGTTATGTTTCTTTCCAAAACAATTTCCTGTTTACCTATTTTTATTTAGCAATGGATTTTGTCACTAACTTTGAACTTCTTGATGTATTTATACAAAGGTGAATAAATTGAATTAAGATATGACTAAAATCCCTTAAGTTATTATTAACTTTTAAATTGGTCATAATTAGTTGATTTATTTTTATTCTGGTGTTTAATAGAACATGGTATTGCACTTTGAATGCAGGTATTGCTGGCAATATGAAATATCAGCAATATTTCTCTAATATTTCTTTACAGGGAGATTTTATAGTTATTACATTTGTATTATTCAATTGAATTAAATTAATAAAATATGTTAAGTGATTTCAAAGATTAAAATACATAACTAAGTAGATCCTTGTTTCTATCATATATAAACTATGTTTTTAGAAATTATGATAAATTCTAGAATATATTTAAAGGAAAAATAGACATTTTGCCAGAAAAGGTAACAAAATTTTTTGTAATTCTGAAAAACATAATATTAAAGGTGAATCCTCATGTTCATGCCTCAGGCTAATTTCCTTTGAGTTGGAGAAGAGTCATTAAAAGAAAGGACATTCCAACCAGGAGGGAACAGCAAGAGCAGCCACAGGAACACGGGCTGTCAGATTAGCTTCCATCTGGGATGTGAGCGCTGATGGACATGTGATAGAAATGTTTATAATGCCATGATTAATTGCTTTGTGAAATCTATACAAGTATGAATATATATTATACCTTAATTTTCTAGTTTCAATGATGAAAAATCTAAATATTTCCTTTTTTATATTGAAAACCCCCTGCTCCATACATATAAATATCTATAATTTATAAAAATGTCTTGATGACAAAATATTGCTGGTTCAAAATACTGTACTGGTACTAGATAAGCCCAGGCCTGGTTTCCTTTTTAATTACTGGAAAGCAGGCGACCGGTTGCACTTTTATTAAAAAGCTCAGAGTATGGTAGAACACTGACGTGACCAGCAGCGACCATCCACAGTGTTAACAACTAAAGGGAAGAAGTGAGGTTAGGAGCAGTTAGGAGCTTGGAAAAGGGCCCCATCGCCCATGTCTTTAGTTCAGGCTGTGGAGGCGGCGCAGCTGGCTCATGCTGAGGTCTCTCTGGGGGCAATTTCAAGTGGCTGGTGCTCAAGAGGCAAAATCCCCAATGGAGAAGTGCTAACAAAGAAGCAGGATTAAGTAAGGTCTCTTCTTCCCTCTTCTTATCATCTGCTCACTAATGATTTGTGTGGACACAACCCCAGGACACTGACAGCAAAGTCGTCTTTAAATACCTACTCTGATCCCAGTCCCAACATCACACAGGGGAGCATGGAAGGGGGACCTTTCAGCTGAAAGGCAATAGGTAAATAACCAGCAAAATCTCAATTTCCAGATTAAAAAATAGTATGCGTTACGGGTTAACATAATTAGTGCTGAATATGTTCAAAAATAATTTGCTTGCCTCATAAAAATTAGCAAATAATGCAAGAATATTTTAGTCCAGAAATTTATTCTGTATAAATTATATATATAATATTATATATTTTATATGTCTTGTATATAAAATTATTTATATACATTTTTGTGATAGGTAAATGCATTTTATGAGTAAATAAAAATACAAACACAACATGGTTTCCAGGAAATAAAGCTGACTGTAGTTTTACAACCACGCATTCTTTTCCTTGCAGCGGCAGTAACAACAATTTGAAGTTAAGGACTAATTAACTTCTGTGACAATCAATTGGTTCATCTAAAAAAACTTAACAAAAAAACTATTGTGAAAGTGTATTATAAAATTTGTCACAATTAACCTAAAAGACCTAATACATTCAGGAAACATAATAAGCATATAATAACACACTGTTACAAGAGTGATGTTGGCAGTGATTTTAAGATTATGTTGATTTAACTCTAAATCCATAAAATTTGTAAGGCAATGAAGCAATATTAGAATCAAATTTTTTAATCCTGTAGCCATAACATTAATAAATTATAAAAGTCTTGATATGTAATCTATATAGTACATAAAATGACTGGATAAATGGCATTCAAAATATTTCATGCCATACAGACACTGTAAAATGATAATATGCATTCTGTTCATATAAGTTGTTATGTATGACTTGCAGAAACCCACTTACTGCTGATTTATATCTCTAGACTAGTATTTTATAAATTGTTCAACTCTATTAAGGAATTTATCTTTTAATTATATAATCCTGACTTAAGCAAATTTTGCTAATACAAAATGGTTATGCAACTCATTTTCATGAAAATATTATGATTCTTTGTTCATCCAACATGTTCACCAATATTCTACTGCCCTTTAATAAATTTTAAAATGCATTATTAAAATTTAAATATGAACATGGATGGTCCATTCACATGCTATTTTGAACATATCTATAAACATTCCTTTATTCTGTAAGTATTTAGGGTAGTTCCTTTGTGTCTGATGCTGTGCGAGGGGAATACACTTAAAAATATACAACATCAGTACATAAAAGAGCACAAAATGTATTGAAGATAAATGCCAGTTGTCCTAAAATAGAAAATATTCTATAACACAAGGATATTGCATGGGGGGGTGGAAAGAGTATATATCTGTCAGTTTGGCTCATGGGAGATTTCACAATGGAGAAGAGTGTGACACAATTTTAAAACTAAATAGTTCACCACAAAAATGAGAGTGGATGTAATAAAAATAGTTTAGTGTGGGGTGGATTACAGAGACCAAAATTATGGTGGAGTAGTGAAAAGATGACCATGATTTTAGTACAGTAGAAACCTATGTATATGTTCATATGCAGTATCTATGAGAGGCTGAAAAGGAGTGAGGCTGAACGAGAACAATGGGAGATATGCTGTGCAATTTAAAGATATTCAAGTTTTCTTTTCATTATTAAAAAATACATTTTGTATTTTTCCTTTTGATGGATGTTCAAGTTTGTTTTTAACTATATTGTTGTATTTCTTTGTTTTAGCACATTATTCAATTGCCACAATCAACAGACATATAAGCATGCATTAATCATTATATAGCTTTAAAAATAAATTTCAGATACAGGTATTGCACACCAAGCTGAATCATAATAAAACAAATTTCCTGCAGATACACTGAAAATTAACACATGGAGTTATTTCTTTTCTTAGAAGTTTAGATTAAAACTGAAAATATGGATAATTGCATGAGTAATCAAAAATTTATTTTTGATTCTTTTAGGTTTGAAACTTTCTTATATGAAAATCTTATCAAAGAAACTCTGAAAATTATTCCAGAAAACACTGTGTGTGTGTGTGTGTGTGTACATACCCATGAAATAGCACTACAACCTCTTTGTCATTTAAACTTTCAGATATTTCAAAGTAGATAACTTATAAATGCAAGTAACAACCATGTAACGTGGCAGAATGAGGACTATAATTGTAAGACTATTTCTTCCTTGTAAATATGAATCTATTCATTGTGGATATATTTGCATGTGTATAGCACACTTTTCTTCCCTATCTTCTACCTTTATTATCTAACAAAAGATGTATTAATAATAGTTAAGTAAAATCACAGTATTTAAGTTGTAGGATATGAAGGAGAAGAGTGAACATCACCCAGAACTTTGAATCCTCTCTTGGGAAAGGCATCATCAACATGTTTTCAGTTGTATCAGAATTGTTGTATCATGTTAGGTTAAGTATAACTTTGTTGTTATCTTTTTTTAGGGATTAAGTATGATTTAAGAAAATGTGTATGGATGCCAAATTGTCAAGCATGGACAGTGATATTTAGTTTTGTGTATCAACTTGACTAGGCTTTAGGACTAGTGAAACACTAATCTAAGTACTGCTTTGAAGGTAATATGTAGATGCAGTCAAAATCTATAATCAGTCCACTTTATGTGAAGGAGATTTTCCTCATTAATCTGGGCGGACCTCAGCCAATCAGTGGAAGGCCTTAAGCAAAACCAATGTTCCCTTGCAGAAGAAGAAATTCTACCTTTATATGTTGCATCATCAGCTCCTTATAGTTCCCAGTCTGCTGATTTGGGACTTGCCAGTCCTCACAATCACATAAGCCAGTTCCTTGAAATAGATATCTGAGGTAGAATCCCTTTGAATATCTATTTCAAAGAACTAATTTACATGATCATACTCATAAAGACTTTGTGTATATTTCATTATTAGAAAGACTTTCTCTTACAGAACGATAATTCACCCATCAAAATCAGGAAATTGACAAATTACTATCATGCACATCTCAGAACCTTTTCATGATTCAAAAATTGTTTTGGATAACAATAATACATTGTATAGCAAAAGTACCCAATCTAGAATATCTTGTTGTGCTTAGTTGTCATGCCTCTTTAATTAGTGTTCTTCAATCTGAAAGTCTGCCAAACTTTCCTTTATTTTTATGAACTTAACCAATTTTGAAAACTACAGGCCAATTATATTGTGTAATGCCTGTTAAGTGGGTTTGTATGACATTTCCTCATGATTATATGTCTGTGAATATTTGGCTATTGTATTACAGAAGCTCTGATGTGTTCTCATTTTCTCTTAGCAGATGACAAAATTTTGTTTGTCCTATTATTGATAAAGTTAACTTTGATCACTTGATTTAGGTAGTGCCTACTAAGCTTCTCTGACACAATGGTACTCTATTTTTCTGTGTAACTAATTAGAAATTTGTTGTTGGGATACTTCAAAACTATGTAAACATCCTGTCCCAAATATAAATATAAATAATATAAATATAAATGTGAATATGAATATAAATAAATATAAATGTAAATGTAAGTGTAAATATAAATATAAATAATATAAATGTAAATATAAAAGTAAATATATATATATATATATATTCAGAGAGAGGAAAGGGGGGAGAGAGAGAGAGAGAGACATCAGATGCCGCCTGCATGTGCCCAGGGCCAGGAGGGATAGAACCACAACCCAGGCATGTGCCCTGACTGGAAACTGGATTTGCCACCTTATGTTGTACTGGACAATGCTCTAACCAACTGAGCCACACAGCCCAGGGCCCATATCAATATTCCTATGTGTTAATTTATTTCTATCTATATGAATTTATGGTTTCTTATACCATAAATTACATTTTTTATAACTCATCAAGCTGGCTTCTGTGTTTTTCACATATCCCTAATCATTCTTTGATTTCTGCCTTACTTTCTGGCAAAAATTAAAATTTTTAAATTTAAAAATTTAGGGTTATTCTGTACCTTTCCTGCCCCAAACCTGGAATCAAACATATTTCCAAAGAGCCTTGGTTTCTTTTAGTGGAAATTAATATGAAGAAACCAAATTCTAGAAGATCCATGAGAAATAAATATTGGTTGTTTAAGCCACTCAATCTACACCACTCGGCTATGGCCACCAAACTGATGAGTGCACTACCTTTAACTCTATACTCATACTTTTCACTGTCAGCTAGTGCCCCTAATTTTGAAGTTACCTTTAAATATATATATATATATACATATATATATATAACCTTTAAGTATATATATATATATATATATATATATATACACACCTAAGTGCATATATATATGTATGTATGTGTGTATATATATATATATATATATATATATATACACACACTTTGTTCTGTACCTGTTCCCAGGTATCTGATTAGAGTCTGTAAACTAATAAATTGATGACATTGTCATGTGATTGACTAGAACTCTATGCAAATACTACTCTAGTTTAGGAAGATATGGGACCAAAGGGCTGATTTTAATGGGGAAACATCAATATGGAATTGCAGTAGAAATATTGTAGGTGACTACCTACATTTGCATGTGAACCTCAGCTATGCTCTAAGAATCTACCATTGCTCTAAAACACACAATTTATGGTAGAGAGGCAAATGGTGAGCAGAAACATATCTTTGTTTTTGTCTGTTTGTTTTTGTTTTTTATTGATTTTTAGAGAGAGAGGAAGGGAGGAGAGAGATAGAGAAACATCGATGTGAGAGCCAAACATGGATTGGCTGCCTTCTGCACTCCCCCTATGGATAATTGAGCCCACAACCTGGGAATGTGACCAGATTGAAAATTGAACTAGCAACCCTGAGGTGCACGGTAGGACACCCAACCAACTGAGCCACACTGGTCACGGTAGAAACATACCTTTGAATTGAAGCCTTTTAATAAACCCGAGGGTGAGCCCAATGACCAAAGTGAAAATTAAACGCAGGCAGGCTTCCAAAACCAGAAACTTCCAGTGAATTTAAGGGGACTGAGAGGAACATAGTCTCTTCTAAATTTTCCTGTGCTGTCAACTTCTGTCTTCATGCAGCATTCTAAGTCCAGAAGACCTACTTATTTGAATTCCACTCCTGTGCGCCTTTAGGAGGTGACTGAAGAAAATCAATGAATATCCCGAACTCATTAAGCTGTCAGTGTAATGACCACAAACCCATTTACTACCTCTGACAGGCTCTGTGCTAAGCAATTAGTCCTCAGCATTTCCCTTAGTGATAATAGCATGTATTTCACCTCAAACCAAAATCTAAATTACATTTAAATTTGTAATGTTTATTTTAAATTTTATGAAAGTATTAAATATTAAATAAAATATTATATAATATATATAACTTTTCAGAAAGAAGAGAGTAATGACTCATTCATCGATACTGGAAAACAAAATAATAATGATGTAATTCAAACAATATAATGTTGTTCCCTTGCACCTCTCCCACCCCAGGCAGGCTACTTCTGCGATTTCTTGTCAGCACACCTTCTACTCCTGCATGAACCATTGCTTACCTGCTCTCCTGTGCACAACAGAAGTTTCTAGGAACTGTCTTCTTACTCAAGTAAGCCACAGCCTCCTGGTATCATAACCTGAAAAAGTAAGTTCATAAGCTTCTCCACTCCTCTTCCTTCACTTTGGGGAAGAGAAAGAAAAGCTACCTTCCTTAACTCAACTGTCAACTCCTCCCTCTCTCTCCCTCTCTCTCTCTCTCTTTCTCTCTCTCAGTGGGACGTGTGGTGCAAAATCACCCAAGCTACCTTCTGGCTCTCAGATTTCTTTTCAAGAGTCAATTATTTTCAAACTCAAAAGGATATATCACTGAGGTTTTACATTTGGAAACCTTTTAAGTAATCTTGCAGAACTGAAATTTGTAGAGTTAACATAGTACTCAGCTTATGTTAACTCAAACAAAACACCAAATTTATATAAAATGTCACAGATTCATTTCATGGAATATGTGATGACAATTTTTAAAGATGTGCTATAATTACATATTCCAGGGGGAAGTAGAGACCCTCTATTTAAAATATAGTAATGCTATCCCATACAATGAAAATGCCCTGTCATAGCAGTTTCCATTATATTTTTGTGACAGGTGAAAAATAAGCAATAAACAAAAACCTGATAAGGTCACACACCTGTAATACTGCTTTCAGTGTGAGACGCTTCAGTGTCATAAAGGTGCTGACAAACAGAAAGGGCTTTGAAGAAAACTCAGAAGTATGATTAGGAGCTATGAACTTAGGCTTACAATGGGAGATTAAAAGGATGAAATATGTATCCCCTAATTCAATTGTGACAAAATAAAATGAGCCAAGTTATCTGTTTTGAAATATCTGGAAGTATAAACGACAAAGAGGTCGTAGTGCTATTTTGTGCATAGGTACACACACACACACACACACACACACACACACACCCCGTGTTTTCTGAAATAATTTCCAGAGTTTCTTTGATAAGATTTTCATATAAGAAAGTTTCAAACCTAAAAGAATCAAAAATAAATTTTTGATTACTCATGCAATTATCCATATTTTTAACTATATATTTTCAGTTTTAATCTAAAATTCTAAGACAAGAAATAACTCCACATGTTAATTGTCAGTATATCCGCAGTACATTTGTTTTATTACAGTTCAACTTGGTGTATTGAACAGAGTACAAGGCTGGAGAAAAGATGTTCTGTTCAGTTATTTCGTATCTGCCATGAACTAGCAATGGTATCTTAACCTCTCATAGCCTAGTTTCTTCATCTGTGTAATAAGGGCATTGCACTGTGTGGGAGCGAAGAAATATTAATACTTTTCCACTCACCTTCTAAATTCTTCAGTGTAGGCCAATAATCAAATTAACAGAGACAGATTAACGGAAGAAAATCTAAATTTGATACATGCACATGGGAAATTCACATAGACATGATGAATTCATCAAAATTCCCAAGGCAGGGAGAGCGCAATGGGTATATCAGACATTTTTGGACCAACGAGAAAAGGGGGAATAGAGTGTCAGATTTCAGAAGTGAGGGTGGGTGATTTATACAAGTAGTTGAGGAAGAGCAGAACACACAGCAGGAAAATCCTTGCTAGGTGACTCAAAAATAACGAGATGCAGGGTGTATCTAGCTAACAGGCACCTGCCTGAAGCTCTCTTGTTTACCATACTTCATTCAAATTAGGCTAAAGTGAACATCCAAAGATCTCCTTCCTGAAGCAGTTTTCTTCGGCTGAATCTCCTGGGCAATCAAAGGTTCTTTCTAAGTCTTTTTCTTAATAAACAGCTTAAAATCAAATCCCCCAAATCAGCTTCAGGCTGGCAGAATTTTGATCACTTCATTTGGATGCCTTAAAAAAACTTTTATGGAGTAATATTCAAATGTTTATCAAAATTAAATTTAAACTATTAACTATTGGTGATATTTCTTCCAAGTAAAAACAATAGCATGAGTATACAAAATACTTTTAAATGATTTTTTAAAAATTCTCTAAAAATATAATGATGGAGAAAGCAACAAAAAGAGATGTTAAATAAGATAGAAGTCGTCTCTCTCTTTTCCAATTTGTTAATTAAAAAAATCAGCAAATAAATTAAGAATTCTATTTTAGGTGAAATAAAACTGAAGCTTGTAAACAAGCTCTCTAAAGATGAGTACAGGAGTGTTTTTCATTACCTGAGAAATGAGTGTGGAAAAAAATACAGATTTCTCAGGTGACATGAAAAATTTACTAGGTTTACAGGATCCCTTTGGTGATGTGTTGGTGTGGATAGTACTGCCTATTGGCTTTAGGAGTATATTTGGGGGCTAACTTATGGAACCCTTACATCAGAAGGAGATTTTATTTTTGAACAAACTTACCCTTTGTGTATGGCCAATATTTACTTTCCATGCACTTGTTTTGGGAAAGTAAATAAGGAGAAAAATAATTGTAATTTCAAAAATAATTAGAAGTTTTAGAGTTTATTTATTCATAAATGATCAATGATACTGTTTACACCATAATTGAAAAGCTCTCTGTCATAAGTAGCTTATGTTTTGCTAGTTGAAAGGGAAAACAAACACACCAATAACTATTTGATATAAGAAATATGAAATATATATGTATGTATATGTATGTATGTATGTATATATGCTACTAATAGAAATAATACAAAGAAATAATTTACTTGTGACTGTGGGGAAAATAGAGTGCTTTTGTAGATAAGGTGGTCAGGATGTCCCCTCTTTGAGACTGTGACATTGATAATCCAAATCCTATAATACAGTTAAGTAGGAAACCAGGAAATTATGTTTAAATATGAGAGAAAACTATTTCAAGCTAAAATGACTCTGTGAAACTAAAAATGATATAACATCATGTTTAAAACTTTAAATATAAATAATGAAAAATGATCATTTCTTAGAAATTAATTAAGCCTATGGAAATCAAAACGATAAAACATATCACAACAAAGCAAGAACATAAAGAAACAGAATCCAAAATTAAAATAAAATGCATTTGAAGGAAAGATCCTAGAGACCTACTGTGCAAGTAAGAATTTAAAATGATAAAACAAACAGATGTTAGACTAATAGTTCTTTTTAATAGGAGAATATATATATATATATCTTAGCTAAATAAATGTTTGAGTGTTATAATTGAAATTGATCTCTAAATTCCTGGTATTTTATGTAGAAAAGGGTGAATTATGTCACATATAGAAAATCTAATTCTCTGTATAAAACAGCTTACTTGTCTAGGAAAAACAGATTGATAATTAGTGGCCTTTCATTTTCAACCCCAGAAACTGGAAGACATTTGAATACCATTTACAGATAGTTGAGGGAAAATTAATTGTGAGTTAAGAATTATATACCCTATTTGAAGAAGAATGAAAAAGACAAGTTCAGAGTTAACGACTCAGATAGTGGTGCTGCAGTAGGCAGTTAGTTAGATATTAACAAAAGAGAAGGGAGCCAGACAGCTAATTAAGTAGAATTAACTAGGAAGCTACATCACAGACCCCCCAGGGGCCTGCCGCATCCTCTGTCAAAGGGACATTAATCCTGAAAGGGCAGGAAAGACTAGCTTCCCAATATCCCTGGGGAACAACCAGTCCATTCCCCTGATTACCAGGAAAGGAGTTGGGGATCACCAGCAAGGGAGCAAGTCCTTTGCTGGGCGCACAGGCGATGGAAGCCGGGCGAGGAAGCAGAACTATGAGGTATGTGCAGTAGGAGCCAAAGTGACTACAAAAACCGGAGGAGTCTAACCTGGGGAAAGAATCAGACAGGATAAGCGCACAAAACGCTGAAAGATCTGAGACAGGCATAGGCCAGGGGAGGGCCCAGCACAAGCCCACAAGTAGAAAGATTGGTTAGTGTGAAAGCAAGCCTGCTTTCTCCCAAGCCCATGGAGATTTGCACTCTCTCTAGGTAGCAGCCTCGTGGGCCTGGGTATGGAGTTGTGCAGCCAAAGTGTGTCAGAGTGGGCCAGAAGGCAACAGAGACTAAGCTGGACTGTTGAAGACTCGGGTGCCAAGGCTGGGGTAATGGCACAGCATCTCTGGGCCCTGGCCCTCCCCCTTGGCTGGGTGAGGACAAGTGTGGGCCTGCAGCCCCAGAAGGTGGCTTTCTTCCACATCGATGGAGCTGAGCCACCTGGTAGCAGGTGAAGCAATGTGGCAGCCTCTTCAGGGGCATCTATGCCCTGCACATCCTTCCATCAAATCTTGCCACTATACCTTAAATCCTTCTGTGCGTGTATCCTTGAAATGTGTTTACTGTGATACGGTGGAAGAACCCATTTCCAGACGGGTCGGCAGACCTGCCTTGGTGCTTGTCCACCTCTGACAACTGTAGGGCTTTTTTAATCAGTGGGAAACACAAAAAAATTATTCAAGGTAAGTAAGTAAGAACAAAATCTAAAGAAAGGAGAAGACATAAGGGACGATTAAAGTAATTAACAAGAAATCTTTGTGATATTTATAGTTATGCTCAGAAGACGATTATGAGTATTAATATTTACTATTGATATTCATTTACAGTTATTAGAATAGAGGGAATAAAAAACTATTGCAAAAATTTGAAAAACAGAGAAGTTTGGTAGCCTGGCATTAGCTTTTCTCATTTATTTTTGCTTTTCTCATTTATTTTTCTCATTTATTTTCACTACCTGTAGGTTTGGGGTGATAGTAGTGAAAAGTCAAAATATATTGATGGTACCAAGGTTTGTATAAGTTAATGCCATTTTATATAATAATAGAGATAATTTCATTTGATTCATAGTTATAATAAGCTCAATAAACAAGTTATTGTCGATTTATTTTATTAGAAATGTGATGTGTTATATTTATAAGGACTATATAGTTATATATTTGTTCTAGGAATATATTTAACTTTATATCCTTTCCTCTTCACATGCAATCATTGTTTTATAGATTTTTAATTTTCTGATTCATTGGTGTTCATTTTTATATAAGCATCCTCCTTTTATTTATATTTTAAGTAGACTTATTCAACATAAAATTCTGAAATAAAATTTATTCATTTGATTTATTTATTTTACTTTGGGGAAATATTTATATAAGTACTAATATATAACATTATAATATGTAATATGGTCTTCATAAGGCTCTTTAAAAATATAATATAATCTTAAATAAAGATTAACAAATTGTTGATTTCTTACCTCTAATTAGAGAACTTATGCTTATGAAAATCAATTCTGACATGTTGGAAAATAACTTATTTCTACAAGGTATCTAGAATGTGAACAATTTGAAAGACTTCACAGCACTGAATCTGAGTAAGATACCGTCCTCACTGGTGAGTTTATAACTCTCCTTGATTTGCTCTAACTCTGATAGAACTGGTAGCTCCTTCATTGCCACTTACATTTTTCAGTTGACCTGATTTGTCTAACATGTGGAGTCTAATGGTTCATAAAAAGCATAAGTTGATTAGTAGTAATTGAAGACATGAGTAGAACATTAAAATAATTTTGCTTTGGTAAAGTCACTTCTCAAAATTGAAGAGGAGAAGGAAACTTTATTTTTACTGGCTAATTGTTAGAATTTATTTAATGATGTTATCTTTTGTAAGATAATTTTATATCACCAAGCAACAGAATCTTTGTGCTAAGCCTGAAAAAGTAGACTCTTAATAATCTAGGTATTTTAGTTCTAAAAGAAATAAATATTTGAATAATTTCATTCTTACTAGTTTAAGGTTTAAAAACATATGTAATTAACTACATTAAGAGACCTATATTAGAAAATAGCAAACATAAATATCATTTTCTCCTCTTGTACATTTCAGTTAAGACAATCTCCTTTCCAGCCTACTGTAGCCATTGTCTCCATAGGTGGGTACATGGAGATAAAGGGTGGCTGCTGTTGGGTTGTTGAAGTATGAATACACAGAGATTGAAGCACTCGGTGTTCACCTTTTCACTACTAAAATAGTAATTTGAATAAATTTCATATTCTGAAAATGTTCCCCTTATTAAGAGATAAAATTTATATCTAAATTCTCTTAGCTCCTGTATACCAAGAGGAAGGAGAGTTAACTATACCACAGAGTGTGAATTCTATACTGAAGTAGAGAGACATTAAAATAAAAATGATACAGAAGATACAGAAAGCCTGTTATTTCAGAATTGCAGAATCGTGGCAGGAAAAAAGAGGTAGAAGAACTGATTACCAGGCTGCCTGAAATCCTGTACATGGACTAAGTATCAAAGTGAGAGACTCAGGAGATGTGGGGAGGAGAACACAGGGCCATCAACTGCACGTGTAGGCTGAAAGACTACCCGAGTAAGTCCTTCTGAGACAATGTCAGTTCTCTGGTGGCTTGAAAGTATCCAGAGAGACCACACTGGCTCTGTGGAATGAAAAAGAATTCTGCTTAAGGTGCTACAATATAATATGAATAGGAGCAAATTGAGAGAAAATCTGAATTACTCTTCAGCTGAGAATCCTAGAGCAACCAGCTCAAACTGAGAGACAATGCCAAAACACAAGCATATATCCAGGACTAGCAGCATTCACATGCTAAATGTGAAGTGAAAATGTGGTTATCTCTTGTTAAATTTAAGATGGTGACAGCAGAGCATTAAACCAAGGGTAGGGTCCTTTTGAGTATGAGCCATGTGTCACTATAAACGCCCATGAAGCTAGATTAGCATATACAAAGAACTGGTAAGAACCCAGGTGAGACCACATCGATCTGGCAGATAGAAATCCTCCTACTGAAAATTGTGCAGTCAGCAGCAAAGTAGAGAAAGAATATCCCAGTGGAAGCTAGAAAGACCTGAAGAATAATACAAGACTTGCGGATATATTTTAGGGTCCATTTCTGTTACAATATGACATAGTGTAAGCCCCCTCCCAAATTTCAAGATCCCATGTCAGAACACAAGAAATCAGAAGGAACCAGGAATTCTGAAATATTAGACACTTATCCTAAATAAATTGATTTACCTCAGTTCCTCACCATAAGTTGAATGGGAGCTTGTAAAGAAAAACAATTCAATTATATAATAATAGTAACAAATTATTTGGTTACCTGTGAGTGTCTTTCGTGAAACTTCAGCCAAATTAAGTCTTGTTTTATCAACTTAAGGGAAATTTAAAACTTCAAACAAATTTTAAATACTACTTACTTTTTTCTAATTAAAATGACATCCTCTATTTATGAAAAAGTGTATTAATTTTGTTTTTCATCTGAATTGTCCCATTCAAAGAACTTTATCATATGTTGCAGAATGTTTACCTGAAAAGACCCATTGAGGTTTTCATTAATGATTAAATTAAGATACCTTAGGAAAAATAAAATTAAGCATAAAAATCCTATATTATTATCTTATTAATTCTTATAAACATCCATAAATTTATTTCAGATGTGTACAGAATGAATAAAAACAAATTATTTTTACAATTTTGGAAATATTAGACATACAGTTCTTTTCAAAATAAAAATTTTGGAAATCTATGAAGAAAATTTTAAAATACATAAAATAATTTACAGGCACTAATATTTACAGTAGAAAATGCACAAAATTAACAACAACAAAAAAACAAACAAAAAACCCAGCGCCTTGTTTCAAAGTAATTTGCCTTGTATGTGCTGAATATATGTGCAAAGAGTGAGATATTTTCTCCCATCAGTCAACTTTCCTGTGAAAATCTCCAGAGTAAAGAGTAATGGTACAAAAAAGAAGCAGTTGGCAAGTGAAGAGAGGTTAAATGAGGATTCTTTCCAAGAGCAGATTGATAGAAGCAGTTATAACATCAACTAGAAAAGGACTGTGTGAGTGATAGAGGTGGGTGGCTGTGATATGACAAGGATCAGGTGTCAACAAATGAAGTTATATGCTGAAATTCACTTTATATTTGACATTCTGACGACCTCTTTGTCCCTTACGGACAATTTCATATGTCTCTCCACACATTACCCTAGTCCTTTTGCCTTCCTACACCTGTGACTATCATTTTTGACCATTTAGTCAGTGACATTTCCAGCCAAAGTACAAATTCCACTGTAAATCTAAAAATATATTGGATTGTCTTTCTTTTTCTACTACTCTCTTAATAAAACCCCAAAGATGAGAATTTTATTTACCAATCAGGATTATATTTTGCTCTTAAAATATGTAGCATGTTAAAATGCTTAAAGGGAAGCACATAAAATGCCACAGCACATTTGAAAATATCAGTTAATGATATGACTTCAATGTTTTCAATTAGAACTGCTTTATTTTCCAGGATTAAAATAAGTATAATTTTTTATTTTTTTAAAGTTGGGTTTTTCTATATAATGAGTATCTTCACTGAGTTGCTTTAATATTTAAAAATTTAAGGTTATAATTAATAAAAACTTAAAAAAAATTAAAAATTATATAAAATTAAAAAATTAAAAAATTAATTAGAGGCATAATAGTAAGAAGTGGTGAAATAAAAGCTAAGGAACACTCCTGTACAGAAAAATACATATGACTTAAAGTAATTGAAACTTCATCTATAGAAAATTGTGTCTTGTATTTTAATCAATATTTAACATTTAAATTTGTGTATCTCTTACTATTGAGAATTTCTGGAATTACTTTAAGAATTATATTAAAACTTAAGTTCCCAAACATAAATTATAGCTTTTCATGATATTCAGATGTGATTATTGCTGTTTCCCAAAATCACTATTTCTCTTAGTAGATAAAAGAATTCTTAGAATTTTAATTGTCTTTGAAATGATAATTTTATTTGCTAAGAAACACTCTTCCCACTCTTATAGCATGCTAATGATACATTATATCTTAACAGTATGTTCAGAGATGTGCATATGTATCACTTAATTTTAAATATTAAATAAAATAATCAATGGGAAAAATAGTAACAGAAATAGGCAGCACAATTCTATTGGATTTACTTTAGATGTTAAAATATTACATCAACAGATTGTATCCATCCTTTCAACTTCCCATATAATTAGATTTCCATTTATCCACTCATGTATCTATCTGTTTCTAGGCATCCTATAACATTTTTAAAAAATATGTTTTTATTGATTTTAGAGAGAGGAAGGGAGAGGGAGAGAGAGAGAAACATCCATGAGAGACATCTATCAGCTGCCTCCTGCACACTCCCTACTGGGGACTGAGCCGGAAAGCTGGGCATGTGCCCTGACTGGGAATCAAACTGGGGACCTCTTTGTTCATGGGTGGATGCTCAACCACTGAGCAACACCAGCTGGGCCTATAACATTTTTTTTTTATTGATAATTCTTTTGAACAGACAAATCCTGGCATTTGTTCATTTTCTGCTACTACCATCCACCCATTAAAATGTCATGCCCTCAAAACTAATAATGTGCGAGAGTTTGCTAGCATAAATTATGATCACAGATGTTATTTAGATATGTCCAAATATATCATACCAACCAAATTTTCTGGCAACAGAAAATTTAATTTCATGAAGAACTGAGGCAACTCTTAAAAAGAACATATTTGAAGTTAAGAAATAGTAAGGCAGGTAAATTGCAGTTGGGTTTTGTAGATAAAATGCTATTGCTGGAATTATCAGAAATATCCAAGATAGACTGAAGTATCTTAATCAGTTTTCAGTACCCAGAAGAAAAAGAGAAACTGCCCAGTTGAAAGAGGGTGACTCCATCAGGAATAATGAAGCTTGCTCAGCCCGTGTGGCTCAATTGGCTAGGAGTCCTCCCATGCACCCGGGCATTGCTGGTTGGATTCCCAGTAAGGGCGCATGCTGGGGTTGCAGGCTTGATGCCCAGTAGTGGGTGTGCAAGAAGCAACCAATCGATGTTTCTCTCTCATCCCAATAAATCCATTGTAATTTTAAAATATCTTAAGTAAAAAATACATTTAATACACCTAACCTACTGAATATCATAGCTTAGCTTAGCTGGTTTCTACTGACTGCCTATAGCTTTCAAACCATCATAAAGGCAAAAAATCATAAGTGAAACTATCTTAGACCAGGGACTGTCTATAGTCTAATAATTCTCTGTATTTCTTTGGCATCAGTTGTATTGTTTTCTCTTGTATTTTTTATGTTATTTACTTGAGTCTCCTCTTCCTTTTTTTAAATTAGACTAAAGTCTTTAAGATTTATTGATCATTCCTATTATTTTTCTAGTCTCTGTATCATCTATGTCCACTCTAATTTTTATTATTTCCTTCTTTCTGTTAACTTTGGGCTTAATTTGTTCCTTTTATTCCAGTTCCTTGGATTGTAAAGTTAGATTCTTTATTTGAGATCTTTCTAACTCCTTAATAGATTTGTCTGTTGCTATAAGCTTCCCATAATTGTTTGCACTGCATTCCACACAATTTCATATGTTGTATTTTCATTTGTTTTGAGACATTTTTTATTTCCCTTTGATTTCTTTGACCCATTGGTTGATTAGAAATGTGTCATTTAGTTTCCACATATTTGAAGATTTATTCATTTTCTTCTTGTTGCTGATTTGAAATTTCATGCCAATATGGTCAGAAAAGATAGTTGGCATAATTTCAATCTTCTTAAATCTGCTAAGGTTCATTTTGTGGCCTATCATTGATCTATCCTGAAGAATATTCCATGTGCACTTGAAAAGAACGTGTATTCTACTCCTGTTGGATGGAATAGTCTATATACATATGTTAAGCTAATTTGTTTTAAAGTGTGGTTCAATTTCAACATTTTCTTATTAATTTTACTGTCTGGGTGTTCTATCCATTGTTGATAGTGGGGTATTAAGGTCCTCTACTATTATTGTATTCTTGTCTATTTCTCTCTTAAGATCTACTAGTATTTGGTTAATACATGTCAGTGCCTGAATGTTTGAGAGTTTATATATTTATGATAGTTAACATCTTCTTGATGTATTGACCCCTTTATCATTATATAATGACTTTATCTTTTGATATCATTTTTGGCCTGAAATCTATTTTGTTTGATCTAAGTACGGCTATATCTCTTCTCCTTCTGCTATCCCCATTATTTGTATGTTGGCTCTCTTAATGTAGTCTAATAACTTATTCACTTTTTAAAAATCTTAGTTTTCTCTACTCTTCTACCTGAAAGAGTTCTGCATTCTTGTCTTCCAGATCTCTCATTCTCTCTTCCATCTGATCAGCTCTATTTCCAGTGTTTTCTAATGCATTCTTTATCTCATTTATTAAGTTCTTCAGCTCTAGAATTTCTGTTTTGTTTTTTAACTTAAATCTCTTTGGTAAAGTACTCCTTCTATTCATTAATTATACTGCTGAGTTCACTCTTGCCTTTTGGAGTCTTTTGTAGCTCATTGAATTTCTTCAAAAAGCTATTTTGAATTCTTTACCAGTTATATCCCAATCTTCCATGGCTTTGAGTTTGGTTGCTGGAGAACTGTCATTTTATTTTTGAGATACTGTAATTACTGTGATTTTTCATGGTGCTTGATGAGATGTGCCTCTGCTGGTATATTTAAAATAGTGAGCACATGTGTTATTTAGGTAAAGCTTTGTTTACTTTGATTTTAGTTGGATTGTTGTTTAAATCCATTCTGCACATTGAAAGATTTAATCCAGTTATGTTTATTTTAATTATTGACATGGTAAAATTTACATCTTCTGTTTGTATTTGTTTTCTATATTCATGTATTTTCTGTTCCTCTATTTCTCTATTTTACCTCTTTCCATGTTAAATATTTTCTAGTATACCATTTTAATAACCTTGTTTCATTTAACATATATTTTGGCTTATTTTCTTAATGGTTGTCTGGGAATTATAAATAACATTTTACCTTTAAAATTTTAGTGTAGATTAATACCAACTTATTTTCAGTAGTATACTACAAAAATTTTGCTGCATGCAATAAAGTTCCCTTCACTCCCTCTCCTTTTATTGCTATTATATCTTTACACTTTTACACAATATAAACACTGTAAACCCATCAACACAGTTGTATAATTACTGCTTTATGCAGGGCTCTTTTAAATCAGAGGAGAGAAAAAAAAAGTTGCAAATAAAAATAACTGTGTACTCTTTTATATTTACCTATGTAGCTTACTTCCCTAGTGGTCTTTAATAATTCACTTGGATTTAAGTTGCAGTTTGGTGTTCTTTCATTTCATACTGAAAAACAAAACAATATTTCTTGTAGGGCAGGACTACTAGTGAAGAATTCTCTCTGATTTTGTTTTCCTGAGAATATTTTAATTTCTCCTTCATTATTATAGGATAATTTTGTTGGGTATTAGACTTTGTAGTTGTTTTTTCAGCATGTGTATTATGTAATTCCATTAGCTTCTGGTCTCCATGGTTTTTATGAGAAGCCCATTGATAATTCATACAGGCTCATTTGTACGTGAGGAATCATTAATGTCTTGCTACTTTCAAATTACTTCTTTTTCACTGGATTCTGTAATTTGACTATGCTGTATATAGGCATGGATCTCATTGAGTTTTTGCTAATTGGAGTGTGTTAACTTGTAGGATGTGTAAATTAAGTTTAATCAAATTTTGGGAATTTTTTCAGACATTATTTTATCCATTATTTATTCAAATATTATTTCTGCCTGTTTTTCTGTTCTACACTAGAACTCCTACTACGTGTGTGTTGGTATGTTCAACAGAAATCCTATTTATCATTGGGGCTTTCTGATTTTTCTTCACTTTTTGTTTGTGTGTGTGTGTCCCTCAATATGAATAATTTTCATTAACTTATCCTTAATTTTGCTGATTATTTTTTCTGGTAATTCAAATCCACTTTTGAGTCTGTGTAGTTCAGTTTTCATTTCTGTTATTGTACTTTTCAAATCCAGAAATCCTATTTGGCTCTTTTCATTTTTTTTTAGTTTTTCTAATGATATTCTTTGTTTGGCAATACATTATTTTCATACTTCTCATACCTTTTCATTCATTCAACAAGATTTCCTTTTTTTTAACTTACTGTATTTGATTGAATGTATTTGTTTAGTAAGAACAACATTTGAGATTTCTCAGGGACTGTTTTGTTAGTGCTTCCCCCCCCCCCCCCCCCCGTGTATGGGCCATCCTCCCATATTTCTTTTGCACATTTCATACTTTTGTGTTAAAAACTAGACATTTTAAGTAATATAATGAGTAACTCTGGAAACCAGATTCCCCTCCAGGGTTTGTTGTATTTGTTTGTTTTGTTTTGTGGTTGTTGTTGCAATTGCTACTAGATTGTTATTCTTTAATTAATTTACTGGAATAATTCTGTCAAATCTATATTATTTGTCATGTGTGGCCACTAAAGTTGCTACTGTGTTAGCTTAATGGTCAACTAATACTTGCACTGAGATTTCCTTAAATGACTTGAATCAACAAGTCTCCCATCTCTACATGCATTTTGAAGCATGCCTTAATTCTACAGCAGTTCACTATTCTGTCTTAACCTTAAATTTCTATCTTTGCTGATAATAAGTCAAAGGTAACAGATTGGGACATATCATTTCACACACATCTCAGCGTATGTGTGGCCTTCTAGATATTCAGGAATATTTTGAGCTTTTCAAAGCTCTCTGTAGACATATAATTCCCAGATTTTCCTTTTAACTTTTAAACTTATTTATTCTTTGATCTAACAGCTATTACAGCCTCAGATTTCAAGATTAAGCAATTCTTCTGTTTTTAACCAGTACTGTGGGTACAAGACATCCCACTGAGAGACAAGACTTGTGAATGGGGTTTTTCAAGGAAGTTTCAAGACATCTCAAATAGAGAAAATTCTCTTTCAGTGGGCTGATGAAAAATTCCCAGTTCAGCCTCCTCCCTCCAGTGACTGGTTTTCACACTATCATGGTTTGAGGTTGCTGGATGTTAAGACAGTGGTAGAGTTTGAGTGAGGGGTAAGAGACTAGAGCATGGTAAATTGTCACATATCCTGCTAGTATTGAAGATATTAGCTATTTTTCCTAAATAAATGCTTGTCTGATTTTTGGAAGCCTTTGGTTAATTTCCAAAGTTAAAAAAATGATTTTTTCAATTTTTTGAGGATGTTCTTTATGGAACAGCAGATTTTCAGAGGCCTTTACTCTGCTATTCCAGGAGTGTCATGAATTATTATTTGCTACCATTGCATTACTCATATTGTAGATATTCTTATTTTTGTATAATATAAAGTGAATTCCCCACCTGTTATTTCAAGAAGGTCTAATGTGTCCCCAAGCTATTGTCACTAAGTGATTTGATCCTGACATAAAGATTTATTAGTTTATGTGATTTTGGCAATGTTATATAAATAATAGCGCCTTTTAAGAGATAATTTTTGATAGGTTTCTAAAATCATAAAATTGAGTTAATCAAAATTTTCAAAATGTTCATATAATTTTCTCAACTCTGAGAATTTGAAGATATACTAACATATTGATCACACATTTTAAAATAATAAATTTTGAAGATGAATTCTAATTATACTTATAATGCTCTCTGTTATCAGCTTTGAGATTTTTTTATGCCCTAACCACTAATTATGTAATTTAAATGTCTAATTATTTATAGTATGAAATATGTAAAAGAAATGATATCATATTTTTGAAGCAATAGTTTTATCAAAAATGTCAATATTTGGAAATATTAATAAAATACATTAGATATCATAAACATTTCATATGATTACAAGAGTTAAGGTTTATTAACCTTCTAATTAAGAAATTTGTCTTTAATGTGAATGAATCAAAGACTCATGTCTTTTAACTCAATTTTGGATTCTTATGATTGTGACATTTTAAGTTTCTATGATATATAAATCTAATTATGCACCTTCAGTCTAACAACTACACAGATTTACAACTTTATATTTCTTGACTACAAGAAATAAAAGTATTTTTGTTAAAAGTATTTCCTTGTTATTATATTTAATCATCATATTATGTCTTATTTTTATCACATTTTAGCTGCAGCCAAAGTATAATTCAAAAACAAAAACAGTTAAATTATTTTCATTTTAATATTTATTATTGACTTTCCAAGCTTTACAGTGTGGCTTACAAGGACTTTTATAATCCTTATACTTCAGCCATTCTGATAAAATCTCATCTCAGTAAGAACTAAGAACAAAGGAATAAAAGAACTCCCAGGGCCTCTGTTTGGCATTTCCATGTACCATGCTTTTGGTTTAATGTCTGTGTTTCATGATAGACCATAAATGTGACATCTGGGGCTTTGCTTATTTTATACATGCTCAAATTTTTAAAGCCCAACTGTTTCTGCCATATAGTTTGTACTTACACCTAGTAGTTGGACAAAGATGAACTGATATAATTTCATTTAAATATTTTTTATTTTAAAATAGTTTTGTTTATTTTGTATTTTCTCATCAAAATTGCTTTCAGTTTACTAGCTTCTTTTTCACACTCCATTGCATTCTTATCTTGTAAAGCTATTAGATGAATTCTGTGATATAGAGCTATAGCATAATAAGGCAAAACATCAATCCTGATTTAATATTGAAGATAACATCAAGTATTTTTGGAGGAAATAATTCAGAGAGAAAAAAATTTACAATGAAATATAACCAGCCTGAACTGCTCAAAATATCAAGTAAAAATATTGTGGCATCATTTTTCCCTGTTAATTGCTTGAGCTTCTACCTGCCCCACTAACAGGAAATATAACATATCCCTCTTGTGCTATAAAATCTTCAGATATCTCAAGAATTCCAGGGCTTATAATGTTCAGGGAAGTGTCAGAATCAGTTTTCCACCTCTCAGTGAAAAGAAACAGAAGTTTCATCATGTTAATCATGCCATGAATTTTGAAAAGGCATGAGAGAATTGTAATATTTTATTTTATTACTTTACTTTTTTACATGTGAACATTTTAAAAACACATATAAAAGTAAAGAGAATATCATAATGAGCATACATGTACCCATAATTCTGTTTTAAAAATCATCTATAGTCTGCCATGCTTATTTCATTTATCTCCACCTCTGTTTGGAGGCGGGAGGTAGCTAGAGTATTTTAAAGTACACACAAGACATAAAATCATTTCACTCTTAAATGCCTCACTACACATCTCTAGTAGGTAATGACTTTTAGTAATATTACACTTATGAATGTTAGATATACTCGTATCAAGCTTAATAATATAAAATTAATGTCACTTCTTCTTATTCTACTTTAATATTTTAAAAATTGACTAAAATGTCTTTACAACCAGTTTATTCTAATCAAGATCCAAATGATATCTTCTCAATGTTATTGCTTTATGCCATTATATATTAAAATTACTGAACATTGATCTAAAATATTCCACCCGAGTTATACAACCAATTCTCATTGTACGGGCTGGTATTTATGAAATGTACCGGTAGTCTACTATCTCACAGGCCAGTAAACATGGATCCTTTGCTCTCTTGAATATTGTTCCTAAGGCTCTCTGACAATTTCCCTTTTATATGACTTAAGTACAAAGGGTCTGGTTATATACCCTGTTCTCGATGCAATGTGCCGCCCACCCTATATTTATCCTTTTGTTTGCCTCAGAGTGATGTTATTATGATAAAGACTTTTATAAGTGATTCTGGAGTATTTCATACTATATCTATTAGATGTGGTAGCATAAAACCACCCCAAATTTATTGACTTAAAATAATAAGCATTTATTTAGCCTATAATTAAGAGGATAAACTACTTGGGCTGGGCTCAACTGGGTATCTCACCTTCTGGTTTTGACTGGGTCACTCACGCATCTATCCACTCATCTAGGCTTCTGGACCTTGACTAGCCAGTAACAGGGTGGTAAGGAAAAATGAGCCATGTGTATCTTTCGTTATCCATACAAGCTTGGGCTTTTTCATATGGTAGAATCTGAAGGGCTTCCAAGGGAGGGAAAATCCCACTGTGCAAATATTTTTCACCTTTCTGCTTGCATAGCGTTAACTATTGTTCTGTGGGTCATAAAAACCCAATGACCAAGCCCAGAATCAATGTGGTAAGGGACTACCAAAAGGTAGGCAAGGCTAAATACATTGGAGAGCAGTACCCTCATGATCTATCACATATCTCAGCCCTCCAAATAATTGTTATTTGGGGTATCTCTTGGTATTTTCTTCATTAGAGAAAAAGAAAATAATCCCATAAATTTAATTCCAGTTAAACACTCCTCTATAAAATGAGCTGAATAAATATTACTTCGTTTTGAGAAAAATAATATAAGAATGTTATATTCACATTAATCACTTATCTGAGTTTATAATGAAGTAAAATTGATAAAGTCCCTGGATGGTTTAGCTTGATTTCTTTCAAATAGGGAGAGATTATATCTGTCTACTCTCCATCAAAATGACATTTTCAATTGCATCAGCTCTACCAGCGACCCGCCAGACTCCAACCTGACAGGACTGTGTCTCATACACAATGGTGGAGACTGACAAAGAAGCCCCGGGAGACGTGCATTTTCAATAATGCTGGGATTTTTTTTTTTTTTTGGAAAAAGCCCTGCCTTTATTTCCCCTCACAGGAAAGTAGTTTAAAGCATTCAGTGAGGGGGAAAAAGCTATTTTACTGGTTTTTAAAAAATGGTTATTTCTTCAAACTTGAAATGTTTTATGTCACTTTCAAGCACATTGTTAAGAGAGGCAGAGCCAGATCAGATTCAAACCTCCTTCTCTCACAGCCAAATCTTCTGCAATTGAAATGCCAAAGGGACAAAAGGAGCTGGCTTGTGAGAACAAACTGTTCTGGCTGAAAGGACCTAACTCCCCCGATCATTCTGACGTGACCTGCGCTATTTCATAAGCGTCACACTTAGACTAGATAGAAACACTACAATTAAATGAAAAACTAATGGCAACTCAGGAAAAATGTCAAGCAAGTAATATTTCTCAACAGTTCTTGTTGATTATTTGTGAGAACCCAACGTGAGGTTTCTAGTGCAGTAGGCGTGAAGACTGTCATACATGCCATAAGCTGAGCTGAGTAGCATTATATGCTTGATCAGGAAATTAAATATCTAATAAATGATATGCCAGAATATCACTGTGACCCACTTGCTGTTGGCTATGAGTCATCTCTTGTCCCTTTGGCCTCCATTATTAAAGCCAGTATCTATCTCCCTCATCCTGTAGGATTATATTAGTTTATATAGACTCTTAGTTATAAGAAAGCTGGAGAGGAATTAGAAGAAAAAAAATAGTGAGTTTCATCAATAACTCAGTTCTTATCTCTTCCTGAGAAGAATCAGCTACCCTTCTAAAACACTGTAAAAATAAATACACTGCAAACATTAGGAAAAAAACTAATATATTTCTACTCTTATATTTACTGCTATATTTCATAAAGTAGTATTAAAGATCTCTTTGAAAAGTAAAGTTTAAATGATGTAATCTAGAGAGAGCATAGATCTAAAATACTTGGAGTGTATTTGTTTTATTACTTAAAGTCAGCAGTTTTAGCAGTTATTTTTAAAGAGAATTTTAAACTTAAAAAAGAGCTGCATAAGAATAATACAGAAAGTTCCTATATGCCCTTCACCCAAGCTATCCCTGTGTTAACATCTGTAAGAACTAGAAAATTAACCTTAGAACAATACTATTAACTAAATACAGGGGGAAAAAATGTTGGTGAGGATGGGAAGAAATTGCTACCTTTGTGCGTTGTTGATGGGGTTTCCTCAATAAATTAAAAGTAGAACTACCATATGATCCAGCAATCCTCCCTCTGGTTATTTATCCAAAATAATTGAAAACAGAATCTCAAAGAGATATTTGTACTTTCATGTTCATTGCAGAATTAGTCATAATACCAAAGAAGTGGAAAGGATCTAAGGTTCATTGATGATGAATGATGAAAATGTGGCATATATACACACATAATATTACTCGGTCATAAAAAAATAAGTTAATCATGTCATATATTTCAAATGGATGAACCTTGGGAAAATTGTGCTAAATGAAATAAGCCAGTTACAGAAGGACAAAAATGGAATGATTCCACTTATATGAGATATTTGAAGTCGTCAAACTCATCAAAACAAAGCAGAATGGTGGTTGACAGGGGCTGTCCAAAGTGGGAAATGGCTAGTTGCTGTTCAAGGGGTACAGAGTTTCAGTCATGCATGTCAAAAAAGCTCTAGAGACCCATTGTTCAACACTGTACTTTAATATTGTGCTCGAAACAAACAGCTGTTAACAGGATAGAACTCACATGCTTTTTACCACAGCTTTTGAACTGCAATGGTGTTTGTATATTGGCTTCATCTCCAATGATACTTCTAAATTCTTTTGTTAGTTTTTATAGCATACTGGTAAGATTTTTTTAGCTTTTCTATATAAACAGTTATTCCATCTGCAAACAGAAACAATTTTATTTTGTCTTATCCAGTATCTTAGTCTATTTGTGTTGCTATAACAAAAATTCTATAGATTGCATGGCTTATAAACAACAAAAATTTATTTCTCACAGTTCAAAGGCTGGAAGTTCAAGATCAGGGTGCTAGCATGGCCCAGTTCTGATGAAAACCCTCTTACAGGTTGCCGGTTGCCAGTTACCAGTTGTAGGTTGCAGGTTGCAGGTTGCAGGGTGCAGGTTGTAGGTTGCACTTCTTGCTGTATCTTTCCATGGCCAAAACTGTGAGGGGTCATTTTTTATCAAAGCACTAATACCATTCATGAAGTCTCCACTGTCATGGCTTAATGACAAACTCCACTTCCTAATGCCATCACCTTGGAGGTTAGCCTGGTAACACATGAATTTTGGGGGGTACACAAATATTCAGTATGTAGCATCCAATCTGTATTCATTCTATCTTATACACTGACTAGGAATTCAAGTACTGTTAGAAAAGTGGTAAGAAAAGACACTCTTTGCCTTTATCCAATCATAGGGGCAACATATTCAGCCTTTTACCATTAAATATAGTTAGTTCTATGGTTTCTTATAAAGGCCCTTTATCTATTTAGAAAGTTCCCACCATTCCTACTTGCCGAAAGCTTTTGTTATGAATGAACATTAAATTTTGCCAAATGCTTTTTCTGCATTATCGAGTTAATCTATTTTTTTCTTATTTAGTCTTGTAATATGGTGAAACATATGAACATGATTTCCAATGGTAATACAGTCTTGCATTCTTGAGGTAGACCCTTACTTAGTAATCATGTATTATTCTTTCCTATATATTGTTGGATTCAATTTGCTAACATTTTGTTGAGAATTTTTTCATCTCTGTTTATGAGTAATATTGGTTTAGGTTTTCTCTTCCTGTAATGTTTTTGTCTGTTTTTCATAGTACAATAAAGTTAACCTCAAGAATAATTTGAGAGAGGCCTTTTCTCTTCAATTTTCTGAAGGAAACAGTAGCATTGGTATTATTTCTTCCTTATACTCACTAGTAAAATCATATAAGTCTGGGATTTACTTTTTTGCAAAGCTTTAAATAAAAATTCACTTTCTATTTGAGTTCTTTATTTTGCGAGATTATGTCTTTCAAGAAACTTGTCAATTTTAAATACATTTTTGAATTTATGTGGATCAAGTTGTTTGTCTCATTCCACATTATCCTTTTAATGTCTGTAAAGACTGAGGTGCTATTCCTTCTTTTGTTCCTAATATTGGCAAATTGTATTGTTCCTTTTTTACTCTTGGTTGGACTGTCTGAGATTTATCTGTTTTATTGATTCTTCCAGTCAATAAACTGAAGTAGTGTTTGACTTTCTTGATTTTCCTCTATTCTTTTCCTGTTTTCATTTTCATTGATTTCTACTCTGGTTCTTATTATTTCCTTTCTTCTTCTTTCTCTGGGTTGTGAGTTGACATTTAACTTTGCAGAATACGACATTAATTTTGCCCTAAATTCAAAAATTCTTTAAGTTCCTATCAGTGCAATTTCTTAGAAAAAGCTGGCTTAAGTTAATTATTTTTTTTCAGTTTTAAGATATGTTCCCTTGGTTGCTGGTGATGTGATGATTAGCTGCTTGTGCCTTTTTCCCAGTATCTCTGAAACAAGATACATGTCATTAGAAACTAAGACTATCTGTTTTAAACCCTCTAGAGTGAAAAATGAACTGTGTCTTTGCAAATTTAAAACATTTACTGACAAGATCTTTTCCATTAGTACCTGATGATAAAGCTTACTTTTCCACTATAATTATAAAATGCATACTATTTTATATTTAGCTACAAGCCTAGAATACCTACCTCTTCTATTTCTTCTATCTCATGAATTAATTTAACAAACCAAAAGTACTAATAATTTAATATTTAGTCACAGAAATGAATAACCAAAATGAGGAGACACTGTGGAAAATGGAATCATGATGAATGTCAAATCTTTTAACATGTAGACTAAGATATAATTAAGAGAAAAATCATATTCACAGAACAAAGTGCAAATGTTGTACACTGTTTAGCAAAAAATTCTGTAAGGGCAAGGGATGAAAAGAAATACAAGATGCTGACCTTCCTAATCTTTCTTGGTAATTAACTTTATACTTTTCAAGTGGGATCCACAGAGTTCAAATATGGCAATAACTACAACATTCTAATAGTTGTTATAAAACATTATCTAAAAATTTCAAATCAATTTAGATATTAATACCTCTTGTGAAAATTCTTATTTTAGTTTTCTTTTATTTCTTATAAAAATGAATTTATTTTGTTAATATTACATGACTAGCATCCTATTTTTATGAAGTATTTGTCTGCGGATTTGTTCCTATATAGCATTTTTCTTTTATATTACTGTTTAATAATTTAACATGCTGCAGTAGCTACTTGAGGTTTAAGAAATAAAATTTTCCCTGTGAGAGTTAGGGAACTTTTAGACCAACAAAGAGTGGATCAGCAAGACTCCAATAACCTCCAGGACAGAAATACACAATTGCATTTAGAGACAAAGAGGCAATTATTGCCGGTACTGTGAAAGGGCTCTTCGGGGAAAAGGTAGTCTTCCTCATTCAACTTTACTTACCCTTTCTTACTCCTAAGAGCGGCGCATCTAGTGGTGCAGGCCAACAGACTTCAGCGATCTCCAGTCACCAGTATCTGTGCTGCTACCTCCCTCTTCCGGTCTCCAGGGGGTGCTACTTCAGCTGGGTGCCACCTCCCCTTCACTGTGTGTGTGTATTGTTCCCCTATGAATCATATTCCTTTTTTAGGCACCACAGGTTTTACTCTCCATTAACTCACTCCTATGAAGTACAGAAAAACTTGCCAAAATAAAATCTTAACTGTATCTTGCATATTATGAAAGAAACTACATGAGATTTTTAAAAAGCATGGATTTTATACCTCAAACACTTAAATATGTTTAATTTTTAAATAAACATCCTCCAATTTCGACCTGTTCTTAATTGGACATAGGTATGATTATATCAGTAGCTCTTCCTGGAGATAAATTGGAGATAAAAATGTTGATGTGCTCAAAATTCATCATCTTCCTATGACCAAATTTTTTTTTTCATTGTGTCAGCTTTGCTTTCCATCACTTTCTTTTTTGGAAAAAGAAGTCAGTCCCCTTTCAAAGGCTTAATCCTATTTTAAGCATATAGGTGCAAACATAAAAGTTTCATCTCGAGATGTAGCCTCTTCCTCTCTCCCTATCTACTTTATACCACTAATTGCTGCCTCATATGACTAACAAATTTTGATTTATAAAAATCACTTTGAATGATTCCCAAATGCAGTTAAACAATTTAATATGTAATGCAAAATTCTAAGATATAAAAAAATTTCATATTGCATGAAATTTCTGTGATGACAAGTCATAATCATATGTGCATATATCAGATGACTCCCACTCTGTGGTTAAAAAAATGATTGCCTAAAGCACTGTAAAATGATTTTTAAATGCTTATGATATTCAATAAGAGTAAAATATTTATACCCTATTATGAGGAAAATCAGGTTTTAATATGAGGGATGAATGTTCTTGTAGTAGTTATGGCTTATTAATTATTCAAAGTTTTAATATCATATATGAAAAACTTTCTTTTGAATTACTTTTTAATATTCCAAGTGATTTAAAAATCTGTGGCAATAACGTTAATAAATTTTGGTATCTAGGTCATTACATTGCTTCTCCAAGTTTCACTAATGCTCTAGGCATAGATTTGAATGAATTGATGTCTAATACAGCATGGTGTTCATTAAACATGTGAGAGAAATTCTGGTATGTTCTTTATATGAAATATCCTAAAACTGATGCAGAGCTCAGTCTCCTTATAGAAAGAAAGGCAAATTCTGACCTTTAGACTTAAAATATTTGTGCCTTTATACCTGAATCACTAAGGAGCAGGAAGTAAAATGCAATTTCAATTGTATATTTAGAAACATTAACATAATAACTCACATATAAATAAATAAATATAAAAAATGTTTATGCTATTAAATGTATAATTGTTGGAAATATTGGGCATCAGGAAACTCCAACTGAAACTTAGAGTAATTAATCTTTTATGAAAAATTTTCCTCCATTAAGACATCATTTCCTGATAATTTTTGAAAATTTATATTTTAAATGATTTAGTAATGACAGTGGTTTCTTCTCTGTCCTCAGAAAACATGTGAATATACTGAGAAAGCAAAACAGAAATCCAGTTTCCAGTTTCTACATTTAATTAAAATAGGAAATACTTGAGATTGAATAACAGTACTTTAGAGAAGGTAGTATCAAGTGGAGAGAAGTTCTTGTGACATACATGATTGCTCTCACAAATGACACCAAAGGCTGCAGAGCATAGACAAATATTGCAAAAGCAGTACTTCAGAGTAAGTGAGACAATAAGTGAAGAAAAAACAGCAATTTCTTTTTTTAGAACATAAAGTAGGCACAGAGATGCTGCCTGCAGGATCTATTCCACTCTAGTTTTTACTGTTAAAAAACTTCACTGACATATAAGACTCTTATTAAAGATTCCTGCTAGTCTGGATCATGGTTAGGACCTCCATACCACAAAACAAAGTCAAAAATAGGTGGCCAAATTAAACAAACACCATTTCAGGATAAATAATGATTAAAAAAAACACACATATAGGTGCTATACAAAGATACTACAAGAAAAATGAGAAAAGTAGAAGAATAGAAATAAATATAAGAACTACAGAAAAATTTTACTATAGATAAAATGAAATTATGACTAAGCAGATTGCCATGAATTAATAAAACAAGACCTCAATGCAGTTTCAAAAGCTCAAAGACCATGATGAGAAAACAAATGGTGAGTGCATTCTAAGACAGTGGGCTTTGAGTGACATGGAAGACAAAGGATAGTTACTGACCAGAAATGTAATATAACTTATAATTTAAATATATCTTTCTGGCTGTTAAGTTGTGAACTGGATGAAAAGGGAAGAATAATGAAAGCCAGGAGAGCAATTAGAAATTATTTCAAAATATGACAGAGGCATGGACAAAAGAGGCAGCAGGGGAAGTGGTAGTTGCTAAGAATCCAAAAGTAAATAAAACTGTAAAAAAATCACTGCATTCATCTGTCATACTACCCAAAGCAAAAGTAGATGCAAAATATACACTATGTTTTATGGCAACAGTTGCTATAGAGCAGTGATTTTCAATCAGTGTGTCACAAGAAATTTTAAAACATGCAATACCTGACTATTTAGTCATGGGCACTGACCTCTTTTCCCTTACATTGTCAAATAAAAAATGACAACAACCATACAACAATAGCCATCCAGCATGAATGAATCAAATTATACATATTGTTTTGTAAGATTGGCAAAAAATATATTTTTTGATGTGCTGTACAGAATTTTGGTAATTAGTTTATGTGTGCCATGAGATGAAAAATGTTGAAAATCGCTACTATAGAGAAACATAATGCAAACAAGAGAAACAGGAGTATAAGTTAGTCATTCAAGCAGACATATGAAAGAGTGGTAAAAACATGCCATGGAAATGCCTGTGGAAAGAGCACCACACGTGGCATAAATAGCAAATGGAAAGTTCTGAGATAAAGAGCATGTTTGGCATATTTAAGGAACAATGAGGCCAGCGTGGCTGTGCAAGGAAACGTTAGACAATTGTTAGAGCTTGGAGAGAGATGTATATTCAAGAAAATATTTGTTTGTTGGTTTTGTTTTATGTTGAGAAGGGATAAATTACATTGTTTGTATGCTAATAGAAATTATTCTGATGAGGTAGAAAACTGATGATGCAGAGAGAGAGAATAACATTTATAGAGTCAAAAATTTCTGGCGTGTCAGTCTGATGAATATGGAGTACAGGTGGAAGAGATGACTTGAGGAAAAACACCCATAGTATCCTCAGAAACGAAGGCGAGAATAGACTCAGAGTAGATAAGTGAGTTAACATAGGGAGATGATGATGGAATTTCCCTAAGGATCACTTCTACTTATGAAGAAGGGGGAGGAGATATTGAAAATGTGAAGAGATTCGGGAAGATATGAAATATTAATCTAAGAGTGTGGTTACTAAATGGCCTTGATTAGTTCTCAAACCATCTGTGAACCTTTGAAAAACAGAACTATGCAATTAATTGGTCTGGAATGTGTCTTTGTATCACAATTTTAAAAGCATCCCAGGTGATTTTAATGGACACATACAAATGATAATCACTATTCTCAGAAAGTCTGGTTAGGTGTTCTATATATCAGTACACTACACACAGAAGGGCCATCTAGGGGTAAGTAGTCCATATTTTTAAAGTGAGGCCAGTCAACAAGTTTTTGTAACTTTTCTCCATTCTTTTGTTTATATGTTGTTGGTATAGAGGTTAAGAGTGAATTTAACAAACATTAAGCTTGGCCAGGTTTGTATGAGTAAAGGGAAAAGAGCAAAGGATAGTAGACAACTAATTATAATTAAGACTCGCTAGAATCTAAAATGGGAAGGAAGTGAGGTAATGAGGAGTTTAATGGTTAAATTGTGTCCCCCACCACTATCCAGATTTATATGTTGAAGTTCTAACCTTCAGCACCTCAGACGGTGTTCATGTTTGTATGAGAGGTGTCCTAATAAGAAGAGGAAATTTGAATACAGACACACACACAGAGAAGATGAGGCTAAGTCACAGGCAGAACATGATGATCTATACAAACCAAGGAGGAGGCTTGGAACAGATCTTTCCCTTACAGCTCATTGAAGAATCAACCCTGCTGACACCTTGATCTTAGACTTCTTGCCTCAAGATCTGTGAGAAAATAAATTTCTGTTTTTTAAACCACCAGGCTGTAGTATCTTTCTATGGCAGTCCTAGCAAACTAGTACAGGAGGTGTAAGACACACTGAAAAAACAGTACAATTTCAGGTTTTACTAAAGTTATAGAATATTAAATTAGGAGTAGGAGTGAAATAAATTGACATTGGTGAATGGATGCTTGAAATTATGCTTATGGAAGAGTTGATCTTTTGGGAAATTATAAGAACTAGGATGGCAATGGAAGATCAATGATTGTGATTTAGTTGACGACAATATCCATGGAAAAGAGATTAATGGGTAGGATGCTCTGGTATTAAAGTGATTATTAAAATCACCAATAATTATAATAGGACTAACTCTTGGAAGTAGTGAGCCAAGAGCTAAATTCTTTAAGGAATTAAGAGTATTACTAGTAGTAAATTCTTATGATCCTCAGTGCTGTGTGTTTTTAGAGAAAAGGAGAGAAAGTGATTTGGATGTTATAAAAAGAATTCCAGTTGGAATTGACCAATTATCACATGAGATATCTGCCAGGAATGCAATATTTTAAGAGAAATCCTGGTTCCAGTTAGAGCAAAAAGGGAAGAAGCAATGAAAAAAATGAAAAGATATGTCAAACAATGATCCTTCCTAGAGGGTACATTGGGAAGATTTCAGGGGCTGGAGGGGGATAGAACATGGGATTAGGAAAGTAGACGGACAGAGTTACAGGGAGGCATGGAATGTGGTGCAAGGATGTCTTGAGAACCTGTGTTCCTTGTGATGACTCATGTATTAGTCATTCAAACCACAAATAGGTTAGCTGTAATTATATAAGGCAGAAAACGGTGTTAAATTATCATTCTATATATTTTTAAATATATGTGCTTACGTGCACACACACACGTGTGCATGCATGAGCACATATTTTTCCCAATATATTTTACAGAATATCTTTGCTTCTGGTTAAATTGATATCATGTTTTTCTATATGATTCCCTGTATATTTAAATGTGTTTCAATATGTGTTTATCACGAAAAAGTAACACAATATACAATAGCCTAGCTATATATCCACAGTTTGTATAGAATGTGACAATGCATAAATATTAAATTGTTCAAATTTACATTCTTGGATTTGTTGAAATAATAGAAAATAATGTTTATTAGGGGACTATTCTGAAAGGTTACCTTGTCTCCATATCAGCTATTAGAGGTATGCATTTCATTTTTAATGCAAAAGAGAGTGAAATTATTCTTGAAAATACATCCAACGAAGGAATAGATCTATAATTGGGAGAAATGCAAGGTTGTCCTTTTTAAAATAAGCTCTGCCTTGCCTGTTTTTGTTAACAAGGATAAGAACCCTCCATTCAGAACATGATTTATAGAGTTTCATGATAAAACGTATTATTCAAGGCCCTGCTTGAACTTAGAGTGATTTATTTGACTTGATATAAAACAGTGTTAATGAATCATGGCTAGGTAGGGTCCTGGAGTCTTCAAAATTAAGGGTAAATATGACAAAACTCTAGAATGAAAAGATATATAAGTCATCTAATCTTTAATGATAATTTATGTTCCTGCAAAACCTATATGCTTTGCATTCATTCCTACTTTCATTCTGGGAGCAGTATTGTTGAGATTCTAAGAACCAGTTGCTATCATAACTGGAATAAATGATTGAGTACATAAAGAAATGAATCAATGCAGTTACCTTCCAATCCATTATTGCATTTGTAATTATAATATGATATGCTATGATTATACAAACATGGGAAAGATACAAGACATGGCTTTCATGGAAGCTTGTTTCCTGAAATTTATGACTGCTTGCTTTCCCCAGCTGTGTAACAACCCTTTTAAATAATGGAAGGATGCTGTAATCTGACAAACTTCATAATATAAATGATGTGCTAATGGTACTCATTTTGCTCTGTTTATTGCCTTCATTCCCTTATTTAACAAAGATTTCTGTTTAGTAATAGAAATATAAAACCATTTTCAAAGGATTTAACTGTATTTAACATAATCTGTTGCTGGCATAATTAGTCATCGATTATTACAAATCATATTTGACCTTGATAAAAATGTCCAATGAATCAAAGATAGTCACGTGAATACAATTTTTTCTAAACAAAAATAAATAGATATCAATTTTTTCAATTTTTAAAATTTCATTTAAAAAGCCATATTAATTCATTTTTTGTTTCCTTAGTTGTTTTAGAGGAAATACGTATAATAACATGTGCAGTAATATCCAGTAGACTGGTCTAGCATGTAATTATTCCCATTGTTTTAGAATGTAAATAATTGGAGCTAGAGTCATGAATATTAAAGATTCCTATTGAGAGAAGGAATTTAAGCCCAGTAAGCAACCCAGGCCAAATGGATAAACTCCTGCTGGCATTTTCATACCTGACCCAGAATCCAAGGAGAATGTTAATAGCAAATCATCTAATTCACACTTCTAAATATGATGTCAGATATTCAGCTTTCTTAGCCTTTTTGATAATTATTTTTTCCTGTGTTTTTGTGTGAGATTAATCTTATGTTTGTATGTACTGATTATGATAATGACCAAATAATAACAAAAACCTATGCAAAACTAAGTTGGAATGTTTGCATTGTGTTCTGTAAATTTGTCCAAATAACTGGGTAATTATCTAATTTGGAATTCTTCTTTCCAACCTGATTATGCATGGCATTGTATAAAAATATTATTTATGTCAATTCCTTTTTCCCTGCTTTACCTAAATCCTCCACTCTCAGTAGGCTCATATTGCAAAATATATTTTAAATCAATACACAATGAGCAGCACTATCAAATATAAGGATTTTATACTTCACTCTTCTTGTGATACCTACATTTCAAATGAAATCTGAAATCTTATCTACAGAATTCATAAAATATAGAAATTAGAATAAAAATGATTTTCTAGATAGGAGTTCTAAAATTTCCCCTCAAATTACATTATGTCCTTAGTTTTTAATTTGATGATCATAATGACTTGATTAATATCTAATTTCTTCCAATTTAACTAGTGGCATAAATATTAGCCAAACGAAAATATATACTGTGGGAGCAAATGTAGATTTACAGTTGTGCATATGGAAAATTAATACAATAGTTAATAAATAATAATACAAAAATAAACTTTCACCTACTCACAACCATAAATTTACTTTTTCCTGCCTTGTGTATATTATGATATATATCATCAATTACCAAAAGAAATTATAATTCAGTAGATAATTAATGAAAAGCAAACCAAGACATACACTTCACTGTTTATATTTAATATGTTTGGTATATGTCAACTAATTTAGAAACTTTTGAATTGCAAAGGAATTAGTTCATGAAACCATCGCTCTATAGTTGGTGAATGCATCTAAAGAAACTACTACTCTGTGTGAAATTTTAAATCCCCATATTAGTAAAATATAGTAAATGGACCAAGAAATTTTACTTTATCTTAAAGTGCACCAAGAGATGGAAAAGTAATATAGTCATGTATTTTCTGTAATTACAATAAGCTCAATTAAATAGATTAACATTATAAGCTACTAAAATAATTCTCAGGGCATTAGGTTATCTAAATGCTTTTATTGTTAATTGAAGAGTAAGTGCAATTTTAAATACAGACATTTCTTTAATTCTGTCTCTAAGAATTTTTTTTCATTTTATTTCTACCCTGCTTTAGCTTTTCTCACTCTTTCTTTGGATAAGTGTGCAATGAGACTTAATTTTAAAGATAAAAATAGATGTTAACAATCTTCAAATCTATCAAATGAATTTTTTATAACATACAATGTCCTGTCCAACCAACATTTCAGTCACATTAAGGTAAATTTTCAGTACAGCTTAAGACAGAGAGAGGCCTTAACCTTTAGCTTTCCGGAACTGCTCTCTACCTCTGCGTTGTGTACAGCCCCCACAAATAGCTGAAAGCCCACTGTGTGGTATTCCACAGTGTGAAAGCAGAGGTAACACAGTGAGCCACCCAAGCCTGGAAGAAGTGAGCCAGTTTGAGCAGGACAATAGCCCAAACCTAAGACTGATTAAACTGGTTCTGTCAACCAGGAAGCATTACTGGGCTCTGACCAGGCTGAGCGAACCAGACTGATCAGAGTTCACATCCACAATTAACTTCATGAGCACCTAGTTGGGTCAACACCAGAAACACAGAAGATTCAGAAGAGCAATCATGTGGAACCACACGTAAATCCAAAGAAATCTTCCCTAAATCATGAGGCAATATATGTCCTTACTATATCATCAAGAGACCATAAAGCTCCATGGAGAGGACCTGTGGACAGTGGTGTGGATAAAACTGAGAAACTGAGTGTTTTTACCTAGAAAGATTGTTACTTAAAGGGTTTTAAGCATAACTGCATTGATGGACTACACTGAATGAAATTGCTTTTCTGTTGTTGATAACTTTTGAAGGACAAATCAATTATAAAACAAAACAAAGTAGCTCAATTTTCTTGCACTCTAGAGCTGTATGTGAATATATTTTGTTACCATTATATATAGATCTGCTGTATTTGTCCATACCTATCTTTCAAATACTGGCAGAATGAATTTAGATACTAAAGGTAGACAATCATGGCAAGCACATTTCATCATTTAGTAAAAAGTCAAATATAAAGAGCTAATTACATAGACAAAAACAGCAACTATACTCCGATCAAAATTCATCATTTCCTTCAACATACATCTTAGACCTCTCTATATTTAATGTGATATAAAGGCAATTTGTTAGCTAATGTACATATTTAATGTCTTCATTTGTTGTTTCAACAGTTATTTCAAAGTATCTTGTCTTATTCTACTATTTATCTTAATTCTTTTTTAGAAATGCATGAACACTTATTTCCTGTTTTGTGTATGTTGCTACTATAAAAGTTAATAAGCTTAATCACAAGCAAACACAAAAGTTGTACACAAGCATTCAGAAAATGCATATTTAATCATGAATAATTTAAAGAGACCTAGGAAAATGTAACCCTTGCTTCTTGTTTGTGAATTCAGACTAATCTGATTTGTAATTAGAAATGTCCTCATTGCTGTGGTACATGAAATCGACTGAGCATATAGGATGAGGGGGTCAGACAGTGGCAGTAACAGGAACATTCTTATCAATAGTAAGACACTTTTTCTTTTCATTGCCATTCACCAGAGATGAAGAGTTTCAAGCACACATGTTTATCTGCACATATATACCATGGCATATAATATATAGAAATGTATATTATTATGCCATTTATCTCATAATTGAACATTATACAAAGTAAGGTGGGAAAATGAAATGATTATGTTATTTAAGAAGCTCATAATTTGTTTACAAAGCAAATATTTATATATCTTTAGGAAACAGTGGAAAATGAGGTATGAGATTATGAAATAATGAACAAATGCAGGAGTGTCAGGAATTCAAATAAAGGATAATAAAATAAATCTTTAAGAAAGATAGCATCAAAGGTAATTTGGTTTATGCTCTTATCTTGCTTTTCTATTTTAGAAAACTGAAGATTATGTACATACACTTTTCTTTCTCATGTTAACACCTCCCTCTCCCCTCTTGCTGGGTGATTATTTCTACTAAGTTACTTATTACATCTTTAGCATTCATATTCTTTAAGTGTTTGCTCTTTTAATACAAGGACTATTAGGATCTAGGAGTTGTAGTGGGAAGGTCAATCCTGTTTCTCCGGTAATCTTTCTGATTACACATGTTCTTAATACTTTATGATACATAAATAAAGCCATTATTTTCCCATTAAAAACATTGCTTACATTTTGGGCAAGTACTGTTCTCTCTATTCTATTTTTATCAAGAATCTTTTATAAAATACTCTGATTAAATAGTTTTAAGCTCAAATTATTTCATATTATATACATTTTCACAAGCATTAAATTTTAATGTAATTTTGGAAAGGAAATTCTACCCATTTCAGAGTCAATTAAAAACCATAAAATGTGGATTGGGGAGAAGAATCCTATCAATCACATGCCTTTCCTTTACCGAAAGTTAAGGTATGGCATAGTAATCTCAAACAGATCTGAAATTCCATCCATACATGCCTCCAAAAGTTATAGCTTCCTAAGTATATATGTTAACTAGTAAGTGAAATATTCTAAAAGTAATTAGAGAAAAAGAAATATAAAAGCAATTATATATTTAACATTACAGAACTAAAAATGTTATAAGAATCTAATTTTTTCCTTTACTTTCAAGGCCTACAACTCTAGAGTATTAACTATATGTTTTAGAGAAAGATATATTCTTTAACTAGTTTTTTAATTTATTGACATTTCTTCCTTGCTTGTATTTTTCCATTTCTTCACCTATAAAACACATCTATACATATAATAATTTCCTACATGAAAATAAATGTAAAGTAGCTTTTCATAGTAGTAAATACATCATTCTAGTCTAGTCAAATTGCTCTTTTATATTTATGCTTATTTGAAGGCATCAGATGACAGTTTAATTGAAGTTTGAATATATAGGCATTTTTGCAATTGATAAAGTACATAATATTATGATAAAGTGCATAAAAATAATATATTATTTTAAAAGATTGTTTTGGGAGAGTCATTTGAGTTGTGTGGCCTTATGATTTACATTTTAGAGGTATGTACTCGCTCTACTTGTAAGGAGAGAAAGTTTTCAAATGATTTAGAGAAATTTTGTTTGGGACAACAGTGCAGCCAAAAACATATACATTTATCTATTAAGAGAAGCTTTTATACTGAATTATGGAAGTTTTGAAAAACTGAGATTTACTCATCCAATTCTCAAAAGATTTAAACCATGACACTAAAGGCAACTGACAAGGAATTACACTGAGTTGTGACATAACATGCTAGTTAGACATTTAAGACTGTTTATTAACCTAAATTAAGTTAGTGCTAAATCTACTTAGCAAATTAATAACTGGTGATTTCAGTTATTTTACATATACAGTCTTGTGCTGCTTAGCAACGGGCATATATTCCGAGAAATCTGTCGCTAGGCAATTTCATTGTTGTGTGAACATCATACAGTGCACTTACACAAACCTAGATGGTGTAGCCCACTACACACCTAGGCTATATGGTACACCACCATCATATATGTGGCCTGTCACTGACCAAAATGTTATGTGGCACATGACTGTAAAGCTATTATTGATCAAATACAAATTGTAATGGTTAATTTTATGTGTCAGTTTTGGCCACAGTGTGCCCTGATAGCTGGGTAAAAATTATTTCTGGGTTTTTCTATGGTGGTGTTCCTGAAAGAGATTAGCATTTGAACAGGTGGGCTGAGGAAGCAGATGATCTTCCCCAAGGTGCTGGTCATCACCCAATCCACTGAGGGCATGAATACAATGAAAGAGCAGAGGAAGACTGAACTCTGCTCCACTTATGAGCTGAGATAGCTCTCTTCTCCTGCCCTTGGCACTCCTTGTTCTCAGGCTTTCTGATCCAAACAGAAATCTATTCCATCAGCTTTCTGGCTCTTAGTTCTTGGAACTAAACCACTGGCTTCCCTGAGTCTTCAGCTTGCAAATGGTAGATTATAGGGTTTATCTACCTCCATAATCTCCATAATCACATTATCTCCATATAGTGAGATAATATCTTATAATAAATGTAATATATATATATATATATATATTAAGTCTGTTGATTTTCTTTTTTCTTGAGAACTTTTACTAATAGACAGAGCTTCCATATTTTGAATAGCAAAAAGTATTTTTCTTAAAATATACACTTATATATAATATTTACAAACGTTTGTATAATTAGTCCATGCAAAAGTTTACCCAATTTTTATTTAGCATATCCAATCTTACTACATGAAATATGTATAAAATTTTGAAAACAGAAGTTAAAATTTTTACTTTATGGATTGACATAATAGCCATAGCTATGCCATGGCTTTACAACATGGAGATGAATCTGTTTTTACAGTTTATTTCACACATGACAATTAGATTACATTTGCTTTAACACTGAAAATTGTTAGATTAAAGACAAGTACTTTTTCATTAGCACCAGGGTTTTCCTTGGTACAATTTTTTGGGGAAAATACCTCTTGAACTGTTACCATCTCTAGTGTTAAATCTACCCATTCCCCCCAAAGGAAACCAGAACATGTCATCCCACAATATGACATAATAATTAACATACTGACATAAAAGTTATTTTGAGCTGAAGGCCATTAAGCAGCAGCAAGTACAGAAACATCCCACCCCACATCATTCTGCCTAAAGGCAGAATATAAATTCTCCTTTTACTACAGATTGACTCTTGTCAGCCCAGAAATGGCTGCAGAGAAATCTACAAACAAAACTTACTTCTTTAGTTCCCCCTCATAGTTATTTAACCACAGTTTGCTGTTCTTGGAAGCCAGGAACTGCCTTTCTTTTTCCTGTCATTTTTCCTAAAATTTATCATTCTTTGTTGAAGATGCTATATAAGCTAGAATTCTAGGCCACAACTTTTAGTTTACTTTTGTTTAGGTTTTTCCCATGTGATGCATTCAAAGAACAGCAAACCCATTTTTCTTTTGTTAATCTATATTTTTTGTTATAGTCCCAGCTAAATCCTAAAATGGGTTGAGGTCAAGATTTTGTGCATAGAATTACATAAGGTATAAGTTTCACTTTATCCATACAAATATCAAATTGATCTAACATTATTCATTAAAAAATCATCATTTCCACATGAAAAAAATAAAATATCTGTCATTTGCTTTGAGATGTTATCAGTAAACAAAAAAAAATAAATTAAGTGCACTGGCCAAAAGATAATATATTGTTCTATTTTTAATATATAGCACATGTAATAGAAGTGCATACTTTTTGAGAATGATTTTTACCTCAGAGCATATGAACATTTGAATTTTCTTAATGTTTAGTCATGGGAGAGCAAGTATTATTCATTAAAATATTATTTTAATATCCTAAAAATAACATGACTGAGTTAAGTAAAATGTTTCTATAATCTGCATAGAACTGTGACTAATCAAAATTAGATTAGAAATAAAATTTAAAAAATGAGCTCAGCTTGAGAAGTTGGTTCATTTGTTTCCATATTCAGAACATTTGAGACCATAAGACAGGGAATTAACTGTCTTGATGGGTAACAAAATTAATTCAGTATCTAGCGACAAAGCTAAGCATCTATTATTAAAACCAATACTACAACAGAAAGGACAGGGGTGAGGTGTTTGATGCAAAATTTAAGTAGACACAAAGGATATGAAAGTTACAATTTATGTATTTCTATAAATGACTGGTACTTAAAATAACAGATGCCTATAATTGTTTTTTGTTATACAACCACTAGCAATGGGAATAATAATACACACACCATTGTTTTTATAGAAGTTAAAAGAACAGATATTTAAATACTTCAAGGAGCCTCTGAACTATATTAACTACACATTATTTTTTCCAAGAATCTGACATAAAATTTTGATAATCTTCTGAAAAGAAAAGAATATATGTTATAATGATCAAAATAGAAGAATCAGAAAATGATTCCACAAATGCAGATCAAAGCACATGCTAGTCTGTTCCAACAGGGCATTGTTTGGAAACCGACATGCAGATGAGCATTAATTCTGTAAAGATTTAGGTGGCACCTGAAATTATTTCAAATATAAACTCTGGCACCTCAAGCCACAGGAGGATCAGTCCTGCATAGGTTTTTACGGCTAATAAATTGGCCTTGTTTATAAATAGACGTGAGTTAAATAAACCTGACTAAAGCAAAATTGAGAAAAACAATAAAACTAGATCAATTTTACATTACAGTCCTTAGAAAATGAGGTAATTTTGTAAAAAAGAAAACACACTACTTCCCACAAAGCGGTATTAACTAATGATATCACTAGAGACAAATATATTTAAAAAGAAATAAATGTCCTTGCTTATTTGTTTTCCATTTTGCTGTACAAAAAGTTCTGAGCAGAAGTAATGTGCAGTGGATTGACAGGACAGTATATGGGCATTTGGTGAGTGCTAGCAAAGCACAAAGGGCTTTCCTCAAATTGTCTGATGCTTGTAGAGCCAGTTATCTTTCGCTATGGCCCAAGCATTCCTCAGACCCTTGGAGTATGTCTCTGATGGTTAATAGGGACCTCAGGCTTTTTCTCCAGGCCTAATACCACACATATCCCCAAGGATATCTTACCTGCACGGTGGAACACAAATTCTTTTTTACTTTGTATTTTTTGTTGTTTTTTATTATTTTCCTCTTGTTATAAATCACAATAACTGACTCTAATAATTGAAATATTATTTATTGGCAAAATAGGGGCTTAACAAATAAAGGACTGACTCAAAGTCAGACGTCAAGAAAGACAAACATCAATGTAACTCTGATGATCAGCAAGTGCTGGTGTCCCCAAAGTGAACAAAGAGACCAAAGAAATAATTTTACTTTTAGTTATATTTATTGTTAGCTTAAATTTATTTTACAAATATTTAAAAATACATATATATTTTATTAATGGATTAAAATGTGTATAATTTACAAATTAGTTTACATGTTTATAGGGCATGTTCTCACAATTTTTTCATTGATAGATGTGTAGAATTTTTACCATTAGAAAGCAGGTCTCTTGGGCACTGCCATCAGGGGGATGAACAGAACTATATTGCAACTGTACTGTTAAGTATCTGTGCTGGGATTCACATTACTAGGAGGAAACATTTGATAACGTGTCCATAACTAAGATGAAGAATTGGCATGAGACGGGGTTTTCTAATAACAAGAAGAAAGGAAAAATATTTTCTAGGAAAAAAATTAAATAGTTATTAGGAGAAGAAAATTTATAGTAAAGCAAAAAATGTTTAATGACCATGCACCAGTTAGTATACATTAAAAGGGTTATGGCTGTAGAAATGCTAGTAGAAACAAATATTTGTAACTGTGGTCTTTTAACATAACTCAGTAAGAGAAAAGCATAAGTAAGGGCATATGATTAGTAAACTAAATGCATTCTTTGCCATTGCCTGTGACATTTAAAATACAAATAAATGAAAGGTTTTTTAAAAATCTAAATATTTATTGGGTAGGTTTTATGTACCAGGCACCCTCCTAGGTCAAAGTAATGTAATGCTGAACAAGATATACATATATCATATATATATATGTGATTCTTAAAATCCACATACATACATAATTCTATGAATAATTAACAAAATGGTCTAACAAATCTGCCCAAGACTAAGAAAATTGGTATGTCAGGTGATTCATTCATTCAGTCAATTCACTCACTATATTAAAGGTTTACAATGCAATACATTTAAAGGATAACTTAATTACTTAATTAAAAGATGAATTATTTAAATTAGAAAAAGAAAAAACAATAAATTTAACACATACACATATAGTGTCTTAAGTAATAGCAATAAATACATCTACTGAGTATACAAGCAGGAGATAAAAGAGATAAACCGCACAAACATACAAAATGACATTAGCAAAATTGTGAAATAGAAGTTTTCTGTCAAATACAATGATTATGCCTTCTACATATGCCATCTATTTGCATGGAACATTATTATTTTTTTTCCAATTCAGTTTATACAGGTAACAGAACCCTGAGAAAATAACTTGATAGAGCAAGAAATGCAGAAACTATACAATTATTTTAACGATTAATATTGCTACAAAGATTTCAGGTAAAGATGTAGAACACTAAATTCTCAAGGTCATTTCCAGAGGTTATTATATTGATAACTCTGGCATTTTTATCTAGTAAAAAGCTCACTGGAATAAAAAAAAGAGATTAAACATATATAAATATAATAACATCAAAGTAATTAGAGATTTATTAATTATTGATAAGAGCTTATCATTTATGTGTTTGCATAGATATACTCCTATTTGCCTTTATCTTTGTATATTAGTTATCCTTGGAAATTTGTCAAGAGAAACATGGGATCAGCTCTACAAATATCCTCAACATTAGCGATGGTACCATGGAAAAGAATCAGCCTCACTCATGCTTTATGTCCTTTCAGGCTCTACTCCCTATCATCTCATCTCATCTCAGGGTTGTAAACAAAAAAAAAATCTTAACTTGTGGCACAGTAGTGTTCTGCTTGGCAGGTGGGTGGACTTTGGCAGACTGCATAGGGGCTCTTAAAGTCTCACTTATTAAGTGTTTTGAAGTGCTTGAAATAATTAGATATATGACATTTGCAACTGTACTCCAAAGTGGCATGAGAATTTAATGAAGTTTATAAATGGTGTTAGATGGTTAGAAAAACTTAATCTGTCAAATTTATAAGTTAATTGAGCATAAACCGAAGAATGAGTGAAGATTTAAATATATTTAATTCTACCAAAAAAAACATATTTCATTTACAAATAGAATGAGATTTCTAAATTGAGCATAAGGCTTAAGAAATATGATATATTAATTGCAACTACAAGAAAATAAATATTATTAAATTACAAGTAAGTGGAAATATTATTTTCCTAGCCTAATACACCTCATCAGTTTTTAAAAATGGTATACACTTATGTATTTTTGAGTTTCAGGAGGGAACATTTGGAGAAGAACATGAGCTTATTTTCATATCCAAGAAATAATAGTGCACCAGTTCTAGACATATATATTAAACAGCAGTCTTGCTATTCTTCTGTCTCCACACTGAAGTCATATTCAGAGTTTGGTCACATACCTGAAAACAGACGTAGAGGCATGCTGGAGATCTCATAGAGACACAGACCAGAGCATCGTAACGGCATACACCAAAGTAAAAATTAAATCTATTGTCCATTATATACCTTTTACAAAGCTCAGTCTTATTTTCATCAAGGTATACCATTTATCTTTTCTATCCAACAGACTATAAATTTTCACTCTTATCAGGAAAATGTGATGTTCTCTGTTGTCTCCGGTAATCCTCCTAACTAAAGCCAGTACCTGGCAGAATATTGAACAGATATTTTTTTTATTAAACATGACCTAAGGAGAGCCTTATCCCCATGCCATTATGCTAATCCAAGCATTTACCTCAGGAAACTTTTCCTGTGGGGAGGAGGGAAGATTTGGCTGCTGCTAAAAGATGACTCTTCTATATCATGAGAGTTTGAGCGCCCATCCCCATAGAGTGGTGGTTCTCGATGTCAGATGTCGATGGAAAAAGTCTTGGGGGAATATTTCCTTTCATGCCAAATAAAAGTTCAGAATGCTTTGAATTAGTTTCATGAAGTACACATTAAATGTTTAGCAGCTATTAAATGCCTCATTGGTTGAAGACAGGAGCCTATGAGGATTTCGAAGAATACTGATGAGATTCAGAATAAATACTGCTGACCAGAGAGGTCACAAGCAGTATCTGCCAGTGGAAATAAACTTCGCTTGCCACCCACCAACAGATGGTCTGAGGTTACATGTCTATGAAAAATTAATGGTATGAAGTTTGAATGATGTTTCACTGGTCAGAAACAATTAACTGTGGTACAGATTTCAATGGGAGATTCAGGTGTTAGAAGTTACATGTATCAAAATTACATCATATAATGGAAATGCCCTTATGATATTCTAAATGAAAACTATACACTAATATGTACAGTATGATAACACTAATTTATTTACCTATATACTTCATTACACGTTTATTTATAAATATATTTATGAATAGTTTATCTTTTATAAATAGCTTATAAATGAACAGGTATATGTGCAATGCAACAGATTGTATGTAATGGAAGAGATTAAAAATGAATTAAGGACAAAAACAGGCTGAAGGGAAAAAACAAAGTAAACTGCAAAAAAGGTAACTCTATAAAATTCATACAATTTCTGTCAGCTAATGAGAATGAAATAAAAATGATTTGGGTAAAATAATGTTCCTTGCCCTTAATTCTTACGGTTCATTCCAGGGCAAATTAGAACATGAAACAGGTCTTAATTAATCATTTGCTTAAAAACAGTTAGAGCAAATCACATGAATAGAGTTTATAAAGGGTCAAATAACCTTATCCAAATATTCAGCTCATTGATGGTACAACTTGATCCAGGGATAACATTTAGTATGTCAGGAGAAAGGAATACATTGTGCTTACAACTGTTTAAAATAAACCCATGTTATGTCTTCTAAATAGTACAAAAAAAAATAAATCAGTAAAGGCAGCAAATCAGACTATTGAAGGCAGCATGTTTGAGTATTTAGATAGCTGCACAATAAGTGTTCTCCTCTGAGTTTATAACCATATGGTGTAACTAAGATGAAGTAAATGTCTTTATGAAATAATTTGCTGTCTTTGAGTATATATCATAAAACACCTGATGCATTAAATTTTACAAAAATGATGGCTTTTTTTGGATATTTAATGCAGAATTTTTATGGCAATAATTTGACAGTTTGGCTACTTATAGATTAGACCTCTAATGTTTTCAGTAATGCAATCCTATCATCTCTATGTGAACATATTAAGAAGTATAGAGTGGTCCATGAAAATCCAGTTGGGAGGTTATGGCCCCAGTCTCACTACTTAAGCCAGGTGGTCTTTCTGGAATATTTATTGCTTTCATTATCTTAGTTCCTTTTTCTGTAAATTTGACTTCCTTTATCTTTAAAATTTTCTATAACAAATTAAAGGTTTATCTTAAAGATTAAATCAGTCAGTATCTGTAAGGTTATTGGAATAGTATAAAGCACATAGTAGGCGCTATGATGATGTCAGTTATTATCTAACAATGATATTAATGAGGTCTATCATGGGAGGGGGGCAGGCAATATGCTTATTTTATCTCAAAAATATTTTCATTATCTTCATGAAGTAAATCTTATTGCTACACTAAGATAGTATTAAAGGAATAAATATCAGAGTATAAAAACAATACATCTAATAACATATTAAAGATTTTTTAAAGATTTCTATTTCAATGAATATTTATTGAGCAATATCCATTAAAACTTGATTAATGGTTGTATCTGGAAACAAGGATTGAAGTGGGTTTGAGGGATAGCAGTTTATCACTTTATGACATATACCTCAAAAAAAGTATTTTATTTCTGATTAATTTTTACTTATATTTTGTATCTTTTTCTAAATTCTTCCTGGTCAAAATTATAGTGTGTGTATGCGTGTGTGTGTGTACGTGTTTGGAGAGAGAAAGACAGAGACAGCAGATCTTGGGGGAGGCATTAGGAAAACAATGAATAGAGATAGAGCTCCAGTCATCCTGTCTTTAAGTTATAAAAACCTAATTATGTAGAACTGAGTTTCTTTGCAGCAATTTTCTCTATTTATACACACACACTCCTATCTTAACTCCAGTAGTTCCATCTGGATCTACAGTCAGTGTTTCATGCCATGAACCTCTTTATATGCTAAACTCAGGAGTTTTTGCCAGGGGTTTATCTTAATACTCATAAGTAGGGCTAGATAAACTGAGCAAGTACTAGAAGATATGTTTTACTGGCTGATAATGTATTCAGGTGTTGCCCTCTCACAAATAGCATTTAATTCACGGTTGGTTTTCAATCACTGAGGCAGCATCAGTATGGAATTATACTTTAAAGGAAGTTTGCATTTCTGTCTGCCCTGGAAAGCACATCATATAGGTAGTCTGAATAATGTTTATTGCAAAGGAAGCTCAGGATTAAAATGATTAAGTGACCTGTTCAATGTCTTTCCAAGTTGGAGTCAAGAAGAGAATGCAGATATTCTAAAATCTGTTTTAGTACTGGAGGTCACTTAGTCATGATGGCTTTGTTATGATGGTTTCTTTGTAAGTAGGAAATCGTTTATTGTCTTATTCATATTTTCAGGGATTCTGAGTAAAAGTGTTTGAACTAGAAGAAAAACACATAGCTTATAGCTGTGGGTTTTTGTTTCTTGGGTTTTTATTTTGGCAAGAATTTTCCATTATCTAGACCTTTTATAAAGAACATTCTCACTTGTATAAATCATTTTCTGTCAGGCTCATATAGCCAACCTGAGAAGCCAGGATAAGGAAATGCTGATTTATTGTTTAAAGAAAACTCATTCTGAGATTTTATTTTGCTTTGAAATAAAATATTATGGAAAGTAGATCACTACGTGATAATAAATTTTACAGTTTCTGTTATGAATTAAAAGTTTTTATTCATAATTAGTTTCTACTTGTTTAAATGTGTTGGACGGCATCAAGAAATGGTGGATGGTTGTTCAGAGATTCACGCTACGATCCACATAGGAGACGTCAGCCGGACTCAGAACCTGCTAATACTCTGACAACAGGCAAAGGCTGACAAGGAAAAGAAATCCAGCAGAATGAAAACCAGCTTCTGCAGAATAATTATGTCTATTCCTTGATTTTACTTGATTGAATGCAGGAAAATAGGAAGGGCAATGCATTTTAGAATATTTGCTGAAAAGTACGCTGTTTTTCCCCATTTCAGGTAGCGATAGCATACATTTAATGTTAGATATTACAAATCTGTATGACAAACACCACAGGCTCCAGGTGTTTTCATTTATTTATAATGCACTGCAATTCTCAATCCCTTCCAGTGTATCTCAACGTCCTTTATTTTACATTTGTGTATAGGGAAGGATGATCATATTCTATGCTCCTATTCCAGCTCTTTATTTACAAAGAAAAATTGCACAGAACTCTGTCTATCTAATGGAAAAAATTCAATATCTACTTGCTGTTGCTCCTTGTGATTTTTATTTCTTTTTCCTTATGCTGTAACATTGTTCTTCATGAAACGACAGTCTACCAACTGTTTGAACAGGAAATTAAGACTTTCAGATTATTAGATTTGATAGAATATTACATTTCCTTTTCTACTGAATTATCTGTATTTCAAAATACTAGCAAATTAAACATTGTGTGCTTTTGTTTATCTTGTTTTATTACTTTATTTTCTATAAGATATATGATATGGACTCTGGTTTTTTATTTAGTGTTTTCTTTTGAAATAGAATATTGTGCAATTTTATGCAGATTATCTTTATAATTATTTCTCACATATGAAATGTCTTTAATAAGAACTGAACTAATCCTTGAATTTTAAATTTCTCCTCTCTTTCAACAACTTACTATTATTAACCCTTATTATAGTTCTCCATTGCCCCTTGCTAAAGTGCTGAAATATTTGGCCCACTGGCCAAAATTCTTTCTTAAAATATGTATGCAAGCTTAATTACCAGAGTGATCAATTAAACAGTAAAATACGGTCATACTCAGTGCTTTAATATATTTCAATTATGCTTATTCGCTTTTCTATAAAATCCCAAATGTTACAAATCATATAAAGTCTCTGCCAAACTTTGGGGCCACATCTCTTCATACACCTAGCTTTGCTCCAGGATGAATAAAATGCTTGCAGCTTCAAACATACAACCTATAGCATCTTTGAAATCTCTGTTCTCCCTCCTGTCCTTAGCAACTTTCCATGCTACTTTGTCAAGTATGGCCAAATTTAGAAAACATTTCTTCCTCAAGAATCCCTCTGCAGCCCGGCCAGTGTGGCTCAGCGGTTGAGCCTTGGCCTAGGATCCAGGATATCACGGTTCGAGTCCCGGTCAGGGCACATGCCCGGGTTGCGGGCTCGATCCCCAGTCGGGGCCGTGCAGGAGGCAGCCGATCAATGACTCTCTCATCATTGATGTTTCTCTCTCTCTCTCTTCCTTTCCTCTCTCTGAAATCAATAAAGATATATTTAAAAAAAATAAGTTTGAGAATGATTTGTTCTACCCAGTAGGTAATTAATACAAAAGCATTCTTTTTTAAAAAATTATGTCTTTATGGATTTCAGAGAGAGGAAGGAAGAGGGAGGGAGAGAGAGAGAAACATCAATGATGAGAGAGTCATTGATCGGCTGCCTCCTGCACGTCCCCGACTGGGGATCGAGCCCGCAACCTGGGCATGTGCCCTGACCGGGAATCGAACCTGGATCGCCTGGATCCCAGGCCGAGGCTCAACCACTGAGCCACGTTAGGCCAGGCCATCCTCAAACTTATTGTTAAAACTTATTGCTGATCATTCAGTAGGTTGGCAATTTGAGCTTGGGTTAGCTGGGCACTACTTCTAATCTTCTCTTAAATTACTCACGACCATGCATCCACATGATGCCTTGAGACTTGAGCTTTATGATCCAAGATGGTCTCACTCACATGCCTGGAAGAGCCACTGTCTGTAAGCTTGCAAACCTCAGTTCTCCAAGAACCTCAAATCTTTCAGTAGGCTAGAGCGCACTTCTTTAAATGGCCCCATCAGAATTGTGTTCTAAGTGGGCAAATTGGAAGCCAAAAAACTTTCTGATGTATAGGTTTTGAACTAAAGAAACCTCACTTCTTCCACATTCCAATGATCAAGACAAGTCACAAGGCCAGTCCATAGTAGAGGGGTGTGGGTATAATCCCTACCATTTATGAGAGGAGCAGCCCACACAGGACCATTTTGCAAACAATCCACCATGTTATCTCTTGCCCACCCAATTTAGTTGAAATTTCTCTTAATAATGGAATTTACACATTGTTTTATAAGATTTATAAGTATATTTAAAAAAATGTCTTTATTGATTTCAGAGAGAGGAAGGGAAAGGGAGGGGGGGAGAGAGAGAGAGAGAGAGAAACATCAATGATGAGAGTCATCAATCAGCTGTCTCCTGCACGCCCCCTACTGGCGATCAAGCCTGCAACCGGGCATGTGCCCTGGGGGAATCAACAGTGATCTCTGGGATCATAAGTTGATGCTCAACTGCTGAGCCACACTAGCCCTGCTATAAATACATTTTTCTCTATATATTTTGGAGATCCTGATGACTAGGTTTCATGGGAAGTATATATATATATATTATATGTAACATATAAAATATACAATATTTTCTACTGGATTGTCTCCAGAGAAATAAGACTTATTTCAAATACACAACATTGATACCAACTTGTAGTAACATTATATTTGCTTACTCTACGCATGTACTTAAAAATGGATGTAATACTTCCAACAATAAAGATAAATTTAAAAAATATATCTTTACCAAATTAAAAAATATATTAAAAAAATGGATATCTCAATAAATAAATGTATTTTATTTAATAAATATATGCAATATATGACTTTTAAAATGTACCATTAAATTTCATTTTTTGGTGAATATACTGAGATAAAAATTTAGCTATAGGACAATGGAAAAAACAATAACCATTCATTCTTGATTTAAAAAATATTACACGCCCGCCTGGGCGTGGCTCTGCAGTTGAGCATCGACCTGGGATCCAGGCGATCGGGGTTCGATTCCTGGTCAGGGAACATGCCTGGGTTGCGGGCTCAATCAATGACTCTCTCATCATTGATGTTTCTGCCTCTGTCTCTCCCTCTCCTTTCCTCTCTCTGAAATCAATAAAGATATATTTAAAAGATATTACAATTTCTTTTCTCTATAACATGGCTTGGTAAATCAGCCCAATTCCTTGAAATTAAATGCAGACAGTAAGATCTATCATTCATGTTATCAGAGCAAATTAGGTTAATGTACAAGAAAATGATTTATAACACCCTTAAGAAATGAAAAATACAGACATTAGGTATTTCATGGACAGTCTTTTTGTTTTTTTTTGTTCTTCAAACTATAAGAGAAAGTTTATTTAGAAAGTCACAGAGGTAGAAGTGAGCTGTAGAAGAAATGGTGTCAGGAAACAAGTTACAGAGGCAAAAGAAGGTCCCTTGGAAATTAGGAGAAAGAGAGAGGCAAGGAAAATGGGCCTAGGGAAAGGGTGTGGGGAAGGGTGTGGGCATGCTCCATAGAGAGAAGCGTCTCATAGACAGTCTTAATAATAAAATTATGATAAAAAATTACATTAAATTACTTACCTAAGTTAAAATTTGTGTTCTTTTACTTTTTAACATACATTTAACTAGTATGTGAAAAGTGCTATACTAAGCATGGGCGATACAAGGCCACAATGTCCCTGCTTGCAAAATATCTTCAATTTACTGAATGACAACTATTGTTCTATTTTGTTCTGCCTTTTAAAAAGTACTCTATACATTTCCAGAATGAAACCATCTTGGGCATTCACTGAAGCAGGGAACATTATGACTGTTTTGAGCTCATCTGGCAACAAAACCATTAAAATCATATATAACCACTGAATCAAACTGTGATAGTCTGCACACAATTGCCTATTATATGTTACTTATGGATTCTTCTGTTAAGAGGATGCACATTTTCCACGTGTTTTACTAAAAGTTCTATCTGGGATAGAGTATTATATATTAAGTGGACATAGCCTGTATTATCAAAACAAATAAATTATCAGCCTATTTACTGAAAAAATGTGGTGCTGAGAAAGTGGAAGTAATGTAACTAATTGTAACCATTATGTACTATACAACATAAAAAATAAAGGACTCACTGTTATTATAGGCCTTGTGAATGTGAAAATTTCTGATACTATGTTTTATATAGATGGGGATTACCTTTAAAATTTCTATATTTTAAACAATTAACATTACATCTACTCAAATTCTTTATACCACCAGAAAATTATTATTAGCATATTTGTTGGATAAAACATTGGATGCATCATAATAGCCTTGATATTTAACAATAGTTTTTGCATTAGATTTATAAAACTTTTATTATGATGATTACAATATTAATTTTAAAACAGCACCATTTTCCTTATTTTTTGTGGTTTAAAAATATTCTGTGCAAATATTCAAATCTTAGAAAATTTACCCATGCAAGAGATCTGTGCAAGTTGGATATTTCTTTGTTGTGTACAGTTGTAAGGTATGTTTAGCAGCACTCCTGGACTCTTCCAGTTAGTTCCAAAAGCATTGCCACCATTAATGTGACATCCATAGATGTCTTCAGATAATGCCACACATCGTTTGGGGAGGAAAATCGCACATGGTTGATAACTACTGAGTTGGGTCATATACAGGATCTTCCCTGTTCATTGTCCATAGAACTTCTCTTAGAACTTGATTAGGTATTGTGCATCTGTATTAGTGTTTGAAAATATAAGAGTTACAACTGGCAGAACTGCAGAGGCCTTGCAGAGTATCCCATGCTTTCAGTAGAGACCCCCCCAAAAGGTTACATATTATAAGACTACACTAACCTGAAAGTAATGACTACTCTGTGCTTGCATTAGCAAGTCTAAATTCAGATAATCAGTAAATTTAAATTACTATTTGGCACTGTACCAATTAATTCTATATGATCCATATAGGAAGAGAAAAATTTTTAAATTTCAAAGAAAGTATATTTTCTTTTTATGAATGCAGTTTAGAAAATGGCTTCTAAAAAAATATAAACAGAAAAGCTTGATATTTTCAACTCTATAAATTTTTAAAAATATATTTTTATTGATTTATTTTTTAGAGAGAGAAGAAGGGAAAGAGAGAAAGGGAGAAACACCAAGTGAGAATGAAACATCAACCAGCTGCCTCCTGCACACTCCCTACAAGGGACTGAGCCTGCAACCCGGGCATGTGTTCTGACCAGGAATAGAACTGGCAACCTTTTGGTGCACAGAATGACACCCAACCAACTGAGCCACACTGGCCAGGACTCAAGTCTATAAATTTTTAAAACTCAAAATCATTAATGAAGTATATAAAATATAAGCCACAAACAGAATACTTGCCATCAATATAAATAACTAATGAATATATACATAAACATAAATTTAAAAAGCAAAGCATAAATGGCCTAATGGGAAAAAGTTAAAAACAAAAATATGAACAGGCAAGTCACAAAATAGTAATTTATATTGGCCAACAGAAACATGAAAATATGGTCAACATAATTTACTTGGATATTACAAACTGAAACACATTGAGAAAATATTCCACACACATAACATTCTAAAAATTACCAAATCTGACAATAAGAAATATTGAACAAAATGTGAAGCAACTAGAAGCCCATGCATCATTGGTGGATCAAATCATAACCAACTACAGAGACCTTTTAGGCAGTACATAGTAAAGTTGAGGATGTGCACTTTCTACTATTGAAAAAAGTAATTGCTTGGTATATTAGAAAAAAATAAAAGACATTTGTGCATATAAGGAAACCTGGACAAGATTATTGATTGTAGTATATTTATAATGCTTCAGCACTGGAAGTGATATAAAATTTCATAATGTCAATTATGGAATTATAAATTATAAATGTATATAAAAATAAGTTATATTCGTGCAATGGCATACCACACAATAGAAAAACAAACTGTAATTATATAAACCAAACTGATGATTCTAAAAAAGCAAGATGCAGTAGGGTGCATAAAGTATGGAAATATTTAGGCAAAGTTTAATTAAAAATAAATACATAAGCCAGCATGGCTCAGTGGTTGAGCATTGACCTAGGATCCAGGAGATCTTGGTTGGATTTCTGGTGAGGGCACATCCCCAGCTGAGGGCTCCGTCCCTAGCAGGGGGTGTGCAGGAGGCAGCTCACCAATGACTCTCTCATCATTGATGTTTCTATCTATCGCTCTCGCTCTCCCTCCCTCTATCTGAAATCAATAAAATATATACTTAATAAAATACATATATTATAAATATTATACATAAAGTTATATTGTCTAAATATTATAATAATGACAATTAATATGTAAAAATAACTCCAAATTCAGAACAGTTTTGAACTCTATGTCTCTATGAATGAGATGGAGAGGAGTATTATAAAGTGGACTGCTACTGTATTTGTGATGTTTTATTTCTTAAATTTGGTGGTGGGTACATGAAGGCTAATTATACTTTTCTGTACAGTACTTTTCATAGTGTAAATATTTCCTTTTCCTTATAAAGAAAAAAGGTTCTTAGCATTTTGATGTTCAGAACATTACAAATAAAATTTATTGGTCTTGATACAACAATATTTAGCTATTTATGAAGATAAGAGAAATTCTCTGGAAAAATAATTTCACTTTTTTCTATTTTTAAAATATCAGAATATGAGTATTAAAACATAAGGCTCTTAATTGAGTGGATCAATGAATAGGCTTCACCTGGTGAGTGGTATTCGTATAACTGTTTCTCCATATTATCCTCACTTTATAGAAAATACTCAAAGAAAAAAACAAAATATTCATATATTAATTATGAAAACAGATGTGCTACAAACTTGATAAATATTCCACTTTACCTTCACAATGAAATGGACTAATATTATAATTTTATGTCAGTGGACCTGTAATAGTGAATGAGGTAGGAGGAACATATTTAAATTTATATTAAAAAGTAAGATTTGTGAATCTACATGCATTTTTAAATTTTTAATGAAACCTTCAATATCTTTAATATTATACCTGCTGATAAATTTTATTGGGAATAATGACCTGATTGTCCACATTTCAATACCTTATTACCTACAATTAAAAAAATAAAATATTACCAATTTAAATATAATGGATTTCATATTTAGTATTACAAACAAAATTTAAAAACCCATAGTTTAAAATATATACAATTTACCTGTGTACTCACAATTTCTATAGACACCTTGATCTCTCTTCCACAAACTGTGCGCTCCTTAAATTGTCTTATTTCATTAAATGCCAACTAATGTTCAAACTAACAACCTAGGAATCACCTTTGAGGCTCCTATGTCTCTCTGCAACCACAACCCGGTGATTAGACATTTATATAACTTATGAAGTGATCACCCTGATAAATCTAGTAGCCATCTGACACCATGCATAGTTATTGCAATATTATTGACTATATTCCCTATGCTATAATTTATATCCCCATGACTATTCTGTAACTACCAATTTGTACTTCTTAATCCCTTCATCTTTTTCATCCATCCTTCCAATCCCTTTCCCCATCTGGCAACTGTCAAAATGTTCTCTATATCTACGAGTCTGTTTCTGGCATTTTTGCTAATTTTTTAGATTCCACATGTAAATGAAATCATATGGCACTTGTCTTTCTCTGCCAATGTAAATTTACTACTACCATAAATAATTTTTAGTTCTAATTTATAGGAATTATATTAGAGCCCAGCCAGGCATGGCTCAGTGGTTGAGCGTGGAACTAGGATCCAGGCGATCCGGGTTCGATTCCCAGTCAGGGCACATGCCCGGGTTGTGGGCTTGATCAATGGCTCTCTCATCATTGATGTTTCTGTCTCTCTCTCTCCTTCTCCTTTCCTCTCTCTAAAATCAATACAGTATATTTAAAAAAAAAAAAAAAAAGGAATTATATTAGATAAACCAGCTGATAATGAATGGCAGCAATTTTTTTTAAAAAAATATATCTTTATTGATTTCAGAGAGAGGAAAGGAGAGGTAGACAAACAGAAACATCAATGATGAGAGTCATTGATCGGCTGCAGCCCGCAACCTGGGCATGTGCCCTGACCGGGAATCGAACCCTATCGCCTGGATCCTAGGTCGACGCTCCACTGCTGAGCTACGCCCGGCTGGGCAGCAGCAATTTATTCATTCAAGTAACAGTTATTAATTTCTTATTTGAATGTCAGATTAAATCCAAAACTCCTGGATTACATAGCTGTTATTACCAATGGTTATAATCTGTAAATGGTATGACTATTAAGTAGTGTCTTAATAGAAAAAACAAACCATTTTGAAGAAAAGGAACTTAATATTGTGAATGTAATAAATCCTTGGAGGAATCTCGATTGAAAGGCTGGAAAATAAAACAGGAAAGATGTACTCAATGAGTAGAAACTGCTGGAGCTGCTGTTACACTCAGGCTGGCAACACATGCTGGCCACTGCGATTGCTATTGCTACTTGTACTTCCATTGAAGTCCAGTACTTTTTGTTCTGAAAATGGCTTCTCATGGCCCCTTGCTCTTCCTTCTACCCCAAGTAATTCTTATTGAATGAATATAGGACTTGGAATCTAGGAAATGTAGTTTGTAGTCTTCCTGTTCCAGTGTTAGGGAGAAACATAATAGAGCAGGTACAGAGATGACAGATACCTGGCGCCTCCAGCATGGTAGTAAGACTAATACTGACTCTACTTTCTTGGAAATTTAATATGCCTTTAAACTGACTGCTGGAAATCTCAAACCATACTATAAATGCTTCTCCGGGGCTTGTGTTTATGTAACAACTAAATTAGGCCTCCATTTGGGATAGCTGTTAATAAATAGACCAATTACCTTAGATATGCTGTCCACTTATTTAGTATAATAAGCACACAAGGAAAGAATAATCTTCAAATCACCTAATATTTTGGATACAAAGTTATTCTATTGTTAAATTAGAGAATTTTATTGAGGAAAACCGCATTATGATAACTGCTTGCATGTACTGAGCTCTCATTGTGTTGCAAGAATAGCAGGCAAATACCTTAGGTGTGCATTTCCCCCTTTAATTCTAGGAAAATCCCACAAGGCAGACACTACTAAGGTAAGAGCCGACTCAACCCCTTGTAACTATTAAGGAGGAGAGTAAGGGTTTGGACTTTAACCGAGACTGGGAGACCATGGTCAATGAACACCATACACCATCTCCACTGCCTCTTTACCTGGTCACTGCACAAATACAGAGCCTAACACAGTTTTCTCAGTTCTTCCCATTACACCTGGACCTTAACTACCCAGGTATTTCTTTCCACGTAATAGTAGTGTTCATACCCTCCTCCTGAATTACATCTGACTAGGAGGATCATTTACATTCACCCTGCTATATGCTTCTACTCAGTCTCCTTTATGCAGTCTGTTTATAAGTGTGTTCTCACCCCAAATATCATGTTTTTATTTTCTTATATTTTATTTACCACAAGCAATACTAACCAATTTTCAAAGAAATGGAATTAAATTCTACATACATTTTTGGGAATAAAATCTGTGCATGTTAAATTCTGATTTTAAAAAAATTGCTAATTAAATATACTTTTAAAAGAGAAAAATGATGAAAGTAAAATTTACAATTTGAGCAGAATAGCAATCCCAAGGGAAGACTCTGAAGACTTCTACCCCTTACATCTTAATATCTAAGTCACTGAAGAAAATGCAATGCAGTCAAATCTTTGCTCATATAGAGAAGAGAAAGAACAAGGTCAGCTTCAATAGTAGGTGTCAATTCTGCATGGCCAGGGAGTCTCTCCCTGCAGGCCACACAGGGCAATTTATCTATGCAAATCTCTCTTGTGCTTGAGTAGAATGACCCTGTCTCCTCCACCCAAGGACAGAAATAACAGTGGGGTTGGGCAGGTGCCATATGACGCCCATGCTCCAGCAAAGTCAAAGAGCATTCACTGAGCCTGAAACAGAAAGATATTCCCCACAGAAAGTGATACAGATAATGTGGGCTCTTTCTCTCTTGGTAAAAAAGTGTTCCAGGCCCGAGGCCCATTCTTATGCAGCTGAGTGAGCTTCAAAAGACTGCAGCCTTAATACTTCATTTCCCAACATTATAAAATCTTAATTATAGCAAATATGAGTTATATATTCTTCAGGATAAATGTATATTTTCCATAAATCATTACATGTTGAAAAAAGAAACTAAAACTAATATTTCTTAATTCCAGACTATATCATTTTTTTTTGTCTACCCTTTTCCAAATGTCTTTATTTTTCTATTTCTGGGTATCTTTTTTTCCTCAGTGCCATAAGTGGAAAAAAAATCTTTTTCCAAGCCAAAGACAGGTTTCTGAAATTTTATAAAAAGTTGGTTTAAATTCTCTTTTGATTCAAGCAATTGGAGAAAATTTCTATCACAAAACTCAAAGCTTCTTGAGTAGCTAATATGTTATTTTCTTTTTGTTCTTCTATCATGGTAAACACCTTCTTGAGTCCACTTTAGATGTTAGCAACAAAGAAAGCTCTTTCATCTTCTGCAAAAATAAAATTGAAAATGGCCATCTGTTCAACCTTCTGTTATCAGAGCTGTCCTTTAGTTGTATGTCTGTAGCATATTTTCAGAACTGCAGGGGAAAGATGTGACTAATAGAAAACTGTGTTTGTAATGGAACCCTTAACAATTTAGAAATGCATAAAAATAAGAATAGCTATTAATTAGATAAAACTTTAGTTTAAACAACTTTTACAGTAATTCATATTCCTAATCCTCAAATGAATTTTTTTAAGAGTCATTTCAGTATCAAGTACCATTATCTGTAAGATGCTTCCTTTACCATTCACCCTCATAAGAATGAGAAATAACAAGATTTACAAATAACTTTTCAATTACCTAGGGCCTTCAGGAGTATAGCTGAGATTACAAAAGATAATTTATGAGATTGGTTGGCAGGTTTCTCTTTTAATTTTTCTTTATAATGTTGGTGCATATATAAAAACTAAATAGAATTAAAATAATAAAAGGTGAATTTGACCTCTATAATGTAGAAAAAAACACATCCTAGAATTTGAACAAAAATAAAATCTTAAAGAGTTGTTTTGACTTTAAGTAAACTAAACTAGTAAAAAAATACAAGGGTGGGCAAAAATAAGTTAACAGTTGTGAGATGTATTATTTATTAATTAATTGTATTATTTATTTGTATTATTTGTCTATTTCCATATGAAAAACTGTAAACCTGCTTTTGCCAGCCTCTGTACGGTGACTGTCTTCATAGCTGTAAATGAGAATATTAGAAAAACTGATTAGAAAGAAGTTAACATTTTTAAATGGTTGTTTTGTAGGGTAGTCTTACAAGATGGAATAACTTCTAATTTGTTATAGAATGCATATAATAAGCATAATTTTGTTAAAAATATTTTTGAAATATCAGCTTGACTCATTTCCCTAAACACAAATGATCTTCTTAAAAAAGATGTGGACATATTTAAGAAAGTGCCAAATATTTTAAGAGCAGAATATCTAGGATTAATATATAAAAGATACACCAGGACAAAAAAAATTAGCTCAAATTTCTCTATCCATTTCTCATATTTTCATTTAACTAGGATTCTGCTCTGGAATATTAATTGTGTCTTGATCCAGAATTAAAGAAACAGTGATAAGAAAATCACCTTCTGCAGGAGGCCAATCATCCATCAGGGATAACTGGGATGAGTTAGAATAAGATAAAATTAAACTTTATCTTCTGCTATTGCTGAAAATAAATATATGTAAGCACATCACATTTTCTCAGGGTTTAAGTTATTGATATATCAATTGAGCATTCTCCAATGAGCTCATGCAATGTTTAAATAGCAATTACTTATAGAATTTTTTCTTCTTCTTAGATGGCCTTACTTAGCACACCACGCAATCTATTGAACTTTTGAGGACAGTCACATATCTTCACAATATCAAATGATGATTTTAAATTATTGCCTCATTTGTACATATTTTCAAATACCTTCATTAGTGCTTTATGAAACTTATATATAGCTAATCATTTTGTTTATATTTCCTTAAGTTTTTACTTTTGTATCATTTATCTAATTTTTCATTTGAGAAGAAATAAGCTTTTGTTTTGCTTATATCCATTCACTATTACCATGCTCAGTGATTATTTGCAGTAAAAGGTTTAATTCTAGTCTCATTTTGTGTACTCAGATTTCATTTATGGTACGGAGACTATAAATAAATCTCAATATAACATTTTTTTTAACAAAGCTCTTTTGTGACTTTTCAAAAAAATTATGTTTGAAAATTCTATTTTGTTCCTTAGTTTCTCTACCAAAATGACTATTTCCATAAACAATATATTTTCCTTCTTCTTATTTCCTCTATTAACCTGAAAATTCAGTGAGCATTTAGGTGTTTTATATTTATTTTAGTTTGGTACAAAGTATTTATTTAAAAACTTTATATTTAAGACTTATTGCATGATGTGCTTATATGCTTTGAGTAATTCCTAATGTTTTGTGAGTACTCTCTGCTCTAGTGGAGAATCGACTTTTCATTAGAACAGGTTGCACATTATGTCATTATTACTTTCAAAATAGCCACATAACGGAGATTCTATTTTTAATGAAATCAATTTTAGGGTGTTCTATGTCACATAGATAGAAAGTAGAGAAGCTGGGAATCAAATCCAGGGCCTTTTGATTCCCAAAGACACCGTGCCATGTTGCCTTCTCTGCAGTGATCTTCAGCACATAACACACATTATTTGAAAGGTCTGCCTTTTTGCATGACATTTTATTAACTTTCATTCTGGGAGTACACCCCTCACACATAGCACTCTTATCATCAAAAAGCCATAATAGTTTAATAATGGAATTTACTTTTCCCTACTGATCTTTTGAAATGTGTAAACTCAGCTATAGAGATTATAGAAGGGTATCAGATAGAGTACAGTAGTAACTCAGACACTGCCATAGCCACCCTCCTGTTTGTATCATTCTAATCCAAAGTTCCTCTGGTATGTTAGGCTTCCTATGAAATATTGATATATAAATTCTGTTTATCAAACATACTTCCAGAGCACAAAGACTCTTGCTTCCAATCTGTCTCTATTATTTTTGACAATTCGTTGGGGCATGAATTACTCTATATTAATTAAAGTTGACTCTCATACAGGTAGTATTTGCTGTTGAGCTCTCTGTTCTTATTGTCTCACTTTCCTCCTGGATTACATCTCTGAACCACAACTCTTGAGCTTATGATGAGACAGTGGCCTATTTTTTCTAGTGTGAAATCACAGTTTATAAACAGGTTTCTAGGTGGGGATTCTGTCCTTCTTCTTGTCTTACATCTTCTGAATGCAAACCCCATCACAGCTGTAAGCAAGCTGAGACAGAGACAATTAAAGCCAAATTGTCTTTGGCCTGGTATACTTGGGAAAGAATCTCCATCCTATGAGTCATGGTTGGGTTGATGAAGGTAATCCTTGACCTCTTGCCCACTCTCACCTGGAATTTAGACATGGTAACAAATATCTTGTGATGGATGAAAATGCTGGCAGATGGCCTCTCTGTGAGAAATTCTGTAACCCTTGACTGCAGCTGAGAGGAGAGAAAGACACATCTTGGCCTTACAAACTACAGTGGGATAGAATGGTCTATCCAAGATCACTTTTGCCTGTCTGTATAAATGAATAAAATAAAATCTAAATTGTTCCTTTTGCTACAGGTAAAATTACTTTTCACAATGGTAATTGGAAAATGGCAGTATGAACTTATATTACACATTTAATAATATTAATAATAATAATTTGAAATAATATAAAATGCTTATATAATGCTTACAACATGGAAGACACAGCTTTATAATTCTCAGTTTATCAAGATATTCCATTCCATAGTAATTCTATGACATAGGAACTATTATCATCCTTAATTTACATTAAAAGCCACCAAGGCATGAGGAATTTAAGTAGATTTCACTGCCATGCATATACTAGGTCATAGCAAGGATTTTACACATGCTTTGTCTCCAGGGCCGGTGATATGGACAACAACCACAAAGGAGTAATGAACATTTAATGAGCATTTACACTATGCTAAGCACTGTTCTAGGCACTTGCATTACTTTATTCAGCTTTCACATTTCTAGAAGCTACATTGTAATATTATCTTCAAATATAGAGACATATTTTTCTGAAAGCTTGAAATATGATTAGTACACATCTGTAATTTTATTCACCAAGTTGATGAACTTTAATTTTTCTTCACTGTTTTTGTGCTAGATGAAACCACTATTCTCTTGGTTGAATTTTTATATGCAAAAGGCTTGGCTGAGGACTGAAGTAAACAGAGAAGAAATTTGTGCTAGATAAGTCCAGAGAAGTAGTTGTGACCTAGAAGGTCTGGGGCTTTATAACATAAGAAGTTATTTTAAGAGCAAATAAGGTGTTAAGCAGGAGGTATTGGTGACATCACCTGATTTTCTCCCCAAACAAACAAGCAAACAATAAAAGCAAAAAAGTTCCATGACTGCATCTTGAAGAACAATTGTAGCATTAATACCATAGGTGTATGCAGGCCAATTAGGACACTATTATAATATCCAAGGCAAGACATAATAGACATTTATTAGAAATTTAAACTAAGATTTGCTTCACTGGGACACAGAAAAATATATTCATTCAAGAAAAAAAATAAAGTCAATATTTTTGAGGAAATGAATTGGATTTGAGGTATGTAGAATGAAGGAGAGCTAAGTGTAAAGGATTTTGACATCCAAAATAATGATAGGTGGTTCTTCTATTTCTGAGACAGAAGATAATAGAAGGAGTACTGGTTTGAAGGGAAGATTAAAAAAAATTATCCAAAGTTCTTGGTAATCATTAGACATTGATAGAAATTAACTCCCTTTCATAACTTCACATAAATTTCTATCTAGTGTTATTTGAAAGAAGAGAAACTCCAATATTTTATCTTAAAATCTTTTTTTAAATTAATTAATTAATTTATTTTCCATCACCATATAAAATTTTAACTTATGTAACAGGAAAAACCAATTTCATAGGTTGCCTCAGAAAAGTATTATAAAGAAGATATATTCTGTCTAAACATTTTACATTAGTCTTTGGAACTTTTGTTTCATAAACAAAGTGTTTTATGACAACAAAAACATTTCCTATTTATTTAATCTTACATTTCTGTTGGATTATGGCTAACGTACAAGGTCATATGACATAGTCTATTTAGAGTCATTCTAGACATTTCTGCAATTTAGTCCTCACAAAGCATTTTATTAAAATTTACCTGTTTCCATTTACAATTCTTTTTCAACCTTGAAAAATATATTTTACCTTATAGTTCTGGTAATCTCCATTCCAGACATATTTAGTATTGCATATTGTTACTATCATATGTAAACTCAGACATCTATTTGATTTGCCATGTGTTAATAAATTAGTACTGTTAATAAGTTATGTCCACAATATTCTTTTTTTTTTATGATCCCCTAAAATATTTTGGTAAACATCACTATTTTATAACTAAGCTCCTGTTTTTCTTGAAGACTGACAGAAAAAAGAGAGAGTGAGAGCAACAGTGAGAGGGAAAGAGATAATTTATTGCATTTTCAGGAAAGCAATCTTGAGTGCATTTCAAAACAAAGTTTATATATATTACTTGCAAAACTTACAAAAACAATTTGAAATTAATTCATGGTTTTATTTTCCTCAAACAGGTCTTTTTTTTGGTTGTTTTTCATTGTTTATATCCTGATAAAATTTGAACAAAAACTTCCTAGTTCTGAACCAAGATGTTTGATACAGAGATTATATTTATGCAGGTATTATCCACAGAAAGATTAAATGTAGATATTTGACAATATTATACTTTTTATGAAGATTTAAGGTAAAATTATTTTATTTTTCTATTTTTAACATGCATGAATTAATCTAGAGATTAAATATATTATAAATTATTGATAAATAACTAATAGAATTTCAGGGAGCAATTTTAATTATTTATTTTTTTGTATAATCATAAGTGATGAAAAATATAATTTAGAATTTTTAATATGAGTTTTTAATATATTAGTATTTTAAACCAAATGCAAAATTTAAGTTATTTTATCAATTAATTAGACTACATTTATTCATCATTTAAATATAGTAGTGGTAAGGAGTAAGTAGCAATTTATTTATTTTGTGCATATTAAATCACCATATGCCTTATTCCTTTTTTTATTTCTGAAAATACAATCCAATTGTGCAGTCAGTTATAACACAAGTCAACTAAATATCAAAATTTTAAAAATATATGAGAAGTACTCTCTGCCTGTGTTAAATGGTGGGTAAAATTTCATTAATTTCTTGTTCTATATTTTTTTCATTTCAGACATTTCACTGGAAATTTATATCTATACACTTAAAAATCATTATTTAATGCCGAGTAAGACAATAATTTAATAGAATTATACATTTTAAAGCAAGGATATTATGTAATAATAAGGGTTTATTACTTGATACCACTTGAGATATTTTATGTTCAATTTAAGTACAGTAAAAATATTTGTACAGATTATGCAACTGAGATTAATTAATAATTTGGAAGGATCACTTTATTAGATATAAAATTATACTACAAAACCATTATAATCAAAACAGCCTGGTATTGGTACAACAGACATATAGATCAATGGAACAGAACAGAGACCCCAGAATAGATGCATGCCATTATGGTCAATTAATATTTGACAAAGGAGCCAAAGCATACAATGCAATAAAGACAGTCTCTTCAATAAATGATGTTGGGAAAATTGGATTGGAACATGCCAAAAAATGAAACTAGATCACCAACATACTCCATATACAAGAATAAATTCAAAATGGATAAAAGACTTAAATGTAAGTCAAGAAACCATAAAAATCCTGAAAGAAAACATAGGCAGTAAAGTCATAGAGATCTCATGTAGTGGAATTTTCACTGATTTATCTCCTAGGGCATGCGAAACAAAGGAAAAAATTAACAAATGGGACTACATCAAATTAAAAAGCTTCTGCACAGCAAAAGAAATTCACCTTCAAAATACAAAGGAATCCCACATTATGGGAGAACATATTTGCCAAGGATACATCTGATAAGGGGCTAATTTCCAAAGTGTACAAAGAATTCATACAACTCAACAAGAGTAAGACAAACAATCTAATTAAAAAATGGGGAAAAGACCTGAATAGACTTTTCCAAAGAGGACATACAGATGGCCAAGAGACATATGAAAAAATACTCAACATCGCTAATCATCAGAGAGATGCAAATTAAAATCACAATGAAGTATCACTTCACATGTGCTAGAATGGCTCCATCAACAAATCAACAAATGACAAGTGCTGGCGAGGGTGTGGAGAAAGGGGAACCTTAGTACACTGCTGGTGGGAATGCAGACTGGTGCAGCCACTATGGGAAACAGTATGGAGGTTCCTCAAAAAATTAAAAATGGAGCTGCCTTTTGACCCAGTGATCCCACTTCTAGGAATATATCCTAAGAATCCTGAAACACTAATCAGAAAAAATATATGCACCCCTATGTTCATAGCAGCATTGTTTGCAATAGCTAAGATCTGATGTGCCCATCAGTAGGTGAATAGATTAAAAAAGCTGTGGTACATTTACACCATGGAATACTACGCAGTTGTAAAATAGAAGGATCTCTTACTCTTTGGACAGCATGGATGGACCTGGAGAGTATTATCCTAAGTGAAATAAGCCAGGAAGAGAAAGACAAATATTGCATGATTTCACTTATATATGGAATCTAAAGAACATAATAAACTAATGAACAAAATAGATTTAGTGACACAGAAGCATGGAACAGACTGACGAATCTCAGTGTGAGGGGGGGAGGGATTAACCAAAGAATTTATATGCATAAATACATAACCCATGGACACAGACAATAGTGTGGTGAAGGCCTGGGATGGGGATTGGGTGTAGGGTGGAAGGGGTCAATGGGGAAAAAAGGGGACATCTGTAATATTTTCAACAATAAAGAGAAATTTTTAAAAAATTGAGTTAACAGAATCTATAATATATTCTCCACTTTATTCTGTAACCATTCTTCTTGTTTTTCAAGTCTATTTTATGAAGACTTTTAATGTATTTCAATTAAATAAATAACTGAACACCTACCATGAGAAGGAATGCTTTCAGTTTGTGCTTCCTTGTTTAAAGCAATATGTTTACTGAAACTTAGGCTTGGAGCCACATTTCCAGTATTTTTACCCTTGCCAATAATAATTTTTTTCCATTTATGGAACACAAGTTCTTTACCAAAATCTATTAAGAAGAAAGAAAATAATTATTTGACTATTAGCTATATTCTTGCTAATAAAAAGCAATTGCATTTTTTCACTTTTATGAGTAAGAAAACTCAACACATAGGGATTCATTTTTATAAAAACACACAAAAAACAGACATTGCAGTCAGGGAATAATGATGGTAGCCATAGCAACCACAGCCCTCAGATCTAGTCTAATGTCTACCTAGATTATCACAAACACCCACAATAAAGCCCTGTCCAAAGTAAAGACATGCTCCTTATTGAGCATAAAAGCTTTTAAACTCATTTCTACTGCCCTAAGCAGGATGTCTGGATTCAAGAAAATTGCAAGACATATGAAAAGGTAAGAAAAGACCCAATCCAAAGAGACAGGACAATTTACAGAACCTATTGGAATGGATATACAAACTCTACATCCATGCAATGGACTATTCCTCAGCAATAAAAGGGAGAAAACTAACAATTGTTGCAACAAGTATGAAAATAAATACATTTTTATAAATAAAAGATCTTGACCCAAGACTAAAAAGTATATGATTCCTTTATATGATACTCACTAAAGGCAAAACTATAGGGATTGATAAAAGACTAGTTCTTGTCAGGATTTGGGAGAGAGAGGAGATGGGTTTAATATAAGGGAATAACAGGAAATTTTGTGGATAATGTTACATTTTTTATGGAGATGTGATTGTGTATAAACAACTCTTTGTACTTTTCAAATCCTATAGACTGTCCACCACAAAATGTGAATTTTACTAAAGCAAATTAAAAACAATATATCCATTAGGATGAAGGGAGTTAGGAAATGTAGACTATGATAAATGAATCTAACCGCATTACAAATGTATCACATAACCACACTGAAAGGGATAGAAAAGACAGTAGCTGGCTTGGGTAAATTTGGAAAATAGCTTTCGACTGAATATTGCAGGTATAACTACAAAAAGAATTTTACAAAAACATTGCATTTCATTTTCCAATTTATTTTCCCTTACAAGTGTATGAATAAGCAATTTTGAAACTATTCATAGCCTAGTCTTGGGGAAAAAATTATATATTTTAACAAATGAAAGCCATTGCTAGAAAAAGAAAGTAGGAAATTAGAAAAGGAGGAGATGCTAAAATAAACCTAGTAGTGATGTTGGATAATAAATTTAGAGGGTAAATGTTTAATCAGAAATAATGTATTTGTGTAGTCTGGAAGTATCTCTCCAAAATATTTAATAAGTTCCAATGTTCATCCTGGCAGATGTCCACTGAAGCAAATGATTAATATAACCAGTAATACATAGAGACATAATGTACCTCTTGATATGAGGCATTGAGGAAACACAACCTCCATTATACCCTTTTTAATAATGTATAACCTCAATGTAATAATGACAAAATAATCAGATAAATACAAATTACAAAAACATTCTATAAAATCACTGCTTGGTATATTTCAAAAGTCCCAACGTAATGTAAGATAAGACTGAAAACTTTCAAGACTAAAGGAGACTAATAAAACATAACTAAATGCAATGTGGGATTGTGAATTGCATTCTAGCACATAAAAACATATTAATGGATAAAAAGTGGTAAAATATGAACAGATACTCTAATTTAGTAGATGGTATAAGAAAGGCAATTTCTTAATTTTGATAACTATTCTATGGGTATGTAAGATGCTAACAAAAGGGGAGTTGGGTAAAATGTATGTGGAGACTCCTATTACTATCTTTATAAGTCTCTGTAAATCTAAAATTATCCCAAAACAAACATTTTAAAAGAATATTTTTATATTTGTCAAAATACATAAATCTCATCAAGTAAGTAAATAGCTTATGTGAACAACAAGTCAAACAAATGATAATGGCACCAACGGTAATAAACTGACACAATAAAAGATTTTGTTAAAGATTTGGTGTTCAAAAATGGAAAAACAAAAACAAAAACAGGCATGGATAAAAATACTAAGCTTTGACTGCCAGATGTGAAAGTATCTCACTAATGTAATTTTTTCTCAGTTAAGAGAAAAAAACTTAATTTTGGTAAGTAGATAATGGTCATTTATTTGAAGGTGCTACTAATGGATGGTAAGTCCATGTGGGCCATAATTGCAAACATTAAAAATAGAAAGTAAATACACTAGGGGTAACAAAAATCTTAATGTTCATCAATGATGCAGGTACAGCAATATAACATTTATAAAAAATAAAAAATTAAGGAAGCCAAAAAACCCCACAAAGGTATAGAACTACATCTGCACATTTGAAAATATGTACCTACTTAAAGAAAAGGTTGGGAGAATATATTTTTTTTAACAACCCCCAGGCAAGTCTCCTTCCACCACCATTTTCCCCCTTTTACCTTCTTACATTCCCCATCTCTCTTTCCCTCTGGAATATAAAATCAACATTTCAAATTCATTGCAACATGAATTCTAAGTACCAAATTGTTTCACAGTTGCCAGAAAATAGATCATTGCCCTTTGCTTATCAACACTGATGGATCTGTTTCAGTGTTCAACAAACAATTGTAGTACAGCTCAATGTACTGTGTAATGTGAAAAGTTAGAAAGCATAGCTTGTCAAAATGCAACAGCAATTTACAAGAAAAATTTTGAGTGTATTTAGTGATGTTTCATTAGAATTGATTTTTTAAAAAGGATCTTCTCAGAACTGGACAACATCCTTATATTGAACTAACAGGTGAGCTGCAATTTTGCTTATAATAGCATGGCTGTTTGTAATTGCCTGGAAATAAAATATAGGATATGCAAACTGCTTAGAAATAAAGTGAGTCTATATAGAACTTAAACTGGAAATAATGTAATACCACAATTATCAGAATTTTAATTCCTTTGTGGAAAGACTGAAAACAGGAAATAAATCTAATTAAAATGGGATAAAATAAGTAAAGCTAACCTAGTAAATATTTCTATATATTATGGAATAACAAAAATGGTTTTGGGTTTATCTCTCAAGTACCAAAAATCAATCTGGAAATATGTCCTCAAAATGAAACAAGGGCACCTGAATGAGGGGGAAATGATGTGTGTGATATGTCCGTATCCAGTGTTGCATGTATTTTCTCTTGTTGCTTTTGTATGAGAGTTGTATGTCAGTGTATATAAACAAAACAATGGGAAAAACAATAAAAATGAATAGTTCTTTAAATAAATCATCTAAAATTTCATTCATTAAAATATTCTCTACATTTTGAACACCAGATACTATGAAGACAGTCAATAAATGTAAGTCAAAAGAATAAATGGTCAGTTACACTTTTCTACTAAATTTATTGTATATTAACTTTGCTCGCATATTCAAACACTATTTCTAAATTGTTCATCCCAAACTTCAGGGTTGATGCTACCAATAGTCAAAGGTGATATTTTTAATACTAGTTTATCTTCGCTTTCCTTAACTCCTTTTGTTAGAGTTCCATTTTGGGTAACCATGCTTTAAAAGGTTGATGTGTAAAAGAAATATATAAAAATATAGAGAATATAAAGAACTGATACTGCTCAGTAAAGATTTGAAAAGTCCTTGATTGTTTAGATATAACAGCTGTGCAAAGTTAAATATAAGTAGGACCTCATCTACTACTTGTGCAAACACTCTATAAGCAGCATTAAGATAAAAATTTCAAGATTTTCTAATATCTGCATTTCAATTTTGGGCACAGTTAGTAGTTTATAGTTAGGTGAAATGGGCATATACAATTTTAGTGATACCAAAAAGACAGTCTGTCATTGACAGAGGTGAGGACTGGAGAGAGGGTGGACAGTATCTGCCCTGTTGGAATTAACAAGCAGTGACTCATGTATTAAAGCTCCAGAGAATGGTGTTGGCTCAGACTCCATAGAAAGGGAAAGCAAATCTATTCCCAGAATAGGTATCTATAAACTCCACAGGATGAGAAGAGCTCACTATAATCATTTGCCATCACATGGCCTTTTGGTCTCTTTAAGAGTTAGTGCTATATTAGGGTCTGACAACTTAATCATTCAAAGGCAGCAGTAGCTAGATCTGCTATTAAAAGTGGGGATGTAGCTTGGTTGCAAATGTAGGCTCCAAATTTGGCAGCACATTCATGTGAGAATTGAGCCACTTGTGGCATAACAGATTGAAAACTGACTAACATCAACTGGCAGGGTAACTGAGCTGCAACCTTGTGCCAAGAAGAATCTGGGACTCACCTACCAATAGAGATGACACCCACTTTAACCACTAGGAAGAGAGTGGGCCAGTCCCAAATCCCCATCTTACCCTAATGACTTTCTCAGTCCATTCTTGGTACCACTTGTGTTAGTTGGGTTATACAAGACACATGCAACAAGATGGCATTAGAAACTCAAGAGGTATGAAAAGTTTATTGGGGTAAATGTCTGTGAGGGAAAGGACATGGGAGAGTAAGGAGGTTGGGAGAACTATCAAACAGCAATGAAGATGTGATCTCTGTTAAGGAGAGGGGAGGAAGAAAGGGAATTTTTGGACTATAATGCAACACTAAGAAACTTTGGGAAGGCCTGCAAAAAGTCTTTGAGCAAAATTTGCCTATCAGAGGAATCACACAGCTTGCAAGAATAAGCCTGCCTTACCGTCCAATTGTGGTTGGTCATTGGGTAGACTAATCATGGGAGGCATGTTCTAAGTACCACTGCTGTGATGGGTTCAGAATGCAGCAGATGAGCCCATTGACCCATAATTCAACTCATAGTAAGATACATGATACTGTAGTGGACTAGATCACTTGCAACAACCAGAACTCTTGACTGTAACCAAGAACTAAAACAGTTGGGGGAAAAATATTCTCCCAATTTGTACTTAATCCCTTCACCTTTTTTACCCATCTCCCAAACCTCCTCCCCTCTGGAAACTATCAGTCTGTTCTCTGTACCTAGAAATCTGTTTCTATTTTCTTTGTTTATTTTGCTCTTTAGATTCTACATATAAGTGAAATCATATTGTATTTGTCTTTCTTTGTCTGACCTCTTTCACTAAGCATAATACCCTCTAGGTCCATCCATGCTGTAGCAAATGGTAAGATTTCATTCTTTTTTATGGCCAAGTAATAGTCCATTATATATATATGTAGTACCACTACTTTTTTATCCAGTCATTGGCGAGCACTTGGGTTGCTTCTGTATCTTGACTATTGCAAATAACACTGCAATAAACATAGGGGTGCATATATCCTTTTGCATTAGTGTTTTGGGTTATTCGGATATAGTCTCAGCAGTGGAATTGCTGGGCCATAGGCAGTTCCATTTTAACTTTTTTAAACTTTTTTAACAGTATGAATACCCATACTGTTTTCCATAATGGCTGCACCAGTCTGCATTCTCACCAACAATGCATAATCAGTAGTTGCAAAATAGTCACAGGGATGTAAAGTACAGCATAGGGAATACAATCAATAATATTATAATAACTATGTATGGTGCCGAGTACTTGAAATATCAGGGAGATCACTTTGTAAGATATATGACTATCTAACCACTATACTATACACCTGAAACTTATACTAAGTAATACTGAATGTAAAATACACTTAAAAAATAAAATTAATAAAGAAAATCTATATTCTCCCATATATATATAAATATATTTCATTTTTAATTTTAAACCTTCCCACAAACATCAGAAGTAGATTTCTTCACTGGTGAAATTTTCCAGACTGCTGAATAAAAAATAACACCAATCAAATTCACCTAAGGGTCTGGCCGGGCATGGTTCAGCAGTTGAGCATTGACCTAGGATACAGGAGATCCCAGTTCGATTCCCAGTCAAGGCATATGGGGTTGCGGGCTCAATCCCCAGTCAGGGCCGTGCAGGAGGCAGCTGATCAATGACTCTCTCATCATTGACATTTCTATCTCTCTCTCCCTCTCCCTTCCTCTCTCTGAAATCAATAAAGATATATTTTTTAAAAAATCACCTAAGGAATAAAAAAGAGAAACAATACTTGCTAGTCAACATTTTAGAACCAGCATAATTTTGACAACTGAGCTTGACAAGGATATTTTAAGTAGAAATAATAAGTGAATCCATCTCATGAATATAAATGTAAATAGTCTAAAGAAAAATTATCAAATAAAAGTGAACCAAAGTTAGTGATATAAAAAAGAAAAAAAATCATCATTCTAATTTGAATTCATGCCAGAATTCAAAGACTTTTACATTCAAGTATTAACAGATAAATGGCAGCATATTCACAGAAAAAAGAAAAGAAAATACATATCACAATTAAAATCAAATATCAGATATATTAACAAATGCACAGGAAATAAAAATAAAAAATGTATAATTGTAATTTAAAACTCCTTGAGAAATGGTAAAATATTCTTGAGAAGGTTTTATATGGATAATAGTGAGTGCTCCTAGAATACAAGAGTGTGTATCAAAGACACTGTTGACAATTTGGTAAATATTAATTCTTCTGAATGCTATCACTTAAGCCATTAAGCTTACATGAACGGTGATGATTGATGTTGCAATACCTGAAAGTGCAATGTAGAAATAGAGTAAATTTTATTTCTTGGGAAGAATTTTGAACATAGACTCTTCATTAATGCTCAAAATTAAAGATTATAAGAGAAATAGATGGAAAACAAAAATAACTGACTATGCCCCAGATACATCAATTTAAACACTGTTTAAAACACAGGCAAAATTAGCAACTGGTTAGACTTATGGTCTCCCAAAAGATTGGAAAAATAAACTTATTTGATTAACTGCTCAACTTATCTAAAGGAATCTGAAAGTTGATGCAATATATATGAAAGTGCCTGAAAAATATCATAGACAACAGGTTGAATAAGAACCTTTATATGAGGCATTAGACAGAGAAGGGGAAAAGGGTCATATTAAATAGAGGAGAAAATAGTTTCTATCAGTTAGATATCATAAAAAGCAATATTTTTTTTCTCAAAATGGAGGACAGTACCCATAAAAAAGAAACATAAAGAAAATAAAGTTAGAAAAAGTACTTTCCAAGAAATGCAGTAATGTATAATATTTTCTGTAAAATTTAGTTCAGGAACATAAATACAACTTATAGTCATGATACGGTTACAGAAAATGTCATTTTAAACTTTAATAGCCAGAGTACATCTCTGCCTATGCCAAAAGAAATGGCTCTATTTCAGAACAATATATACCTATATTAAGAAATCTGATTACTGATGTATGGCAGAGATTCTGCATCACAGGAAAACTAGTAAACCAATATAGCACTTCGAAGGCTCATATACTCCATACTAGATGACTAAGAAATGACAATATTAATTACTGTACATAGTTAAAATCTTTCCTGTAGCCCGGATGGGCATGGCTCAGACCTTCGACCTGGGATCCAAGAGATCATGGTTCGATTCCCAGTCAGGGGCGTGCAGGAGGCAGCCGATCAATGACTCTCTCATCATTGATGTTTCTCTCTCTCTCTCTCCCTCTCCTTTCCTCTCTCTGAAATCAATAAAGATATATATTTTTAAAAATGAAAATTAAAAAACAATAAAATAAAATCTTTCCTGTAAATAAAACTGCAGACTCATATGACTTCAAAGATGAATTCTACTAATAAATAAATAATACCAGTTTTGCAAAAATTATTCCAGAAAATAGATGGAGTGAAATTATATCCCAGATATTTTTATAAAAACAATATTACCTGATAGAGTAACACATCATGAGCAGAAGGACATCATCAAGAAGAAAAAACATACTATAGTAAGATAATTCTGGTAATCATAATATGAATTAAAATATTGTTTATAATATCCAAAATCTAGAATAAACTAAATGTCTAACACTTGGTGAATGGATAATAAGATTGTGGTTTCTACATTCAATGGTGTACTACTCAGTAATAAAAAAATTAAATACTGATGCATGCAACAACATGAATAATCTCAAATGCATTAAGATAAATGAAATAATTTAGATACAAAGGACTACAAGCCATTTGTTTGGATTGTTATGACATTCTGGGAAAGCAAGATTCTGTGATATGACATCTATGTGAGGAGCCAGAATTGGAAGGAAATACATGACTGCAAGGAAATAGGAGTGGGCATTTTAACTTAAAGGAAATGGTCTAATTATAGTGACATATGATTATAGTGAAAGTTGCATGACTATGCATATTTTTCAAAACTTTCTGAATTGTACAAATATAGTTGATAACTTTTTTATGATTTTATATCTAAAATACAGACATTTTTAAAAGAATATGCCTTAAGGATTTTGCTTCATCAAGCCTTTAATTTTATGTATATTCTGACTTGAAAAAAACTGAATCTGGGCATTCTGTGTTACACATAGCATCACAGGTCAGGCTGTTTAAGACACAGATTAGCAGTTCCTCATTTCTTCAGACCCAATATATACAGGTCAGATATTCTAAAACCTGGTCAGAGTAGTTTCTCAGAACATACTGGTGGGCGTTTTTATTCCCTTCATACAAAAATGTGTGGCCCTGAGCTGAAGAAATAATGCTGAACATGAAGTCAAGGAATAAAATGAAATTTTCCAGGAGACCATATTGAAGGTCATGAAAAGCTGATGCACTTTTAAAGAGAAAGAACTGGGTGAGTTTGAACATTATAGCTACTATATTTATGTGTATGTTTTATGAATGCAATATGATCTAACCCTTTGTAATTTTCCTGAAAGCTGGTTAGCTAATTTATGCTGAAAGGATGCCAAAGCAAAGTCTGTAGCATACAGATACAATTCTCACTGAGCTTTAGTCTTCTCCTACATTTTATCATTTCAAATATTTTTTTTAACATTTAAATACATAGAATTTAAAAAAAAAAAAACTACAGAAATTTGATTTTCCTATTGTGAAATAACCGTTTGTATTCTTCAAGAAGAAAACAAGCAACTTTGAACTCTTAGCTGAAACTCATTATATATTTTGATTTTTGTTTCAAAGTGGTAAATTTATTCTGCCTTCCCCACATACCAATTAGTGTCATTATCTGTTGCTCTATCATAATACTATGAAAGCCAACCTGTGAATTATCATCCAAACCCTCTAAAACTGCAAAGTGGGTGTCTGCAGTAAAGTATAATTTGTTGATTAACGTTTTCATTTTTGTATCTTACTGATGAATATGAGATGAACTCATTCATTCTACTGAGGATATCCTTCCTGCTTGTGAGTGCAGCCCTTTGATCCACTGAGATGCCAAACCCTGCATGCAGGATATTGTGTTGAGCTGGAAAAATCCTAGAATGGAGATGATTTCAACAAATATAGCAGTGTAATTTTTGCACATTTTTCTTTGGCAATACTTTGAGGATTTTGAGTTTTAAAAAATAAAGAAAAAATATAAATTTAAATAAGACTAAATGCACAATTACTATCACAAAGACATAATAAAAATACCTCAGTCTAAGAACTAAACATTTGAAAACCTGAAAGTCACATATGGTGTCCTTTGACTTAAAGTATATAAAGACATAAAAAATATAACCTTCAAACATTCAGCAAACTGTATGCTATGTGAGTAAATAATAATTTGATAATATTACTTGTGCAAAGGATTTAGCTGGTTAAAAGAGTAGACAGAATAATAAGGAGGAGACTTGACTCGGGGTGGTCCACACAATATAATATACATGTGATGTATTGTAGAATTGTATACCTGAGACCTGTATAATTTTATTAACCAATGCCACCTCAATAAATTCAATAAAAAACATAATAAGAGCATGGTACTATTGACTATGCAGAACTTAAGTACATCATAAATTTAATAGTGGAATCAGCATAAAACCCTGAAGCTGGTTTTTAGAATCTAATTTTTTTACTGATGAGTTAGAGAAGCAATATTTAGATATCACTGCCCACAGCACAATGATGGGGTCTAGCTTTAAAAGAGAAAAAAGACATCAAAAAAAAAAAAAGACATCATAGGAGTCCTATGTTAAGATTATTGGGCCTTTGCTACAGTGCTGAGCAAAAAATTCTGGTTATACACAGGACTGTTGACATTATGTACTTACAAATGAGAAAAAAAAATCACACAGTTTTATCGTGTCCCATATTTTCTCCTCTCTCTCTCTCTCTCTCTCTCTCTCTCTGACCCTGTCTTCTTACCACCCTCATTATCACAAGATAATGTACAACATTGCCGGACATCATGCCCTCACAAAGCAATGTCTAAAAGTTGAAAGAGGGCATATTTTTAATGCTCTATTAAAATGTCAAATATTATTCATGGAATATCTTGAAGGAAAACTCATATTCTAGATTCTAAAAACTATTGAATGTCAGATGTTTTGCCTTCAGAAAATTAAGTATTCACACATTTCAAAGAGCTAAGATATCCAGAAAACTAGAACAAAATATCAGTCATCAGTGAAAGATTTGTTTTACATCATTGGTAGCATTTCAGAAAGTGAATCAAGTATGTTCTATATCATTTTCAGTATAAGAAGAAAAATGTTTATAAACTAGTTTTCCCCCAAAGGAAGCTTTAATAAATACAAGATCCATCAAATGTTCCTGGAAAAATATTTCTTTGGTCAATGAAGCTTAAGAAATATAAATCATATTTACTTATTTAGAACTCTTGGTAGCCCTGCTTAAAGAATGTTTTAATGTTTTCAACCCACAGAAATAGTGTGGGTAAGTATGGTAACTGTTAACAACATGTTGCTTCAAATTGTGAAATAATTTTCTGTTCTATTTAAGGGTAAATCATTGAATTCAAATATAAAATTGTCTTAGGATCATGATGATTCACTAAATACTGCATGTTTTCCACCTTTATTCCATATTTGATGAACCGATAATGGGAGAGATTATATAAGTCGATCATAACTGGATTGAAGATGTGAATGTATATTAATAAATGGCCTATTAAAATCAGCTAGATTCAAAAATTAATACATAAGTTGTTAGTGGACTAGACTATGTAGCAAAATACTTCTATATCACCAATATTTTTTTATAATCAGTCTACAGATCACCCATTCATAATCTCTTCTGGACATCTTTAATTTTTAAAGAAAAATAGGAAAATGAAAATCCATGTTTTTCTCTCCTGAGTCAAATTACATACTTTATGTTTTTTCTCAACTATAAATAATAAAAGGAAACCAAATAAAAACCTTAGAAGTGAAAAACAGAATTTCGGAAATTAAAAATTTACTGGGTAAACTTAGCTGAATGGATGTGACAGAAGGAAGAGTAAATAAATTTGATCGCAGAACAATAGGAATTATCCAAGATAAAGAACAGAAAGAAGTAATATTGCAAATAATAATAATGACTGAGGCCTCAAGGACATGTTAAATGGCATCATATGGTTCAAAGTGCCCAGAACTGGAATGGCAGAAGGAGAGAAGGCAGAAAATAAAATACTTAAAGATGTTATGACTAATCCCAGAGCCTTAGAAGATAAATTTTTAGATAAATGCAACATACACACACACGCACACACACACGTGCACACACAGGAAACCATGCAAATAAACCCAAAGAAGGCCACACCCAGGCACCCCATAGTCAAGGTATTTAACATCAGAAATAAAGGTGTGAGAACAGGAAAAAAAAAAAAAGACATTTAACAGAGGATGGAGCAATAATCCAGCTAATAAGTGGTTCAAAAATGATGGAAGCTAGAAGACACTGGACATTTTAAACTGATGAGAGAAAAAAAAATGCCAACCCAACATTCTAATTTCAGTGATAATATAATTCACAACTGAAGGCAAAGTGAGGACATTTTTTGATGAAAGAAAATGAAGATAATCTGTTGCCAGAATTGACTAAAAGAAAGCTAAAAGGAACTGTTCTAGCTGAACGGGGAATGATACCAGATGGCCGGCCTCCTGAAGCCCCAGAAAAGAACCAAGAGCATGAGAGTAAAAACAGAAACTCTTCTTCTCTGACGACACTTTCTTCTAATTTTTTTTAAAAAAATCATACAATTGACTAAAACTAAAATTATCACATTGTCTTGTGAGTTTTATCATGTAAGCTTATACGTGACATGTAATGATTATGATATAAATACTGGTTGTACTTTTGCCAACTTTTAAGACTATAACCTAAATTGAATTAGAGCATAGAAAAAGTGGAATACTCTTCAAATAATTTTATGAAACTTGCAATAAAAAGCTTGAAATAAACGTGAGAACAGGAAAAAGATATGACATTTTTGTTTCAAATTGTCTCCTGTTTTTTTCATTGATGGTGTTTCTCTGCCCTCCCTTTCCAGTCCATTTTTGATTATTTGAATATTCAAAGTAGAACTTTAATTTGCATGTTGTACTTTTGTAGTAGTTACTCTGGCGTTTATAACTTACGTCTTCAAAAGGCCTCACACCAACGGTATTCTGTTCACCAAAATATAACACAGTAAATCAAGTTATTTATTTTTATTTCATATGCACAATCATACAGAAAATGTGAGGGAAATGTATAGCCCACAACAGCATTCATTAAAATTATCTTAACTTTCCCATCAAAATTCTGTACCCATTTTATTTCTTTTATATTTTCCCTTATATATAAAAGAATCTTCAATTTTTTCTTTCCCCAACCTCTTTTACTTATAATCTATTTATTACCTCCACTTCCCCTGGGTCTACCTCATAAAGCCCCCCAAACAGTTTTTTGCACTTAAATGATTCTCCTAAAGTGGATTATGTACAGTGAGGGAAGAAAGAATAGGACGGGAGACAACAACTTAAAAATCATATGTCAGATATTTTGCATTCAGGTTTAATGAACATCTTTACAAAAATAATATAAAGTTATTTCAGATGAAGCTAGTTTCAGTTCTTACCACCCATTCTCTTTATTTGTATTCCCCGTCACCCATTTTTATGGTCTTATCTTAGTATAGTTAAATACCATGAGGGTCATGTCACTAGCTCTAGACTGAGGGTGCCTGAATTCAAATACACTCTATCACTTATCAAGTGTGCAAACTCCGGAAAGTTACCTAACCACTTTTTTTGTTTCCTAATCTGTAAAATGAGGATAAGAATAGTAATTAACTTACTCTTATGGTGATTGTAAGCACTAAATTAATTCATGTAAAGTTTTGAGAAGGGTGACTAAGTTTTTCCATTCAGTAAATGGTATTTCATTTCATTGGAATCCATCTTTTAAGAATTTTTTTTGTCAATAGTGCTCCAGAGATGGTCTATTTTATAAGCTTTTTTTGTAAATATATTTCAGTTACTCTTGCAATTGAATAAGCAAAAAGAGTGGGGGGGGGGGGTCACAAAACTGGCTCTCAAAATTCCATTTTTACTAGCATTTGGTATTGCAACTGAGTTTCACATTAACCTGACATTTATCTCTATCATTGTAATTTTCTTTACCTGAGTGTTATTTCCATGGTTAAAATTCAGTCATATTTCTACAGCGTGTCTATTTTATTGGCCTTTTTATTATTATAGTTGCTTAGATTAGTGATCTGATACATAGTATAGTTTCTGCAGATAATTTTAATTTTACATATGAGAAAGATTCCCTCTAAGTATATTGTAAATTTTTAAATTTTGTTGTGCTTTTGGGTTTTGATTTTTTTTAGTTCTCTCACAAAATACAAATTTTCTATATGCTGTTTCCCGTTTCCTGTTCTTAGGCCTCATTTTCTCTCTCATCGTGTTTATCCCGTTAGCATTTGTCTTCCATATTCTGGGAATGTGTTCACATTTGCCCTTTATATCCTTGATTTTTCCACAGGATCAATTCTTTTCTACCCAAAGACTATTTTCTCAGTTCTAATGTTTCCATTGACTTTTACCATGTCTTACCTCATTTTCAAGCCTTCCTCATTGCTTCCTCAGCTTATTGTCTTTTCCCAGAGGCAAAATTATTTTATGCTGATTTGAGCATGGCAGTCTCTTAAAGGTTCATCATGCAGTCCTGCATCCAAATGGTTCTTTTTTAGAAATATGTTTCTTCTGGGTGTCCTAGATTCATTTACCCTTCACTTTTATGTATTACATTTTTCGAATTAGCTTTCTCCTAACCTCATTACTAATTCTGTAAAATAGTAAGATATATCCAAGGTATTATACAACAGTTCATTTTGAATTAGAGAGCATGTAATACCTGACGATACTATAAGGCTGGGATTACACTGACAAATGTGTACAAGATAGAAAGTGTATGTGGAAAAGAAAAAATGTACTAACCTCTTTGTATCATAAAACTCATAGTTTCATATTGTATGTGACTTGAGCATTTAAGTCAATGTAGGAAAAGCAACTTGGCTCAGTTTTGTGTGGTATACTACTTAAATCAAATTCTTACCTTGAGAGCAGATTTGAGTATCTCTTAGTGTAATGCCTATTATACAGCAGTTTTCAATCACTTCCATTCACTTGCATCTTGTTTCTATGCTCATTTTATGGGTCTTTTACACTCTACATAAGCAGAACACATAGAAAATATTGGTACATAACTTCTGCTGTTGCTTGGGTTACTCTTCTACAGTCCCTTGCCTTCAAAATATACCCATATTCCACACATTGCAGTTTATTACTACATATTCCCTAATGCACATTTTAATCAATTTTGCATTAACTGATTTAGCAAAGTTACTTTCTTTTACTATAACAACATTTTGATTACTAAATATTATATTAACATTTGAGATGGTGAGGAAAGCAATTCTCTGCATCATAGGGTGATGAAGGACAGGCTTTCTACATAGAAGATAGACTGTGCATTAGAGTCAGTGGGTACATAGTAGGAGAGGCATGAAGTACCTTCTTACCTATTTGATAAGGTCTCTCTTCCATAGACTAAAACTTGGATATGCCAAAATCAGATACCTTAGTTGGTTTTATCTCAATTCACTTCCATCTGCTTTTTTTTTTTTTTTTAATATGTCTTTATTGATTTCAGAGAGAAGAAGGGAGAGGGAGACAGAGAGAGTTGAAACATCAATGATGAGAGAGTCATTGATCAACCGCCTCCTGCACGCGCCCTACTGGGGATCGAGCCCACAACTTGGACATATGCTTTGATCAGAAATTGAACTACCATCTCCTGGATCACAGGTCGATGTTCAACCACTGAGTCATGCCCAGCCGGGCTTCCATCTGCTTTTTAATAAGTGTCAGCTACTCCTGGATTTTGGTATTAATCACTTACAAGTTTTAGCTTCCAATACTATATCTGTCTTTTTCAGTATTTGCATAGATTTGTTTAAATAACAAGTCAGCAGTGGATGAGTTAGATTCTGTTTTAAATGTGAGGACTCCTTCTAGATTTAAAGGTTTCATAATTACCTATTAAATTAAGTAGTACAAATTATTGATTAAAATTCCATGTCTAATAGTTTAAATGCCTACCATATACCAGGCATGTTGTCATTTTTATGATGGACTGAGAACACATTTTTAGCCTCATGGTGTTTGATATTTATTGATGCACCAGACATTTAATCACACAAAAGAAAAATTTAATTCTGATAAGTACAACAAAAGAGAGTGGTTGATGATAGTATATTATGGAATGGATATGGTTTGATTTAGGATTTCAGGGTAGTAACAATAAATTGACATCTAAAAAGTAAATAGAAAGCAATAATCACAAGTATTGATGGGTGAAGGTCTTGGGGGTGAACTGGAGCATGATGTACTAAAACTGGTAGATGGGGAGTCAGGAGAACTTTATTTTTTATATTAAGAGAAACTACATGTCATGCCATGACATGACATAAGTGGAGATAGTAAAATTTAATTTTTGATTTGATTACATTGTGCTTTCCAATACAGTAGCCACTGAGTGGGGTAATCAAGCAGCACTAGTCATTCTCAACAGTTCAATGACCCCATCTGGCTACGGGCTGTCATATTGGACAGCACAGATATAGACTGTTTTGTCATTGTAGAAGCTCCTACTAGACAGTTCTAATCTAGAGAATGCAGTGCAAATCACATGGGAACCAGAATTTGTATCATTCACCCAGCACCAAAATGTGTGTTGTCGGGGTAAGAGACAGTAGAAGCTGGTGTGTGTACCAGTTTACTAGAGTTGTAACAAAACACCACAGCTGAGTAGCTTAAATAACAACAAAATTTAGTCACTCATGGTTTTGAAAGCTAGAATTCTGAAATCAAGGCCTATGCTCTCTCCGAAGTCTCTAGGGGAAAATCTGTCCCATGCCTTTCTCTTTGCTTCCAGCATCACCAGAAACCCTTAGCATTCCTTGGTTTACAGACACATCATTCCAACCTCTGCCTCCATCACCACATTGCCTCCTCTCTGAAGTCTATGTGTCTACTGATAAATTCAGAGTTTAACTATGTAATATTTAACATGAAGATATACAGGACATTCTCTTCCATGCAAAAAAAATTTAAATAATACACTGAAAGTGTGTAGATACAATAGAGATATTTCAAGTCCATCTCTCTTTGCATTAAAAAACCTGAGAAATCCACTTAGGGGAAAAAAGGTGGCGATGTAGGTAACAGCTGCACCCGCCACGTCCCCAACCACATCAAAATTACAACTAAAATACAGAACCACCATCACTCAGAGCCTCCTGAGATCCGACTGAACAGAAGCCCCACAACCAGGGAGCTGAAGAAGCACCAAGACCGGCAGGAGGGGCGGAGACGCGGGCGGATCGGGTCAGAATCACAGAGATGCAGCTGCTGTGGGCCCACACCCAGTGCCGCGGCTTAAACCCGGGAGGGAATCTCAGCGGTGGGGGTTTCCCAGAGGAGTGAGGGGTCCCAGCCACACAGCAGGCCCCCGCCCAGGGCTCCATGGCCCGGAAGAGACGTCCCCACAACTCTGGGCTGTGAAACCAGTGGGGACTGTCCCTGAGGGTCGCGGAGGCTGCGGGAGCCCCAGCAGCTCCTCCTAACGGGCCCGGCACGGACTCACTCGGACGCTCCCTCTGAGCCCAGCGCCAGGCAGCAGCCTGAAAGGACCTGGGACACTCGGGGAGGAACTAACCTGCCTGAGATCCGGGCGAGAGCTGGAGGGGCGGCTTCCTCCCAGGCAGAAGGGCTGGCGGAGGCCATGGCTCCTTTGGCGAGTCCTCCCCGCACACAGCCGGGAGGCAGGCGCCATGTTTGAATCCCCAGCACCTGACTCACACCTTTGGCCCCGCCCCATGATTCCCGGAGGCCCCGCCCCTCCCCACCTGCAGCTCATCCAGGCCATTTCCAGGGGCTTTTCTGTGCAAGTGGCCTCTCAAGCCCCATGCTTAGGACTTTCCTAAATCTCTCAAACAAGCAGCAGCGGCCCCATACGGCTTGATAAGTGGCCCCAGGCCTGGCACTAGCGGCAGCCTGCATTGGCTCATAGCCTGGCCTCTCCTGGACACCTCTAAGCCCAGCACAAGTAGCAGCCAACTACAGTTTGCTGTGTAGCTCATGCTGGGTGGCCCTGAGCAAGGCACTGGCACAGGCTGACTTTGCACCTCCCGGGAGGCCCCAGAGACAGTGCACCTGGTGGTCAGACTCGACCACACTGGATTACACCCCTACCACATCAACAAGTTGTCACTTGTTCAAGAGGAGCACTTCGTGAACACCAAAGCTCCACTGAAGTAAATCCTGCTCCATAGGGGTGTCTCCAGCACAGCAGCTCTCTGGCTGTAGTTGCACCTGTTCGTCACAGCCGATTGGCCTGGAGGTCAATTCCTCCCAGTGATGCCAACAGCAACCAAGGCTCAACTACAACAGGACAGTGCACACAGCCCACACAGGGGAGCACCTAGAAGGCCCAGCTCAGGTGATTGGGGAGGCTGAGCCACTGGACCCTACAGGACACCTGCTACACAAAGCCACTCTACAAATTCCAGGAGACACAGCAGCATTACTTAATACATAGAAACAAATAACTAGAAGCAGCCAAAATGTGGAGGCAAAGAAACATGTCACAAAGGAAAGAACAGAAGAAATCTCTAGAAGAGGAACTAAATGAAATAGATCCAAGCAAGCTAAGAGATACAGAGTTCAGAATTTTGTTTATAAGGATGTTAAGCAGACTATTAGGAAAATAACTGAGAAAATCGATAACATAATAAAGTACCAATTTGAAATGAAGGCTACACGAACTGAAATGAAGAATAATCTACATGGAATCAACAGTGGAGTAGAGGATGCTGAGAATAAAGTCAGCAATTTGGAACATGAGGAAGCAAAAAACACCCAACCAGAAGAGCAAAAAGAAAAAAGAATACAGAAATATGAAAATGGTATAAGGAGCCTCTGGAACAGCTTCAACATTCATATTATTGGGGTGCCAGAAGGGGAAGAAAGAGGCCAAGAAATTGAAAACCTATTTGAAAAAATAATTACAGAAAACTTTCCCTACCTGGGGAAAGAAATAGACTTACAACTCTAGGAAGCACAGAGGGTCCCAAACAAGAGGAACCCAAAGAGGCTCACAGCAAGACGCATCGTAATTAAAATGCCAAAGGTTAAAGACAAAGAGAGAATCTTAAAAGCAGCAAGAAAAAAGCAATTAGTTACCTACAAGGGAGCCCCCAATCGACTGTCAGCTGATTTCTCAACAGAAACGTTTCAGGCCAGAAGGGAGTGGCAAGAAATATTCAAAGTGATGAAAAACATGGAACTACAACCAAGATTGCTCTACCCAGCAAAGCTATCATTAGAACTGAAGGTCAAATAAAGAGCTTCACAGATATGGAAAAGCTAAAGGAGTTCATCACCACCAGACCAGCACTACAGGAAAAGTTGAAGGGTCTTCTTTAAGAAGAAGCTAATGAACAAAAGAATCTGACAAACTAAATAGATCCAGAGACACTGATGAGTGCAACAGACAATCCTATTTCAGAGGGAAGGGGGAGGATGGTGGGAAGAGATTAACCAAAGAAATTATATGCATAACCCATGGACACAGTTAATAACAGGGTGAAGGCCTGGGGAGGGGGTGGGAGCGAAGTGGAGGGGGTCAATTGGGGGGAAAAATGGGACACCTGTAATATTCTCAACAATAAAGATAAATTAAAAATCTACATCTTCTACCCAGCTGGAAACATGAATGCTACTTGCTAGGGCCAATATAGTTTTGGAAACAATGAAATTTCATCCACAAGATGTAAGATATCTTCTACTCTTTGTATCAAATGACTAAACTAGAACAAGATATGTCTCATGTAGACATCATCTTTCATATGACATCCCTCATCAAATTTTGAAAATGTAATGTGGAGACCCAGTATGCACTGGAGTTAAAAACTGGAAAACCGCTAATAACATATGAATGCTAATATATAATGCAATGAGATGGATATAGTCCAGGAGATATTTGGGTTACGCTGCCTTGCGTTCAATAATCTGCCTAAGACATATTTATACATCTGGATAACCAAAAACAAAACAAGTAAAAGAAATAAACCTATAAAATGCTCTCAATATTCCCAAATAATATGGAGTGATCTGGAGTATAGGATAATGTTCTATTTTTTATGAAGATTTTTATGGCAATCAGCCCCTACTGTTCATTTGTTCAACTATTATTTAACAAATATTTATTAATCAACTAGCATGCACTAGTTTATTCAGTGAATAAAAGATGCCCTGGTTTATTCAGTATTTTCTTTATAAAAGTATTTAGGGCATTAGAATAAAACTTTTACGTTATGACAATGTAAAACATATCTTTGATGAAAGTATAAACCAAAGGGCAGCTGCTCTAGTCGGACTTACCAAAATGCCATGAAATTTGTATAAGAGGAGACTTGTCAACTGTATGCATCATGGTCTGTTTGAACACAGCTGCGGTTGGGATTTTCAAGCTGACCCCCATCTGGATAGGATATGATGCCTTCTGAAAGATTCTCAACAGGGCCTGAATGACCAACTGAGTAGGTCAAACAGAAGGGCATATGGTGAAGTGAACAAGACAATGATTATCAATTATGAAACAAAATCTTACTTTCATGATTTCTTAAAAATATCTAGTATCTAAATTTAATGCCCCATAAACAAGAACTTGCTTGGGATTTTGAGGAAAAGGGAGGTCTGTGTGAATTAGAAGGTTGGAAAGTTGTCCTTTCTTTATAACATTTTAAGAGACTATGGTAGTTTTCCTGACTTTAGAAACATGCAGAATCATTCAGGAAACCCCCCTAGAAGTCCATTGTTTAGTCTCTGCTTGTAATTAAAATTTGGTTTTAAATTAACTGCAGAGCAGATGCAAATCTTAATATTTCAGTGGTAGTTTCCAATAAAAAATGTGCAAAACTGTATCTCTAAATTTCACATTTTAAAATATTTTAGGTATCAAAGAATTTGAATTATTAAGCCTGCTTATATATGAAATAAATAAAATGTTGCATATATTGATAAAACTTAGGAGAAGTATTTTACACTAAAAAATGCATATTATAAATATATATGTAATTAGAATTTTATTTGCTACAAATTACAAGAGATGTAATATATGTAATTATTACAAGAGATATAATATATTTCAGGTGTTTTTGTGGTTATACAGTATAAGTTATTTGTTCAAAGCAAATAGAATTTACCTAGAAAATTGCTGTAGTTTTTATATATTATTAGCACAATTCAAAATATTGGATATTTTCAATTTAAAATATTCCTTTGAATTCCATCCTATATGTAGATTGTTCTATGTAATTTACACTCTGATAATTTCAGAATTACTAAAATAAATATCATAAATATAAATTTTCTTTTTATATTTTTACACATTGCAAGCCTGTTTGTTTATGAAATGGTTTTATGGTATTCACAGGATTTATACACTTTAATAGATTACTTGTATGACCTTTGAGTCATCTGCATTGAAACAATGTTTATATTTAAGTAAATTTAGAATAAACGATAACTCGACTGATTTACTAGTTTTATATTTTTTGAAATAGCACTAGAACTTAAGAGGCTATGTACTTGTTTCAGTAAAATTATTATTTCTCAAATAGTGACTGATTCTTGTGCCTGCACCATCATTTCTGACCTTCATCAACAGTTGCAAACGTTTGACTTTTAAGGGAGTCAGAGACTTTAGAGGAAACAAAATTATCAACTTACTTGCAAAAACCAGCAAGTAAACTTTTGTTGGAGCATAGGATTTGAGAGCTTTTAACTCCTCCTCTACCAGATTATTTAGGTTGCTCATTTGATGGCACTGAATTTCTGTTTCATTATTATGCAGAAGGAGAAATCCTTGTTCTAAAAACTCAGAATGGTGGGTTTATGTAATCTACAAAGTACTTTGAGAATTGATATTATTTTAGTTTATATCATTATGTGATTGCAGATTAATGGAAGGTATATTTTTACATAGTATAAAATAAGCCTGAACCTGAAGACAACATAAGAAGGAAAATTCCAAAGGATATTCAGAATAGAAGGACTTGTGGCCTAGAGTTTTGTCATAACTACCAAGAGCATTTTAAAGATTTAGTTTAACATGGAATTAGATAAATGAAAGAGGCAGAGACAGAGACCATCTAAAAAACAGTTGAAGGAATACAGAGCACAGCAATGAGATCTGTGCTAAATATTAAACCCTGGCATTTAGCGTCTAGCTGCCTATGCAAAATAAACTATACATTTTTTATCTCTCATGTATATTAATTGCAGTAGCAAACTTAAATGGAAATGTATCATGCATACATTGTATAGAAAAATAGCGTAAATATATGTTCATAAAGAGTAACTACCATATAACATGTAACTACCATGTTATAAATTAGTATAAAACAAATTGAACTGACCTTTTTCTTCTTGGTATTTAATAAAATATATCACTGGAACCCCATGTTATATGTGAAGTATTCCTATATAATTTACCCCCCAATTTTTTTTGTTAGCATTTCACAGATGGGTGAAAGAAAACCTATGGCCTGAGTTATCTTCCACGTGCTTAGCACCTTTGGATCTGCTACAGGGCAGTCCTTTTCCATTGTTTAGATACAACGTACATCCAGATCTGTGGCACTGAAGGCAATGCCTTTAGGATGTATACTCTGTTCACCACACACAGACTCCCTTAATTCTTCACTGATACCTAAAATCACTACTATAGAAACTACTTCAACATCTTTGCCCAACTTTATCCCACTACTTAGAATGTTTGAACTCAAATTTCCTGATGTGTTTCCCAGTCTTTCAGGATCTGGTCCTTTCTTTCCTCTCCAAAATCTTGCGTTTTATAACCCAGGATCAGCACTACTTACAGCCCCCCACGGAATAGTTTTAACTTGCCTCGCTGCTTTTGTACATGCTCCACATCTGACTGGACGTTTTCCCCTCGCCGTACAGTAACTGGTTAACTCCTTCCCCTCCTTCCAAGGTGGAGACTTTTTTTCTACCACCTCTCAAATCTCAGTTATGAGCACCCCTGTGTGCCCGCAGAATTGAGAGCATCCTCTTATAACATCCCCTTGTTCTTCTAAACTGCGGTTTCTGGGATAGCAAATACATTCATCGTGTATGCTCTTGATCTCCTGAGTTTAGTATAGAACTTATAAAAAGTACTTTATAAATATTTGCTAAAAGAATATATGGTTTCTGATAAAATACATGAAATGGAGATTTATCCAACATTGAATTTGGAGAAGTGACTTGATTAAATGGAATTAAAATGTAAATGAAATGGGAGAAATGGTCCTTTGATGAGCAACCAAATGCATGGGTGATGTTTTTGTTACCACTATCCCACCTGTGTTTTTTGTTTTTGTTTTTGTGTCTGTGTGTGTGTGTTTGCTCAGCACACAGAAATATTTTGCTATACTGTGAAATAATAATAGTTTTTGACTATTTCATATTTGTAATTTCCTGAAATTACCATTTTGAAACATTACAGAATTGTATTTGTGTTATCTATAGATAGTATTACATACTAAACTCCTCTGATTAATAATGAATACCAGAAATGAAAAGTAAGAGTGTAAAAATATCATAAGGAAATTCTTGAGCAAAATTGCTGTTCTATTAAAATATATTCTATTATGAAATTTTTCATAATATTCTACATGAATAGTATAAGTGTTTGTCCTAACACATCAACTCTCACACAGTACAACTCAATACACTTACTGCTTAGATGGCCAAACATTGCCCAGAATCCCCTATCTAACAAATGCCCTACTCAGGTTCCCCCATCCCCACCCAAAAATATATTCAAGAAACAAATGATCAGTAGAATAAATGTGTTACATGAGACCAGAAGTGCTTCTTTATTTTAATTTCCATTAGTTCTATATTTCCAACTTCCTTATTTAGGTGTAATAACCTTCAAACATATTAGGATTTTGTTGTATGTGTTTGTGATTTTCACTATTATATATCTAATTAATGCATTATCATCTACTCTCAGCATCATTATATCATATAAATTTGTTAAAATACAAAACAGGAAAATAGTAATAAATTTTCTAATAATTGGTGGATTACCAATAACTACTTAACTCTTTAAACTAATTTAAGAATACAGGAAAATGAATTACAAAATATATACTAGGATATCAAATTCATGTAAATAGCTTCCAAATTCATCTCATTCATAGAAGTGCAGTTAGAAAATGCATTAATATAAGTTTAAAACATATTACATAATTAGTCATCTTAATATATACAACTTCTTAATATACTGAGAATCATAATTGTCATTTTACATTGAGGAAACAGAGACACAAGCATATTAAATAACTTCTCCAGTTTCAAGTAGGAACTAGTAGCCCAGCAAACACTAAAATAATACTCTTTCTGAATGTAAATTGCTTGTTCTTTCTATTACACAATGCTGTCTAAAATGTGTGTTTTATGTAATTTCAGCTTTGGAGCAGTTTGCAGAGAAACCAGAGAAGGTTAATTTCTGGCAATTGTGAGATAAAATATTTTACTGTTTTATTTATTAGTAGGAAGTTACTCTAGCCTGAAGTTGTGATAAACATTCAGATTTTCTTCAATGTTCAATATATATAATTATAATGTCACATTTTATATAAAATATTTTATAAAAAGAACAAATTCACTGAATAAAATATTATAGAATTAGTTCTTGACAATGGGTAAAAGGAGACACATATTATTTTATCTATAAAACTTCAAAAGAAATAAGCTTCAAAAAAGAATTGCATTTTCCTATGAGTTACAGAACTTGGCTTTAATTTGATGAACAATGGCAGAGAAATACTTTGATGTAAAAAAATAATTACTAACCCTTAGGAATCCAGCCAATTGTACTTTCCTTTTCAGAACTGTTCCAATAAGTTAAACATATTTAAGTAATCTCAAGTTTAAATAAATTTTATTCCAGTGAAAATAAGAATAATTTAGAATGTAGAAAGTAAATGGCTATTCTCACTAAACGAACTGTTGGTGAAAAACATATTGAAAAATGTTTTGCCTTGAGACAAGTTTTTAGAGATAAGTTTTTATATTTTCATCCATTCATCCATCAACCCTTATTTTTTGAAGATCTGTTTTCCATCCTGTGCTACACTACCTGTCGGGGATACAAAAATGTTTAGAACACAGCTCCTTTTCCTCTAGAAACTGAAAATAACTGAGCTGAGAAGCAGGGAAATAGTAGTTAAAGCAGAAAGGCCTGCAGATCCAAGCATAACATCATTCAGAAGGGAAAGTGGAAAGGGGGTACACATATCTTAAAACTTATCTTTTAATTTAAACCATCTCCTATAATCCTCCCTCACTCAGCTCCAGGAAACTGGCCTTCATGCTACTTCTGGAGCACAGCAGACGAATTTCTGTCTGGGCCTCGGATGTTCCCTGAGATACTTTCTCCTAACAAATCCAACACATCTGAACTGATTTTGTTCAAATCACCTTTTCAATAAAATCTACCTTCTCAATAGTGTTTAAAGTTTTAACCCCCATGTTATATCCCTCATCTCTTGCTTAATTCCCGACCCTCTATTTTCAAGTTTATTGCAATAACACATTATTTATTTTTGTTTATTTCCTCTGTCTCACTCAGTAGAATATAAACTACAGAAATGAAGAGATCTTTATTTTCACATTTTTGTAACAAGTTTTTAAAACAATGATCACCTAATGAATCAAGTCGTACAATTTCATACTCATTTGTCAAACTTTGTATGGAAAACGCAGAGCTTTTCCTTAAGTATAGCTTGATGACTGATATTCTTCTTCATAATCTTTCCTGAAATAAACTCACCAATATGGTGTTATTTAGAATTTTGGGTTTTAATTTCATTGAAAGGAAGTGAAAATGAAAGATCTTCAATAGTAATATATCTATGTGGAAAATACATGTCTATAGAGTGCCTGAAAAATCTGAAATTACGGGTATATTATGTTATTGTTGTAGATATTTCTTTGAAAAAATAGACCTTAATTTTAAAGGTGTATTGTTCCTAAGACATATTTACACATCAATCACAAGACAACATACCTTATATGAAGTCAAAACATTCCACAAAAAAATCAATGAAATATCTTTGGTTTTTCCAGGTTTGAGGAACATTCTGCAATTGTCACAACCACATCCAATGTGACACATTTTCCATGTTTATTAGTCTTCTAAAGCATTTTGATCAGATTTTTACAGGAAAAAAAAATCTTTACATTCATAATGTATAATATATAATTATATTTTAGCTTATTAAATAAATGTTCTTGTCCATTCTTCTATGATCTTCTGCTTTTACAATGTTGTAACACATATACTTCTGTTCTTTTCACATACCTGAAAGACAATAACTTTTATATTTACAATCAGAAAATGTATCATTAAATTAGATTTAACTAAACGTTCATTATAGGCTTAAAAGTATATGGCCATAGTCTTGGACAAAACACCTTTAGATCTTCTCTATTATAGTAGACAGGTTCTTAGTGTTTCTTTTAAGAATTCATACCATCAAATGCTATGTTTGAATTAAGCCAAACTAGAAGAGAATTACGTATCAAGATTGTAACCTTTAGGATGACTTTTTAAAAACAATAACGTTCCTGGATATTCTCTAGTAATTGTACAGTAAGATGAATTTAAAGAAAGGAGTCAATGATATAATTTGGATATCACATTTTAGATGAGTTCCAAGTCAGAGACTATTACACTTTTTATCATGTCTTCTTTATGTGGAATGACACAAATGTTCTTAGTTTCAATACTGTAAGCTTCTTTCCCTTGAGTAAGTGATTTTGTTTTAGAATTGTGGTAAGTTGAACAATGGCCCCCAAAGATGTCTAGCTTCTAATTCCTAGAAACTATACATATTACCTGATAGAACAGAGACAATTTTGAAGATGTCATTAAGAATTTTGATGTGAGGAGGAAATGAGGATATGATTATACAATATAATCCTATGTGTGCTTTTAAGAAAGACAGAAGGAAATTTGACCACAGAAAGGAGAAGACATGACCACACAAGCAACAGGATAGAGGGAGATCTGAAGATGTTACACTGATGGCTCTGAAAATGAATAACAAGACCAAGAGCAATGACTGAAGCGCTAGAAGCTGGAAATGACAGGAAACCAATTCTTCCCTAGAGCCTCCAAAAGTAGTGCAGCCCAGCCAATACTTTGGTTTTAGACTGGTGAGCCCATGTTGCACTTCTGACCCTGAAAACTGTAAGACAATAATTTGTATTATTTTAAACCATGAAGTTTGTGGTCATTTTTTCAGCAGCAATAGAAAAGTAATGAACGTGGTAAATCATGGAACTAGTCATGCTAGTTTTCTTGCCTTTGTCTTGAAAATACTACATTCAAATTGCTATCACAACTTTAATCATCACATTTGGTTGGTCTTAATGTCATGCATATTGCTCACGGACATTATCCTCAGTTTCACCTTATTTTTCCTTCTTCTTCATTCATCACTTGTAATTTTCAACCCTTAAGTGATAGTATTTTGTTGTGTTGTGTGCATTAAGTAAGGTCAGCCAAAGACACCTAAAAATTTCATTTCCTTTCTTTGGTTTCCTTTCTTATCATTTTCATTTTAAGTATCTGAAACTTTGTAATTGATTTTCTAAATTATGCTAGCTCTTGGTGACCTTTGAAGTATCACACCAAGGGGACTTCTATCTCCTTGTGGCCCGAGGCACTGCCTGGAAGTAAGTTAAAGACTTAAGAAGACATTCTAAATCATATATACTCTAGAGTACCATTAATGACACTAAAGCCATAGTGCACTAAATATTCTGTTATACATTCAGGACAACACAAGCTTCTCAGCAGTTTTCAGGGTCTATATATTTTACTCTTCCAAAATAATATTGTAGAGAAAGAATATCTAAACAAAAGCCCATTGATCACATAGTTTTTGTATATTATTGTTCTGTTAAAGAAAAAAGCATTTAATATTTCTGAAGCATGGCTGTGAGCTTGTGCTCATGTAAAAGAGATTTTAAAATCCCTCATAAACTTAAAATAATTTAACACTCCTCTGCACTACATGTCATAAATAAGTGTAAGATTCTAATCTCTATTTTTAGATTAATCTTAAATAGATGAAATTAAAAACAAAATAAAACTGTTTTCATGCACATATGGGCATGCCACCATATTTACTTACTGTTTTATCATTGTTGTGTCTCTGAAACACTGTAGCACAACCCTTTTAGATAGAATAGAGACCCAATGATGACATTTTTTCTAAATAGATGCTATATTAATAAAATTTTAATGAAAATTGAGAGGCCCACATTATATATAACTTTTATTGTTTATCATTATTTAAAAAAATGTGTTTTCACAATTTCTTTCTATACCAGGTATTCATATATGCCTGGATCCAGGAAAAAAAAAAAAATGCTTAGTGGGGCTGGATGCCTGAGAAACAGATGTCAAGGACAAGCACTCACCTGACATTCTTGCCCAGAGTCTGCCTTGTTTGTACATTACAGAGAACCTGAATTGTCCCAGTTTTGCCTTCTTAAACAGGTACCATGAGAACCACTAGCTTTTTTGCCCACAATTTGTTTTTGTCAAACATTACTGAAAATTCATTTTCTAATATGAATGAAGATTCTGTCACCTATTTGTCCTCAAACCAAGTTAGTGTTTCTTGGTGCTTTTATTCATGATATTTACTGTGTCTTTGACAATTTTATTTAGTAGTCAGTATTAATAAGTCTTCATGAAAGTAAAAAAAGTAATAATAAAACCAAAGTTTCAGTCTGGATTGGTCTATCAACATGTTCATTTTTGTCTTTCCTGTTCATTCCCAGTTATTGGAATTCTGATTATTGGTCTTTATTCCAAAATTTGTAGAAAAGCAGTCAATTATCCAAACTGCTTCCTTCCTTGAGTCACAACAAAGGTATGCTGATTCAATGCCCTTGCCAAAACTATCACTTAGGGTCAATAACCACTCTCTTTTTTAACAAGTAAAGTTTGTTTTATCATCATTATTTTAAGTAAAAAAGAAAAATGATATAAATAATTCTATTAGGAAAAATAGTATTAAATTATTTGGGATGTTTTAGTCTCCTATTATCCATTTGATAAATTGTCTTTTAAGAATACTAATTGGCAATGTGCTTTCTGTAGATCTGTAATTACTTTTTTTTTATTTTAACCTCACAGTGAGACATTGCAATAGAGAAATTAAGTAATTGCAATGAAGAGTAATGCAGGTTAAAATTAAAAAGTAACTTCATGATGAGTTGGAAATTAAATAAAACTTTTAGAATAAAAGGAATCTTGGAAACGTCTCCTATGCAGCAGAAATTGGATGTTTGTGCTCTACAGGTAGAATGTGAAATGTGTTTTCCCTAAGATGGAGGGATTTCTGGCACCTGGATGGTGATGGGTATATAATAGATGCTCATTAACTATGTAGACTAATTAAACAAGCAATAAAACAAATACTGTTATGAATGAACAGCTAGATGGCTGGCTTAATAGGAGAACTATTCCTTTAAACTGCATACTTTTATTGATTTCTATGTAATTGCTATGTCTATATAATTTCAAGATACATTTCTAAAGGGATGAGAGGTTAAAGCAGTCAACAGAATGGTTGAGGTCCAAATACAAGGGGCCCTGGATGGATGGCTCAGTTGGTTGGAGCATCATCTGGTACACAGAAAGGCTGCAGGTTTGAATTTCATCAGGGCACTAATCTTGGCTTCGGGTTCATCCTCAGTCAGGTCAGGGTGGGTACAGAAGGCAATCGATTGATCTCTCGATCTCTCTCTCTCTCCCCCTTCCTCCCTCTCTAAAAATCATAAGTGAAGATTAAAAAAAATACAATGGATGTCTACATATATTGGTGAAGGTAAATGGGATTTACTATTTCATCAGAAAATAATGTCAACCTAAAAAGGAACAGTGACAGTTGGAAAGAGAAAACAAGAATAGAAATTGTACCAAAAAAAATCACTTGCTGTCTTTTTAAAAACTTTATAATGCACACTAATTGTGGCAAAACTAGGTTCTGTAAAAAATAACAAAATACTTCCTGATATAATTTACAGTTGACCCTTGAAGAATGTAGGGCTGAGGGGTGCCAACATCTGCAAAGTTGAAAATCCATGTATAACTTTTGACTCCCCCAAAACTTAAGTCGTCCCTCGGTATACTCAGGGCACTAGTTCCAGGACCTGGAGGGATACCAAAATCATTTAATGGGCAAGTCTCCTATATAAAGTGGCTTAGATCAATGGCATACAGTCAGTCTTCCACATCAGTGGACTCCCAAATATGGATCAAAAACAGTACAGGTATTGATTGAAAAAAATATGATATAAGTGGACCTGGGCAGTTAAAACCCATGTTGTTCAAGGGTCAACTGCACTACCAGTGGACCTGGGCAGTTAAAACCCATGTTGTTCAAGGGTCATCTAAAACACAATTATAATCTTAAAAGCCTAAGCTGTGTTTTATTTCTCTAGATAAAGAGATAAATAGAACTATATGAAAATATGTAACACATATGCACATAAATATGCAAACATCCATGCCATAAAGCTGACAAGATATAGAAAATACCTAATATCATCTAATTAGCATTTCAGAGGACATGCGATTTCCTTGGCAGGATTTTTCAAAGTTAAATATAATTCATTTCTTCTTCAAAAAGACAACAACCTAATCATTAGTACCAAGATGGCATTATGTGATCTATTTTAAATAGCAGTTATTTATCAATTCAGGTTGAAGAGAAAACTAGATGTCAAAGAGTTTGAAACTAAGCAGGAAAACAGCATAAAGCTTTGAAAATAGATGTAGTGCTCACAGAAATAGAGAATCATAAAATCTCGATCAATTTGAAATAAGCCAGATGTTCTTTCATCCCTCTTTGATAAGAAAGTATAAAGTATGTCTGCTTATTGATTTCTTAAATACATAAAACAGTTAAGATGTGAAAACATTAGTCGACATTCATTTTAGTTTTATCGTTCTTTGTCTATTTGGGTCTTTCTCACAGCTCTGTTCTTTTACTAACAGTCAGTTCTCTGATCAAGTTTGTGACTATAAATTAGCATCTGCTGATTGTAAGAACAACAAGGTAAACTCACACAAACAAGCGCACAAATAGGACAACACTGAGCATGAATGAAGATGCCCACTACAGGCAGCTGCTCATGACTGTCAGTTCTACAAACTGCTCTCCTCGAACCACCACATACTTTTTGCTGAATACAATAAAGTCACTACTGATTTTTAGCAGATTTATAAGTTGAAAAGTAAGACATTTAAATTTTACTTAGCTGTTAGTATCAAGGTCTTGGCAACAGTAATTTTTTTCATTTCTGTAATATATTTGTCTGATATTTCTTTACACTCTCAGAAATATGTTCTTAATACTTCCTAACAGCTCTTTAAAAATCAAATGACAAACATTTTGTTTCGTTCACAATGAACTTTCTTCTGAATACAAATTAAACTAAAATTATGATATCATGTGTACCTCTGCCTCCATCTTCTTTTAACCAGTAAAAGAGTTGTGACCCATAATGAACAACCCAGTCTTTTTGTAATTTAATATGCACAGATTTAGCTGTTGTGGGAATAAAATTTTATAATATAAAACTCATCTATTCATTCATATATCCATTGAACAAATATTTATTGAATACCCATTAAGGTCACTGGGTGAGGGTACAAGGGAATATAATAGACACTAATATGTTCTATATGCTCTATGGGATTTTAGTCAGGAAGTGATGTACACTAAGTAAATAATCACACAGAGAAATGTGTATTGCAAATGTTTGTGGCTGAGTGCCACAAAAGAAGAAAATTTTGTTCTTAGAGAGCTTAGAAGAGGTCCATAGATAGGTTAAAGAATCAAGGCAAAACAGGTCTGCTATTTAAACAGATATTATGGGTAAAAAGAGGTTAAACAAGTTGACCTTAAGGCAAACTGTATTCCAGTATTACTAAAGCACAACAAAAGAGTACAAATTGGGACCATGATCAATTGGCACAATTTATACTTTAAGGAAAAATGATTACTTAAGGAAGAGAAGAAAGACAGTTTATTAACATTTTTTTTAGTAATGAGGTCATCAGACTTACACATGGATAGGAATTGAACACAAGCAATGTGTAAGCTACCAATGTATGTGGCAAAACAGCACTATGGTTCAGTAAAATTCTGCCTAATGAATACTAAGGTACTTTATCGCACATGATCCAACACAATGTAGGTGATTAAGAGTGAATAAAGGTAAGTCCTCAGTTTTCAACTGCATGAAAATTAATATACTAAACAGAATTTAGGGAGAAACTAATTTCACGTAAAAATTATTTTCTCAATGTCTAGTCAACATGGGCTGCTATAAAATAGTATAGACTGGGTGATTTAAACAACAGAGTGCTGGGAAATTCAAGATCAAGTTATAAAAAAAAAAAGATCAGGGTACTAACAAATTTGGTTCCTGGTGAGAAGCCAATTCTTGGCTTGCAGACAGCTGCATTCTTTTCTGGCTATATTTTCACAAGGCAGAGAGAGCTCTGATCTCTCTTCCTCTTCTTATAAGGACACTAATACCATCATGAGGAATCCCACCCACATGAACTTATCTAAACTTAATTATCTCCCAAACCTCTCCCCTCCAAATACTGTCACATTGGGATTAGAACATAAACACGTGGATTTGGAGGTTACACAAACATTAAGTTCAAAAGACTCAGATAGCACATGTAAGAAATAGAATATAAGGATATAATGATAAAATAGTTAATATCACTTAAAACAGTGACTAAAGAAAGAAAAAATCAATTTCATTTCTTTACCTTAAGCTCAGTTTGAAATATAAATGATTATGTTATTTCTGTTTTTTATTTTGTTTTCCCTAGTAGAAAATATTACAATGTATTCATGATTATTAAAATACAATAGCATAGGGTGTGTTTTGTTTTATGTTTTCCTTTTGTCTTTGTTTGCTTTCTAAATTACTTTAATAAATGTGGTATATATAATCATATGTATAATATGTAATTTTATATATATATAATTTTCATATTAAGTACTCCTTAATTTTCTATATTTAATTTATATTCTCATTATTTACTTTTATAATATTAACTTTCTTGCTTTATTATTGCAGTTATTACATTTTTAGTTTGCTTATATCTTGGAATGTTTATGATATAGTTTCTCCTGAGTGCAATAATTTTTAAGTTAATCAACTTGAGATTATAAAACTTCCTGACTCCTAAACCTGACTTTACTATAGTAACAATATCAGTATTTTCACTGAATTGGATTAAACATTCCTAATTCCAGTGTTATCATTGTAATTAGCTAGTTAATATTAATAAAGAAAATAAAGCAAAGGGGGATCATACATCATAAGCATGGTCATCTGGGCAGCTTCTCCATGAAGCTACAGCTTCACACTCACCAGGGAGCCACTGGTCCATTTGCTGCAGATCACTGGGGGAAGGGATGGAACAAAGGTAGTGACAGGCACACACGCAGTGAAGTCTGTGTGAGATAGGGAAGGTGCTTGGCTGTCAGTCTAGCTTGGGAAAAAGACCTTTGACTTGGAGGGTAAAAACTTGAAGAGTTAATTGGTTAGTTTAAAGAAGCTCCTGGTTAAAATCCCCAGGCAAAGAGTTCCCTCACTCTTGCCCTCTTTTGGATTTTGCTCTCTTTTGCTCCATGGCCACTGGGTTGGCACATTCTATATCCATAGCCATGTGGCCTTCAGCAGCTGCATGGCCCATGTCCATGCAGACCCCACATGCAATGGACTGCAGCTGGGAACTCAAACTGAGCTAACCAGGTGCTGGACTGGACTGTAGTTTAATATGGAGCAGAAATTCTGGCCTATGGCCTTTATTCTAGCCTTGCTGAAGACAAGATTGGACTTCTTCCATGGCTACATGGACAGATATGGTACCTTGAAGGGGAGCCTCCTTAATTTTACATCATCAATAAAGCTTTTCATGAAACCCCATCATCCCATGGGGGCCTCAGGAAATTCTCTTCCTTGCGGCATCCCAAGAACTCCATTTCCATTGATAACACGAGGACATTAGGAGTAGACTCATTGCATAGAATTTTGGATATAATTATCACAAACATCATCAATTTTTGTTATGTATTTTCATTTTTAATTCAATTAAAAACTGCCTACTTCATAATGATTGAATAAAACCAAAAGATACTGTATAACAAAAATAGCGTGTTTTAAAAATACACTAAGTAGTATTGTCTAAAAAAGATAATGTAAAATATCAGTTTTTAAGGAACTACATAATTTTTATTTCTTCTCATTGCATTTGAGGAGACCAAGATATTCTTACACCTCTTGTCTTTGGAATTTCTAATTCTAAATAGATAAAGCTGTTCCTACAACTTAAATACAATTTACCCTCTATACCTTCAGTGCCCATATATGAAAGGACAATCTGTCTTTATTTTATTTTTTACATTCTCATGTTTTTAAATAACAAAAAGCTCATTCATGTAACTCACTGAATTTTCATGTTTTTTTCCTTTATTTTTATTGTTGACACTAGTACGCATGCCTCCTCCTTAATTTTAATGTTTTGATTATTCAAAAGGTATTTTAGTTTCTTATCAATAGGGCTGTAATTTAGAAGTTTTCTAATTAACATTCGATTTTGTTCTTCAGTAATTTACTGCTACATCTAGTTTCTTTGGTTTTACTCTTATCACATTGCACTGCAATCAATGTTGTCTTTCTGCTTATTAAAACATAATTCCCTTGAGGACAGAATCAAGTTATTGTAATGAATTCTTTATTCTTGAAAACAGAAGTCTTTACATAAATGAATGCTAAAGGTATCAGTGAAAATTAGGTGCAGCCTAAATAAAAAAACCATGCCCAGAATAGAAGTTGGGAGAAAACCAAACCAAACCAAAACAAAACAAAACAAGGAAACATATGAACAACAAAAACAAAAGGAAAACACTTGCCTAACCATCATTAGCCTCTATGTCTAATTGTCAGACAAAGAAGGTTCTTTGAGGTGTTGCAGAAAATAATTCAGGCACACATACACACACACACACACACACACACACGCGCACAAGAGAAGTTCAAACAGCAGTAGCAAGATTAATTAAAGCAAAAGGACACTGTCCCAGAGGGAAAGACAGTGGGCAGGCTCAAAGAGCAAATGCCTCAAGATCTTTGTATGAGTTTTCTTATATTCTCTTGGGCTGTGAAAGAAGCTGGTTTATTTTGAATTATCCAGTTCCTGAAAAGAGTGGGCTTATTTTTAAACTATCCAATCCTATCATCTGACTTCCTTGGATTAGTGTCCTTTCATTTTGGCTCCTACTCACAATTCTCTAAGTTTGCCCACAATGGAGGGGGGAATCAAAACTGCAATACTAATTCATTATAATAAGGGTATAATTGAGTAGAGGTCACTTGGGGGTCTGGGCACGTGATAATAATAGGAATTTCCCTCTGTATCACCCCCTGGCCACCCCACCTTTAGGGCGACTATGATTTTCGCCAGGCCTGTTAAGCTGCTGGAACTATGTCAGTTACTCCCCCAGGTGACCACAAGGCTATTTACCTGCTTAGTCAGATGTTTTTATATCTTGTTAGCTCTCTGTTTCCTTGATAGTATTTAACTAGCTGCATCTCTAACACAGCTATTTTCAACAGGTCTGCCACAAGAATTTTTAAAACATGGACTATCTATTTAGTCAGGGGCATTGATCTCTTTTTCCTTAGATTGTCAAATAAAAAGATGATGACAGCCAACACAACAATAGCCATTCAGTGTGAAGGAATCAAAATTTTACCTATTTTTTTGTCAGATCAGCAAAAATAGTGTTTTTTAAAAATACATGAAGTATATATTTTGGTGTGCCACAGAATTTTAGTAATTAGCTTATCCGTTCCATGAGATGAAAAAGGTTGAAACTCACTGTTCTAACACAATGATGCTAATAGAACTTGCATGTGCAACTTTCATTTTTAGAAGACACTAGGTTGAGTGACCAATTCAAATAGTGATGTACAGAGAATCAGCGAAAACAGTAAACTGAACATAACTATACTCCCTCCAAAAACTTGACTAATCACCAAAACAGCACAAAAATGATACAGATCTTTGAAGAACTTAAGAGAGAAAATGGAAGGAAAATGGATAAATGTTAATTTAGCATAGAAATATCAAGAAGCAAACTGATTCACTGCAGAATACCACTATCAGAATCTGAGATGAGATCTCTGAATGTAAAAGAGAAAAGAACATTTTTAAAAATTCTGTTGAAAAAAGTAGTTATTTTTTCATATCTTATTACCATTTCTCATAACTGTGTATCTATCTTATCTTACCCCGGCAGAAGATTAGAAATTAATTCCTCACAGAGGGTAAATTAATAAGGACTCAGAATGGGTGGAATTAAGACAAAGCTGAGAGTATTTTCTTGAGAGAGGAATTAAGTGAAATTATGAATAGTAAAAGTTGAACTTCTTAAGCCCTCTTATTTCACTCAATTCTGGAATTGTGAAAAGTAGGGTTATAATCTTAAAATCTCTAATCAGGAGACTAGAAGGGCCAACACATAAAGTCCAAACTACAAATAACAGAGAAAAAAGGTAATGAAATTATTAAATAAATAATTTTAAAAAACAAAAAACTCAACTGAAGAATATGAGTATCAGAGTGTTATTAGGACCATACGCGATGGATGAAAACTGCCTATCACCAAGGCATGTCATGACATTTCTGAACACTGGGGATATAGACACATTCTTGAAAATGTCAGTCAAAGAGAGAATGAAAAGAATACAAATGATACATATAAGGTACTTAAATAGTGCTGGGGGTGGGAGATAATTTTTTGTAATAGCTGTAATGACTATAAGAGTAGTGACTGTAAATGAAAAGTATTTACACTGAAGTATTTTCAAATGTGCAGCTGTGCAGTTGCTTGTTTAGACAAAGTACCTGTTATTACTTGGGATACTTTGATATATCCAGAATTCAATTGTGTTAAAATATATTTGCAAGGATGCTTTTTTCATTTACAAAGACTCTGACATTAAAACACACAGGGCCATGTATAGTAAAGAAAGGTTACCCTTGAGAATTTATGTTTAAATTGCAGATATGGCTCTGGTAGCTCTGTGTAGAGATGAAATTGTTTCTTGCTAAAACCACCTGAGGATGAAATTAAACATAGGTTAACTGGGCTATGCCTGTGGGAGTTCTCTGAAGAATCTGTTTGTGTAGGAAATGTATAGATTACTTTTCTTAGCTCCTGACAATGACTTTATGGAAGAAATATTAAGTGCATTATAACTTCCACAGAATAGAAGGAAAATAAAATAATAAAATAAAATAAATTAAATTAAATAAAAAAACCCTCAATGCCCAAAATGGTTTCAAACGAGAAGAGTTTCTTAAATAAATGCTTTTTCAGTTATTTAAGCCATTAACTATTAATAAGAAGACATGCTTTTTATAGAAGGATTTGTTCTCCCCCCCCCCCCCCAAATTTATATTTTTCAAGGATTTTTAAATCTTGGAAGACATTTGGCTAACCTATCCAGCTTTGACCAATAATGTGTCAAATTGTTAAATAAGAACAACCTACTACAGATTAAGGATAAAAGTCAATAATGTTTATTTATACTGAGATAGACATTGAAACAAAAATAACAGAAAATATAATATACTAAAGCTCATTAAAATGCTCACTACATAGAATTATAATTTTGTTTGGGTGTTAAAATGGTATGGTTCTCCTTTATGTAATTCAGAGAAGTGCTGGGTATATTATTTTTAAACTAATTACTGTCATAGAGAAATCAAGAAAAATGTTAATTAAATGAGTAGCTCTAGCACTTTATCCCCCTAGTTGATCTGAATATCACATTATTCATATTATCACTTTATTTATATGAATATTGGGAGCAGGAATCATCAAAATGGATTAAAAATTAATATAACAGGCTGATGAATATTTAATAGCTATAATCATATATACTATTTTGAATTACAGATTTTAATATAATTGTTGATAAAATTATATTAAATCTGGGTTTAACAAATTAAAAGAGCCAAAAGATGTTAAAGAATACAAAACTTAGCCTTTGAATATTGCTCAAATTAAATAAAATGGAATGACTAAGCATGGCACAATTTCCACGTGGGCCATGGTTAAAGAACTGGAAGAAACCAAAGAAGAATGAAAAAACAGACTCACCTAGTATGTACCCTACATGAAAGCTTAAACTTGATGATTGAATGGGGGATTAAAAAAATTCAAAATTTCAAACACTAGCAGAAGACCATGATAGATGAAGTGTTGAAAGGCAATACCATTCAACTCCATTTAAATTACAGTCAATATCTGCTATAAGAATTCAGTGTCTGAGCTATTACCTAAGGGCAGGCTATTACCATAATAAGGAAAGGGTAAATTGATATATAGATGGTACCTGGAGATTACACAGAACAGGTAACTGAGAAACCAGTTGAATGTAAAAAAAAGAAAAGAAAAGTCGTAAATGTAGTTTGGCAGTTATCATTAAGAATGTCCAATGGTAATCAACTCAAGTACTCTTTGATAGGAAGAAGGAAATTTGCATTACACAGTGTTCAGCTATAGGAAAATAACACACCTTTAGGTATATTTTCATTGCTATAAACACCATATAATATCCATAATAGCAGAGATTGTCTTTTTTCACTGCTGTATCCCCAGTACCAAGAACAATGCAAAGAATGTATTATGTACTCAAAATAGTATTTATTGAAAGAATGAATGAAATAAACTACAAACATTAGCCACATCAATACAAACCAGTTGAGACTAACAGAGACATCTGACAATTTAAGAATAGAACCCAAAGTCAAGAAAGATTTGGGAAATGTGGTAGAAAATGTAAAACTAAGACTGACTATGAGGAGTTTAAGCAAGATCACCACCTGACTCCTAGAACTGACAGTTCAAATCCATAGTGAATTGAGAAGCAAGGTTGATTTAGTAGTTAATTAACTACCTGGGACACTTATAAGAGTATAATTAAAATTGAAAACATTAAATCCATTATGTTCAATTAATATTTGATAAAGGAGGCAAGAGCATACAATGGAATAAAGACAGTCTTTTCAATAAATGGTGTTGAGAAAATTGGACAGGTACATGCAAAAAAATGAAACTAGATCACCAACTTACACCATTCACAAAAATAAATTCAAAATGGATAAAAGACTTAAATGTAAGTTGTGAAACCATAAAAATCCTAGAAGAAAACATAGGCAGCAAAATCTCAGACATCTCTTATAGTAATATGTTTGCCAATATATCTCCTAGGGCAAGAGAAACAAAGGAAAAAATAAACAATTGGGACTATATCAAACTAAAAAGCTACTGCACAGCAAGAGAAACCAGCATTAAAAAAAGGGGGACATCTGTAATACTTTCAACAATAAAGACAAATTTTAAAAAAATGAAAAGGGAACCCACGGTACGGGAGAACATATTTGCCAATGATACATCTGATAAGGGGTTAATTTCCAAAATATATAAAGTACTCAGACAAATCAACAAATGGATGACAAACAATCCAATTTAAAAATGGGCAGAGGATCTGAATAGACACTTTTCTAAAGAGGAAATACAAACAGCCAAGAGACATATGAAAAAATGCTCAACATCAATAATCATCAGAGACATGCAGATTAAAATGACAAGGAGGTATCACCTCACACTTGCCAGAATGGCTGCCATCAATAAATCAACAAACAACATGTGCTGGCTAGGACGGAGAGAAAAGGGAACCCTCATACAATGTTGGTGGGATTATAGACTAGTGCAGTCACTGTGGAAAACAGTGTGGAGTTTCCTCAAAAAATTAAAAATGGATCGGCCATTTGACTTTATGATCCCACTTCTAGGAATATATTGTAAGAATCCCAAAACACCAACCAGAAAAAACTTATGCACCCCTATGTTCATAACAGCATTATTTACAATAGCTAAGATCTGGAAACAGCCTAAGTGCCCATCAGTAGATGAGTGGATAAAAAAGCTGTGGGACATTTACACAATGGAATTCTATGCAGCTGTAAAAATGAAGGATCTCTTAGCCTTTGAGACAGCACGGAGGGACCTGGAGATTATTATGCTAAGTGAAATAAGCCAGGCAGAGAAAGACAAACATCACATGATCTCACTTATATGTGGAATCTAATGAACAAAAGAAACTGATGAAAAATATAGAACCACAGGCATGGAAACATGAAAAAGACTGAAAAATCTCAAAGGAAAGGGAATGGGATGGGGATGGGAAGATATTAACCAAAGAATTTATATGTGCATATGCATTGCCCATTGACACAGACAAGGTGGTGAAGGCCTGGGGTGGGCAGGAACTGGGTGGAGGGGGTATTGGGGGGGAAAAGTGGGACATATGTACTCTCAATAATATTCATACTTTCAACGATAAAGATTTTTTTAAAGAGCTTAAATTCAGTCCACAGACCTTATAATAGTAATACAGATGCTTCAGCAGAAATGTGGTTCATGATTTTGAGTGAGATCACATGTTTTTCAAGAGTTTTCCAAACAGGCACATGATGCCTTTTGTTGGTTAAGATCAGCAACTTACATTCTCCTTGACAACATCGTAGTACTTCTGGCTGGACTCCTAAAGGTGAGACCAAAGTTAAATACTGATGAACAGCAGAGGACTTGTGTTTTCTGAGAGAATGAAATTTGTTGTCCAATTAGACAAAATTATGTGAGGAAACTAAACAGGTTGGAAGATATAATATATTAGACATCAGAGACTAAAGAACCAGGTGAGAGGAGAGAAAAAAGTTATACATTCTTAAATCATTCCATGATCTTCCACCCCCTAAAATTCAGCAAAATTCTGTTGAAAACAAGTTTGAAACAGTTTTTCAGAAACGGAAGCCTGAACAATCACAGGTCTGTTTTCACCCATAATTGTGTGAAACTCTGTTCTCCAAAGCTACTTCTCTGAAATAAAACTTTTGAATTAAAGGAAGTTCAGTAAGCCTTTTTCTATCATAAGAAAATAATTTTCTACTGAGTTGAGAAACATTTTACAAATTATTTCAATAATTTTTTCTATACAATTTGGTTATAGGGCAGTAAGGAGCTAGGAAAATTCCAGGGCAAGTGGAAGAAGGAAACTGAGACAGGAAAGTTAAAACAAGGCCAAACAGTGCGGACAATTTGTAGCCAGCTTGTAAGTAACAAGCCATTCTCTTCCCCAGCCAAGGACACTTGAGAGCAAATGGTTAAAGGCCTCCCAAAGGAGAGAACGCAGGAAAGAGGGGGAAAGGGAAAAAGGGCAGTTACTCCCTAACAGAGAAGCCAGCAGTCTCAAGGCTTGGCAAGATAAAACTGCCAGGTGCTTCTCATGAATTCTGGGAAGGCCACAACAAAGTAAAAAGAGAATTAATCTGTGCCAAAATATTCAGCAGAGGAATGTTGAGACCTATAAACAGAAGGGTATAGAACGCCTCGGACCCCCATCCAACTCGCTCTTCAGATTAGCTGAGAGTCTGTCTGCGCTTCATAAGCCAGATGTATAGATTTGCTAGCTTTGCTTCTTTAGTAAAGGTGCATGCTTTAATAAAATTGGTTTTTCACAATGCAATCAAGGTCTCTTGTTTAAACTCATTTATATGAGAAGACCAAGATGGAGGCTGGGGACAGCCCTCTCCCACTGACTCAGGGGGCTGTATGATAACCCCTCTCTGGGGTCTCTGGGCTGTGCCTCTAACAGTTTGGTAAAAAATTTTTTACCACAATTCAGACTGTTAGAATATGAACAATTTGAAAAACTTCTAGGACTTTGCATGGTTCTATCATATATAAATAGAAAAAGACTTGTAAAGATTGCATTGTTGAATAAACCTAGTTTTATCCTCAAGGATATTTTGAAAATACAAAATTGTGACATGTTTCTATTTTATTTGTTTTCTTTAATTCTGTACTATATTATAAAACAAAAACAAAACTGTTATAGTACAAGTTCTAATGCTTGAAGTCTATTCTAAAAGCTACAGAGGTGTTTGTATGTTTTAATCATAACAAATAAAATTACAATTTTCATGTAAATTTAAACTTATACAAAAAATGTATTTCCTTGAGACACTGTTTTGCCACAGTTCTGTACTAGGTGCTGTGTCAGTAACATAGAGAGATTCAGAGAAGTACAAAGCACTTTCACCCACAGGCCCTATGTCTTGGGGGGGACGAATGGGAATAGTTTTCTATAGCAAAGATTAACATTTTTTTTTAAGGGCCAGATAGTAAATATTTTTGGTTTTTGGGGTCATGTTGTCTGGGTTACATCTATTTCATTGTGCTATTGTAACACATGAACATCTGTTGAAGAAATCAGTGGGTCCAATTTCCCCAACACTAGTGGAAGTGGGGTGACTCTTGTGGTATCTTCAGAAAATGAATTTTCTAAGACTCCCACTGGAGAGTTAATGTTTTTTATTGGTGTAGAATTAGAGTTCTCAGGTTGCAAAGTCCCATTGTCCTTAAACCAGTCCTGGAAAATATGTAGCTGGAGCTCCAGCAGAGCCAAAAGTAGCACCAGTGTCCAAAGTGTCTGTTCCATGGTGGAGCTGGATCCGATGTAGCATCAGGCTAGTTAAAGACCATTAGTCCATTGTGTGGAGTCCACCGGGCTGTGGGCCACATGGGCAAATGTAGGGCATGAGAGCCCAGCAAGCCAGGGGTTAGGGGTGAGCAGCAAGAGGGGTGAGGGCTCTTTTGTTCAAGAGCTTAAATGTCAAATCTTACATTGCTTGCAGTGGCCACACCTAAACTGGCCACTAACTTGTTCCCAGGTGTGACTGACAGATTAGCACCTTCCCAACTCATTCAGACCTTACTGGGCAGGTGTTTATTGTCCAGTATCTTCCCCCAGTGATCTGTGGGGAACAGGCTTGGAGAATGTTAACAGCAGCTTCTTGGCAAAGCTGAATAAATGGCATGTCTATATTATCTACTCTTCCCGTTATCCCTTTCCTGTTATTTAATAACCAGGTTATTATAATGGTATCACATCTATAGGCAATATGTCAAAAATAGGTGTGGCTTAAGATGGCATATCCTATGCTATGTGCTCTTACCAGGCATACACAAATCAACAATAAAAGGGGCAAGAGGAAACCCTGGAAGGTGATGAATATGTCTAAGGCCTTGATAGTGGTGATGATTTCACAAATATATACCTGTCCCCAAACTCACTGAATGTTATACATTAAATATGTACAGCTTTTATATGTCAATCACATTTCAATAAAGAGGCTGAAAGAATACAATAAAAATTAGGTGTGGTTCTGTTCCAATAAAACTTTATTTACAAAACCAGATGTTGGGCCAGATTTCTGAATGTGTCCAAATAGAATGTGTCCAAATAGACACATTAAATACTTCCTGGTATTTCGTGAAGAAAAACACCACTGTTAATGTAACGATAAGGATAGGTTTCAAATAGATGACGAGATGGAGCAAAGCTTTAAAGATGGGGAAGATTTTGTTAGGAAAGGAAGGGGAGTGAAGACTTAGGTCAAGAGAAGAATCAACAAAAAGGCAGGGATCCAACCACACAATTTGGTCCAGTTGCCAATGAAAATGTTTGATAAAGAATAAGGGAAGGAAGAGTCCGTTTAGAATATTTCTTTCTACTCCAAGGAATAAATGTGTCATCTCTGCCATAACGAATTTTTGGAACTTGAACAGTAACACTGCTTTTTAAAGAGTTCTTTCTCCCTCATCTCCGTGACATTTCCTGTTGAAACTACACCTCAAATGGGAGTGGGCAATTGCAGTCTAAATAGGACGATGGGCAGCCTTAGCCACGGGGGATGGCTAGGGACTATCACACATCATCAACAATTCATTTTATTCTCAGGTCTTAATCTGGAATTCTATCTTTATAGCAAAAGAGAAAAGATAAAAGCTCCCACAGGGAGGGACAGAACAGTGTTTGTTCAGCTCAGGGAACAGAAAAGAGCTGGCGAGAATAGAGTCCTCTCCATCAGATCGGCACAGAGCAGAGCTAGGGCAGCCCAGTCACAGCCAGGGGGAGGTGACTCCTAGGGTAATAAATAACTGGCAACAATGTGATTTTTGGAGGAGGTTACCTTTTCTAATACAATTGAGAAAATTCTTACCCTTAAAGTCTAACTAACTGCAGAGAAATGATAATGGCAAACAGTTGTCTGAAACAAGACACAGGCATGAAAAGTCTTAACCTGTGTTAGGAATATAGTGGGGTACACAGAGAAGATCAGCAGGAAACAAGATGAAGAAAGACAATCTGGAAGAGACCTAAAAGAGAGATTTTTCTTAATCATATGGGGTTTGGGGTTTCACAAGGCCCTGATCAAGACAGCCTTAAAATTTTCCTCAGCTTGCCAGGCCAGGCGTGGCTCGGTGGTTGAGCATCGACCTAGGATCCAGGAGATTGGGGTTCAATTCCCAGGCAGGGCACATGCTTGGGTTGTGGGCTCCATCCCCAGTCAGGGGCATGTAGGAGGCAGCCGATCAATGACTCTCTCATCATTGATGTTTCTATCTCTCTCTCCCCCTTCCTTTTTCTGAAATCAATAAAGATATATTAAAAAAAAAAAAATTTCCTCAGCTTGACTAAATTTTGACCTCCCTTTTCTTAGTGCATTTTTTTTAGCAAACTTGTAATTGTAAATTCGTCTTCTCCTTTGAGTTGTAAATCCTTTTAAAAGCCACTTGCAGTTTTAGAACCTAAGAATGTCTTTCTCAAGGACCTGGGAGTCATTTCTTTGAAAATGTAAACATGCAAGAAGATATGGCCCTTATCTCCCAACTTGTAAAGCTACTTCCTGTTGCGAAGATAGAAGAAACTTTACTTTTCCTTTGGGTAAAGCCAAGTAGCAAAAGCAGATGGTCTATGATCCCTGTACCCCAGTTCTTTATAACTCTCTCACCACCTTTGTTTCAGCAGTTGAGTTTAGACTCTGCCTGGTCTCTATTTCCTATGGCAATAGCCTCAAAAATCGTCCTTAACTGTTTAGCGTTGTCTGGTGCAATTTGCTAGGATAGTTCTTTGTAAGAAGAAAGTAAAAAAACAAACAAAACAACTACAACAAAAGTTTATTCCTCTATTTTTAAAACAGGAAAAGTTAATTTCTTAACATCAGTAATAACTGATGTCTAATTACTGCAATACTTCCCTATTCATCCATCTTCCCCATGGAAATGCTGGTTCGAATGCCTCAAGAATTAATCCTGAATGTCCCAAGGTAGAATTCACCTGAAAAGCAAACCCTTCTCAGATTTTGTTTCCTCAAACCCTGAACTACCCGCAGTTATAATAGGAGCAAATGAGGGGTAGACTAACCAGTTTGAGAGGAGAGGCAGAAAGAAGCAGAGAGGGAAAGAAGAGAAGGCTGAGATTCCCCCACACTGGGTAGAAAATGTGGATTTCCCTACGCTAGGTAAAAAATGCAGTTCTGGGGCTCAGTAATGAATTATGAGTAGACCCTGAGTATTTTAATGTCCTCCAGGAAAACGACAAGACCTTGAAAACTGTGGGCAAGTGGAAGAACCAATTTTAAAAAAATACAGAAAAATCTTTTCATTCCAGGATGCCTAGTGATGCCAAATAATCCCATGAGACCAGCCTAGTACAGAAGCAAGAGAGCATCCTCCAGGCAGTATATGACCTTGAACAATGCACATTCCTGGTATCAAAATGTTCACCAAAGACCAAAAAGACCAATTTCTATTTTTACATTAAAATTCTTCTTCCTAAGATGTTTACACAGTTCTAGAGGAAAGGAAGAATCCTCAATGCATAAGGTTGTATTTCTCACATTCTTAGCAGAATAGTGGTTCAGGTTTAGATTTAATTTGAATTTTAAAAATATGAAGTAAAAGGACATTTCTACACAGCTCAGTTTCTGAATTCAGGTTTATACTCCCTATAATGATAATATGTTCAATATATTGAGATTTTACTTTAAGATAGTTTTTACATACATTAATATGTATAATCTCTATTAGAAAGTTATGAAGCTGGTAACACTATATAGATCTTAGAATTAATGAGAAGGAGGAATAGAAAAGGTAACCAACTTCTCTGTCCACTGCAACAAAAATTACTGTACACAATGGTGTTTGATCTACAAATGATCGTAGTTTTATCCCACAGGCCTTAGTTTGTCATAAGTAAATATTAATTACTTTTATTAAAAAATACCAAGACAAGACCACAACTAAGAATAGATTTCTATGCCTCTATTTTTACTCACAGGAGACTCTAAAGCAGTATATCCAGTATGCTTACAAAGTTAATTGTGGTTACTTTAATGTGTATGGTTCATTGAGCCTCCCTCCCTCCCTCCCTCTCTCTCTCTCTCTCTCTCTCTCTCTCTCTCTCACACACACACACACACACACACACACACACACACACACACACATGCAAGCACAACCCTATAGGATTTGTGCCTCTAGATAGGAAACATTCACTACACTAAAAAAAGAGGTTTGTAGCAAAAAGGAGGGAGAAAAAGAGCTGTCAATTTCCAGAATATGTATCACTCTGCTCCAGGTATAACATAAATGAAACAAGGGAAATGGGAGAGAAGAAAGGAGAATAGGGGGGGAGTACAGAAGGGAATGAGATAGAAAGAAACTTAGAGAGACAGAAATTGAAAGATAAAGAGATATATATAGAGAGAGATGATAGATAAATAAAAGTGCACTATAAAATAAGTCCTGTCCTTGCCCTGGCTGGGTGGCTCGGTCGATTGGGGTGTCCTCTAGTATACCAAACGGCTTCAGGTTGGATTCCTGACCCGGGGCGTGCAGGAGGGAGGTAACCGATAGATGTTTCTCTTCCTCTCTCCCTTCTTCTCTCCCAAAAAAATAAATAAAACAACAACAATAAAAGAAACCATATCCTTAGATGAGAATTGGAAAAAAAAAAATAGCCCTGGCTGGTGTGGCTCAGTTGGTTGGGGTGTCATCCAGTGCACCAAAAGGGGTAGGTTCCATTCCCAGTTGGGGCACATGTCTAGGTGGTGAGTTCTGTCCCCGGTCGGGGGGCATACAGAAGGCAACCGATCAATGCTTCCCTCTCGCTTCGATGCTTCTCTTTCTTCCCCACTTCCCCTAGTTCTAGAATCAATAAGCATATCCTCAGGTGAGGAGTTAAAAAGTAATAAAATAATGAATAAATAAAATAATGATCATTATTCAATAAGTAAATAAATAAAATAAGTCATGTCCTTTCTTCACCTTTCCCACTTCTCTTCCGCTGGGCTAAAGAAAGACTTAATGGAGCGTGGCAACAAAATCAGGAGCTGGGGGGGGGGGGGTCTGGACCCTGCTGTTAGGGTGCCTCTTGCTGCCACCACAAAGGAAGATGAGAGAGAGTGTGAGGATGTGCTCTGCAGTCTCAGCAGACCTGCCTCCAAAAGCATCTCACTTTCTGGGAGTCCCAAATTGCCCATAACCAACAGCCAGAGATTTGCCCTGTAGATTCATCAGTGAGATGAATATATACCATGAGCTAGCTGACCTAAGGGATGCTTCAATGCCTGACTTAGAATAAATAATATAAACTAGATAGACATCATAATTGTTGAAGATTTTGCTTACCTTGGTTCAGTCATCAATTCAAATAGAGGCTGCAGTCAAAAAATATAGAAAAGGCTGAGGATCAGAAGGAGCAGAAATGAAAGAATTACTAAAGATCTTCAAGAGCAAAGATGTGCCATTAGAGACCAAGGCTAAGATCATCCACACCCTCAATATCTCCAACTACTATGTACAGATGTGAAAGATGAACAGTCGAGAAGGCTGATAGGGAAAATGATTCATTTTAAACATCGTGAAATATGTTGGAGTGGAGCTCTATGGATACCTTGCACTGCACAAAGAGGAACATGTAGGTCCCAGAGCAAATTAAACCTGAAACATCATAGGAGGCAAAAATGACAAAACTGAAGCTGTCTTACTTCACGCACATTAAGAGAAAGCAGGGTTCTTGGGAAAAGGCAATAATGCTTGGAAAATTAGAAGGCAGCAGGAAAAGAGGAAGACCAAACATGAGAATGACTGACTCCATAAAAGTCTCATAGGCATGAGTCTATGAGCTGATCAGAGTGCTGAGGACAGGACACTGTGGACATCACTCATTCACAGGGTCGCTAAGAGTCAGGCTCAACTGAGCAGCACCATCATACACATAAGAGATGAACCTCAAATCAGAATCCTCCCTCAATCACATGATATTCAGACTCAAGACGGAGATGTTACCCTAACAAAAAACTGAATGTATTTACACTCTCTATTCTGTAAAAGTTCAGAAGTGACTGGCCATACCTAAATTAGTGATACTGTTTTTTTCTGCCCAGACTGTCCAACAAATTCCAGGGATTAAAACTACATTATCTGGAGCCATGTTTCCCCCAAAATAAAATGACGGCACTTACTCCTGTGAAAATAGTCCTGATGAAAGGATTTGGGATCAAAAGAGCTGGGACATGCTTAAAAATATATATCACCTTTCTGAATGTATTGCCTGACAATAAATTAAAATTAAACGAAGAAAAATGAAAATATTGCACCTTAGCATTTCACTGAAGTTGATTATGATATTTATGTGAGAAACACAGCATATAATTTACCTGATATACTCACTCTTATTTAAATACAGTCTTTCACAGATAATTTTATTTGCAAACTTACCCAGGCATCAGGATGTTGGGGGAGGGAAGAAAGAGGAACCTAAAATAAAAGTATTAAAATAAATTTATTATATCATTGTCCAACTTATTTTTAAAAAATAAAATAGCTGGTAACCCAGAGTATAGAAATAGCATAATTTCTGAAATATTTTCTTATGTTTTTCTCTGCTTCAAAACTGTATTCCTCTAATAATTACTTTCATACAACATATAAATAATTATGTATTACATGAGAGTGTATGTATGTGTGAGTGTGTACACAGGCATAATGGTGATTGTTAATATTTTCACTTAAAAATATGTTGAAAAACTGGTGAAAAGCAAACAAAATCATATTAATTTTTAATTTAGCATAACTTGCAATGAAGTTTTAATATATCTATTGAAAAATAATTCTGACATGAGTAACAACGCAACATATGAAATATTAAGTCAAGGAGAGGAGATGGACATCACCTCACAATTCAGATCAGATTCCTTCTAGCAACTAATACTTCTACACAGAGGCCATAAAGACCACCCTCCCATGCAAAAACACTTCCTTGTTATTTCAAGGCAAGAATAAGGGCATCACTTTATGCATGTTCAGAGTATAGAATACATAATAAAAGCTATATTCTTTAATAATTGAGTCTGATTCAAGATACTATTAAATATATTAAATACACTATATTTAATTTTAGAAAAATATAAATGTTTGAAATGTGCAATTTCTAAAATAAAAGGATAAGTTAAATACAAACAGGAACAGCAATTCTAAATTATTGGGTCATTCAGAGAAGTAAATCAAATGACTTAAAAGTCAATTTTATCACAACTAATTTGATGAAGCCAGTATATTACCTTGATATGAAAATCAAATCAAGACAGTAGAAAAAAACTAAAGCTACAAACCAATATCTCCCAAGAATTTAGATGGAAAAATCCTCAACAAAATTTTAGCAATTGAGTCTAACAATATATAAAAAGAGTAATATAATGATCAAATGGCATTTATCTCAAATATGCAAGACTGATTTAATATTTGAAAAGCAATAAATGTATTCCACTAAATCAAAATTCATTCATTATAAATACCTTCAAAAACTGGTATGGAGGAAGCACTTCCTCTGTCTTATAAAGAGCATGTACACACAAAATAAAGCTAGCACCATACATACTGTACAACCCAGTCATTCTGTTCTTAGGCATATATCCCTGGGGGGAGCGGGGAGCAGACTCATTTTCAGACAAAATCTTGTACATGAATATTCACAGCAGCTTTATCTATAATAGCCAAAACTTCAAAACTTCACTGTTTGAATGATTAAACACATCAATACATACAATGGGCCATGACTCAACAATATTGTTGAGGAACAATCTATTGATAGAAGCAAAAACTTAGGTGAACTTCAAGAACATTTGTTGAATGGATAAAAAACCAATCTCAAAAGGACATATACTACATAATTCCATATCACATTCATTAAATAACATAATTACAGCAATGAAAACCATATGAGTGGTTGCTAGAGGGAAGGGATGTAGAGGGGTGGGGTGAGTCTGATTATCAAAAGGTAGTGGGGCTGAGTCTTACAGTGATGGTGCAGTTCTGTATCTTTACTGTGGTGGCAATTAGTGATGAAGTGGCAGAGAAATACATACACACAGAGAACACACACACAAAGTGCATGTATAATTGATGAAATCCAAATAATATTTATACTAATGTCAATTTTTTAGTTTTGATACTGCACTATCATAATGCTAGATGCTACCACTGGAAGGCGCTGAGTGAAGGGTGCATAGGGTCTCTCTTAAATTTCTTTACACCTTCCTATAGATACATAATTCTTTCAAATAAAATGTTTTCTAAAATCAATTTTGGGTAATACAAATACAACATACATTTCAAAATATTTACTTTTATATGCCTGTTTGGTCATTGTGAAATATGTATTTAAAATGCTATAGATTATGAATAAATAAAATGCATAGAAAATATAAATTTACAGCATTAAAGATTCATATTGGTAAAGTTGGCATCTGACTATGAAAAGTCACCCTTTCCAAATTCTGTTTGGGATCAGGACTTGACAGAGTTGGGCTTATGAAGAGACAGATAGGCCTATTGTTTCAATTTTTATAAGGACTGTCCTAGTTCATTGTTGAAATATGCTTGGCTAGTCTCTCTTAAGGATGTTATAAAGATTAAATAAAATAATATATGAAAAAATGCTTTATATTGTAAAAAGCTACAAATTCTTCCAAAACTTGATAATGAAAGTCTGACACTTCTTTGTCCGTAACACCACTAGCTCTCCTATACAAGTTTCTGTTTAAGAATGTTATCTTGTACATTTTGTTTGCACAGGTAGCATAATTCTTTAAAGTTTTTTGGGTCTGTTTCTCCTTTCACACTAAAAATTAATACATAGCTTACATAAAGAATGCAATAGATAAAAAGACAGAGTGACCCTAAAGCCTGTGACCAATTTTCTTAGGACAGAAAAAAAACTTAACTGAATCTTACCGTCCAGCACCGTAATAGATAATTTCTTAGCTTTTTACTTACAGATCTGATCGAATGGAATATATCTGAGACAAACAGTTTCTTCACCTGATAACTAAATTTAAATGAAAAAACAATGTTTTGGCCATTGCTTTATATCTCTAGATTTAAAAATTATTTTAAATCCAGTTGTACCCTGTGTTTCATTATAGTTTTTCTACCACTATATGAAAAGTATAGAAAATTTTATGTGCATCTTAGTGACATGGTTAAATGTTACGTTTATCTGTAGTCATTTTTCTCTGCATGTTGATATCCAAAAGATTAAGTCAACTCTCTCAAGACAATAGAATCACATGAAAACCACTCTATAAGTTTTCATGGCATAGTAGTAGAAATTAGTGGTTAAGTATCTGAAGATATACTGCCTGGCTCCCAATCCAAGCTCTGCTATTTATCAGATCTCTGATGGCATATATCACTCATGCTCTCTGCCTCATTTTACCATCTGATTAGCAAACTTTTACTTATCATGAGTAGTGAGTGCATTGAGTTTTGACATTATTAATAACAATTTAAGATTTTTATAAAATTCCATGTTATAGTACAGATCAAAATGTCATACTTCCCTGTATTTAAATAAGCATAAAACATTGGGGATGCTACTTCAATTTGAGTATTTTCTGTTGAAGCTTTTTGTTCCTTTTTCCTGTATGTTTTATGTATTTTTCCTCCTTCATTTACACATGTCTGGGGCATGGAATAAAGAAGTGAAAATAATCATTTGTTATAGACTTGTTTGCTAAAGCATTGAGAAAAAGTATATATTTGTGTATTTTTATTTCAATGTGCTATATTTGTCAAGGCACTTCAGAGAAGACATCAGAAAAGAACTGACCACTTTACTAGCAAAAAACAAAGGATTAGAGATAATACAAAAATTCTAGAACTTCAAATGTTGGAGAAGACAGCTTTGTCATCTTTCTCATCCCCAAGTAGTCAAAAATAAAACTGAAAAGGAAAAAACCCCACAAAACCCACAACATTTGATCAATAAAAGCAGATTAAAACCTATCTTTGTGTTGAGACTCAAATTAAGAGAATGATCGATACACTTGATATCAAAAGCTGTAAAGATGCCTCAAAATCTGCCTGAGTGTGCAGAATCAAGTAAATAATTGGACGAAACTGATTAGTGAAAAGAGAACAAGGTGTGGCTATCCCACAAAGCCACATAAATTGAAAGTGCCCTCAATTAATCTGAGAACAGGTGAATATTATTAGTTTAAATTGACAGTTCCAGGAAGGAGTAGATCCAGCATTCACTGATGGGCAGTCTGAGCAACATACATTCTTGTGAAATTTCATGTGAAAACTTCTGAGCTCATTAAGTCTTTCTCCTGTAAAATTTTATAAATTTGCACATCTCATTTAATCCCTGTAATAAAACTCTTCAATAAGGATAAATATCTCCCACTTTGCAGACAAGAAAACAAAATAATAGGGATTATAGAACTTTCTCAATGCCATGTACTCAAAAAATATACCGAAGATTGTTTTTATTTAAAATAGTTTTAGTGAAAATTCTGAGCTCTTTTCATTGCCCTAAACTGCCATGTTATCTCCTCTCTCTCTCTTATTTATGTTTAATGGATTACTTTCTAGTTATATGGCTATGTATCTTTCTCAATAACTAATTGGTGTGCTATTTGAGGCCAGAAATCATATTTTGTAGTTTCTGAAGGTCCAGCACTTAGCAAATTTCCTGGCACACAGTAGGTGCCAAATGAAAATTTATTAATGTGACCTGGAAAAGACTCCATTTGTTAAGAAGCACTGCCCTATTCAATCTATGGGCAACTGTCTTTTGCTTTTTTTTTTTTTGAGCACTTTCCAAGAAATAAATTACTTTTGAATGCACACATTATTCCACTTTGGCATGCCTGGAAGGATTTTTGAAGCCCTGTAACTAATATAATCAAGGTAGTGTGACTTAAAGGATGCACTGACTGTTAGGACTCAAGAAAGCATTTGGCAACCTTAACTTTGCTCACTGATATGAACTAATAGGTTTAATAGTTCTGTCAGAATGCCTAGGTACATCTCTGACTGATGCTACATGAATTTCTGCACATCAAGAGTAATAGATAATTATTATTGTTTCTATGGTGTCTTAAAAAGTCTGATCTACAGGGATTCTATCAGTCATTGTGTTCAAAGGTTATTCCTGTGTGAAAGGGAAATACAGAAAAAAGGATTGCTGAGTATACTTGAACTCCAGTTAGCTGCATATCAAGTCATTTACACTTTTTGGCAGCCTCCTGGAGCATAGCAATGTTGTTTCCTGCCATTAACAGATGGAGTCTCAATGTGAGAACTGCTACTGTAAAACCTGCAATATGTCAGGTTAAAGATTAAGTGAAATCAATGTTAGAAGAAGCTACATGTTATATATTACAGTTGTATGTACTGTGCCAATTATAAGCTTCATGAATTTACTTATTAAAGATCAAGATTTATAACAAATACTTCAATATAGATAAGATTGTCTATGGAAACAAACTTATACTCCTGATGTGAGTGACAGATGCTATGGAAGCTGCAGAATGACATGCTTCTCTGCTCTCCAAATTAAAGATGCACAAAACAAGAACATTTTTATAGGTTGATGTTAAGGTTAATGGACCAAGAAGTTGACAGCTTCTAAAAGGTTTTCAGTGCATATAATTGTGTGCATCAACATCAAGAATTTTTCTTTCCTTTTTTCCTTAGATAAATGGCTTAATCTCAAATAGTGTTGTTTTGAAATTCAAAAATTTTATTGGATAAGGTGCTTAAAATATATGGACCTGAGATAACAATTTTTTTTTTTTTGCATTTAAATGCAAATATTTTTGTAATAATGCTAAGAACTGGATTGTTAAATTTGACTCAAACAAATCATATATCTTGCCCATTATCAAGCTTTAATAATAGTTTTAATGATCAAATCAATAAAGAATTACAGGTAAAACCCAGAGAGACATGAGACGTTACTTTCTTCACATATCAGACATATGATCTTTGGCCCAGGGTAATAAATGGGGTCTCTAATAGGTATATGGGTTCACAGAGTAGGGAGCATATAGGTTATGAAACAGCTCTGTTTTATACCTTAGAATTTGTATAGCTTATGTGATATCCTATCGAAAGCCATACATCATAAATCCACAGGTCCCAGGGTTTTTTTACATAAGAAATGTTAAACCAAGGACATCCTGCTCAAAGCCTTTTATAACAATGCTTCCTTATAAAAAAAAATTTTTTGCCTATTTACAGGAGGGTGAACATTAGCAAGTTCGTAAAAAAATTACGTTGGTCATTTGTCTCCTTCCTTCCAGGCAGTACCCATCCTGCTGCCCTGGGGTAATCAGGAGAGAAATGAATCAAAGGCCATGTGCATTACCTCTTTCTTCTCTGTCAGAAAGTCCAATTTTAAAGAATTTTAAAGAATTTCAGGATCATGAAAAAAAGAAAGCTATTATCTCTGGTAAGTGATCTCATATGCTGGATCTAGTCAGAAAACAGAAATAAAGAAAGAAAAAATGTATAAAAGCACATTTAATACTTAATTTGAATTAAATTTAAATGCAATAAAATAATTCTAGATCATATATATATTTAATAAATTTATCAACATACATTATACAAACCTACTTATGGAGAATAATATCATATACTTATAAAATCCTTAAAATTTTAAGATGAAAAAAACCTGCAATTTATAGTACAATTCTGCTATTGCATCAGATATTTTGAGAACTGTTTCTTTTTCTTCCAGGGAAAAAAAAATTACCTAGGACAAGACAGACAATTTATAGAAACAAGTAAAAGTTAAACAGACCTCACCTTTTCATATATATTCCATAGATCTTAAATGTGTGCAATCTGCATTCTTTATTAAATACCAGTAAATTGTTTCCATACTTTGTTACTATACAGAGCCAGCAACATGGATATGCCACCAGTGTAGTCACACAAAACCTCACTTGGAAAGAGTAGAATGCTTTGTAGTTGCCATCTTGAAATGCTTAATAATTTTATCTTTGAATTTGTGTCATGTATGAGAGATAAGATGGGACAGTGACACATATGCTTGGGGCTTGAAGCTTTTACTCACATGAGGACCTGTTCCCCACTGTCTCCCTGCTTTCCTGCGTCTGGTTGCCAGCTGCCTATTTCCTGACCAGTGGTGCTCCAGTCCCTGTACAGCTCCTTCTACCCATCAGTATCCTTGACTTTGCCACTTTCCGCCTCAGGGGTAGTCTGGGCATAACATAGGGAAGGTTGGGGTGTGCACCCTGGTATAGCTCAAGGAGGAGCAAAGGAGATTCTGGTAGCACCATGTCACATTTTGTAGAAGAATAGGTGGGAGCCTCTTGCCCAAATTCAATCCAGCTACCAACTGTCTTTTATAATGAACAACTGTTATTTATAAAATTTAAATTATTATTGTTATATTATTATTATTTTACCTTTGCTTTTCAGATTGAAAAATTTCTCTTGATGTGTCTTCTGACTCTCTGATTCTTTCCTTAGCCGAGTCAGGTATATTGATAAGCTCATTAAAGGAATTCTTCATTTCTGTTACTATATTTTTGACTTTTAGGTTTTACCTTATTATTGTTATAATTTTTTAGAATTTCTATCTTGTTACTTACATTGCCTATGTGTTTTTTATTCTTACCTGTTTTTTCAATTAGATGCCTTAACAAAATAATTATAGTTGTTTGAAATTCTGTATCATTCCAATGTCTGTGTCATAACTAAGTCTGATTGTCATACTTGCTTTTTTTCTTCAGATTGTGTGTGTGTGGAGGGGGCTTCTTGCCTTTTAGCATGTCTTGCAAGATTTGATTAAAAGTTGGACATGATGTTTTGGATAATAGAAACTGAGGTAAATGGCCTTCAGCGTGATATTTTATGTTGATATGGCTAGCACTTCGGTTGTGTTTAAAATTTTCCCTATTTGTAGAAGCCAGAATCTTCAAATTCCTCTAGTGTCCTTGTTTGGTTTCCTCTCTGGACTTTGGGCTTCCTAAATATTCCTCCTTGGAGTTTATTTCTTACAGCTCTTTACCTGTAATCCACTATTATTAAACTGGAGTTTTGTTGGTGTTGGTGGTAAGGTGGGGAGGGAGGGGCTATGATCTTATGATTAAGCCTCATTATTTTAGTAGACCTGTATCATTTCATAAGTGTTCCTCTAATCTAGTGGTATCATTCCCTGCTTTATGTTTTTACCGCTCTTTCATTCCCTCACTGCTCTTTTCTCAAACTACCTCCTTTTAAGTTCTGACCTCTATTATCTGTTTCCCCTACCTTTTACAAAAGTCCTCTGCAAAATATGTGCATTTGACAGAAAACAATACAAAATATTATGAGATCCAGAAACACGGCATAAATGGTTTTTCTTATTAAAGAGATGCTTAAATTTTTTGCCAGCACATACATAAATTTCACCATCTCTGAGCAACCCAATTCAGGTTAGCACAAAAGGGCTTTCATAAAAATCCGGGGTCTGTTTTATCAATTATCAGATGTGTGTGAACACATTATGGCCTATTGTTATGAGCATTTCTCTAACAATAATTCATGCCTCCACAGGCATACAACAGTGTTGTTATTTTTTCTTACTATTGCATGAATAATAAACCTGAACTCAGTTTGCTACTTTCTAGAGTTCTCAAATGACCATTCAGAACCAGTGCTGCAATGTCTTGTTCATCAGGATTAAGATTCTCAGCTATTTTTAAGAAGTCCATGTTTTTACAACATGTACCTTGTGACTCAATTCTAAATATCAAATAAAAATGGGACTCTGATGTAAATAACAGATAATCCATGCCTATTCTGCTCACAATTACATTGTCTTCAACATCTTTCCATTCTTTGTTTATTAGCGCATTAACCGAAGACATGATTTAGAGACACATTTTGTATTGTGTCGCAAATAATACATCACCTAATATTCTGGTGATGTATAGAACAGTGAAAACAATAATATCGGAAATCAGATTTCACATGAGAAGGATACTGAGATTACATATGTCATATTTTACAAGAGGGGTTATTATTTTTTAACAAGGAGCTTGGATCTTCCAAAGTCAATTTATCAAGATAGCATCACCCAATGACATTCTTAACCACCTCTGTTTGCTGCAGCGTTTACCATATTAGAATACTGTTATCATTTTCATTCCATTTAGAAAGTTTCTCATATATATAATGAAGATATCAGAGGCTTTATCAAATCAGAAAGTTCAGCCATAACCCTCTCACAAAAGAAAAAGTTTTTTTTCCTGGGTTAGCCTTTTTAAGCAAGTGGTCTTTTATTCCTTTGTAGCCTTTCCCACAGTGATCTTTAGTAGTCACTTTGGGATTTTTTACATCTCATTTTATAAGTGGACACTGTATTGTGAACACTGATCAGATTCCAGTGTAGGGTTAAACCAGCATGAAGAATGAAGATGTGCAGTCAGTGAATTTTCATGCTGTTTTGTCTAAGGCCGAAGTCAATCTTCAATCACAGAGTTGGAAAGGCTATGCTAAATTTTCCTTTGCGATGGCAGGTTTTTGTCAGTTTGCTGCAGCCCCTTTGAAAATGAAGCTGCTATGTGGGCCTGCGTGCCCTTGCTGACCAAATTTTGCAGCTCAGCTGCTCTGGGCTCTCCTTCAGCACTCCTCTGAGGGGATCAGAGCCTTAACGAGAGACAGATCAGCAGTTCCACTCTCTTTCATTCAGTCACAGAGAGTCTCTAGCCAAGCAATTCTGTTGGCAAGAAGCTTAACCTCACTCAAAACTTAATCTGCCACAAGGAAGAGATTTACCCCCTGTCTCATGTCATGGGGTTTTGCCCACCGGCTGTAGTTTGTTTGAACTCCTCACTCAGGCATTAACGTGTCTTCATTTTCTCCTTTCCTGTCCAGTTGAAATTTACCAATCAAAGGTCACAATTTAATGCGAGGACAAATTTGTCCTGAGACAAAAAGGGCAAATATTTATATTTACAACCTCACCACATAAACCCTGATTACTCAATTTAACGTAGAATATAGACAGATATCTCTGTGACCACCAGGACTTGTATGATCTAATGAGTATTAATGTATTTTCAATCCCCTAATCAATTAGAATTTTCTTTTGGCTAATTAATATTTATAGGGCACAGAATACCTTTCTACTCTAGGGAGTCTAGGCACATTTACATCAAATGACATTAGAAGAAAAGTAGTAAAATCAAAGTTTGATAAGTTGAGTTTGTGTATCCCTCGTTATTTCGTATTCACAGTGCGCTCATTTAGATAATTGGACAAGAAATATGGTTAAAGTATTTCTGTCCCACAGTAAATTTTTCCTTACTGTAGCAATAAATTCATTCACCTAGAGTACCCATTAAGTTAATTGATTTGGCGAAGGAATGTATACATTTCTTTTCTACCCACCCTGGAATGTTCTTTCTCATAAACTGGCCTTTGGATATTTTTTTTCCTAGTGTAAGATCAATTTGTAATTTGCTTGATAAACCAAATGTTGTAGGACATTAAAACAATCTCAAGCACGTTTGTAAAATGAGATTTAAAACAACAACAACAAAAAAACCCAACAGTAATACGTGGAAGAAAACCATGACATACTTGGGGCATACTGCTAGAGAGCTATTTCTCTTATCTCCCCAATAAAGACATTTCAACTTCTCTGAGTATCACAAGCAGAGTTAGTGTGGAGGAGGGAATACCCCCTAAATGTCTCCACTGGGTTCCTTCTACAGGCTATTAAAAACTATATTACAGTCTGGCTCTGTAGTATAATGGATAGCCCATTGGACTTCTAAACCTTGTATCACATTGTTAATAGCATTTGTCTAATAATGATTCAGGGTCACACAGGTAAACAATTTTTATTCTATAATATTTTTACATTGCACAAGCATGCACTTGCACTGCAGCTCTCTGTCCTCAGAAGACTAGAATATTGCTTCTCAAATACTTACAGGTGGCCTAGGTCTTGCTACTATAATGAGATCCCAGATGAGGGATAGGTGAGGGGTAAGGGAAGAATTCTGCCTAAGCACCTGGCCTGTGCAGTTTCATGGAGAGTGTTGTCATTCCTTGAGATAAGAAACCTAGAGAGTATTTGGAGATGAAAATGGTATGGCATGCTTTATATATGTAGGCTTTAAGGGGAACTGTGCAAAGATAAATATTTAACAGGTGAGTGGCTACAGTATGTAATGTTGTTAAGGCCAATGTGTGCTGTTGTTAAATGTAAGATATATGAATGAATGCATACTGGTTAAAATTGTACAAATGAGCAAGATTATCCATGAAGATTCTGTAGAGTGAAATATAATATTTGTTTGCTTTTCATTTAGCTTAGTTTTTCTCAACCCATTTCTGTGAGAGAAGCAAGTCCCAAGGCCTAAGGCTGACTGTATATAATGAATCAATTTAGTTCCTAAGTGACTATAATGGTATTAGTTACGTACCAACCTTGTGAGAATATAAAAAATAGTGACACAAATAATTTCCTGTAGAGCTTCATTTTATTGCAAACCCCTTGGTTGAGAAAGACTCCTCTAGAGATTAATTAATTCAATTAATGAATTCTAATTAGAATTAACATTATAACTAAGACAAAAGAAAAAGAAAACACTATGACACTATAATTCTAAATATTACTGTCTTTTTGCTATAAATTCATAAATTTTGCTTTACATATTATAAACCCCACATTACTTTTTTGTATCTTAAATGGGCAGATGCCTTTTAAAGAAATTAAGAAAAGAAACAATCTTTTACACTTGCACGCATTTATCTCTTTTCCTTCTGGTTCCATTTCCCTTCTTCTTGAAGAAATCCTTACCTCACTTATTTCAGTGTAGATCTAGGGGTCTCAAGTCTCAGATTTGGTTTATCTGAAAATAACTATATGTATTTACTTTCATTTATGGTGAATATTTTCATTAAATATAGACTCCTGAGTTGACAATTTTGTGTTTGTTTCATTGCTCAGTGCTTCAAATGTGTTTTCCCATTCATCTCTAATCCACATTGTTCATAATGAGAAGTCAACCACCTTTCATTGTGTTTACTTCCTATCAGAGGGGAGTGGGGAGGGGGGACTAGATGAAAGAAGTTGAAAGGATTAGCCAAAGAACATGTATGCATAACCCATAGGCCCAGACAACAGTGTGGAGATGGCCATTGGAAAGGGGGGGCCGGTGCTGGGTGGAGGTGAGCAAAGGGGAGGAAAATTGGGCCATATGTAATAGTGTCAAAAATAAAAAATAATAAAATAAAAAGATTAACTCTTATTTTATTTTTAACATTTGACTATATATATATATACATATATATATATATTCCTTGTTTTCTATAAAACACACCCCCCACACACACATTCACACAAACATGTTAACTTAGAAATAGACGTTGCACTTCACATGAGATGGTAGTCTCTGCCAGCACTTTGAATTCAACTGCTATGACCCTGAGCAAAAGTCCCCGCTAACCTATATCTGGACTCCTGAACCATAAAACTGTCATATAATAAGTGTGTGTGTTCTCAGCTGCTGTTTGGGGTAGCCTGTGACACCACAACGGGAAACAAATGCACCGGTGCTCATTCTTGTCACTACCCCCAAGGGCGTTGCTGGTATTGTACTTCACTTCCACATTTCTTTGTTAAGAGTGGAACACATTTTATTGCATGGTCTCTTCCTTTTTCTGATGAATATTAGCCTCAAAACTGCCTACATGATATTTTTACTGGTCTCCACGATACCTCAGAGTTTTCGCTTAACAGTGCTTTCCTCTGCTTCAGTGACTAGATACAATACTGTCCGCTTTTAACAAATTGCCACCATTTATCAGCAATTAACAGCGGCCTAAAATAGAAGAGAAAGAAACCTCGAAAGGATTACAGAGGAAAACTTCACTTTTTGACCTTCCAATCTGTGGGTAAAAGGCAAGCTTGGGATTTGTGTGTTCCTGGAGTATTATTAAATGGAGTCTTGAATTTGAATAATACAAATTTATATTTGCATAGTAATTTGAACATTAGTCTTCACAATACAATTGTGAGAAGTTATGGGACATGTTACTATCTTCATTTTATCACTTATTTGATTTAACCAAGGTTATTTAAAGGATATGGTAAAACCGATCCTGGAGTCAACCTCTTTTTATATAACACCCCTACGCACGATTCTCATCTGTCTGCCTTGCTTCCTGAGAAAATATAAATACTCATGTATGTTTTTATTTCAAGCTTCATATAATTCATAAAAATTTATTAAGCCTCTGTGTTTTTAATGTCTGTCCTTTATCCAAAATTTTATGGAAATTTTCAAACATAAACATAACTGAGTTAAAGAATTTTACCACGTTCATCCAAGTATCCAAGAAGATTCCACCATTCACATTTTACTATACTGTATTTCATTTAATACATGTAGATCCATACTTCTATGCATGCATCCATCATTTCATCTTATTTTTTATATATTATAAATCAAATTTCAGATGTCAGTATAGTTTTCCACAAACAGCATGCCTATCATCAGAGTTCATCATTTAACAATTTTTTTTTTCTTTTGATGTGAAAATACAACTGAAGGCACAGATCTTAAGTATACATTGCCGTAGTTATGACAAAAGCATGCACCTGTTTAAGATACCCAGAATACACGGGTAGCTTGATTCATGTTTGTATAAAGATTAAGGTCTTTTGTGTAAACTCTACATCAACATGCTCCTAGCCTAAAGTACTCACTAACACCAAAATTTGCTTAAACTGTCAGTTTTCCTTATTAAACCTGAACATGTGGAATCTATTTCCCCAGCCATGCTTATCCTTAGGCCATTTGCTTTTGAGAACTTGCTTGTCTGGCACATCACATTCTTGTTTTCTTGTTCCTTTTACTCCAGATCAACCTGCTTCCCTGAGTCACATAAAACCTTTGCTTATGGCCAGAAGGCAAAGGAGTCTCACTTTCACAATGACCCTCCTGCTAGGTGAATAAAGACTTTCTCTTTGTGATTCCACTCTATGGGGCTTTATTCCAGGGCATTTGGACAAGTAGACATAAAATTCTTTGCTTTATGTCATAAAATAGAACCAAATTATTTTTTATTTATCTTTATTGCTGAAAGTATTACAGATATTACCTTTTTCCCCAATTGAGCCCTCCATTCCACAACACCCCCCCAGGCCTTCACCACACACTACTGTGTCTGTGGGTTATGCATATATGCAGATAAGTTCTTTGATTAATCTTTCCTCACCCAAAGCTCACCTCTGCCTTTCTTGGGAGATCCCTCAGTCTGTTCCATGCTTCTATGTTTCTGGATCTACTTTGTTCATCAGTTTTTTTGGTTCATTACATTCCACATATGAGTGAGATCATGTGATACTTGTCTTTCTCTGACTGGCTTATTTCGCCTAGCATAATACTCTCCAGGCCTCTCCATGTAACAACAAAAAAATTAAGATATTTAGGAATGAGCTTAACCAAGGAGATAAAAGACCCGTACACAGAAAACAATAGGACATTGAAAAAAAGAGATAGAGAAAGATATAAACAAGTGGAAGAATGTACCCTGTTCATGGATTGGTAAAATTAACGTTATTAAAATGTCCATACTACCCAAAGCAATCTATAGATACAATCCCTATTAAAATACCAATGGCATATTTCACAGTTCTAGTAACAAATTTAATTTATTGGCAATGCCATTTCTGATTTACTGATACATAGATAGATGATAGATATATAAGAGTCTTATTTTGGCACTTTTTTCCTATTTTCTTATATTATCTCTCATTTAATTTTTTTAAAATATGTCTTTATTGATTTCAGAGAGAGGAAGGGAGAGGGAGAGAGAGATAAAAACATCAGTGATGAGAGAGTCACTGATCGGCTGCCTCTTGTGTGTCTCCTACTGGGGATCGAGCCTGCAACCCGGGCATGTGCCCTGACTGGGAATCGAACCTCGATCTCCTGGATCATAGGTCCATGCTCAACCGCTGAGCCACGTTGGCGGGGCTCTCCTATTTAATTTTTATAAACACTTGCAAGCTGGAAATAATGCAGAACACAGCACCTTTCCTAGAGTGATAGTGCTTGTTGCAAATTGAACTTTATCTTGACACACACCCTCTATTAGAAATTAAAATAACCCTCAAAGAGATATCTGAGCATGAAAAGAAACTGAAAATAAAAACTATATGAACTTGTGAATCCTAGCTCTTTTTCAGCTCTGGATCAGTCAACATCCAGTTCACACAAAAACCAAGACTCTTGTTTGTTTGTTTTTTCACACTAGTCATTTTAACCAGTAAGAGATTTATTACAAGGAGCTTGGTGCTTATAATAGTTATGCAAAATTTGAAGAACCAGATCCTTAGTGGAGCCTCAAGGAATATTTCTCAGAATATGGCCCGGCCGGGCGTGGCTCAGTGGTTGAGAGTCAATCTAGGATCCAGGCGATCGGGGTTCGATTCCCCGTCAGGGCACATGCCCGGGTTGCGGGCTCGATCCCCAGCAGGGGGCGTGCAGGAGGCAGCCGATCAATGACTCTCTCATCACTGATGTTTCTATCTCTGTCTCTCCCTCTCATTTCCTCTCTCTGAAGTCAATAAAGATATATTTTAAAAAACAAAAAAAGAAGAAGAATACATACAACTGGTTCTAGGGCACTCTCGGTTATATCCTGGAATCAAGAAGTCACCATGGGCCCAAGCTAGTGTGGCTCAGTGGTTATAGCATCGCCCAGTGCACCAAATGGTGGCAGTTTCAATACTGCTCAGGGTACATACCCAGGTTGTGGGTCCTCTCCCCAGTTGGGCCGCGTATATGAGGCAACCAATCAATGTTCCTCACAGCCCTGTTTCTCTCTCTCTGTCTCCTCCTCTCCCTTCCACTCTTTGTCAAGAATCAATGAAAATAGCATATTCTCGAGTGAGGATTAAAATAAATAAATTTTTTTTTTTTTTTAAAAAAGAAGTCACCATGGCCCTTAATGTTATCAAAGCAACTAACTGTTTCCTCTAATTGGAGACTGGACAACATAAATCTAATGCAAGGATTAAAAGGCTGTGGGGAAGAAGTTGCCACTGTAGCTAACTCTGCCATCGATGCTGTCACTATGCACAATCAAAAAGCACAGGAAATTCTGTTTTTCCAAACTCAGGAAAAAAAAGGGTTGATAACAGCCAACTCCTGTGGAAGGCAATCTAATTACGAAAACAGATTCCATTTAAGACTGAAAATGGAAGTACAAACTAGTATGGGAAATATAGTTCTTAGATCACAAAGATCTCCAACTAGAAAAATGCTAGATTAGATTTGAGTGATCTAAGCTATGTTACCATAGATGCTGTGACCTAGTTAAGACCAATAGTTTCTTATATATTTCAGGTTGTATACAAAAATATTCTCTTTTTTAAAAATTTAAAATAGTATCCTTCACAAATCAATTTTCTTATTCTGAACAAGTCATGTTCGCATAATGTAAATGAATCCAAAATTAAATTGGAGAAAAAGTTGACAAAGCAACTGATGTGAAATTAAACTGCTCCTTCTGAAGTAACAAATATATAAATTAAAATGTTTCCAAGGAATTTCTGTAACAGGAGCTTAAAGAGGCGAAACACAGTTTTCCATTAATTAATTTTTAATAAAATAAAATGACAGAATACAAATGACCACATATTTCCCCAGGAGTTTCAGTTACATTATTTGAAATCAGGTCATAAGGAATGCTCCAAGTTTACCCTTCCTTTACAGAGCTAGATGATGCCATTTGGAAGACAATGAGTACTGAGAACAAAAGGGTTAACCCAATTTCAAGTTTGTCTTTGATGCACTCCCAAATTTCCTCTCCTGAGAAATCAAAGGGAATTGCCTCAAGTGGTTAAATAGTGGGAAAGATCACAACAGTCTATTTCTGACCTTGGTAAGAGGATGGTTTAAGCGTATTTCTTCTTTAGGACAATGTGTGTGGTTGACTGTCAGTATCTGTTTGAAACAAAAAGACCTACTGATCTCTGAAGCGAATTCATCTTTCAACAAATACAGTATTCTCCAAGGAAAACCTCTAATGAAAGATCATATGTTAATCACCATGGCAAAAAGGCTTAATATTTTCTGAACAGTGTTCTTGTTAATTTAGTACTTTCTGTTTCATGTGCGTCTTTATTTACTACTAACAGAGGCTAGATAAGGCAACAACATTTTCCAACTAAATTAATTATACAAAGTTGTAGGTGAAGAATACCCAAAAATATTTTACAGTAGGGAGAAAACTTTTGTTTTTGAAATTGATAAATATTCTCATAAAAATGACTCCCTATTATGATTGAAAGAGCAAACAATGCCCATAGGATCCCAAAGGTTATTACCACAATTTCTTTCAAATGTGGCCTCTTTTTATTTCAAAGGAGGCTTGTACAACATGGGCAGATCATTACTTCCAACAGAGCATATTTTGATGCAACCTACCATGATGAGGGTTATGTCACATTACTGTCCTGTGAAGTCACTATCCTTCTGTCTAATTTTCACATTTCCCCACATAACAAATAACCTTAAAGCCATGCAGCAATTGGAGCACTGATAGTAGTGTCAATGTTTATTTATTGAAAATGCTCAATGAAAGATTTTTAAAAGCGGTAAAAGTAGGGAAGCTATTGCATCTCTTCACTCTCTTCAAACAGTATAGTAGAACCAAAGGCCCATCGGTAAAATATACAACTAAACTAGAGAACAAGGCATCCCCACGAACTCCAAAATATGAGCAAGATGGTGAAAAACCATTGGCAGTTACAATACCCACACGGCGGCAGCATTTACTAGGAGGAAACACAGCTGAGACAGCTGGGCCTCCATTGGCCTGAAAGTAGAAATTTAATTTCCTGTTTTAAATTTAATTTCCATGCTTTAAAGCTCTTAAAATATGTGTAAACCCAAGAGTTCTTGATTATAGTTAATTTTTTTAACCTTGAAGAATGATAAGGAACTAATTTGTTATCTTGAAAATTAGTAAATAAATGACCAAAAATCTAGCACCTATTCTGCGTACCCTGTATGAACTGTATTTCATGGAACCACATAGGTGATGCACGATACTTCAATATTTACATGTCATTCAGCTAAAAAAGAAAAGCAAGATGGGATATGCTACCATCATCTTGCAACCACAAATAATGTTATAAATCTATTTAATAATTACTATTTTAAAACAATTCAGAAAGAAAAACAACAGAATATTATTTGCTGCCCAAAATATATAATATCACCCATAAAGTATTATTGACTCCCACTCTCCTCAAAAATAATTCTTTAATTTGATCAAGACTCTATATTTTTAGGCCAGCCGGGCGTGGCTCAGAGGTTAAGCATCGACCTAGGATCCAGGTGATCAGGGTTCAATTCCCGGTCAGGGCACATGCCCGGGTTGCGGGCTGCAGCCGATCAGTGACTCTCTCATCATTGACGTTTCTGTCTCTTTCTCCCTCTCCTTTCCTCTCTCTGAAATCAATAAAGATATATTTAAAAAAAATAAAAAGACTATATTTTTAAACCACACAAAAACAGAAAAAATGTCATTCTGACAGGTGTAAGTTAGTATCTCATTGTGGTTTTAATTTGCATTTCCCTGATGATTGGTGATATCCAGCATCTTTTCATGTCTGTTGGCCATCTTTATCTCTTCTTTGGAGAACTGTCTATTGGGGTCCTTTGCCCATTTTTTAATAGGATTGTTTGTTTTTTGTTGTTAAGGTGTATGGGTTCCCATATATCTGTGAACCTTAACCTTTATCAAATGTACCATTGACAAATATATTCTTCTACTTAGTAGGTTATATTATCATTTTTTGATAGTTTCTTTTACTGTGCAAAATCATTTTACTTTGATGTAGTCCCATTTGTTTATTTTTTCTTTTGTTTTTTCTTCTCAAGGAGACACTACTGCTTCTGAGTATTTATTGGAATATATCCAAAACACTAATTTGAAAAGTTATATAAGCCACTATGTTAATTGCAGCATTATTTACAATAGCCAGGGTATAGAACCATCCTAAATGTCCATCAATAGGTAAGTGGGTAACGATGTCATACATATATACAATGGAATATTATTCAGCCCCAAAAAACAATGAGATCTTGCCACTTGTTACAGCATGGATGGACCTAGAGGATATTATGCTAAGTGAAATAAGTCAGGCAGAGAAAGATAAATACCATATGATTTCACTTATATGTGGAATCTAAAAGGCAAAATAAACAAAAGAACAAAACAGAAACAACGTCATAGATAAAGAGAACAAACTGATGGCTGCCAAATGAGATGGAGTTAGAAGAATGGGTGAAAGAAATTAAGAAGTACAAATTGCCAGTTATAAAAATAGTTATAGGGATGTAAAGTGCAGCATAGGAAATATTGCCAATAATATTGCAATAACTATGTATGGTGTCAGATTTATCTGGATGATCACTTTGCAAGGTATATAAAAGTTAATCACTATGTTCTACACCTGAAACTAATATAATATTATATATCAACTGAAATTGGAAAAAAAATTTAAAAAACAGCACCATGTAAAAAAATAAAAGGCAAAAATAAAAAGCAAATCACAGATCAGAAGCAAAATTTTCCATATATTTGGTGCACATAACCCTTGCAAAGTATTTATGTCCTAACATGTAATCTAACATGAAATAAGGAACTATCTATATATATATATATTTATTATATATTATTTTATATATGTTATATTAAACATATATAAAACACTAGGCTATATTATGCTTTATATAAGTATAAATTGTATATTACTTATAGTAATATAGTTAGATATGTACCTATAACCATATTTGTGTTATATACTACACTATGGCATATATTTTACATTATATAATGTTTAATATACTATATCTATATTTATATAAAAATTATTACATGTTGTATACAAAACTAAAATGGATATATGTAGTATATGATCTTCTATATATAAAAAATAAAGAGCCAAAAATCCAATTCAACTTTGGCCATGGTGTGAAGGAATTGAAACACTTGTCCTTTGCTGATGAGAGTAAAAAGTAAAAAATCCACCTGACAGTTTTTTAATATAAAATAAAGCTTATGACCAAGCAATTCCATACCCATTGACCCAAGAGAAATGAAAGTATATATTCAGAAAACAAACTGCATATATCACAAGTTTATAGAAATTATAATTATAGCCAAACATCATAAGTAACTCAAATGTTTATCCACCTGACTTGGGGTGGTGAACACACAATACGTTGTACAAAAGGTAGTTGTAGAATTGTGCACCTGAAATCTGTATAACTTTGTCAACTAGTGTCACTCCAATAAATTCAGTACTTTTTTTTAAAACTATGAGAATGAGAAACTGTTGTATATTCATATAGTGTAATATTAATTAGCAATAAAATAATGATATATGGGAAAACATGGCTGAAACTCATAAACATATTGTTGAGAGAAACAATCTAGTCACAAAAGAAGCAATTACATATGGTTTCATGTATATATGAATTTCTGTATAAGACACAGTTAATTTATAGTGAAGAAAAAGAACTACGGGATCATGGTGAGTAACTCAAAGGAGGCACAAGGGAAGTATCTGAGGTGACAGAAAAGTATCTAATTAGATTGGGACATTGTTTACATGGATGTAAACATTAGTCAAAACTCAGAGAATTGTCTCTTGTTACATATGCATCTCACTGTATGCAAATTTTACTTCATTAAGAAAAATAAATGCAGGAAGAAAATATAGATTAAAATATTAAGAAGACATCATTGTACCACAATATATGAGCATTCGTTTGTATTCAGATTAAAAGATATTATATTAACATCACTTATGAGACTTGGGAAATGTGATTACTGACTAAAACCTATGAAATTATGTTAACTACTTAGGCATTTTGCAACTACAAGGAAAAAAGATTACAGAAAAAGAAATTCTAAGAGAACCACAAGTTCCTGATAACACTAGAGGCTCTTGTACTAGCTCAGGGCTATTTCCAAACTTTGGGGTCAAAGGAGGGAGGGGGAACATTAATTTGTTTAAGCCAGTTTATCAGATAAATAGATAATTCTTCTGATTGAACAGATTTTTAATGTCCTTGTTACAGATTCAGTTTATAGTCTCTATAAATTTAAAGTAATTATCACTCTGCTCAACCTCCTGACTTGTTTTAGGAGGTCAGGTTGACAGCCTTCTCAATCCCAGAATGGGGACATTCAGGGGAAAAGCCTTCTCATTGCCTGCTCCACCTTCAGCATCCCTTAGAGCACTCCAGGCAAGAAGAACAAAGGACAAAAGGACTTTACAGCTAATTTGTCCCTTTATAGGTCTTCAGCTTCCTGGTTCTTAAAAAGTTTTGACAGCCAACTGACATAGCAGGAAAGCGTGACATTAGTCCTGTGATGGTTGCAGCTGTGCAGGTGTGTCACAGAAAGCAATGGAAAGTGAAAGAGACCTGCTGTAAAGCATCCTTCATTCCTCTCCACTTCCTCCACTTACACACGTATGTCCACATACATGAGGTGTGTGTGTTTTTTAAATTTGTTGATGGATAACTACTGAGTTAAAAAAATGCCTGAAGTGCCCGGCCAGACTGGCTCAGGCTGAGCGTTGACCTAGGATCCAGGAAACGGAGGTTCGATTCCCAGTCAGGGCACATGCTCTGGTTCTGGGCTCAGTCCCCAGTAGGGGTTGTGCAGGGGGCAGCCGATCAATGACTCTCTCATCTTTGATGTTTCTCTCTCTCTCCCTCCCTCTCTCTGAAACCAGTAAAAACATATTTTTAAAAAATGCATGCAGTGGACTAATATTAACAGTGCAGCCACTCATGTTTAAACCAAGCTTGCACTGGTGCAACCTCTATCGAGCAGTCCTCGGACGCCTTTATCTTTCTTCCCACTTTATAGCCTCTTCCCCAAAAGTAACCACTCTTTTAGTATTGACATTGATTCAGTCAGCCTCTTCTTGAACTTCTGTAAACAGAATCATACATTGTATACTGTTTTGTACCCAGATTCTTTCATCCAACGTAATATCCATGGAGTTCTTTCTGGTCAATATGTGTCTGGACATTTCATTATTTTTTATTGATTTTGTAGATGGGCTCATTCTGCTATTACTGATATTACATTAGCCCCTCCCTTATCCAAGAAGGATATGTTCCAAGACCCTCAATGGATGCCTGAATGATAATATTGAACCCTATATATCAGACACTGTTTTATCCTATATATACATACCTATTCATTTAAAGGAAACACTTCAGGGCTTCTCTTTGGCATATCCAAATTGCCAGCATCACTACTCTTGCACTTTGGGGCCATTAAGTAAAATAAGGGTTACTTTAACACAAGCACTGGGATACTGTGCCATCTGACAACCCAGAAGGCTACTAACTGATTAATGGGAGGGTAGCCTATGCAGTGTGGATACACTGGACAAAGGGCTGATTCACATCCTGGGCAGGATGGAACGGGACAGAGTGAGATTTCATCATGCGACTCAGAATGGCATGCAATTTAAAGCTTATGAATTTTTTATTTCTGGACTTTTCCATATAATATTTTCAGACTGCAGTTAACTGTGGGTAACTGAAACCATGGAAAACAAAACCACAGATAAGGGGCAAGGGACTATTATACTCATGCCATGACACCTTCAGTGGCACATATCCAGGAACCTTGCAAGCTACAAAATCAGGCTTAGAACTATAAGAAGAATATTCTTCCCAGCTATCATTGATTGAGCTGATACAATTTCAGGCAAAATTTTGAGTTAAAGTATAGTTTAACTGCTTTTCAGCACTTTCTAGTTAAATACCTTGAAATTAATTTTAACCACTTGGACATTAATAATTTGTACATTCCCTTTCAGTAGTAAGTATAAATAAGAACAGGTAGATTAATTTATTTTCAGTAGCAAAGTGTACTCAGAAAGTCACACTGTTTATACATTTATTTATTTCTTTAAAAAATATACATTTCTTTAAAAAATATACATAAGGGCCAGGAACTATGTTCAGTTCAGGTAATGAAATGATAAAAAAATCAACAATAATAAGGAACTTGTTTTTAGGCTGAACGTGTATTCCGAGGCCCAAAAGTATTGTAAAATCTGACAATACAATAGGGAAAGTATCAGGAAAGAAGCAAACATTTTGTGCTATGAAGATACTGATGACAAAGGATCAAATGTGATGGAGCTGTAAAGTAGAGACAGGAATGGGGAGTGGGATCATTAAACAATTTTCAATGGAGTGACAAAAGCAACCCTTGGGTTTTACAAGACTAAAATTGTCCTGAGTTTACAGCCTAACAACCATGTGTTCCCAACAGGAAGTGAAAATATAAAATACATGCCATACATATCCATACAAACACAAAAGATTCATTTTGAAAATATCTATGAATTAGAATATATTGGTGGTTAGTCACAATATTGAGAAGTTCATTTATGCCAGTTCTGGGTAGCATCAAAGTTCCATCAAAGTTTGATTTAGTTGTAGTTGATAACCTTTTAACTGGTACATTTTTCCATAACCATGACATTTTATTAAAAATAATACTATAAAATCTTTAGAAATAGCTGTGTTTAAATAGGACTACATTAAGGCACTCACATTGAAATATCACTTCCTGTATTTTCTCTTTATTGCTATTTATCCCTAAATATAAACCAGATCCTTGTTCGCTTTTCTTAGACTTCAGAGCAGCATTTGTTTTTTAGAAAAATTAGGTGCAAAAATCTACTGAAATTTTTTTGGTTGACTTGAAGATTTTTCTAATAGATCTGCTCTCTTACATAATGTGTTATTCAATGCATTGCCTTTCATCTAAAAGATACAGCCTGTAATAACTGAAATTTAAAATACATGATTTTTAGATAGTATAAGAGATAACATCCTTTTCAGTTATATTCCATATGAACTCATAATAGTTCACATATTTCTATTAAAATTTTAAAACTGATTAAACACAGTTTATTATTAATATAATGATTCTAATAAAATATCAATAAGAAAAAACTGCACTAAAATTTTCTGATAACTAATAAACAGTTTTGTTTGAAATGTCTTATTTACTTTCAATTTTAAAAAGTACTTACTTTAGGTATCCTATTAAGACAAGGGAAGAAAGGAAACTAAACCAGAGGGAGTGTTAAAAACCATAGCTGGGGTAGTTTTATTTTTGAAGGCTTTTATAAACTACTTACCTACAAATGCATATAATGAAAGGATCACAGAGTTACAACACTCAGCTTCTTCAGTTGCCAATCTCCATCAGAGCTGCCCTCAGCCTCTGCAGAGAAAGTTACACATCTAAGGAAAGGTGATGAAGTTCTCATCAAACAAATAAAACCCCTGAAACTCTCCTTGACTTTATTTTCTCAAGATGGTTTAAAAGTGATTGAAGTAGGTAACATGTTGTCAAAATAGTGTTATGTGAAAGGAATGTCTTAAGAAAATCAGGTGCTACACATAATTTCCCCACATAGTTTCCATTAGCCTTTGAACATAGCCCTATTATTCAAGTGGAATTTATTGAAATGTGAGCATGCTTAATCAGCAACATTCCCTGTGAGTTATAATTTAAAAACTATAGTAGTTCTCATTAAAAAGAATCCTGAAACCAAACCAAGCCTTTGAATTTTGGAGAGAACAGACTGATGGTTGCCACAGGGGAAGGGAACCGGGGCACAGGCTGAAACAGGTTGAAGGGATGAAGCAGTGCTAATTTGTAGTTACAAAACAGACACGGGGGTGTAAAGCGTAGGAAATACAGTCAACAATACTGTAATAACTAACCACAGTGTCCAGCGGTTCCTTAATATTAATGTTTATTCTTAAATAAGTATATGGTTATTGCCTGCTTTGCAACAAGATTTGGACATATGACTCTTACTCGGCCAGTTCAAGTCAATTAAGAGCAGTCAGAAGCTTTGGGAAAATGCAATTAGTGGAAGTGGATGTGAGCACACTGAGCTCCCACAGCTTTCCCTTTGATGCATGGAGTAGGAAAATGATGGCTGCAGCTTGGGCAGCTAATTTTTGTTTTTGTGTTTTGTTTTGTTTGATTTTGGCATGATTTCTTTGATAAATGCCTTCCATCCTTTTAATCTGTCTTTTTCTTTCTCTTTTGTTTTTGCCGCTGGCAGAACTCCTATCCAAGAGTTCTGATGTGCTAACTTTAGTTATTTTTTCCCCCAATTTTTCTTTTTTAAATTTGTTACTGTTGTCCTATTTTCTAGAAAATTTCCTCCACTTTATTTCCCAGACCTCCTATTAAATTTAATATGTGCATCCTAAAATAGTGATTTTATACGTATAGTGATAACATTTGACGCTCAATTGCTAGACTTAAAAACTGAGAAGTACTTATTTTTCCCTCAGAAATTAGATTTGCACTGAGGCAGATCATTATCAGCCTCTGGATGATACTTTGCACATATATGTTAAAGGAATGAATGTGACTGGGCATTTGGACTAATGCGCCATCATAGCAAATGCAGATTGAGGGGCAACCTCTGTCACGTCTTCCCACATTTATATGTATTTTAAGTCATATTGTTTTATTTAACATTATTATGTTAAAAGCTATCAGAACTACCAAGACCTTTCATCAATATTTTGAATTTGATATTAGAATTTAAAATAGATATGTTTTGACATATACAATGTATGTGTTAAAAAGAAATAGGTCAGAGTGTTATAGCTCACATGACTTTACAGCTGTAAGAAAAATCTTTTAAATTCAAATCACTATAATTAAATTATATATTCCTCATATATTTTACATTTTTCCTACATAATTTATGCAAAATATCCAGACATGACATGTTATAATCTCTAGTTAATTAAAAAGGCAGCAATGGGAGGAATGCCTGTGGGGAAAATGAAAACACTTAGGCTTTCTCACCACTTTTGGGCAGAAGGCTCCAGTCATATAAGCATGATAACAGCATAGTCCTAACAAAAGTCATGTTAGCTGACTAATGTCTGACCCATCCTTGGCTGTGAGCCACTGTTGTTCTGGTGTTTATAAAACTGGCCCAGGACTTTCTGGGTGCGGTTTTTGTCCCCGGGGGTGCAGTTTGTGCCCCATGTATGCCCAGCTGGCCCCCACTGGGAAGATGGTTTGTTTCTCGTCTATGTTCAGCCCTGCCATGGGCTGATTAAAGAAAGGTCTCATCCTCCTTTGCCTCCACAGTTTTTCTTTGGACTGCCCGGGTCCAGTGTGAACCTCCCCAGCCTTGACTGTTCCCATTACAATGTATCTAAGTGTTAGAAAATACTCATATACAGCAATAAATGTTCATTATTATCTATTTTATGCTATTTACTTAGATGATATTATCTCTCAGATAATTTAATATAGGTAAAAATTGATCTTAAAATGTATAGTATCGATGAAAGATCACTTTATATTGTTATTCATTATCATTTAATTAGAGGTATTATATGTCATTGTTAGCAGCACATAATTGATTAGCTCTGAATTTTGAAGTTGTGTGAAAAGATAATAGGTTATGTCTTCTCACTCTCTAGAAGGCACAGATTTTTGCTTACCTTTTGCAAGAAAATAACTGAATATTTGCTTTATAGTATTTATAAAAATATAATAGTAGCTTAAGCATTTGTAGGATGGTATAATGTGGAACTAATGACTTTCATTACCACACCTTCAGATTCTATAAATCAAATGTTAAAATCTTGAATTGAATCCAGCGTAGAAAGCAAGTACAGACCAGGAACTATTGATCCATTAGTAGCAGAATGGAACATCTTAACAAGTTATAGTTGTCTACCTAAAATTTCCTGTTGGGGTAGTAAGGAAGTTAGTAAAAAAATTAAAGGTCCCTGGTAGAGTTAAGTCACCACTGAGTTCCCTCACTTGCCTGCTCTGACCAGTACTGTGATAAAAACTTGAAGAGACTCTAAGTAGATCCAGAGTTATCTCTCATGCAGCCCTCTTCTCTTCATAACTCTTGTTTTATGACCTCAAGTCACCTTAGTATCCCTGGCCAACTCTGCCTTTTTAGCACAGGGGGTCTGCCAACCTTTGCTGGGTGCCTCCTCCTTCTTGTTATGGACTTTAGAGCCTCTCCCAAGGATGTCCTCTGGGACAATTATAGGACTCATCTTGTTGGTTTACAGTAGTTGTTCAGGACTCACTGACAACTACCGCCTGATATTCAGTGTCTTACAAGCTATTGTTTCAAGAATTTTTGCATTTCCAAAAATGTCGTTTCATACATAGCATAGATCTTTTCCTTGTCATTTCATCTTGACTAGAAATTAAAGACCAATTTGCTTATTTTTTTTCTGTCTCTAACAGAATGTTTTGAGAGAAAATTTGAAAGTACAGGGAGAAAAGAGAAAATAACCCAAGTAACCTTTCTGTGAAAAGGTCATGTCATTATTTTCCCTCTGCCCGGACCATGACACTATACAAGATAGCTCTGAAGTGTTTCTTACTTCCTGTATCTACATCACCCTATTCCATTTCTTCCTGTTTACACATTCATCTATTCAATACTCTTTGAAACTCTATTATGTGTTTGGCAATGTGATTAGGTGCTTTTCTTCAGAAGATTCCCCTGGTAATTCTCATATTCCCTCTCCCTGGATGGTGCTGAGATCTTAATCTATGAGTTTACAACTACCTTTGGGATGGAAGGGGCACAGAAGTATTACAGCTAAAGATTTAAATGTCAAATTTGCATTTTAGAAAGATGGCTAAGGCTACAATGTGAAGGATTAATTGAATGGGTCAAAGATGCTTGGAAAAGAAACAAATTAGGGAATAAAGCAACCCAGACAAGAGATATTGAAGGCCTGTACTTGGGTAGTGGTAAAAAAGATAGTAAGGTACAGAAAAAATTACCTGGAAGGTAACTTTTAAAGTATTTGATGAATTTCTGGATGTGGCATATAGGGAGTAAAAAGGTTCCATGATTTCTGTCATGCTTGATGGTGGTGACATTGCCTAAGGTCTAGAAATATACAAAATATGGGCACCTTAGGTTTGATAGAACATGAAAGGAGTTCTTTACCAAGCTCCTTTCAAGAGAAAGCTTTCCCTAATACAAGTATGTGTATACTTGTCAAATTTCTTTAGAGACAACTAATTAAAGTGAATACTATTAGACAAATAAAATTTCAAGGTTTCAATCACAGTAGGCTATCAAATATCTAATTACATATAGAAAATTTATAAACTCTCTGACCCTTCAGTTTACTTTTTCTATAAGTTATAATAATTATATAATAATTTTATAAGCATTATGTGAAAATTAAGAATAAAGCAGTATAATGCATAAAATTTTAGTACATTATCTAGAATATAAAAAGTGATATAACCCTTATTTTTAACATTGTTATGAATTATTGTTTTTCTTGTTAACCAAACAGCATTATGACTCTAATTATTGGATATGCTTTTAGGAAACGTACAAGCTATACTAATGGCATAAATATTTAGGTTCCTCATAATTTATACTGACTAATGTAAATTATAGTAATATTTACATTTTGGTTTATAATTTCTTACAGTTTGTTAGTTTGTATCAGTACCTCTGAGTTGAACTATCTCTATCTACTCTGCTCTTTTTGCATTTTTAAAATTGTACAATTGAAGCTAAAATGGACTAAGATGACTCCAAGGTACTATATCGCCCTAAAAGTTAGGTTCTGTAAAATAAATAATAGATTTTTCAAAAGCTAAATCTATTTTACTGCCCCCTATGCAACCATAATTACTTTAAACTCTCCTAGATAATCCTAGAAAATAATGGAACCAACACTCATTATTTCCACTAAGAATTAAAAGAACTTTTTTCTCCTAAGTAATAGTATTCTTTAATAATCATACATATTATTCTGGTATGGCAGATATAGAACCTCAGTGAACTTAACTCTTTCTTTAAAAACAATGAAACTAAGAGCAAAACAACTAAAACCAGCCATTTCAGAACTCTAGTAATCAACAAAGCTAGAGAACAAACTATAAGGGTGAAACTACTAAGTATCAGTCACACAGCACAGTTGGTGATGTTTTAAACTTAGGGCTAGTCCCATCACTTTGCTTCTCTAGCTCAGTGGCACAGTAGCTAGAAGTCAGCAGCATTGAAGACAATACAGAGCTTTGACCTCCTCTGGAGCTCTTTTAAAAGCACCACACCCAAAACACAATTAATAGTTTGTCCTAACTTGCAGCTTCCTACAAAATCTCTATTCTCAGACTATAGTGATTTTTAGAAATTTAGCTCAGAGAGCTGAGCTTATCTGCATTGGGGGATGAGAATAAGACATTCAATAATAATAGTTGGAGATTTCAATACCTTAATTTTAAAAATAGAATGAATAACTTGCTAGAAGATCAACAAGAGAAAACTTGAGCAATATCATAAACCAACTAGAGCTAACAGATATTTATAGCACACTCCATCCTACTACAGTAGAATTCACATTTTTCTCAAGCACACATAGCATGTTCTCCAGGATAGACCGTATGCTGAGCCGTAAAGCATTAAATAAATAAATAACAGTTTAGAAGTATGGAAATCATACACATGTACTACACACTATAGTAATCAAGGCTGTGTGGCACTGCTATAAGAATAGACATGTAGATTAATGGAAGAGAATTGAGGTTACAGAAATAAATCTTTATATTTATGGTAAACTCGTATTTGGTGAGTGCCAAGACAATTCAATGGAGGAAAAACTAATTTTTTTTCACATAGGGATAGGATAACTGAATATCCACATTCACAACAATGAATCTGCATCTCAAACCATACACAAAAATTAACTCACAATGGGAAAACAGACCTCAACAGGAGGATTACAATAAAATACATAGAAGAAAAGATCTGAGTAATCTTTTATGACTTTAGGTTATGCAATGAACTCATAAATACCATACCAAAAAGCACAACTGGCAACAGAAATAAAATGGATAATTTGGACTTATTCAAAATTTAAAACTTTTGTGTATCAAAAGACAACATCAAGAAAATGGAAACTTAACCCACAAAATGAAAGAAAATATTTGTGAATCATGTATCTGATAAAGGTCTTATATTCAGAATATACACAATCTTATAAACCAGTAATAATTAATCAAGTCACCAAAGGGGTAAAATAATTGAATTGGTATCAACCCCTCAAAAAAATTACAGCTAGCCAATAAACACATGAAAAAGATGCTCAACTTCATTATTCATTAAGAAAGTGAAATGCTCCAGGCCAGTAGCTCAGTTTGTTGGAGTGTCATCCCATACGCCAAAAAGGTAGCCAGGTCAATTCCCGGTCAGGGCACACCCAGGTTTCAGATTTGATCTTAGATCCAGGTGTGTGCAGGATGCAGACGAATGATATTTCTCTCTCATATCAGTTTCTCTCTCTCTCTCTCTCTCTCTCTCTCTCTCTCTCTCTCTCTCTCTCTCTCTCTCCCTCCCTCTCTGAAAAGCAATGGAAAGAATATCCTCTAGTGAGGATTAAAAAAACAAAACTCTCTTACATTGTCTGTCTCTCTGTCTCTATCTTCCTCTCTTCTTCTCTCTAAAATCAATAAACATAAACTTTAAAAAAATCTAAAGAAAATGAAATTCAAAACTATGAGATACCACTTTGCATGCACTATGATGGCTAAAATAAGAGAGACAGGCAATAACAAATGTTGATGAAGGTGTGGAGAAATTGAAACCCTCATACATTTCTGGTACATACACAGACACTTTGGAAAATTGTTTGACAGTTCCTTGAATTTTGAACTTAGAGTTATCATCTGTCCTAGAAATTCTCCTGGATACATACCAGAAATAAAAACCCAAATCCACACAAAATCTTATAAACAAATGTTCATAGGAGCATTATTCATAGCCAAAATGTAGAAACAACCAAAATGTTTCTGTTATCTATTAAGGAGAAACATAATCTGATGTATCCATACAATGAAATATTATTTAACAATAAAAAAGAATGGTGCACTAATACATGCTACGATATGGATGAACCTTGAAAACATTATTCTAAGTGAAAGAAGCCAGCTAGTCACAAAGACTACATATTGAATGATTGCATTTATGTGAAATGTTGAACTAAGCAAATCCAAAGACAGAAACTAGATTAGTGGTTGCCTGGGGTTGAGGCAGGGAGTGGGGTGTGGGTGGGGAGGGGAGGGGAAGGTGGGAAGGTAGAATGGGATGTGGCTGCGAATGTTTATGAGATTTGGGGGGATGACAAAATGTGCTAAAATTGAATTGTGATGAGGGTTGCAAACTTTGAAAATACTAATAATCATCAACTGTACATTTTAGGTTGGTGAATTTTATGATATATAGTGTCCCCAAAAATGTATACATACTTTGCATATTAAAAAGGCACTGTTTATTAAAATACCTTTCATTTTCAAAATGTAATAGAATCTACAGATATCATGTATAAATTTTTAGGGGATATATGTGTGTCTGTGTGTGTGTGGCTCAGTAAAGCTGTAAAATAAAGGAGTTTATTAAGCAACTGATTGGACATGCCTTTGTACTCATTTATTAAATATAAAATTGAAAGGGGTGTGTTCTTTCTAGGAGAAAGCACCATATTAGTATTGAAGTAAAAGAAAACTTGAGAACTGCCACAACTTAGAGATTTTATATAATTTTTTGGAAAACTTTAAATCTCCAAAGTATTTCATTAAAACTGACCCTGCAACCGTAACTCTTATACTCCGCATAGTAGGTGTTTCATAAATTGTTTTGATGAATAAGTATATTTTTCTTTGGTTAATAATTTATTTGTTTCACTTTTCATTAACCGTAATGTTGAACTTGGCGTGTTAGAAAATCATGAGCTCATTTATTTTTCAGCATGCTCGTTATTTTTTATTTAACTTTATTTCTGTTGATACTATTTTATCAGATTGTTAACAATTATTGTTATAAAGCCTTATTTTATTAGTATGTTTTATTAAACATAAAAATCATATAAAATTGATATTCCAAGAAACCAACTTAAAAATACTAACCAAATTGCATTCATCTGTCCATTTGGAGTACTTGGGGAACAAATTGTTCCACTTGAGTATATGCTTTGTATATGTATTGTTCCTTAGGAATCTCTGTTTTTGTCTAAATATAAAAGAAACATTTCCAAGCTTTTGCACTTTCTTCATTTTTTCAATATCTGGAACATGTTTATACTGATGTTCAGAAGATTTCATATGGTATACATTGTCTTATTCTTGCATTAAATTATCCCCAACGTTCTGTGTTTTGTTGTTGTTCTCTATATAAATTCCTGTTCTTCCAGAAAAATCTAAAGCTAAGAGCTCCAGGTTATCACTACAGTGTTCCCTCCTTCCAGTCTGATTGATTCCATGTGAAGTTTCTGATCTATTTCCTCTTCTAACTGATCTATTTAAATCAATACACTTAATTTGAGGGAAAATTCTAAAATCCCATATATCTGAAAGGCAGTTCTGTCACTCTCCCTTTGAGTTAAGTGTGTAAACTGTGGGACAGTCAATGCCCTACAAGGTCACTTTCCCTTAATCCTAGCCAGGCATCTGTGCCCTAACACTGAGTTTGAAGGAAATCTTGCTTTTGGTTTAGTCATAGGCACCACTTTATTCTTTCAAATTAGCAAAAACAAAAGTACTTCCCAGTAGGCAATTTAAAATATACAAAACACTGTACTGATTTTTAAGTAGAAAATGATGGTAGTACTGCAATTTTTCCCCATTAATAATTTTATACTTGTGAGAATTTATAAATGCCTCTGAGAATTTTGGATACATAGAATGCTGGAATCCTAAATATTAATACAACTAAATCACATTCAGATAAAATAGATACAGAATAATAATCATATCATAACAAAAATCAATGGTAATTGTTAAAGAATATATTGTTTTTAAATCCTAACTATATTAAGAAAATTTGTTGTAAATATATGAGTGTCTTTGAGAGAATACTAATTTTTCTTTAAGTCTTTTATTAGGTGATTTGCTGTATCCTTCAATTAGACTAAAGGAAATCAATTTAGTATAATTTGATTCAAGGAAACACACTAGGAATATTCACATTTACAACTGATTTCAAATTTATATAATTCCTTCTTAAGTATTTCAAAATTAAAATGGTTTGTCTTTTTCCCCCCTTTTTCTGTTTTCTGAATCCCTTCACCCTTTTCATCCAGCGCCCAAAACCCCTCCCCTCTGGCAGCTCTCAGTCTGAAATGATTTGTCTTGAACTCAATGAGTATTCCAAGGAAATTGTTTACATCTTTAAAATAAGCTAATTTTTTCCTGTGTTTAAAATATTTTTTGCTCAAGCAGAAATATTTTCACTTTTAAAAATGGAGGAGAAGTGAGAATTCCTAAAAAAAAGATATTTTCATTCATTCTTACTGGAACATTGCAATTAAATTGTAGTTCTGTATTCAAATTTGTCAGTTATACTTAGGAGAGTGACAATTTTGGGGCAGATGTTAGAATTAGGAAGAACATCATGCAAATATTTTAACTGTAAATGGGAAAACATGCTGAAAATGGACCATATTCTCTGCAGGATATATTTATTGGTGGACAGCTTTCATTTATTGGTGTACAGAGATTCTTGCCTGACTTGAAAACAAATAGGATAATCCCCTGAAAAACTTTAGTGAAGTCATAATATTGATATTAGAGACAACTCCTCCCTAACATATGCCACTTAGCATATGTTTATATTAGTTTCATAAATTTTGAAATGTTAATTCTTTTTATTTATCAATGACAAAAATAAGTTGATTCGAAGCTCTCACTCAGGAGGGCATACAAAAAATTGTTTTAGAAGTTCAATTTTTTCAAAAGAACTTGTCATTCTTCCATCACTTATAAAATTAGGTCATTGCCATCACTGATTACTAGGGTTCATTCAAGTTCTTATCTTTCCTTGATATACTAAACCTTCCTGAAATTTAAGTCAATTTTCTTTTTCTTTCTTTCATTTTTCTTTTTCTTTGTCTATTATATGTTTGCCCTGTTATCAGTAAAGACGAACAGCTGTCACAATCCTTCCTCCACAAATGTATTTATAGCCCAAGAAGGGCTTTGGGAGATCATCGATCCTCTCCATTTATGGATAGATAAGCTGTTGGATAACAGTGAAGGTCACCCAGCAAATCCAGCAGTCTTTTGACAAACCTGTTCTCTCTCCAGTCTTCAAAGCTTAAGCATGTTTTTGGGTTACCCCAGAGCTTTTTTTTCTTTCCAATCTAAAAGAAATAAATCATCTTATGATTTCCTTAGAGTTAATTTGTAAAACCACTGGACAGACAACCAGAAAATAAGTCAACGTATTCAAACTTTTTAAAATGTGAAAGAAAAATGCTTAACCCCTTATAAGTAGATTACCTCATCCACTTAAGTCTAATAGGAGAGTATCATTTAATAAAGTCTAAGAATCTGTTCCAGAATAGAAGGTTTGTATTGATATTGCACTTTATGTTTTATATGTTTATTGATATAAAATAGCAGAAGTTATTGGATCATTTTTTGCACTTAATGTAGGTTAGGTTTGGGGTTGGTAATGGAGACAGTATTATTTTAAAACACTCTCTCCTTTTTCACTAAAGAAAATGAGATAAATCAAATAAGTTTTATCACTAGTAATAATATTAGCCACTAAGCAGAATTTCTAAAATTAAACAGAGAATAACATAATAAATGCATTAATAAATGAACATATTTAGTACCTTGTATTTACACTAAGTTACTAGTATGTGATTATGTTTACAACAAAAACCACTTGTTTTATATATTTTCTTTATGATAAAACATATGTCAAATCTGAACTTAACACATTTCTGGTTAGGAATTAATTTCAATGCTATGCACAAGGCATTATTTTTCATTCAGAATTTATCCACTTTTTTCATAATTACTGTGATAATTTATCACATTATGTACAGTTGAGCTGATATATCTGCAGGCATTATAACTGCAGCATTTAGACACCTGAGCTTTCCAGAAGTTAATAAGTATAAACTTTAAGTATAAGCCATTTAAATTTTATTAAAACAAAACAACAAAAATTATGTCAAGGTATATTGCATTTTATTTAAAATAATACTATTTTGAATTTTGAAAGTCTGATAGAAGTCTATAAAAGAAATCATAGGAATGATGGATGATGACACTTTGCTACAAATAAGGAATAGTTTTGATTTTTTTTAGCTTATGAAATATTTCAGATTCCTATTGGTATGTCTCTCTGCCAGTCTCTCTTTTCTTTCTCTTTCTCTCTCTTCCCTCCAACCCCCCCCCCCACAATTATATATGTGTATATAGACATATAGACATATATATATACACACACACACACACACACACATGCATACATATATTTTATACTATTCTTAAATTTCCTGCTTGTAAGATTTTCTTCTATGTCTCAAGACATATCCTAGGAGAAACCAATCTGAACTGTGAAAATCCTCATTTCCACTGGGAATTTTATTTTTAGATTTTCACTCTCCATCCATCTGCCTTTGAACAATTTTCTATGCTTCAAGCATGAGCAAGCAGTATTAATCCAATTTCTAGTTTCTGTGAAGCACATTATGTTAGATCATATGCACTTCAGTGATTCTTCTTATAAACTTTGTGCTTAACTGTTTCACTATCAACCTTTATCACCCAGAGTAGCAAAGAAATACAACAAACTCAGTAAAAATGTGATTAATTTTATTTACTACATAAAAATTCTACTACATAAAAATCTTACTACATAAGAGTCCACTATTCAAGAAAATAAAATATTATGATATGATGAAATACTATTTGGCACAGAGCAAAATTATACACTGATAGCTGAGCAAATTTCAATAAACTATAAGAGTAGCTTATTGTTCAAATGCTCAGATATTTCAATTATATTTGAGGAAGCATGTTCAGTATTAATAAAACAGCACCATTTTATATGAATTCATTATGACTTATATGAATTTACATCCTTCACTTCAAAAGTATTTTGAGATATTAGAAAGTGCAATTTTCCCCTCAATGTGTAAAATTATCCTACAAATTCAGTAATGTGAATTTAGAAGCTGTATTAACTTTAAAAACCAAACAAAACATTGTACAATTTACCTTTCGTTATTTTTCAAATATAATCACTCCCCCCAAAAACACATTTATTATGTATGAATAATATGAAACTTTTAATATTGAGAATTTGATTAAACATTAGACTGTATTGATAATAAATCTCAAATGAATGAACTTTTCAGTGTCCCCAAATTCCTGGGAAATTTCAGAGATATTAATAAAGTTTATTGTTTTATCTACAGGAAGTACAATTTGAGCATGTGGTATCAATCTATCAATATAGTTAGTAGTGCTTCAAATAAACAGCTGGCCCTGATTGTTACATGTTCGGAAAAATTTACAACATAGGTTCTTCAACTTAAAATAAGAAAATTTAATTCAATTTCACACATATTTAGGTAACAACTAAGTAATTAGTACTGTAGTATAAGCTGTGTTAGTCAACCCCCTCAAAAAATCACCCCAATACATTTAATAAAATATTAAAAAAGAAAAAAATCACTACATGGTAATAAAAGGAAATAAAAAGAAAATAAAAGCTAATTCAGAAAAATGAATAAAACATACTCTTTTTCCAGCTATATTGAAGTACAAATGAAAAAATTATATATTTAAGAATACAATTTCATGTTTCAATATTTGTATACAAAATGATCACCACAATCAAGCTAATTAACAATCCATCAACTAACAGATTTACCTTTTTTTCCCTGTATGAGAGCACTTAAGGTCTACCCTCTTAGCAAACAATAATACTGTATACAATACAGTGTTATTAACTATAGTTCTCATTCTGTATATTAGATCTCCAGAACATATTCATCTTGCATAACTAAAACACTGACCAAATTCTCTCCATCTTCCCCCTTCCACAAGCCCTGGTAACCACCTTTCTAGTTTCTGCTTCTAAAATGGACTATTTTGGATTCCACATATAAGTAAGATCATACAGTACTTGTCTTTCTGTGTCCAATGTATTTCACTTAGCATAATGTCATCCAGGTCCATCTATGTTGTTGCAAATAACAGAATTTATTTATTTTTTAAGACTGAATAATATTCCATCGTGAATACGTGTATATATGTTATATACAAAAGATACCAAATAACCAATGTTGGCAAGGCTGTGAAGATATATATATATATATATATATATATATATACACACAAAGAAGTGGAATTACTGATCAGACAGTTCTTCCATTTTAATTTTTTGAGAAAGCTCCATACTGTTTTCCAAAATGGGAACTTATACTCCTACCAATAGTTTAGAGGTGTTCCCTTTTCTCCAGTTCCTCACCAGTACTTGTTACCACTGGTTTTTGATAAGAGCCATTCTAACAGGTGTGAGATGGTATCTTGTTATTGTTTTCATCTCCTGATGATCAGTTATGCTGAGCAGCTTTTCATATTCCCGTTCACCATTTGTATGTTGTCTTTTGAAAAACGTCTGTTCAGGTCCTTTGCCCGCTTTCTCACTGGGCTATTTGTGGGGGGTTTTGCTATTGAGTTATATGAGTTCCTTACAGTTTTTAGGCATTAAGCCCTTACCAGTTATATGGTTTGCAAATATTTTCTCCCATCCCATAGGCGCTTTTTCAGTCTGTTGATCACTTTCTTTGTTGTGAAAAAGCTTTTTACTTTGATACAGTCTCACTACTCTATTTTGCTTCTGTTATCTGTGCTTTGGAGGACATATACAACATATCATTGCCCAAACCAATATCAAGAAGCACTGTCCCAGCGTTTTCTCTTGGCAGTGCTATGGTCTCAGGTTTTATGGTAGAATATTTCATCCATTTTGAGTTGATTTTTGTATTGCTGTGAGATAAGGATCCAATTTCATTCCTCTGTATATAAATATCTCCCAGCACCATTTACTGAAGATATTATGCTTTTCCCATTGTCTGTTCTTGACATCCTCATTGAAGATCAGTTGAGAAATGCATTTATTTCTGGGCTCTATATCTCTATTCTTTTCCACTGGTCTACATGTTGTTGTGATTTTTTCCAGTACTGTTCAAGCTTTATTACTTAGCTTTATTACTTTATTACATTATTACTTAGCTTTGCCATGTTATATATATATATATATATATATAAAACAGGTGGAATGGGCAAGTAGAAAATGACCAGATAATTCATCTACTGCTCATATTTTCAAGGTTCACCATAAAGTAAAGCACATATATGTATATGGCAAAGCTAAGTAATATATATATTATATAGTTAAATTTATTAGGATGACATTAATAAAATTATATAGGTTTCAAGTGTGCAATTATATGATACATCATCTGTATATTGCAATGTATTTTGAATAAGGAAGTATGATGTCTCCTCCTCTGTTCTTCTTGCTCAAGATTGCTTTGGCTATTTGGGGTATTTTTGGTTCCATACGAATTTTAGGATGTTTCTCTATTTCTATAAAGAATGCTATTGAAATTTTGATGGGGCTTTCATTGAATCTTCAGGCAGTTTTAGGTAATATGGCCATTTTATCATTATAAATTCTTCCAATTCATGAACACAGGATGTCTTTCCATTTACCTGTCTTCTTTAATTTCCTTCATCAATGTTTATAATTTCAAGTTGCAAGTCTTTAACCCAGGTATTTTATTTTTTTGTTGTTGCTATTGTGAATGGGAGTATTTTCTTATTTACCTTTTCAGATTGTTTGCGGTTCCTGTGTAGAAATGCCAGGCCTTTGTAGTTGATTTTGTATCTTGCAACTTTATTGAATTTACTAATTAGCTATAACAGTTTGTTGTTTTTAACTGTTGTTGTTTTTGAGTTATTGGGATTTTCTACAAATGGTTTTTAGTGGTAAAACTCTGGCTTTATCTTTTAGAAGCCTTATTTTGCTATGTATTATCCATTCAAAATATACTTTAAGTTAAGGTGATTAATCATTTTTGAGGTCTCAGATCAATAAATACCTGTCCTTGAAATAAATCGGTAGCTGTTTAATAGATCCTTGCAATCTGAAATCATCAAGGCCAGAGCTTCATTCACCTTCTGGTCTTCTGTAAATTTCAGGACTCTTCCCAGTACATCACCCCTGCTCAGTAAAAAGTTAAGGATGTTATTGGGAGGGGGTACTTTGATCTATTATCAGCTATTGTCTCTCATTTTAATCCTGTGGTGAGTTAATAAAACAGATAAGATTAAAATAGTTTCCAGAGAAAACCATTTTTAAAGTGGAAGAAGGAAGAAGGAAGCCATACCAAGGACAAAGTGGATTGAGTGTCCTTGGCAACCAAGAATAAAGTATGAACTAGAGACGTGAAAATAAAGGCATAAAAACAAACACATTTACAAACGTAAAAAAAAATAAAATTTAAATTAAAAAAACCCTCATATCACCAAAAACAAGGACACACAATTTGGATTGATTCTGTTCCTGGAAGGAAATAAAATTTGCCCCATATGGTTAATAAGAAGAGATTCCTTAAGAGTTGTAGGCAGGGTTAAAGGAGCAAATGAGGTATAGTGAGACATCCAGGCATTAACATTAGGGAGCCACTACGATGTATATACTTGAAAGGAAAAGAATAGGAAATGTATATATTTTTAATTTCTCAATGAAAACATGAATTAGTGGAGGGAGGACTACCCAACCCCTAGTTGTGCAAAGCAGCTGAAGACAAAACTGCATCCCAGAAGCAAAGGAGAATGGAAAAATCTTTGCTCCTGTGTTCTATGTTGGTGCTTTCATTTTAAAACCTAATCAGACACCACCCAGAATGAGGTTCCTGGTGACACTGTCTATCTGGGGTGATCCCTGGTGCTCAAGGAGACCAAAAATGGGTGGAATGGGCAAGTAGAAAATGACCACATAATTCATCTAGGGCTCATATTTTCAAGGTTCACCATAAAGTAAAGCACTAGGTGGTCTTGTTTACATTTTTGTGAATTAATTTACATAACTACAAGTGGTCTAGAATGCTCATTTTCAGTTTGACAAATCACTAGCCATCCATACCAAACAATATCCAGGCTTTGGAAGACAGAATCACAGAGTCAATGGCATTTTGGGTTTGAAACAAAAGACGCTGTAATTTGAGGAATCTGCGTTGCCTCACTTTCTTCACCCTCACTGATACCGAATTTCATCTTTTGGTACTTAATTCATTTACTATGCCACTTTTAGGTCCTATTTAAGTTGGTAGTGAATACATTTCATTTTGTAAAAACTTTGCTTATAGATGAAAATTTTAAAGGAACTAAATATTGTTTTCCTTTCAGGGCAATTCACATATAACTTGAATTTTGAAAAGCAAGACTATCTGAAATCACAAATAGATATTTTATTTTCTTGGTTTGTCATGGTACTATATGAAATATTTATATATATTTTTATCCTCAAACTCAGAAAGACCTCTAGATACAAAAATGGTAAAATCTGTCTTGACAAGCCAAAAGGAAGCAGAGAGCTAAATCTTTTCCAACTTCTACCTTACTGCTAATGTATTTTCATTGTTATTATTTATTTAAACTTTTTGCTGAGTCTCCTCTTTTGGTGACATTTGGCATTAATAATATATTTATCAAAAACTTATATTAATTTTTTTCAGATTTTAAAGTTATATATGACATATCTGAGCTCATATCCTAACCAGCCCTCTCTTTCAATCCTCCCTTTAAACCCACACAAAAACATGTCCATGCACTCATATTCTTACTTTTTGACTTTGGGCTTTTGCAACGGTAGCAATTCTTGGCAATGAACAGAATTCTAAGGCTAAAACAGATACTGCTGATCCACGAGGTTTTTCTCATGCAATAGTGATACAACCAAAGATTTCTTCTCATCACTACTCTGCAGCCAGAATGAATTGATAGGTATTTGCAAGGAAGTTGAAATTTATTTTTCTTACCTGAGCTAGTTACTTAGCATGTTGAAATTTTTGATTCTTCAGTGGTAAATTAAAATTAGAATACTTATATCTCAAAATATTTATTTATATTTCATAAGATGATGTATGCAATGTGTCTGACATTTATAGTCACTTAATAAATGTTAATTTAGGTCCTACTTTCTCCCTCTACCATCAACACCATCAAAAATAGCTACTTACACTCTCTCATTGTCTCCCACCAGACAACATAATTGTTTGTATGTTTAATATCAGTAAATTTCATACTGTCTACTTTTTACATTTATTTCATTTTACATAATTAAATTGATCAATATAGTGAATAACTAATTTATCACATAGATGTATATGTTTAACAATTAAATTCTAAAATATTGATTGAACACTTCCCATATAAATATCAGAACTCCCTGGGAGAGATAGTGATGCTAAAAGAAGACTAGTCTGGCTGGTGTGGCTTAGTGGTTGAACATTGACCTATGATGCAGGAGGTTGAGGTTTGATTCCCAGTCAGGGCACATGCTCAGGTTGCAGGCTCAATCCCCAGTGAGGGGTGTGCAGGAGGCAGCCAATTAATGACTCTTTCATCACTGGTGTTTCTCTCTCTTTCTCTCTCCCTTCCTCTTTCTGAAATCAATAAAGACATATTTTTAAAAGAAATAAAAATAAATAAATAAATAAATAAATAAATAAATAAATAAATAAATAAAAAAAGACTAAGGCAAAATGCTTGACTTTCAACAGTCAAAATATTGAAAGAGGAGACATAAATACATAAATTATATACATTTTGAGTATTTGTTGATGTTCCCATTGCTTTCTATATTGGCTTTAACAAAATTTTCTCCTTTGATAATCTATAGACGTTCATCTCATCTCTGTTTAATGTCACTACCCTAGTTATATTATGGCTAGAATGACATGTGGGCCTTAATGGAACACTCAGAAATTGCCTATGTTTCACAGAGTTCCTTCCTGCAACACAGTAGTGGCCCTGTGCACTTTAAATTTGTACCCTTCAGGTTGTTTCCCAAAGTAAAGATATCAACAGCAAGATAGCATCACAAACACTCTCTTCTTCCAATTTTCCAATTGTTACATGTTGAAATCTCTCTCTCTCCCCACTCCCACTCACATGCATCCATACACATGCATAGCCTTCTAGAATAATGCCAACTCCAAATGGGGAAAATAAACACTTTCCCAATTGCCTCATAACACACAAGTTCACATAACTGTAATGGAGTTAGCATAATCTCATTGTTATGCCCTGTCATAATGCTTTCTCTCCATCATTTTCCTACCCCACTCTCCTTTTAAATGTGTTATTTCAGGTCTACCTGGAATAATAAATGGGCTAATGCTGACCCACATATCTCTTACAGCCTGCTACCTTAGCTGCACTAAGACCAGGTGGAGGTTTTGAAATTACTTCTTGTAAGTACTTGATTAAACTCTTAGCCAAAGGCCATTCTTCTTCCCCATCTCCTAAGGGAAAGAGACAGTCATTTTCTTCTTTCATTTATAAGAGCTTTTCAAGAAGGATCAAGTGGTCTGTGATTTTGATTGCTGTGGAGAGGTCTAGTAGAATAAGGACTTAGAAGAGACCATTGAATATGTTAATTAGCAGGTCGCTGGTGAATTGAGCTCTCAAAGACTGTAGTTTTAGTAAATTGGTAGGAGGAAAAATAACAGAGTTATGTTGAGACTGGAAGAAAAAGACAACAGTACTATTTTGAAGATTTTTGCTAGGGAAACAAATTGAAAGAGAAAATAAAGATTGAGAGATTGGTTTCATAAAATGGCATTTTAAGATATCAAATTTGAGAGTGATTAATATTCATGACTATTGAACCACTATAGTTTTTTTTAAGAGCCTGAAATTTTAAAAAATTATAGAGGTATGATTTGTATAGAAATCAACTCCTCTTCTGGGATAGTTAGATGATTTGTATGTATTTGTTGGAGAGTGTGTACAAAATATTTTGAATGTTGGTCTGAGTTTTTCTTGGGATTTGTTCATATGTCAAAACCCTAATCAGACTCCTAGGACTGGTTAAGATGTCTGTCATATCATTATCCCTTCATTTTTACTGTTTGAGGAAGTACTCTTTAAGTCTCTGGGGTAGTAGGGATGAAAAAATGACAGTTCTCATAGTGCTGACAATGTCCCAGTGACCTAAACGCTGGATTTGTAAAAAGGCCCAAGCTTCATAGAATGGGCACTCTATGTTCATCTCATCTCCACCCTAGTTTCACTCCACATATCAAGAATTCCTCATGGGCTGGGCATGGAAGCAAACTGGCAACTCAGGAGAGCTTCCTTTCCTCATATCAAAGATGATGGCAATAAATTGAGCAGCAGGCATTCTCTCTTCTCTTCTCTGATTTTCCACTAAACTTGAGCCTCTAGAAAATCTCACTCACTGATGAGGTCCTAAACCAATCGTCCCTGCCTGAAAGCGTTGCATGATGAGGGCCAGTGTAGGGGCCCACAACTACTGATCACCAGGGCATGTAGACTCCAGGGTCGGTTTGCCTCAGCCTGGGTCCTGCTCTATTGCTGGTTAGGAAGCCATGATCCAATCACCTATCCTATAGTATTTTAAGTCTCTTCATACATGAGGTGGAGGTCATGGCGATTTCTTCAACCCAGGGTTCTTGTGAAACATAAATTAGCTCATATAAGTGTTGCACTTAGCACAGCCAATGGCACAGAGGAAACAATAAATTAGAAGCTATTAACATTGTCTGCTCTCTTATTTTCTCTTTTCTATCTATATTAAAAAGACATTCATATACATTTACTTAATGTTCAGCAAAGTGTAGTTTGTATTTGATCACCGAATGATTGTGAGTTCATTGCTCAGATAACATGAAAAGCAAATCCAAACGTCTTTGGGCAAATCTACAGAAAAATAAGCCTGGCCAACATTAATAAGAATCAAATGCACAATTGAAAAGCATATCTATGCGCATCTCTTTGTGTAAAGTGTTGCATATGATTTTATACTTTTGTTAGTTACATTTCCCAAAATAAAAATTACAGGTGAAACAATGAGAGAAAACCACCAATATTACATACTAAAGATGAGATGCATTTTGTTTGTTTTCCAAACAAGATTATCTTACATGCTATGAAGTATCTGAAATTTCTTCTTAAGGAAATGGTTGCATCATCAGAAAAAAAGAGAAAAGAGTTGTGTATTTTGCTCTCTTGGAGATTTGAAAAGCATAGTATATTATATAATATGAAAAAAATCTTTTAAACAGCAGAACCTGCTTAATTTTATCTAAAACTTCCTTCTGATATTGAAATCTTACAATACTAATGTTTTCTAAATTCACTGCATAAAATGCTGAACTAACCTGAAGTAGTATTTTTTATTCCATCTCTAACCAAACATGCTGATAAATTTCTAAATGCTCAAAACCTACACTTCTACTTAAAACTTGAATGGATAAAGTTGGAACTTGACTGTAATATAAAGATAATGAAGACACAAAAAATCAGATTAGTCAAACTGTGCTTTTGTAAGTCAGTCATCAGAGCTGTGGGAAAAAATCCAAAATCTTGGAAAAGTCTAGTTTCTTTTTTTATAAAATACAAATATGCTCTGCCATTCTGCCTCAGAAGACATTTCATTTTCTGTAAAATCTGTTTATACTTTACACCCTTTCCACAATCTCTAAGAGTAGTGGGTTAGGAGGAGCCAAAGTCACAGCTAACTCTTATAGCTGTGACTCTACAACCTTTGGTGAAACTCCCCATCAGAGTTGTCTCCACACTATGCTATTACACTGCAATTTGACACTACTTTGTTGAAAAAGAAAAACCAATTATATGACTGTGCTGTTTAGAAAGCAGCATTTCCAGATAAAATCTCCTTTGAAGTCTTCTATTCCACAGTGACGGAAATGTTTACAATATCCATTTTAAGCAAAAAGCTGTTGGTCATGGTTTGGCACCACTTACAACCTTGAACCCCATATATGTATTTCTTTCATCATTATGACTTTTGAGATTGAAAATACTTTGAAACCTCAAAAATTTTATTTCAACATTTATTTCCCCCTGGTATTTCATCCTAAAGGAAACTGTTTTACTCTCTGACAAAATGTTAATCTAGATATTTCTCTTTTTAAAAAGTTAAAGGAATTGCCCTATTTGTACTATTCTATTATTCATTCTTTTATTGATTTATTTCATGTTAGCACACTGAGATTCAAAGATAAAAGGTAAAAGTTTTTTATCTTCTGTCTCCTAGCAAAGAAAATAGATTTTTAATCAAAATAATTCCAGTGAAGCCTTCCAGGTACTATAGTAGAAGAAGTGTACCAAGTACACAAAAGCTGAAATAAACAGTTCTTAGTGTGGAAGGGGGTAAAGGGTGTAGTAGACTAGGGTTGACCTGAGAGAATCTTCATAGAGGAAATTGCTAAGATGGGGCTAAATGGATCAATAGGATTTCTAATTTTATAAGATGTAAAAGGTAGAAACCTTTCCTTTCATTGGAACTGTTTTACAATCCTGTAAGATTTAGGTATCTGATAACAGTGAAAAACAATTACTGTCAATAGACATACAGAATTCTGTCCAACTCAGTCTGTTCAATTACCTTCCCTCCAGCACCTTCTTTGCCTCTGTTTGCACACACACACTCATTTAGAAATTCCTAAACTATAAATGTACCTGGTCTTTGGATTCTCCGTTAACCTGGATAAAACATCATCTTAATAATGAATTAAATATAATATTTAACAAATTTATAGTTTACAGCTCTGTGACACCTTCTTTTGCAAATTATCTTTTAATATGGAGAATATAAACATCAAATATGCATTGACAATAAGATGCATCCTTTGAAATGAACCGCAGTCTAATTTGATAGTGCGTCGTAGTTACTACACAGGCCTTTGTCCTACTCGTGAGACATGACAAAGACTATGATGAGGTCTGGCAGCAACTAGCCAGGGGAATAACAGGAGGGTTAAAAAAGAAGAAACAGAAAGTCTACAAACCTAGAAGCAAGTGAAATAAGTACTAAATTTAAAGAATGCATTCCAAATTGGTTCAGAGGAGGAAAAGGGAGAGTTTCAAATGCAGAGGCTGTGAGAACCAAGCACACAGGCTCTTCCAAAGATATCTACTTCTTCTCAAGGACAATAGAACGATACTCAGCAGATTTAATTCGGGAATGTGATGATGAATGTTATCTTTTATTCAATCTAGATGCTGATAGGAAAATAAATGTAATGGCGGCAAGGTGAATACATGGCAACTGATTAAGAATAAGTAGAAAGGAAACATCACACATGTAGAACTCTGGATTATATAATTGGGTGATAGCCAGGGCTGTTTATCAGATAGTGTTTACCATGTGAGAAAGCCTCAAATATGCTTAAATGTTGGAAATTATATAATAAAGAGAAAAGATGATGATGAAAAATAAAGAAAGAATGTTGATCCAAAGAAAGTAGAAGAAAATAAGATACAAAGCCCAGAATGAAGAGACTGTATCTCTTTTTAACTGTAAAAGAAGGGAAAGAGTTTAGGGTACAAATTTATTTAGATTGGCATATTTAGATATGGTGACTTGATGGAGTTGCTACATAATTGCCTCTATTTCATCTGCTAAACAGAAGGCAAAGTCATGTCTTGAGAAAGAGAAAAGAGGTAGCAAAATTAGCACAGTTTAAGACTAGTACGGAAAATTAAAATAAACATTGTAAAAACTATGATAGAGAGTCAAAAAGGGAAAAATTGAATAACATTTGACATTGCTAAGATCCAGCTGAAGTTTATAATCTTCATGGATCTTACGCTTCAAGTTATATTACTTACTCCTGGCACTGCCAAGTTGCCATCACAATAGCAGTGGATATCCAGGTACATATGACTTAGGCGTTTGACCAATGAGATATAATACAAGGACAATCTAGTGAGTTTAGGATATTAAAAGTAAAACAGTTGAAATGATTCACCATGGATATAAACTTTACAGAGAAAGTAGTGAAAGTGGGGAGATCAATACTTGATGGGGCTGATGAGGTCACAGAACGAGAGAAATGGGAGAGACTGAACAGGCAGGCTGGTTACAGAAATGATTTGTGAATTGGTGAATTAAAGATACAAGAGTTAGTGATGAAAAGAAGGAGTTTATTTCAGTATCCTCTTGCATTCTGCGGTTCACTAGCTGCATGGAATTGGGCTCGCAGGAAAATAAATTTAATGCTTAATATTTCTGACACTTTTCCTATTCAGTACACTGGCATAAACCAGTGCTTCTCACTTTTAGTTTTATAAGAACTACCTGGATATCTTGTTAAGTCAATGATTGCAGAAATTCTGATTTTTTAAAAATCTAGGATGGATCCTGAGAATATGAACTTTCGACCGGTTTCCAAAGCATGCCAGGCCACAATCTGAGTACCACTGCTATGGATATTGTGATATAACAGGTATCATAATCTAATGAGATAATACACATGTTATTTTGTATACAGCAGACAATCAAGTATCAGTTACTTTACTCTTCTCAATGAATACTTGTTTCTGAACAAGTGAAGTATAAAACTGTGAAGAACTGTAATAACAAGATTAGTAGAAGGAATACCAATTACCCAAGCAAGCTGCCTCTGAGTAATTTCCAAGTTCTTCCTTTCAACATTCTCAGTCTCTCTTAGTCAAGTGAGGAGAACCCAGACTAAGACAATTGTGCAAAAGGAGACTTCACAAATGAGTTTTGCGTATCATCGAGATGGCATTCTCTTTTACTCGGTAAGCATTTATCTCATAATTACTTTGCCAAATATCTATTCACTCTGATAATTCCTATATAACCATTTTCACCAATAGATACATAATTCTTGTTCTGCTACCATTGTCCCCAGGGACTCAATTTAGAATTCTTTATAGTTCATAAATAAATAATTTCAACAAATATGAGCTTTAAAGAAACAACAAAAAGAAGCTAATAGACTTTCATTGAGCTAACATATTGTTTGCGTATTTCTTTCTATCAAAAAGATTTGGATGATTTAAGAAACTATATTTAAACAATAAATCTGCTAACACAGAATGCTTACAAATAATGTTACAGAAATAATGTGCAATCATACATACCACCATACAAATACATTCATATATATGTATATATATAAAGAGAGACTCACTGTAATTGAAATTAAGCACTTAATTGGCCTTTCAGTTTAGGTAGAGACGAAACTACAATAATCATTTTATATAATTTTCATTGTGTAATAAAAGAAAAAAATCAATTATCCTCAAGATTATTAGTATTATTTCTTAGAAATGACTTTTAAAAGGAATTTATCACTTGGGCCCTTGTTCAAACGATATTGAACAAAACAACAGACAATGCAGTTAAAAGTACTTTTCAGTGGAACAGAGAATTAGCAGTCATATAAAGTGGTGAGTATTGAATTTAAGCTGGGCTACGTGCTCCCAGAGATTCGTGTTGGTTAAGATTGTTCCCTCCTACACATTTGTGTTCCAGAAAGAGCTAACCTCCAAAGAACCAGCCTTTTTCATTATGCCTTGTTGTCCATTATTTCTCACTATGCTTGTGTGATTCAAAGATGACTTTTTATCTGCCTCTGTAAAACCACAGGCCCCCTTCCTTTCCTTTGAGACCTCCATCATTAACGATTATTCTTCCCCTGCAATCAGTCGGCTCAATAAAATCATCCCCTTCCTTAAACACGCAGGACGTTTTGTCTTTCACATGATATTGATGCTGCAGTAGAACTGGGGGTAAAATACCAAAGCATTTTTCTTTTCAGCGTCTCAGCCTTGCTCACCTGGTTAACTTATTTTCCCTATTAAAGAAAGCTTAGAAAATAGGTCAGACACTTAATTCCCATTACACTTTTTTTTTTTTAAGTTTGATTTTTATACATTTATTTTGTGAATCTGGAAACTTTAAGTATTTCCAAGACCTGATGTTTCTATTTGCAGCACAGTTTCTGTTCTGTAATTTTTATGAAGATGAAGGGATAATGAAGTAAAATTGAAGAAAGTGAAGAAAAAGAATAAAAGAATAGCTTCAGGTTTTGGTTTCTCCACCTCTTCAGTCTTGACTTGCTAATTTTTTCAGAACCTTCCTCTGTGAGATAAATATTTTGTGGTGGTCATTTCCATAGAAATTAGTTCCTCATGACACTTCTTTTTGCATATCCTGCTTTACTGCCTGCTCTGCCTGTCCTTTTCTGGTAATAATGGAATATGAAACAGTAAGTTCTGCTCTTAACTTTTATAAATTTTATACATTTGGTGTTCCCTGTTCTTAGGTTTAACTTTCAACTCCCTTCTTTATTTCATCATGCAACTTACATATTTTAAACATTTCTCTTCCCTTCAGAAAATATCAAAGTTTTTCTTCACTCTGTTTTCCTTCCAATCTGAAACTAAATTGAACTTTTCTAGAAAACACAGACAGTACTCTATTCACATGAAAAACACTTTAGCCTTACAGTCATAGCAGGATTTTGACCCAGGTCCCTTAATCAAGACTTCTGCAGGGTCAATCCTAAGCAGTCCCAGTCCCAGTCCCATTTTTTATCCCAGTTCAGCCTCCAAATTCCAAATATTTTATAATCATTCACAGAACTTTATGCAGCAACCACATAAGCTAAAAAAAATGTGACTCCATAGTACAATATGGAGTGTTCCACTTGTTTACTGATACAGGAATTAATCTGTCACCAACACAAAAATCTCTGGTTGGTATAGGAGATAGAACCATTTGTTCTTCCACTTCATTCTTATGCATTCTTATTCTCGCAACCTGTTGCATGACAGCGGGCGTGTTCCTTGGCGAAGTGTATTTTCTGGGATCAAAGGAAGCATGGCCTCTGTGTCATCTTAACACAAAGTCATTCTTTCTCTGCCAGAGTAGCTGCTGTAAGTTAGCTTAAAATGGCTTTGAAAAAAAATGTATCATATTATCTTTTCAAATGTTGTTTCCATTCATCTTACAATTAGATCTCAGACCAGGAATACACTTTTCTTACAGAAATAAAAAGAGCAATTACTAAGCATCTTGCAGTATTGTTAGTGATAACAAAACCAGAAAATGTTCCTAGAACCCATTCCTAAGGAGATGGTTAGATAAATTTTACTATATCTATGCTATAAAATACTTTGAAGCATTTCAAATGAATGAGGTAGATCTATAAGTATACTAAAATGGAAATGAGAACATAAATTAAGTGAAAAAAACAAATGATATGAATACTAGAGTTAACATTTATAAGACAAATCAAGTGCCTGTGTATGTGTGTGTAGAGTGGATAAAAATCTCTACTTCAAACTCAAATGTTCAAAAATACAACTTTTAAAATATTTTCTGTAATTCAGTTTAATCTTTGCATTGGTGGAGATTTAATCTCAATGAATTTCAGTCAGTTTGGCCTAATACCCCTTTTCTACTGTGGCATCAACAATTACCCAAATATATAAACTTAAAACAGCAGACACGTGCTACCTTACAATTCCTGCAGGGATGTAGTCTGGGGCTGGCTTACCCATTTCCTCTGCTCAGCGTCTCACAAAGCTGCAGTCAGGGTGTTGGCCTGACTGTGACTTGACTGCAGAAAGCATCCACTCCCAAGATGATGGAAATTGTTGGCAGAATTCATTTCCATGCAGTCGGTGGACTGAGGGTCCCAGCTTCTTGCTGGCTGTTCACTGGAAGCACCCTCAGCCCCTGGAGGCCACTGAGCTCCTGGGGGCTGCCTGCAGTTCCCAGAGGCTGCCCACAGTTCCCCACCATGTGGCCTTCAAACACAACCTCTTGTGTAGCCAGCAAAGATTTCCTAAGCAGTCAGCTAGGAAGATGGAGTCTCATATGACATTTTACAGAAATGACATCCACCTCTTTGCCCTATCTTATTCCAGGGAAGAAAATCACACAATTATGATGAACTTTCTTAAACCTGGTCTGGCCTGGTGCCTCCCAGTGGCACAGGCACAAACTGGGCTGGCCACAGAACAACTGAAAGCCACACTTGGCTCCCTGGGAAGCTCCTTTCCCAACACTGCCACATTGGCTTCCCAGGCCAGGACCTGGAGACGTAGCAGTCCCTACATGGGTTCTGCTCACCCAGGAGCTCTTTGGATTCCGCGTGCACCACCACAACCTCTGCCTGCCCTACTGTGGGTCCTTGTGTGGCTCTAAGGTGGGGCTGAGACACAGCCCTGTGGGGTGCTTCTGCCACCAAGAGACCAAGGTGGAGGCATAGGGTGGCCCGAGGACACCTGTTCCTCTCAAGGCTCAAGCAGGCCCCACCTTCCTTCCCATGCTGTTTGCCTCCAGCTCTGTGAGGAGAATCTGTCTCCAGGCCACAAACCACCAGGGACCCTTATGCAGAGACCTATCACTGGGGCCACGTACTCTCAGTGACAGTAGAAAACCACAGTGTTGTTTTCTCTAAAAGAATTGAGAATTGTGTACAAAAACCTTACATAAATTAAAAGGTTGAATAAATTGACAAATGTAAGTGCAAACCTATTTCCAGCTCAAAGCAAGTAACTACCCACCATATTTTGGTGGGAAGATATCAGATACTACTAAAAATCCTTCACATTGAGAAATTCATATAAGTAAATATAAGTTGTAATCAGTACAGTCAGTAGAGTTGAGTAAGGAAAAACTGAAGCTTTAATATACAGTCACTGAAAAATGAAGAATTACATGATGTACATCCAGGCAGGATTTATTCAAAGAAATTAAGAATTTTTGGCAGTAGATTTTTATCACTGAGTTTTTATAAATCACCAAAATCTATAACAATAAACAAATAATATATAGTAACTACAAGTATACCTGCTTTCAAGAAACGTTATGGAACAATCTTTTAGACTCTGCTCAGAAAATCAGTCAGTGCATGTACGGGTTTGAGGGGTGGGGGGATGCCAACCAATCCATCAGAGCTGCAAACTTCCTCAGATGGTTCAACTTAACACATGCTTGAATTTAGTGACCAATTTATTCAAACCTGATTCTTTCCACTCTCTGTTGAAGTTAATAAAATATAGGGTAGTGGATTATAGTGTGGCCTCTAGATTAAAATTTAACAACTCTGAGCCCCCACTTTAAATATATGACATGATAGTTACATAATTAATGGCATAATATACCTATTAAGTTGTATAACAATGCCTAGCACATAAAGAGTGCTCAATAAATATTGACTATTTTTATTGAGGAAAATATGCACACATGCACATATGAAAGGGATGTAGGTATGTGTGTGAGTGTGTATTACATAGTTTTAAGTATACACATATAAACACTATCATATAATATGCATTTCATGGTAACTGAACACACAAAATGTTAAATTCAATTAAGTATTTAAGCAACAGCAGGACTTGACAGCTTCCAAAAGTCAAAGTGGAAGAGAAAAGTATCACTGAGGAAAGCACATAGTGGACGCATAATTCACTGTGACTATTAGCTACAGAATACTTAGATTGTAAAAAATGAATAATTGTTGAATGTTTACTTCACTTTGTGTTGTTTGGACAGCTCTGCAGCATCTTGATCCAACCAAATTTATAACTTACTTTAGTATTAGCACTTAGTTTGGTACTTTTCAATTTCCAAGACTATGAAATGTTATTATAAACTTTCCAAATACTAGCAATTTTATTTCTTCTACTGTAATTCTGCAATTCTGCAAAAATCTTCTATGTAGTGGCAATTAAGTTAAAAGCATAAGCAGCAACACATTACAGTCAGAAGGATAACACATTTTTCACTTACATATACTATATTTTACTTGTAGATGTCTGTATTTAAATTTAATAATATCTTACAAATGGACAATAATATGACCTGTCTCACCAGGATGAGGCTAATTACTCCATGGTTAAATGGACTATGTGACCAAATGCTGGCAAGGATATAGGAAACAATTTCTCCAGATTGGTGCTGAGAATGTAAAATGACATAGCTACTCCATAAAATATTTTGACAGTTTCTTAAAAAACAAAGCAAAAAACAACAGACAAAAATACCCTTATTGTATGACTCAGCAATCTCACTACCAGCCATTTATCCCAGAGGAAAGAAATTTATGTTGATGCAAAAATGTGCATGTGGCACCTTATTTGTAATAGCACCAAACTAAAAATAACTCATATATCCTTCAGTGGATTAATGGATTAACAGACTGTATTGCACCCATATTATGGAAACTACTTGTCAATAAGCAAGAACAAATTATTTGTATAGAGAACAACTTGTACTACCCTCAAAGGAATTATGCTGAAGAAAAAATCTTACTCCAAAGAATGTGCTGGATGATTGTATGTATCTGACCTTCTTTAAATGACAAAACTATAGAGATAGGGTGGGAGGAGATGTATGAGAAAGATATAACTATAATGAGGTAACAGGAGGGATCTTGTGGTGATGGAACAGTTCTGCATCTTGATTGTGGTGGTGATTATATATGGATCTAGACATGTGATTAAGTTGAACAAAACCACACACACACACACACACACACTTGCAGGTAAAACTACTGAAATCTGAATAAGGTCTTGAATTGTACCAATATCACTTTTCTTGGTTTTGATATAGACTATGTCAAAGATTTAAAAAAAGCCAGACACTAATTAAAATGGTAAGGACACATTTTAGTTAGTATATACTGTTACAATGGAAAAAGAGGTCAGCATGAACTTAAATCAACTTCTGTTTTTTCAGAGGTGACTGGGTGTTTTCAAGGGAGAACGATAATTTGGAAGGAGAAGAACAGGGGTTCAGTAGTGTCAGGGAAGTGAAAAGTTACAAAAAACTAGAAGGGAGAGGGTTCATCTACTGATCTACATGAAACCCGTCTGGGTTTGCTAAGTGGCCCTTATTAAAGTTAGGCTCCTACCCTCCCACAGAGATAGGGAGACAGGGGCCCTGTCTTCAGGTGTTGGTTGGAACAAATAGTAACTTCTTTTGTCAGCCTCCAGTTTTCTCAGGCAGACAATTTTAGAGGGGGTGAGAAGGGGGAGCCTAGGGTCATCCTTGGGATGAGGCCTTTAAGTAAAAACAATGCTAGTGTTTCTTCAAGTCTTTATAGGCCAATATTGAGGCCTACTCTAGAAGAGGGCTCACAGAAGCCTGGCTAGAGTTTGGTCAATGAGGGAATCCTTGTCAACTGTAAGACCTTACCATTGGAGAAAACTGAGTTAATGGTACACTATCTCTATACTATCTTTGCAACTTTCTGTAAATCTATAATTAATTTAACATAAAAAGTTAAAAATATGCAATGTATTATATTGTCATTTTTTAAGGTTGGTGATTTTTAAGGTGTTTCAAATTTACCCTAATGGTTATTTGGTATATGGGGTAGAGAATTTTCTGATCAGCCAATATTCATTTGGGATCCATAAAAGTCATTTTCTTACCAATACATTCTTAGCACAAGGCAATGTGCCTTTTATATCTTAGGTGTCTAATAAATGAATTTGTATAATAAATGAATATATAGATTGTCAGCTTATTGGTGTTTATTTAGACTATCCAACTCTTTTTAATCTGGCTTTATTTTCACCAAAAGGTTTATATTCACCTTATTTGTTGAGAAGCAAAGCTGCTACTGTCTTTTACCCTAAGACAGTACACTCATCACATCACAGTCTAGGTAAAGAATGTACCCCACCCTGAATTTGTTATTTTTCAATGTATATTTATTCATTTATTCTTCAGTGTAAATAAAAAAATTGGCATTTGATTTCATTCAGTGGTCATCTTTGAGTTAAATACAGTAAATCTGTTTTGTAGATTACATCCCTGAATTAATGGAATCAGCATTCCAAACAAGAAAACTGAAAGTCATATCCTAAGTTAAAGGCATGACCTAAGATCTTATAAAGACATGCAAGGAGCCCCTTCCATTTGCTATATCTTATCTTAAATAAATAAAAAAAGTACACTATTTTAATTAACAACTTTGTTACATTAAATAAACTTATTTCAAAAAATTAATAAAGGAGAACTGAAGCAATGTTGATTAAAAGATGCTCAATATCAGTATCTTGATATAATCTGAAGACAATAAGTTTAAAAAAGTGATTCTTCTAAAAAATATAAACAAATGTTTGACTTCCTTTAAATTTCAGCAAATGCAAGATAGTAAATTAAATATTTTCCAAATTTTTGAAAAGAAAAATTAAAAATGTATTTCCTTCTATTTGAGTCTCATGAGTACTACCAACAAATGACTTAAGGACTAGTTTTTATTATATTCTGTCATCATAAGTAGTTTCTTAAAAACTTTAAAATTATTCTATAGTATCTTCTCTGATACTAAATAATAACCAATAGAAGTATTTAAAGAAAATATTTTGAAGCTAATAACTAACTTACTGACATATTGGTAATTAGTAAATAAATATTTTCTTCTGAATGCCAGAGAATTACATGATTTATTACTTTTGAAATGAAAGGATGATTAGTGAAAATCAAACTTTTTCTAACATCAACTAATACAGCATTGGTGCATCAGAGATTGAATCATTGTATTGAAAAAGTGTTATTATGACATTTACGCTATTAATATGTAGCAACACTGCTCCTTTTCTTCTATAGATATGAATGTGATTTTGTCTACAGAGATTATTTGAATATCTGAATACATTTTGATTTTCACTGCTGCTGGCATTAAGTAGGTAGAGGCCTGGAATGCTGCTAAACATCCTACAGTGCCCAGGACAGTCCCCAAACAAAGAACTATTTAACCCAAAATATTAGTAATGTTGCATTTGAGAACCCTATTCTATGGCCAATTGCATGGATTTAATTCTTTCTAATCAAGATAGCCAAATATTTAAGGCAACCTAGATAGAGTAAATATAAAATAGAAGGTCACTTGTCACAATTCATTTAATCTAAGCTCTCCATGCTTGGAGTTTATTCATCCTGGCTATCTGTTGGCTAATCGCTAGACAAGAACTCAAATCTTTTGATTTTTAGACTACCACACACAGGTTTTTAAAATGACATATTTTAAAATTCAAGTCATTGCTCCTAGAATGGATATTCTTATTCAAGAAGGTAAATGTATTCTGAATTTTTTTATTTCAATAATTGTAGCAGCTTTAATAACATTTATTTTATTATACTCTGAAATGGAATTAAATTTTGAAGAAAGTTAAACATATCACTTTGATAAGATTAATTGTTGTCAAGAGAAGTTACTTTAAAAGTAGTTTGATGAAATGAAGACACTTTGTATAATGCTTTCAAAATGATATTTATTATATATTTAACTGTTATGGTATAAATCCTAGCTTACTTGAAAATAATTTTACATTAATTACACCTACCTATGTACAGTTAGTATAACTTTTATCCTTTTGTTTTTGCCAAGCTTATCTAGAGTTCAGTAATCCTTATTGTTAGGTTGGAAATTTTGTCCCTTTGAAAAATTTGCATCTTAAAGGTGATTATAGTTTTGGATATTGAAAAATGTGTCTGTTATAGACTATGCTGCATAAAATACTATATAAATGATTTATTTTATGTTTTTTTAAAGGTACATGTTTTCTTTTAGAAAACTTTGATAATCATAGTAAGAAGTGAGACGTTTCTTAAAAGTTTTAGATCAATCATTCTCTGGCTTAATAATTGAGCATTTAAGGTGAATTGCTGCAGGAAACAGCGTCCAATCTGCATGTTGCTGAAGTGTGGCTGGCAGCCAAGGTAAGCTATCCAAGCAAGGTAAGAGGAAATTGAGATGAAGGAAAGGCTGTGTTAAAGATTCCATCTCACCAGGAATTGTACTGAAATCAGTCTTGACCTCAAGTCATTAAAAAAGAAGGCCCAACAACAATAGAATCTCTAGTCTGCTGTAATAAAATCTTGAATAAAGCTTATAACTCATATAATATTCTCTATTGCATTGTTTTGTTTTGTTTTGTTTTGTGAAGTAAAAGCACAATGGCATAGACCATTTCAGCCCTTCAAGGGTCAGAGTTACATGTACAGCTTAAGGTCTTGTTCATTGGCTCAACCTCATGTCAGTGCACTGTCAAAATAAAGAATGATGTATAAATCTATACACTGTGCCAACAACAGCACATAAGCTACCTGGAGCCCATCCAGCTCTGCATAAAGGGCACCTTTAGGCAGCAAGCCCAGAATATTTTTATGATGTCAAATTAACGAAGGGTGCTATCAAGGGTAGAGATTTGTAGAAATTTTCACAGTGATATTAAGCAAAATTGTTCTAATCATTTATATTCTATGTATCTTCTGTATTACAAAAAAAAATTTTCTCTTTGTTCTATGGTTTATTCATATAATTGTATGTGACTACAACTTAAACACCTAATGAACAGAGATATACTATGAAAACTATCAGGGATATTTAAAAGCACCTGATGTAGGTGAAAGGCAGGCTTATGTACATGGAAATCAATTATTACAATGAGAATTATAAAAGAATAAAATAATAAATTGAGGGGGAGATAAATGATTGGTATAGTCAGGCTCCTGTGTTTTCTCGTTTTGCAGTACATGAAATGTAGCTACAACCTTGGGTTATTAGAAACTGTCATTTGGGAAATTTCTACTCCTTACTTGGAAGTATTTCATTAAAAAAGAAATAGAGGTGACTCTGGGAAGAAGAGCAGCCTATCAAGGACTGGATCTGGTAGCAACTGAGAATATTGGATGAAGTTAATGTTACAGCTGTTCAGAGCTGACCTCTATAACCATTGTTGTGACTTGAGATTTTCCGCACTGTAATAAAATCTGATACCATTTCTGTATACACCAGATAGTTACTTGCCAAGACAGTGATCTCTGGATGGGTAGGAGAGGGAAGGGGAGAGGTACATGGAAGTAAGCAGAACCACACTGAATAGGAGCCAAAGTGAATTCAAGAATTGTAGCCATAAAGATGGAGAAGCCTTTGAGAGTTAAGTTGCTACCGATGGTAAGAAAAGCAGGAGAGTGTTTCTTATCTGAGACATCCCTCGGGTTTTCCTCATAAACACTTCTTATGAAACTAAGGCTGAGGCAAGTTAAAAATACTCGAGCTGCCCAGCCGGGCGTGGCTCAGTGATTGAGTGTCGACCTAGGATCCAGATCAGGGTTCAGTTCCTGGTCAGGGCACATGCCCCAGGTTGTGGGCTGCAGTTGATCAATGACTCTCTCATCCTTGATCTTTCTATCTCTCTCTCTCTCCTTTCCTCTCTCTGAAGTCAATAAAGATATATTTAAAAAAAAAAAAATACTCCAGCTGATTCCTTAAAACCATTTTCAAAAATGAGTGGTGATTCTGTACTGTTTTGACCCTGTCAATAAAAAGTTTAGCATTTCCCTCTCTCCTAGTTTAAGAAGGAAACTTACAAGAAGGCAGGTTTTCAGATATTTTGAGCATGAATAAAGGGGAGATGATGTGTATATAAAAGTGCATGCTTTATAACATACAGTAAAATGCCACATTCCCATGCCATATTTCATTTCTAAATATATGATCACTAATAGGAATGAACAGAGAAACAGTAATATTTTAATCATTGCCATCAGAATATAAGATTTTTCAGCCACATTTCTTGTCAAGTATAAAAAGTACTCTACAATTCAACCTAATTTGGGAAAACTCCATTATTCATTATTTTTTTGTGTATTACAGAACCTTACCAAATAAAATATTTTTTTTAGATTTAACTTACAAAACTTCCTGTATATATTTTAAAGTTAAAATTGGTTTTATGGCACTGTGATTCATGTCAGAATGGGAAATTTATTCTACATCCTTATTGTTGCACAAAAATAAAGACTTTCTATGATAAAATCTGAGTTTATTTATTTACTGGTAGGGCCCACTGTTACAGGATTTTATAGCTGATGTAGTTTGTTGCCAAGCTTTTAGCTTGATGCCTCTGGCTAGATTTATATACCATACAATTTTATTCACTAAATGTAATGATTTATTTCTAAAACTCCATTTCAAAAGTTCTCTTATTAAGGAAAATTAGGCTTGTTTCTTTGCATTAGCTGCTAGCTTGTCTTTAACACTGACAGTGCTTTTTGTTTTTTAATCTAATTTACATTATTGTAATAGAGATAACACTAGCTTTCCTAGTCTTATTTTTGCATGGTAAGTTGTCCTCTGTCAATTGGTTTTCAAATTCTCTTTATATTTACTTAACTTTTATTTTTTTATATTTTTATTTGAAACAATCCCAAACTTGTGAGAAATTGTCAAGAACATTATAAGGAATTTGTGTACCTCACCTGTGTTTTCAGCTCCAAACAAGTTCTTTTTTACTCTCTGCTGTCATGTCATTCTTGCAATGACCTTGTGGGGTAAACACCTGAGCAACTCTATCCGAGAGCTGAATTTTCTGTAGTTCTTCTCTGTGTGTGGTCCCTCTGCAGACCTTCAAACAGTAATTTTTTGACATGTTTAGAGTTTGTTACTTGAAAGAGGGCTACTCCAGTATAAACTACTCTATTGTTACCAGAACCAGATAAAGTAAATTTCATTTTAAAGCCAACAATCTTAAAAGCAAAAATATAATTCTAATATAGAGAAGTTTATTACATTTTTAGTACTTCCTGAGAAAGTTAGAAATGGATAGCTTAGCTTTTTGTGTGAAAATAATTTAATTCAACTAGTATAATCATTAGAAGGTAGGCAAAAAACAGTTTTCAAAGACCAGAGTTGTTTACATTTATAGATTCAGAGATAATGTGTAGAGAAGTAAAAAACAAACAAACAGGTAGGGAGAGATGAATATCATTACCTTTAAAAAAATTTTGTTCTACAAGTAGAAGGAAATGGAATAAATCTTTTAAATATATTTATCCCTCAGCTGTATTTTACTTACATTATTTTAATTTATCCTTAAAACAGCTAAGGCGCCTTTAAAACAATCACTACTATTTTTTTTTTCCTGTTTTATGGAAACAATAATCTGAGTTTCAGAGATATTAAGTTACTGATTTGTCATCTCAAACTTACTTATTTGGGGGGAGTAGAGTATAACACAGGACTTTTCTCAGTCCAGTGACCTTAATGCCTTGAGCCCTAGCTTGTTAGTATCATCCACCTTACAGACCAATAGATGGTTTCCTTTATAATGGGGCAAGAGAAGCTTTATTTATTTTCAGTGCAAAATATGTTTCCATACATCTTTCAAGAGGTATGAGATTCTGCTCTGGCTGGGTGGCTCAGTGAGTTGGAGTATGCTCCCACATCAAAAAGACTGCTGGTTTGATTTCTGGTCAGGACACATACCTAGGTTTCAGGCTCTATCTGGCTTGGGGTGTGTAGGGGAGGCAACTGATCAATGTTTCTCACACTGGTGTTTCTCTCTCTCTCTCTCTCACTTTCCAAATCAGTAAACATATCACTTGGTGGAGAATAAAATAAAAAAAAGTATGAGATTCCTTTTCTTCATCAATTTAGTTTGATTTGTCTCTTTAATATTTCCTCTCTAGAATGTTACCTGGCTAAAAACATACAGCTCTATTGAAATATGATTTCTGTAGTGTGAAATTAACTAACACTCAACATTCTCTGTGGGAAAGCTGATAACTCAAAAATAAAAATAAATTACTTTTCATATTATCAGCTTTGTCACAGTCTCTATAGAAATATTAGAATACACAGTGACAAAAAGAAAATAAACGAAAATATCCATGATCTCATCATCCAGAAGTAGTAACTGGTCATAAATTTCTATTATCTTCCTGCAACTAATCTCATTACATTTGTAACTATTTCAAAAAACACACTTTTGTTATGTACATTCTACTTTTAGTTCAACAATAATTAAAGCCCATTATTTTTTAAGTTGTTTATTATTGCTTTTTTAGTCTTTTAGAATATATGATTCTAGCAAATACGCCTTTGTTAGCAAAATAATACATGTTCCATTGCAGTTTAAGAGTGTCTGCTTTTGCAAGCAGTTTTTTGATGCCTCTTGGGAAAAAGTACAGAAGCTAGAGTAATAGACAGTACATTAATAGTGTTTTGTCCTTGTATTTATTACTTTAATTTTTTTAAACAATCCTCTTTTATCGATACTTTGTGTTTAGTTCATGCACTATTGATGTAAGACAATGGTGAAGTACTAAAATTTAAAAAGTTGAGTGAAGTCCAGCCGGGAGTGGCTCAGCGGTTGAGCATCAACTTAGGATCCAGGCGATTGGGGTTTGATTCCCGGTCAGGGCACATGCCCGGGTTGTGGGCTGCAGCTGATCAATGACTCTCTCATCATTGACGTTTCTATCTCTCTCTCTCCCTCTCCCTTTCTCTCTGAAATCAATAAAGATATATTTAAAAAATAAAAATTTTTAAAAAAAGTTGAGTGAATAAGTTATTTTGGTAAAATTTTATTACAGATAGACATAATACTATGGAAATAGAGATAGATTTTTGTATTTGTATAATCACGGTAGGTAAGAAAATATTCACTAATATAATTCATTGTTTTTCTTTTTCATAATATTTAGCTTTGTACAAATTCATTATAATACCTGATATTTTTAATAAATTTATATGACAAAACTGCAAGGTGTTTGAAAGTATTGGAATGCTTGCATATAACGTACTGAATTTTGATAGAATATCTTCCAAATTTGTGATAAAATAATTAGAGTTACAAAAAGTATATACAGAAATGCTAATATGTACTATTCTATAAAAGGTTGCCAACTGTTACTATTTTTTCTATTAAAAAGTAAATATTAACTTCAATAGAGGACCCTACATATATATGAATAATAAAAATAATGAGATTTAATTTATCAAATTTCTTTTCATATAATCATTAGAAAGCAAATATTACATGAATTATATAAAATGCCATAATTCTATCTTTACATAGCTATTTATTTTAGAGCTACAAAACTGTATGTCTCAGTAATAAATTAAGAAGACCATGATTTTAGACACATAGCTTCTCAGTTGTCTAATGAATATAATTTAATTTAATAGCATCAGTTTACAGATGAAAAATATGTTCACAGAAAAAAGTAACTTGATTACAAAGCATCTTAGTGAGCTAATAATGTATAAAAAGAGATTGCTTGATGGATGGACAGATTTTGTGAAATCTACTTTTTTATTTTATACGTGTAATATTGTAATACATAGAACTATCTCATCTAGTTACATTTAATTCTAAATGGCCAATAAATAACCAACTTTATGAATCCAGCTGTATCACTTAGAAAATATTCTCCTAATGTAACGATTATGAGAAAGAAATACAGATAAACTATGGTTCATTTTGATGTGTGCCTTGTAATTCTTTAGAAAGGGATATAAAGAAAAATTTAGGCCTGGCTGGGCGTGGCTCAGCAGTTGAGCATCCACCGAGGGCCCAGGAGATTGCGGTTCGATTCCCAGCCAGGGCACATGCCGGGGTTGCGGGCTCCATCCCCAGTAAGAGGCGTGCAGGAGGCAGTCCATCAATGACTCTCATCATTGATGTCTCTATCTCTCTCTCTCCCTCTCCTTTCCTCTCTCTGAAATCAGTAAAGATTTTTTTTTTTAAAAAAAGAGAAAAACTTAGTGCCATTATGTCTTTTATTTATTTATTCATTTCTATTATTTCATTTTCTACAAATCCACAAATTATGGTGAATTAGAAAATTTAATAATGAACAATATCACAATGTACCCTATCTATAAATTATGATTTTGAAATTTGACTGATAACAATATTAAATTTTATAAAACTTTCATCTTTAAAACTGTTATATTCTACCAATTTTAAAGGGAAAGAGCTATAATACATAGTTTACCGTTGTCATGTTAAATTATTGAGCATTTTTCAGCATATTCATAAGTATTTACAAATTATAATTGATTAAAATGTATGTATTTAAAACTTCTTGGTTTAAAGTAGTTATTTTGCTTCAAAAGGTGTTTTTTTTTTCTATTTTGTTAGATTAAAATTGAAAAGAATAATCAGCCTTATAAATTGAAATTCTTTTTCTTTGAATTTAACTAAAGTTTCTTCCACAATGTAAAATATGAGTTCCCTAAAACATTTACATGTATTACTTGGAAAATATCCTTGATTTAAAAAGAGTTCCTGAACTGTTTAGCTCATAAACAAGCTATTTGTATATTTATTCTAAATATTGAAAAACTAACTTATGTATTAATCTTAAAAGAAGACAGAGGTGCAGTCTCATTACACGCTTGAAAAAATGTCGATCATTTACCTCAAGAAAATTTACTTTTAAATTGTGTTTTTATCCATGCAATTCAAAGAAATGGTCTTAAATTTCACAAAACCATTTATACATATTCTTAAAATTTACATTGAGTGAACAAGAAATCCTTCCTATTTTGAATCCACAGGTATTGAACTGTAAGGTACAAATAACAAACTCATTACCACACTTCAGTTTGTTTTGGAGAACTGTTAGAACTTACTTCGTTGAAGAGTATTGGAGAAATAGTGCATAACTCCTAAACGCAGCATTGTATAGGTTGTAAATAGAATATAAGTGATAGGTTACCAATGTTCTATTCCATTTACTCTTATCTCAAGAAAACTTTGGTGTGTAATTTCAAACTGTATCATTTTCCACAATTATTTATTTATGGATTCAGTGCAGAAAACATGCTTAATTTCAAACTCTATAATTTTCCACAATTATTTACCTATGGATTCAGCCCAGAAAACATGCTTAATTTCAAACTCTATAATTTCCCATAATTATTTACCTATGGATTCAGTCCAGAAAACATGCTACAATCTGTTAAATCATTAGGAATTTTCTTCTAAAAATTATTAGGCACAAAATCCTCTGTTTTTGTAGGTAGACAAACTAAATAAAGGTTTATTATTATGTTTACTTTGCCTGAGGCTAAAAACTCTGCCTGGATGAAACAAAGTTATTTGCCTAGGATAAATTTTATAAATGCTCTGATTAAAATGGATTCTTCTTTTTATTATATGTTGTAGCATAAGGTAACAGAGCAGGCCTTTATGAAGCACTAACTTTCTTCCCGAAACTCTGCTAGGCATTTTTATAAATACCTTCTAAATTTGTATTAATTAAAAGCCATCATTTGTTACAAAAGCATTGTGTGTTCATTTCTATTTATTTTGCTCATTATAATACAGCTAATAGGAGACATAGTGGTTTCACAGTTTACTTTAGAACTCAAATTCTGTCTCATACAGCTGAGTATGATTTGGAAGCTATTTATCTAGAAAAAAACTAAGCATTGCAGAAAGTTAATCCTCATATAACAAATTAGTAAAAAGTATAATATTTAAATACATTTTTATGTATTAAGTGAAAAATTTAAATGCAATAGGTAATATATAAAACCCCCAAAATCAAGGAGCATTATTGGTATAATTTTGTTATAAACTTCAAACAGCATTCTACACACAAGAAGTAATTTTTAACACCTGGCATTTTTGGCAGTTCTTTTGAAATAATAGATTCTGGCCTTAGGTGTATTTCTACTTTTAATTTAAGTAGAAATATAAAAGCATGAAATTCAGTTTTGCAGCAAATACTTTGCTACTACTGTACATTATCTTAAAAGGATGGGCCATGACTGGCCTTGCAAAGTTTTCATGATAAAGGATCTCATTTACAGCTATTCACCTCATACCAGAGAGGAATAATCCCCATAAAACTTGAAGGCATGCACCACATTTTGCTATAAATCAAAAGCATTTTTTTAAACTGACACATTTTTTAAATGGGGACGTACTAATGTGTATAGCAACCTTAAACATGTTTCTCCCAAATTATCATTAATATATCTATGACAACTCAAAATAAAATCTATATCTCAGGAAACACATTAAAAAGTTAGATGAACAATAAATAAAACTATTGCCAGAATCTGAAATTTTTCTGAGCTATAATCATAAGTGACTGGGGTTATTCTCAAAATTTCACATATTAGCTCAAAATGTTGGCATTTGAAGTATTTGCCATTTTCTATCCACTAAAGAGCTCAGTTCCTATGCCTATCATGAAACTAGATGAGCAATCCTCTCCTAAAAGCACAGCTTATTCAGGTACCCTGGTCCACTTCCCCCTCCGTAGCTCTCCTTGGATAACTGGGCTTTTTGTTTGAGGACCAGCTCTAGAATACACCGAGGTGTTTGTCATTCAACTTTATAAAGTTAACATCCAGTCCATCTTCTGGTCCTTCATGATGTCATGCCTAATCTGCAAGGAGGAAAAAAGGACCTCAAACTAACAATAAAATTTAAAAATAAACACATAACCAAGCATCCTATTAAAAGATCTTTTTTACGATTTACATTGCAGAAACCATGGATTTCACCCAGCAGTTTCTTGAAAGCAAGTCTTTGGATGGTATTCTGCAATAAATCTTCAGTGTAATCAATCACTGTTTAATAATTAGCAGAATGAAGACACTTGATCACTTGACGATCTCACAGATGTGGTGAAAAAGCCTTGCAATCTTTGGTCAACAATAGAGATGAAACATTTTACAGAAAAAGAAGTGACTATGTAACTTGGAGTCCAAATATGAAGGACACAAAAAGGTAATATGACTTTGTGCAATTATGAAATATTAAAAACCTGATTCCAATTAGTCTAGACCATGGACTAATCTCCTTACAAAGAGTAAGTTTTAGAGAAAACTGATTTCATGTCCTCTACAGGTCCAATAATACAGTTGTTCAGGAGGTAATATTTACATCACTATATTGTAATAAAAAGTGTTTATGACCTTTTATTTTTCAGAATCAATCAAAGACAAAGCATGAAAGAATTATAGCTATGTAATAGAATACAAATGTTATAAATACTGACACTGCAAAAGATGTCCTTGAGGAGCTGAGGAAGAGAGATATAGCAGTACAGTTTTAGCATTTCGTATAAAAATAACTCAAAATATAATATCTAAATTTGCTGGATCAAAATTACATTTTAACATGGTATTCAGATTTATAAGAATTATAGAAAGAAAAAGAAATAAAACTATAAATCTAACAAAGATTGGAAGAAATGGAAAAGTGAAAAGAGGAGATGTGTGAGTCAGCTACCTATCTCACCTGTAGTAGGGAGTAAAAAGATAGGGTTTATGTTGATAAATAGGAAATAATGTAGAAACATATTGCTTACAATTAAAGAGGTGAAGAACAGAAATCATCATATATCATTTTTTTCAACACTTTTTTTTTAATGCTTATATCTATTTTGGATTTTACAAAGGAAAGGAGAAAAGAACAAGTACTGAGTTAACCACAGATCCATAGGAAACTGAGAGGAATATTAAATGAATGCTTTGAGTGAGTTTATGCTCTCTATCCCGTATGCATTAAAATAGCTTGTATAAATAGTGACATGATTTTAAAAATTGTAACGCTGGCTCATGAGATTCATTTATCCCTTTAATAATTAGCTATTGAAAGCTGCTATATAAGATTAAATGTGAAGTAAAATGCTTCTCTAGGCCAGGATTACATTTGTAAAAATATAGAACCATGATGGACACAGAAGTGTGTATGGGACAATGGAACAGCAACACCCAAGTGGCTGCAGTCAGGAGGGGTGTCAAATTCTAAAACAAAACAATTATGCATAGATAGCATAAATGGTTTCTGCACCTTGGGAAATACTATCCAGGTATGACTCAGACTAGATGTAGTTTTCTTTCCACTAAAACTAGGTCAGTCTTTATAACTCATCTCCTGGCATTGGAGCACAAAGATGAAACCGTTCCTTTGAGGTCAAAGGCAATTTTAACAGGCATACTTTTATCAAAACTGGAGGAGATAAATAGTCCTTTTAAGTTTCCATGTGGGCTGAGATTGTGCAGCAGATAACAGGGAGGGAAAAGATATAATCAAAACTCTCAAAAATCAGATAATGAAGAACCTACATTTCTCACCTAAATTTCTTAAAATTATTGGAAAATAAATTGAGAAAACTTGGTGGAAAAAAAAATTGCTGTAAAAAGGAAGTGATTCTTGATGAGGACTGATTTGAATCAAATAAGGTTTGTGAAGTTTCCCTTGATACATCCTCAAGAGGAGAAACATCAATTCCCAGGTGAGGCTGAAAGAGTTAAAATGAAAATCACACTGTACTTAGATCTTCATATTAATTTTAGGCAGAGATGGATGGATATAAATATAGGCATTTGTGTTTGTATGAATCTCTGTATTTGTGTATTATGATACAAAACTGTATATTGTTCATTGCTTAATGTTAATGCAGTCGTTTTCCAGGAAGGTTCTGCTTACTTGATTCTATACAAGTGAGTACAAAGTCAGAGGAATACATACTATTAAAGATATGGAAGGTTGCAAAGTATTTTAACCTGATATTTTAAGTTATACTCTTTATAAAAAGGCGTGCAGCAGCTCTTAACGAATGCTGTTCCTGACACACAGAATAATGTTCCCCTCAAGATGTCTACATTCTAATCACTGGAACCTGAGAATATGGTACTATATATGACAAAATGAGATCTCACACATGGAAATAAGGTTACTGATAGTAGAACATTCAAGACAACTGGGGGTGGGGTGGGGAGGGGCATGTAATCATGTAGACCTTTAGGAGTGGGAGAGGAAAGCAGAAGGGTGAAGACTCAGAGATGTGGCAGAAGAGGCAGAGGAGATTCAGTGTGAGAGGGACCCAACCAGTTGCTGCTGCCTTTGAAGACAGAGGAAACATGGAACGTAGGCAGATTCTAGAATCAAGAACAGCCCTCAGCTGACTAGGAAAAGAGACCTCAGTCCAACAGCAACAAGAAACTGAATTCATCCAACAACTCAAATATTAAGGAAACATTCTCCCCTACAGACTACAGAAAGTAATTCCACCTTGACAACATCTGTATTTTATCCCAGAGAAACCTGTCTTGGGTTTCTGAAATACACAATTAAAAGGTAATAAAATTGTGTTATTTTAAGAAGCCAAAGGTATGATAAGTTTTTATAGCACCAACAGAAAACTAATAGTTTCAAAACTGTTAATCTTCTGTAATTATAGGCCTGATTATATGCTTACTATGAATTTATTTTGTGACCAGTGCTAGTAAAGAACTTTCCATAACTCTAATTTTCACAAAATTCTGTTTTAGATATTATTTCCATTTCCCAGATAAGAAAACTAAAATTTAAAAAGGAAAAGTAATTTTCTAAAATCTCAGCAGCTGGAGAACTCTGTGACTAGTATTCAAAAATAGTGTTTGAAATCAGATTGTGTTTTAAACCACTATGACCTATATTTATATATTTATGTACACACACTCCCATACATAACCACACATACTTATTGCATCTCCATAAATGCATTTTAAAAATTCTAAGTAAGTAACATAGTGCTTTGTGGAATGTGAATCAGTTATTTTGTTTTGGTGCTTCTCCATTTGAATAAAAATTTATCCTGCAATAAATATTTAAATAAAGGTAAATTATTTTGCTTAATTTTTGAATACATTTGCCTTTAAAAGTTAGTAAATATTTTTATTGTATTTAAGTCAAAACCTTGACTTATAAATATTAAAACTATCTCAGATTAAAAGTAATTTCACCAGTATAAGTAAAATATGAGCATTTAAATATATGTAACATAAAATAAGACCCAAAATTAAATGAAGTTTGACATTCAGTAATAAGCTGAAAGTAAAACTAATTCTGAGTCACAAAATCATAGAACTAACAGGGAGAATTAAACAACTTTTATTTATGTATATTGGCAGATTAGTTTGCATCTTAAACAAAATGTTGCATTAACATTGATTATCTAAGGTTACTAACTAAGCTATTACCCTGAAGTATTATCAGATCACCACTTTCATCATTGCCCCCTTGCCCTCAAAAGGGGCTGGATAGTTCAACTTATGCTAATAAAATGCTGTAAGTGGAGCTTGAGATCTTCAGAGCCATAGGAGAAGCAAACACTACCTCCTTAAAATAAGGTGAGACAATAGGGTGCAGGAGTGAACTGATCTCTTCTGTACAGATAGAGGTGACATTCAAAAGTGGCGATAGAATTTAGGAACTTGTAGACAATTTTTTTTAGAAGGAGACAAGATAAAGTAAATGCTAGTCAGTGAATGCAGTTTAGGTTGGTTGGTAAAGGAATGGTAGTAGAATGAAGAAGTAGTCATGCCAATATTAAGGTGATGAATCTCATATGCAAAAAAAAAAAAGCAATATAATGATCCTAATGAAAAAATTTTAAAGTATGGCTGGAAATGAGTGAATGTGTTGGGTAAGTAGAGTAATAAGAGATGATGTTGGAGATGATGTAGGCAGGGACTAAACTATATAGAGACTTGTGGAACATAAACAGTTTAGATTTTATTCTAAGTTTAATGAGTAGGTATTGATCTTTTAAAATGTTTACTTCTTTTATTTATATGATCAAATTATTTAAGATATTTCTGATGTATTGTCAGAAGCTACTACTGACTACAATATGGAAAGTAGATTGTAAGGAGTTCAGAGTAGAAATGATAGATCTTCCCTGTCATTTCAGGTATCATGAGAGATGATGCTGTTAGGATTTGGAGTTAAAGATAGGGCCTAATAATAAATTACACAGTAGATGTGAGAAAAAGAAAGGAATTGAGAATGACTTTCTTTTGGTCTTGACCAATAAGCTGGGTAGTGCCATTCGTTTATTTGAAAATAATGGAGGTAGGAAACATACACTTAATAGATATAAATAATATTGACTTTATAGTAGAATTCACACTTACAGAAGCAGTAGAGCCCTTGGACGGTAGGGTGTGAATAATTGCTACTGTCTTTACCTGTGGTAGAAAGAATTCAAAATGTCTCCCAAGGATTCACATTCTATATAAGTCCCTCCCATGTGAGTGAGAGCAGTGCTTATTATTATGAGATATCACTTTCATGATTAGGTTGTTCAGCTGTTGCCTTTAAGGGTGACACTAATCTGACCAAGTAAGTCTTTGCCTTGTGGCCTCCTTCACAGGTGGTATAAAACATACATGGCTCTTTATTTTCTTTCAGGGCTCCCTGTAGCCTAATCATAAAAGTTATGTCTCCTGGAGCCCTGAAAGAAAGTAACCATGTATATTGTATGCTACCTATGAAGCAGGGCACAAAGCAAAGACCTGAAGGAAACTCTTAGAAGCCTTTAGGGGCCAAAGCCAAGAGGAAAAATGGAATCTCAGTCTTACTACCATAAGGATCTGAATTCTGCTAATGATCTGAATGAGATTACATGAAAACCTAAATGAAAGAGTGCCCCAGGTGGCCCTTTGATTTTTGTTTTTAAGAACCTCAAAAGACCACCCAATTAAGTCATTCTTGTAACTTCTGATCTACAGAAACTCTAAGATATTTTTTCTTACCTTAAACTAATCAATATATTGTAATTTGTTACAAAATTAAAAGAAAACTTGTACAAATATTGGTATTTGGAAGCAGGGTGCTGCTAATACAAACACCTAAAATTTGGGAGCAGCTCTGGAATCAGGCAGTAAGTAGAGGCTAGAATAATTTTGAAGAGCATAAAAGAGAAAGCCTAAATTGTGTTGAACAACTACTAGTAGAAATTGGGGCTTTAAGGATGCTCCCTGAGAGGGCTGAAAATGAAATCAAGAACATGTTACTGGAATTTGGAGGAAGGGGGATCTTTATCATGTAGTGGCAGAAAACTTAGCACAACTGTACTTATGTTGAAAACAGAATTTTGAAGTGTTGAATTAGGCAGATAAAGAGATTTCTACTTGAGATGTAATGTACAATATATAATGCCCAACATAATGATTATAGTTAACATGGCTATAAGGAATATTAGAAAGTTGTTAAGAAAGTAAATCTTAAGAGTTCTCATCACAAGAAAAAAACTTTAATTTTTTTCACCTATGAGATTATGGATGTTAACTAAACTTACTGTTGTATTCATTTCACAATATATGTAAGTAAAATCATTATGCTGTACACCTTAAACTTATAGAGTACTGTATGTCAATTATATCTCAATAAAACTAGAAAAAAAGATAAATTCTCAGGATCAGAAATTAAATCTAAATGTTATAATAATAAATAAATTATAATTTTGTTTAAAAAAGAAACTACTAACTAAAGTGTTAAAGGTCCTATCTGGTTTCATCCTGTTACTTATAGTAAAATGCATGAGGAAAGAGATTAGTTGAAGAAGGAGATGCTAAACAAAGAGGAACCAAGGATGGATAATTTTGAAAACCTTCAACTCTCTGGATGGCAGAAGATTTTAAAATTCAGAAATGGATGCTGGGAACTTGGCACAGAGAAAAAGATGATGTGTCACTATATAACTTTTTGCTAAAATCTCGGAGACATCAAAACTCAGTGTTCGGTACACAAAGGGCCTTTTCAGAAAATTAAGGGTATGCTTCACTATCCTTTCAATCAAACTAGAGCGCCTCTGGAAAGCTTAAGGATGTTGTCCATCAATCATCCACAAAAAGCTAGAGATAGAGAAAGAGTTATCTCAAAAAATCTTATAAGTGAAACCTAGTAAAATTCACACAAGATCCAGAAAGTTCTTGAGAAAATTGTTTCAGCAGAAACAATGCCAGCTTAGACTAAAAGGGACTGAATAAAGATGAAGTTAAACTATTGGTATGTTTGTGTGTGTGTGTGTGTGTGTGTGTGTGTGTGTGTGTGTGTGTGTGTAATCACATCACATCTTCTTTATCCATCCTCTCATTGATGGACACTTAGGTTATTTCCATATCTTGACTACTGTGAATAATGCAATAAATACAGATATCTTTTCAATATCCTGTTTTGTTTCCTTTGAATATATACCAAGAATTTGGGTCACATGGTTGTTTTACTTTCATTTGAGGACCCTCCATACTGTTTTCCATAGTGGCTCTGTTACCGCACATCTTCCATGCTGGAGGCTGGCCCTGCCTGGGCACAATCTGGGAGCTTTTCAATGTCAGGCAACCTCCAGGTTCTTGACTTGCCCAGGAAAACTTTTAAGGACAAGTCAGAGTGAGAACAAAGCAAGTTCTATTCAGGTAGAGAAAAAAAAAGAGATCACATTGCAGGTACTCCTGTGAAAGAAGCAAAAAATACACACCCGAGTGAACGTTGGCCAAATCCATAGTGAGTTGCTCACATGGTCAGTTAGTTCTTGGGATTTTATGTGTTTTCAAGGGGGAGTTATCTTCAAGTTTTGTGGCACCAAATTCTGACTCTGCCTTGTGGTTGAGAGGGTTTTTGTTCCTGATATTGTCTGTTCTGAAAGTGTCCTAGCATTCGTCCACCTTGCCCCCCACCTTCTACTTGTGGTGTCAATTTTCATTATAATGATGGCATAAAGAAGTTAAGGTCATGCTCTGGTAAATTTTTCCTCCAGCTTGGACTAGTCTGGATCTAACTAGTCTTTGTTATCAACCTCCCTGACTATGGTGATTTAAACCATGTGCTCTCATGCATCCTCAGAGAGGACAGGGTCTTGTGATTTAATTAGCTGATTGTTAATTGCTCAGCCTTTCCAGTGGTTTGTTCAACTATTTGTATCAGTTTCCTCATTCCACTTACCAGGGAAGTTTTCTAGTTTCTTACTAACCTACCTCAGCTGCATCAATGTACATTTCCACCAATCGTGCACAAGAGTTCTGTTTTTTCCACATCCTCATAAACACTTGTTATCTTTTGCCAGAATGTGTATAACTGTTTGTCTATGCGAGCCCCACTATTGTATATTGGGAATGTTGAAGACATATATCTTGTGTATTTAGTTTCACATATCTACAGGTAAAGAGGAAATGTACCCAGTAGTTACACTTAATGAATTACACACAGGATTTAAATAATGAGAATTTAGACTTGAAGGTGATGCTATCACAGAATGAAACTCTTGGAAGTTTTTGGAATAGTGTTGAATGAATTTGCTTATGGGAGGGACATGAATCACTGGGAGCCAGTAAGTGGAACCTTGTAGACAGAATTCTAAGATGGCCCTCAAGGTCCCCACCCCTAATGTATATGTTCTGTATGTCCTCTCCTTCAGTGTGGGTAGCACCAATGAAATGATAGAATATCACTCTTGTGATTAATCTATAGAAAGGGGTTTCTTTTATAAGTAATCAAGATGCCAAGGCAGTTGACTTTGAATTAGTCAAACAAGAATAAGCATGCCTAATCTTAACAGGTGAGCTCTTTAAAAGGAGGTGAGGCATCATGGAAATATTCTCTTGCTAGCCTGCAAGCAAGGAAACAACCATACTGTAAATTAACTATGGGAGAGGCCACAAGGCTAGGACCTGATGATGGCCTCTAGAAGTGAAGAGCAGACCCCAGTTGACAGTCAACAAAAGACAGGGCCTTTGTTCTTACACCTGCAAGAGGGCCTTGAGTTCAAGTGGAGAACTGAACTCTAGTTGGAATTTTAGCTGGCCTTTGCTTTTAGTGTTATAAGAACCTAAGCAGAGAACTTGAGAACCTAGAGAGGCAGTGCCTGGACTTCTGACCTACAAAGACTGTAAGATAATGAATTTGTGTTACTTGAAGCATCAAGTTTTTGGTCATTTGTTACACAACCATTGAAAACTAATACACCCTCAATGGATGTTTTGAATGGGAATTGCAATTTTCCTACATTTCCACATCATGGGCCATTAACTCACATAGGGCCATCAATAAATCTCACCCCAGGTATAGCAATTGCTGAAGGTCATATACCTCAGTCGGGCTGGCTACCTAGCATTTTTTTACTTGGGTTTCTTGCACTGAAATGGATCTCTCTCTTTTTTTAATCTGTAAAAAAGGCATATGACCTTGTAGCTAAAAAAGACATAATGACCTTGGAGCTTGCTGCAGCCATGTTTCCTGTTGAATGAACAAAGCTATCTCAGAGAAAGAGTAAATGGAACCAACAGCCAGAAAAAAAAGCATAAATAAATGGCATAAAGAATATAAGGAATATCTGTATCTGTGTTACTGACCTAACTAATCCTTTTTGGCCTGTGAGTTGGCCAAGACTTGATTAACTTCCATTTTAACTTATAAGCTACTTTCATATACACCCATTAGATTCATTTTTATTATTGCTTTTGATCAAATTGGGTCTCTGCTATTAGAAACAAAAAAAAAGTGTTCTGGCTAATATAATTTAAACTAATTATTAGAGTTTTGTCTATTGATTACCATGACTAAAACCTATACAGCCAGAAGTCTAAATGTTCACTACTCTTTCAAACCCCTTTCTTTTACTCATTTTGGCAGATTTTTATCCAATGAGAATTAAATTTCTCAATCTCTTTTATCCCTGTGTTTTTCATTTCTCCCTCAAAACCTTCCCTGTAACATTAAACTGCTTTTTACCTGTTCCTGTTCCTTTTTCTTTCTGCTTATAGAGAAGATGTCACTTTCCTCAGTTTCAAACTAATGACATCTCCTTTATCCATTAAACTAAATGACTTCTATTGCCTCTGGGAACTTTAGCCTCATTCACTTTCTTCATTTCATCAGTTCTTAAGCTTTCTCATTCCACCAGCACTTCCTTTCTGTCCCCAGACAACCTCAGATTTTCCCAATGCCTTGCATCAATTCTTTTAAGCCATGTCTATCTCTCTTCTCTTTGCTGCCAAGTTACTACTATCAAACTATATTCAGTCTCTACTTATTTCCTCAGTACATACTCCCCTCTGTAGGAGTTAAGAGTCCAGTCAGGAAACAGAATTCATCCAGTTATTGTAACAAAGACATAAATATGACATAAAAATGTGTACCTAGGTATAAAAGTGTTAGTTACTAAAAAGGGAATCAGAAAACTCCATTGTAGCATGGAGGCTGCAGCTGTAGAAAGAAACTATTACTCCTGGGACTAGGAATCAAAGGAAGATGTTGGAATTATTAAAATTTTAAAACTTGGGAGAGGATTCCACAAAGATGAAAATAAGTTTTCTGAGGAGAGAGCAGTTGTGCAGATGGACCTGATCTTGGAGGAGAGCCCTGTGGGAAGGGGCACTGCTTAGTTGTTTGTTTCTGAGAGGCGGTTACCATGAAGCTGGCATGGTGCATTTGGGGGAAGCTGGTCACTGGATTCAGCTGCTGCAAGACCAAGGAGTAATTGCTTCACGTGTGAACAGGCTGCACTGGGGTGACTCTCCCGCTTCTTGCAAGTGAGAAGAAGCCCCCAATAAGAAGTCAACGAGCAAATAAATCCCTACTTCCTTTTCTAGGGGCCCCTTCTTGGCAAATCCTAATATGCGGTGCTCAGGATCCCAGCCCCGGCATCACAAAGCCAGTATAGATGGCTGACTGAGTTTGGTGCTGGAAGACAATAGTTTTGACCTATTGCATTTTGGCTTTTATGATTACACTTCCAGAGCAATACCCTTTTAATTACATTTGCAGTATTTTTAAAGATCACTTATTATAAGCTCTTAATGCCTACACCCAATGACAATTTATCTAGATTTTCTCTTATGTGGTTATCAATCTTCTTGAGAGTCCATAATTGTCCTCTCTTATATTGATTCATCATTTACCTTATATATATCTAGGTATTAGTGTTATGGGCTTTTAATTGATTTACCATTATTGTTACCACTTTAATGTATAATATATATTTATTCTCAACAAATATTAACATTAACAAATAATGCTTCAAAGCCCATTCATGGACGATTTACTGCACTATTTGCCAGGTAGAAAATGACCAAGGTTAATATGGTTCTGCCCCTGTGTGTTTTATCTGAAAAAACAATTACATCAATAATTATTCAACTACAACTTGCAATAAGGATTAAAAAGCTAAAGCACAGTGTAAATTAGAGGTGACAGACACACACACACACACATACATATATCTGTGTAGACAACTCTACATGTGTATGTAGGTATATGTGTGTGTATGTATACACACATACTATCTTTCTATGGGTTTGCATGTATGTATATGTGTTAATATGTATATGCACATATCTGTGCGTGTGTGCATACACATACATACGTGTATATGTACATTTACATATAGATGTTCATTTGTATTTATTGAAGGACAGTGTGTGTGTGTGTGCACATGTTAAAATAAAATTACCTGAACTTATATTTGAGAATCAGGCAGAGCTTTCCTGTAGTGATTTTATTTTTAACTTGTGAAAGAGAATAAATAGTATATGGAATTGAAAAGAGTTTCCAAAAGGTGGGTAAAACAGTGAAAGGGAGGGTGCTTAATGTCATAAGTGTCCTAAGTATTAAGATCATTTTACTTTTCTGTTAGCTGCCTACATCTACTGTAATTCTTCAGAAGCTTAGTTCTAGGTTGTTTGTTTGATTTTTTTCAATTTTGTACCTGCCTTTGATGTTGTTCATTTCTTTCTTTCTTTGAGGATCATTGACTTTCTGTTATAACAGCACAAGAGGGCAGAAAAATTCCTGTGCCTAGTCAACTAATTAAAGCTACAAAATTCAAAATCATTTTGATAACCTATATGTCTATTCTAAAATTTTCAGGTTTATATTTTTCCTTAATTTTAAAATCAGCTTATGTGACTTTTCATATAAGAAAACCTTTTTTTTAAAGCACATTTTTCAGTGTGTAGTAAAGAATTTCACCTTGCCCAATGAGAGATCTGCCCTTTACTGTTGGCTCCTGGGATGTGATTTCTTAAGCCCGTGGAATGTCCTGCCTGATAAAAGTATCTTTATTTGTTGGGTTCCTTGGGCCATGCCAGCTAATCTATTAGTGTGATTTATGGTAAGAGGTTTTGATGGGAGAGGTACCAGCTCAGTAGCTCCAGATGGGCTGGGGACTGAAGTCAGTCATGTGGACAGTCTACCATGTCTCTCTGACAGAGCCCAGTAAAGATCCTGGACATCAAGACTTGAGAGAGCTTCCCTGGTTGGCAGTGCCCTGTGCATATGGTCACATATCAGTGCTAGGAGGAGTCAATGCTGTTCATCACTACAGAAAGAGCAAAACTGGATGTTGTGCATTTGGAATCCTACTACACTTTTTCCTATGCATCTCTTCCATTGACCAATTTTGATCCATGTATTTTTATTTTAGTAAACTGTACTTAACCATGAATATAACAGATTCCAGTGACTTTTAGGAGTCCTTCTAGAAAATTACCAAAACCAAGGGTGGTATTGGAGACCCCTGAACTTGTATGAACTTTAGTGCTATGCACAGGATTGTTCTTAAGTAAATTTCCTTATTCAGCTCTTTAGCAAAGCCACATCCTGAGACTATTTATAGCATTCTGTAGTTGGACCCAATAGCACCCTTGTCAAAACTCTGAACCAACATGAGGAAGGCCAGTTCTGAGCACTGATTTTCCTATTAATTTATTAAATACATTATTATAGCCAAGAACTTTCACCTAATAAGTCTCCTCTCATGCCCAGCTCCACAGTGGTGTCCTGATTTAGCATTCAGATTCTATAACCTGTCAAGATCAAATCTTTTCTCAGAACTACTTTCCTCTCTAGCTTTCTCCAGTTCATTTTCTAGTAATTAAAGCTCATCCCCAAATGCTAGCTTGTAGAAAGTTAATCTGTAGAAGACAAAATAAATGACAATTAGCTATTTTGCACTTACAATTGTATCTCTTTATATTCTATTTGCTTCCTAGAGATAGCACTAGTAGACACCACTAACTTGTGTCAGATTCCTTGATGCTGAACATTTTCATATTGGGTCCTCTGTTATATGTACTCTGCTCCCCACATAAAACCTACCCTTACAATCTGAAATCTAGATGGTTTTCCTAGCATTTTTCCTGTTCTTTTAGGCAGTATGTCTCAACACTGATCTTAGAACACTATTAACACACTCCCACCTCCAGCCCCCGTATATAGATTAACTGCCTCCTATCACTGATACATCATGAATTATGGCTATACTTTATTAAAGGTGCAAATCGGCCTGTAAATCATAATAATAGAATAAAATTTAATGTAATACTCTTTCAGTGCTCAATAAAGCCTGTGAATACATCAAATTATAATAATTCTTTAGGAACTTTCTTTAATTTTACTCTCAGCAGTGCTGATCAGTGTGAAATCTCAATTCCTCTAGAAATAACTGAAAATTCAATTTAAGACATGGAATGTTGCTAGATCAAACCAAGCAGAGGTTATAATATTTATACTGAACATGGAGAAAAATCAATCAGAAAAGATGTAATGCTTCTACATAGAGATACAAATCTCTAAGAACATCAAAGGAAAGTTAGATGATGAATTAGTTTGATTAAAGTAACAGGAAAAGTTTGAGTAGGAAGATACCAATGAAAATGATAGATAAGCTGCTATCATGCTCACTGGCAAACATGATTCAAGAACACTGATGCTGAACAAAGTGAAACAAATAAAATGCTCTCAATCAGAGGCAGACTCTCCCTCATTTGCAATGAAAGTGCCCCTGAATGAATCTATCTTTGAAAGCCAAATGTCAAAAGTGTAAAAATAAGATTACATAGTAAACGGAGCCTTCTTCCAAGGAAGGCAATAAATAATTCTAAAAATTACTGCGACATTTGCCTCTCCTGTCTTAAGCAAATTTAGCAGATTGGGGATAAAATTTATAACATTCCTCCATCATTATGCCCTCATAGGCCATAATACTTTAAGTATCTGGTGTAAAATGAGGAATGGTAAGTTTCTTGCTCCACTGGACAACATATTTTGCTTGTAGCCTTTCTGTTCCATATAATCGGAACCTCAAGGAGAGGGTCCCTATGTTCCTTTTTACCTACAAATCCTGAGAAAATGGGAAGAGAAAACATAGTGATGGGGAGATTCATTTGGGGGAGGGTGGAGTAGGCAGAGCTCTGTAAGCATTTTGAAAATAAAGGGAAAGTAAGATTGCAGGCCAGTTTGGGGTTGCACTGGTGAAAAGTTAGCAGGTCCAGACTACTCTTAACTCCATTATATAAACATTCTTCATATCTCAATATAATCTGTTTACTTTACTTTGACATGAGAACTAACACAAAAAAGCTCCAAATTACCTTTGACAACAGAGGCATGAAAGACCAAACTGAGCATAAAAATAACAGGTAATATTGATGAAAATCTATATGAAACTGTGAAGTTATACAGACCATATCAAAATTAAATATAAAATGTATTAAAGTTAAGCATCAGAATGAGATGCAGGGAATGTATCATATGCATTTTAGAAAAAAAAAAATGATCATGACATACTTTGTCAGAAAATAAATAGCAAACTGAAGAAATGTAGTAAAGTCATTTCATCATATGAGTATTAAATTATTAAAAAACAAAAGTAGGATTTTCTGTGGGGATGCAGTTTTACTTAATGATTGCAAAGGTGATGAGGGATGGGTGTTGCTGGAAGAGGGCAAAGAGGACATAAAAGCTGATGGGAAATTTTAATTTAATTAAAAAAAAGAAATTAAAATGAATTCATTTTGTTTTATTGATGATTAACTACTAAATAAATTAAAAACGAGAAAAAGGAAAAACTCTGAACAGATTAAATGTAAATGACTACCAAAATGTCCCTACTTTAATGCCATATATGTTTAACTCTATGAAAGGCTCTTGTGCACATATATGGCTAACGTCTCTTCCAAAACACTTAATTATTAACCTAATACAGGTGAGTCACTACAAACTAATAGGGAAATAAAGGCTATTGACTTGATGTTAGACAGAAATGCCACAGTTATAAGAAAAAATGAAAGAGCTAGTGGTGAAAACAGATAATCAGAGATAAACCAAGTTATGATATTGAATAATGAATATTTGTGCTTATATCAACAATTACATTCTGTTTCAATAATCTCTTATTATATGTGTGTGTGTTAATATGTTTAGCTACCTATCTGTAATTATACCTATACTAACATTTTAAACTTTGCATTTAAAAGAATTAAATAAGCATACCCTCACATCAAGATCTCAGTTTCTTATAACATTTTCCAATATAAAAAAAAAAATTCAGGAGCCATGGAAAAAAGTGACTGATTTTAGAGCTGGGATCTCAGTGCCAGAAAGTAAGAAAGTTTAAAATAAAAAAAAGGATGGTGGCATGTAAAAGTGACACAGGACCCAACATGAAATAACTCCGAATGAACAAATTTGCAACAATTTGAGAAACAAAATAAAAAATATAGTATTGAATTCTAACCCCATGTTTAAAATTAGTATTCATGAATTTATACTGATATAAATAAATCATTAATTAATAAAGCAAAGTAGAAAAATTTCCAATGCAGAAGAATTATACTCCATGAAAGTGGGTATAACTCGAAGCTTTGATATGGGCCGAGCATCATGATTTCCTTGTAAAGAGAGCAGGATGTAAAGGAGGAGAGTAACTTTAGAGAAACCTGACAAACACTATCTCAGCAAAGTGGTCAAGGTTAACATCAGCAATTGTAAAACAGGTCAAAATGGCACATGTCCTTGATATGATGTCAGCAGAATGGCATGTGGCCTCTGTGATCTTCCTCTGCATAAGCCATAACCACAGTATTAGTATGAGAAAAGCATCAGATCAATTTCAATTGAGGGTATTCTACAAAATACCTGACCAGTATTCCTGAAAACTGTCAAAGTCATCAAAAACAAAGAAATTTGAGAAACTATCACAAGAAAGACAAACAAATCTAAGGAAATACGATTACTAAAAGTAATGTGATATCCTACTTTGATTTCTGTAGTGCATAAAGATATCAAGGGAAAAAACTGAGAAAATATGAACGAAAGGTTGACTTTTGGTAATAACCACGTATCACTATTGGTTCATTAATTGTGACTGATTAATAAATAAATGTACCACAGTAATGTTAACATTGGAAGAACAAAGTATGGCATATACAAGAATTTTCTGTAAAATTTTTGCAATATTTTTGTAGATCTAAAACTATTCTAAAAACATAAAGTTTATTAAATGTTTAAATAATACATGAAATAAAAAAACAAGATAAAAATGGTTAAAATGAATGAAATAAATTCATTTTATATTCTACTGATGAAGTGTAAGAGCCATATTCTGTCAAATGTGTGCAGAACTTATTATGATAGAACATACACAATGTCAGTTAGAGACTCTATGAAGAAAGTAACATCAAGTAATGACTACTACACTAGATAAGGCTTTTGATTTATAGGCAATGGAGTATCAACTCAGGATGCCTTAAACAAAATGTTGAATTAATTGGACAACATAGCCAAACCACAGCAAGAACAGTGATGAAGATAGCCTTAGGAATTACTATAATCAGTGATTCTAGTACCATCGACACTCAGTCTCTCATCTCTGCTATTTTCAAGATATCTATCTCAGTATTTTAGTTAATCACTCCCTGTGACTGTCGGAATCCTCATGTACAGCTACAGATTTCCAGCAAAAAACAAAGAGGACTCTTTCCTGATGGGCTTAGTTGAAAGATCATAGGCAAGATCACTGGTTGGCAAGTTTTGGGTCATATTTCTAACACAATCACTCAGTGTCCAGAGTGGTGATGTGACTACACATCATCCTGTTGCTACACCAAGGGAAGTAAAGACATATAAGAGAAGGCAGCTGCTATTCAGACAACACACTGCCATCGAAAGAGAAGGATATGGAGGGACAACTTTCCAAGGGAAGGAGGTGATGGCACAGAAATTGGCTACAGCTGCGGCCAAACTTTTGAACCAGATAGTCAACATGTCACATTTATGTTCTAAAATTTATATAATTTATTATATTAATCACTTTTCCCAGATGTCAGTAAGTTTAGAGTGAAATCTGAAAATTATACTTATTTATTTTCTTTTATTATATTATATTTTATTTATGTTTTTGGTTTGTAATTGCTTATTAGCCAGTGTCTTCTTGGTCTATACACATTCAGATCTGTCACATTTTCTTTTTAAACCAGATCTTGTATGTGTTTATTTTTTAAAGCTATATTAAATGTTGCTTTTTTTAAGGATTAGAAAATCTATCAGTTTGGACATCTGAAGCAGATACCAAGACAGGATTAGAAATACTAACATATCACTGGGGTATAGGGGGAATGGCTGTGAAGGAGAGAGGAGGAAGGAGGTATTGGTAGAGTTTGCAGACTGCAATACAGGGCTGGCCTGTGACAGGACAGGGCAAGGGGAGAGGACTATGCAGTTGCAGAATCTCAGCACAGTTTTAAGAAAGTTTTCTGCCAGAACAATGGATATTTCACAACCAGTGTCACCTATTAGAGCAATCTAGTGGACTATAAGAATGGAGCAGCACTCTCACCTGGGAACATGCCCAGGTATTGACTGTGAGCCTTGCAGGACATTTGGTCTTGTTCAAAATGTCCACAAAAACATTTGGTCCATAGTTAATATAAATCTCACACTTCAAAAAGATTCTAACTCTGACCCATCTACCTAACCCATATGCCATTACTAGCTAGGCTACCAAGACAAGTAGAGTTATCATTGGCAATATTGCCACAATATATTTATTGGACCAATAAAACACAATAGTATTTTAATGTATTAACCCTGTAAACCCAAAGTAGAAGTAAATGCTATGGACTATTTATTTGGACCAAGGAATGTTCTTTTTAAATGTGGATATTTTGGACAAGACCAAATTTTAAGGACCTTTTGGCATAGACCAAATGTCTGGTAACCACTGGAAGTAATCTGGGGAAGTCAGATCTCAGCAGAAATGGGGTACTGGATCCCCAAAGGTAACAGCTAGTATTGTCAATCAACCATACCCCATCACTCATGGAATCTGAGTGGCACAATTTTATGGCTATCTCCTGGGGAGAAAAATTGTAAATAAAATATAGACTCCCCCAAATTCAACAACAATACAACTAAAAGAGCACCAAGCAAAGGGCAAAGATGAATACCAATGTGTGGCTTCCGAGGGCAAAGCAAAGGCAGGGGAAGCAGCATTCAAAGGGGCAGAACTGGAGTCTAAGTGGGACTGGGCACCAGCCTTACCAACAGGTGGCAAATGACCAGGCTTGTGTTTTGGCTGTGTAGAGGGGTTCCCTGCACCTGGAGACCTCAAAGGAAGCTGGGATCGAGAGTATCCCTCCTCTCTGGTGTGGAGGTGACCCTCTCCCCTTTTCTTAGCAACTGAGCAGTGAATCAGAAAGAGTCCCTGGGTGGTTTTCTCTTATCACCTGTGATCTCTTTAAACTTTAAATCCATGAGACTAAGACAAATAAAAGGAAGTATATCACCCCCACAATAACAAATTCCAATTGAGAGCTTGATAAAAAGCAAGCTTTAGTGAGATTCTGAGTGAGCTCTGAGAACAGAATATAGATATTTTAATATAAGTACAGTAGTGCTTATGTTTGTAGCTGATAATGCCCTGTGCCCTCCTGGAGAAGGCATTTTCAACATCCCATTATCAAGAAGCTGTTTATGTGATTTTAAAATGTGAGTTCCTTAACAACATGATTGCATTTGGGAGGGTTCTCAGGAGAAACAGAACCAATAAGTTATATATAGATATGTACTGTATATACAGGAGATATATTATAGGAAATGGCTTACACAGTTATGGATCTCTAGAAATCCCACAAGCACTAGAAAACATGATACTATAATCAGCTGGACTTCCAAAGGCCTGAGAACCAGGGTTGCTGGAGTAAGTCCTGGAGTCTAGGGGCCAGAGAACCAGGAGCTCCAGTCTCTGAGGGCAAGAGAAGATAGCTGTCCCAGCTCAAGGAAAAAAAAGTTTACCCTCTTACACCTTTATATTCTATTAGCCCGCCAGCAGGTTGGATGATGCCCACTCCCACTGGTAAGGGAGGATCTCCTTACTCAGTCTCTGAATCAAATGCTAGTTTCTTCCAGAGATACCCTCACAGACATACCTGGAAATTACGTTTTACCAGCTGTCTGGGCATCCCTTAGTCCCCTCAAGTTGACACATAAAATTAGTTAATGTTCTATTATGATTTGCCTGTAGGTTTGCCCAGCCAGGTGTGGCTCAGAGGTTGAGCATCAACCTAGGATCCAGGAGATCAGGGTTCGATTCCCGGTCCCAGCACATGCTGGGGTTGCAGATTCAGTCTCCAGTTGGGGGCATGTAGGAGGCAGCCGATCAATGGCGACCCTCTCATCATTGATGTTTCTCTCTCTCTCTCTCCCTTTCCCTTCCTCTCTCTGGAGTCAATAAAGATATATTAAAAAAATAATAATAATATAAATGAGCAGATTAATCATCTCAGGAAGGACTGAGTGCTGATTATTGGGGCCTGGACTTTACAGAACAAAGAATGATAGTGGGGGGGCAGTGTGTGCCTTGCAGGCATGTTGTTAGCATCATAATAAAAAATAATATTCTGGTCTTTCATTCCAGTTCTGCAAATCAGTTTTTCTGGCTCTGTGTTTTTCAAGGAGGAGGGCAAATGAAGGAGAGTGGTAGTGGGGGGTGGTTGATTTCCTTCTGTACCTGAATAAACGATGATAGCATCAGAGCCATTTCAGAATGAACAAAAAAATATACAGTACAGACAGCAGGTGGTATCACATGTGTCGAATTAACTTTGTCCAAATAAATCTTTCTGTACAATCCCCAGCTGTGTAGGAAAGTAGAAAGCTATGAGAGTCTCCCCATGATGACATTTAAAAGGAAGATGCTATTGGTGGTGTCTTGAGATAAGGCAGTAAGTTTATATTTGAGTATTAGGAAACTCTTCCTTTTTCTCTCTCTCCTTTATTTCTGCCACTGCATCTGCTGTGATTTCTTTTTTCTTTATTATTAAAATTCAATCCTAGTAGTTATAGCATAATCAGGATCAATGATGGAGTATTTCCTCCTTTTTCTGCCTTCCTTGCTATTATTTCTTAGAATGGAATAGGAGCAGAGATATTTTTAGAAAATAAAATGTTAAGAATTGCTGAGTTGGGAAGGACATTAAAGTTTAGATACATAAACTCTCTGTGCAATATACTCAGAGGGGTTTTGGAAATTGCCCAAAGTGGCAGCTATTGGGAGCCAGGGTAAGATCTATTATCTCAAGATTTCCTGCCCAGTGGCTCCATTCTGAGTTCCCCTGATAAGCCTGTTTATATAGACAATTATTAGGGAAAACATTCTCCAATAAGGGTTATCTAGTTTCTGACAAATTAACTTTAGTCCTTGCTCACATATAAATGGAATTATCTCAATGACTTAGCATTTATAATTTACACAAAAACAATTGCTTGGAGTGTCTAAATCCAAAGAACATGGCAGGAAATGGTGAGCTATGTTTGGGACTGAGGGAGAAATATGTAGAAATGTATGTATATGGTGGGTATAAGATTGATTTTAAGAGGTGAGGCTTTTCCAGGATAGCTCTGCAGTCATGCAAAATAGGTGGTTGCCAATTTGACCCTAGTCTAAAGGCATCACAATTAGGAAGGAAAAACCATCTGAAATAAGAATGGGTTTCCCTAAAGTAGAAAAATCAGTTTAGTCCGATATCACTAAATATCACTAAAATGTGACAAGAAAGCCAATTTAGTACAGTTGAGAAGTTGAAAAAAAATGAATATCAGTTCTAGAAAACAGCATAGAATTGTAATCCAATATAAGACATACCTTTTATTCCAAAAATGCCTAATCCAATAAATTACATTAAAATGCTTACTTACAGAATATCAAGGTGACAGTCAGATATATTTTAGAATTCATTACTTATGTGGGAGAAAGCAATGCTATCATCAAGTGCTCTCTTTGCACACACAAAGCACTCTGTAGATTTGTTCAAATGAATTATATTGAACCAATGAATGATGTGAATTAAAGGAAGAATACTTTGTTAGTAATAACTAAAACATTTTGAGGTAGTTTCTTTGACCAACACAATGATCTAGTACTGTACTGTGTTAACTACAAGTTTTCTTTTTACCTTAAGAAATGAAAAACAAAGCAACCATCTGTACAAAAACAAACTTCCAGTCTTCGCAAGAATATCATTGTACCCATTAAGGAGTCCAAATTAATTATTCCTCGCTGAGAATGAAAAAGAGGAATATAATTCAGAAAAGCTGCTAGGTTTTCAGCAGACAAAATACACATGCATAGGAGTACACACACGCACACGCAGTTACAGTAAGAATTAGTGAAATTCAAAGAAAACCAATAAAATGCACCTAAGCCATGAAAATTAAAAAAAATTTAAAAATGAAGAATTAGTAAATTTGAGGTATGATTCTAGTTGTCTATTATTTGCCTCTAAAACTTTTATAGGGACTTAATCATGAACTGTAATAATATAAAAGCTTTCCCCTTGTACAACAAATCTCAGTGCTATTGAAGTAATTATAATATTTTGAGTGTACACGTTTTTAATTCTGTTGTGTGGGAAAATTTGCTAAAATGTCCTTACTAGGAAATTAAATAGATATAGTTGTTTTTTTAAAAATCCATCTTCTACTCCCCAGTCCCCAGATCTTCTTTTTGTTTCACTCATAGAGATAAAAGAGAAAATTACACTTAAAAATTAATCAAAGGGTCTAAATTATACAAATTTAGTGCAATATGGCAGATTTTAAAGTTTTTAATTGAGGATAATATGATTTAAATCATGTGAAAGAGAAAGATGTTAATTCATGATATTTTATATTATGCTTATATATAAACAGAAATGTTGGTATAGGTCAAGATGTTTGCTTTTTAAATTTAAATGACAGAGATAAGAAAACAGCAGAAAGAGCAGGCTTTTTCACTTTGACACTTCACATGGCATTTGCAAGTGTGACCGATCATAATGTGATAAAATGTCTTCCTTCTGTCAGTCTCTATGTGAGAAGTACAATTGGAAATGGTGTGAAAATTTTCTCCCATGTTATTTATGTTTCTGTTCAAAATCAGAGAACAACAGGACAACATTTTCTATGCATGAAAATGTGTTGAAAGAAAAACAGAAATGCAGTCCAGGAGAACTGGTATTATTAGCAGTGTCATGTTCCACAGAACAAACACATGGTTAAGAGATTAAGTCTACCATCAGATGGCCTGGATTCCAACCACAGCCTCACCACGTTCTAACTGTGCCACCTCCAGCACGTTATTTACCTTTTTAAAGCTCTGTTTTATGATGTATAAAAATGAGATAATAATTGGGTCTTAGAAATTTGTTATAGACATAAATTATGTAATAGGCTTAGCACTGACTTGGCATATATTAATGAATTAATATTAATTCTAACTTGCTCTCATAAAAATTAGAAGAAAGAACATTTATTTGCAATTTAATTTAGCAATGTTCATCGCTAGCTATGGCTATTATTTAAATGAACTTTTACTTAATGCTCATATGAATAATGCTTGATAATGGTGCTATCCAATAGTTAGTTCTTGCAGAAGATGATTATTAATCATCAGTACACTCAAGTTCCCTTTAAGAAAGAGTCAGGCACCTTTGGAAATCTAATGCAATTTTACACACAACATTGGAAAATATTGAAATTTGAGTAGCAAAATCATTCTTTCTCATTAATAATTTTGTTTATATGTAAAACTATTTCCTAACTTTAAGGCCCAGTGTCAGGTTTGTGTGTCATGCTATCTATTTAATATCTAAAAAATACTAAGTTATATTTTTAAAAGAGGGAAAGGGAAGCCTAGAAAAATGTCCTACTTTTTAGGAGTTTACTTCTTAATATATGAATACGCTAATTTATTGAAATAGGTGAGTTACAAGAAACAGAAAAAAGAAAAAAAAAACAGTTAATAAGGTGAGTAATTCAGATGTCATTAAAATTGTATATATTTAAATACAGTACTTGAGGTCAACCTAAAAATATATTGATCATTTTTGTTTTAGACACAATTATCTCTACATAGAGACCTTAACAAGTCAAACTCTATGATTGGAACCCAAATGCCATTATACACCAATCAGGGCTTTGTAGTTCTGTCATGATTCGTATTATATTAAGATAAATTTTTTTGCATTAGGACTAACGTATTTCACAAAAACCACCACTATGTGTTGGGTCTTATGAGGTGCTTGCTGCACAAAGGCAGATTTCATACGGATTTAAACATTCATAGAACAGATGTTCTGTGGCTTATACTCCACACTCCTAGACTACTCAGTGCTATTTGTTTTGTCTAGCTGTTCAGAAATTTATAATCATTTTTATAATTTTCACAAAGGTCATAAGGAACTTTCAGCATTAGCAAATACATAGTTACGGGTGCTCAGCAGTATTAAAATGCCTTTGACTATATAGTAATAGAATGTTCAGATGACTGAGTAGTTTATTTAAAAATCTTTGAAAGTATAAAGCATAACGTGATTACAAGTTTGGCTATGTTGATGTTTAGTTAATTAGAAAGCACTCAGTCAAAAGACAAGTAAATTAGATTTCTCTAAATTCAAAGGTAAAAATAAATATAAGAAAAATGCATATCATATGTAGAAATATTTCCTAATTAAATTGCTTCTTGACTACCCCAAATATCAAAACCATGCTAAGGTTGCTTAAAAAAGAAAGAAAAAAAATAGATTTCTCCAACTCTTAAAATACATAAAAGCAAGTTTTTATTTTAAAAATGTGTGCAGAAGAAAATATTTAACAGAAATATGAAAAATTGCATAATGTAAATAGTCAGTAACTAAGAGTACTTCCTGCCTGGCCAGTGTGACTCAGTGGTTGAGCATCAACGTATGATCCAGGAGATCGAGGTTTGATTCTGGGTCAGGGCACATGCCCAGGTTTCAGGCTTGATCCCCAGCAAGGGGCTTGCAGGAGGCAGCTGATCAATGACTCTGTCATCATTGATGTTTCTATCTCTCTCTCTCTCTCCTTTCCTCTCTCTGAAATCAATAAAGAGACATATTTAAAAGAATACGTCTTGAAATTTCCTTTAGTATCTAGAATACTACGCTTCCCAAATAATCCATTGTATCTCCATGTTATTATTTTTCTTTTACAAACTCTTAAAGCTAATGGTATAATTTAAGCCTTTAGATAATTCAAGAAATCAAAAAGTAATTGCATAGATTAGAAAGAGGTATAGATATAGATGATATAGCTATAGATAATATATAGATGATGATATAGATATAGATGATATAGATATACAGTTGATATAGATATATAGATATAGATTATATAGATTATATAGATATAGATATATATCAATATAGATATAGATATATATCAATATAGATATAGATGATATAGATATAGATATAGATAGATATATAGATATAGATATAGATATAGATATAGATATAGATATAGATATAGATATAGATATAGATATATAGATATAGATATAGATATAGATATAGATATAGATATAGATATAGATGATATAGATATAGATATAGATGATATAGATATAGATGATATAGATATAGATACAGATATAGATATAGATATAGATATATAGATATAGATAGGTATAGGTATAGATATAGGTAGATGTGGATGTGGATGTGGATATGGATATAGATATAGACATAGGTAGATATAGATATATTTATAGGGCACAGGAGATTGCTTTGCTGTCCCTAGATAAATATGGAAGAGTAAAACTATAGTACACTCTAGAGAGAGTTGTCAGTTTAATTCTGGGTAAAAATATTTAGTCTCTTAAGTAATACACATTTTTATTTAGCTTGTTTATTTTTATGTGTGTCACATATATTCTTAATTATAGGCTTTTTGTGTTAATCTCTTCTGTGTTTGATACATTGTGAAAACAAATATAATTAATACTTTAAATGCTATCTCTCAGACTTTGCATTATTTGTTTTTGCTAGAATTGTTAGAAAATAATACTCATTGTCACTTCTCTTCTTATACTTTAATAAAGTTTAAAAACAGTTACCCAAAAGTGACAGATACAAAAGTCTATGGCTGCACCAACCTAAAGTAGAGGATGATGGACTAAAATGTCCCTGGAAGATTCTCCTTGGACATAAAAGTAAACCCAGAGTGAACTCTGATGACTGTATAAATGTCTTGTCAATCTTGGCATGAAGACAGGAACTGATGCTATATGTTGAAATGTCATCTTAATAATATTAATTCTTCCAATCATGAACATAGTATATATTTCCATTTATTTGGGTCTTCATTTTTTTTATCAGTGTTCTATGGTTTTCAGTGCACAGATCTTTCACTTTCTTGGTTAAATGTATTTCTAAGTGTGTGTTTTTTTTGTTTTTTTTTATGCAATTGTAAATGAGAAACAAAACTGAATTTTGTATGTGATTTTGTAACCTAAAACTTGACTGAAATAATTTATTAGTTCTAACAATAAATTTTGGTGGAGTCTTTAAGGTTTTCTTTATATAAGCTCATGCAATCTGCTAATAGAGACAATTTTTCCAATTCGGATGCCTTTTATTTCTCATCTTGTCCAATTGTTCTGCTTATGACTTCCAGTAGATGTTGAATAAGAGCAATGATAGTGGGAACCCTTGTTTTGTTTCTTAAGAGAAAAATTTAAAAAACTTTCAGCTTTTCATCATTGAAGATGATGTTTGCTCTGGGTTTACCATGTACAACATTTATTATGTTGAAGTATATCTTCTTAATACTTAGCTTGTTCAGAGTTTTTATTATGATAAGTTGTTGAATTTTGTCAAATGCTTCATCTGATGACCACATGATTTTACTTCATTCTACTGAATTTTTCAGTATCGTTATTTTATTCTTCATTACTATGATTTCTGTTTGATTTTTAAAAATATTTTCTATCTCTCTGTTGAAAGTCTTACTTTGTTCATGCAATCACTGCTCTCCTAACCTCAGTGAGCATCCTTATGACTATTACTTTGAACTCTTCATCGGATAAATCACCTATTTCCATTTTGATGATATTGGTTTCTGGAGATTTGTCTTGTTTGGAACATATTCCCTTATTTCTTCATTCCCTTGACGCTGTTGATTTCTGTGCATAGTAAAACAGCCTTCTCGCCCAGTATTGACAGACTGCTCCCACGCAGGAAGTGAACTGCATAAATCAGCCTGGCCCAAGCTCCTGTTTGCCTCTCAAACCTTTGTGACCATCCAAAATACTGTTTTTGTTCTTATGGCTCCTCGTAGTTGGTGCTGTGCCCAAGACCTGTCAGAGTTCCAAAGGGGAGGACCACAGTCAACACCCAGACACAGCCTGACTAAAGCTGGGCCCTCAAGCAGCAGCTTATGAGGTGTGCGGGCCAACCCCTTTCAGGCAGTAACTGGGAGGGGGATGTTTTGCTGTTCCCTTTGCACTGAGTCCAGGTGCATAGCTACAGGGGTTTCTCCTGTGTCCTTTAAAACGCTGTCTGGCTGTTTCCTATAGTCCTGTGAGGCTCGTAAATGCTATTAGAGCTAGCTGATATGAGCGCCTTTCCCTCCGGTGGCAACCTTTAAAGCTTAGGCTCCAAATGTGTGGATAAGTATCTTTTGAAGAGATACTGACAACACATTTGCATTGTTGCAGCAAGAAAACAAAGGCAGTGCTCACGGGCTTTTTCCAGCTCTGGAAGGATCACACAATCAGCTCCTAGAGGTGCGTTCTTTAGAAGCCAAATCTCAGGCACCGGCTTGAGAAGCATGCAGTTAAACACCTTCCACAGAAAGATCAAGACTGGCATTTCTGCCTCCCCCTTTTTTTGCTCCACAGTGTGAATCAGAGGGGGGGGGGAAGGCCTATCTAAAACATAAGGGGGGGGGAAGGCTTATCTAAAACATATAGGCATAGATAGGAAAGAGTAAAATTTTAAAAAAAGGTATTAAAATAAACCAGTTAAAATGAGACAACAAAAATATATTCCTATCTGACCAAGTAGAATCCAAGGCCAATAAATAAGCAGTAAAAATCAGACATTTTATGAGGATAACAGCCATGCACAGGGAGGGAAAACAATCATTGAATGTTACATGCCAAATAAATACTGTAACAACGTTTGCTCCCACAAAGTGTAAAAACTCATAGAAACATAAAAAATTAAAGTACAATATTAATAGAAATATTTTACTTCATTTTGGATTTGAAAGATTAGTTTACTATATGTAAATATAGAAAACTATGTGTATGTGTGTATATATGAATATGCATATACATATGTATATATTTTTGACAAAAACAAAACAAATAAATTTTAAAAATACACTATGTCTGTTGAAAAGAAATATTACACATTTTAAAAACATAGTCTATCAAAAGGAGATATTCGTTACTTTGAAAGTTTCATAAAAATAATACTAAATGATCACTATATCAAAGATTAAATAAAACCCAATACTGAAACTTACCCAAAAGTTACTTAAAAGTAGAGCACTTTATATGACAGTGAGGTTTTTTTTGGTTTTTTGTGGGTTTTTTTTAATATATCTTTTTTGATTTCAGAGAGAGGAAGGGAGAGGGAGAGAGAGAGGCAGAAACATCAATGATGAGAGAGTCATTGATTGGTTGCAGCCCTCAACCCGGGCATGTGCCCCGACTGGAACCGAACCCTGACCTCCTGGATCCTAGGTCGATGCTCAACCGCTGAGCCATGCCCGGCTGGGCAGACAGTGAGTTCTTTAAATAGTGAAGAAAATCAACCAAAAAACACTAATAATAGAATTAGGGAATTTCTAATTGAAAAATTAGTGAAATGTAAAAAAAAAAAAAAAATTAAATGTAGTACTGAAGAGGAATAAAGCTAAACCTGATTCTTGGAACAGATCAATAATACAGATAAAAATGTATGAAGAGCTACAACATAAATAAAACATAAAAAATAGAATTGGTAAAGAAGATATGAGATACAAGATACTGAAGTGATAATAAAACAGGTTTCAAAGTGAATTAGCTATAACTCTGTCAGTCTATTTGAAATCTAGTGACAATCAGTGATCTTCTAGCAAGATATGATATATCCAATTGAGAAATAATCATGAAAAAAGAATAATAATTAAATAATTATTTTAAAACTTCCCAAACTTGAATGATAAAGTAATTGCTTCCTTTGGATAGCAGATAATTTCTGCTCCTTTATGATAGTCTAGGTAATGAAAAAATATTAATCATTTGTAATTATTTTGTGAGCCTAATATTAATTAAAATAATTTTAATTACAAATAAAAGCATAAATGCACATACATATGTTATATATGAAATATTAATAATTGAATTGCATAGAAAATGAAAAGTTAGAATATTATTTCTTAGACTATATTATTACTTAGGATATTATTTCTTTTTTTTTTAATCCTCCCCAAGGATATTTTTTCCATTGCTTTTCAGAGAGAGTGGAAGGGAGAGAGAGAGAGAGAGAGAGACATTGATGTGAGAGACACATTGACTGGTTGCCTCCCGTCCGAGCCCTGACCAGGGCCAGGATTGAGCCTGCAACTGAGGTATGTGCCCTTTGGCAGGAATCCAACCCGGGACTCTTCAGTCCACGGCCAGATGCTCTAACCACTGAGCCAAACTGGCTAGGGCTAGGATATTATTTCTAAACAAAATCAAAATAGAAAGAAACCACTTAATTGTCATTAGGCTTACTTGACGATAATAACAAACATTGAACAAAACTGGATATTCTGAGCCATTTCTCCATTAAAACAAAATGAGAGTCAGAGGTGCACCATAATCTGTATTACATTTTTTTAAAAAAAATTTTCAGGGTTAATGTAATAAGACAAATTTTTTAAAAAGCACGGCCAGGATAAATATTGAAAAGAAGAGGGAAAATATTGTTATGTAAAAAATAATTTTGAATATTTAAACCTATAAGAAATAATGAAAATACCACAAATATAAAGAGAATCTGAGAACGTTGTATAGAAGATCAATATCTAGTAGTTTCCCTATGCTAACAACAAATATTACGTTTTCTGTATGTTATGAATAGAAATTCATCTAGTTCACAGTAGTAACTGAAAATGTTTAAAAATTAAATGAGACCAATATGAACAAAAGTCTGTTTCCTTACATAAAATGGAACCTGAAAGAGTAGGGAGATACACCAAGGCTACTAGATAAAGACATTTACATGTCAACCTTTCAATAATTAACATGGACTTTAAATGTAATTCCAATCAATAACAAAATGGACATTTTTCTTAAAAAACTGAATAAAATTATTTTCAAGTTATTATAAAATAGAAAATGTATGATAGAGGTGTACTTGACTCACAAGTATCTAAACATTTTTATATGTTTTTACAGATAACGCAGTTGGTACTGCACACAAAGAGACAGTGGAACAGAACACAGTTCTAGATCCAAGTTGTATGCAAACTAAATGCATGGCATGAAAGAAAGAAAAAAAGGGTACTTAACTCAATGAGAAAAAGATGATCAACTTAAGTGGTTCAGGCAAAACTGTCTCCTCATCTGAAGAAAAACCCAACTAAATTTTTACTTTACTATATATATAAAAAATAGATAAGGCTTTAAACGTAAATATTAAACACTGAAAAATTTAGACAATTAGAAGTATATTTAATGGTGTTGGGATACATTTACCTCTATAAACAAGAAACCCTGACAGAAAAGATGCGTATATGAACCACATGAAAATTAAACATTTTTATGTGGCAAAATAAGTCATAATTAAATTCAAAACAGAAAATGGAACAATAATCACAGCCCATTATATACATCTATAATGAGCTAATAACACTAAAAATCGAAGTATTCTTTTTAATATATTTGTATTGATTTTTTAGAGAGAGAAGAAGAGAAAGGAGATAGAAACATCAATGAGGAGGACATCGATTGGCTGCCTCCTGCACCCCTCTCCAGGGTGGAGCCCACATCCCAGGCATGTGCCCTGACTAGGAATGGAACCAGGACCTCTCCGTGCATGGGCTGATACTCAACCACTGAGCCATGCCAGCTGGGCATGATATTAGTAAACATTAATACAAAAAACACAAACAACTCAATAAACAGTTTTTTATTTTAAATGCATATGTACAATTTACAGAACACAAATATCCACCCCACCTTATGAAATAAGGAAAAATGTCTAATTTCTCTAAAAGTTACAATATGCTTATTATAATACACAAAACAGTATAGTTTGTCTTCCATTCATAAAAATGCAAACATTTTAAAGAGTAATAATATCCATTTTTATTATGGACCCTCCATATTGTTTTCCACAGTGGCTGCACCAGTTTGCATTACCACAATCAGTGCAGGAAGGTTCCCTTTTCTCTACATTCTTATCAACACTTGCTATTTGTTGCTTTATCAATGGTAGCCATTCTGACATGTGTGAGATGATTATCTAATTGTGGTTTTAATTTGCATCTCTCTGGTAATTAGTTATATGACATTAAACGTCTTTTCATGTTAATTCACGATCAGTATGTTCTCTTTGGAGAAGTGTCTATTCAGGTCCTCTGCCCATTTTTTAAACTGGATTGCTTGGGGTTTTTTTGGTGTTGAGTTTTATGGGTTCTCTATAAATTTGGGACATTAACCCCTTATTGGATTTATCATTGGCAAATATCTTCTCCCATTGAGTAGTTTGTCTTTTCATTTTGTTGATGGCTTCCTTTGCTGTGCAAAATCTTTTTAGTTTGATGTAGTTTGTTTATTTTTATTTTTATTTTTATTTTTATTTTCCCTGCTGAAAGAGATATGTCAGGAAAAAAATATTGCTAAGAGAAATGTCAGAGATTCAATTGCCTATGTTTTCTTCTAAGAGATTTACGGTTTTGAGTCATACATTTAAGTATTTAATCCAATTTGAGATTTTTCTTGTATGTGGTGTAAGAAGGTGGTCTTGTTTCCTTTTTAACATTTTTAATTTTTTTTTATTTCTTGATTTTGAGAAAGAGAGAAAGGAAGAGAGAGAGAAAGAGAGCCAAGCACTGATTTATTTTTCCATCCACCCATGCATTCATTCATTGCTTCCTGAATGTGCCCTGACTGGGGATCAAGCCAGCAACCTTGGCACATCATGACTATACTCCAACCAAGTGAGCTACTGGGCCAGGGCTGAAGGTGGTCTAGTTTTATTTTTTTTCATGTATGTGTACAATTTTCTCAACACCGTTTATTGAATAGACTGTTTTTACCCCATTATATATTTTGTCTCCTTTGTCATATAGTAACTAGCCACATAGGCATGGATTTATTTCTAGGCTCTCTTCTGTTCCATTGATCTAGGTGTCTGTTTTTATGTCAGTACCATGCTGTTTTGATTACTATAGCCTTGAAGGATAGTTTGATATGTAGCATGATACTTCCAGTTTTATTCTTTTTTCTTAAGATTGTTGGGCTATTCAGGATATTTTGTGGTTCCTTATAAACTTTTGGATTATTCATTCTAGTTTTGAAAAAAATGCAATTGGTATTTTGATAGGAATTTCATTATGTCTGTAGATTGCTTTGGGCAGTATGGACATTTTAATAATGTTAACTCTTCCTACCTAAGAACATGGTGTATTCTTCCATTTATTAGTATCTTCTTCAATTTCTTTCTTCAGTGACATAATTTTCTGACTACAGGTCTTCTAGCTCCCTTGTTAAATTTACTCCAAGGTATTTCATTTTTTGATGCAATTGTAAATGGAATTGTTTTCTTAGTTTCCCTTTCTGATAGTTTTTTATTGGTGTATAAAATCACAACCTGTTTCTGTGTATTTATTTTGTATCTTGCTACTTTCGTGAATTCATTTATCAGTTCTAGTATTTGGAATTATTAGGGTTCTCTATGTATAGTATCATGTCATCTGCAAATAATGACAGCTTTATATCTTCCTTTCCAATTTGGATGCCTTTTATTTCTTCTTCTTGCCTGATTGCTGTGACTAGGACTTCCAGAACTATAATGAATAAGAGGGATGAAAGTGGACATCCCAGTCTTGTTCCTGATCTTAAAGGAAACACTTTTAGTTTTTCCTCATTGAGTATGATGGTAGCTATTGGCATGGCCTCTATTAAGTCCAACAGGGATTTTAAGTAAGTCAAACACTTTATCTGAAGTTATCTTTTCTCATCTATGATTAGAATAATGAGTAACTTATATGTTTAACATTAAATGAGAACATGAAATATAATGGAATGGTACTGGTTGTGTTTCTGTACCTCCTTATTAAAGTTGTTTTATTGAAATTGGGAACATGTTTTATTCATATTCACATTTATCACACTGTTTATAGTACAACTATTTATAAATACTTTAATCTCAATATTTATTTAAGTAAATGTAATAGATAATTTCATATGAACAACATAAAGCATTATTACAAAATGGTACTGTGTAAGGTAACAGTATTGATATTATCCAGAGAAAATGAAGTGAATATAAGTAAACATTTTAAAAGCATTTTGTAATATTTTTGTAATAGCTACTTGTAATCCATATACCATGATGATCTTTATCTGACATTAATTTTGTCAATCTTTGATATTTTCTAGTCAGTGATTTAACTCAGTTTGATAGTTAAATGCTCTTTTAAATATTAAATGACAAGAACTACAATAAAAGTTTTATAAAGACTTATGCACATCTTCTACAACAGTGTGAATTTTAATGTACAACTTAATTTGATAGCCAAAGCACATACATATATTTAAAAGGCCTTTATTAAACCTTGATATCCAAGATGATTAAGCGCATTTCCATTTTAACTGTTTATATTTGATTTAGAATGTAAATTATTTAAGGTGTCACTTTTGAGGTGACACTTTACCTATTAACATTTTATCTACTTTACTTTTTTCATGTTTTACAATATGTGACAGAGAATTACTTAATGAATACCTCTTTTACCTCTTATCATTACCAAACAAGATAAAACACCAAAAATCAGATAACTTCAGTTACAACTTCAGTTACAAATTGGTGGTTTGTTTGTTAGTTTTGGGGTTGCAATGAAAATAACAATTGAACAAAATTATCCTAAGATTACCTGACTATTCAAAATGAAATGGATGTTCAATTTCACAGCTGATTATTATTTTTATGTTTTATAAGAAAACAACAACTAACATCAATGTTCATTTTCATCTTGGTATATGTGGGTCACTCAGTTCATCACTCAGGTGTGGTTCCCTCTCCTCTAACCAGCTTAATCACCAGCAGTCTGAATCCACAGCCATTAACCTTTTTCCACATTTCTCTTTATTTAGTAACTTTTTCACTGTGCAACTAAAGGTTTTTCAATTTTTCCTAAGACTTGGTTATGTTTAGCTATTTTCAACCTATATTCAAATCCTTGCTTTTAAAAATGATCTCAGGTAAAGACTTTTAATTCTCATGTGGATATTTGAATGAATTTCAGAGAGAAAAAATGACAGGGTAAACTGTAGTAGAAGAGGAGCATCTTTTTTTTTTTTTTAATTAAAAGAGATGTTTAAGAATGACTTTAAATGATGCAAGAAGAGAAGCTTTAATTCTTCCTCTTAATATATCCAATGCCATTCTGTCCCATTCCCTAAAATAACCCAAGATGAATATAAATGCATCTATTGCTTATTCTACCATCTACATAAGAGAAATCTTCACACATCCAACAATTTAAGGAAAGATTTTACCACAGTTGAGGTTAAAATGGCAAAGCTGTTAATTCACTAGTTTTGATTATATTGCCTCCTTGACCTGGTTAAGGTCAAGAATGTGAAACTATTTTTCCTGTCTCTATATGGTGAGCAATCTCATTGGTAGATATTCTGCAAGTCAGTGTGGTTTACTTTCTAGTATCTTCTGATTCTAGTATCTTCCCGCCTGCATGTGAGCAAGTACGTGAGGTTGACACTACCTTGTGAACCCAGATAACATCAATTCATGGTGGGAGAATGCCTCCTTAAACACCAGTGTTATCTGTTTATTACCAGATACTGATATTTGGAAGTTATTTCTTGCCTACCAGTTGAGCTAACACATTATGCTCATGTGACAATTAGCATGTTAGACAAAGCTGGGACAATATAAAATACTGAAGACAATTGCTAGGTTTATGCATTAAATATATAGTTTGAATCTCATGGGATAATCTTCAGCAGTTTCCTATGAAGATCTGAAACTCAAGCCCAAAATATGGATGCACTTATGTTAAAAAAGCAACACAGATTTTGATTAAAAATCAATTCACTATGAGTAAATACTGAAAAAGTGCTATATTAAGTGTTATCATACAAAAATAATATGTGGAATGAGTGAAGTTTTAGTTCCATTCTCTTGTGTTCTGCTCATAGTACATCTAAAGAGTGTTTATATTATTGTCATTAATTTATGCTTGCATTGAGCAGGTCAATGCATTTTTATTGTGATCTTTTATCTAAGAGACATTGAGAAGTAAATGTGAACAAGAGAGAACAGAAGAAAATAGACAATTAAGTCATTAAACATATGGATGATGACTAGTAAGCAATCAATTGAAATAAAATTATACAGTCTGACAGATGGAAACATAGAGGTTTGGGGAGAGTTTGCTAAGAAGGTGACAATGAACCAAACAAGGCTGAGAATAAGACAGCATGAGAAAAATAGAGAAGAACACTTCAGGCTCTGAGTAAAAAGTCAGAGCTAGAATAAAACTTGACAGGTTAGAAGAATTGATCAGAGGGTAGGTATTGAGTCTAGTGTGCAGTGAGTGATCAGGAGACTAAGAGAAAGCAAAGAAGGTAGAGCCCAGATCATACTGTGCCATTTTTGCTCTGGAAGAATAAATTGAATAATTACTGAGCAAATATTCTATGTCAGGTACTATTCTAAATGCTCTATGTGAATTAATTCATTTATCCCTCACAACAATCTTTTGAGAAAGGAACTATTCCTATCTGCTTTTGACAACTGAACAACTGAAATAAGCAGTATAAGTAAATTGTTCAAAACCATGTCACTAGTAAGTCTCTGAGTCAGGATGCTATGCTAAGTGGGTTAATGCAGAGCCTTCTTTCTTAACCACTAGGAAATGCTTCCTGCAATCCATAGATTGCACAGCTTTTATTAAGGGAATAATGTGATATGTTTCAGTAGCAATAACTAGTGAATTCAAATGAACACAAGGGTGATATGAGTTGTAAGTCTTTTATCTTTAATGTTTGTTATAGTTAATGTGAGAAAACACTTGTAGAGGACAAGAATATAAGCAGGGAGATCAAAAAAGAAGCTGCTGTGTTTATTCAGATCTAGAGATGAGTTCTGCTAGCTGGAGGTCCATGTGATGTAGACAAGGAGAAGGAAGTATTTTGAGACTAGAAATGTTAGTACTTCTCAATGTGAGGGAGAGTAAGCAATTAAGACACTGACAGTTTTGGTAGAGCAATTGTATAAATAATGTTTTCATTGACTGAGCTGACTAAGACTAGAAGCATTCCAGGGTTGTAGAGGTGTTTATTTGAGCTGCCTCTGAGGCATTCAAGTTGTCAGTGGTTTATGAGAATTGTATTCACAAGTGAGTGTTTGGTAGCTGAGGGGAAAAGAAATAGCTGAAAAAAATTCATAGGGCTTAAGCTGGGGGGAAAAAACTGAAGCAGAACAACAATAACAGTATGAAAAACCTTCATACATCCACCATTCAATATGGTAGCCAGTAGCTGTTTGTGGCTATCAGAAACTTCAAAGTAGCCTACAATGACAAAGGAACTGAAATTTTTAGTTTTATTTTATTTTGATTTATTTAAATAATTAGAATAGTAACATGTGCTTCAGAGCTATTATATGAACCTATATAGATATATATGTTTCAAAAAATAGAAATTTAGATATTGCCTTAGCCTAAGGGAGACCTTCCTAAGGAATAGGGAGTAGTGTCTGAAATGATCACACATAAGCTTCCCAGATGAATTTTAAGATCTCTTCACATGCTGAGATTTGTATATTATGAGACACCCTTTAATTGTTGAAACTGAGATGGGGCTTTTGTTTGAACTGCTACCACTTTTATAATCTGTTCATTTATCTTCACATAGTCATTAACCCAATCACAATAAAATTTTTAAGCAGAAGATTTCAATGATTGGGTAATTGTTGCTGGGGTGTCTATCATGGTTATACTACACAGATTAAAATCACTGCAGCGGAGGACACTGCAGTGCCACTATAAAGCCCTCTGGAACATTGCCTCTCAGTCTATCTTCTGGTACCCGGGTTCACTCTGTGCACCAAAGAGGAGCACAGAAGAATCCATCCAAATACATGACTGCTTTGTGAACACTTATCCCAAATATTCTAAACAAGAACACAACTTCAAATTATTCATTTTGCTCAGCCAAAGTTTAAAAATGTAATCTCCAAGGAAGGTCTGTACATTATTATTTTAAATGTTTATTTAAATATATTATTTGTTGTCCATTTATTATCTGTCACTTGAGTACATTTATGTAAATTTATATTTGCCTATTTTAATTAAAAGGATGTATGTAAATGTAATTGTCTGAATGTTGAGAGTTATTTTTTTACAATCAAGTTGATCCATAGCACCTCACTGAATCTGTAGTGCAAAAACATATTACCCACATAAAAGAGGACATTTTTTAGTATAGACTCATTTTCTTAGATGTGATTAGGCTCTCAGTGGCAGAGTTGATAAATTGTCCAGAGACAACACAGATGAAAACAAAGACACATTGATTTGTCACCATATATTGCCCATGTGGACTACAGATAAAATATCTACCACATAAAAGTCCCTGCACTAGGGTCATTTCCAATCATATATATCCTAAATAACATTACCAATCTGCCCTGAAAAACCACTGCTTCTCTTCACACATTTCCTGATGTTGATAGCATCTTTCATTAACCAGATATATTGATACCATATAAATGTCTGGTCATAGGTCCATAACCTCTTAGGCTCCCTTATCATGGTATGTTCATACCTCATAGAATCTCAAGCACCCACATACATTTTAGGCATATAATCTATCAGTTTGTTCATGACAGCATCTAACCTTAATAGTGTATTCAACCTGGGCTCTTTGAGACCAATTTACAATTCAGTGGCTAGGTAAAAAATATAGAAATGACACTATATGATTCAGTCACCAAATAAATATTTTCTATTCTAGGAAGTAGTTATAATATCTAAAAAGTTAACCAAGTGATTGGGCTCAAAGGGTAAAATATAAAAAATAACTCCTAGCATAGAGAAGCTCTTTGCAACTATAGGAAAGAACAAAATCCCACATAAGGCTACTAAACTTTGTGCCTATAGAATGACTCCAGTGAGATAATATAGCAGAGTCAAAGTACAAGATTATTTTGAGTCCAATAGCAGACTTTATTTTATAATTCAGGTGGTCCATTATACATTCTTATTACCATGCATTACAGAATGATCTTTACCCATGACTAACCATTTTGTCATAAGAGAATCCATTGGACCCATTACTTGATTCAAAAATAAAAAGCAAAAGCACACAAACACTTAAGGGCAAAGTTTTTCAATTTTGTGATAAAAGTAATAATTTGCCCAAAGATCCATATCTAAATATAAATATGAGCATTCTCTTCAATGTTCATTTAAACAATACTATAAACTGGTGTAGTGTATATTTTTGAAATTTTTATTATTTTTTTAAATTAACAGAAAATGATAGATTTCAATAGTAAACAATATATATTTACAACAATAACAAGTTAATAATGAATCGGACATAAAGAAATGGAACAAACAAGGCCGAGGTTGTCAGTATTAATAATTCCCTTTGGAAATTCAATATACAGGCATACCTTGTTTCATTGTCCTTGACTTTATTGTGCTTTGCAGATGTTGTATTTTTTTAAAATATATTCTTTAAAAATATATCTTTGATTTCAAAGAGAGGAAGGGAAAGGGAGGGAGGGAGAGAGAGAAACGTCAATGATGAGAGAGTCGTCATTGATTGGCTGCCTCCTGCACGCCCCCTATTGGAGATCAAACCCGCAACCCAGGCATGTGCCCTCACTGGGAATCGAACAGCAATCTCCTTGATGCTAGGTGGTTGCTCAACCACTGAGCCACGCCCAGCCGGGCATAGACATTGCATTTTTTTTTTAACAAATTGAAGGTTTGTGGCAACCCTGCTTTGAGCAAGTCTATTGGTGCCATTTTTCCAACAACATTTGTTCACAGGGTGTCTCTGTGTCACATTGTGGTAATTCTCATATCCTTTCAAACATTTGCATTATTGTTATAGTTGTTATGAAAATCTGTATTCAACAATATTTTATGTTACTACTATAATTGTTTTGAGGTGCTGCAATCAAAACATAGGATGGTGAACTTGAGAAATGTGAATATTCTGACTGTTCCACTGAATGGTCCTTCTCCTGTCTGTCTCCCCTTGGGCCGTCCTGTTCCCTGGGACATAATAACACTGAAATCTGGCCAATTCATAAGCATGCAATGGCCTCTAAGTGTTCAAGTGAAAGGAAGAGTTTCATGTTTATTCCTGGTGAAGATGCTGTCATTATTGAAATGACAACAAAGGATTTACAATATCACATAAATTTAGTTGATAAAGCAGTATTGGGGTTTGAGAAGACCGACTCCAATTTTGAAAGAAGTTCGACTGCGGGTAAAATGTTATCAAACAGCATGAGAAATCATTTGTGAAAGGTAGCGTCAATCTATGCAGAAAACTTCATTGGTGTCTTATTTTAAGAAATTGACACAGCCACTCCAGCCTTCAGCAACCACTACCCCGCTCAGTCAGCAGCCATCAACATCAAGGCAAGATGCACTACCAGCAAAAAAACAATGACTTCCTGAAGGCTTAGATGATGGTTAGCATTTTTTAGAAATAAAGTATTTTTAAATTATGTCCACTGTTGTTTTTAGACATAATGTTATTGCACCCTTAATAGACTTCAGTATAGTCTAAACATAACTTTCATAAGCATTGGAAAAACAAAAAAGATTCTCTTTATTGGGATATTTGCTTCATTGGGGTGGTCTGGAACCTAATCCACGGTATCTCTGAGGTATCATATGCCTGTGTTTAGTTTTTGTAGAGGCTTCAGGGTTAATGTTTTCTTCCAAGGAAATTAAAATATAAATTATATTGTTTGTTTCTAAATTATAATGCAAGGGAGAGCCCTGCTGGCAGACTTTTATAGATGCAGCAAGTGGACTCATAATTGAAGCAAACTATTCTAGAGAAAACAACAGTGAAATGTAGAATACTTTTGATTTTTTGGTTCCATGTCTTCTACATTCTGCAATTGAATCTCAGCTTTTAACTCAATGTGCACCTTGCTTTTAAAACTATATAGCACATTTCTGGCAGTTTGCCTATTGAAACAGTCTTGAAATGTGGAGTTAACTTTCTATGTGGACTTTATACATGTAGAAAAATGGGATACATGATTTATTTTCAAGTATTACAAAGTGATTCTACTGAAATATTGAATTTATTTATATCTACGTTACTCACTAAATGCAGTGAAAACATCTTGACTTCTTGATTTGCTCTGTTTACTTCCTGTACTTAAAAGCTCTTTATAACTACCTCTATAGAACATTTTAAAGAGGAAAATCAGCCCGGCTGGGCATGGCTCAGCAGTTGAGCATGGACCTATGATCCAGGAAATCACAGTTCAATTCCTGGTCAGGGCATATGCCCTGGTTGTGGGTTCGATCCCCCAGTGAGGGGTGTGCAGGAGGCAGCTGATCAGACTCTCTCATCATTGATGTTTCTATCTCTCTCTTCCTCTCCCTTCCTCTCTCTGAAATCAATAAAGACATATTTTTTAAAAATTTAAATAAAATAAAGAGGGAAAACATTGTACAAGACTGAGAAAAAACAGCTCGCTTCCACTTCCTATGAATGGTCACATTTCAGTAGGAGCTGAGTTAAAGGAGAGCAACAGGAAACTAGATAGATGTAGTGAATTTCCTATTAGTTCTTCATTGTGGATTACTTTATCTGTTATTGTGTGTGTGCGTGCGTGCGTGCATGCGTGTGTGTGTGTGTGTGTGTGTGTGTGTGTGTATAGAGTGACTGTGCAGAAAGAGACACATATGCATATGTAAATATAAATAAAAGTTTTCAGAGTCAGGGCTTTAATATTATCTACAACATTGCATTGAGCACCTCACTACTCTTTATATTCGAGTGAATATTTGAGAGACTACATTTAGAAAAATGGTGGTAGCAATATTTGATACTTGAAGATGTAAAGCTTAATAATATATTAAGGCTTGAGGCATTGTCTTGAGAAACAAAATTGAAAGCTAACAGATATATTAACAAAGACTCAAAAAAAGGGAATAACTTTTTTATCATTAATCAAAATTTTACAATCACTAGTTTGGTAATATAGTAAGCAGAATTTCACCATCATGAAATTAGTGAGCTACAATGTTAATTTTTTCTATTTTTTAAAATGCTGACTTATGGAATTTTTGAAACAAGGCCTTTGGGTAAAATACTTACTTTTAAAATGTAAGGATTTGATCACATGAGAAACTTGAGAAATATTTTTATTTATGCACATTATTTATTAAAACAAAATTTTATTATGTGATATAATGTTATAATATATTGTAAAAATAAACGATAATAAACAACTTTTTTATATACTTACAGATATGAATCATCTGATACAATAATTACATGTTTTCAAGGTTTATGATTCTGTGTATGGAATCAGGCTTTCAGTGTACACATATAAAGATGGTTTGATAGGTGGGCCATGGCCTTCCTGGTTCCTAAATTTACTGTTAGTTTTATGCACAAAGACATAGCCTAAGTTGGGGCGCTAAGAGCTTCAGAACCTCTGAGGACAGAGAGGGAGAGGGGAGCTGGAGGGAACTTAATAATTCAAAAACACAGCAGCGCTTCCGAGTACTCTTTAGAGAAGGTGAGCATCTTCATAGGCAGTCCCTGTTGTTTGAGCTTTGTGTTTTAATACTTAGCTCTCCAAGCTTTGACTTATAATTCCTTAGACTTCAGTTCTTTTCCCCTCCAATGATAAGGGAAATCAAGAGGAGAGGTGCAGGAGAGAGGGGAGAGAGGGGAGAAAGAAAAGAGAGAGGGGAGAGGGAGAGACCAGGAGAAAGAAGAGCTGGAGACAAAAAAGGGAGAAAGAGGAAGGAGCGGAGGTGAAGGAGAAAGTTAAGGAACAGCAATCAGGCTGGTCACGGTGGCCTGGAACCATGGGCTCGTGCTGTGCCAGTTAACCCTGGTACGTAGTTTTGTGCCCTTGCTGTCGTGTGTGTGTGTGTGTGTGTGTGTGTGTGCGCTTGCGCACAGATGATAAGCATTGTGTTAGAAGAGGGGCTATGTTTATGGGAAATGAACCAGAGTATCCCTTCACACCTTCTGTAGCCACACCCGAGCTGGGGCAAGCGTTATACCAGATGCACACATCTGAGAAATGAGATGAATTATAACATTTTGGGCAATATAATGCCTGGTGCAATGTTGGCTTTATGTTTGTAAAATTCTAAAACAATTTTTCAAAGCTACCCAGTGACATGCTTCATAGTTTTGCTTCATAATTTGTCAGCTTCCCCTGCTTGATGATGATCATGGGCTCCTTTATTTCTACTCGGCCTTTAAGGCTCGACTGCCCCTCTCACTGCTCTGCCCATCTCACTCTCTGTGATCTCTCCATGAGTTAAGACTGCTTGAAATAGTCTTAAACACTTACCAAACATGAAGTAAAGTAGTTAAGACTACTTTAACCCTTGTTTTAAAAAACAAAAAAAACAAATAAGGCATAAGACACTAACATTAACAACTTGAATTACGCACACAGCAAATAAAAGCTTAGCACTCAGAACATGCACCTAACTTTCAAAATGGAAGCTGCCTGGTATTCCTCACCAAAGTGACCTGACACTACCAATCCTGCTCTAAACCCTCACTCGGTGGATACCTGCAGTCTATATTCGCAGTTAAAACATTCATCAAAACTACAAATCTTCATAGCCAACCTCTTACCAAGTAACTATAAAGTGACTTCATTTAAAAACTAATGGACAATTGAACCCAACTTTTCCAAAAGAGAATTTACCCTGTCCCCCACCCCAAACTGGAATTCCTCTTGTGTTGTCTTCAGATTGCAGTATCTGTCATAGTGTGAGGCACAGCCATTAATGTGCCATTTAAACCAGATGCCTGCTGTCACTCTATATGTCGCATTTTCACTACAGTTCATTCATGCAGAGTCCCTTGATCTTCTTACTGCAACAATTAAGTAATGCTCTAATCATGTCTTGCTAATATCCCTTCAATAATTCTGCTACTTTTAGAGTGGCCTGATTCCACTTCATCTCTAATAATGCTACTAGATTGATACCCCTAAAAACAAATCTGATCATGTTGCTCACTTATTTATATTAAAGCATCGAGGTCAAACACATTAGCTTAGTCACAAAGCCATTTATTTGTAACCTGCTCCTGCCTTCTGCTCTAGTCCCGTATCTTGGGCCTCTCCAATTTGCAGGACATATCACCACCACTCCCTCCACCCCCTCATAAGAGGGGCTTCATCATTCTCAGTGCTCTTCAGTTGCATTAGAAATGTTTTCTCTGCTCGGAATGCCAACCTCTTCTCTTTTGTAGCTAATCCTTATGTGTTTTTTTGAAGTCAAACTCACTGGGACAATAAACACAGTTTTCTATTTTTACCAGCTTTGTATTCTAGAGCCTGTGTTTAATTCTCTCAGATTCTGTTATCTCTTGTGTAAAATGGGGATAGTTACAATATTCTCATGCAGCAGAAGTCAGCAAAGTTTTCCTATAAAGAAACAGGTAGTAAATATTTTAGGCTTTATAAACCATCCTGTCTCTGTCACAACTACTGGGCTCTGCTATATAGCATGAAAATGGTCATAAACAATTTGCAATGAATAGGTATGGCTATGTTCCAATAAATATATACAAAAACAGCTGAAGGCAAGATTTGATCTAAAAGTCTTAGTTTGCCTGCTTCTCTCATAAAGTCATAACACTTTGTGTCACTTTCACAATATTTCGACTCTAAGATGTTAAATGCAAATCCATAAGCCAAACTTTTTATGTGAAAGTCAAGGAGCAAAATGTATTCAGAAAAATATATTCTATCAAATTTTTCAAACGTAAAGTGTTTTCAAATATTATGGTTAAAAAGTTTTTCCTTGTATTTCAAAATGTAGAATAAATTTGAAACATAAATAAACATCACTGTTGATGAATAAAAATGAAAAATGTCTTTAAAGGAAATATTCTGCCCTATGTGTATCTAAAAACACTTGAGACAAAAATCAAATATTCTGCATGTATTTTTAAAAAGCTACTTTTTTGACAGAATAAAGTAAACCTGGATCATATTTACTTTTTAAATCATTATTTTGAATTATTGATCACAATGAGTATTGAAAAACTAGCTTTATGTTATATTTGATTATTCCCTTATAAGTTGCCTATATTTTTAGATAAAAGAAGCTTTAAAGCAATTGTTCTTTTACTATGGAAAAAAAATTACCTGTAGTTGATTTGGGACTCATATAGGAGCTAGGGTTGGGAGATCAACCCATATATTGCTTCTATTCTACTTAAAATTTATTAGATTTAACCTATGCCTCACAATTGCAAAGTCTCTTGGCAATTAATCTGCTTGCAAATGTAGATTAATTATTTTACTAACCTGCAAAATCCAAGCAAGTAATGGGCATTAAAAATAGCTACTGTGTACATGTTATAAAGGGGAAAAGCAACTGAGACATATGAGGTGATCTGTGAGTTCAGGAAGTCCATTAGAATTGTAAAATACTAAAAATTCAAAAAAAGATTAATGAAAACACAGATACAAACCAGATGGCATTAGATGTTAAGATGCTCCACCGCCCCCCCCCACCCTTGTTTTTCCAGAACTGATATTTGAGTACCATAACTAACTTCAAAAAGTAACTATCCCAAATTCTATGCCCCCACCATATGCTAGGGACAGTCAACTGCTTATATTTACTGAGAGGTGCCATTTTAACAAAACCTGAATAAATACTGTGAGATCAGCTAAACGTTTTTTTGGAGGGCTGGCAAGTTTTTTAGTAGAAGCCAGCCTTTCCCCTCATCTTTCCCTATAGTGAAGGAAGAAGGTAGCTGGCTCCCTTAATCCAGGGGAGAAACCCTAGATAATTGATCAAAACTTCTGGGCAGTTGTAAAGAGAAAGGCTTGCTTGCCTGGTCATGAATATAGAATATATTGGTGAGCAAGGAGAGAGGGATAAGGGCCATTTACTTGTTCAACTAGTGTCTATGTTGTATGAAAAATAGAAATCTGCCCATACCTCCAGAATCCGGAGTGGAAACATTGAAAACTCTGGGCTTGATAAGGATGCACTGTGAGGCAAATAAATTTATCAATCAATGGACATCCACATGAGGACAGCAATGGGGATTATTTGGAAGGTATTTCCAAATTTTCAGAAGGGATATCAATGTCTAGAGAAACTGCTTGGGACTATACTTTCATCTGCAAGGGCTGTTAAAGCAACCACTTACTTGACTTTAAATCCACAGACATTGGGATAAGTGTTTAAGTGGAATTCTTAATATGATGATATATACTGTGAGTAATTGAATGGAAATTACATACAATATTCCCTAAACTTGCTTTAGTGAAGATAATTTGGACTGCATTGATATTGATATATTTGCAAATCCAAGATTCAAGTGAGTAAAATTAAATGAACAAAACATGATGCAAAATAGTAGAAAATTAAATTAAAAATTGTAAAACCTAAATAACTCAATAATATAAATAACTACTTAAATGTATTTACATAATTTGACATTTCAGTATTTTACTTTTCACACCCCCAAAGTGATTAAGATATTAAATAAGATCCTTTAGTAAAATAATCATACATTTTAAATTCAAAGAGGCCAAGTTTTTACAATTGTCCTTATTATATTTAAATTACAGAAAACAACAGGTCATGTCATGAATTTGGACACTACAATTTTTTTAACTTATACAGAAATAAAAATCAGTATAGATAATTCAATAAATCATCAAGTAAATTTAATAGGGGGGAAAAAATCAACCATATTGCTTCTCTAAACTACTAAACTTCAAAGGTAGAAAGTCAATCTAGAAAGCTCTATGCATACACAATCAATCATTGGGGATTAATGGAATCACTTATGAAAAGAAATACACCTGAGAGTTGTAGGTAAAAATGTGTTTTTATGAAAAGCACAACAAACTAGTAGTCAAGAGGTCTGGTTCGAGCATGACTCACATGGATTCAATACAGTACATGAGCTTAGGCAAGAGTATTGATCTTTCTGAGCTTCTTTGATCACATCCATAATAAAGGGAAATGTAAAATTTAATGATTTTTCATTTTATTTAACTTTTTAAGCATTAAACGCCATTCTGCAATCTATTACCAAAAGTCTAATGTTAGGCCTAAAGTGAAAATGTTCAGTGGAGATGCAAAGGGCAAAATCTGGAGTTACTGCTTGCTCATTTCCCTCTTCATTTCCTTAAGGAACACCCTTGTGTGGAAAAAAAATTCTATGAATCCATGATGCAAGGTTTGAAATACATATTTAAAATTACTCTTCCCTAACATGTATTCCTATCTCTCCTGCCCTAGTTTATAGTTCTCCATATAAGTTATCACAATGTGACACACAACATTTACTTGTTAATCATTTACTTTATGATTCTCACTACAATATAAGTCTCAATAGGGCATCTGTTCTCATTTTAATCAATGCTCTTTTATTAGCAATAAGACTAGTATTAGGGTCATAGTAAATACTCAATAAACAATTAGTGATTAAAAAAAAGAACATGTTTCACCCTGAGAATTTGCACTGCCAGAGGGAAGGGGGTGGGGAGATAGAAGAGATAAGGGGGGGATAAATGGTGATGGAAGGAGACTTGTCTTGGGGTGGTAAATATACAATACAATATACAGATGATGTATTGTAGAATTGTATACCTGGAACCTATATAATTTTATTAACCAAAGTCTCCCCAATAAATCCCATTATACAGACAGCCTAGTGTTGTGTGGAGCTAAAAAGATAGCATTTTAAGCAAACACTAACTTGGATTTAGGAGGCACTGTACAAGACTTTTAATAGCCTTGCCAATGCTCATTGCATCTACAGAGCCAATATAATGTTTATTCTTATTGTGGAAGGCAAAATAATGGACCTCCAAAGATGTCCACATCCCAATTCTTAGAAACTATGACTATGTACAGTAAGGGGTTAAAGGAGATTTTGCAGATGAAATTCAGGTTATGGGCCATAGAATAGAGAAATTATTATAGATTTTCCAGGTGAAACAAATACAATCATATGGGCCTTGAAAAATGCAAATGGAAAGCAGGAGAGTCAGGTGTGATGGAAGAAGAGGCTGAAGAGATTGGAAGCATTAGAGACAGACACTATGGTAAACTTTGAAGGTGGAAGAAGGGGTCCATGAACCGGAAAATGCTGGTGAACACTGTAAGTATTCAGATTAAAGCCAGCAAGTCAGAAATGCAAGAAGCTGAAATGGTTTCTCTCCAGAGCCTCCAGCAAGAAATGTTGCTTTGCTGATAACTTGATTTTAACCAGATAAGATCCATGTCTTTTAATCTACAGAAATATGAGCTAATAAATTTGCATTGTTTCAAGACACTTGTGGTCCTTTTTTTATAGCCACAATGGAAAATTAATACACATACAACTTGCTTCTTTAATCCACAGCATGAATAAAAAATATAGGACAAAAGTTTTAAAGAAATGTAACTTGTTAGTTGAAACAAATTCTGTTTCTCATGTCTTCATGATTTAAATATATTAACATCCACAATTGAATGAACCAAAGTGGCCTAATTAGTGCAATCTAATAGAACTTTTATCCTATAAGATTGACATAATGAATAAAATCTGTTTCTATTTTGATGATATTGGAAATATTATGGTACCAAATTGATTTATTGCAAGCTTATATATTTCAAGTTTATATATTTATAGATAAGTATTTTATGTTTAGTTTATTTTGTGGGGAAATATTATTTCTTAATATACCCAAATGGTTTATTTGAGGAAAAGTCATTTTATGTTGCTCCTAGAATGAGCAATATATTAAAAGCAATATATTAAAAAATGTATTATACATAGTAGAATTACTTTAAAATAATTTAGTTATAATTAAATATGGCAGAGTTTAAAAGGCAATTTTAACTTTTCAAATATATTAGGATAAGTGTTTAATTGATATGCAGTTTTAGAAAATCTAGGTGTACCAAATGATAACAGTCCCTCCCTAATAGTGGTCTTCAATCGGACAATATCAGATTTTTATTTCTGAGGTAATATATTCTGAAATAAAATGCAGTTTGTGGATTATAAATATAATAGACATCAGGCTATCAATCTATGTACTTATCAAGCTTTCTGTGATGTTTCTACCTGTATTTCTATCTATCTTTATATAACTACAAGTAGAAAAAATATAACTGAAAAACCAAATGTCATATTTCACTGTTGAATTAAAACCAGTTTGTATTGGGAAAAGAACTCTTGATTTTCTTTTATAGACAAGATTTTGAAGATCTGTTTTAATAAATGTTAATATAAAATATATGATTTTTGAATTTGATAGCTTACTATGTCTTCCTGAAATGTCATGTGTTTCTCCTTGCCAAAATTGGACTATCTGTGATGGGTCATAATGTCTTCATGTTTCATTTGCATTTGGTAAGTTCATTGATACATCTTCCAGGAATGACTCAGAAAAGCTTTACTTTTACATGAAAATTCTCAGTTCAAAAACAAAAATATCAAAATTTAAAGTATGATCACATTGAAGTAACATCCATACAAGGGAAAAGTAGAGGTAAATATTTTGATTATAAGGTTCTGTGTAAACTCATTTTATTATTCTAATAATAGAATTATGTGTAACATTAAATTAGTACTTCCAATTTCATGCTTTCAGCCTCATTATGCAAAAAGTAAATTTCAACTAATCAAGTGAAGCATTTAATTATTACAGATAGAATTAGCATCTTCAGTGTTGTGCTAAAATGTTTCTAATTTTTCTGGGAAGTGAACTAATAGAAATTATAGACTTTCACTGAAAATTTGTGAAGTGAGGATATCAGATATTTTTGTACTTAAAAATATTGTCAGCTTTTTGTATGTTCAAAAATGAATTCATATTTTATGTACCCTTGGATCATTATTCCAAATATTGGTATTTGTCAAATTCCCACTGCCATCTGTGTGTGTTTTTAACCAAAGCATAATTAATGATAAAAAAAAAAGTCTCATTTCTAATTCTGAAGCCTCATAACATGAATTACTTAATTTTCTTTTAGCTGCTTGGTATCACTTATCCTTTTGTAAATTTTTATTTTTACAGCAATTATTCCAACAAGGTATCTGCATGAAGTCACTGTAAATTTATTTCCTTGACTGGCAGAAGTTCAAGGGAAATGGCAGATTGGAGTTTTAACATTGATTTTATATTCATCTTGACTGCCAAGTCTAAACTTGTAATTAAGGGATAATCCCACAGCAAGACCAGACACATAAGCAAGTAAACACAATACAAGCTTATGGGACACCTTTATTTAGTTCTTGATTCAGAAAAATAGTTTTTAAAGGTTATGAAAATAATTATCATAATAACACACTGCACTTTAAGTAACCCCTTTTACACTGAATCCAAACATATTACCTCATTCATTCTAAGAGAAATCTTTTTTAAAAATATAAATAAGAAATAGTTCTCAAATCATAAAGGTAAAAAAAAAAAAAAGTAAAATAAAAATCAACCTCTTAAGAAGCTGGGATTTTGTGACTTTTGGAATCAGAAAGACAGGGTCACTCACTAACCCTTTCACATAATTTCTTAATCTTTCTTAAGCTGCTATAGAAAGGTGATGTAGTATAAAGATTACATAAAAGATACCAGACTGACTATAAGGTCATGATTAATATGTATCTGACTTAGCCTCAAATCACAAATACTTATAGAACAGAAAAATATGTAAGAACTAATGTTTTAAAGTATTGGACACTTCAGGGATATTATGTGTTATATAAGAAATATAAATATGGCAAACTTCATATTATTTTCAATATTCAAATTGGTACTTTCTAAGCCATGGCATAAGTATATTGAGCCCAAACATAAAGCACTGTTCTCACCGGACGGAAGGAATAAAGATCAGAGTGGTCTGCTGATGTGGCTAGAATTTAGGATAGTTTCTAGAGAAGATAAAGCTCTACAGATAAAGAGTTCCAGAAAGCTAGAGAGGGATTGCCTTGAGATTGTGACTAAATGATAAGTCCTGCATGCCTGTGATAAGATTCTGTGAACTGTTGTCAAAGAACTATTGGGTTGCTATGATTTTATCAGATATAATATAGAACATCCAGTTCTGGAGGATAGTGTATTTCTAGCCAGCCACAGTGGAGAGAACGTGCTTACTACTAAAGACTGAGTATTCAAGAGCAACACTGGAGAAATCAAGCCCCAATCTATCCACAGCATAACATTTATATAAGACTTGAGCTAATAAAGCCTAAAACCAAGCATCATCAAGATCAATCCCATCAGTCAATATATTAATAGCCTGACACACAGACTTTAATACTCTTTAAAGAAAGATAACAGCAAGCAGGCTCAATAAAATTGCATGCACAAATCCATTATTTAAAGAATTATTAGAACCAAGCCAGCATAGCTCAGCCCTTGAGTATCAACCTGTGATCCAGGAGATTGTGATTTTCCTGTCAGGGCACATGCCCAGGTTCTGGGCTCAATCTTCAGTAGGAGGCATGCAGGAGGCAGCCAATCAATGACTCATCATTGATGTTTCTATCTCTCTCTCTCCCTCTCCCTTCCTTTCTCTGAAATCAATAAAGATATAATTTTAAAAATTTATTAGATGTGCAAAATTTACAAAAATGCAAAACATAACCCTGAGAAAAATGCCAATAGAAAAAGAACCAAAGATAAAACAGAAGTTGGAAGTATAAAAATAAAAAAAAAAGGAATTTTGAAAAGGAGGTATAAATGTGCTCAATAATTTAAAGAAAATGATAAACACAATGAGCAAAAAGATAGAGGAACTTAAAGGGAAAAAGAATACAAAAAAGCAAACCAAATTAAAATTCTAGACATTAAAAGTGGAATATTGCAAAAGAAACAGTTCACTAGCTGTCCTTATTAGATGATTGATCGTTGAAGAAAAACAATCAGTGAGCATGAAAACAACTAAGTAGAAACTAAACTGAAATGTAGTTAGCTAAAATACTGAAAGTGAGACATGTTTAGTGACATGTTTGACTATATTAAACAATATAACATATGTTTAATTAAAATATCAGAAGTTAGATTGAGAGTGGAACAGAGAAAATAGAAATAATGACTGCAAATTTGCAATTTTGATGTAATTATCAAGCAGAACCAAGAAGCTTAAAAGCACTATCAGTATAAATAAAAGGCAACCACATCTAGGTATAGCATAGGTAGGTTAATAAAAATAGAGATAAAAGAAAATCATTTGTGGTAGAAAGAGTTCTTTCCTCTTGGTTTGCTAAATCAATGTTAAAGCAAATTAGATTCAAAGTTAACCCAGTATCAAAACAGAACATATATATGGTAATACATAAGATATGTATTTTCAAATCCCAATATTTCCCCTCCCAGTTCAATATGCTTCCTGCTGTGTATGAGAGACATGTCGTGGCCCAATCACCAGTTGATGGATCTGTGCTTCCTTCCCATGCAAATTAAAATAGCATAAAATTGGCTTATTACAGCAACTTCTCAATAGCTATTGCTATGGACAGTTTAAGTCTCAAGTGGTTTTCTAAACTTCCACACATTTTCAGTACTTCCTTCCTAGCTCACTTGTGAGTTGCTGTTTTATATTTTATTAGTGAGAATGGAGTCATAGATGGGTCATAGTTAAGGGAATTTGGATGGTTAATATCACTGACTGTCTTAGTCCCTTCAGTCTGCTAAAACAAAATACCATGTACTAGGTGGTTTATAAACAACAGAAATGTATTTCTCACAGTTTTGGAGGCTGAAAATCTCAGGTCTTGCTGTAGGCATGGTCAGGTGTGTGCACTCTTCCAAGTCATAGACCTCTCCTTGTTTTTTTCATGGTTGAAAAAGCCAGAGAGCTCTCTGAAACCAACTAATCCCATTTATTTAAAGCTCCAACCACATGTCTCCCAAAGGCCCCACTCGCTGATGCCATTGCCTTTGGTGGTTAGGATTTCAAGAAATGAATTTGGGGGTGGGGAGAGACACAAACAGAGCACTGAAACCAAAGGAGACTACTAAATAGTGTGAGAAGAGGTTCAAAGGGGGCAGGGAGAACTTTGTATATAAGCAAAAGAAGTAACATCTGATTCATATGGTGGAAACAAAGGACAGAGAGAAAGATATAAATTTTGTGGAGAAATGACTTGGGTCAAAGCAACTATAAAACTCTATTCAGATGTACTATGACAAACACATCCTTAATGTTCCTCTGTGCTTGAATAAACGTTAGACATGTTTCTTTCTGATTGTAGGGCCTTGAACTACCTTTTCTTAGAGCATTTACTTCAGAAAGCCTGTCATTGCAAATTCTTTCACCATCATCCTTGAACTGTGTATAAATCTATTTAAAGTATGGACAATGGTGGGGAGAGGGACTGGGGAGGGGGATGGGACGGGGTAGAATGGGTCATTGGGAAGAAGAAGGGACATCTGTAATATTTTAAACAAAAATAAAATTAAAAAAAACATAATAAAGTCTCTAGCCAGCTTTAAGACCCAGACACACCTTTCCCAAATACTTGAGAACCATCTCTGAAATGCAGGCATTGCAGTAGATAACAACCCTATCTCTCAGTGTCTATGGGATAGTAGGAGCCTATCTTCAGTAGGTGCCTTGCTTTAACTTGTAAAACTACCTCCTGTCATGAAGAGAGAAGAAAGTGTACTTTTCCTTTGGGTAAAAACAATTAGCACACAAAGGTGGTCTATATTCGCACCACTACTAACACAGTTATTAAAAACTTTCCAGCCCTTTGTTTCTAGGAGTTCATTTCAGACTATTTCTTCAATTGCAATAGCCTTGAATAGTCTCCCTTGCCTGTTTAACTTGGTTCAGTGCAATTTTTACTTAGACAACTGCTTATCTTCCTTGCATTTTTCTAAAGAGTTGTATTTCCCCTGACTTGCCATTATATGCAGGGAGGTCTAGCTTACTTTCGTAAGATATAGGGAGATGGCTTAAACAGTGTTGCTTGAAACATAACATTGATATGCTTAGAGAGCGAATAATAAGTTGGTTTTGGGGACAATCAACTAGAGATGAGGCTTATTACCCTTTGGGAGGCAAATCTGTCTTAGAATAGTAATTGTTAAGTAACAGTCTCTGTTTCATCTGTATGACATCTTTTCCCCCCAGATGTTGACAAGTCCTATTTGAGGACTTGTGTTTACAGATGTGACTGTCAATGAGGCTGCTTCTACAAGCCACATATATATACAATGCTTATTTCTTTATGAGCACAATTTTAGTCATTGATATCCTAGGGAACCATATTGCAAGATGCAAAAGAACTCCTTCCTTCTTAAAAATACTGCATTATCTATTCGGGCAGTTGGAGATCGACTGCTTCATTACAAGTCAATGTATGTCCAAGCTTCTTACTGATGCTATGATGTTTCTGTGAATGCACATTGTGGTCTCTAATTGAAGCTGAACTATGCTGTTTAAATGTTCTAAAGTGAAATATTAGCAATTACGTGATTAGAAATCCTTTGAAAGTGCATCTTCATTCATCTTTTCCTTTTTCAAAAATTCCAAATTCACAAATGAAGCATACCAGAGAGCAAAAGTTCTAAATGGTTTAATTATTCTATCTGCTTTGAAGAAATAGAAAGAGACAATGCTTCAGGGAATCAACGTTCAAGTTACTTAGAGATATTCAGGCTGGATTCATCATTTTAAATTGCTCTTGACATCTAATAATTTTTAGTTTGAAATAATTTTATTTTCTTTGATTTTTATGCTTCTAGGCTTTTGTAAAGAATAACTTATTCTATTGCATCAAATAATCTCTGTTATTAGAATGGTTTACAATTTTCAGATTCTTTTAAACTTTTATGTTTTCTCTTATTATTTGTTATATTTTTTTCTTACTTTGAACATTCTATTTCTATATAATTCAGGTCTACCACCTAACTTACAAATAGTTGTCAGATGTTTAGATTCACAATTAAGGCAGCCAGATACACTTAAAAATATTAAGTTGAAAAATAATATTTTGATCTACTTGTTTTCCAAGAATTATTTATTTATATTTTGTTATAAGTTTTGGTTATCTGGAGAAATTAAAAACATATCAAAATCTTAGCCATTCACAAAGTCCACATGAATTAAGAAGTCTCCATTCTGGATACTCATAAAAAGAAAGAATAACTGCATATTTAAACATTATGAACAAAACTATATGTTTTAAGGAGAAACCAAGCTCTTAATTCTATATTCTTCCATCTCTCATCCTAAAGTAAATATATATATATATGGAGACTTGGGTTTTTCTTTTTTTCTGATGATAGATTAAAGTGGTGTTAACAGCCTCTTTAGGAAACTGAACTGACCATTCTCGGTCCCACATGAATGGATTGGTAGGTTGGTTGGCTTCTACTCATGGGTGAAATTCCATATTGCTGAGTTCTATTTTAGAATATTACCTGAACAAACAAGACTAGAACTTAATTATCTTGTACTTCTTTCTTGAATACCCATTCATGTTACAAATTTGTTATATCAAAAGTTGGAACTTGTCTTTCACTGGCTAATTTCACACAAGACCTGATCATAACAAGGTGGGAAGTCATATAATTATTGGCCTTACTATTATGGGGGAACAAGTTTGATCTTATATAATGTACAGGACAATTAAGGGAATGATTTTATTCAGTCTATTGCAATAGGGAGAACATTCATTAATCAGGAACATCTCTAAGGAAAAGAAGGATCCTTAGGGCTTTATAGAGGCAAGTAAACAAGGGAGTCATCAAGGAGTCTTTGGATAGTCATGTGGAAGGATGGAAGTGAGTATTATCTCAGAATATGTGGAGAGTTGGGGGAATAGTGTGTTCCTTTGCGGTTAGCCACTTCCTGGAACACAAATAATTGGGTGAAATTTCTTCACTATCTCACTTTTCAGGACCAGAAATCAAATAAGCTTCAACATTGTTAATGGATACAATGGTAATTATCTGCAAGATCATCTAAAGAGTGCAAAATTATTTTCATAATTTGTATGAAGCCTTAAATTATTCAGAGCTAATTTTTTTCCCATGAAAGGAAGTATAACTGCCTCCCCTTTCATTTGACTTAATGATACTTAGGCTTTTTTGCTTTTTTTCCAATAGAAATATTAAGAAACAAGAAACAGGATTCATTTTTTCGAGACATATACACCATTTGCAAAAGAATATATCATGGCTTTGTCAAATCTTTTGTTACAAGCAATATAAATTGTTTTAAGAAATTGGAATGGCTCAGATTTTGTAGGAACATATTTTTGGGAAAACTGATGCTGGGTTTATAGGCTTTATATTCTCCCATATGGAAAAGAGCCAATATTTTTGTCATAAGATGTGTGATTTTCAAAGGGTCTCTGGGTATGGTAGTCTCCCTTACTTATACATAGTTCTCTCTCTCCCTCCTATTTACACTGACAAGTTGTTTATTCTTCACAATTTATATTTTTTTAGTCTGTTCTAAATGTTAAATTAATAGGAACAGAAATAGATTCTCCTAAAATTCTCTTCTTTCTTCTATCAGTGATATTTTATTTTCCTGAAAACATTAACAAAAAATTATTTCTAAAATTTTCTTTCTTTTCTCTCCCATCTGTCCTTTTAATTGTTCATTTATGTTTTGGGGTTTTTTTTGCTGCTAATGTTCTTTGACTATTTGATGATCCCAGAATGACAGTTCATTTTTAGGAATAAAATCTATGTCAACTGATTAACATTGCTGGAATGAATTTCCTGTTTCTGTCAGCTTTCCCAGGAATGAAAGAATCGGTCATTTACTAGTATGTTATTGGGCTAGGGACATGAATGACATGCTTAATTTTAGCATATGGATGAGAAGCTGACAGACAGGTATTAGTCTCCCTATGATGAAAAAAGAAGGTCTTATGATAGACAAAAGTCAATCCTGAAAGCCAATCCCTAGCTTCTTGTTGACAGGCTACTAATGCCAAGTACATTTTTCTCTTACTTTGGGAAAAACTCTACCTCTACTTCTGCTAAGAAAGGAGAGGTAAAGAGTGAAAATTTCAACATTAATTTATCCATTTTTAACAATTAATTTGACGACTAATGTTTCACTAAGATTGATGCTTCACTAATTCATCTTATAGTTATTGTCTAGAACTTTTTTAGGTCTGAAAACCTTATTACTAAAGGAATTGCACTAAGCCCAGGCCCCATATTACTCATCTCTGGTGGGATTCAGAAAAGCAAACAGGTCATAGCAATAAAATGTGGTAAGTTCTTTAGAAGATGCAGTAATGACGGCTATGAAAGCAATAGGAAGGGTTTCTGGTGCAACTTTGGTAAGAAGGTTATAGAAAGGTGAGACATAGGATAACCAGAAGTCAGCAGGGGAAAGTGGGTGGGCTCAGAGAAGAAGAACAGTACTTAACAGAAAAGGAACTGCATACAAGTATAAGGAGCTTACCACAGTCCAATAGATTTGGTAAGACTAAGATCGGGAGGCAGTGTGGCTAAAAGCCAAACTGAGTGACTAAGAAGTAGGATTTGAAGACTAAATGAAAACACAATGAGTTTGGTTGTGTTGGAGAGTAAAGGGACCCCTTAACATTAGACAATAGGTCATAGAAAATGGATTTCCTAGTCTTTATTGAATTGTGCTAGCCCCCTCCACCTTCATTCTGGTTATTGATCTATATATTCAAGTCTCTGGAGTTACATTCAAATAAAAAGTTAAAAACTATCAAAATATGACCAGGAATCTCGTGGTGTATACCCTCATAAGAGAAAGACAAACATTTAGGAATATGACATTATTTAGTGAATAAATTAGATTTTGTAAAAGCATATTTCTGTTGTACTAGCAGATATACAGGGTGGAGCAAAGGTAAGTTTACAGTTGTTCCTATAAAAAATAATACCATAATTAATAAATAAAAATACAAGAATAAACCCTGTGTTTCCCATACTCACAACTGTAAACCTACTTTGACCCACCCTATATAGTGGGGTATAGCCCTGAGACAAATATCAGAGTGGTATGACAGACCCTTCACCAAAATGCCTTTCTTTTGAGATAGAGAGGTATGTGGGATAGAGGGATGGAATGCAACTCTACTGAAAATTTGGTTCAAATGTTGATACTGATAATTCCAAAAGTTTTGTTACTGGAAAAGGCAAGAAGGACTCTCAGTAGGTCTGAAAATGCTTAAGAGAGCAAGAAGAGGTGGATGAAACTGGGTTTTATTCTTGAGTGTGGTCAGAGCAAGAGTTTCTTCTTATGGTTCCATGGCTTGCCTAGTTTAAACTTCTTGCTTATGCCAAAGGAAGAAGTGTCCAGCCTTCCTCATCAGCTTTAAAACTGTCAGCAGTTAGCATAAGAAAATAAATTCAACACTTAATGCAGAGAGAAATCTTTCTAAAGTTCTGAATGTGACAAAATACTTTTTTCTGGTTCCATGCTAATGTATGATACTAAAATTAATTTTAAAATAACAGGAATTTTAACCTTTGGTTCTTCAATCATTTCTGGGGGGAAAAGTCTTTATTATAAATTACATTTCAAGTAATCACCCCAATATAATTGCATAAAACTATTAACATTTAGTTTAGGCAATAACCTTAATTTAAAGAGCAGGTGTCTACTGAGACCAGCTGCCTGAACCCTTTCCAAGGTAGAACTTTTACAGAAGTTGTTTGAAACAGGTAAGACTACTGACAGTCCATAACAAGTCAGTATTGAATTACAGGTTTCTGATTTTCAGGACCAGGACAAAACCAGGATCAGGACTAGAAAGGATAGAGTTGGGCCACAAAAGAAAGCAACCTGAGAATCTAAATTCACAAGCCAAGAGGATAAATATGAGGCTCTGGCATAGAAGCGAATGGGAAATGGAGTTGAGCTAGTAATAGAAAACCCAATAAGTTTTGTTTAGATTATATCAAAGGGGCAAGCTAAAGTTTCTTTGGAGAAGATGTTGTAAAATTGACGTAATTATCATGATCTAACATCTGAAGTTTGATAAAGTAATCTTTCAAGGACACACAACTAAGTAAAAATTATAACTATTGACATAATTCTGCTTTAATGAGATGAGCCAAAAATTTTAGAATAACCAAAAAACAACTACTGTCTATATGTTCATCAGATATTTTACACAGGGAATCAAAGCTTGTAAATCACCAGAAGGAAGGAACACGCTGGATTTAATAGTCTTAAACAGTCCATATTGCATTAGATTCATTGAAATTGCCTGTCAAATCCAAATGGAAAACATCAGTAGAGATGGAATTAACACCATTTTGGAAAATATTGTTGGATTTAAACATTTATCTCCCATCTAATTTAAAAATATATGTTTCTTGTTTTTATAATCTTCAAGAACTCTTATATATAATAAATTTATAATAAACAAATTATTCTATAGAGATAGAAGAGTATAGATTCAGGCTTGCTTCTTATTGGTATTCAGTAAACAATGTGTTAGTAAGAAGTTAGTGTGTTCACATAGAGTTGATATAAATGCACTTTTACTCCTAAAGAAGATAGATGCTTAGGAAACCAGAACATTAGACACACTTAGAAGGGGCAATGAGACACAAGATACATCATTTTGGTTAACAGAGCTAAAAAAATCAATTGCTGCTAAGACCAGATATTTTGAAAGCAGGAATATCTCAATATATGTTATTACAGACTTAATGATAAAAAAGCACTTCGAAAATCAACTGTGCCTTTTAAAATTAGAAGCCAAAAATCAATAACTTTCTCTAAAAATACTGTGGACATATTAAATATTTTCTGTACTTAGATTGGCTAATTTATAGACTTGACACATATATTTATTTTGACATTTTTTCTTAAATTGCATTATATTATTTTTCTTGAAAAGTATTAATTCCAGTGGATTTGTTATGAGTGTATACCAAGGGTCCTGAGCCCATGTTTCATGTCTACTACTGCCACTTGCTAGGTACGTGACATTGACAGGTTAATTAATCTCTTGTGCTTCAGTTTCTTCATCTGTAAAATGGGAATGATATTGTACTTATCTCATATGGTTGCTAAGAGGACCAAATGTATAATGTGTGCTAAATAAAAGTCAAAAGTCTATCATTCCTACACATCAACATATTAGCTCTTTTAAAAACAATGTTTTTCCTTTGTCTAACATGAGAAAGACTCCTAAGATAAAAAAACTGACTTTTATTCTCATGATATTTATCTTCTTCACTGTTTCCCATACTTCAAAAAATGCCTTGTAATAGCTTTGTTTTGTTTTTACTATCTAATAATATATTTAGCTCATGGATGCTTCCCAACAAACTTGATCTTGTCATGTAAAATCTAAAAAGAAGATATAAATTCCCCATTTGATAAAATTATAATAATAAAAGAGAGGAATATAATCTGTAACCAAATAATAGATTTCCCTTCTGCCTCAAAACTTCACTTGACACATAACAAATATTTAGAAAAAGTTGCCTATTATCATTTGATCATAGGTATAATTTTATTTAGGATAATATAATTAAATTTTAACTTTTTGACATGCTGCAGTCTTAGACTGGGATGCTAAAATCTATGATTATAAGTTTTGTTTTATTTTCTTTATTTCTGAAAATTATTATTTACATTCTTTAAGGCTAAATTCTATGGTTTAGAAGGAGTTATGACTGCCAATTTTTCATGCTGAAGCTTAGCTTACTAATAAAAAGACCCTTATATGTTCTCATAATGTTTTACATATTTGCTTCAGTTTGTGCATGTTTATCTTGACATACCTGTATTGTTTTTAATGTAGCAATTGCATGATATACACTTTATCATCTCTCTGCTTTTATTTTTATTTATTTATTTTATATATCTTTATTGATTTCAGAGAGAGAGGAAGGGGGAGAAAGAGAGAGAGAGAGAGAGAGAGAAACTTCAATGATGAGAGAGTCATTGATCAGCTGCCTCCTGCACGCCCCTAACTGGGGATGGAGCCCACAACTTGGGCATGTGCCCTGACCGGGAATCTAACCCCGATCGCCTGGATCCTAGGTCGATGCTCAATTGCTGAGCTACGCCCGGCCAGACATCATCTCTCTGTTTTAAAATTGATTTTTAGAGAGAGAAGAGAGAAGGTGAGAGAGAGAGAGAGAGAGAGAGAGAGAGAGAGAAACATCTCTGTGTGAGCAAAACATATATTGGCTGCCTCCTGCCTGCCCTCTACTGGGGACCAAGCCCACAACCCAGGTATGTGCCCTGACAGGAATCAAACTGGCAACCTTTAGGTGCATGGGCCAGTGCCCAACCAACTGAGCCACACTGACCAGGACAATACTTTATCATCTCTTTAACTTCTAATTAGTTACATTTTATACTTCTATAATTTCTTTCATGATTCGCGTGTTATGTATTTTTATTAATTATTCAGCTCTATCCACAACCTTGAATTCAATATTTTATTCCTCACTATTTCTCCTCAATTTTCATTTTCTAATATAATCTGGAAATTGAGGCCCAAATTATAACATTATTGCTTTATATTACACCTTTTAAATTTCCTTGTTGAAATTTATGTTTTATAATTAAATTAAAATAGCCATGTGTATATACATTGCCTGTATTGCTCACTAGTCATTGTGTTTTTAGCACAAATTTACCATGTGCGTATGTTCTTGCACATTAAAAATAACAAAGTAATACTGAATTATTGAAATCTTGAAATCTTCCATTTCTAGCACCACTGCCTTTTATTATTTATTAATGCAAAAGATAAGTTGAAAAGAAACTTGATTTTTGCCCTGCTATAGATTATTTGATATTGCTCTGGCTCTCTTTGTTTGGTAAAATGTTCTGCACCAGGGAAGCATTCTATTCTTGCTTTGTGTTTGACCTCAAACACAAAGCAAGGAAGAAAGTGTGGTTGTGTCTGATCCCCCTGGTTCTCTGATCTGCCAGATGCAGATCAAGGCAGAGAGACTGGAAAGGGTTTGACAGTTTTATTATACTCACGGCTTCCGGGGGGAGCACAGTAGGCAACATAGAGCCACACGGGGAAGCACCATGGTCAGTTACAAAGCAGAGAGAATGGAACTGTGGTTACACATCTTTCTGGTGGTTTCCACAGGAAGGAAGGGTGAGGCAGGGTAAAGGGGTTTAGGATTGGCTAGCTATGTTTGAAAGTGGCACCCTGAACACTGCGTCTGTTAGAGCATATTGTTTGGGACTAACTAAAGTCCCTAGATGTTTTGGAGTGAGACAGGGTTTACTTGGAAACAGGTAGAGGCTATTTTATAGATGATAAGACACGTATGTACAGAAATTAAAAGTAAATTGAATACATTAAGTCCACAAGAAAATAGATATAATAAGATAATATTTAGATGTTTATTTATGCATTGTACTTTAATGGATTGAAGAGTAAAAGATTAATTTCTACATTTCTAGTTTTTTTGCTTTTTGATTTGCTGGACAATTTTATATTATAATCTTGATGTTCTAGTATCAACAACATACATGAATAAAACCAAGTATTTTTGTGCTCATATTTTAAAATTAATATTTGGATCCAAATAAAATTCTCTAAGTGAATAAATAATATTAGAATATGTAATATCTAAGAATATTCTGTCCTTAAAAAGTTATAACTTCATAATGAAGCTCATCAAAATAGATGTATAATGACAGATATCTTAAAAATCAGTAATCTAAGTGTATTGAATATTGAAAAAAGTAAAACAAGCCATACCAATATGAATATTTGTATTATAGCCTTTTATATGAAAATTAACATTTCTAACTTAATTTTTAGAATTGAACACTTGAATTGTACCCAACACAATAAGAATAAAATGCAATAAACACTGAGCAATCTCAATATTGAGGAATAATTTATCATGTACTGTAAAATATTCAGTAGTTTTCTGAATAGTTTCTCCTGGCCTGGGAATACCTGGTCAGGTTGCTCAGTTGGTTAGAGCTTCATCCCAATACACCAAGCTTACAGGTTTGCTTCCAGGTCAAGATATATACAAAAAGTAACCAGTGAATATATAAATAAGTGGAACAGTGAAATCAATGTTTTCCGTGCTCTCTCTTCCCCCCTCTCTCTTTTTTCTTCTCTCTCTCTCAAATCCATAAATAAACATTAAAAAAAAAATAATGTGTGGGAACAAAAAGAATTCTAATATTTGCTGAATATCTGAACTTATCCATGAACTGTACTAACTACAATTTTTCTATAATGTTCACTTTTTAGTATATAGCAGACAGTTTAAATTTTCAGAAAACTTGAATAAAGTATAATTGAGGAAGGAGAATGCTAAGAAAGATAAAGTTAATGTGTGTATAGCCCCTTTATATACATATAAATTCCAACTACTCTAGCGAGTCACCTGATCACAGAAACAAGCTTGTCTCCATGCATCTGCCCTTCCTTACTTCTCACAGCTCCCACATTACTCCTTTATCACTCCCCAGCCTTCTTTATACACAAGGTTTCTAAGCACAGACACTTTCCCCCAAATATCTCATACACAGGCATTGGTGTCACTCTACATTTTTGACTCAAATGAAGTATATTACCTGGAAGAGTCCACTTGTTTAATTTCAATGAAATCATTATAAGACTGATAGGAAACATGCTCTTGGATGACACAAAGAACAGACAATATTTATTTACAGCTAGGGAAGAAGATGGATAAGAGAAGAGGTAAAAGAAAGAGATGGAAGAGATTGGAAGAAAGAGCTATGGCATCTCAGGATAAGTTAAGAGGTAAGAATCAGTTGGGTGAAACTCTAGCTTTTAGAAATGAGAGAAGAGCTTTCACACTTTTCAGAATAATGCACATATCCATTCTGCCTGATTAGAGCTGAAATTTCTCTCTAAGTCTACACTGACAGTACATGAGGGTAAGCAAAGAACTGACACTAGGAAGAAACCCTTCTTATATGTGCAAGTTTTAAGATCCAGAAATAGACAGTTCCACTCTAGCATCTAGAATCAGAAACATGAGGCAAAATACAGTCCATCCTAGGCTGAGACCACAGTATCCTAGCCACTCTTCACCTAAGGATTACCCAATATTTGGTGAGAGAAGCCTATGTTAACCCCTTGAACTATAAGAAAATTTTATCCCCAAATCAGTGTAATATACTTGGTAAAAGGCTGAGGTCAATAATATTTAATGTGACCTTAACAGAGGACATAAAAACAGAAAGGATGATCTAATGACTAAGATCTGAATAAAACACAAGGCGAAGGGGCCTGGAAGCAACACTCTGGCAACCAGATGAAGCGATTAATGGTATGTGGTGGTGTGGGGGCGTGAGAGATAAGAGAAGAATCAAATTAGGAGCCTTTCAATCAAAATGAGAATAATTTGTGAGCAACACCTAGGTTATGGAGCAGCGGTGTGAACTGCAGGTTGCAGGAGGGCCATCTGGACATGAAGCATATAGCAGCATGAGCGTCGGGAGGTTTGCTGCAGAAGCAAACATTCACAGATAAAATAACTGTCAAGGTATTCAGGCACCCTGGATATATTAAAAGGCACAGGGGAAAAACTCTTAAAGCTTGATATTATAGTAACTGAGAACAGAATTTGCAATTTTATACCTTTCATTGAGTTATAAATTGTTTTGTTCTTTTACCATATTCTGTTCTACAAATACTAGAAAAATTACAGTTTGCAGAAAGAACAAAATTGAGTTTATTGTAATAAATGTATGCCAGTGCAACACTTAAAAGCACATAAAATTACTACTAAGGTGCTCTTTTTAGTTGAGCAACTGGAAACACACCTAATACATCTCCAACCCACATGTTTGTGGAAATCAATTCTGGAGTTCTCAAAAAAATGTTTACATGTTCTTCTAGCCCAGGCTGCTGCCTACGCTGCTCTTTCTTCTTATTTGTAGGTAACAAAGCTCCTTAGAGAAGCCTTATTTCTGCCAAATGTCTTATAAGAATGTCCATGTCCTGGAGATGGGCATCTTGGAAAGTCACAGACTTGAGGGCTCAGTGCACCGGCAAAAGGTTCTATGGAGAGACAGAGTTCCTCTTCACAGCGATGGCATGTGTTGCTACCAGATCCTCCTCTGGACATGCATTTTGGCCCAGTCACTGCTAGTGCCTCATGAACATAGTTCTTTCTGATTCTGCATCACCTCTTTCACTCCGCAAGCAGTAAAAACCAATCCAGGAGTCAAGTGTAAGCAGAATTCATTCCACTCTCCTCCTTCCTCTGGAGGATAACACATCTAAACTGGAATATTTCTGTTGCTATAAATCAGTCTTTAAGTAATGTATGGATTTATTAAAAATTTAAATACCAATAGCTGTGGTAACACAGCAAGAGAACAAAGATAAAGGCAAAATTTAAATATAAGAATATAGTTCAGCCATGGCTGGGTGACTCGGTTGGTTGGAGAATCCTCCCATAATGTTGTGGGTTCAATTCCCAATCAGGGAACATACGTAAGTTGCAGTTTGATCCCCAGATGGGGCCCATATGAGAAGCCCCATCACATCAATGTGTGAGTTTGTCTCTCACATCAATGTTTCTCTCTCCCTCCTTTTCTCTCTGTCTAAAAATCAATGAAAACATATCCCCGGATGAAGATTAATATATATTTCAAACTTGTTAAATGAATATACTTTAATTTTCAGTTGTCTGAATGACTTGGGATTCCTCTCCAATATTCCATAAGCTGCAGGGTCGATCTGAATTACTTTGTGGGCTTTAAAATAATTTCTTTTGCTATAGCCCCCTGTTGATTTTGTTAAGAAATTTGTTCTTTCTCATTTGGACTCTTATTCGGTCCCCCATCAAATTGATTTTCTTTGCAGAAGCTTCTGCCCTCACACATATCTGGCATTTCTGACCTTAGGTATGAGCCAGGAGTTTTTCAAGTGTTTCATGTGAGATTTGGAAAGGACAAGGTGCTGAAAAACAGCCCAGATACACACACACACACACACACACACACACACTTGTTTTTTGCCATTGTAAATGTTTTACATGACATATATACAGGTTGTCCCAAAAAAATGTATGCACATTTTAGCAGATGATAGCTCAATTGATGTTTCTTTCTTTTCAGATTTAACCCATTGGAATTTAATAATTATTCAAAATGTGTATACATACACACACACATATATACATACATACATACATACATACTGGATTTTTTCACTGATCTGTTTAAATGACATCTGGGTAGAATTATACTTTTGTTTTCTATGAACCTAGAGAAAAAAATAGAAAGATTGGACGAAAATAAAGCGAATACTAAGAAAGAACTCTACTCTTGGCAGGTAGGCAAGGGATGAGAAGACCTTTGTTTTACTACTAGAGATACATTCAATGAGTGCTGTTTTTAATCCAGGAGAATTACATTGACAAAGTGACCAACTTCAATAACATTTGCATTTTATAGGGCAATTCAATGATTGAACACTCCTTTTTAAAATAACTTTGCTTATTTATGCCACTTTATGGCACACAGTCTTTGTCCTTTGAAATCTTATAAGAGAAGCTATACAAAATTAAATTCAGGAGAGTTACTGAAAATTTGGCACAATGTAAAATCAATTCCTGCTTATTGGCTCATACTTATTTTCTGTGTTGAGGCAAACACTACTTGTTTAGTGTTTTATACATTTGTTTTTATTTAGCCCATATCAGAATTCAGTTTTATAAAAAACATACTGTAGTCTTTCAAAGTGCTCATTTTTATTTCATTGCTATCCTACCTGTCACACACAGTAAATATTTTAATACATGATATAGTCATATATGTATGTAATCTGTGTAAAATGTATTCCAATTTACAAAAAAAATCTTCAACATTGATTTTCTCATGTGTGGCTTAGAACAGTCCTGTGATTCACACATTATTATCCATTTCTCAAAGTTCAGCGAACTAAAATTCTGACAGGCTAAATTTACTGGCTCAAATTTTAATCAATCCAAACAACTTGGAAATGCCAGCCTCAGAACTTAAACCTAGGCTTTTAAAAGCAAATCTTTCATCTCTTGTGATAAAACACAACACTTTCATTGCTTAAGTTGCTTAAAGTCTTTTTAAGTTAGTATTTCCCTAAATGAATAAATTAAATATTTTCAGATCCTTGATTGTGTAGGTGGTTGTACTCTCAGTGGGTTCTACTTACATGGATTAAATTTGTGTGTTTTTTAAATCTCCTGTAGCAGTTAAGTGCCAATTGATGTACAGTAGAGTTCAAAACAAATTCAGCCTGGACTGAACCAAGGATAGCTTTCTTTAGAAGGGCAAATCATTTTAGAATCCTCCTAGCAGACTCTATTTTAAGGCTTTTAGGTAAATAACCTGGCAGTAAAGGAACACAGGAATAGTATGATGTATTTCAAGGTTTTAAACAGAGAAGAAACCTCCCCTCTAAAGAATAAGTGGTCACTGCAGAACCCAGTAGTCAACTAAACTATTAACCCAGAGGGTAGCTGAACTTGGAAACTATCTTATTTCTATAAAATATCTAATTTCTAAGAACTTTATTGCTTAAGGCTGTGAATAAATGGGACATAAAGGCCTGACTACTGACTATAACACTAGGATTAATTTTATTTTCTTGAAAGAAAGCACTAAAAAAGACTACCTTTCTGTCTTAGTAACCGTATTTATTTGATGCTCTCAGCACTGACCTAGGGACAGCAATTGTTCAGTTCTTATTGTTATTGTTTATGCTTTATTTTGGTTTTGTAAATTTCAGGTGCAGAAGATGGAGTTAATAAATTTCCAAAGCTATGCACATTATCATCAGAATTCATACTGGGCTCCTCTTTTATTTTATTTTATTTTATTTAGTTTTCACTCATTATCCTTATGTTTTACTCCCTTCGATGGATATATATATATATATATTCAAGAAAATATTATTCTGCTTTCATTTCATTCTATATTTTTCTTATTTTACCTGAGATTCTGTATTTTAAGAGCTATTAATGTTGTTCTGCGTATATATAACACATTTCTTCTAACTACTTTGTACTTTTTTAATATATATCTACCACTTTTGACCTGTCCATCATCTGTCAAGGAATCAAACATTCCATAAGCAGCAGTGACTAATTGGTTGGCCTACCAATCTGCCATAGATTTGTTCAGTAAGGACAGGGCATAAATAAGTACAAATACACACACAGCATAAGCAAGATCAGCAGGGTGTCAGCTACCTGTGGCCCACAGAAACGAATGAAATGGAGGGACCAGATGACAGATGACACAAGCAGTGGATCACTCAGTCATGGAAGATCAAATTCTATACTATAGTTAGGTGACTTTGCAGCCTGCAGATGTACCTAAGGGACATTGCCAGGGTGACATATCCTATGCCCCCTTAGAACTAGAGGAATGCATAAGAAACTGAGCCTTCTGCAAGATAGGTTGCTTCTCTGGCACACACAAGGGCTTGTGGCAACTGCTCACAATACTACCTATCCCTCTATGTTCTGGGGAAGATGAAATGTCATTCTGCTAAGGGTTGAGTCAGACCAGGGTTAAGCTTGTCAATACCACCTAGGTGGAGACAGGCAAGTTCAAGGAAATGGCACCACAGAGCTCCTCCCCTACTCCACCCCAGCGATAAGATACCAAGTTTACATACAACTTGCCACATCCTTGCTAATTTGACTGAGTTGTATCAAATTGTTTTTTAGAATGTCTTTATGCTCAGCATTGGTGTGTAGAAGTTTTATATCTCTGCCACATTCTTGTCAACACTTAGCATTTCCTAGATTTCTAATTATTACCATTTATACAAGTATAAAGTGATCATCTGCATGCCATTCATTGCTAATAAGTTTGTGTCTCTTCATAAAATTGTTACTCTGAATGTCTCTGAACACTCCATTTGGTTTCATTGAGTTACCTTTTCTTGTGCCAATACCATGTATTCTTTCCTATAGCTTTGTTTTGTCTTCCAATAGTGTTATTGAGTTTCCCTTCTTTTGTCCTTTATTGTTTTTTAGTTGTTGTTATTGTTGTTAATCTTCACCTGAGGATATTTTTTCCATTACTTTTCAGAGAGAGTAGAAGAGAAGAAGGGAGTGGGGGAGGGGGAAAGAGAAAGAGAAACACCAATGTGAGAGAGACACATAGACTGGTTACCTCCCGCACTTGCCCTGACTTAAGACAGGGAGCTAACTGCACCCGAGGCACGTGCCCTTGACTGGGAATTGAACCCTCAACCATTTGGTGTGTGGGCTGACATTCTAAGCACTGAGTCACACCGATCAGGGCTTGTCCTTTTTTTCTGTTTGAGTTCCCTCTTGAAAAACATTTCTATCAGATTCTAATTCTACAGGTGCTTCAAAGCAGTTCAAGAAAGAGTTGGGACAGATTCCAGACTCATATATCCATGTCTTACTCATTTCCACAAGGCTAAATATTTAGCATCTCAAAACTATCAAGTTTAATATCATGTTCGTAATAGTCCCCATCCCAAACATGTCGAAATGACAGTTTTATCCATATATTTCCTAAGGCAAAATATTTTGTAGTTATCTTTGTCTTTCCTTTTTCTTTCACAGCATAAAATTATTTCATCAGCAAATCCCATTAGTTATTTGCTCTACCAGTTATATGACCAACCCTTGACAACCATTGTGATTATGTTCAGTTGATCTCTTACATTTTAACTTTATTTATGATATCTGATACACATTATCTTAATAACTTATTTTATTTTTGTTCTTTGTTCTTTGTTTGAATCATGACTATTCTATACTAAACAGAAGATAATTCATTATAATTAATGGAGAAAGGTTAGAGTCATTCACTTTAAAATCAAGAACAAGGCAAGGATATCAACTACTTAACACAGCATTAGTGGTTTTGATCAATGCTCAGAAGGAAAAAAATAGCTGTGGATATTGAAAGAAATATAGAGCCCGGCCAGGTGTGGCTCAGAGGTTGAGCATTGACCTAGGATCCAGGCGATTGGGGTTTGATTCCCGGTCAGGGCACATGCCCGGGTTGCGGGCTCGATCAATGACTCTCTCATCATTGATGTTTCTGTCTCTCCCTCTCCTTTCCTCTCTCTGAAATCAATAAAGACATATTAAAAAAAGAAAGAAAGAAATATAGAAATGTCATTATTTGTAGATGTTATGATCACCTAATTAGAAAAAAACACACAGCAGAATCTATAGATTAATAAATAACAGTAACAATAGTTCAAAAGAGGGGTCCTGCCCAAGATTTAAATTAGGGAGTATTTTTATTAGGAAAGTTACTTTACTTAAGGGTGTTCACCAAGAGAATGATGCAAGTATAAAAGAAGTTCTAGACTGAGCCTTGAGGCTCTTAAACATTTAGAAGTAGAGAACATTGTAAAGAATCATGAAAGGAGCCTAAAAACAAGTCACCAGAAAGTTTGAAGAAAACAACTTGAATGTGGTCCTGGAAAAAAGAAAATACTATCAAGGAGTAGAGAGTGATCAAGTATTTACCAATAAGTCAAAGAAAATGAAGACTAAAGATTGCCATTGGGTTTGATATTGTTGATATCATTGGTGACCTGAAGAAGAGTCATTTTGGTTCATGGTGGGAGAAAAATCAATTTGCAATAATTATGAGAAAGAGGAGAGTTATAGACATTAGTATAATATCTGCTTTGTTGAGTTTTATTTATTTGTTCTTAGGATGAGATAAAAAATAGAATATTTATTTGCTCATGAGATTAATTCAGTAGAGAGAAAAAAGATTGCTGTACAGGAAATGGTAGTAAAAAGAAATATTAATGATATGTCGCTGTTGCAGATTGGTTTCTTTGAAAAACAGTGAAAAAGAGGTTTTTTCTATATTTATTTTCAAATGATTAGAGAATGTTCTCGGGATGAAGGCCTATGGGCAGGGTAGGCTTCAAGAGATTGTGACCTGTGTATAACTATACAAAGCCCCGTGTTTAGAAAAGCCCCACTCTCTGTTTTATGCTCTGCTTCCACCATTTTTAAATTAGTAAACATTCTTTACTAAAAGGTTCCACAGTTTCAATTTGCACTGAGCCTTGCAAATTATATCACCAGTGCTATATAATTAAGAAAATATAAAGAAAAGGAGAAATATAAGAAAAAAGAAAAAATTTTGACATTCACCAGACCAATATAAACGTTTTAGTGTTATTATGCCAGACCCTGAACTGGGTCCTCACCATCTCTTCACATATATTATTGCAATGATTTTCTAACTTGTTGCCTTAGTTACAGTTTTCCTGTCAAGTGATCCAACTTCAACATGGACACCAAATGTATCTTTTAAATAGATAAATATGACATACCTGTCCCTTGATTCAAACTTCTAGAGAATATGTATTATAAAAAAATAAATAAAAAGAGGGGAAGAGAGAGAGAGGGAGAGAAAGAGCAATATCTTTTCAAAACGTATTAAGCATGTCGTTATCTGACTCAAGCTTACTGTCTAGCTCCATGTCCTACCATACGGCCATTGCCTCAACACAAACTCTTTACCCAATTGTGCATGGATATTTCTTAGTAACATTTGCGCCCATTAAGGAATATATAAAATATAAAGGAAGTGCAAAGCTGTTTTTTAAAGAATATAACTTGAATATTTTCCATGTTAGCACATAATAAAAGTTTTATTTTCACTGAATCATTATTAATGTTATCAATTTTATATACTATGCTGTATTATGAATATACCCATAAATACTTGATATTTCAGGCATTCCCTTAATCATAGGCATTTAGGTTATTTTCACTTAAATATTTAATTTTTTTTTAAGTACGCACATTTGAACTTTGCAAAGCATTTAAAAATAGTGTCTTCGTACGTATGTATATGTGGGAGTATAAAACTTCAGAAAGAGGTGAAAAGATATTCACCAAAATAGTAAATCTTATTATCTCTGTGTAAATAGGCAGTGGATCCTATTAGGAATGGTGATCAAAGGAACTTTAGTCTTCTCTGAAATATATTTACAAGCTTATGCATAAATCTGTTATTTTTAAAAATAGTTTTAAAAACAGATAATAAAGGAATAAAAATGTGTCTTTATGTATCTGCAATCTTTTTTCCCTTTATTTATTTATTTATTTTTCAATTACACTTTATTTCAATATTATTTTGTATTATTTTCAGGCATATAGAATAGTGGTTAGAGTCTAGACAATCGTTAGGTTTTCAGTTTCCCCCCAATACTCCCAGTATCCACCTGGCACCACGCATAGTTATTACAACACAAACATAAGTAATACTAAAGAAAAATGAACCATTGAAAACAAATTTTTTCGTACTATGCTCATGTTTGGCATAGATATGCCAACTTTAAGAGAACGAGAATGACTAATCATGACTAAGTGGTGGCCACCAGAAATATCCTTCATTAATTTTCCTGTTCCTGGTAGTATTTCTCATAGCTGTAGCAATTTCCTTGAATGCTCATGGAGTTGGTCATAACACTGACCTATAACAGTTTGCCTGTTATTAAACAATTTTTGTGGGTAATGAGTTTAATATTTATGAAGTCTTCATTACATTACACTGATTTAAAGGTATAGCATTCTAGTAAAAGATGGTATTGAACTAAACTCAGATACAAAGCAGTGCATATCCTTAACCTCAAGATAAATGACAAGAATTTCATTAAGCTAACTGCCTAGTCTTTTTAGATAGTTGAATATAAATGTGAACCTTGTAAAAACCTCATATTAATATGGTTATAAAATAATGTCCGGTTCAACAACAACAGTTATTAGGCTATTTGTTTCAAGGAACGCTATACATCTGGGAAATGAGAATTTTGCCCTCAACTGTTGTCTTTCTGGACCAGCGCTTAGATGCAGATTACTGCCAATTACACGTGTAATGGAGTTCATTTGCAGTTATTGCTGGATTAAGATTTGTCATTACAGTTTGCAAATGACCAATTCCCCTTCACAACTGTGTAGTCATTGTTGTCAAAAGGGAACATCAGCACAACCCCTTAAACATATTGTATATTTTTTATCCCTTTCAGAAAAGCAAATGATCTCTAAAATCAGCTATTACCATGGCTAATATACACTCCATCACAACATAAAGATCCCCCGAATTTCTCTCTGGCCCAATCTCATTAAGGTTAATGCATAACATAATTTCAATGTCTGAGTTATGATCCACCAGCATTGCTTTCTACATAGAAAGCCTGTCAGGAACAGTTAAGGGCAGAAAATTCATTCCTTCATTTTACTATTTCTCTCACTCTCCACTCTGCATATTTACTGTTACCAAATGTTGCCCTTTATTTTCTCCTTTCCAGCATCCTTGTTTCTGCTTTTAAAAAATCATTGTTAATATGCTCATCTCTTGAGTGTCAAAATCCTTCTAGTTTTCTCCTTATGCCTTGGCCTCCCTTATCCAGTTAAAATGTACTAATTTAGAGAAAATAATTTAAAACATAAACTTTTCCAACTTAAATATCTTTTTATTAACATCCTCTCAATAATTTGTAGATAGTATTGTCAAGCTAGATTCACAAATCAGGATATTTATTTTTGAAATCATTCAATCAGTGTTATTTAGTACCATTCCTGGGTAACATTCTCTGCCTCCTGCAAGTCATGAGGACATCTTTCTTGGCTTTTAATGATGAGGTCCTGGTGGGTTCTACTGTAAAGGTACATAACCCATTAAGCATATGTTGTTGAGTTACAGAGAATTAGGATAAAACGTCTGCACTATGCTCTTATATACTATGTTGAGTAATGTAGTAGTTTACTAAAATCAGGTAAAATGTTGTTACATTGTTTGTGCTTGGAACATAGTTGGAAATAAATATTAACTCAAAAAGTTTGACTTCCACGAGATCTGGCTTATATGTGGAATCTAAAATACTTAATAAACTGATGAACAGAATAGATTCAATGACATGGAAACATGGATCAGACTGAGGAATGTCAGAGGGATGGAGGAGGGCGGGTGGGTGGAGGGGTAGAGATTAACCAAAGAATTTATATGCATATATGCACAACCCAAGGACACGGAAAATGGTGGGGAGAGGGGTTGGGGAGGGGGGTGAGATGGGGTGGAATGGATCATTGGGGAGCAAAAGGGACATCTGTAATATTTTAAACAAAAAATAAAAAATAAATAAGTAAAATGGCAAAAAAGAAAGTTTGACTTCCAATCCCATCTCCTTCAATGGTGAATTCAATCTGTCACCTAAATAAAATTTAAGCCATTGTTCCAATAATCAATATAAACCATGGATAATATCATCATTAGTGTATACGCCTTGTAATTTACAAGCTTGCAGTATTTTTTGAGTAGCCATGTTTTTTTCTGTTGTTTTTTTGTGTGTCTTTTAATGTTTTTTTATTGATTTTTTTAGAGAGCAAAAGAGAGGGATAGGTAGAAACACTGATGAGAGAGAAACATCATCAATCGGCTGCTTCCTACACGCCCCCTACTAGGGATTGAGCCCACAACCCAAGCAGGTGCCCTGACCAGGAGTCGAACCCTGACCTTTGGTTCCTGGGTTGATGCTCAACCACTGAGCCACACTGGTGAGGCTGGAGTAGCCATGATTGATGGTTAATTTTATATGCCCTGTTGGCTGAGCTAAGGGATTCCCAGATACTTGATAAAGTTTTATTTTGGGGTGTGTCTGTGAGAATGTTTCCAGAATAGGTTAACATTTGAATCAGTAGACTGAGTAAAGAAGATCTCCCCTCATTAATGTGAGCAACCATCATCCACGCTAGGGCCTGAATAGAACAAAATGGTGAAAGAAGGCAAATTCTCTCTTATTGAGCTGACGTGTCCATCCATCCTCTGTCCTTGGACATGGCAGCTCCTGGTCCTCTGGACTGCAGTTCAGATTGAATTTTACACTGTTGCTTCTGTTTCTCCACATTACAGATGGCTGACTATGGAGTCGACTTCTCAGCCTCCATAATCACATGAGCCAATTTCTATAAAAAATCAATTCTCTCTCTCCCATAGATTGTGTTTCTCTGGGGAATCCTGTTTCTCTGGGGAGCACTGACTAGTATTCACCATGAAATGCATAAAATAGTCTATATGAACATAGAAAGTAATTTTACACTTGGTAGAGAAATTAACCTTTGTTGACATAATTTGTATACATTTTTACATATGTTAAGTGTTAGCTGATAAACAGAATTATGTGTATTTTTGGCAGAACATGCTGCTTTTTTTTTTGTATCTCTTATTCGTCCTGAGCAACATTAACAGTACACATTGTTATATTTTGTAGTATTGAGAACAATTTTACACATTACCACAGCATGGTAAAATGCCTCAATATTTAGTAAATTATGTATTAAATTAGTGCACTGCAGTGTTTCTAGGTTATGGAGAGCACCTGTGTAGTCTACATTGTAGTACTCAGTTCTACCACAATCATTTAAAATAGCATTTAAAGAATCAAGTAAGTTGCTTTTACATGAAACTAATAGTAAATCTTGGCTACTACTCAATGGAAAATTCATTTATAGAGATGATGCAGCTTAGTGAACAGAAAACAAATTAATTTAAAATCACTTTTGAAGCTACAACTTGTAACTATCACCTGAACATTTGAATAACAAGATCTTTTTATTCAGACCAAAGTTTTAGATCTAGAATGTAATGCAACTCGTTAACAATTTGGAAAAAGAAAAAAAAAAAAAGTGTTTCTAATTGGAAAGGCAAGGGAAGATTGTAAGTCCTTACCTAGGGGTATTCTGCAAAAGATATCTCCTTGTGATTGACATTAATGGGAGTTTCACATGTGTATGTGGGATAGAAAATCTTGCTAATTAGTGTTTTCCTCCCATACATTTCATTTCTCATAAGGTTTAGTTGATGAACTGTATCAGCAATACAGTTTTAGAAATGTTTACCAAAGAAAGAATGAATCATGAAAATATTTCTTCCTCTGAATTTAGTCAGAAATCCAATATAATTTCATGCATAATTAGAGTTTAAATGATGCCATTAAAACACAAAGTACAAAAAAGTAAACATACATTTCCCATCCCAGAAATCTAAGTCTTAGTACACGAAATTATGTTCTTTGTAGAGCTAGAAATTCAAATAGATAATTATTAATGAGTATAGACAGAGGCTTTTTAACTTTCTAATATCTGTAGTTCAATGAAGCATCCTAAAATAAGTGCTTGTCATTATAAAGCATGAAATTATTTGAACTTATTCTGTAGAATTATTTTGCAAAAAGTTTTCAAAGTTCTGCAGATCCAATAATTTTAAGTGCCTCATTTTTTATCATAGGTTATTTTATTTATTGGTGTTTTTGCCATAACTTAGGTATATATTTTTTATTTTTGTTTAAAATTAGGTATATTTTTAAAAACAGGACTGTAATGTTCTTATGCTTAAGTGCTTTTTTAGTATCTACAAAGCTCCACATTCCACTTACAAGGAAATTATTAAACATATCTGTTCTGAGATAGTCAACTGATGCTTTTTCATATGAAACAGCAAGGCTTATTAGAGAGGTTTAGGTGCTCTAGCACTTACTGCTTTTATCCTTCACTCCTAGCTCACATTATTTTTTTGTCTCCCTACTCTAGCTCTTATTTTCACCATGACAATCCTTTAAATTAATGATTAAATGTTCACCAGCTTAACATATTTAATATAATAACTTTATATACAATAGGTCTCTTTTAAGACAGCCTATCTTAATCTGGGAATCTATAACTGCATTTTGTTACATGGCAAAGGGAATTAGGCTGAAAATGGAATTAAGGTTGCTAATCAGCAGACATTAAAATAGGGAGATTATCTTTAATTATGTGGGGGGGATACAACATAATACAAGGGTCCTTATAAGTCAAAGAGGGAAGCAGTAGTGAGAGTGTCTAGTTGCTGTGTCCTGTAGATTTGGGGTTGTTGTGTGTTCATTTTCAATTGTTTTCAGGAAGTTTTTTATTTCTTCCTTTATTTGATTGGTAACACATTCATTGTTTAATAACCTACAAGAGAGCTCCCATAAGGCTGTCAGCTAATTTCTCATCAGAAACACTACAGGCCAGAAGGGAATGGCATAAAGTATTAAAGGTAATGAAAAACAGCGATCTGAAACCAAGGTTACTCTACCCAGCAAGGCTATCATTCAAAATAGATAGTGAAATAAAGAGTTTCCCAGACAAATAAAGGCTAAAGGAGTTGATTACCACCAAACCAGTGCTGCAAGAAATGTTAAAGGGACTGCTGAAATAGCAAGAAATATATAAAGAGAGGAACATAGGCATAAAGGATAAAAATGGCAATAAATAAGTACCTATCAATAATAACCTTAATGTAAATGAATTAAGTGCTCCAATTAAAAAATATAGAGTAGCTGAATGGATAAGAAAACATGGCCCATATATATGCTATCTACAAGGGACACACCTTGGAACAAAAGACTCACACAGGATAAGAGTGAAGGGATGAAAAAATTTTCCATGCAAATAGAAATGAAAAAAAGTAAGGATAGCAACTCTGTGGGAAGAAAGTAGGTACCTCAAATCTGTGGGAAGACAGGCAATGAAAGAGGGGTCATCTTATTATATCAGCACATACCCTCAAAATATCAATCTTTTAAGGCACCAGAATAAGGATTGAGTTCAAAATAAGGACATAATTGTCACCTAAATTATGTCCTGGGGCAAATGAAGCTGTCTGTGTGTGTTTCCATGGATCAAGAAACCTGTGAATTTAAAAGGCTTCTTATCTTTTCCCTACACATCAAGCGCACAATAGTGAAACAGGCACAGGAAAACCAAAATGCACGCTCCTCTTCAAAAATGGGAATGAGCAGAAACTACAGAGAAGTCACTGGTACAAGGCAATTTTACTACCAAGTCATATGATGCCAATTAACCAAGGCAGGAAATGCTTCCTGATTAGGTATCAATTCATCTCCCTGGCAATAACTATCCATGTCTCTTAGCTATACTCTCTGGGTTCTTTGTTCTGCTTTCTGATTCACTCTTCTTTTTTAAGAGAAACGTCCTGTATTTGTGAATCTGTTCTTGTCCCTTAAAATTTGAAGCAAAAAGACTTGTTTTTACTCTTAACCACTGTCATTTTCAACTGAAGATTTTACAGCTTCTCTAAAAACGATGGGGACTTCCTATGTATCAAGTTTTATATCTACTCAGGGAAATATCACATATACACATCTCTGTGAAGTAGGCATTTCTTTACTTTAGACTGAAATTTAGGAGCTGTGATACAATGCCATTAAGATTCATAGATGTTTTTTGTCTATGAGTGAGTCTTTGAAACCCATATACCCTTTAGAAACTTAGACATTCATCAGTATAGAGTAGAAATTCTAGGATGCACCACCATGAAGGATCATGTAACCATACACTTAACTTCATAGTGACCTTGAGTATTTTTTTAACTGGCAGCACTCTGTGTTTTTTATTTTCCCTGAAGCAATCTCTTATTTGGGTATCTTTTGCCAGATGGAAAGCCTGATCATAAGAAACAATTTTGTTTTTCAACAATACAAGTCTTGGGATGAAAACAATTCCTGTAGATTCTTCCAGAAGCGTAACAGTCCCTTCTTTATGTTATTCCTTTTTGGCCTAGAATACCCTTAGATCCAAAATTTACTAGGTATTAAGTCTCAGTTTCTTTTCCTGCTGGTACATCCCAGTTCCTACTTTATCAAACTTCTAGTAGCAGTTCCATTACTACCTTTTAGCCTTCTCCTTACTCCTACCAACTGTGACCCATACACAAAGTCAATTTTTTAGTTTGTTTTGTTTTTGTTATAGTTTTATGTTATACCCAGGTGCTAATTTCTAGTCTAGCTATTGATAACAATAACTTCCTCTCTCCAACTTGTCTCCTTAATCAACAACAATTTATCTTTTCTTTTATAATTCTGTAAGAAGCACTAGTGTTTTTCCTGCTTCACTTGGTATTGATTGGTGTGCAAGGATGGCTGGGATGTTCAAACAGGCCTCTTCAAAAAGCCTGGAAGTTTGCAGCTCAACTGGGGTGGTTGGGAGGGTGTCTCAGTTCTCCTCAGGATGGTATTCTTCATGTGGCTGTTTGAGCTTCATCACAACATAGTGGCTACATTTTAAGAATGAGTTGTTTTTGCAATGAAAACTTAAGCTGTAAATCTCTTAAGATCCAGTCTCAGATGTTAGAGTATAAATTTGTTTGTTCAACAAATCTCAGGGCAATACCAGATTCAAGCAGAGAAGAAATAGATATCACCTTTTAATGGGAGAAGTGGTAAAGGATTCACCAAAGATAAATTTGACTTCAAAGTTAAGGACTTTCTAGATCTTAACAAGCAAAAAGAAAAAGAAAAACCTTAACTATTATGGCACAAACTGTTTATACTTATGGTTTTTATCTTAATTCTGGATTAAATTACATTAAAGCCTGAACTTCCTATATAAGGCTTTCTTGTTTATGAAAATTGCATGTACTTATTTGTTAACAAAATTCCATTTTTCTGTTTTCACCAAGACTGAAAAAGCAATATCAATGCCCAGATTTCTCTGAACAGTATGTCCTACCCCCATCCATCCATCAGCCTATATCTCATTTTCCCCACAATTTATCACTCTATGCCTGGTCCCAGATGAGAAAACATTCACAATCTAAACTTTCTCCATTGGTGTATTTGTGATTAACAAAACTGTGAAACAATGAAGCATCCTGGACCATGATAGGAATGCTTCTGGGTCAGATATTTAATATTTCATGTAAAAAATGTGTCCTTCACACTTTATCCAAATAAGCAATATGTGCATCAACAAATCTCATCATAGGGGAATGAGTCCTCTGGATGTCTCTTCTCATCAAAAACGTTTCCTCATTGTTTCATCAGGACCAATGTTGTTAATAGAGGGAGTATTTGCTCCTCAATCCAACTGATGAGTAATGAGGAAACAGATTTTTTTTTTTGCTCAACTTCTTTACCTTTCTTGAGATGACATATTTAGTAATAGAAATATAAATTTTCTGTGTTCACATCTCATTGATCAGTTATCCTGATTGTTATGTTTGTGTTGTGTAATATTTGCCATTCAAAGGTACATTTTCCATCTGTTTTCCTTTGCTCAGTTCTAAAAGGAAGGCAACAGCAATACTGTTTAGAAAATTCTATTTATACCGTAGAATAAATATATATTTTTTTATCAGTCCCAGGAAACTATGATGGCTAGCAAAATTAGAATGGAAGGAGTGGATTATGCTCTAGGGTCTTTATATAGTGGGGGGTGTTAGCAGTCAAAGAAAACCCAAGAAAAAAAAAGGTAAGTCAATCAGAAAACAGAGATTGAGATAATCAAAGACAAAGACAAGAATGCCAAATTTTCTTAATCTCCATGGTTATTTATAACATGATTGGGCTACACATGCTGAGACTAAGCTGCACAACCACTATGCCAGCTTTTGATGGGAAGATGGCAACCCTGTGAGAAGCAGCAGCGCCCCCGCTCCCAGCCACAGACTCAATTTATTCCTAAAATCCTACATAACCAGCTTGAAAAAACCAGAGAAACATACCTGAGTGGACGAAGTGTGAGTGGGGAGCACTGAAGACACATCACGGAGTCCGGTAAGAGAGGGGAGCGTAGGAAGGGGGAGGCCCCCTGAAGCCTGTGCTGGGCTCCGAGCCCCGAGGCCTGGAGGCTACAAAGCTCCCCCCTCGGGAGTGCGGACGGCATCCAAAAGTGGGGACCCCACACCCGGAGCTACGAGAGGGGAAGGAGTGCCCCACGCACAGGGCAGAGGGGCCCCGGGGAGCGGTGAGTCCCGGAGGGGATGGCGCCTTCCTAGGGAACAAAGCCTCTAATGGCGGACGGCGCCTTCCTAGGAAACAAAGCCTCTAATGGCGGACGGCGCCTTCCTAGGAAACAAAGCCTCTAATGGCGAACGGCGCTTTCCTAGGAAACAAAGCCTCTAGTGGCGGCTGCTACCGGTGTCTGGTGCTTGGGGTGCCGAGCAGAGGGAAGGCTGTCCCAAGGTCTGTGGCACCCAAGTGGCAAGGGACCAGAGGACTGCACTGAGCAGCCACACACGGGGACCCTCTGCCTCCCTGTGGGGCACTGTGTTGAGCCCCAGAAAGCGCTGAATCTATGTGGCATGGGGGAGGGGAGGAGCCCTCCCGCCCTGAGCTCCCGGTGCTGAGGCCGGGATTGGTAACCAGCCCTGAGGGGCCCCGTGGTGGCAGGTGAAGCCACCCCAGCTTTGCTGAGACCAGCGGAGCTGGGAGCTGCATGGAGCTGACTTTGGGTCCCCTCCCGCTGGGTGCTTTGGAGCGCGGGCGGCGGGACCTTGCAGGGCGGACTCTCTGCCTGTGTGTTGCTTTGTGAGTTTGCGAGTTTGATTGCGGAACTGGCTCCCACCTTCCTGGCATGCACTGTGCGGACAGACAAGCAGAGGCTGCGATTGGGGTCTGCACAGTAGACAGTCTGAGGGGCGGGCCTGGTGCGACCAGCCAACCAGAGCTGGGAGGGGAGGGAAGGGGAGGGAGGGGCGGAGCCTGACTGCCTCTCCCGCAGCCAGGAGCACCGCCCCAACAGGAAAGGGGCGGGTCCCACTCACTGAGGCCCCAGACACCCCCGCAGGGCACAGTCCTGAGGGGGAAGGGAGAGCAGCTCACAGGAAGACTTTGCAAGAATAAGACTCTCAGGGACTGTTGTTTGGGAGCTGCAGGAAACACTGAAAACCCCTGCTGGGGGCTGGGCAGGCAAAGGGCTCACCAGAATGTGTTCTTAATCGAACCCACTGAGCCCAGGCTGCTGAAACGGCCCAGACAGAAAAAGCAACAGGCTGAAATCAATCAGAAGCTGCAGCAGGCCAGAGCCTGGGGAACTAGAATCAGAGAACAGGGTAGGGACTGAGGAGCTGGCAGTGGAGCAGAGTCTAACTCCTGCAGAGTGAGTGCCTGACAGCAACACCTCTAAGGGGAGTGATACCCTGGGCTACACTAGCCACCCTGCACCCTAAAGACTCTACAGAAGACTCTGGAGCAAGACCAGGCAATTAACTACAAGGTTGGAAAATAGTTGACAAGAGGAGGTGGCCCACGGAGAGCCTCAGATCAACCATCTACCTAAGGACACCAGAGCTAAACCTAGACATCTCCTCACATTGGCTGATACATAAGCACCTCCCAGGAGAATGGAAATCAGCACACAAAACAGTGACACTCAGACAATATAAGTTACCCAGAAGAAACACACCTGACTGACTACCTTTTTTTCTGCTTTTTTTTGTTGTTTGGTTTTGGTTTTTTTTGGTTTTGGGGTTTTTTTATTTGTTTTTTGTTTGTGGGTTTGTTTATTTTTTCTCTTTTTTCCTTAGGAAAAAGAGAAAGGGGAGAAAATTTGTTTTTTCTTCTTTTTTAAATTTTATAATAATTTTTTTTTATTTTTTTAACGTTTTTTTAACTAAATTTTTTTCTCTCTTTTTTATAAAAGAATTTTATCTTGCTTAGCTTGATTTTAGTTTTGTTTTGGTTATTTTTTTGTTTTGTTTTATCCTTCTAATATCAAGACTCTTGATATCCCTGTTTACGGACTGGAACCTTATCATTATAATCAAGTTTACTGCTTTCCTTTATAGTTTCCCCCAAATCTCTTACCGGACTCCCTGCCTGCCTGGGCTTTATCTCTCTCCTCTCAATCCATTGACATAACTTTTTTTCTTCTTTTTCTTTTTTCTTTTTCTACTTTTCTTTCATTCTTTCATTGTGCTCCCTTCTGTCTTCCTGTCCAATTGTTAGTTTCTCTTGCTCTCTTTATTGTATTTTTGTTTTCTCATTTTCAACTATTATCCTATTCCTATTCTCTCCCTTAATTTTTTGCTGGCCCTTCTTTCAGAATCTTTTCTCTGCTTCTGTTATCTCCCAGTAGCTTCTCCACTTTTTACATTTAAGTTTATTATTATTTTCTAAATTTTCACCAGTATTAACAACAATGTACATCTCTCTCTTTCTAAGCGTTACTTTTCTTTCTCTCTTTCTTTTGTTTTAAGTACTTCTGTGTGTGTGTGTGTGTGTGTGTGTGTGTGATCTCCCTTCACTCTCCCAGTTCTATTTTCATGTGGGTAGTTTTCATTGTGACTGTCAAGATATTTTGTAAGATGCTTCTTGGTTCCTGGAATTTTAGTTGTGTATTGTCCTGCCTTGCCAGCACCAGCACATCAGCTTAAATGTCGAGGTTGGGGCTGAGACACAGTTAGCCAATCTGAGAGGAGGTTCCTCCCAAGGAATGATCAACAACAATCTAGACCCAACCATAACAAGAGAACATAAAGAAAGCACAAAGGGGGCACCCATAAGAGGGACACGCCTAGAGCAAAGAGCTCAGAGGTGTAAGGAAAACACACCTTTGGGCTCCACTGGACCCACAAGACAAAATCCCATCCTACAAGACTGGGAGACAGCAAATATATCTAATATATACATACAAAAACAAAGACCTACCAAAATGGGGAGACAAAGAAACAACCCCCAAATTAAAGAAAAGGAAACATAGCCAGCAAACGACTTTGATGAGATGGAGTTAAGCAAGTTATCAGAAATGGAGTTCAGAGTATGGATGATGAAGATGTTCAAGGAACTTAAGAAGACTCTAGATGATAAGATCGAGAACCTTAATGAAAACATGAAAAATGAGATACATACCATAAATAAAACTCAGACAGAGATAAAGAATGCTGTATCTGATATCAAGAATGCACTGGAAGGAATTAAAAACAGGCTCAATGAAGCAGAGGATAGAATAAGTGACTTAGAAGACAAGGTAGAGAAAATCACACAATCAGAGCAGCAAAAAGAAAAAACACTTAAAAAGCACTAGGACAGTCTAAGGGAGCATTGGGACAACATAAAGCGAAACAACATTCACATTATGGGAGTGCCAGAGGGGGAAGAAAGAGAGCAAAGGATAGAGAACTTAGTGGGAGAAATAATTATAGAAAACTTCCCTAGGCTGGCGCAGGAGAAAGCCACACAAATTCAGGAAGCACAGAGGGTTCCAAAAAAGAGGGACCCAAAGAGACTCACTCCAAGACACATCATAATTAAAATGACAAATGTCAAGGACAAAGAGAAAATATTAAGGGCTGCAAGAGAGAGACAAGCAGTGACCTACAAGGGAACCCCCATAAGGCTGACAGCTGATTTCTCAATAGAGACTCTTCAGGCCAGAAGAGAGTGACATGAAGTTCTGCAAGTAATGAAAAGCAAGAACATGCAACCAAGATTGCTTTATCCAGCAAGGCTATCATTTAAATTTGAAGGTGAAATAAAAAGCTTCCCAGACAAAAAAGAGGCTAAAGGAGTTCAGTACCATGAAATCAGCATTGCAAGAAATGCTAAAAGGACAGCTTTAAGAAAAAGAAAAAATAGTGAGAGAAAGGTACATCAGCATAAAGGGGGGAAATGGCATTAAATAAGCTGATATCAATAGTAACCTTAAATGTAAATGGAATAAATGGACCAATCAAAAGACAAAGGGTAGCTGAATGGATAAGAAAACAGGACCCAAATATATGCTGTCTACAAGAGAACCACCTGAGAACAAAAGACTCACACAGGCTAAAAGTGAAGGAATGGAGTAAAATAATCCATGCAAATGGAAAGGAAAAGAAAGCTTATCTCTGACAAAACAGACTTCAAAATAAAGACCATAACAAGAGACAAAGATGGTCACTACATATTACCAAAGGGATCAATCCAACAGGAGGAAATAACCATTATAAACATTTATGCACCCAATACAGGAGCACCTAAATATGTAAAAATTTTCTTAGGGGATTTTAAAGGGGAGATTGACAGCAACACAATCATAGTGGGGGACTTTAACACCCCACTGTCAGCATTGGACAGATCATCAAGACAAAAAATCAACAGGAAAATGCAGACCTTAAATGAATCACTTGACCTAATGGATTTAATTGACATTTACAGAACATTTCACCCCAAAGCAGCAGGATACACATTCTTCTCAAGTGCACATGGAACATTCTCAAAAATAGACCACATGTTAGGACACAAGGCAAGTCTCTACAAATATAAGGAGATTGAAATCATATCAAGCATCTTTTCGGATCACAATGCCATGAAACTAGAAATCAACCACTATAAAAAAACTCAAAAATATTCAAACATGTAGAGGCTAAATAGCATGTTATCAAACAATGAATGGGTTACCAAGGAGATCAAGGAAGAAATCAAACACTTCATGGAAAGTAACGAAAATGAACAGACAACAACCCAAAATCTATGGGACATGGTGAAAGCAGTCCTGAGAGGAAAATTCATAGCATTACAGGCCTATCTCAGGAAACAAGAAAAAGATCTAATGAACCATCTAACACAACAACCAAAAGAACTAGAACGAGAACAGCAAGAAAAGCCCCGAGGAAGTAGAAGGAAAGAAACAATAAAAATCAGAGCAGAGATTAATGACATAGAGACTCAAAAAAAATACAAAAAATCAATGAAACCAAGAGCTGGTTCTTTGAAAAGGTAAATAAGATTGATACACCTTTAGCCAGACTCACTAAGAAACAAAGAGAGAGCACCCAAAAAAATAAAATCTGAAATGAAAGAGGCGATATAACAATTGACCCAACAGAAATACAAAGGATCATAAGAAAATATTATGAGCAACTATATGCCAACAAATTGGACATGGGGGAAATGGACAAATTCCTAGAAGCATACAACCTTCCAAAGCTGAATCAAGAAAAGGCAGAAAACCTGAATAGGCCAATAATAACTAATGAAATTGAAGCAGTAATAAAAAAAAACTCCCAGCAAACAAAAATGGACCAGATGGATTTACAGGTAAGTTTTACCAAACATTCAAAGAAGAATTAAGACCTATTCTATTCAAACTATTCCAGAAAATTCAAGAGGAGGGAAAACTCCCAAACTCTTTTTATGAGGCCAGCATCACCCTAATCCCAAAACCAGATAAAGATACTACAAAGAAAGAAAATTACAGGCCAATATCCCTGATGAACATAGATGCTAAAATCCTCACTAAAATACTTGCAAACCGAATTTAGCAATACATTATAAAGATCATACATCATGACCAAGTGGGATTTATTCCGGGGATGCAAGGCTGGTACAACATCCGCAAATTAGTAAATGTGATACATCACATAAACAAAATGAAGGACAAAAATCATATGATCATATCAATAGACACAGAAAAAGCATTTGACAAAATCCAGCATCCATTTCTGATAAAAACTCTCAGCAAAGTGGAAATAGAGGGATCATACCTCAACATAATAAAGGCCATATATGACAGATCTACAGCCACCATCACACTCAATGGGCTAAAAAATAAAACCATTTCCATTAAAAACTGGAACAAGACAGGCATGTCCACTTTCACCACTCTTATTCAATATAGTACTGGAAGTCCTCGCCGTAGCCATCACACAGGAAGAAAACATAAAAGGTATCCAAATTGGAAAGGAGGAAGTAAAACTGTCATTATTTGCAGATGACATGATATTGTACATAGAAAACCCTAAAGACTCCATCAAAGTACTACTAGATTTGGTAAACGAATTTGGCAAGGTAGCTGGATACAAAATCAACATCCGGAAATCAATGGCATTCTTATACACCAACAATGAACTTTCAGAGAGAGAAACTAAAAAAGCAATACCATTTACCATTGCAACTAAAAAATAAGATACCTAGGAATAAACTTAACCAAGGATGTAAAAGACCTGTACTCGGAAAACTACGTGACACTGAAAAAAGAAATAGAGGAAGATTTAAACAAGTGGAAGAATATACCGTGCTCATGGATTGGAAGAATTAATATCATTAAAATGTCCATACTACCCAAAGCAATTTATAAATTTAATGCAATTCCTATTAAAATACCAAGAGCATATTTCACAGACCTAGAACAAATATTTCGAAAATTTATATAGAACCAAAAAAGACCCCGAATAGCTGCAGCCATTTGACAAAAAAGAACAGAGTGGGAGGGATCACATTACCAGACTTCAAACTGTATTACAAGGCCACTGTAATCAAAACGGCCTGGTATTGGTACAACAACAGGCATATAGATCAATGGAACAGAACAGAGACCCCAGAAATAGACCCTCGCCATTATGGTCAGTTAATATTTGACAAAGGAGGCAAGAGTATCCAATGGAGTAAAGACAGTCTCTTCAATAAGTGGTGCTGGGAAAATTGGACAGATACATGCAAAAGAATGAAACTAGACCACCAACTTTCACCATACACACAAATAAACTCAAAATGGATAAAAGACTTAAATGTAAGTCACGAAACCATAAAAATCCTGGAAGAAAACATAGGCAGTAAAGTCACAGACATCCCACGTAGTAGACTTTTCACTGATACATCTCCTAGGGCAAGAGAAACAAAAGAAAAAATAAACATATGGGACTACATCAAACTAAAAAGCTTCTGCACAGCAAAAGAAAACAGCCTCAAAATACAAAGGAACCCCACGGTCTGGGAAAACATATTTGCTAAGGATGAATCTGATAAGGGGCTAATTTCCAAAGTGTACAAAGAACTCATAGCACTCAGCAAGAGAAAGACAAACAACCCAATTAAGAAATGGGCAAAGGACTTAAATAGACACTTCTCCAAAGAGGACATACGGATGGCCAAGAGACACATGAGAAAATGCTCAAAGTCGCTGATCATCAGAGAGATGCAAAGTAAAACCACAATGAGGTATCACTTCACACCAGTCAGAATGGCTGCCATCAACAAATCAACAAACGACATGTGCTGGCGAGGGTGTGGAGAAAGGGGACCCTAGTACACTGCTGGTGGGAATGCAGACTGGTACAGCCCACTATGGAAAACAGTATGGAGGTTCCTTAAAAAATTAGAAATGGAGCTGCCGTTTGACCCAGTGATTCCACTCCTTGGAATGTATCCTAAGAATCCTGAAACATTCATCAGAAAAAATATATGTACCCCGATGTTCATAGCAGCACAGTTTACAGTAGCTAAGATCTGGAAACAGCCCAAGTGCCCATCAATAGATGAGTGAATAAAAAAGCTGTGGAACGTTTATACCAAGGAATACTACGCAGCTGTAAAGAAGAAGAATCCCATACCCTTTGGGATAGTATGGATGGACCTGGAGAATACTATGCTAAGTGAAATAAACCAGGCAGCAAAAGACAAACATCACATGATCTCGCTTATACGTGGAATCTAAAGAACTTAATAAACTGATGAACAGAATAGGTTCAATGACATGGAAGCATAGATGAGACTGACCAATGTCAGAGGGATGGAGGAGGGCGGGTGGGTGGGGGGGGAGAGAGTAACCAAAGAATTTATATGCATATATGCACAACCCATGGACAGGGATAATGGTGGGGAGAGGGACTGGGGAGGGGGAAGGGACGGGGTGGAACGGGTCATTGGGGAGAAAAAGGGACATCTGTAATATTTTAAACAAAAAAAAAAAAAAAAGAAAGAAAAAGAAATGCCAGCTTTTCCTCCAAAATGTCAGAATGTCAGCTATTCCTCAGAGAAATACTTTGCACATACAGCATAATATCTGAAACATAGTAGAAACTTTATAGTAATTATTCAGTTAATTAGTTAATTAGGGGTTATACCCAATCTTTGCAATTTATAGTGTCTCATATGGTGCCTAGACCACAGAAGATCAATTTCTTTCATATTTCATAGTCTAAAGGAATTAAAAACAGGTCATATTGGTTTAGATAGCTATTATTTTCCTAATGTCTTAGAGCTTTTCAATTTAGTCCAACTAATAGCAGTAACTCCTTAATCAGATTTCTCATCCCTGGCAGTTACCATCCCTATAGAGTGGAATGGTCCCATACTGTATTCCTAAGCATGGTGGTCTGAGTTAGGAGCTTTATGCTAAAAGGGAAGATGGGCGTGGCTAGAGCCAATAACAATATTGTCCACATAATGGTAGTAGTGCAGAAGATATTTAAAACCAAATTTGTTTGCCTGGGGGATATTTTTATACTAAATAGGATTGGTTTGATTTTAAAAGTCCCTGTCAAGATAAAACTCAAATTTTAAGATGAGATCAAAATCTCTTTAAAATCTCCTACTCAACACTTCTGATCATTAGAAAACCACATTCTAGGTTTCCTTTTGAGAATGTCAGCAGCAGTTATTGCATCTGATGGGTTTAATTACTCTAGTGACATGGGTCATAACTCACTGAGTGTGAGGAGAAAAAAGTGTTTGACTATTAAAAGTATAGTGGCAGACTAGTTTTGACATTAGAGAAAGATAAAATATTACTATTTATAAGCAAATATCTGATAAGGTTAAGGTTTATTTTCCAGTTGAATTAAATGCCTCTTTTAGTTAGTAAGTTTTAGAAAAAGTTTTAGAAATAAAAATCTTTCTCATATACCACAGCTCAATTAAGATTTTCTAAAATGAAATGTTTCCACAATAGGATATTCAGGTTCTGTGACACACATTTTTTTCTTTATTTAAATTTTGGATTACAAAATGAACTAAATTTACAATCTCCTGTATTTCCACAGGTATTCGTTATGCAAAATTACAATTATTTTTTATACATGTCAATCAAATAAATACAGAAGAATTATTTCTAAGAAAATATAAGATTCACTGCTATGATTTTCAAAAGAAGGTTTAAAGAGCTAACTTTTAAAAATATAGAAAATTTTGTTCTATGTCATGAGTTGGCAAGCTATGGTCAATGGACCAAATCTTGCCCTACCCCACATCCACTCCCACTTGATTCAGATGATCTACCAGCTAAAATGTATTTTTTTAAAATATTTTAAATGATAAATCAGAACTTATATCCTAAATTTGCCTCTTGGCCTGGAAAGTCTATAATGTTGCTATCTTGCTCTTTATAGACAAGTTCTGTCCATTTTTGCTCTATATATGATCTATACATTATTAACCCAGTAATTACATTAATATATCTAACCACAATCTTTTCTTACTCAAAAATAATAGGAGAGTTCCACCAACTAATTTTTCAATAATCACAGAACTAGGCTTTGATCTACAATCTCATTTTAAAATTTATGAGAGCATAGCAAGAAATTTATATCAGCCCAATAATAATAACAATAACAGTATATTAAGTTCATAAAGCAATTTCATACATAATCTGATATATATTACTGACAAAATTTATTAATTAAACAGAGCTATCTCCATAAACTTATTTTATAGGTTGAAAAGAAATTAGTCTAAAAGGTTAAATGATTTGCCCAGGGTTATAAGTCTTGCAATTATGAGGGCTTTTCCTGCTTCACTCTTTTTACATGAATTCATAATTCTTCTTCAAATTACTCAGAACTCTTAGTTCGGTTAGTTATGCAAGGAAAATAATCACAAACTAGTTATGCAGATAATACGGAAGCTAAAAGATAATGAATATAATGTAATTAGCAGTGTTCTGTTGCAAGTTAGTGAATAAATCATAACAATCAGGTCACCTGGTAGACACCCTCGAGAGTTAACTATATAACATGTACTGTGGAAGATAAAATAGATTAATGGATTAATTAACTAATCTGAAATTGCTGATCTCAACTCTACCAATGAGAACAAAATCATTAAATCAGCTACTTATTTTATTAAATCTTTGACAAATTTTAACAATATAATTTTTGCAATCATCTATCCAGTTACTAATGACTTCTGCGTCACATTTCAATTTCATTAAGCAATTCCCAATCAAATTAACAATTGATTTGTATTTCAATAATAAATAATACTCTAAATGATTCCAATGTTGTTATTGGAACTGCATATCCATAAATTTAGAAACTTTACTTACTTTCCTGGGCAAATAAAAAATTGTGTCATAAGTCATAAAGAAAGACATCATGTGGGAGTAAAAATGGGAGTAAAAACAATATATATATATATATATATATACATACATATATATATTGTTGGAGTGATATTTTAAGATTGGATTAAGGTATAGAATCATATTTAAAATTTTAAAATAACTACCTTTATGCTTCTTTTTTTGAATAGGACCACAGACCTATAAAGGTACTGCTGTGTGCTCTTGATTTTATTTGATGTTTGTATCATATGACTTGAAGATAGCTTTGAATAATTTTTCAGAAAACACAAGAATTTGATTATAATTTCAAAGTTTTAAATATCTTCTTATTTTACCAATTGTTTTTGGAAATAAACAACTTTGTAGGAAATATTAGATCACAAACATTTTCTTCAGTACTCAGTAAATGATATGACAGCTCTTTTCTTCTACTTATTAAAAGCCTGGGACTGCAGGTTTTTTGCTTTTTCTTTTTTAATCTCAAAAATTATGTCTCACAATCTCACTTAATTTGTTAGAAATACCTGTTAGGTGTTTAAAAGAAAAATACATTCCATTGGAGTTTCAGGTACCACTTTAGCATCTCTTTTGGTTATGGTTTCTTCACGTTTTCTGTTGCACAGCAATCACATTAAATCTAATCTTTAAATCTCTTGCATTCTTGAAGAGCATTTTAAGATTATCCTTCCAATTACTGACTATATTTTCTTGTCATTTCTATTCTTATCTACATACAATACATTTTTACACTTCTATCAGATTCCTGTTTTTAATATAATCATGTTTTGCCTCATCCAGTTTCATTTTCAGCAGTAGCCTTTTCATGACATATTTTTATCTCTTATTTCATGTTTTCCTAATTTCTTGTTGAGAACAAAAGCAGAGGCCTTAAATAAGTTTTCTGTATCTACAGTAGGTTTGCAATTATGAGTATGTGAAACACAAAGTTTATTCTTGTTTCATTATTTATTTATTATTGTATTATTTTCCATACAAACAACTGTAAGCCTACTTATTCTGCCACCCTGTATTCTTCCAAAGCATTAATGTCCTCTCAATTTGGAAAGAACTGGTCAACAATCTTACTGCAAGATCCACAATAATTATTTTTCTTTTTCCTCTTTAATTATTTTGAGAAGAAAACACTGTCTCCAGATCCAGTATTGGCCCAAATTTCTCCTTCTTCGTTTTCTGATGGCCTAGTTTCTCCTTGAATCTTTCTTTTAGGTTTTAAGTTGAAACACAAATTAATATCGACAACCCTGAGTTAGCTTTCTGCAGAGTCCCACACTAGTTATCTTATATGATTCAGCAGGAAGTAAGAGTATTTTTTCTGATTCTGCTGTTTGGTGTAAAGGGCAATTGAGGACGTTTACTTGAAGTAGTGTAGAGTTCAACCATGGTCCAAAGCACTACCTGAAAATTTGCAACTTAAATAAGCTTTAAATCTACAAATTAGACTTTCAATTTAAACCTAAGCACTTAATCTCACCAACAATTAAAGTGCATATTCCAACTAATACTTCATCCACAGAGGATGAGACTCATATTCCACCTCTGCAACAATATCAGAGCCTTTGAGGCTCAGGGTCATTGAACATGGTCACTTTCTTTCCAGATGCAAAGCACTTAAAGGTCAGTGTACCTCGAGTATGGCAAGAAAAGCAAGATCAACAACACTAATGCTAGCACAGCCTTAAGCTGTGTTTCTTGGTTATAAACTACTTATTAGTGAAAAAGCGACTCAATTAAAATAAGTTTAAGATACAGAAGAATATATTAACTCACAGCCCCCAAGATCAGGAATAAAGCCGGATTAAGGTCTATCTGGATTTATTTGTAGACTCGGGTATTTCACCCAAATGGAAGATCCTTTAATTTTGACATTTGATTCATCTTAAACCACGTGTGTCTGACATTTCAACTGCTCTGGCTCTACACTCTCCCATATTCATGTAAGGTAAAGAAAATTTCTTTATAGTTTCTGAAAAACTCCTAGGATTCACTCTGATTGGACAAACTTAAGTCATGTGCCATTCTTGAAACAATCACTGTGGCTGTAGCAAGGAAGATTTGGTGCACTGTTTGGCTGAATTTAGTTATATGTCTCTCCATGAAGCTGTCTTTTGCTCATGGCACTCTCAGTGTCACTGTTTGAATGAAATATAAATCAATACATAGGCTTTATTTTCCCTTGTTTGGTGGGTAGACATAATCACATCTTTTATAAAATTCATTAACATATCTTAAATTGTTGATTTACTTAGAAGATAATACAGCATAGAATTAGGCTTTATTTTTGGTGCCTAGCAATTGAAACATATCCCAAAATAATAGATTTTTATAATTTTCCCTGTTTGGAATGACTCAGAAAAGTGAGCCAATAAATCAAAACTTTCCAACAAAATGTGTACCATAGTGGAGACTTTAAGAGCCCAAGAAGAATACTATGGCAATGTGCACAAAAGGTGCTCAATCTACCCAGATGCATTTAGAAAGAAACATAGCAAAGTGATAAAGGTTAACTATTCAGAAGTCCAGATGCTTGTATTTAATACTGATCCTGCCCTTTAGTAGTTGTAAGGCTTGGGGCCTTTAGTCTCATCTCTCTTTGAAGATCAGTGGCTAATTCATGTAAACCATTTAGAGCAGTACCTCAATAAAGCATCTTTCATCAAACAAAGAAATTGAAGATGCTCAGTAGGTTCTAATTTGAGAAACTGGAGGATATCTTTTCATTCGATAGCATATAAGAAGACTTTTTAGCTATTATCCCAGTTTAAGCTGTCTAAATACTTTATCATGAAATAACACTGGGATAAAATATCTCTAAATATGCCACAATTCTGATGAGTCAAATTCCGATGAGTCAAATGAGTTCTAGTAGTCTAAGCACGATAGTCCATGAACTGTCTATAATATCTGCAGAAACCTCCACACATTTTTTGTTTCGAAAGTAGATGAGACAGAGAGATCAGGTGAGTCAAAATTTGTTGAGTCCATGTTCTCCCTCTAGTGAAAAACCACATGCCTACATAATTCTCATATACAAGCTTGGGCAAAAGTAGATTTACAGCTGTTTGTATAGAAAATAATACAATAAGTAATACAAGAATAAACTCTGTGTTTTGTGTACTCACGACTGTAAATCTATTTTTGTCCCACCTTGCGTGAGGTAGAACTAAACTTTGTCAAATTACAGTCTAAATCCTACTTTTTTTTTATATCTACCACCTTAATGCGGTGTTTTCTCAAAGTGCTTCTTAACAAGATTATACTTCTAAAATATCCTAGCAAATCCAAACAATTCATAAATGCCAAACATTTTCAAATATGCCCAAAAGGTAGTTGGCATCCCTAAATATGCTATGCAATTATTGTTTTAAATTGAGACTATTCCAGGTTGTTCTTTAACATTGCTCTAGTTTTTTAGAGCAGTGTTGTCAAAGTAACAGTGGGGAATTTTAACCCACTTCATCATTCTTTTGGCATTGTTTCTATAAATGCTGACTCTGACTAATATGTAGCTTGTAGGTAAACAGCATATTTGTATAAGAATCCTAGGAACTAACTTCAGAAGGTACAGACTCCGATCTTCAGTCATCTCAGTTCCAGATTTGTTGACCTTCAACCACAGAATGAGGATGATGAAGAACCAGGATAATGAAGATCAGGATGATACACACCACCAATGGACCAGTTTCAGGGTCCTTATCAGAATGGACTGTGCTGGCTTGCAAGTAGAGAACTTTTCAACAGCCTCCCCTTGGTCTCCTTGTTCTACTTTTCCTCACCTCCTTATAAAAATTTCTGCCTGCACTGAGATCTTGAGATGGACTTTGGACGAGTCCCCCATCTTCCCGAAATGGCTCTTTCCTTTTTCACCAGCATCTGTCTCATGAGTTTGGCTTTCTTGGCAGCAGGTAGCCAAACCTTAGTTTTGGTTACATCAATAGGACTTTCTGGGTGAATATGGTACCCACTTAGCCACATGTAGCTACTAAGCACTTTAAATACAGTTCATGCAACTGAAGATCTGTATTTTAAATTTTATCATATAGTTAGTGGGTACTATATTGAACAGCACAGTTCTAGACTATTCTCTCAGAAGGGTCATATCTACTCTCAAGGTTTTATATAGCCCCTGGTATTTTCCACCTGGCTTCTTTGAAGTTTTCCTTTGTTTATCCATAAAGAGCTCTCATTAAAACTGCCATAAATGGTAATAATTATGTTGCTCTTGATACTTATTCCTTTTCCATATTTCCTATATTGGTATACAGCAGACTTTTGTTAATTATTTTATTTTCATTCTACATATTAAATATCTTTCAAATCTGTTTGTTTTCTTCCCCTCATTGCCACCTCCTTAAGTTTAGCTCTCCTAATTTCCTTCCTGGACTCCTAAAAACATTTACACTACATAAGATATTAGGTCTCTTAATGGAATCTTGAAATGCTATAATGAAGATTTAGCAAAATTAAACTTTTTAAAAATGGAATTCACAAGTGTGCTTTTCTTCCTTTGTGTTCCTATTTAACATTTTCCAGATCTTTATTATCATACATAGTCTCTTTGTCTGTATATCTTATAGCTCTAACTTTTTTCACTACATTGTAATCCTCTTGAGAAAGGAACCATAGGAAAATTGTATGTCAGAATGATTCTCGACATATAACAGGCTCTCAATCATTAGTTGAAAGAATAAATATGTCTCCATTTTAAAAAGATTATTTAAAGTCTTTAACTCAAATAAATCACAGTGGAGAAATGCCAAGCAATAAAGAAAATGTTTAGGAACCAATGTGAGTTAAAGAAAATGTATTTTCACAATCTAAGAACTTATTTCAAAATGAGAGAGTTCTAGAAGAAGAAAGAAAAACATTCCAAGTAAAGAAAAAAAAAGTATGCCTGAGTTTATATATTCCTTACTTTTATGTATGAGTAAACAAAATGTAATTATTTGTCATAATTAATTTGTAGACATATTATAAAAATTATTTTTATATAATGTTGTCTGTGTTTACCATCCTCTGAGTGATATAAACATACTTATGAAGAGATTAAGAAGATTGCAGTAATGTAAATAATCTTCCTGTAAGAGGTTAATTATATCATCTAGGACTATGTCAAGTAAGAAACTTGAAGAAAGTAAGTGGTGACTGGATGCTCTGAGCAATCTAGAGGGCTCAGAAGTTGAGAAATAACTTCATTGTGAGAGGAGATTGGGATAGGAAAGAGAAATGTAAAGAAATGTTGTTGCCCGGCCGGGCGTGGCTCAGTGGTTGAGCGTCCACCTAGGATCCAGGAGATCAGGGTTTGATTCCCGGTCAGGGCACATGCCCGGGTTGTGGGCTCGATCAAAGACTCTCTCATCATTGATGTTTCTATCTCTCTCTCCCTCTCCTTTCCTCCCTCTGAAATCAATAAAGATATATTTTAAAAAAAAAAGAAATGTTGTTAATACAAAAGTAGTAGATATTTTGGGGTGGATCTTGAGAGTTAGTAAGAGTATGGCTACATGAGCACCTTAGATATGCCTTTGAAAATATTTGAGAAGCATAAGAGACCCATAAAGCCATTTCAATTTATTTGGTCAAGTAATTATACCCCATGTCTAATAATAAATTTAAAAAAAATAGTTTAGATAAAGTTTGATGTAGAGAAAATATTTGTTAATATTTGTTAATCCAATATTTCTGACATAAAAGAGCAGGAAACTAATTAATCTGTGACAAATGTCCTATATGTTTGTAAGCATATTTTAGTTCTTCTAGAAAATTTATTTCTGAAGACTAATTTTTTCTCTCTTAGTGGTAAACTTAAATATAATAAAGATTTAATAAGTACTTTTTGATGTCATAAAAATGTGACTATAATCAAGGCAAATAAAACCCCTTTTCAAGATTTAATCATACATTTAGTAGGACCATCTGTATATATATATAAGACAAGCAAACAAACTTACCACAAAAGTATACATAAAAATAACTTGAAATAAATATTCTACTATGTGGTTTTTATCATTGGGTAATGGAAATGTGTTTGGCTTTTGATTCATCTCATAATGATTTTATTATTTCTAAAATAATCTAGAATTAACAGATATCAATTTATCATGAAGGTATAAAGTACAAATTGTTACTATGTACTAGGAGAAACCTAACCAGTGCCACAATTTTGACTATAGTCTATAAAAAAAATTGTACAAGACAAATTTTCATCAAGTAAAAAGAGAAAGGAGATAAAATTTTAGATACCCTCAAACTTTTAGTTCAGATGTAAATTTCTTTTAATTTTTTTCTTCCACCTGTTTGATTCAGGCTACTTACTCTCTATAACATATGACTCCAAAATGATTTTAAATCACTTGCCAGAAATTGCACGGGATCTTCCATAAAACTCTTAAAACCTATATAACAAAAAAGGATTTGAGAAAGAATTTTAAGCTTTTACTAGGCTGCCTCTGCATTTCAAGCCACAGGCCCAGGTACTCTTCCACCTTCAATGGCATGCAAAAAGGTAAAGAAAAGTATTAAATCTTGAGAGGGAAATGAACTTAAAAACTACCATTAATGCCATTAATAAAGGTATTGTTTCAAACCACCCCTCCTCTTTTTTCCATTTTTACTTTTCCTGGTCTAGTCTATGCTGCTTCTATTTACAATATACACATTTTTTACTAAAAGGGATTGTGGTATACACACCCTAAGCTGATCCCCTGTAAGTCACAGCTTTATATCACTTCCTGTCCTGAATATGGGCAGAACCTATGAATTGTTTCAAACTAATGTAATATGGCAAAAATAAAGAGATTTGCAGATATAATTAAAGTAGACTTGGGCTTGATCAAAAGAGATAGCCCTGGATGTCCTGACCTAATTAGACTATCCTTTCAAAAGAGAGTTCAGTTTTTGCCTCTAGTTATAGAATCAAAGTAACAGGAACTTTCTCTCCACAGTTGTTAAAGAAGCCAGCTGCTATCAGTTCTATAGCCACAAGGAAATAAATCTGCCAACAACCTAAGGAGTTTAGAAGCAAGTCCTTCCCCAGACAAGCCTCCAGGTGAGACTGCAGCCCAGGTTACACCTTGATTTCAGCCTTGTGAGATCTTAAGCAGAGAAGTCAGCTTAGCCAGCTCTGAGTTCTGACCTATAGAAAGTAGGAGGTAATAAATGTATTGTTTCAAACCGCAAAGTTTGGTGATTTGTTGCACAGCACAGAAAATTATTACATGAATGAATTAGTTATATACATATTTTGAAAGCTATGCCAATATTTTAATTCCACAAATATTACAAAGGCATTCTGAATACTTTCAATACATTTAATCCCTGCAATAACCCTGTAGGTGTATTAGTATTTTTGCTGTGTGCTTGTTTATTTGACAAAACGGACGTTTACTGAGTTCAGACACATAGCTTCAAATAGTGGCTGACACCTGATTAGGAACCAGGTCTGCCTTATTTTAAAGCATGTCTCTTGCCTATTGCCCTTCAGTGATGTTCATTCCATGATTGGTATAGGTAATATGCTGCTACTACATCTGCAGATAGAATTAATTACTTACACAGTTAAGGAAAATCTACCATAAAGGTATTTGTTTTGTTTTTTCTTCTGCTTTTGTATTTTAATACCATTGCACATTCTGGAAGGAAATTTCTAGATATATTTAGATGGAAAGAAAATAAACTCTTCATGGCAAAATGTTACTGATCTAAACATTTTGAGGACAGAAAAAGACAAACAATGTTGCAGGTATAGTTTATCAGGCAGGATGTTTGTGTTCAGGCTGCCAGCGTGCCTTTCAGAAAGACTGAGCTGCTAAGAATAGAGCAGAACTGGGGCACTGCTTAGAATACAGTGCAGCAGAAATATTCCATTAGTTATCACAAGCGAAATCACTATTTCTAATGATAAGAAGAGATCAATTGGGATGACCCAAATAAGTTCTCTGAGAAAAGGTCTATGCCTTAGCCATGCTGTTGTGATTAATGGTTCATGCTTTATTCCAGCACAGCTCTGTCCTTAGAGATGAGAGGCACACTAGCATTATGTAAGATAAAAAATTGAACGCAGTTTATTTTTCATCAGTTATTAGAGCTTGCAAATCACTATTCAAGTCACATAACTCTTAAATAAAAAGCAGGAATATCGGGTGTGTTATGAAAGAGTAATAGAACCTGAACACACTGTGATTCATCCTGTGGTAGTTTTCCCAGAAGGAACTAGAGTTCCTAAATGGATACAAGGAAATACACAGTCTTAGTCTCTGTTTTCTTTAGTCAAAAGGTGCTCCGATACAATAATGCCCAAGTTAGATTTATATTAGCTGTTTTTCCTACCTTCTGAGAATTCAGAGAGTTTCAAACAAGATTGTGAAAATTAAAACATTTTAAATTCTAATACAAACCACTATATAAATGAAAGAAATAATTGTTATCAAGTCAGCCATTTAGCATGTTGTTTTATTCCCCAAAATAGGTTCAGAACTATAAAAATCACTTCCTTTAATTGGAATTGGAATTATAAGATTTTGCTTTTGGTAGCTTTGTAGAGCATTTTATGAATAATGTCCTCTCTGGAAACTCCAGGTTTATTAAAATCTTAAAATTCATGAAAGTACCATTGACTCTATCATATAAAGATACTTGTGTGATAATTAAGTATGTGCAGTTGCTATTTAAACTTAGAAAGTATAGAAAACTAAAGTGCTAAAAATTTTTATGTTCTGAAGGTATAATAAAAATGACCAAGCCGGGGCCCATGTGGCTCAGTTGGGCATCATCCTGTGCTCCAGAAGGTTGCCTGCTCAATTCCCCACCAGGACACATACCTGGCTTGCAGGCTCCATCCTTGTAGGGGGCATGCAGGAGGCAGCTGATTGAGTTTTCACTCTCACATTGATGTTTCTCTCTCTCTCTCCCTCTCCCTTCTTCTCAAAAAAAAAACAAAACAAAAAATCAATAAAAAATATTTTTAAAGAAATGACCAATGCTGTTAAAAACTGTGATTCATGAGGAACTAAGTGAATGAAACTAGTACAATGGAACTTCAGTTCTTGAACTTAATTCATTCTGGAAGGCAGTTCCAGAAGCCATATATTAGAAAACTGAATCATCTTTTCCCATTAGAAATAATGTAAATTGAATTAATCTCTCCCAGACCCCCTACTAGCCTTAAATGAATCACTTTCAGCTCTTGTACAGAACAAATTTTTAATTTTTATTCTAAGCTCAACCTTTCACTTCCTTTTGTTCAAGATAGCACCTCAACTTTCACTTCACTGAGAGAGCATTAAGCAAGTGCTTCCCAATTTTCCATCTTGTTACTTTTAAATCTTTCTCTCTACACTTATCAACTCCTGTATTATTTGAGTCTCATATGAAGTATTCTTACTTCTTTTTAAGCCTAATCTTTTCCCCTTTTCACCTCATTTCTTCAATTATCTTCTTTCTGACATCTTCAGTTTCTCTTCCTCCCTCAACTGTTTTACTGTTACATAAAGTTAGGTTTGCCTTACCTCTATTTAAGGAAAATATCCTAGAGCTTATAGTTTAAAGCAATATCCAAATAAGGTCTAGATCCATCATCTTTTACAGAAAACAGAAATATAAAAATACAACACCTTTGAAAACTAAGTCTGATAGTCAACTAGCTTTTCAAATATGGAAGTATTTCCACTGATGATGGGATACATGAAGTTCAGTTAAACCTCAGCATTGATGGCTGACTTACGCTTCACTCCCTTGGAACAGAAAAATTCTGCCGATTTGCAAGAAGATGGAAAGATGCTATATACCCTTTCCACCCCTGCTTCTAATGAGGTCAATAGAATATTAACTAGAGATGGAAGGAGATCTTGTTGAAGTGTATCCTGGATATTTTAATGTGTGTGACTGTGTGTGTATTTATGTTTTCTGGAAATTTATTTAGAAGGCAGAAAATGAGCAGTAATTGTAAAGGAAAAGGTTAATTATTTGATAATGAAATAAGGTCATGAACCTTTCTGATATTTGAAAATCTGATTTTTGACCAACACATAAGTCAACTTCAAAAGGACCAAGAACAAAGCACAAACCAGAATAAAATTCCCAACATATCACATTTATCATGCCTTTTCCCCACTGTCACATCCTTTAAATCAATATTTAAAATGTGTTGGCCATGGACCTCTTTGAGAACTGCCCATAAGCACGCCCTTGGTATGTCCCTGACGAATCTTAGGCTTCCCTTCTCCCAACAACTGTGTTGTCCTTCATTTTAGCTCCAACATCTCTAACACAATACTTTGCAAATAATGACTACGTACTCTCAAATATGTTAGCTCCATCTGTTCCTCTCAGTTCTTGCTGATTTAAGAAGGTATTTACCTATTGGGTGATTTTTATAACTGATAATACGCTGTACTTCTTGAATACTAAGTATCTTCCCAAAGCCCATTTAAAATCTATTGTGCAGAGGATGGGTTGTGGAATTGTGCACCTGAAATCTGTATAATTTTGTTAACGAGTGTCACTCCAATAAATTCAATGAAAAGGAAAAAAAATATCTTGCTCACGAATGGGCTGGCACGGCCCCCATCTCTTCAGCATGGTCTATGCTTTTCACTCTCCTTTCCATCAGTCAAAATTACATCTGAAACAAATACTCAGGGCCTTATGAAAAAATTTTATTCGAAATGGAGAACTCAAGTTCCATCAAAAATCTGAAAAAGTAGTAAATGGTACTATTCATATGGAATTTATGATAAACTATCTTGTATTTCTAGTTATTACTTTATATGCAGATATTATCTCTAAAAGTAAATGTTAAGCTCTCTGATGAAAGAATGTCTGATTTTTCTTATTCTTTTAACCTAAGATAATATGCCACACAACAAAATGGCACAAAAGTACACTGATTGAACTTAAGTGTTATATTTATATTTATTTTATGCTTTTAAAAATTATTGCCCTGGCCAGTGTGTACCAGTGTTTAGTGTTGGCCCATGCACCAAAGGGCCTCAGGTTGGATTTCCAGTCTAGGACACATACCTGGGTTGCAGGTTGTATTTCCAGTGCTGACAAATGTGCCTTCAGGAGGCAACCAATCAATGTGTGTCTCTCACATCAATGTTTCTTTTTCTCTCTCTCTCCCCCCTCCCTCCCTCCCTTCCACTCTGTCTGAAAATCAATGAGAAGAATGTCCTTGAGTGAGGAATAAAAAATAATCATCATCATAAAAAATAAAAATAAAAAATTATTAAGTTTTCCATATTTCACTGTAAAATTTTAGATAAAGCTTAAACCAGTGGGAAAATGGATACTTGAGAAAAAAATCTATTTAAAATGTACATGTATTCTGAAGGAATAGTTTAAATTTTAAATGTGGAAATGTCAAAGAAGACGTGAACAACAGGAAATAATTATTCACAAAATAGATAGCTATACAATGTACTCACCAATCCATTAACACAACTGTCTGTATGTTGTAAGATTTTTCAAAAAATAACATTTAGTAATTATAGAAGCAACTTATTCACAAGTTTTAAAACAACAGCGACTTTTTGTGTGATTGTTTTCAGGACAACAGCCAAACATGTAACCATCTCAATAATAATGATCCCCTTAGGTGACCTTCCAAGGTCATGTCTTACAAAAATGTGTAGATTTTTTTCCTCCTTCCACAATTAAGGAAATATTAAGGCTATTTTTATTTGTTTTTAGCTAGGAAACATATCCAGCAAGGTGATCAGGAATAAGTTACTGATCAAAGGTAAATTCTTAAATTATACTGATAAATGCAGTCTTAGCTAATGTATACCAGAAGCTTGAGTTGTGTGAGTAAAATTACATGCTTGTTTTGACATAATTCTATCTGAAACAGAGGTGGATGATAGAAATATGCACATGTTTTGAAAATTGCAAAATTCAAATAGTTTGTGAAATATGAGGCGATGGAGGGCCAAGGTAAACATGATTAGTATTAGAGAAGATCTGCAGGTAGCAGTGGGGAGGCAAATGGCCAAATAGTTAATGTATAGGAGAAGCATAATGTAAGTTTGAAAAGTAATTTTCAAAACCAAATAATGCCATTAAGCCCTTTATGAATGGTTACCAAATATATTTAGGCATTACCCTCCATATCAAATGAAAACCTATGCTAACAGCCCATACACAGAACAGGTAAAAGGAGAAAGATTAAGATTGAAAAGATTAAGATTGATTTTAGGATATGATCCTATAATGTGCATGTTTACCTGCCCACTCCTTCTCCCATTCATAGAAGTAACTCCAGAAGAAATTCTGAGGATCTCCTGACACATGAAATAACAGAGTTTAAAATTAATAAAGTTCAGTGAAGCAGAAAGACTCCTGAGATAAAATGAGCTAATTATAAAGAATAATAAAGGCAATTTGGGGAAAACATAAATCACAAAAGCCTACTAAAATTTGAAAGAAAACAAAATATTATTAGTAACAATGAAATGCAATTTCAATAAGTATCTCCTAGTATTTAATATATGAATAAAAGTGCCTTATATTAAAACAATTTTCTTTGATATAAATACACTTAATAAAATTTAATTTTGAAAAAGAACACAATACTGGATAATAAAGTGTAATGTAATTTTCCCACACAACAATCAAAGCCCCTGAAAGTTTTTCATTAACTCTGAATAACTAATAATAGTCAAGGCTGAAGAGAAACTTAGAAGACTGACTTACCCAAGTTTAAATAAGGAAATGACATTTATTCAAAATTTGATGTTGTTTTTGTGGAAGACGAAATAATTAAAAGGCTACATATATGTACTTTCTAGCTCTCTAATATGTTTTATAAACCAGGAAACATAAAAATGTAAAACAAAAATATTCATGTGCATGAACAATAAGGCTTCAATTTACAATGTATGGTATAGATTTATGTTAAAGTCAGCATGTAGAAAATCTGGACAGAAAGCTATGGGCCAGATTACAGATAACTATTAGGTACAGCAGTGTGTAAAATAAAAATAATAAAAGGTTTATTTAGCTATTATTCTATATAGGTGAATTACCAATTAAGAATAAATAAAATGCTGAAAAGGGCAGAAGAATATTGAAGGGACAAATTTAAAAAGTATTCAGAAGTGGCCAGTAATTACCCTTAAGCCTAGGTTGAAAGGACAAATTAGAGTATTTATCCTTAAGTACCAAGTTTTCTCAGAAAGAATAAAGCTTTTACTTGCTCAGGTTAAATTGGCTTCCTGGTCATGAGTTCTTTCCTTGGAAACGAATACAACTGCCTTCCAAATAAAACTAAGCACAGAATGGTAATTCTATAGAGCAAGGGAATTTAAAGCTGTATGTGAGTTGAAAAGCTTATGAGTAAAGGTACATTTATCTGCCAAGATCTCAGTGTTGTGTTAAATCCCTAACTTTCAGCCCTGGAGATCCCAGGGGACTGTTGTAGACTTTAATCAAAAGAACATTTTGCGGTTTGGTTTAAAAGGTCAAACTTGCTAACTTATCCGTATGCGATGGTAGTTTAGTAATGGTCTAGTAACTTGGCTTGTGGATTGTCATGACCCAAATCATTTTGTGGCAATAGGAAACTGATGTGAATACTTTTAGCCTTACTCAACCATTAAATGGAGCATTTACCAGGCTTTTGTGTCCTAGTACAGCTACTCACAGAAAGAAAGTCTAAGAAGCTGCAAATAGAACAGATCCAAGAATATTAAAGCTTTTTCTTTTACATAAACATCTGCATGTAGCAAAAAATATAAACATCAGGCTACTTCATGAAGAATGAAAAATAAAAAAGGAGTTATGAACACAAGGCAGAAGGTCCTCAGGGTACACTTGGCTACTATGGGTCTGTATCCCTATTAGTCCCGAATATTTTCTCCAAGAAAAGAAATGGTTTCTCACACCTCCACAATTTGAATTTCTAAAATGAGCATATTATAGGTACTTAAGGCAGAGGTGGGTGTAAAATGAGTTGTCCAATTATATAGACAATTAATGAAACTTTGCACACTACCACAAAACCAGGTGAAATTATATACTGCTTTAAGGAACAGTATTCTCCAAAACTGAGGTGGGAAGGGAGAAGATGTGGGTCAGACACTTTTGGACACACTGCATATATGCAGATAGCCACCATAATACCTGAATTATCTGTATGACTCAGAATGCACAACCTTAGTTACCTGGATGGCTGGATGGATAGTGCTAACAAATAGGTCAGCACAAAGACCACCATTACATAATCACTCCTGTTGAATTCATGTTAATTTAATTCCTTGTAATATTATACGTGAAAGCAATGCACTTTTAAATTTTTGTAGGTTTTAATATCAGCAGCTACAGAGTTTTAATTTGCTTTGTATAAATATCCAGAATATACAGATGAATAACTATTTCAGGTAAGTGCACTGTGATAGTTTTAAAGCTATATCCACTAAGTCTTTGATACTGCTTCTCTCAAGAGGTGGGACTTAATTTCTCTGCACTTGAGTGTAGGCTGGTTTTAATGACTCATTTCTAGAGAATAAAGCATGACAGAAGTGATAGGATGCCACTTCAGAGTTAGATTCTAAAAAAACCACACCTTTCCATTTAGAATTCTCTTAATCTCTCTCCCTCTCTCTCTCTCTCCCTCTCTCTCTCTCTCTCTCTCTCTCTCTCTCTCTCTCACACACACACACACACATATCCTCTCCCTCGAATTTTTTGTTTTGAGGGAAGCTGTTTCCACATTATGAGACTACTCTAGCAGCTGCTGGAGAAGTGCACATGACAAGAAACTGAGGCTTGTCAGGATTCACAGGGCATTGTAAGCAGGTCCTCCTTCAGTTGAGCCATGAAAAGACTGCAGCTCTTGTCAACAGCCTGAGAGCAAGCCCATGGGAGATCATGAGCAACAGCTTCCCAACTAAGCTGCTCTTGGATTCCTGATTCATAGAAACTGTGACAAAATAGCATTTCCTCTTATAAACTACTGATTTAATGAGGTAACTTGTTATTCAGGAAAAGGTAACATACCAAAATGCAATTTGTTTCAAACAAATATTAAATATACATTCATATTTACGTAATTTCCACAGCCCGTACCTATGTGAATGAAGAGGAAATGATGAAGTACCCTTTATTTGCACATTAAGCCAGGAAAGTAGTTATCTGATTTTAGTTTAGGCAATTTAGAGAGAGCTTTGAAATATAAAGGGCTGTATTGATTTGTTAGACACAGAAGACTAACCAAATTTTAAACAGAATAATCATAGGGGTGGTGCCAAGTAAGCTAAATAATTTGCTTTAGCTTTTTAGAAAATATTTTTTGCCCTTGTGGATATTAGATTAGGCAACCAAAGTTAAAAGAAATGTTTAGATATCAAAAACAAAGCAAAAGGAAAAATATAACTTCTTCCGAACATATCTTAGGATATGATTTTACATGATTGCTATCAATGCAGATACATCATTCCAAGTTGTTTTTTTACTGGTTATTTCATATAGCGTTTTACATAGATGATCCATGCCTGGGTAAAACAATTTTAATTATGTTAGTAAACCATGAACCGAGTGTGGCCCACTAAACAATCTGACCAGGAAGAGAGAAGCCTGAAAGGACTAACCCCCACCCCCCGCCCTTGTGTGTGTGTTGGTGTGTGTGTCTTTCTGTCTCTCTTCTCTTATTTCAAGGAGGTAATGGGCCTGTCCCATAATGAAAATGACTCCTGTATCACCTTGGAAAGCAGACCTCCATTTTATCTCTGTGACAAAAACAGAACACTTCTGACTGAATGAAAACAAAATCAAACATGTGATTGAAATGATAATTCTCAATGAAAGAAGTATGTTTCCAGAATTGAAATTATCCACAACTTCCATATATAACTTGGAATTTCAAACATACATTTTTAGATAATTCTTTATATATATCTTTATCTAACTTTATCAATCTCTCTCAATCTATTAAATATTTGATTTCTTTGTTTTATAATACTAGTTCCTCTTCTGAGGCATAAGCTAGACTTTAGTGCAAATTATCTCATTTAGTCATTACAAAAACCCTATGAGATAGAAGTTACTAAGTTATTTTGAAGAGAAAACAGGCTCAAAAAACAGGCCAATCTGCATTCCCACCAGCAGTGTACTAGGGTTCCCCTTTCTCCACACCCTCACCAGTGATTATTGTTCATTGACTTGTTTATGGGAGCCATTCTGACAAGTGTGAAATGATACCTCATTGTGGTTTTAATTTGCATCTCTCTGATGATTAAAGACATTATTTAATATATTTGTTGGCCATCTGTATGTCCTCTTTAGAAAAGTGTCTATTCAGGTCCTTTGCCCATTTTTAATTGGATTATTTGTTTTCTTCCTGTTGAGTTGTATGAGTTCTTTGTATATTTTGGAAATGAACCCCTTATCAGATGTATCCTTGGAAAATATGTTCTCCCATATCATAGAGTTTCTTTGTATTTTGTTGATGGTTTCTTCTGCTGTGCAGAAGCTTTTTTATTTTGATGTAGTCCCATTTGTTTATTTTTCCCTTTGTTTCTCTTGCCCTAGGAGGTATATCCATAAAAATTCTGCTATGTGAGATGTCTGTAATTTTATTGCTTAGGTTTTCTTCTAGGATTTTTATGATTTCATGACTTACATTTAAGTCTTTTATCCATTTTGAATTTATTCTTGTGTATGGTGTAAGTTGCCACTATGGAAAACAGTATGGAGGTTCCTGAAAAAATTTAAAATGGAACTGCTGTTTGATCTAGTGATCTCACTTCTAGGAATATATCCAAAGAATCTGGAAACACCAATGTCAAACAATGTATGCACCCCTATTTCATAGCAGCACTATTTACAATAGCTAAGATCTGGAAACAGCCCAAGTGCCCATTAGTAGATGAGTGGATAAAAAAGCTGTGGCACATTTACACCATGGAATACTATGCAGCTGTAAAAAAGAAGGATCTCATACAGACTGACAGATCTCAGAGAGAAGGCAGGAAGGAGGGCCAGAAGAGATTAACCAGAGAATTATAAGCATACATGCATAACCCATGGACACAGACAATAAACAGGTGAAGGCATAAGGTGGGGTGAGAGATTGGTGGAGAGGGAAAATGGAGGACATCTGTAATACTCTCAAGAATAAAATAAATTATAAAACAAGCAAACAAATAAAAAATAGGCCAGTGTCACATGCAATCAAGTGGTAAGACTGTGTTTTCATTCCTAGCCTGTCTGTCTAGAGTCTGCAGTTGATACAAGATTCTAAACTGTCTCACACATAGAACAGGGAAAAATTACAGAATCTGAGATTTCCAAATCTGGGTACTATTTATTACTTAGTCCTTATAGCGTGATGTGTTCAAGAAAACCATTCAACAGGTATAGACCTCAACTTCTTTCCTGAAATGTTTGATGTATTTGTTTTATTTTGAAGAATACCAGGAAAATTAAACTAATAATTTCCATCATTGTCCAATCAGGTTTTATCAGGTCATTTATCTACAATGAGAACCATGAAATCAATTGTCCAACCTTTTATAAAGCCTTACGTGAGAAATTCCTTTCAGAACTTAGAGCCAAAAAAAATGTTTCTTGTAAGATGCATTTGATATCATAGCCTCACTTTAAAAATAAGTCCATAAAATGATGAAAGACTTTAGCTGCAATAATGTTTAGAAGCCAATGAGATAGTATTACATATTCAGCCCCTCTTTTAAAACCCTCTTTTTTTGTCTTGATTCATTATTTTGTTTAATATATTTTATAAATTTTAATGTATTTTGTATTTACATAGAAATACATGCAGTTTTATATATAGTCATGATATTTTACTGCCCCAGTTAATGTATCTTTAATGTATAGTAAATTGTTAACATTTTTCACTTTGAGAAATGAATTGGGAATATAAATAAATAAATTATCCTCTCCCTTTTCTTAAATTATATAAGTAACATAACTCCAAAACCAGTCACCTGAACTGTGTTTAACAATATTTCCAACAATAATTAAGTCAACTAATGAACAGTACTAAGAGAATCACAAGAAATCATTCACAGTGCTTGTGATGTAGGCTGCAGGAATGGCACCAGGTGTTAGGCCCATGGGTTCAGACCAAACCTGGGTTCAGCAACCTTTGGTACTTGGTTTCTGGCTAGGAAAGACTTCAGAGCCAAGACCCAAACAGCAAGAGAACATTTATTTGGTAAAATTACAGAGATGGAAAAAGTAATTTTCTAGAAGAAATGGCCTTAGGAAACAAATTATAGCGGCAAAGGAAGGGCCTTTGGGGCTTGGGAGAGAGGAAGCTAATGCTAATACTAATGCTAACTCACCTGGAGAGGAGGAGGAGGGGAAGGGGAAGTTGAGGACATGCTCCCAGGAGAGAGAGTGCTGGGCCATCCTCCTAAGGGTTTTAAGTGAGGAGATTTTAGGGGAGGTCCCAGGGAAAGACCTCATTATAATATTCAGCAGTTTTCCAGGTGTGTCCTTTCAGGGTTGTGTTCTCCACTGGTTGGTTGGTGCCAGGGTGGGGGCCATCATTCAATGAAGCTGGTCCTGAGGTCAGCTCAGCTGTGGCTGGTTTGGTTGCTCTTCCAGGCCTAGAGCTGATATACAACTGAAGCCTAGATATCATCTCTAGGGAGGAAAGGTCTGGGGTTCCAAACCACATGACCAGTGATATGCTAGGGGAGGAAAGGCCATGCTGGGGGCAAGGTCGACCCTATGATTGTCCTTTGTTGTGAATCTGGTGCATAACCTTCTGTACCTGGCTCTTTATCCTTGCTCTATTCATGTCTGTCTGACTGCCTATCACAGTTATTTTTCGAATATACAACTTAAGAAATATGCCTAATTTTTTTTTTTGAAATAAATCTTTAGTCTTAGATTATGATAATACTCTTAGCCACCTGTCAGGCTAACATACACACACACACACCCATCAGCACTCACAAAAATCACAGTTCTATATGGTCCTATGTTTTTTAAGTTAAGTGAAGCACAAATAAGGGAAAGCAGCTACCTGGAACAGTACAATAAAAGCAGTTGGCTTATTGATTGAGTTTTTCCATCTGTAATTAACCATTGTATATGTATAGTTTCAAAATTAAAATGCCAAAGAATCTGAAACAGATGCAAACTGTAAACCGTGTGCTCTTATTTGGAAAGCAACTTTAATTTCATGCCTTTTTGCTTCATTGTTTTGGAAGTTCTTTGAAGAAAGCACACATAATTTAAAAACCATTCATTTCTGCCTATAGCCTCAGCTATGTAGGTATTGCATGTAACAAAATTTACACATGCCTGCAAGGCATCGCTATGATCTAATTTATTAGCTTCCTGGCATAATTTTCCTAAGCACTTCATGTCCTTGAATGTATAGCATAAAATAAGTAAAAAATTAAATCCCAATTTTAAATCCCACCTCTTCATTCACAAATAGTTTAGACTTCCGGACTCAGTGTTCATCTTCTAATTTTTTTTTAATTAAAGAATTTTATTGATGTTCATCTAAGAAACAATACTGAAGTATCATGTATGGTCACTCTCTTCAAAATCTAATGACTTTGTTAGTTTTCTTATAATCTTTGAAGTGACTGATACAGGGTTTATTTATCCTGAAGCATCTGTCTGTGGATAAGTATTTCAGAAGAAGTTCTGTAGAATCTGAAGTAAAATCTCAAGTAGTCACTGTACCAAAAGTACCAGCATAAGGATCCTTTCTCCTCAAAGCCCTCCTGCAGGGAGAGGAGCTTACTGTGACCTCCTGAGGGAAGTATTGTTATGGCCCCAGGCACTACTTTGATCTGAACAGCACTGTAGTAAAAGTGAATTCTCCAAGTGCCTCTTGGGAAGTAATTGACAGTTGTTCCACTAGTGTTTGTTTTTGATATAAAGAACCAAGTAACTGTCCTAGAACTGAAATCTATTTTCTTAAAAAGAAAAAAAAAAAATATGTCAACTGTTCATAGCGATGCAAAGCTGCTTTCTTAGCAGAGATTCTAGGGTTGTGGTTAATACCTTGGATTCCATACCTTGGATATCTGAGCCAAAGTATGGCAAAAGGACTTTGTCAGGCTATAGTCCTCAATTATATCTGAATTTTCTCTTCTATGATATTTCACCCACACTCTGATTCTCATTATGAGGATGAAACTCAAGCACACAAATCCCCTGGTACAATCATGGTACCAGCTAAATGTTAAATAAATAATTAACTAGAATTTAAGTTTTCTGTGTAACTCACTTTTATGATCAAAATCTGACCTTTTTTTTTTTCTCATTAGTAATTAAGTCACCCTTCACATCCCTGGTTTCTTTTATTTTCTCAGCATTTACCTTCATGGCATGGAGGTTATATACCATTGTGTTGGTATTTTCAGTATCATATTTTACCTTTTCTGAACTATATAATACAATAATTAATACTGTGCATATGATATTAGCCCATAATTGCTAAGAGAACGTTTCCAGCTGCCCAGTCCAACAGCTTGAATCTGAACCATCCCAAAACAGTAACAGTAACAAAATGTTTAGAGAATAAGATTCACACTTTATAAAGTTGTGGGATAACCTTGGATAACTTTCCCAGAGAACAAACACTACTTTGATGATCTTGATCAAGGATTTTCCCTACTCAATTTATTTGGGATGATTTTGCTTAAATATGTATAATCTACCTAGGCTAGAAGGCAGAAATAAATCAATTGGGTGCCTACTAAAGCAATATTTACTTGAATTAAATTTAGTAAAGTATTTCAATGTTACAATATGGGTATAGATACTTCCTGGGGGAAACTTTTATTTTGTTCCTCTTGCTTTCCAAGGAGATTAAAATATAATTAGATGTGCAGCAATATTGGTAATACTAGACTGTGCATCAAGAGATCGGAAAGGTATATCTGGAAGATCTCATGAGTATAAGCCTCATTTGCCACATTCTTTAAATAAAATAATAACATTTTCCTCTGCATTAAAATATTACTAAAAAATAGGGTTAATATTCTTTGAAAAAATATTAGATCTGCATTTTAATATACCAAAGTCGAATTATGAGAACTCATAGAAAGATATATTGGGAGCCAAAATGACTAGAGAAAACTGTCATTATTAGTTTAATACAGTGCAGAAAATATCTCTATATGTTTATGGCAGTCCTATTTCTGATTAATATGTTAGATATTTGAACCAAACTATCTCTCTTCTCTATTTCTCATTTATCTTTCTTTGTCTGGCTCTCTGTATCTTGCAAATGACAAACTTCATCATGTATACACAGAATGTAATTTCAAATTTTAGTTTTTATGTAATCAAAAAGTCATGTTTTTTTTCTAGTCATAAAAGTTTGCAATCAGTATTTATAAGAATGTCAAAATGTCATGCATTCTTAATTCCCTGATTGACTGAAGTCATGTTTACTCTAGCCATAAATTATGTAGTACGTTGTATTTAATTTTGTCATTCTTAATATAAGATAAATGTTGATGACTGATTTTCCTACACAGGAACTTTAGAAGACTTAGCCATATATTGTTTCTGTTTTTACCAGTGGAATGTTCTAATTGCTCAATAGAAAAGAATAGGTTATCGAAATGTAAATAACATACAAAATTAAGTTTATGAAGCAGTAATTATACAACTTCTAATATGATCTTATGATAATTTTTTATAACACTCAATTCAGTCCCAGATACAGAGAGTAACAGAGGTTAGGGAGTTTGCACAGTGCAGCAGCAGCTGCTATAGGTAGAGTGATTAGAACAATCAATTCTTAGCAGGTTATAATACATACACACAGAGAGAAATAAATAATTTAAAGGCACAGTCTTAGTTTTATTTGATATGTTTGCTTGTTGCAGTAGGGACAGTTGTCTTCATCATTTCTAGGACATTTTCCCACTTAATAATGTTAATTCTAAAGATCAAAATTTTAAAAAATCCTTTTGAAGAATATAGATTGTGCTCTCTTCCTGTTTATTTCTGCCTCTGTCTCTTTGTCTCTGTCTCTCTTTTTCTCTCTCTCTTTCTCTCTCTCTCTACACAAATACACATACACACACAAATACACACAAACACACACCAGCATTCTGATCTCCATATTGAAAATTTCTAAGCATCTTTTTTTTTCCTTTTTATTGAATTTATTAGGTTGACACTGGTTAACAAATATATATAGATTTCAGGTGTACAATTCTACAACACATCATCTGTACGCTGTATTCTGTGTTTACCACCCCAAGTAAAGTCTCAGTCCATGACCATTTATCTCCTCTATCCCCTGCTGCACACACACCCCACCTCCCCACCCCTGTCAATTACCACAATGTTGTAGATGTCCATAATTTTTTTTTTTTGCTCAATCCCTCCAGCCCTCCAACCACCACCCTCCAGAGCTATCAGCGTGCTATCTATGAGTCTTTCTCTATTTACTTTGTTAGTTCATTTTGTTCATTAGATTACACATATGAGTGAAATCATATGGCACTTGTCTTTCTCTTACTGACTTATTTCACTTAGCATGATGTTCTCCAGGTCCATCCATGCTGTTGCAAAGGGTAAGATTTTCTTCTTTCTTATGGTAGAGTAGTATTCCAGTGTGCAAATGTACCACAGCTTATTTATCCACTCATCTGCTGATGGGCACTTGGGCTGCTTCCAAATCTTGGCTATTGTAAATAATGCTGCAATGAACATAGGGGTGCATATATTTCTTCTAATCAGTGTGTGTGGGAAGAACCAAGCTGCACACCAAGGCTAGCTATTACCAGCACTAGGTCTGGGGACAGATCAGCAAAAGTTTCAAGGCACCCCAAAATACGCCTCTGCCTGCATTTTGCCTGCTGGTTGCCTGCTAGGCTGTCATTGAAAGAGCCTCTGCCTGTATTCCTCAGTAGGGCAGGTGTAAGCTCCACAGGGTGGGGCTGGAGGGAGTTCAGAGAGTGGGCCTATTGCTTTCCCCAGTCTGATGCTGCATGGAGGGGCGTGCACCACTCAGGAAAGATAGTGTGAATTATGGGAGAGTGAGTCAGCACAGGGATCCTGGTGACTGTCCACTCAGCTCTCCCCAGAGCCCCAAACTCCAGACTCTACTAACAACTTTAGTCTGTTCCACCCAACTTCCACCAGAGCCCAGCATGATTGACTGCAAGTGAAATTTTGTGTTGGCCTTCTTAGAGGGTGCCTGTGTTTCTCACAGACTCTCATCTCTCCCTGGCAAACAGAAACCTCACTGCTTTTTACAGCCAGATGCTATGTAAATACCTCTTTTTGGCTCTGGTGTTCTGGGCTATCGAGCCCAGCTTGGGGTTTAGACACACACTTCTCAGGGTGAACCCCCACAGCTGAGATATCACTCCAGAATCTCAGCCACTGCTAGTGGGAGCAGGGCCAGCCCTTTTGTGTCTCCACCCTTCCTGCCAGTCTCAATGTGGCTTCTTCTGTAAATCTTTTGTTGTAAGACTTGCCTTCAGTTTTTCTTTAGTTGATTATTCAAGATGATTGTTCTATAATTTAGTTGTAATTCCAGTTTCGTCCTGGTAGGAGTTGAGTGTAGCTTCCACCTACTTTGCCACCATCTTCAAATCCATCTTCTCTAAGCATTTTTTATTTCTGTGAGTTGATTTATAGACAATTAACCTTGGTCCCATAATAAAATGTAACAATTAATGGAAAATACACCCTAAAAATTAATATATGTCTACTGTAAAAACAGTAAGTCTTACTAGTAATAGAAATATAGTAGCTAGAATACAATAGAGGTAACGCGATATAGTAATCCTTTAAGTGGTAAGCAGATGAGATTTAGGGCAAAGATAATACATTTTTGTTATTGTTTTTCAAGTTATTTACAATTTTATTTTCTCTAAATTTGCATTCTCTGATGTCACTATATTTCCAGATGGCATGATTAATTTCAAATTTCTAAGATTCCGCTGTTATAGTTTAACTTGTTTTATTTATATCAGAACAGCTGACTTCAACAGCTTGGGTTTTTTGAAATAGTTTTCAGTCAACAATTTTCCAATTCAATTAATTCAGAGCATCTGATTTTGTATAGTAGAATAATTTTATGGAACATTTTAGGAGTTTTCCTTGCACTGAAAATAAAAAGTTGACATTAGATTTGCAAATTGTTTACCCAATAGCTCTCTGAAATTTTCTAGTGAACTCAAAATAATATACACACACCTGGCAACTGTTGTGACTTATTGGATAAAATGGATTTATTAATGTCACTGATGATAGGAAATTGTGCATAGCTTATACACTTTTTATTAAACCAGGATATTTGATGTTTCTTCTAAGTCAGTTATAAGTTATGTTGGCATATTTTTCCATTTATGCCAGTTAAGTCATTTTATAACTCAAGGTATACTTTTTTCCTATGCACACTAAATGCTTCCATGCACTATATATTCACAAACACATGAAAAAGCAGTGAAGATAAAAAATTAAATAATAAAAATGTTATGTAGTTAAGGTAAAATGTATTTTAAATATTAAAAATAATGTTTTGGTAATGGTTAATTACAAAAAGGGTAGACATTGAATTTAGATAGACAGTGTATGATTTTCTTTTAAAAAAAATATTTTTGAATTTTTTAATTACAGTTGATGTACAATATTACATTAGTTACAAGTGTAGAACCATGTGATTAAACATTTATATAACTTACTAAGTGATCACTCCAATATATCTAGTGCCCATCTGACACTATACAGTTATTACAATATCATTGACTATGTTTCCTATCCTGTACTTTATACCCTCAGGACTGTTCTGTAACTACCAATTTCTACTTCTTAATCCCCTTACTTTTTTCAACCATCCTCTAACACACTTCCCATTTGACAACTGTCGAAATGTTCTTTGTATCTAGTATTCTGTTTCTGTTCAGCTTGTTTATTTTGTTTTTTAGATTTCACATATTAAAAAAATCATCTGGCATTTGTCTTTCTTTGTCTGACATGTTTCACTCAGCATAATACCCTCTAGATTCATCCATGTTGTTACAGTTGGCAAGATTTCATTCTTTGTTATAGCTGAATCATATTTCATTGTATATATGCACCATGTCTTCTTTATCTATTCACTATTAATAAATACTTAGGTTTCTTCTACATCTTGGCTATTATAAATATTGATGCAGTGAATGTATGGATGTATATATATTTTCAATTTAGTGTTTTGGATTTCTTTGGATAAATATCTAGAAGTAGAATTGCTATGTCTATCTTTGTTTCTTGTTATAGCCTTTGTTTTAAAGTGTATTTTGTCTGGTGTAAGTATTGCTGCCTCAGATTTTTATTTGTTTCCATTTTCATGAACTATTTTCCATCCCTTTATTTTCATTCTGTGTGTGTCTTTTTATCTAAAGCGAGTCCCTTGTAGACAGCATATGCAAGGGTCTTCTTTGATTATCTATCCAGTTACTGTATGTCTTTTGACTGGAGCATATAATCCATTTGCATTGAATGTAATGGTTGATAGATATGTATTTATTACCATTTTATTATTCATACTTTTGTCTTTTTTTCTTCCTCTTAAAGAAGACTCTAACATTTCTTGTAATACTGGCTTGGTGATGATGAACTCCTTTCCCTTTTTCTTGTCTGGAAAGGTCTTTATATGTCCTTAGATTTTAAATGATAGCATTGCTGGATAGAGTAATCTTGGTTGCAGTCCTTTTCATTACTTTGAATATTTCATGCCTATTCCTTCTGGCCTGCAAAGTTTCTGATGAGGAATTAGCTGACATTCTTATGGGAGCTCTCTTCTGGGTAATTAAGTGTTTTTCTCTTGCTGCTTTTAAAATTCTCTCTTTGTCTTTAACCTTGGGCATTTTAATTATGATGTGTCTTGGTGTGAGCCTCTTAGGGTTCATCTTGTTTGGGACTCTCTGTGCTTCCTAGAATTGCATGTCTATTTCCCTCACCAAGTCAGGGAATTTTTTTGATCAACTTTTTTCAAATACGTTTTCAATTTTTTGCTCTCTTTCTTTTCCTTCCAGCACCCTTATGTTGTGAATGTTGGTATGCTCAAAGTTGTTCCAGAGGCTCCTTACACTATTCATATTTTCTTTTGAATTCTTTTTGCTGTTCTAATTGGGTGTTTTCTGCTTCCTTGCCTTGTAAATTGCTGATTTGATCTTCTATTTCATCTACTCTACTTTTGATTCCCTGTAACGTGTTCTTTATTTCAGTTAGTGTATCCTTCATATCTGATTAGTTCTTTCTTATGTTTTTTCTCTCCATTTTTATGTTTCCTATCTCTGTGTTTAAATTCTCACTAAGTTTCTCTACTCTTCCCCTAAGTTCAATGAGTATACATATAACCAGTGTTTTGAACAATGTATCTTAATGATTGCTTTTCTCTCTTTTGTTTAGTTGTTTTTTTGTGTGTGTTTTTCTGGAGTTTTGTTCTTTCCTTTCTTTTGTGACTTGTTTCTTTTCATTTTGTTTACCTCTCTGTGTGTTTCTATGTATTAGGAAGAGCTGCTATGTCTCCCAGTCTTGGTAGAGTGGCCTTATGCATTAGGTATCCTGTAGGGCCAAGTGGTAACCTTCCCTGATCACACAAGCTGGGCACTACAGATGTACCCCCCGATGCGAGCTGTGTACACCCTCCTATTGTAGTTGAGCTTGATTGCTCTTCATGGGAAGATTTATCTTCAGGCCAATCAGCTGCAGTGACTGGCAATGACCACAACAGAGGATCTGCAGTACAGGGGCAGAACCCATGGAGCATAATTCACTTCGGTGGAGCTTAGGTACTCACCAAGTCCATTCCTTGAGTGTTTCACTCATGAAAGTATTTGCCTGGTGCTTCAGGATGGTCTGAAGCTGTCCACTGGTTGCACTGCCTCTGGGACTTCCTGGGAGGTGCAAGCCAAGGTCAGCTGCCATCTGTGCCCTGCCTGGGACCACCTGGCATGAGCTACAGAGTGATCTGCAGATGTCTGGTAACTGTGCTTGGCTTGGAGGTGCCTGAGAAAAGCCAAGCTGCAAACCAAGACCAGCTGCTGCTAGTTGTGACCTGGGACCACTTAGCACAAGGTATGGGGGCACAGCAAGTTCAGATTCTGCTTGTTTCACAGACTTTAGAAAAGTCTTAAACCAACACCATTTGTATAGGGAAGACACTGGAAAGGGCTTTGGTGGGCCCACAAGATGAATTGACTACCACTTGATCCACACCACCATTGCTTTATTTTCTTTTGTGGAGACATCAAAGGGATCTAGATGGTTCTCCAAGATAAACCTGAATAATATATGCAATTTATTATTTCTCTGCATCTCTACACAACTCCTATTTGTCAGAAATAAGCTTGACCTTCACATATGAAGCAGGGAAATATTTGCATTGGTGATTTACACACAAGTTGCAATCAGACAAATGAGAGAAAAGAGTTACTCAATTGTCAGATTCACTAAAGGTAAATGTAACCCTCTCAAGTCAATAATTACTATTCATGAATCAACTGTTTTATTTAACACAGGAATAAATTTTGGTAAAAACAACAAACATTTCTCTGATTAGATGGAAGAGACTAGGACAATATTATCTGTGTCTATAATTCATTGTTTTCCTAGACATTTTCACTATCAGAAACTTACATTATATTTATGACTTGTGTTTATTTTTCTCAAGCATGAAATATAATAACATTAATCCATAATTCCCAATTCCTAAACTAATGTTTGCTTTTCATTTCCTTATTCTCCAAGGCAGTCCTTCTCAAACTTGAATGTGCTTCAGAAGCACCCAAAGGACTTGTTGAAACCCAAATTGTTGACAACCACCTCCAGAGGTTCTGTGTGCAGACCTGAGAATTTGCATTTCTAATAAGTGTTCAGTTAATCCTAAGGGTTCCATAGATAAAAACAAATACAGTGTTGCAAATATCCTACCCATACTGAGATGCTATAAAGAAGGTGGTTACATCTCCTAGTCTCAAAAAAAGAGCAATACGCTTAAGCCAGGAGGTTATAGCTAGGTTAAATGTGACAGGAAGAACATTCAGAGTTGTGAAGAATGAGGAAATATAGTGTGCAGTACATGCTATGAAACGTCTCTTACTATGTGGGCATTTGTGTTACAATATGTACCATACACCAGTGTGCATATAAACACAGAGTAGTATTGTTTCCCCTTTATTCTTATAGTCTCTGAGATTCTTTTAACATAAAAATACATAAAATTTTTACCATGAGAACAAAGTGGTATTCAGTATTAGCTGAAGAGATTTTTCTTGAAATTTCTTGATTATAAAGGTCCTTTATAGTGCTCACATGATTTAAAAAAATCATATTTTTCACTCTTTCCTAGACCATAAGGGTTAAGCTGAAATCTTGGCTTTTAGGCCTACTGTTAAACCAAATGAAGTCAACTAAAGTAGCCATAAACAGGATGAAGTTGGGATTCTGTACATAGCTCAGAGAGTTAAAAGAGGAGAAATCCAATAAATGAGATTCCAGAAACCCATTTATAGGAGATTGTGTGTAGACTGGAAGGAGGCAGGAATAAAAAGGAAAACAGTTTTGTACTACATCCTGGACTCTGAGTGCTCAGGATCAACAAGAAATAATAATGGAATCCTTTTGCTAATGGTCCATCTGCATCTGTATGCCCTGCCAAATGCCATGGAAGTATAAGAAAGGTTATGTTTTTGTGCACTATCACCCAGAGTTGTTGAACTGTGATGCAAAAATCAGCAGCCTCACTTGAAAGCTTGCCATCAAATTGAGCTAAGCACACTACACTACTGCATCCAAATTGCTAATGGAAGAGTGCCAGGGAGTGAGAGAAGATCCAGAAACACAGTTAGTATTCCTGGAGTATACACTCCTTGAGAAAAAGATGTCATATAGACAACTGGGTAGTGCAAGGTTCAAGACTAAGATTGTCAATGAAAAAATAAGAACAACGTTTTAGAGTGCCCATTCTTCTGGAAATTTCTCTTGTGGAAATTTCCTTCAGAACTTTTTAGGACAATACAAATATAAAGAGTCAGTTTAGATGGGTGAGGTTAAATGCAGTTCTTCTTATCTTTTTATGTAAATGTTCAATTTAAATAAAAAATAGAATAAAAAAAGAAAATAATTGTGTTTATTTACAGAGGTCATGTATATACATCTATACATATGAATGTTGTTCCTATACATCACACAATATTAAATTGTAAATTCAAAATGGATCATAGACACACTTGCAAAATCTGAAACTACAGAACTTCTAGAAGAAAAGATAAGAAAAAAAATCTTTGTGATCTTAGGTTAGAAAACTATTTCTTTGATACAACACCAAAATCAAAATCTATCAAAGAAAAAATGATAAATTTGCTTAATAAAAATTAAGAACATCTTCCCTTTGAAATATACTACTAAGGGAAATACAAGATATGGGTTGTAAATTAAGATTCAATCATAAAACCAACTACCCAATTTAAAAAAGGGGCAAACCCTTTGAACAGATGCTTCATCAAAAAATGCATACAAATATCAAGTAAGCACATGAAATAAGCATAGGAAAAGATGTCCAACATAACTGATCATTAGAGAAATGCAAATTCAAACCACAACATGATACTATGTATACCTATTAGAATGGCTAAAAACAAAAGGGCTGACAATACTATATATTGATGATTTTCTAGAGCAACTGGAATTTTCATACACTAACTGTAGGAAAGTAAAATGGTACAACCATTTTGGACCACAGTTTCGCAGTTTCTTAAAAAGTTAAACATGCATTGGACTTTATGATTCAGTGAGTGCACTCCTTTGTATTTACCCAAAATAAATGAAAGCCTGTGTTTATACAATGACTTATACATAAATAATCATAAGAATTTTATTTGTTATTAAAAGAAACTAGAAATAACTCAAGCATCCATCAACAAGTGAATAGGTAAACACACTGTGGTATATCCATAAAACTGAAAGTCTTCTCCTCAGCACCAACCCCACTGAGGAACTCTAAAACTGATATTTATCGCTCAGCTTGCTCATTACTTCTTTTGAAAAGCCATTTCTTATTTTTCTAAGTAGAACTGAGTTCCCTCTCACCATCTATATATCTATTATGTGAGGAACCTCTACTATGATCCTTATATTCTATACAAATATGTGTGTGACCTACAAACCCTCAAAACAGGAATAGGAAACACATCTTTTATATTTGTATTCCCAACATGTAGCACTGGGCCTTGAAGTTTGTAGGTATTTGCATTAGTAAAAAATCAATTTGAAAAGACCATTGTTCCATCCAAAAACTGAAACAAGCAGGATAGGTTAGGAAACCAGATTTTATCACAGAGCTGAGGACACAAAGAGATCTAAATTTTCTAAATTCAATAAAGAATATGGCAACCCTGTGCCTGCTTTCACCCCCGCCTGAGTGTCTTAGTTCCCCATTTACTCTAATTCGACCCATTGTTTTTCCATTATACCTATTTCCAAAAATTTTACTGAATACTCTTTTTGTACCTACTATTACTTCTGCAGTATAGGTCTATACAAGATAGAAGGAGATAAGCGTAAAATCAATAGCTAAACAAAAGCTTTCAGATATAAACCCGCTGATTCCTAAATTTGTGTAATAAAAATGCTAGATCCAGAGTTGACCTTACAGATTAAATAATATTTAAACATTATTTTTTCATGAAAGCATCAAGGAGGTATCTTTACCCTTATAGAAAATCTAAAATTCTCTTTTTGAAATGCACATCTAAAGCTGGGGTGTTTCACAGAAACTATGATTTGGGATGAATGTATCAAGAATATTCATGTTTTGAAAATCCCGCAACCTTAAACTTTTGCATGTTTCAATGACCAAACGCTTTCTAGTAAAGGAAATCAATAGGCAAGGATACTAAAAAATTTAAGAAAGAAATACCAAAGTCTGATTGAGAAACATGTGAGTTATAACTCAGTTGTACTAATTGGCAGCTTTAAATATCTAAAGTTTAGCAGAAAATTGGATGGAAGGATTATAATATGTTTAAAGGTACTGTAATACATGGTATTATGTCAAGAAATCAGAGTATTCATGAAGTCACTCTTAATGCATTGTAGCCCCCACTAACTCTTGAATTTGTGAAATTATTAGATATACATGAGATTTCCTTTAATACAACACCTGATAATCAAAGATATGTGGAACTTGGCAGAAAAATCATTTGACAAGTACCTTGCATGTGTGTGTGTGTGTGTGTGTGTGTGTGTGTGTGTCCATTTTGGAAGATATACAAAGTAAGTGATAAGAAAATGGTTATAAGCTCACAAACATAGTTTATTTCATTGTACCAGACTATTCTTGGAAGTAGAAGATTTGATAAGCCAAATAAACACAACCTTATTGAGAAAGTACAAGGTATGTAGAAAGTCTCCTTACAAGATGGCGGGATCAATATTTGTCTGAAAGAGACAACTCACCTTGTGTATTTCTCCTCTTTAAAATGAGAATAATAGGAGTACCTACTTGATAAGGTTATATAAGGATTCAGTTTGTAAAATACTTATATTTATAAAATACTTAGCATAATGATAGTGCATATTACTTTGTTTTTTTTATATGAATAAAATAAATAAACCAGCAACTTTGAATCCCAAGTTGAAATCACAGTTTTAAAACATACATTAAAATAATATTAGAAATGAAAACCAAAATAAGGGACTGTTTGTATTCTGTAGTTTCTGATAATCTCATAAAATAGGATTCAACGTGGAAATTGATTCTAACATAACAAATCTATTTTCCTCTTCAATGAAACTTTTATGGGAGGTTTTTGGGGAAATCACACTCTTTCTGGTTTCCTTATTAAATGAAGATCTTAAAGTGAAGAAAATCTTAAGTCCTTTCCATTTCTTAACTTGTATGGTTTTGATTTTAATGTGTAATAAGTAGAATATTTTATTTACAAGTTTAACTTTAATATGTACCTCATAATACATTTCCTATAGTTTGTAATATTAAAGTTTTAATAATATTTTTATAAAAATATTTTCTACTACCACTAGTAGTCATTATTGTGAGAGTAAAATCATTTCAAGATTTGGTGATTGTGATAATTAAATAATGATAATTGTTAATATTTACTGAGCACTCAATTTACCAGGCACAGTGCTAAAGATTTTATTTAAATACTTTAATATTGACCCAAATTATATCAGTAAGTACCTGTAGTTTTTCTTCATCTGACCTGATGTTCAGAGAGGTTAGGTAATACAGCTCTAAGGGCAGGAAACAGGCCATCCAAATTTAGACAACAGTGATGAATATGAGTATGAAGAATTAAGATTTATGCATAGTATGGTAAATACAGAAAATAGTGCACTATAATCATTAAATTTGCTAAGAGACTAGGTCTCAATTATTCCCACCACAAAAAATAATTATGTAATATGATAAAGGTGCTAACTATTGCTACAACGTCAATCATAATATAATATATAACTATCAAATCAACAGGTTACCTTAAGTTTACACAATGTTATATGTCAGCTATATTTCAATTAAAAATAGTTTTATGTGCAGAATATTTTGAGAAGAATGTTATCTCAGAAAATAGATGTAATAACTTCTGTAATGTGTTCAGGTAAGTGTTTATAAACATTTATAATAATAATGTTTATTAACATTGCTACAAAGACAGCAATGTCTTTTTTAAAAATTGAGTTTTATGGAGTAAGATCATTAACTTGAAGTTGAATGCAAACAAGCTCAGTGAAAGAAAGTGCCTCTAGACTATGTGATTTGGATGGTCTAGTAGAGCTTGAAGGATAGCTGAGGTCAGAGGTTGGAGATCCCTAGTGGGAGCTTTTGTCTTCCTTCAACGGTATTAAGTAGAGAATAAGCAGATCAAACAGATGGTAAACGGTCAGCTTGATTAGATTGACCAGATGGAATTGGATGGAAACTTGAAATAGTTTGCAAAAGAAGACAATATGGATTGAGTACATAGATAGAACAACAAATCACAGGAGAACATAAAAGCAGCTGTAACAAAATAAAAGGGGGAAAGCATCCCTAAGAACAGCAATGATTTCTCATAAAAAGGATTAGATGACTGAAGAATTTACAGAAATCTTCATTTCACTTATGAAGATTTATAAAAACCATAAATTGAAATATATAAAATAATAAAATATAACACTTGGTCATAATTTAGAGGAATGAGTTTATATGCCCTGTTAAATTTTAAAGAGAAGGATGGTTCCTTTCTGAAAGCCTGGAACATAATATCTCTGTAGTCACATCTATCATTTGAATTTTTATAAAACTAAGAAATTTAAGATTGGTGGTAGACTATTTTAATTATTATAGACAAAACAATTTAAAATCTATGAAAGATGTCAGTATGATTGCTGATAATTTTAAAATACTTTAATATAAAGTCTTAAACAATCAAAAATGATATATTAAGACATTAAAATAACAAAACACTTTTAAGGATTTCTAATTTTTTCAACTATCACTAGAAATGACAAAATAACCACTGTATACTTTTTTTATTGAGCATTTTTATCTGAAATTTCTGGCTAAAACAAAAATGTATGAAACATAAGAAGGGATGAAATAGTATTGAAAAGGGTTAAAAAATTTTATCATGTCTTGAGAATGATATGTCGTTACATTAGACAACATGATATAACAAGAAACCATGACAACAAATTTAATATATTCTTAGAGAAATTTTCTTTCTAAAGGGAGACGATTCTGTTACTATTGTTTGGTATCATCTGATGTTCCAAATTTGGAAAATCTTAAATTTAATCCCATATAGATATTATGCATCAGTCCCCTAGTGTTCCAAATGGGGTTGGTTTTGACATTTTAGAAAGGATAAATACTTTTGTGTAGAATGTGATGTGCACCTCAGGATGCTTACCAGTTCTGCCTGCTCAGAGCTCAATGCCCTTTCTTCCCTTAGTTGCAGGGACCTTCCAGACATTCCTGCATATTTTCAAACCACCTGTGCAGCATGGGATGGGAAGGGGAGGACAAGAAGAATAAAACCTTGCTCTGTGGATAAACACTCACTGGAAAAAAGCACATCACTTTATGATATTGATCTTTTATTCAGTATGAAGCATATATCTTATATTCTCGAGAAATTGTAAGTGACTCCAAAAATTGCTTTCAAGTGCATAGCTCTGCTCAGAGCTATGCTCTGTCTAGGAAGAGAGTGTTATATAAATGTGCCTTAAAAAAAGTAGGGCTGATATTGGAAAATAACTAAGAAAAGGGTTTCTGTCCCAATCTAAATTTATGTATAAATCTATTTTAATATTACATTTATGTATTAATTAAAATAGTTCCTAAAACATTTGTTATAAATTATAATAAGAAAAAGATAAGTATCCCAAACTTTGTAAACAGTTCAGTAAATTAAAGTTCATACCAGTAATGAGATAAAATTCAGTCAGAAATATATATGGGGTAGCTACTATGTAACAGGAAATATGAAGAATTTTGAAATGACAACTGCCATGTACTAATATATAAATATATATAATATTTAAATAATCACACATATACATGTTATATATAACAAATATATGTACGAATAATATATATTTTATTTCATTTCATCCCAAAATTAGACATTTTGTTTGTTTCACAAATGAGAAATTTGTAGCTCTTTGAAATGCATAATTTTTCTAAAATTCATAAACTATTTCACAGAAATGACATTTGAATATGAATGGGTCTGATATTATAGGACAATTAAGCATACAGTCATTTTAGATAAGTTTCAAATCAGTTTGTTTATTTGGAACATAATATTAAGGGGAAAGAACAACATAGAATTATGCTGAATTCATGTATCATGTTGTGATTGTGTATATTTGTTACCAGGGAGATGACAAGGAGACCTCAGTTCTTGTCTTCTTGAGGGAAAGATTTCAAACAAGAGACAAACTGTAGAGAAGCAAGCAAGAATTTATTGGCTGCAGCAAACATATGCTTAGGACAGTGAAACAAGAAAGGTGCATAAAAGAAGTAACAGGAGAGCCTAGGCTGGGCTGCTTTGGCTCCCTGAGAAGTCAGAGACAGGTTCTTGGAGACAGGTTCAGGGATTAAGCCTGGGACAAGCTGGCCGCCCATTGCTCCCCTGGTTGCAGGTCTCATAGGGTCCCCTTGGAGGGGAAAAGGAGGTGGCGCTGGATACTCCCCTCGGGGAGGGGGGGAACTTGAGCTGGGTCTTTGTCCTGAGTGTATTTATCTCTTTCTTTAAGGTGGACATCTTAGGGAAAGCTCTCAGGGGAGGGTCTCAGTAGAATATTCATCAGCTTTCCAGGCGTGCTCTTTCAGAGTTATGGTCTTTGCTGATAGGTCGGTGCCAGAGCAGGGGGTCATTAGTCAATGTAGCTGGTCCTGAGTCAGCCACAGGGTGCCACTCATCTGGTTTTTCTGCTTTTCTGGGCCTGGACCTAAAATACAACTGAGGCCTAGATGTTATCATTAGGGGGGAACACTCAGGGGGTCTAAACAGCATGACCAGTGATATGTTAGGGGAAGATAGGTTACTCTGGGCATAAGGTTCTTGTTTTCCCAGTTTCACCCCTTGCTAGGCATCTGGGGTTTCCTGTCCTGGTGAGTTTCTGTACCCTAATTTCTGTACCTGGGTTCCTGTACCTGACCTATCTAACACAAACCATTTACTCTCAAGTGTCCTTGGTTTAGGGAAGATAGGATTTACTAGGTGGCTTCAAATTGCTGTTTAACAATCTGTCTCAGTTTCCCTTTTTTTCTTGTCCTGGAATTTTCCTAGCTTTTACTATGTTATAATATATTCATATATATCATAGATTTATATAGACTAGAAAATAGGTGAACATAAATACATTTTTCTGTGTAAGAAAATAATTATTTTTTATATGAGCTACTTTTTATCAAGTGCTTGCTATGGAACAGATACTTTGCTGGCACTTCTTGTAAGCTATTTAATTTAAACAAGATTTTAATTATTCCTTTTAAAGATTAGAAATATATATGCATAGTCATTTCAAAATTCAGTTTTATGTCTTTAAAACTTCTTGGAATGGTTTGTTTTTGCCACTTAATTTTCATTCAGTCAAATATTCTTGTCTATACTAATCCATAAAAATCTTGCTATAGTAGGGTTGAAACAGTATTAGGCTCAACAGACTAGTAGAATCAATATAATATCCCCTTCTGCATTTACACCACTGAAATCTCTTCATCAGAGAACCCTTTCAGGAAGTTTATGCTTTCTTAAAAAGTGCATTAGTGCTATGCAGTATCTGGTATAGATATTGTAATTCTAAAACTCCCACATTCACTCCAGCCAAGAAAGAAAGAAATTTTTACAGCAATCCTGTTATTGGCAACAAATTACTATCACTTTCTCTAACAGCTGTGAATCACTCAGATTTCGTCTCTAGTCTCTAACAAAAAAAGGCAATTAAAGATATACAGAAGGTAAAGAGATGTCTTTCTATCTCATGTTTTTGTTCATTCCAATCACTGTACCAAGCTGAAGCCTTGATGGATTTGATTTCCTAAATTCTGCATTTCTTTGTATTTTAATCTTTCACATTAATTCCTCGTGGCTTATTCTTTGCTTCTAATTATTTTCCTCAGTTCTGATCCTGAATAATAAGTACCCTGCCTACTATTTTATCTTTGGTGTTTCAGCACTGTTTATACTTAAAAAGTTTTAACTTTCTAGGTTGCATTCTGTGACCCATCTAACTCTTAATTCCAATCCCGTATGCTTCAAGAAAAATTTAAAATTTTTATTATGTATATTTTCTCACATAATAAAATCTGCTCTGTCTCTTGCTTTTATCCTGTAAGAGCTGGCCCACCTATAGAATACATTGGTACCTTTTGACTATTGCATTTCATTTTTCCTCTGTCTTCAACTTTGTGACACAAGTATGATGATGCCTGGAGATGCAGAAGCTGTGTTGCAGGAATGAAGATGAATGGTACATGCTCGGGAGGACACATGGAGCTGCCATAACGGGTCTGAACAGCCCTCCTTTATGCTGCTTACGTAACATAAATAAATCACTATTGGATGAAGTCAAATGGCCTGTGCAGACAACCTAATGTATTTCTAATTGCTACAGCAATTGCAGATATTTATTGATTTCTTATAGAAGTCAGAAATTGAGATAAAGAAACATATGTGAAATGAGGTATAAGTTTATATCTATTCTACTTTTTCTTATGTTGTCACAAATTACTACCAATTTCCCAAATTAAAAATTATATTCAATGTTAGATATATTAGTAAAATAATATTTTACTTAATAAAATATTTTAATCATATTAACAAAAAATAGTTGTTTTTTTCAATTATATGTTATAGTAACACATAAATACATTTTTTCCAGGACAAAAGAAGCAATATAATTCATTAAATGAATCTAGAATATGGAAAATTATATTTCCATGTTCTTTAGTCCATACTCACTTAAAGAGGGTCACCTGGATTGTTGGTCATGATTCAGTTTGTCTATTCATCTCCTTTGGATAAGGAGTATTAACATATTTTGTATCAAAAAGATTTATATGGATTTTTTAATAACATTTATCCTATAAATATCACTAACTTATTCCAGAAATTTTGAAATTTATGTGCATGTGCTGTGGAATTTGAGTCAGATCTACACAACACCACTTAATTCTTGAAATGAGCCCCGATAGGAGGAGAGAAACACAAAAGCAGTTGCATACATTCTGCTGAAAAAAGAAGTCAAGCAGGACTTGTACAGTTAAATTATATACTACTTGTCAGTTCTTAGATTTTATAACATAAGTGGACAAATATGATAATCTATTTTAAAACAGTTTAAATAAACTGTTACGGATCCTCAGGTTAAAATTTACATTCACAAGCCTTATAGAAAGAGATTTTGCTCCTACTCTGTTAGTTAGCAACCCAGGGAGTTCCCAGGGTGAATCTGAAATTGGCCCCATAAGTGGAGGGCAAGGAGAAACCTAAGAAAGAGGCAGGTCACTTTGGATAGGTACGTGGCAGGTTTAACAAGCAAAGGAACGTACGAGGCTCATCTGGGCGGCCAAAGCCCAGTAAATCTCTGCAACTGCCCACCAGATTCTTAAAAGTTTCAGTCACATATGCCATCCAGATGGTCTCAACAACACATGTCTCACTCAAGGCTGTGCCCTTAAAGTGACTCCTGTGGAAATGGTGGGCGGAATGTACAGAGTTTCCAAGAACAGGGGCTGGGGCGAGTAGCCTCTGATTGCCTGGGTTCAGCTTGAGGGTCAGCAGAAGGTCACGTCCTCTCAGTGACCTCAGACAGCACACTTTTTAAATAAAAGTCACCACAAGAAAAACATCCATAATCCTGGCCTGTATGGTATAAATCCTAAATGAGACCTTAGCGATACCTGTTTTTTCCTTGCAAGTGGACTTTGGTTTATTAGACACAATTTAGGAACGTACACTTTAACACCTCTTTCTTAACCATTGAAAGTAAAAAATTCAGCATCTATTTGAAATTGCTTGGGTGCTTATGACTACATTTTTTTTTTATCAAACTGCTTATCAAATTTAATCATAAGTTACAATTCCACAATGAGTTTGGTTAAAGTTAGACACACACATATACACATATTCATACTATAAACTCATTTTTTGTTATATGTGGATTCTAACCTGTCAGTGTGATAATATGGTAATATTGCTCAGTGCATTTACAATTCAATCAAAATGTATGCCTTAGAAGTATATTAAATCTTTTGTACTGATTCATGTTTTTCAATTGTTTTTACTGTGGCAAAATACACATAACATAAAATGTAGCATCTTAGTAATTTTTAAGTGTACGGTTTAGTGATATGTAATACATTTATAATTCTGTGCTACCATCACCGCCATCCATCTTCAGGGCTCTTTTCATCTTGTAAAACTGAAACTCTATACCCATTGAATAATGACTTCCTATTGTTCCTTTCCTGATCCCCAAGAAACCACCATTCTACTCTCTGTCTACGATTTTGGCTACCCTATGTACCAAGTGGAATCAGGTTGTCTTTGTCTTTCTGTGACTGGCTTAATTCACAATGCATAATCACCTTAAATTTCATTCATGTTATAACATCTGTCAATATTTCTTTACTTTTTAAAACTGAATACTATTCCATTGTGTGTATATCAGTTTTGTACATGTATGTCTGCTTATCCATTCATCCACGGACACTTGGGTTGCTTCTACATTTTAGCAATTGAGAATAATGCTGTAATAAAGATGGGTGTACAGATATCTCTAATACTCTATTTTCAATTATTTTAGGTATATACCTAGAAGTGGAATTGCTGGGTCATGTGGTAATTCTATTTTTAATATTTTCAAGAAATGTTGTACTGTTGCCCACAACAGCTGTATCCCCACCAGCTGTGCACAAGTGTGCTAGTTTCTGCGCACACTCATGATATTTATTTTGTTAGCTGCCATCCTAATGAGTACAGGGTTTCTCCTCATTCTTAATTTAAAGTCACTCTATGAATTAATATTTGTACGTAAAATGAAAGTTTGCTTTATGTAAAGAATAATGCACGAGAATTAACATGGAAGATTATTTTAATAATTTACAAAAATAATTATATTGTTGTATTCATTCCTTTTCTATGTTGTCATGAAGTACCACAAATTTTCCAAGGTAAAAACATATAGATATTCAATGTGAGATATAGTAGTGAAAAAATACTTTCAATTAATTACACATTTTTCAGTACATTAAAAATGATCTATAGACTGATTATATTGAAATGTCTCCAAAAAAAAAAAAAAAAAGTACTTAGAAAGGTAACAAATGATATAAAAATTCAACAAACCTCAGAAAGAAAATATGTAATTTAAATTTATGTAAACTATGTGTTCTTTTAGCTAAATACATTATCTGAAATATTAAAGAAATGCATATTAAGAAAGTGACTAAGTCCTTGGCATATGTTATTAATAAGCACAGAAATGTAGTAACAGAGGATATAATAAAAGATGAAAGCGATGCGGAGTTTTTATTGATGTTCTGTCATAGAAAGTTTAGGCCACTAGTAACAGAGTATGTTATAAAGAATTAAAGTAATGCTGAGTTTTGGTTGATATATTTTCTGTCACAGGAAGTTTAGGCCATTGTTTTTCCAACACCTCAAGTGGGAAAATAAATACCTCCTAGGCAAATAAAAAGTTTCTGTAGGCCAAGGTAATTTAGTATCTGCTCGGGCAGATGACATATGCAATTTATCATCCTCTCTGAGACCAGTTGAACAGCTGTCCTTGTGTGCTTAAATGTTATTAAAATACCTCTTTGGAAGTGTTTACCTGAAGGCTATGGAAAAAGTGAGATGTCTTCTCAATTCCAGAGAAATTCAATTTAATAAAGTTGATTTTAAGCTCCATTACACTTCAACTCTATTTCTCCATGGTTGTTTCAGATAGAGGGAATGAATGTCTCTGTTGGAAAACAGATCTGTGGTGTCAAAAGATAGTATTTGGATTCCTGTCATCCTAACTGTGAAAATAATTCGTAAGTAATCTTTGAAGCCATTCTAATAAAATATAAATACAAAGGCTCTCTATGAAGAAGGGACAAAGTCAAAACACATCTGGGTTCCTGATAATATTTCAACAGAAGTAATTTTTGTTCCTTGAACATGCTAGATATGTTTGTGCTTTTTCTCAGCCTGGAGGAGTTTTCCATTAGAAATTAGAGTTAAAATCTAGCTTACCTTTTTTTATATTTGTTCTAAACACATTTTCTTTATGAGGCCTATTTTACCTTACCCCTATGCCAGCACCCTTACTCCCTCTTATAGTATCTTATTTTTCATTTTTCCTATAAGATTTCTGTCTTTATAACAAAATGGGTGATTTACTTACATGTTTTTATTGTCTAATCCCTTCTTGTAGACTGCAGTCCACAAGGACAAATGCTCAATAAATATCTGTATACTTAAGGAAAGAATGAATAATGAATAATTCAGTAAATAATTAGTATTTAGTATGTGCCAGGTTCTATTCAGAGCACTAGGGGTAGATATTTTCTTGGCCTTCATGCAGGAATATTTCTAATGGAAAATATAGTTACTAGATAAAATATTATTATGAATGTGGTCAATGTGGAAGATTATTAAACATATGTTTCAGAGAAGTTCATCTAAGGAACTGAGCTAACATTCTATTCTGACAGCTGAGTAACCGTTTCTGAGAAATTTAAGCAAAGCTTTTTGTTTTCAAAATTGTCTGGGTCACCTTGTTTGTTGACCTAATATCGTTTTACACTGTGTTTCACATTGTTTTTTTGTGTGTGTTTTTTAAATCAGAATCTTGGCCTCATTCTTTCTCTTGTGCCCCATATTCTTCAAAATAAAAGGGAAATAATTTTATTGCTTAGAAGAGATAGTCAAGATGCACTTACAAATGAATTACTGTTAAAACATGAAATTTAGATATGGCAAATATGTACTTTATATGCAAGGAAGGGGAGGTGAGATAAGAAATACTGCACCTTTTACTTCTCTACAATAAACTTATGAATAGCTGCTGATTAAGATAAAACCCAATAGAATATAGCATAAAATGTGACTAAAATTTTTGCTTACAAGAAATAGTTTTGGCCATTTGTTCATGATGCTAAAGTGCAAATATTCCATGAAACAGCAGCAATCGGAGAGAAAGGGATACATGCAAAAGAAATGCTGGTTGAGTATTTGGATTCCCATCAGTTTGCCCCTCTTTGCATTGCTTTCTTTCCTGGCAGAATGAAGCAAAGGCCAGAAAAGTGAAAATTGTGTTGTAGAGGCAAGTACCATCAGGCTTCCTGGGTTGTATTTGAATATGGCTGAGGAAGGCTGAATACAAGCAGCCTGTGAGTTCTTATAGACCACTTTACACAGTCACTTATCGCCTCTGACAATCCTCTTACTCACAGGATAATTCATTTTTGACAAATATCATAATAACCTTCCCAATAAAATCTAAAGAGTAGGTCTGCTTGTACAATTTTGCAGCTAACACACTGATAAGAACTGTACTCTGCTATAGAAAAAAATTGGAAGAAAGGAAATTCTGATGTATGTCATTATTTGACAGCATTAAAAGATGAGAGAACAAAATAAGCAATCCTGCTATTTCTGAGATTTGGGTCAGCTGTAAGCCAAAAGAGTGTGTACTCTTTAGTTTCATACATCTGTCTAGCATTTTTGTAGCAAAACAAGATAAGAGAAGGGGGTCAAAACTCTAATTCTTCAGAGAAAACACAAAGGTCTGGTGAGCCCAGTGACTGAGTATGTGAAGTGTCTTTCCTGAACATTCTTTCAATATTCCTTTCCCCTGTACAGAGAAGGGAATCTTGAATAGTTATATTTATAGAAAAAGAGTATATAATTTCATGTGAAATCCATAATTATCCATATTACTCATAAACTTCAAATAACTTGTTCTTTTAGATTTAGGCTTTTCACTTTTTTTTTTTTGATCCTCACTCAAAGATATTTTTTCTATTGATTTTTAGAGAGAGTGGGAGAGAGGGAAGAGGGGGGGAGAGAGAAACATCGATTGGCTGCCTCCTGCACATGCCCTGACTGCAGCTGGGGATCGAACCCCCAATAGCAGTATGTGCCCTTGAGTAGAAATCAAACCTCCACCCTTTCGGTCTGTGAGTGGCAGAAACTCTAACCACAGAGCAAAACTGGCCAGGCCAGGCTTTTCACTTTTTTATATAATGAAGACTTGAAATCATTAAATATATATAATATATTATTCTGTACCAAGTGAGTATTTTCTTATTCACCGTCAAAACTCTCAGGTGGGCTTCCTACATTTTATTTTCTTAAGAACAGTGTGTATTTGTACCTAAGGTGCAAGGTAGGTGTTACTATTATTTAGTTAGCTGGTTTATTTTTTAACCAGCTTGCATCTGACTATGGTCCCCCAGCTGTACACCGAAACACCCTCTTCCACTCAGAGCGATTTCCATGGACTTGTATTTAAAGGAGAGTGAAATGTCTGTAATTATAGCAGCAATCTGTTCTGCAGCAGTTTTCACACTCCACTTACGTTCCCTACTGTGGTTTTCCAATAGTTTTACTCTTCCATTTCTCTAATTTTGGTTTTAAACTCATCAAACTTCTGGTTAACTGAATTAATTTTAAAATACATTACTTCTAACACCCTTTTTTTTTTTTGGAAGCACATAGGATTGTTTACACTGATATTTAAGTTTGAGTTCTTGCCCTAAATATCAAGGGCAAGGTGAGCTGTATTGGGTATTAGTGAGGATGGTTAGTCCTTGATATCTACTTATCTTTTGCTACTGGTGTCACCTGCTTGACAGTGACTACAGAGCCATGGGTGGAAGAGGAGAGATTCATCTCAGCTCAGAGCACTTTTCATATATGTTCTCAATTCTTCCACACAATTACTATTTTACAGAAGAAAACAGGTAAAACAGTTAGCCAGCATCCGATTTATTTAAATAATGCAGCAAATAAATTAAATCTCCACTAACGTTACAATAAAATAATGCTCAGTTTCCAAAATATAGCATAGTGACTGTAATTTCAGTATTGTCTTTTATATTTATTTAAATCTAGTTCTTCATGGCTGGTTACAGGTCAAAGAAAAAGCGCCTAAGCAATTCCTAAACATGATCTCAAGCAAGTTTGTACTCTTTATGCTATGATTTTAATATACTGGTAATATAAAGGTTTCAAAATAACTTCTGTTTAATTCAGATGTTTAATACCCAACACATAAAAATGTCATAATCTAAATATATTTTATTATCAATGAGATTATTTCAAAAATACATACAAGAATAAAAATCCATAAATTATTTAAAAATTATTTTATATATAATTGATTCAAAATGTATTTTGTTACCTAAGAGTCTAGTTCCTTTATCACTCTTATTTTTCAGATTTTCATGGCAAACTTATTCATTTTCTTATGAATATTTTGCCAAGTTAGCATATTTTGCCAGTTTCTAAAAGGAAAAACTTAACCTAGGTAATTGTTATTGTTTTGAACAGATAGATTTGGGAAGTACAGCTATCTTTATAATAATTTTATTTGTTATTGGAATAGAATATTTTCTGCCAAAATATTATTTATCTTCTGATTGTTTGCAGATTAAAAGCTTTTGATTCTTGATTGTAATTTTAACTTGCCACCTTTCTTAATTTGGTTATTGTCTCAAAAAATTTACTTCATTCTTTTAGTTTTCTATGTACATAATTAGGTCAACTGAGAATAATAAATTCAGCTCTGCCTTTTTTACACATTTACATCTCGTACTTTTTTATTGGCTTTAATAGTTTTTTTTCTTAGTTCCAGAACAATGATAATAATATGGTGACTTTTCTATTCTTGTTTGTCTCCTAATCTTAGAGCACTCTCAGTGTTTTAACACAAAACTTTTGATTCTGATTTGATATATTTCTCATAAATATTCTCTTATTCTCTATGTGACCCCATGAAAAGGGAACTGGGGAGGAGCTAGGGTGGGGGAGAGGAACTCTTAACATTATTTTAAAGCGATTGTTCTAACAACTTAGAATTTACATTTTCTCCAAAACCTATTTCTTTCCAAAACCTGAGTATTGTTAATATTTTTAATTAATCATCAGTATATACTACTACATAAAGCATTAGCTCTCCTTATCCTACTCTCTATAAAGGGTATAAACAGATACTCAGTGATCTCTCCTATTCATATCAACATGAAAATGTAAAGCAATTATCTTCCATTAAAATTGACTAATATATTTGCTTCCTATAAATATAAAATTATTTTCCTAGCACAACTTCATGTATGGTGAATCTCAACAGCAGGAAATATAATGAGGCGGTCCCCAACTGGACATGAAGACTCTTCCTCATCAAGGAGAGTGTATTCCCCTTTAATTATTTTACCACGTTACCCACAGATTTATTCAAGACGAATATACTGGATCCTTGCAAAATTTCTGGCAACAGAGGATAATGCTAATTATTTCCCTTCCACACACAGAACCAGGTTGAAATATAGAGAATAACAGAAGGTTCAGAATTAGAAGAATGAAGCTGCTTGTTGTTCCCTCCAACATGTATAACCAGGGGCAAGAATTAATGGAATGGAATAAATGACCGCTAATGCCCTGTGTGTGCATGTGTGTGCGTGTGTGTGCATGTGTGTGCGTGTGTGTGCGTGTGTGAATGAACGAAAACGAATGAAGTATCTGTATCTGTGTTATACACACTTATGCGAGTGTCGATGAAACAACACTCAAAGCTATGTCCCACCCACACTAAGCCTTGGAAAGTCGTTCATTCATAAGAAAAACATTCCCAGTGTGTCCCCCTCTCTCCTAGATAATATGAATAGATTAAAAACGGTTACTGTTTCTTAGGTATAATAATTGACATTCCTCAACAAGATTTGATTTAGTTGTCATTTTTATTCAGCCTATATTTTTAAAACAAATGCTAAGTCCTTGTGATAAATACTTATGTTAAATATCATTTTATTCATCTTTATATTAGGAAATAAGAATATTTCTTGTTTTTTGGTTTGTTTTTCATATGAAGCAGAAGAGCTTTACGTCAACCTTTCCCCTCAACAGGATATTTTTGGGCATAAATAAATAAATCATTTTAAGGCGGCACATTTCTTGTCATGGCACTTGTCTTCTGACATTTATTTGCTGATGCATAGCTGAAAAGGGCTCTTTGCTTACGGTGAAAAATAATTCCCAGCACTTGACAGGGAAGAATGTATTCATCCCAAGCCTAGGGCAGAAGTCTGCTGAGGCAAAGGATAAAAAAGGATAGTTAGTGAGCAAATTCATCAGGACCAACACCATGTATTTCTCCCTGTGGCCTGATGGCTGATGTTGCACACTTCCTGCAAGCAACAAAACTATAAAACAAGTGCTACAAACAGAAGCACCTGTAAGGCAATGGGAGCACATTTTTGCTCAACAAGAGATCCTGACAATTAAGTATCATCTGCCTGAGACACAGTTTGAGTCTCTAAGATGCATCAGGTCTCCTCCTCAGCCTCCAGCCTCATGCCTAATAATGCTTCCAATACTTGACATCTTGAGTCATGGAATTATAAACCCTGAGAGATCACCTGGTGGGCAATCATCTGAGGCAGTACTCAGACTTTCCAGAATAGGATAAAGAGCATAGGTTAATTAGATAACAGTTAAAGGTCATACAGCTACTTTAGAAAAGTGATTCGAATAAAATCTAGGTATCCAAATCTTAGTCTAGTGTTCTTTTTTTTTTGTGCTGACTCCCTTAAGTCATTATTTTTTAAAGTAAAGCTAAAAGTAATCAAGTCAGAGGAAGCCTCTGAATTAACATGCCATTTTGAAGAATCTGATGACACTGATTTTTTCCAAATAAGTATTTTTACCACCATCCCCAAGCAATTAACAGTAGTTTTTGTTTGTGTGTTTTTGTTTGTTATTGTGTGGTTTTCTTTGCCAGCTCTCCTGGGTGAATGAGTGGAGGAATCTTTGAGTTGGCAGCTCAAGTTTAGGAAAACAATCTGTAGCACTGGAACAAAGTAAAGCTAACTGGCACATATGGGGCGTAAAAACATGATCGTGGCCTCATTAGCACCATGTGCTAAATAGTGGAGCTAAGCAGCCAAGTGTGAAGGTGAGCCAGGCATGGAGAAGGTCTGGGCACTCGAAAATGGATGTGGTTTGCTTCACTGTGGAGTTTTCCTGGATATAATTAAAGCCTGATCCTTTACAGCTGCAGTGGCACAGATAGTTTTAAGATAAACTCAATCTATAATTTAAAATCTCAATAATCATTTCCCAAATTATTTGTTGTAATATAAAATGGAAGTTGAAACCATTCCTGCTGTGGAAAATGGTTATAATATTAATAACCATGACTGTGACAGATGTTAATAGCAAAGGGAACTTTGTGTTACTGTTCATAGTTTTCCATTTTCACACGTCCCTCACTAAGCAAGCAATAGAAGATTCAAGCATTGTTTATTGCATGTGGGTTTTTTCTTTAAAATAGATGCAAAATTTGTTTACCTCTTTATTGTTATTATCATAAAAATATTATATAACCATAATTCCAGATTAAATTTATTAAATAGACTCAACAGGCGTAAATGTAACTATTAATAATAAGGTTATTGAACATTTTATCATGGATGACCAAATCTTGGTTTCCCTGGGAGATACCCACCTTATTACACTTACTGTCCCTGAGAGCCACCTGGTTTACTTATTAGTATCTGTTCCTGATTTGTTGTTGTTAAAAATCATTATCAATAATTGCATTAACCTAAGATGGGTTTGGCATATCTCCACTTTATACTTTCATCTTCTGCCATTTTCCCTATAGTAGTGTGTGAGATACTCATGGGTAGTGAACTGAGTTCTAATATGTATTTGAATCTGAAAGACAACTAAAAATCCAGTCCTCCTTTCCTAACCTTTCCCAGAACCAAGGGAACTAACATCTTTAAGGATAGCATTCTTTTTTTTAATTTAAATTTTAAAACTTTAAATTTCTTTAATTTTTTATATTTTAACATTTTATTGAATTTAATGGGGTGACATTGGTTAATAAAATTATATAGGTTTCAAGTGTACAACTCTATAAAATGTAACCTGCATATTATATTGTGTGTTCCCCACACCAAGGCAAGTCTCTTCCATCACCATTTATAGCCCTTACACCCTCTTCTACTTCGCCCACCCCTCTGGTAATCACAGTACTGCTGTCAGTGTCTATGAGGCTTTTTTATTTTTTTAATCCCTTCTCCTTTTTCACCCAGCCTGCAACCCCTCTGACAGCTGTTGGTCTGTTTTCAATGTATGAATCTGTTTTTATTTGGTTAGTTAATTTTGTTCATTAGGTTCCATACATGAGTGAAATCATATGGTAACTGTCTTTCTCTTACTGGCTTATTTCACTTAATATAATGCTCTCCAGGTCCGTCCATATTGTAGCAAAGGATAAGATTTCCTTCTCTTTTTTTTATGGCTGAGTAGTATTCCAGTGTTTAAATGTACCACAGCCTATCTATCCACTCACCTACTGATGGATACTTGGGAGGCTTCCAAATCTTGACTATAGTAAATAATGCTGCAATGAACATAGGGTTTCATATATATTTTTTTGAATTGATGTTTCCCGTTTCTTTGGATATATTTGCAAAAGTGGAATCCCTGGGTCATAAGGCAGCTCCATTTTTAATTTTTTGAGGTAACTGTACTGCCCTCCGCAGTGGCTGCACCAGTCTGCATTCCCACCCACAGCGCACTAAGGTGGCCTTTTCTCCACACCCGCACCAACACTTGTTTGTTGATTTATTGGTGATAGTCATTTTGACAGGTGTGAGGTCATAGTTCATTGTGGTTTTAATTTGGATTTCTCTGATATTAGTGACTTTGAGCATCTTTTCATATGTATATTTGCCATCTGTACCCCCTCTTTGGAGATGTGTTTATTCAGGTCCTTTGCCCATTTGTTAATTGGATTGTTTGGTTTTTTGGTGTTGAGTTTTATAAGTTCTTTATAGTAAATATATATATCACATAGAGACTGAGTAGCCCTTGGTATAAATAGTGTAGTCACGGTGACTGTTTTTGTCATTTATGGTTCAAAACTACAACTCTATATTCATTGTTTGGTCATTCTTTTGTTGTAGCTGTTTTGTATTAAAAAAAAAATTCATTTGCAATAAATGAATTTTGCCCACCCCTGTATATACATACACACCCACACACCCTCACACACACATATGTATACAAACTCACACAGACTGAATGCAACTGAAGTACAAAATATTGGTTATGTAGTTCTTGAACAAAACAAAACAAAACAAAAATAATGTTTGCATGATATTTTTCTTCTAGTGCCCATTATCAGTTGTATTTTAGAAATGTCTAACCCTTGGAAAAAATGTTGTATAAATCACCCTGAAGAACTTAGTGTGGTATTAGACATTTTAAAAATAACACTATATTTTAGTTGAAATTTATTTGAAATAAGTTACAAATTTTAATAAAAATATTCAGTGAATAGAGAACTAAAATCTAATCTTTTTAAAGCAAAGCTTGAAATAAAAAGCTAATAGAATTTATTTTAAAAGGTTTTTACAAATTTCAATTTAATAAATCAAAATCTGTTACTCAAAATATCTCAAAAATTATGTAATCTCAATTATTTTTAGCAAAACCTTTTACTTTCAGAAGAGTCCTAGTTTGGACAATAAATTATATGATCAACTTATGAGTGATACAGATAGATCTCTTTAATTTTAATTTAACAAATGTCATATCAACATATCAAAATACCATTCCTTGATTTAAAGATAAAGAAACAAGAGAAATCGGAAAGAATACAGTTTCCAAGAGATCTGAAAGAAACCTCTTAAAAATACTCATGCTATTCATTCATGATAAAACAAAACAGTAATATTAAGAAAAACATACATATCTAACACTAACAATTGCTATATATAAGAATTTCCATATGTGAAGTCATAGTAATTAGGATAATCTAACTTCTCTTACAAGTATCCTACAAATCTCTCCATGACTAAACACTGTAGAGGTCTGTATCCCTTCTCATGTTATATCGCAGTGCAGGTAAGCAGTAGCTGCTTTTCCACACTGCCATTCAAGGACCGGGCCCCTTCCGTCTATGGTTCTGCCATGATTAGGGTCTCCGAATTCTCCACTTACCTGACTGTATTCAGATAAAGAAAGAGAGCCTGAAAGAGCTTGGGGAGGCATTAGAGACCAAGCCTAGGCGGGGTTCCATGATTTCCTTTTGTTCAGTCACTAGCCCTACTTAACTGTCAAAGGGCCTGAAAATGTAGACTAGAAATGTGTCAAGAGAAAACACAGATATTGTTAATTCATTAGTCCATTTGGAGTTTATTAAAACAGTACTTCAGGAGAAGCTAGCAAAAAACAACAACAACAAAAATGAGTTGAGCCGCTAAGGATGTGGTGGGACTGAGGACACAGCAAGCACATTTCTAAGCAAAGGAAGCAGCAGATGCTTCCAACTTGTGTAAAAGCAAATTGAGAGTCACCAGCCCATGGAAATTTAAAGAGAAATTGGGTATACAAACTTTTATAAGGAAATGTTTTATATTCAAACTTCTTTGCAAATTTAAAATTTCTTTTATAAAGACTGCAGGCTAAGTCAACACGTATGGATTGTTTTTTGTTGTTTTTTTATGGGGGGAGGAAGAGTCAAAAGCATTAAATTGCCCAAGTGTTAAACGTAAAAGAAATGAAGATGGGGAGAGTGATAGAGCAATGCAATGTATAATAAAATAGTCATAAACATAAAAGCTGTATTTATCTAGAAATGTGGTTAGAAGCTAAAAGGATGTACTCTGACTCTAGAGAATGGCTACAGAGAGGGAGACAGATTAAGGGAGAGCCTGACAACCAGGAGGACAGACAAATGGTCAAAGTGGCTCCAGATGAGTGAGCCAAGGGCCGTGTCTTGGTATAAGACTAATAATCCACCCGGTCAAACTGATCCCGGGCCTAAAGGAGAACAGAAAACTTCTGTTCGCTCCATTTTTTTCTCCCTGATTTTTCTCAATTTCCTCATAATTACTTCTGCTTTACCTGGAATTAAAAGTTACCATTTCAGAAGATGTTTTTCATGTCAAAAAGCTGCTGTTTCTTTTCCAAGAAGAGCTGGTTCTAACAATTGCTTGTGTGCCTCATGCTGTACCACATTCAAGCCTCCTTTAGAGGGTCCGGTTTCCTAGAGCTGCCTGAACTAGTGAAGTTAGACATTTAATAATGTGGGGTGGCATCTTATTTTAGCACCAAAAGATATTTAGATATCATTAACATAAGTGGGAGTATACATTGAGCCTTCTCTATTGGGTATTTGGGATTAGTCATACATTGAGAAGTGTATAATATGTGATTTATGAAATAAATCTTCAGGTATTATTTGTGAGATAATTTAAGTTTTGTTTCTGGTAGAAACAGTTTATTAAAAACTCTAAAAGATATGAGTTTACTGAATTCATTTCTTATGTCATAGATGATCTATCATTATACTACAGTGCATTTAATTGAGATCAAAGTAGATGCATATATATATATATATATATACACACACACACACACATATATATGATCAATTTTGTAGTGATGTTTTCATAGTATTTGCCTGCATTGAATTTGAAAGTGTTTTTGTAGCAATATTACCCTGTTCACCTGTTACATTTAATAGCTCAAAAGAATTATTTCCAATATTAGTAGGAGATTAATGTTGTATTTGTAAGTGGAATTGATTGAAAAATTGAGATTGTGTTAGTAGGTTTTTGTTATATTTTTTGTCTGTGGACTACATTAAATGGTTGTTAAATTGAATTTATTTTATTTATTTCACATTGTGAAATAATGGCACAATAAGACCGATAAATAGGTAGAAAATCTTTCAAAAATGATTTGGAGAAAGAATATGTATATACTTACTTTCAGGGTCCTAAAAATCTCAGCATTTGTACCACCAATCTGGGGAATGGGATTCCCAATAAATATTTCAAAGAACAGAAGGAAAGGCAATGGGGAAGAAAGTGATACATCGAAGAGAAGAAACGGCCTTTGGGTGGACATTGGATAACAGGAGTCATTATAAGGTATAAGCCATCAGGAGGGGAAGAAAGAGAATTGATTGCTTCAAATGACTTAGTTGAATTTTTGGCCCACAGAATTGTCCTGCCAGTTCAGTATGACAGTCACAGAGACCAACATTACTTTGCTTACCAGCAACCTCCACTGTATTTCTGTCTCCATTCATCTAGCTTTATATGTTTTAAAGGAAAATTAAAGGTATCGAAGTGAACCTTTCCTCTTTAGATCATTTTGCCTAGCATTGACTTTTTTAAAAATGTCATTTAGTAGCACAATGATGGCAGTTTAAAAGTACTTTTGATAGAGTGGCTTGTGTACTATGTGAGCAAATGAGGTGTAGAACCTCTCTTGTCTCCAGGTAATGCCTTTAACATGATGATTATAATAATACCTTTTAGCACATCCTAATATTATTATCAGTTTTCTCTAAACCTCCCTGAAAGTTCCTTTTTGAAGTTTGAGGTTTTTCGCTTGAATTCAATGTGTCAATAGATTTATCTTTATATCAATATATCTAGTGAATAATTTGATTCTGAATTATAAACAATTTTCTTCATTAATTTCATTCATATTTAGTTGTTTGTTAATATATACATAATTATGAAGAGAGATGTTATTTGATTAGAGAGATTCATTAAATTGTAAAAACAGGATGTCATCTACAAAATTATATAAAAATAATTTTAATAAATACAAGGGAGATAAGCAATATTAGAAATAAATGATAATCTGGAGTTGTGTTTATTAAAATATTGGATTTCATATTCTATCTCCTGATATTAAATTACATTTTGAGAATATATTATTTTTAGACTCTTTATATTCTAAGCCCAAATTTGGAATTCTAAAGTCAGTCAAGAATCATTTTATATATAAGGGAATTTAATTTTTATAATAATTGAAAACATGAGTCACCATTGAAAATATTCTAATATCAAAGCAAAGCTAAATTTAGTAATATGTTGTAAAATTTCAAAAACAATGTCCATTTGATCATATATGTGATTCCTTTACTCTGGTAAGATAGAATAACCTGAAAGACTTATATTATATAAAATGAAATGTATTCATATTAAAATAAGAAATTTCTCCTATGTATACAGTAAGTCCTCATGTATCCTTATCCATAGGTTTTAGAAACTATAACTTTAAACCAAATGAAGTATAATGAAACCAATTTTACCATAAGCTAAATGATATAAACAAGAGTTAACTTCCTATGGCATATTTGTGATGTCATAAAAACATCACCAAACTTCTAAAGACCAAAATACTTCTAATATTAAAACTAAAATAAATGTGAGCTGTACATACATTTCAGAAAAATTAATAAAAACAAGTAAGAATTATTTTTCCAACCCATTTATTCCGGTTCAGGGTCCCAAGTGGGAGAATCCTATCCCAGCCGCTCAGGGAAAGCAAGGCAACCCACCCTGCCCGGGAGTCCCTTCCATGGCAGGGTGCACTCACCCAGGCTCACTCTCAGACTAGCACAACTTGGAAACACAATTCCCCTACCCCCCTACCCTACACACCTTTGGGATGTGGGAGGAAACCGGAGTCCCTGGAGAAAACCCACGAAGACATGGGGAGAGTGTGCAAACTGCACGCAGGCCGTGGCCTGATGGGGAATCCATTTATTTTTCTCATTAAGGTTACAAGGAATCACCATTGAATGAAATGACATTATACTAGGACTTGCGGGTGTGTGTGTGTGTGTGTGTGTGTGTGTGTGTGTGTGTGTGTGTGTGTGACCGCGAGAGAGAGCAAAAGGAAGTTTACAGTTGTGAGTGCATGAAACACAGAGTTTATTCTTGTACTATTATTTATTAATTATTGACTGTTTTTTCTCTTACGTAAACCTGCTTTTGCTCACCCATGTACCTAGGCCTTTTTGAACAAGCTGAACAATGGTCCACTTGTCACTGACTGGCCTGCTTTTCTTCCTGTTCTCTGACCACATTATGGGTATAATTATATAATTAAAGACTTGTAAGTAACCATCAGAGATATATTGCATAAATTGTTTACCCAAGATCAGGGAACTCTTTTTAAGCAGAGATAGAACTGGAAAAAAGTTCTCCTGACCTCTAGTGCAGTGATATTTTTTAAGCAGACATATCTAAAGCCATGATTTATGGGAAGTGTATTCTACACAGCTTTTCATGAATTTATATGCATTTGTCTGCATGTATCAAGAGCGTGGTAGAGTTGGCACTATATATATTTAACTTAATTGTTTTTCTAATGTAGCATTTTTATCATCAAACTTTTTATATACCTCTGGTCTGCACAAGAAAGAGACATGGCTTTGTGCAATAAAATCATTGGCCTTCAAGTCATTCATTTATTTATTTTTTTCTCTTTTGAGTCTTGCATATAAAAAAAAGATAGCTTTTCCTTTTATGAATTATAGCATTTTATAGCAGATGCTTAAGAGATATGTCAGTATTTTCAAATGCCTCCCCCGCTACTTTGTTAGTTTTGCCTGACTTTGATGAGCTGTTTTGTACTTTGTATTTGGGCAATGTTTTAGTAGCAATTTTAGGCTAAAGACTTCATTCACTTGGCCTGTTTCAAAATTATTAATCTTGTGATGGTGGTGAACAAAGGATAAATTAAGATGCCTTTTTATTGGTCTGTCCAAAGCTTTTATGTTACTTCATCATGCTCTATTGTTAATACAGCTGAAGGCAATTAATTTTAGAAACAAGACAAGTTGTTAACATAGAACAGCATGCAAGTCTTCCCATTGAAGACACTGAACTATGCAAAGTGTTGGATCATTTCAATTAATTTTCTTTCACTTCTAAATTAGCAGAGTATTTAAATGTGTACTTTGTTCTATAAATCTATCTGTTATCTGACCTTTCAAAATTGAGTGTCATTCTAAAGTTTAAATTCAAGGGTCAAATATAAAATTAACAAGGATCTTGAATTGTTTGGGAGACTTAATAACATTGCATCGCTCACTTTCTTTTAATGCTTATCATTGGAGTGCTGAGTAGGCTAAGTATTTTAGTTAAAAAATTTGTTTCTCTTAACTCTTAGATACATTTTCTTAGATAAAATCTTACTTGTTAAAGATTGAAAATTTGGATTTCTGCCAATACGTATTATAGATTCATTGTTAATATTACTGAAAGAAATTTCTTAAAATGACAAAATAAATGTGATAATATTGACTGATTGCATAATTCAGCTCTATACAGCTTAAATTACAGAAAAATATCTATTTAACTTGAATAGGTTAATGTTTCTTTAAGATTTAAAAGTATGTAAATCTATGGAACTGAATCCCTTTTAAAATACATATCCCAAAAAAAGTGACAAAACAAATAAATTATCCAACCTTCTCTGACTTTAACTTGATACCTTCTCCTTTCTTTAAAAATTTTAATTTACAAGCTTGAGTTCTTAAAACAAAATTAGATTGATGAAAATTTGTAATAATTTGGTATTTCTGTGGGTGGTATTCCAAAGAATTCCATACCAAAGGATAAACACAATAGATGCAATGTAACTATTAGAACAATAGTTACAAAATAAGTTTTAGAAACATTAGAATTATATAGTTTCATTATATTTCTGACATTTATTTACTGTGATCATAAATATTAGTTCAAACTTGAGAAAAATTCTGATTGCTATCCTCAATATTTACACTTAACTATTGTTACTTCAAGTTAAGTGTCAACACAACAAATGAGGTAAAATGGTTAAGTGCAAAGCAACTGGATATAGTGTCATATTTTCAAATATAAAAATGAGATTATTTCTATGAAATTGACTAATTTCTATCATACAACTTTTATAGAGAGGAAGATAGGGCCTTAATTGAATTTTCCTTATTCTGAGCCTATCTAAGGCATATCTTCCCAATTCTACATTTGGAAGGTATTTATATCATAAAAATAGACACCAGAAGTTGTCTTGTTGAGTTAACGTATGTGATACATTGGAGATAAATATACATTAAATTATGCTTATACAAGTTATGTATTAATGAATCTTAGGGGACTCTGGTTATTTTAGGCGGATTGCATACTTAAACATAGGCTTTCTTTCCTTCATTTTCATCATGACAAAATTTTAAAAAATGTTACAGAATGTAAATGCAAAAGGAAGCAACTATGTAAAAGGAAGCAACTTCTGTAGGCATAATAGAAAAATAAAATAAATGGAAATTCCTGAAAAAAGCTAAAAATAAATGGCAGCTGAATAATGAAAGTGTATTTTTGTGTCTGTCCTGCTTAATATGGTATTCTTGCTCTACTGTCATGAAGTAGGGGGAAATTTATGGGAAATTATGAAAACTGTCTATAAGTAAACAAAATAAAATGTATTCCTGCCACATTTTTTCTCTAAACAACTCATGCATAGTTTGAAAAATACATAATGTTCTTTGAGTCATAAATTCTGCACCTAATATTGTCCTTTTATTTTTTCTAAAATCAACATTTATTTCTAAGGGGTTTAATTTAATTTGGTTTAATGGAATCTGACAATCTTTAATAGAATTTGATAATGAGCCCTGGAAATAGAGATACTATTTTAATGACAATTATATGTTGCTTAAATTATATCTCCATGATAAAACTTATGAATGTGTATATTGTGTCAACACCAACAACAATATATTAAACCCTTACATAAGGGGCAGAAAATATGCCCAGATTATGAGAATAGTTAAAATGTTCAAATTATTTTAAGTGGACATGTGTATTGAAATGTAAGTTGTTATGATTTAAGGCTTAAAAGTGAAAAACAGCTGAAAATTTAGTAAATATTTCTCTATAATCAAATATTCTCTCACATTAATCATTCAAGTGAAAAACTAAAATGTTGGCCTTCATCATGACTCAAGTACAGTAAGGCATTTATTTATTAACCATGTAAATGCAATCTCATGCACACACTTTGGTTATAAACTTCATTACCAAAGATGAAGTTACAAAACAGTTAGTCATTCATTCTGAACTTGAGTAAACTATGAGTGGATGAAGTTGAGAGTTCAGGACATACAATTCAATAGCAATTCTTTTGTTTAAACTAAAGGTATAGGTTAAGCATCCTGGGAGTATATATATATATATATATATATATATATATATATATATATATACACACACACACATATATATATATGCAAAGCAGTTTTAAGATCTTGGAAAGGCCCTGTTTGGGTTTTATCTTCATTCCTTTAATACCTCCTCTAGGATAGACAGAGATCTCAGCCTTAATTACTGGAATTTTTGACCCAATGATTTAAAGCTATAGAGCTCTTCACAAGGTTTGAATAACATCTAGACTAGAAATTTATGTATTACTATGTATAAAATGTAATAATAGTTCAATAGATTTTCTTCTAAGATGGTTATATGTAGAATTCATTTCTTTATTAATTTCTTTAATAATTTGCTTAGGTATGTTCAGTAAATTGAATGGAAGTAACAATTCTAGTATTTCCTCATATAATTGCTTAATATTGTATTTCATTTTAGAATTAGAATATTTAGCTGTACTAGAAGCAAAAATTGTTTTTGATCCCACAACCAAAAATTAAACAAGACCAACAACTGCAAATTTTCCAAACTCTTTTCTGAGTGTATAGTTACACATTTATGTTTGATTTACAAAATTGGAATCCTATGATACATACTGTTTTGTAACCTACATGTCATTTAAATCTCCCATGATTGACATATTCTAAGTAGTATGTACTTTGTTACTGTAGAATCTTCAATAGCCTTCAGTTATGCCATTGTATGTATGTACAATTATTTAGCTCACCAACTACTGGTGGATTTTAGACTGTTTTCAGTTTTTCACTGTATAAATATTAAATAACTTCTCAAAATAGTATTGTTTCAGAGCTAAATAGTAAGATATTTGATAGTTAACTATTTTTTTCAAGTACTGTAGTACCAAATTAATCTGCTATTAGAAATGTATGTCCTATTTCTACATACTCATAATTATCCTTAAAATATTTTCCAGGTTTACATATAAAAAGAGTTACATACAAATATACATCTATATCCTATCATCAAAATTAGTCCTGTATCAGTGCTCTTTGTAGTGATATCAGTGCAGCTTTCCTACAGTAACCATATCTTCTTGTGTTATAATATCATTTATTACAACACTCTTAAACTTTAAATAGGGAATTATGACCATTTGATAAATTTGCTAATTATTTTAACTGATACTATATTTTAGTTCTATCTCTCCCTGTTTTATTTTGAAATGTACTAAGTTTTCAACCATGTAGCCAGATGTACAACAAACAAACAAAATTTCATGGAGTGGCTATTGGGTACATGAGATTAAGACACCTTAGAGAGCCTGAATTTTGCCAGTCTTGCCTGTGAAATAGAAATCTTATATAGTGTTTCTGATTCTGATAGTCTTCACGCCTCTCTTAAAGATGTAAAATTCTCTGTTAGATTTTTCTCAGCATTACCAACTCACAGTATATGTTCCCAAGACCATCTGGCCTGTTGGCCTACGTAAGAGCAGTTTCAGAGTGAAATAAATTTTGAAGCCAGATGGATGTATATACAGAGAGTGAGAAAGTAAAGTCAGTAAGCGTAAAGTATTTTTTCTAGAAACTTGACTTGTAAAGTTAGAAGAGAGATACATCATTGTCTAAAATGTAACTCTCAGTGGAGATGACGTTATTCTTTGTTTAGTTTTTAAGATGGAACAGACCTAGGTATTATTGTACATTTATAACAAAGATTCAAGAGAAAAAAAGTTGATGCCACTAAAGAAAGCTGATGAAGGTCGGCCCACCCACATAGAAATTATAGGAAAAGATGGAGTCATGAACAGACATAAACCAATTAAATGTGGATTACAAGAGATACATCAATTCCACTTAAAGTGAAGGGGAAGAGGAAAGAGGATGTTTATTGGTGGAGAAAGTAGGTAGTTAAGGGGATTCATGACAGATAGTCTCAATTACTTCTCTATAGTAGGAGGCAAGGTTATCAGGTCAAAGAATGTTTAAAAGGGAGAGCAGTGTAATGTAAAGCTTAATTGACTCCTGTAATGAATAAAAAATGAACGCTGTCTGGGGATATGTTTTCAAACTGTGTTCAAAGCTAAAACTGAAAATATTGAAGTGTTGCTTAAAAGCAAACAACAACCTGAGCAAGGTCAAAAATCCATTGTAAAATTGGTTGAGAAATATTTGAGAGTTCTTAAAAGGCTTGGGAAACATTTAAGAAACACTAGTTTCTAGAAATTCAAACAAGTAGTTTTTTGTTTTGTTTTGTTGTTTATTTTTGTTTAGAATATTACAGGTGTCCCTTTTTCTCCCCAATGACCCTTTCCGCCCCCTGTCCCAACCCCCTCCCCAGTCCTTCTCCCCACCATTGTCGGTGTCCTTGGGTTGTGCATATATGCATATAAATTCTTTGGTTACTCTCTCCCCCTACCCCACCCACCTTCCTCCATTCCTCTGACATTCATCAGTCTGATCTCTGCTTCCATGTCATTGAATCTATTCTGTTCATCAGTTTATTAAGTTCTTCAGATTCCACGTATAAGCGAGATCATGTGATGTTTGTCTTTCACTGTCTGGCTTATTTCACTCAGCATAATATTCTCCAGGTCCATCCATACTGTCCCAAAGGGTACGGGATTCTTCTTCTTTACAGCTGCGTAGTATTCCACGGTGTATAGGATAGGCCTTAATATAATGAGGCTCATGTGATGTGAAGGAGATGCATAGAGAGAAAATAAACAGGAAAAGGGTGAGTACATTGAGTGTGCTACTAGGAAAATGGTTAGATAATAGCCATTCTAATAGGTGTTAGGTGGTATCTCATTGTAGTTTTTATTTACATTTCCCGAGTAGCTAATGAAGCTGAGCATCTTTTCATATACCTGTTGGCTATTTGTATGCCTTCCTGGAAGAAGTGTCTCTTCAGGTCCTCTGCCCATTTTTTAATTGAATTATTTGTTTGTTTGGTGTTGAGTTGTATGAGTTGTTACTTTTTAATTGAGTTTAGAGAGAGGAAGTGGGAAAGAGAGAAAAAAAACACATCCACATGAGAGAGAAAGATCTGTTGGCTGACCTCCTACACACATCCCGACTGGGGGGTTGAATTTGCTACTCAGGTATGTGCCCTTACTGGGAACTGAATTCACTACCTCCTGGTGTACAAGACAATGCTCCAACCAACTGAGCCACATCAGCCAGGGCTGTATGAGTTCTTTATATATTTTGGATATTAACCCTTGTCAGAGCTGTCGTTTGCAAATATTTTCTCCCATTTGGTTGGTTGCCTTTTTGTTTTGTTGGTGGTTTCTTTTGCTGTGCAGAGTTTTTTAGTTTGATATAGTCTCATTCAGTTATTTTTGGCCTTACTTCCCTTGCCTTTGGGGTCAAATTCATAAAATCTTTTCTAAGACCAAGGTCCAAAGTTTAGTACCTATGTTTTGTTCTATGTAATTTATTGTTTCAGGTCTTGTATTTAGGTTTTTGATCCTCTTTGAGTTAATTTTTGTGTCTAGGGACAAACTGTAGTCTAGTTTCAAACTTTTGCATGTGGCTTTCCAATTTTTACTGCTGGGGGGAATGTAAGTGGTACAGCCACTATGGAACACAGTATGAGGTTCCTCAAACAAATTAAGAATAGAGTTACCATATGACCCAGCAACCCCTCTTCTGGGCATCTGCCCCCCAAAATTTGAAAACATTTATTCGCGAAGATATTTGCATCCCTATGCCCTTTCAGCATTATTCATGGTGGATAAGACATGGAAACAACCAAAGTGTCCTTCAGTAGGTGATTGTATAAAGATGATGTAGCGCATACATACAATGGAGTACTACTCAGCCATGAGAAAAGCTGAAATACTGCCATTATGACAGCATGGATGGGCCTTAAGAATATCATGCTAAGCAAAATAAGTCAAACAGAATAAGTTACAAACCATATGATTTCACTCATCTGTGGGATATAAAACTAAAAGCAACAAATGAATAAATAAGAAAAACAAACAAACAAAACTCATAGACACGGACCACAGTACGGTGGTTACCAGAAGAAAGGCAGGCGGGAGGGGTTTAAAGGGTAAAGGGGTCAAGTATATGGAAACGAAAGAGATTTTACTTTGGGCGGGGGGCACACAATGCAGATCATGTATTATAGAAATGTATACTTCAAACCTATATATTTTTATTAACCAATGTCACCCCAATAAACTTAATTTAAAATTAATTTTTTAAAAGTGTGTATAATGATATTAATATTTATTTATTAAAATAACCTAGATTGAGCACTTAACTATTGTCAAGCTTATACAGTGTAACCAATTACGTATATGCCTTAGCTCAATGAATTCCAGTTTATGAATGTGTTATTACGACCATTTATAGATTAAAAACCGAGACTTAGACATTTAAGTAACTTTGGGAGGGCCAAACAGCCAGAAAAGGAGGAGCCTGCATTCAAAAACAAAAACAAAGCACACACACAGGTCTGTGTGATTGAAAGAGTGGAGTGTGTGTGGGAGTAGGGGAAGGAAGAGATTGAAAGCGAGAGGATTGAGGATTAAAAGGGGATTAGGTAGTGAACAAAGTAAATCAAATTTCTTTGAAAACATTAGTAAGAAAATTAGTGATAAGGAATTAGAAAATATTATAGTGTAAGAAAGAATCAAAATGGAATTTGGCTTGTCTTGCATTTTAAAATTTTTGCATTTATAATGAACAGCTTTAGCATATTTGGGAAATCGCACACCTAGTAAAAGGAGATTGTGGAGAAGAAATGAAAGATAAACCAAGATAAATCAGATGAGGTGAAGTTTCATAATATGAGATGAAATGAGAGACCAGGTATTTAGAACAGAGTGTCAAAGGACAAAGAAATATCAGCCACATATATTAGTCTATTGTCAAACTTTAGATAAAACATGGACTAGGTTTTGAAAGGGTTGCACTTCTTTTATATGAATAAGTATCACTATTACAAGTGTATTTCTTGCCCTGGGTTGGGTGTTGTCCCATGCACGGAAAGGTTGCTGGTTCAATTCCCTGCCAGGACATGTGCCCGAGTTGTGGGTTTGGTCCCAGGTAGAGGGGTTCAGGAAGCAGCTGATCAGTGTTCAGCTCTCACATAGATGTTTCTCTCTCTCCCTCTCCTTCCTCTCTCTCTAAAAATCAATAAAAAATCTTTTTAAAAATGTATTTCTTGCATAGATATTTCTATTGAAATGCATTAAATCATTTCTCTGGAATGATCAAAGCAGGAAAGAAAATTGCACAGAAAAAAAAAAAGAATAAAAAAAGAGAGGAAAGGGAATGAGAAAAGAAGGTAAAAGAGAGTGTTGTTTATTAAGTTATTAATATTAGTGATTGTTTAGCATCTTTTCATGTGTATATGTTCTTTAGTGAAATGCAAATGTTTTGCCCATTTTTAAATGTTTTTATATTTTCTTATCAGTGAGTTTAGACACTTCTTTATGTATCTAGAAACAGGATTTTTTTTATTTTTATTTTTTGGACATTTAAATTGAAACTATCTTTGCCCAGCCTGTGGATTGTTGTTGTTTTTTGTTTTTTTTATCATCTTAACAGTGGATTTTACAGAGTAACAGTGTTTAGTTTTGATAAATTCTAATTTATTATTTTTTATTATTCCTGAATTTGTTATCATATAAAAAACTCCCCATTCCAAGGACATATAGACTCTCTCTTATGTTATCTTCTAAGAGTTTTATACTTTTACATTTTATATTTATTCCATTGATCCATTTTGAGATAATTTTGATAAATATTATGAGATATAGACCAAGATTCTTTTGTTTTCTTTTTCTTTTCTTTTTTTTCTCCCTTTGAATATTTAATTGTTCCAGTTGTATTTGTAGAAAAGTCTCTATCTTTCTCCATTACATTGTATTTGCAACTTTTAGAAATCCATTGACTGTGTTCATGTGGGTCTACTTCTGGATTCTTTATTGTGTTCCTTGATTTATGTATCTGTTCTTTCACTAGCACCACAGTGTCTTGGTTAGTAAATCTCTAGAGCAAACCTCAAAATGTGTTAGTCTGATTCTTTCAACTTTGTTTTCCTTTTTCGATTCTTTTTTGCTACTTTAATTCTTTATCTTGCCATATAAATTCTAGAATCATCTTCTCTATACCTACAAAGATTACTGCTTGATTTTGATTAGGCTTGTTTTCAGTGTGTAGATGAATTAGGGAAACATTAACATCTGACATGTACTGAGTCTTCCAATTCACAAGCCTTTTGATTTTTCTCAACAGTGTTTTCAGCTTATGGATCCTGCACATATTTTGTTAAATTCACACCTAAGTATTACATTTTGGGAACTATTGTAAATGGTACTGTTTTGTGTTGAAAAACTACATTTATTCAAAAATGAAAATTTGATTTTATAATAGAAAAGTAATTAATATAATTTAACATATTAAAAGATTAATTTTAAAAATGACATTTTGTAACTTCAATTAATATAGAAAAAGCATTTGATAAAACAACATATAATAGAAATAGAGGTAAGTTCTTTAACCTTATAACTTTTATCTATAAAAAATATACAGTGCCCTAGCCAGTTTGGCTCAGTGGTTAGAACATTGGTCTGGGGACTGAAGGGTCTTTGGGTTTGATTCCAGTCAAAGGCACATATCTCAGTCCCCAGCACTGGGTCAGGGCACCTGAGGGAGGAAACCAGTCAATGTGTGTGTCTCTCACATCAATATTTCTCTCTCTCTCCCCTCCTTCCACTCTCGGAAAAGCAATGGAAAAAATATTCTTGGATGAAGATTAAATAAAGAATAAAGCAACTATTATTAGTGGTTAAAATTTAAAAGTGATCCTCTTAATATCAGGTTCCAGACAAAGGCTCCTACAATTCTTCCAGCAAAGGAACTAAGGCAAAATAGGAAAATCAAAAACAAAAGTTGGAAAAAAAGACACAAAAAATTTTATGTGCTGGTGATACGTGTCAACATGGGAAATCCAAAAGGATCTAATTAATAAGTATAGCAATGTTGTTTGCTTTTTTTTAAATGATATACAAACCTAAAATTTCATGTCTACACATATCTGCCAATAGTATATAAACATTAAAATAATTATTTTTAAAACAGCATTAAAAAGTCTCTAGACTTAAATGTAACAAAAGATTTGTATGAATTCTATGGAGAAAATTATAGGACATTATTGAAAAATATTAAAGAAAACTTAAGAAAACAGAGATTCTGCTTAATAGTATCTAGTCCAAAAGCAGATAGAGCATTAGGATGTATTCATCATTAAACACTACAGATTACTATTGCCTATAATGTGGTCTTTTGTGTGAATGCCCCTGGTATATTTTACTAATTTAGGAAAGCAGCACATAATCTCTTTAAAGCAATTTATCTTCCTAAAATAACTCAAGAACTTAAAATTACTTCTCTTTTTTTCTTACTTTTATAAAAAAAAAAAAAAAAGTAACTTGGTTATATAATAGCAAGCTCTGCTGTGGCTCTTGCAGGACTATTTTGTTACTGATTTGAAACACAGTTTTAGATACTGAAAACTATCCTATTTTCTGTAAAAAAAATAACCATGAATTGGTAATCAAATATTTCAAAAAAATCACCTGAATTTACAAGAAAAAATTAAATTTGGAAGTTTGTTTACATAAGGTGTTATCTGTGAACAGCCAACTTTGTTGAACTCATATTACTCCACTCAGAGAACCAGGAATATTATTTCCTTCTCATAATTTAATTTCAAATAACCTGAGAAAGTCAAAACACTTTAATGTTCATAAGAAATAGGGCTTTTTGTTTCTCATCCTGGTACTGCAAATTATTAAATCATTTATTAGCAGATATACTAACTTAGCATCTTTGTTATTTCAAGATCATCTTACAGGTGCTTTACAACTGGTGCTGATCTGTGTGGCTAAACTGAGTGACACCCTTAACAGTCCTTTCTAAACTAAATAAAAATAATCTACATATGCATGCAGAGAAAGCAAACAAAATTAAGTATTTTAGTTAAGATAAATATGCTACCAAATTTTGACTTATTAGGAATTAAGTCAATGAAACTTCTATACGCTATATTTTTAGCCAGCTATTTAGGATACAGTAGTCAATTATACCTCTTTCAAGAGCTATACAAGGGACTTCTTTCAAGATCTATGTTGTTTTCATTACACTTCACTGGTTACAGGCCATGACAAAGGTTACTTATGTAGTTATCTAAGAACTCAGTGTATCTTTTGTTTTTGTTGTTGTTTGTCATGCATTGACTTTCCCTTGGCTCAACATTTTCCTGAAATTGTTATTTACAATTTATAGATATATAAAATAATTCAAAGTGGATGAAAACTCTCTTAAATTGTTTTGTGTCACCTCTGCAAGTCTTCCATAATTATTGCCGGTAGAGTTATTTGCCACTCCACCTTGCTCGCATAGTACTGCATGCTTACCTCTAGGAAGGTTGTTGAACTTTACACTTTAATTTTAATTGTTTTTGGATGAAGATGAAGTCAAGTAAATAAACAGGTTTTCCTCCAATGAATGTCAAAGAATCACTGCAAGTTTATTCCAGATGTTTTAAAAATAAGCTGTGTTATTTAGAGGTCACATTTTTGTTCTCTTTCTGACAAGAAGATTGTTTTGATTTTGAATGCAGAATTTTGGTAGCTGTATAAAACGGCTCAATTTTGGAGGCTGAAAGACATCTTTCCAGGTAGGTTTCTAAAAAATAAGTGAGAAATGGAATGTAACAGGATTCTGAGACAATTTATAAGCAGGTAGACACAATTCTATGGAAGCACCCACCAGTGTACATTCCTTTCTTTCTGCCTGAACAGTAATTCTTGAAAATGTCAGTTCACACTTTAAAGACATTCTATACATGGTTATACTTCATTTATCATTTTCTCTGCCCCTTCCTTTATTTTACTTTAGATTCTAATTATCAGTAATTTGGTTCAGAGGCTTTGAAGTTGTCAGATTTTACTTGCTTTGCTGTGCCAGTTGTTCAGTGGTTTAACATGAAGTAGGATAATTTGGGAAGAGGAAATTTGAAACAAAATTTCTGCCACAATCACATAAATGTAAAACATCGAAACTTCTAACTTTAAATGATTTTATCTTACAAAGGTGCCCTTTCCCTAGAACTTAGACATATTGTCCTGTGGTGTCACTGTGTAAAGAATTTTAACAGTAAATACTAAAGCATGCATCCTATAACATGCCCTTGAAAGAAATGTTGTATATTAGAGGACTTACAAGTGCCTCCTTTTAAAATCCTTTGGGGTCTTAGAGCTAGGTGGGTAGAATCTAGTATATATATATGTGTGTGTGTGTGTGTGTGTGTATGCTTATATAACTATTCACACAAAAACACACATATAAATTAGTCTCGCTGCAGTTTCTTTTACATAGGGAACATAATTAAATATTGAAAAAAATGCATCAATATCTACAGAAGAATTTCTGATTACCTTTAAATAAAGATGATGAATATTTTCAGTAATAAAAAACAGCATATTCACAGATAGTGTTTTCTATTGCATAATCTGTTTCTTAAAATTACTTTAAATTATTTCTCAAAATCTCTAAGCTTTAAATAATGAGGTATGATTAAACATTCTTTTTGCTAAGGGCTCTAGACTAATTTAATTTAGCACCCTCCACTAGCTTAATTCCTAATTTTCCCATGCCATCTCCTCAGTGCCTCACCTCACTTCCTTGTACAAATCTGCCCACAAAAGGAGAGCAATGGGCAGATAAGATTGTTTCCTTTGTTCCTTTTATTTTCTTTCCTTTTCAAATTCCAAGGAACAAGTTGGAATGTCAGTGACATTACTTATGGTGGCATATACGGTGTGTAAGAAAGAGCATTCTTCATTTCTCCAAGCAAATAAGCAACTGGTATGACATTTTGTTCCCGATTAGTTAAGCCTGAGTATAAAGGAAAATGATTAAATACAGACACAATGTTTTCTTATTGTGAGTGTAGGGCTCTAAGGACAAGTTGTTCCAGAAACTTCTAAATAGTATCTAGGTATGCAGATACTAGAGAAAAAAGTCTCAAATTTAGGTTTGACTTCTTATGCCATTTGGGACCAGATAAATTGTATCGGGATCAGTTTTAGAACCATTTCTTTTGTAATAGGAATAAATTGAATAAGCAGTGCTCTCAAAACCAGGCATTGCTCTTCATTGAGAAACATCAATTATTTCCTCTGTTTTTTCAGTTACCAATTAATATTTCAGTCCATTAGTGAAATGAACCGCAGGTTACTAATTAGTATAGCACCCCATTAGTGAGTTCTATTTGCTTTGTAAGTTAGCAAAATTTAATTGTCTTTGGAGAATGTCCTAAATCTTTGACCCAGAATATTCTGTTATTTTTTCTTTTAATCATTTCCCAACCTCAGAATATGGCCATTTATGCCTCTATCCACTTTTTTCCCCCCATCCCGGCTGGGGTAATAGATGCCACTGCTAACCTGGGGGCAGGAGAAAGAGTCAATGTTTTAACTACACTTCTCTCAGCATCATATTTTACTTCTCCTTCTAGTACCAAATTATTCTGTTCCCCTATCAAAACTAATTTGAATGGCATGTGAGTGGGTCAGTTTATCCTCAGTGTTGAAACCTGCACTATATTAAATACAAAACACTTGTCCAATAGTGGGGAGTAACTAAATTGATTTATAAACTTTTGCCATTGGATTACTCTTTTTTTAACATATATTTTTAAAATATTTTTATTGATTTCAGAGAGAGGAAGGGAGAGGGAGAGAGAGATAGAAACATCAATGATGAGAGTCATTGATCGGCTGCGTCCTGCATGCCCCCTGCTGGGGACCGAGCCTGCAACCCGGGCATGTGCCCTGACCAGAAACTGAGCCTCTATCTCCTGGATCATAGGTAGATGCTCAACCCCTGAGCCCCGCAGCTGGGCTGGATTACTCTTATATTCTACTTTAAACAACTTCTCAGCATCTTTTCCCACACCATAGCAATAGATTCTGGGAATTCTAATTTGAGATTACTGTATTTTTTAGACTCACTATTCGATAAATACTGCTTAGTAATATCTATTGGCTTCTGTTTTAGCTTCCTTTGTCATAATATAGTTAGTACAACCTCTAGAACATGAAAACTATATGGACACAAACTGGTTCATTAGAGACAAAGACCAGTCAGGGCTACTCATGCTTGTAAGTCTGCTCTCTGTATCTCTAAAAAGGTTGTGAGGCTTGGGTCAGCAACTGTTCTTGTAATCCTCTATTATTTCCACACTTTTCCATAGATGACCCAGTAAAAACTTAATGTCTTCAAGGAAGGTATTTAAGTAGTTTATCCCTTCAAGAATAATCCTTAGCAAATATCCTGAGGACACCACTAAGCCCAAAAGTCTTGTAATTCTCTGTTTTTGCCACAGTAACATCAATCAATTATAACTGATTTTTTTTTTTCCAGTTCTAGGTCTTACCTTGTACGAAGACATTATATGACAATTACTATTTTATATGAGGCCTGCTTGACCCAATACTACTTCAACTGTGTCCTTTGATCATGTTCTTCCACAGTCCTTCCTCGTTAGTATATTTATGCATTTTAAATAAACAGACCTTGATAATTTATATCTCCAGATTGATTTGTGTAACAAATGCTAAAACACTAACAAGGGTCCAGAAATAGCTTTCTACATACTTTCCAAAAGAAAGAGCTGCTCAGAAAAGGCTAAAGCAGTGACAAGTCTTTCATAACATCCTTTCCTCATAGAACAAAACATCACTAGTTCTCTAGTAAGTTGTCTAGGGCAATCTAAAACCAGTATAACTATCCAGATGACCTACTTTTATCTTGTTTGATTTATTAAAAACTACCATGGAAATGAGGGTGAGACACAAAGATTATACAATTAATTATCCAATATTTAGTATGTTCTTATAAGTTAGAATCTGTGTCTCCCTGCAGGTCTCTTGCATCTTGACAAAATTCAGGCTTGGTGTTTACCTTCAACTGAACCCAATTCTCCCTCCATCCTGCTTCAGAAAATACTTGTCTGGCAATCACATACACCACTTAGAAATAGATTTAGGCAACACAGCCATTTCACAATAGACTAAAAGATACCACAGTTGATTTCATATCACATTTTCCTGCCTTTGCTTTGGGGAACTCACAATGTTAAGAGGTTAAATTGGCGCTGCTTTTTGGTTTACTGTTTTTCTTATTTTTTCACTCAGCATTGGGAAGCTTGAATAAGGCAGGCCTAACCCAAGTTCCCCAAACCCAGCGAGCACCTAAGGCATTTGTATTTCGTACTTTCTCCTTTCCCTCAATGCCTGTCAGTCTGTACCCAAACTAACCAGCAATCTTTATTCCAAGTTATGTGTTACCTTTTCTAAGGAGTGAGAGCGAGTCTTTCTTCTCCATGTGCCCAACTAGTTTAAATAACTAAAAGAAAAAGGATGATGATTGATTATATTGTGTCATTTTAAGTTCAGAATGAAGGCTTCACTGAGGTTATATCAAGCTGGCCTATTTGTGAGTCCAAAGCCCTTTGGTCAGAGGCCCCTGAACCAAAATCTCCAGCCATATGATATAAATAAACATCTGTTTCTAAGCTTTCTGGTGATGTTCATGTTTTACTGATTTTAAGCTCCCTGGATCCTCCTGGCCCTGAATATTTGGGCATTTTGACTGTCATCACAGGGTTATTTCCTTAAAGGACTCCAGTGCTCTCAGGGCTGGGCTTTTATCACATCGCCAGCCTCTGTCATATATCAGACTCTGATACCTGCCATTCTGGCAGCATCTCAGTAACACGCTCTAACCACAAATCAGTGGCATTCCTTGGAAATAGCCCCAACTTTCCATAACACCATTTTTTAGTTATAAAAGGATATTTTCTCTTAGGGTCTTCCCTACTATATGATTAAGTTTTGATCATTCAGAAGCTTTAGACTCAAAAATAGGACTTTATAAATAAAATGTATAATGAAACCCTGTAGGAATTAAGCCTGCATTTTAGAGAAAGTTATATTTTCTCTCCAACTGGTTCTTGGGGAGCACTATACGACAGTAACTACTATAACATTCTTTCTTTTCCACTTTATGAGAAGAATGTGTATATGTTCCCATTTGCCTGAGCAGAGTTGGGTTAAATCTCTTGTTCCAGGATAATTCTTGATAGCACCCAATTTCACTATCAATATACACTAGTTGTACAATAAATTCTGTGATTACCATATTTATAACAAAACCATAGTTGATTGGAATAAAAACTAAATTTCTAAGCCCCTCTTTCAGATAAATAGGTGCAGGTGACTAAGCTTGAGACAATAAGATACAAGCAAATATTGTGCTGGACTCCAGGAAGTCTACTTGAAAACAAAAGACACTCACTTTGCCTTTCCTGTCTCCAGCTGTCGATATAGACTATAGGTATGACTGGTGTTTCAGCTGCCACCTTGGACCATGAAGGAAATTAAGGATTGAAGCCATGTGTATTAGTTAAGATGAATTCTTGTAGTTATAAAAGAAAAACAGGAAAAAAAATAGCACAGGTTTAAAGATATTTAAATTGATTTCTTCTTACATTAACAGTTCATAGGTCAGGGTCCAGGATAGTGAAATAATTTTGCTTTTTATGGGTATATTGAGACCCAGCTTACCTACATCATTTATCCACTACTCTCTTGCTCTTTGCTACTTAAGGTATAATCAGCAGGCCAGCCCTATTGAGATAACTTGGGAGCTTAGTAGGAAAGGAGACTATCAGGCCCTTCCCCAGACCTGCATTTTAATAAGATCTCCCAGTGATTTGTTTGTCTACTAATAACTTATTAAGCTTATGAGGTCACTCTCTCTTCAAGAAAATGTGAAGGTTGGGGATTAATGAACAGGTCTGAAGTTGTATGTTATCCTTGTAAATAATGCGTAATGGAGGCTGACAGCTTAGACATAGACTTGACATTAGAAGTGGTTCAGGCTGTGAAGGTGGTACCAGTGTGGGGGGCTTTGTGCATAAAGAAAGGCTCTAAAGGGGTCAAATAGGGATTCTTTTCTTGAAAAATAAAAAAGTCAAAGTAGAGAGCTGACATGGTAAGGCTATGTTTTCTCTTAAAAAGGCTACTAGTGTTGAATGTGCCTCCCTTGTTAAATAATCAAAGGAGGTAAAACCTAACAGAGCATGAAATATACTCCGCTCATATGACTAACCCGGAGAAAACATGACCTTGTTTTACTTGACTTTAGGTTCTACATCATATATTGTAACATTCACATTACCCCAACTCCCAGAAGTTTTTGAAATATGTAGAATTTTTACCAAAACATTTTTTAAGGAAACTGAGTTTCACAGTTTAAAAAGTTTCTAGAAGTTTTTTCTTACCTGACAGTTGCCCCTAAAACTTTACACTTTCTCTCTAAAATGTGTCTGAAATTTTTTTAATTGCCATGTTATTTATAGTACCTTCCATCTCCTTTAGTTCCTTCATTTTTTAAAATACATATTGCAAAAATAAATTTGAAAACAATTTAATCGCAAAAGATTTTCTCTCTTTTACATTTTATCTGTTATTTTGGAGAAAAGTATGAGCTCTGTGGTTAAAAGCACTGTTAAAAATGCAGATGCTCCTGCACTTACCATGGGGCTATATCCCTATAAACACAACATAAGTTGAAAATATCTCAAGTTGAAATGTATTTAATACAGCTAACTCACTGAATATCATAGTTTAGTGTATCCTCTCGTAAATGTTCTCAGAACACTTATGTAAGCCTACAGTTTGGCAATTATTTTGAGTTTCATCTCAAGAGTAATTGCTGTTCTTCTCATCAGAAGTGGAAGACACAGATGGATATTTTGTAGACATGTTGGGAAACTAAAATTCAAAACACAATATTGTATCTAAAAAATGCTGACAACACAGTACACTACAGTGTTGCCTGTTTACCCTTGTGACTGTATGAACAACTGGGAGCTGTGGTTGGCCACCACTGCCCAGTGTCACAAAGGGGTATCATATTGCATATCACTAGTTTGGGGAAAGAAAAAAATTCAAAATTCAAAGTATGGTTTTTACTAAATACATATTGTTTTCACACCATCATAAGGTCAAAAAATTATAAATCAGACCATCATAAGTTGGGAACCACCTGTACAACTTTGGGGTTTTGGTCTGTGTAACTGTGATGACAAAGAAATACCAAGAAAGTCACTAAAAAATGGTAAGGTCACAGTTCAAGGCTTAAATCAGAGGCTCTCAGTTTCACATTGAATATTTCACATGAATGCAAATATAATGGTCCCATATAATACACCATGTTAATTTTAAATTAAATGTAATTAAAATATGAGTCTGCTTAGTAAAATGATTGTAATTCTGAGATTTGAGGTCAAACCACTTTGTGTGGGTTTTTCTCAGATTCATCTCTGACTTTTATATCTTTAAATATTTTTAATCTTTATTTTTTTAAATATTATATAGGGGCTTTTATTTTATTTTATTTTTTCCATTACCACTTATCCCCTCTAATTCCCTCTTCCACCTCCCACCCCCATCACCGCCCTGTTATCCATGTCCATGAATTCTCTCTTTTTTTCTTTTGCTCAATCTCTCTATCCACCCCACAAAACCCCTCCATCCTACCAGAGCTGTCTGCCTGCTTTCTATGTGAGTCTGTCTTTATTTTGCTTGGTAGTTCAGTTTGTTCATTAAATTCCACGCATAGGTGAAATCACATGGTACTTGTCTTTCTCTGACTGGCTTATTTCACTTAACATAATGTTCTCTAGGTCCATCCATGCTGTCACAAAGGGTAAAATTTTCTTCCTTTTTATGGCAGAGTAGTATTCCATTGTGTAAATGTACCACAGTTTTTATTTTGTTTTTTAAATTTTGCCTCTCTGCGCAAGTCTGTTATGATGTTAAGTCTCTTACTGCCTCAGAGCTATAACAGCTTCATCTAAAATGGGTGGTAAATTATGAAATGTGATTCATTTCTAGTGTGTAACAGAGTTTTTTGCATTTGATAAATGCTAACTACCATTACTTATCTTCTTCTTATAAATCTATAGAACAGAGAGGTTGGCAAAACTTTGGGCTATTATTTATTTAAATATTTTTTCTTCCCTACCTTCCTTTCTTGCCAGGACTTCAATCATACGTTCATTAAGCACTTGAATTTATTCTACAGATTACTGTTTTTCTCTGATAATTTTGTTTCTATCATTTGTTTTTGCATTTAATTTTAAATAGTTTCTATTATTTTGCATTCAAGCTTATTAGTATTTTCTTCTGTACTGTCTAATGTTTTGTTTATAACATCTACGTATTTTTCATCTTATAAAATAAATTCTTATATTCAGAAGTCTGATATATAATTCAGTAAATAGATAATTCACACATATTTGACTTATTCAGATAATTCAGTTATAGTAAATAGATAATTCAGAGATGTATATATATACTAGTTCCTTCTCTGGGCAGATCTGTCCTCTTTGGTAATATGTTCTACAAACTTACTAGCTTGTCCTCTCCAGACTCTCAAGCCCAGATTTCCACTCAGATGGAAGCCAGATTCTTCTCGCTAAATTAGCAAGAGGTCAGGCTTACTTTTCTCAGAGTTGTGTCAATCTTACAACTCATCTTTGGGTTTCCTTTTCTTGGGTATCACAGCCTTGTACTGACTGATATCCAATGTATAAAAACCATTCCATCTATACTGTGTTTATTTTTTTTGTTTCAGTAAAGAAAATATATCTGGCCTCTATTATTCCACTTTGACTAGTATTAGAAGTGCTACCAAAATTATGTTTTTAATTTATTTCTAATATCATTTATATTATAAGATTTTAGAGGATTACTTCAAACCTCTATTTGTTTATTGCTTAATAGCATAACTGGATATTTTTCCCCTTTTCTCACTGATGCATCAGTAATATCATTTTGCATGGATTGCTTATAAATATTATTTTTGAAATTTTATATCATTGAGAACTTTCACGATAATATGTTTTTATTAAATTAAACTCCTCTTCCGTCTTATTCTGGTTAGTTTTAACATTTTTTAGTTCTTTTAGTAAATATCTTTATAACTATAAAATTTCAATACTTTAAAAATGTTAGTTCCTCACCCAGCCAGAGTGGCTCAGTTGGTTGAGCATTGTTCTGTGCACCTAAAGGTTGCTGGTTCAATTCCCTGTCAGGTCACATACCTAGGTGGTGGGTTTGATCCCCATTGGGGCACCTATGGAAGGCAAACAATCCAATCGATGTTTCTCTCTCACATCAATCTGTGTGTGTGTGTGTGTGTGTGTGTGTGTGTGTGTGTGTGTGTGTGTGTATCTCCCCCACCCTTTCCTCTCTCTAAGCATATCCTCAGGTGAGGATTTAAAAGATAAATTAATTAAATTAAAAATAAAAAAATAAAAATGTTCATTTCCTGATTTAATCAATTCAAGCAGTGTTGACTGAATTACTGCTGTGAACAATGAAAACAAACAGGTGCATGCCTGCTTTCTGCATCACTCTACTTTGCCCTCCCCAAAGTTCATATAATTATGTTTATATTTAGGTTAATTATATTTGCATTATGATTTGCAATTATAATTACCTTTTTAAAAAATATATCTTTATTGATTTCAGAGAGTAGAAAAGGTAGGGAGAGAGAGAGATGTAAACATCAATGATGAGAGAGTCATTGATCCGCTGCCTCCTGCATGTCCTCAACTGGGAATCTAGCCCACAACCCAGGCATGTGCCCTGACCGGGAATCAAACCTCGATCTCCCAGATCCTAGGTAGAAGCTCAACCACTGAGCCACGCCAGCCAGGCTTTAATTACCTTTTGTGTGTGTGTGTCTGGCTATTGATCATGAAAACTGATAATCACCTTTTACTATTGTGATTATGTAGCTATTATTTATTTTAATACTATGTATCATGATTAGCCCAAACAGAATGAAATAGAATTCTTTATCACTAAAATTACCTCTTATAATCACTTTTAAAACCCAGCTGCACACTAGAATTATCTTAGAAGTTCTTACAAAACACAAATAGCCCAGGTATTGTTTTTTTCTCCAGGGATCTATATGTGATTCTAATAAGTAGCTGTGTTTGAAACAAGTGGACTATTTTACATTTTTTCTAGTTTGTTTCACTTTTTATATTTCATATTTTACTGCTGCTTCCATTTCATTAGTCTATGTTTTCCAATTTCTCTTTTTTCTGTTGTAGTTTTCTTGTCTTTCTCAAGCATATAAGAAAAACTTATATATGTATACATATAAATAAATATAAGTAGTATATATGTATTTTAGAAAACAAGGATTTTTGCTTAATTAAAATTTTTGATGTTTTAATCCCTTTGTTTGACTAGGTATGAATAGAAGATTGGGATTCTAATTTATTTTCCCTCAAAATTTTGATTATATTTTATTTACTCTGGCATCAATATCACTGCTAAACATCTTGAAAATTTATTATTTTATTGATATATTTAAAATCTTGAATGAGAGCTGAAACAGCTAATCCAATTCTGAGAATACAAAAAAATACTAAATGGTAAATTAAGATGATTACCTTGTTTTCTTTTCCCAAAATTCTCATGCATTATTCCTCTTGGTGTTAGTTGAATGAGGATAATAAATTTCCTTTTTAATATTCATTTTAAGTTTTTTTGAGAGAAGCCATATTCTTGAAGTATAAAGTAAAAACATTTTTTTCATATTATAAAAAGGAAATATAATATGCCACTGTGAAAAAGGGTTTGTCTTTGCTTTTCTTCACACTCTATTAAACTCAGTCTCTAAATTTAGATTAAAAATGCACCTGAATGAGACCTGTAGTCTAAAAAATGATTTATGATACTAGGCAGTTCAACACTCAGTCATTCATCGGTGATTGCATGGCATCAATCTCTGGGTTGCAGATTACTACCATTTAATAGTCAAACAGATTGCCCACTAGAACAATTTACCCTCAACCTTGTCTGACTTTTAGAGTACAAGTTAATTTGTTCTATGTAAATAAACAATTTTTAAATACTCATTGCAAGCAATGATTTGCCTCTTTATGAGGAAACAAATAAATTGATAATGTTCAGTCAAAGGAGAATTCCTTTATATATCCGGAACTGTCAAAAGCAGCCACTTTGCTCCCTCACTTTTTTCTTTCTTCATTCATAAAGTGTCTGTTAGGTTGAAAAGGCCCCTTTTCTTTCTCATTCTTGCTTCTAGTGTCCCATGCATTCATGAGGATCTAATTTTATTTCTTCAAACTTTTCAACAAAGAGGAATGTCATCTTACTGCCCAGTTCCTGTAAAAACAAATTCCTTACCCTTTCTATATCAGCATTTCCAAACCCAGTGTAATGAAATAACTGGATCCTTGTCTTCCTTGCGAGCCCTCCAGTTTTCATTGGCCCCAACTTATACTCTGCTCTCGTTCATTATTATACTTACCAGGAAATTTGGAGATACATAACATTGACTTTATGTTCAAGGTCATACTGTTTCAAAAGCAATCTCCTGTGTTTGTGTTAATGACAGGAGCTTTCTGTGTGGGCAGTGTTTAAACCCTTCCTCCCTTGTTAAGCTCCTGCCAGACTGGTATCTGATCATTTTTTCAATTGTGCCATGTAGCTATGTATCTAGGAGTTGAACTGCTGTGCAATAAGATGTGAAAATGGTTCGACTTACAAGAAAATACAAAGATATTTCCCAAAAGCAGTGTTACTCATTTAAATTCCTAATAACTGTATATAAATGGAGTCCCCTTTGAACCACTTCTCAGATCCTTGGTATTGTCTGATGTCTTAATTGTAAATGAATATCTCATTGCTGTCTTAGTTTACCTTTCTCTGATTACAAATGAAGTTGAACATCTTTACCATAAATGGCCCCAAATGGATGATTTTTCTTGATGAAACCTTAGATCATGACATTCTGGAATATCTGATAGAAACGGAATTGTAGGTAAAGTAAAAATATTTTGGGAATATGAGATTTTAAAAGAAAGATGAATCCTGTAATTACCTTCCTCAAGGAAACACAGGACAAGATGTACAATCTCCTTAAGTTTCTCTGAAAATACTCTGGGAGAGGTTTAAAAAAGCAAAGTCACTAATCATCAGAGAGATGCAAATTAAAACCACAATGAGGTATCACTTCACACCTGTCAGAATGGCTCCATCAACAAGTCAACAAAGTGCTGCTGAGGTGTGGAGAAAGGGGAGCCCTAGTACACTACTGGTGGGAGTGCAGACTGGTGCAGCCACTATGAAAAGCAGTATGGAGGTTCCTCAAAAAATTAAAAATTGACCTGCCATTTGACCCAATAATCCCACTTCTAGAAATATGTCCTAAGAAATCCAAAACACCAATCAGAAGGAATTTATGCACCCCTATGTTCATAGCAGTGCAATTTACAGTAGCTAAGATCTGGAAACAGCCCAAGTGCCCATCAGCAGATGAGTGAATAAAAGAGTTGTGGTACATTTACACCATGGGATACTATGCAGCTATTAAAAAAAAAAAAAAAAAAAAGGATCTCTTACCCTTTGGGACAGCATGGCTGGAACTAGAGAGGATTATGCTAAGTGAAATAAGCCAGTCAGAAAAAGACAAGTACCTCATGATCTCACTCATATATGGAATATAATAAACAAAATAAACTGATGAACAAAACGGATCCAGAGACATAGAAGCATGGGACAGACTGAGGGATCTCAGGGGGAAGTCGGGGCTGGGGGAGTGGGTGGGGAGAGATTAATCAAAGAACCTGTATGCTTATGTGCATAACCTATGGTCACAGACATTGGTATGAGGAATGCCTGAGGGTGGGGTGGATGTGGGGTGGAGGGAATCAATGGGGGGAAAGGGGGACATCTGTAATACTTTCAACAATAAAGATAAATTAAATAAATAAATAAATAAATAAATAAATAAATAAATAAATAAATAAGCAACAAGAGCCAGTACCTTCTACCACTACCACCAATAAAAATATTAATGGAATATAACGCTTGACAGAAATGTAAAGAATTCTGTTAGAATATTTTGCTCAAAATATAGTTTAGCTATGCTGGAAGATATTTAGTGGAAAGACAAGGTTTGCAAAGTCAAAAGGTACTTTGTGAATTAAACTGTAGAGAAAGAAACTTACATATTCAGACATAAAAACAAGCCACTGGCTATAAGACAGATAAAAGATTTGTTCTTTGGTTAGGATCTTCAAGTCCTGGTTTCTGGTGGTTGGATTTGAATAAATAGTCTCTAATCCTGTTAAAAGACTCATATATGAATGTCACTGTTTTTCTGCAGCATTTATCGTAAAATGGGAAATTTCTTGACAAGTATTATATTTTCAATGATCAATAAAAAATATTATCAGAGAATAAAATTGAAAACTTCTTTTAATTTTAAAGTGTATAATGATATTGAGATTTTAGATAGAGGTTATTAAGAGATTAAACAACTATATATTTAAGTTCATAAAAGACATTAAAATGTTACACCAAAGCCCTGCTGGTGTGGCTCAGTGGCTGAAAGTTGACCCATGAACAAAGAGGTCACTGGTTTGATTCCCAGACAGGGCACACACTCTGATTGCAGGCTCAGTTCCCAGTAGGGAGTGTGCAGGAGGCAACTGATTGATGATGTTTCTCTCTCATCGATGTTTATATCTCTCTATCCTTCTCCCTTCCTCTCTCTAAAAAAAATCAATAAAAACATATATTTTTAAAAATTTTAAATCAAAACTAAATAGTTATACTTTAATGTGAATGCATTGTAAATCATTGGATCTCAAAAACATTAAACTGAAATATGCTAGCACTGTTAAAAGTATTGTATATTAATTTGTTTTTGTAAAAACCTAGATAATCAGAAAAATATATGAATGAGAACAAAAGTTTTGACAAAGTTTCTAGATAAAATAAATAAGGAATATCTGATTTTTCCTGGTAATTATTATTATTTTATTAAAAAATTTAATTATTGCTGATTATAATATTTTATTTTCATACACTCTGGTTATTTTAAACATTCCCAATTGGATATTGGAGGTTTGAAATGCCATAGGTTGAAAGAATGTATTTGTGTTACTCACGCAGTTTTGGCATTTTAACATCTTACTTCATCACAAGAGGAGGAAAGGTAGGTACAGTACAATAAGCTATTTTGAGAGACAGACCACATTCACATAACTTCCATTAAAGCATATTATTATAATTATTCTATTTTATTAGTTATTTTTATAAATCTCTTATTGTGTCTAATTTATAAATTAAACCTTATCAGAAGTATGTATAGGAAAAAGCATGGTGTATATAGGGTTTGGTACTCTCTGTGGCTCAGGCATCCCCTGGGTATTTTAGAACATATCCCCCAGAAATAAAGGGGGACTGCTGTAATATGTAAATTTGTGAAAGGTATAACCACAAATGGGGAGAAAATGAAAAAATCAATATCTCCATAATAAAACAGAAATATGTGTTGATAGTTAGAAAAAGTTTCCATATGGCCAAACATTATGTCATTTTATCAGTACTCTTTTAGATTTTCTTTAGTACTAGGAGATGAAGGGAGACTTAGGCTGTAAAAAGGAACTGGAATATGATTCCAGCCTCTAGTATGTGAGAATTCCCATCCTTCTTTTCTGTGATATATCTTGGCATATGATAAAGGGCTTTTAAAAGGTATTTTAAAACTAATTCTAAGTTTGTGCTTTTACTTTCTACCACAAGAGATTTATTGATTCTTTGAAGGAGTAATGTTATCAAACAATCATAGGGTGTTAATTAAATTTTATATTAGGAAGTAGCATGTTATTATTTTTTTTAATGTAACATATACTCTGTTGGAAAATTGGGGAATGGAGAGGAGGGATCATTGTGGGTTGGGAGAGGCCACTTTTGGTGGCATCCAGGAAAGAAGTTGTTATGGACTAAATGTGTGTGTCCTCCCAAAATTCATATGTTGAAGCCCTAATGTGCTTGTGTCTGTAGATGCGGCCTTTGGGAGGTAGAGTTAACTTTTTTGGAGAGTAAATGAATTAAGCATTCATCTAGATAAATACTAATGCTAATTTGCATGAAGCTGAGAAAATGTATGACCAGTAATATGTAATCAAATATGATCCTTTAAAGTGTTATTTGATTATTTGTAGAATCTAAGAAAACTCTTTCTTTTAAAGTATTTTACATGTAAGATCTATAAACATAATATAAGCAATAAAAAAGATACTAATTAGATTTGATAAATCATTAGTTTGATATGTTAATTCTCAATTCGTGTATCTATGATAGTTAACATTTTTTTCTAAAGTGACCATGTACACAGAGTCATAATGTAATGTGAATTCTTTCTGAAGAATCAACTTTCACATTGCTCAACAAAATTTTCTTTTATTTAAAAGTATTATTTCCAATTTTATATTATAAATTTATTATTTCATACTTTCTAATTTATATCTGTCAGAGACAAGAAGGTTCACACAATATTGTATGTTTAATTCTAAAAGGTTTTTTTTATTTTAGTTGACCTCTTGGCAACTGATTACCTCCTTGATATTTCTCATCTTCAGGTTCCATAAGAGAATGGACAAGGTCATTTCTCCCAGGCATCACTTAAAATAAATTTCCACACAACTGTCAAGTTTTTGAGTCAGGTCACATCATATAACACAAATCAGATTATAGATTATCCTCTGTTGGAGATGTCCACCTCTGCCCCATCAGCTAAGGCCAAGTTTATTAGATTCCACACAAGTTTAAAGAATTACCAAATGCATCTCTCTGGAAAAGGGTCATTCATGTGGAAATTTCATTAAAAGAGTCTGGGGAATGACAAACCTGAAAAACATCATAAAGTCTTTTTCAGAACACATATGTGTACACACACACACACAACAATACTGTTCATAGGAAAAAATAGTTTTGACAACTAGAAGAATAATTACTCCATTGTACACTCCACTGAGCAGCTCATATTAGAGAACTAATTCAGTCTCCACTGAGTACCTGATTCATAGCAAGCACTGCTATAGAGCCTACTACGGCAGAATGGAAGAGAGGCAGGATTCCTTCCATCAAAAACTTACATTCTAATTGTAGCAGACAAGCAATAAACAGTAAGCAAGTAAGGCAGTTTCAGGTATTTAGAAGTACTATGTAGAAAGTAAAAATAATGTAATATGATGGAAGCTGCTGGTACTAAGGAGCATACTACATAAGCTAAAATTTTCAAGAGAGAACTTTAAGAAATTGACATTAGACTTTGCATCTGACTGAGAAAGAGGCAGCCATGCAAAGATCTAGGAAATGGCGTCCCAAGGATTAGATCCCTGAGATTCCAACTTGCTCATTGATCCTGGAGACAAAGGAAAGGACCAAACACTTGGAGGGTGATAGAAAAAAAGTGTTATGAGGTAAGATAATCGAAGAGACGGGCAAGAGTGAATAATAGGGTGTAGATAATAACAGGTGTAGAATGTGTTTTTCATTCTAAGATTAATGACAAGCCCTCTGCACCTTAACACAGAGATGTGATGTGACTTAATGACACTTTAGAAATATTGCATAGAGCTATAGGAGGAAATAGAAAAAACAGAAGCAAAAGATTATTTAGGTGGGTGCTGTTTTGACTGGGCAAGAAACTGTGACCATAGATCAAGCCTTTATGGAGATAGTGATGAAATATTGATTTTTAATATATTATTTTTGAAAATTGTGCTAATAGAACATACTGAAGAATTGAATATAGAGTTTGAGGGAAAGGACTCTAGTGTATCTCTTATGTTTGGGCCTGAGTGACTGGTACATAGTAGTGCCATTTAACAAGATAGGAATAGACTGTTGGAGATAACTGTGGTTGTTTTAGTCATATTTAATTGATATTGATGACTGATCCTCCATGTAGATATGCCAAAAAGGCAGTGAGATATATGAATCTCAACCTCAGTTTAGGCTAAAAGTCCAAGCTCCTTAGTACATGCATAGTATCTAGAGTCATATAGCTCCAGAGGGAAATCACTTAAGGATGAGTAGTAAATAAAGAAGAGAACCAAAATGCGGCATAAATATTTTCTAATTACGTAGAGAAAGGAGTTTTGTCTGGATCTTCCTGTGGAATACATTTATCTGGTATATCTCAGGCCTTATGATTTTCTTACATTTCTACCTTGGATACCCATAGTCAGCTGGCAAAAATTAAAAAGCCTGAGAGAATCAAGTGTTGCCAAAATGTAGAGCAAAGAGATTTCACATGAACCGATGGTCAGAATGTGCATGGTAAAAAGGTTTTGGAAAACAGGCATCACCTTACATGTGCAAACACAACATGATAACAATATTTTTACTCCTGTGCATAGCCTGATAAAAACCATGTGTATATGGTCTAGAATATATGTACAAGAATGTTCATAACATTCATAATAGCCACAAACTGAAAACAAAGCAAATGTCTATGTGTTAAATAAACTTAATGAAATAAAAAATATAAAATATGCAAAATATAAAAAACATTAAAAAAGAATATTCGGCCCTAGCCAGTTTGACTCAGTGATTAGAACGCTGGCCCGTGGACTGAAGGGTCCTGAGTTTGATTCAGGTCAAGGGCACATACCACGGTTGCGGGCTCGATCCAGTTGGGACAAGCACGGGAGGCAATCGATGTGTCTCTCACATTGATGTTCTCTCTCTCTCTCTCTCTTCCACTCTCTCTAAAAAAGCAATGGGAAAAATATCCTCAGGTGAGGATAAAAATAAAAAAGATTATTCCATTTCTATAAAGTACATTCCATTTTTATAAAGTTCAAAAACAGACAAAACTAAACTATTTTGCCAAGGGATGCAATCATAGGTAGTAAACCATCAAGAAAAGCAAGAAAGTTATAACCATAAAAGTCCAAAAATCCTGGGTAAGAAAAGTTTTATCGGGAAAAGAGACACAGTGCAAGGAATAGAGGCCTTTAGGATGTTGATTGCCCTTTTTAGATAAGGTCTAGTTCTCCTAAATTAGGGGAGTTTTTTATATATTAATCAAAACCTTAAATCTTATCAGATGTTGCCCCAAGCAGTACAGGAGGTATAACTTTTCTATATTGTAAATACATTTTATTATATTAATAAAATTCAAATATATTAATTATTGAGATTATTACTGTGATTGGCAGTTAGACAGACATGAGACATGAGCAGAGCAAAGAGGATGGGCCAGATACAGAGGTCACCAGAGTGGAAATCCCCGGGTGCCTAGCAACAGGCAAAACTGGGAAAACAAGCAACTAACCCCAGGGTAACCTTTCCTTCCCTAGCGCATTCATGCAGTTTGGATCCTCTCCTGACCTTTCTTCTCCTGGCATCTTGCTAGTTATGCAGGTAGACCCCCTTAGGCTGGGCAGGAGGAGCAAACAAGGGGGGCAGAGAATAGCTTCTTAAGCGTTAAGACCCCAGGACAATGAGGTTCTGGCCAGCATCAAATACATCTAAGCCTCAGTTGTGTTTCAGCCCCAGGCCCAGAAAAGCAGCAAAACCAGATAAGCCACACCCAGGCTGACCTCAGGACCAGCTGTGCCGATTAATGACACCCTGCCCTGGCACCGACCAATCAGTGGAGACCATGACCTTGAAAGGACACACCTGGAAAACTGATGAATACTCTATTGAGATCCTCCCTTGGGGCCTCCCCTAAAGTACCTGCTCTTAAAATCCCTTAGGGCAGGATCCAGTGAGCTCTCCCTTCTTGACCAGCACCTGGGACTTTCCCCTCCCCCTCTATTTTCTCCCCAGGGCCTGAAACCCTTTTAGCCCCTGAAACCCTTTCTTCTACTGCTCTCTTCTTCCACCTCTGTGATTTTTCTAAATAAACATTCTCTTATAGTTTGAGTCTTGACTGAATTCTTTCCTAGCCAGAACTCGAGTACTGAGGTTGCTGAATCAAGGTCAGGCCAACTCCACAGGTCTAATACCTGGTGCCATTCTTGCTGCCACCAACATTATCACTAAAACACCTTCACAACACTTAATGCCCACAATTATTGTATTCATTGGTCACCATCTCAGTTGTCTCAGTTTTAGTACTAAAAGTTATGGTTCCAGGAAACTCCCCAAGTCCTAAACAAGGCAGACAATTGAGCATTTAAATTGCATTGCTTATAGCTATCAAGATTATTAGGGATTTATTAAGCTCTCTCTAGAGAAAGTATTCCTATTTTCCCCATAAGAGATGTTATTAACTGGTATTAACTGGAACAAAGAGTTATAAAGATAAAAGCCCTCAGATTTAACAGATTTTCTGAATGAAGGCATCAAGGCTGTTTATTCATTCTTCTCTAAGAATCTTTACAAAATCATTCCAATGGAAAGTTTTGTATTGCAACTGGTTTAGCTATTTTCTTTCTTTTAGTACTAAGAAAAACAGCTAATTGTTTAAATTTTGAATATGCAGTCAAGCAAGTATAATTTGTCTCTGCAGTGGGACAATGAAACAACATGAAAGGGGCTGATTAGAATGACTGCAAACTTGAAAGCTCTGGCCATAACCCTCTGCCAATATGTGTAAAATTGCTGGGTATTTTGATGGTTATTTTTAAATATGGCTTGAATGTTACTACTTGTGGGTAATCACTGTCAGTAATATTCACAAAAAATAAGAAGCCTACAAAAAGAAATTCGGGGTTTTGAAGCACTATTAGAAAACATTAATAATCAATTATTTTCATCATATTTTGTTGTTGATTTAGAATTTATCTGATGGGTGAAATAATTTTATGAGGCTAAGCTGAAATATCACCCCAAAGCTTAAATCTTCCCTCTACCTCCTATGCCTACCAATGGGTCAGTTCGTTTTTGGCACTACTGGATCCTACCCACTCTGGCATTCTCAAAGATTTTATATCTAAAATTATTTTTGCTTCCTTTCGTCTTAACTCTTGTATCATCAGCAGTTCTTTACCTTCACTAAGCAATTCCCAATAGTACTTGAGATTCTTTATGATCTCCTATTCCTAAAAAAAATAAACAACTAAATAAACAAACAGAATTAAATATTAAAATAAAAAATAAAGCTTCCCACAATCTTCAAGAAATTGTAAATTGATATATTTGGTGATAAGAAAATAAAATCATTCCTCAAATTAATTATGATATTTTCCATTTGGAAAGAACACCTAAGAATATTTTTATTAAGTTGGTTTGGTAAAGATCTTTGGCCATTTTCTGTTAGTCTGTTTTAAAGGAAAATTAATAGCAGTTATTAATCTCCAGATAATTTCCCTTTTATATAAAAATCTTGTTCACTGGCATTCCACTAAAAAACAAACAAACAAACAAACAAACCATGAGAAAGAGGACTCTTTGTTACCAAAAAAAAAAAAAAGAAATATGTAATTGGATTTCAACTTTGGTCAAATTCTTCCCTAGAAAATATTATTAAATAGAATTAGAATACTCTCTTTCACATTTCCTAGCATGTTAACTTCAGCAGACAATAACATTTCACTCAGTCATTAAACAGCAACCCTAACTCTGTGGCACAGAAACATTGTTAGTGGCCACAGGGCTAAATACAGTACAGGTGACATTTGAATTCTGCTTGTCAGTTCATTTGAAGGAAACCAAAGGGAACGTGAACACTTTTGACTGAACTTTTCTCATAGTGATTAAAAATGTTTTCATATTGTTTCTCCTGCCTATTCTATTCTATTATGTTCTAGTCTATTCCATTCTTTTGGTTAAATTAAATTATACTGACTCAAGTTGAAAAGTTGAATCTATTTCTGTACATAAACTACAACAATTATTATTAGGTGAGTTGGGGTAGGATGGCTGTAAAAGTGCTTTTTTAATTTGCAACTCTCTCTAATCTAAAAAAAAATTATTTTTTTTAATTCAAAGCTGCCAAATGAAAACATGAGTGATATGGGAATGCTTACCAATTTTATTAAGATATTTTATATATATTTCAGCCATTCATAATTTTTAAAAAACAACCTGTAGAATATAATACAAGAAAAAAAGAGAAAAATATGTTTTAATGCACTAAATATACGAGTCCTACTACTTTTTGTTGAAAAGTAACGAGATTATAAACCATCTACCTTTAAATTGTTGAATTTATAAATAAATGATCTTAAATTTTATCTTTAACACTCAAATTGTTTATTATAGTGAAACTGAGAAGTTTAGCTACTCTTCAGCATATTCAGGCACTTATTTACAGTGTGGATATGCCTTTTACATGTGGTGTATATTGAACAATTTACTTAAATTTATCTTGGGAGAAATTCATGGAATGCTGTTTGGATTAAGTGATAAAAATGCTTATAAAGTGCTTAGTCACACACTTGGCAAATATTATTATTAATAATTATATTATTTGATATTTGCAAGAAGTTCTGGTAATAAGATGAAAACCATTTGTAGTGTAACAGTGAAAATACCAAGTTTATATTTCTTTTTCCTTTAGTATTCTACACAGTGTTTGATTTTTTTTGTTGTTTTAATTGAATTAAATCAACTGATAACATGAAACCACAAAATCAAATAGCTTCCAAAAAAGTGTTCAGTTCAATATGTTGAGAAAAGTTTTATGCAAAAATGGTAACTACTCTTACTTTTAAATATTTTGACTTTTAAATAAAAATGCAATTTTTAAAAACTTTGTTCAAAATTAAAACATTATTTTACTTCTATTTATTCAAAATATGGATGAAAATCAAGGTAAAAGCCATCCTACAGAGTTTAAAAGTTTAAACCTTAATTATAAATCAGGGCAATGGGTAATTAAGATATGCTTATTAAGTGGTTCTATTAAGATGAATTATCCTAATATGGCTCTTAAATTAGCTCAAATTTACATAATAAGAAATAATTATAAATATTAAAGGCCTATCTACTGCTTCATTACCAACACCTCCTTGGCATACAGTAAATGAGGTTAGGGGGGCATATTTAAAGTATAATAATCATGCAAGTTATCGCCTTGGCAAGCTAATCTCTTCTAATAAAGTACAAAGTACAGATACAAATCTGCTTTTAGAACAAATAATTACTGCTTTTATTTTAACAATAAACTTTTCTTCTAAAGAGTTTAGAAAATGCCTAAGCACAGAATCCAGCATCATAATTAAATTTAATCCAACAAACTGCACACAAAACCTACATTTCCATAAAGTACAACCCCAGGGAATAACTCTTCTACTGAACATTTTAATTCTGTTAGTATAATTAAAGAAATCCAGACTAATAAATGGCTAATCAACTTGCTTTGAAACTGTAACAAGAATCAGTAAAGATAAAATGGTTTGTAGGCCCATTGTACATTCTTTATGCTGAGTCTCACCCATAAATGAAGAGGGAGGAAGGGAGGCAAAGAGAAAGGGGGAGAGCATGAAAGAGAAAAAAAACCCTGTTCTTTTGTAGTCAAGAGTGAAAAAGACAAATATCCACGATCTCATATGTGGAATCCAAAAATAATAATAATAATAAAATAATATTTTTTAAAAAACAAACTCTAGGTACAGAAAACACATTGATGGCTGCTAGTATGGTGGTTGGATCCGTGGAGAGGTGGGGAAATGGGTGAAGGGGTCAAAAGATGCAAGCTTCCAGTTATATATGTCCTCAGATTTAATGTATCACATGGTGATTACAGTTAATAATAGTTTATTTTATACTTGAAAGTTGCTCAGAGAGAAAATCTTAAAGGTTCTTATCACAAGAAAAAAGTAACTATTTGCAGTGATGGATGTTAACTAGACTGACTGTGATCCTTTTGCAATATGTACATATATCAAATTATTATGTTGTACAACTAAAACTAATATGTAATATGTCAATCATATATCAATAAAAATTAAAAATAAAGTCAAGAAGTATAAAAATTAAGGAAGGGAGCCCGGCCGGGTGAGGCTCAGTGGTTGAGCGTGGACCTAGGATCCAGGCGACCGGGGTTCGATTCCCAGTCAGGGCACATGCCCGGGTTGTGGGCTTGATCAATGACTCTCTCATCATTGATGTTTCTGTCTCTCTCTCCCTCTCCCTTCCTCTCTCTGAAATCAATAAAGATATATTAAAAAAAAAAAAAATTAAGGAAGGGAGAAGGGGTGGCTTGGTACTTTTTATAACATTTCCTAGGACCAAATTGAAAATGATCTTGTAATTCAACTTAAAATCAAGCAGACAGATAGTCTACATCACAAAAGGGTTTAACAATTATGTGGGGGTGGAGGGTTATGAAACTGGTGTGGAGATCCTGTGGTAGTTATTTGTTGGAAAATGACTTGCATTTCTATGAGTCTGATTTTAGTTTTTCTAAGGCATGGTAAGCTGTGGAAAATGAAAACAGAAACAAGAAGGAAATGAGAGAGCAAAGGGATGAAAGGGGCCTAGGTTCAGAGGACAGAACAGGCTCCCCAGAACAATCCTTCTTCCTCCACACCTCTAACCAACAGGGTAAATAGGTGGAATTCCAAAGTGGTTGACAAGCAATTTTGCTTAACAGTGCAAAAGAATTTAGAAAAAATATATACACACTGTTACACAATTTAAGCTGCCATCTAAAAAGCTCAATCATGAGTCTGAATAATTGGAAAATATACAATTCCCAACATATTGCATTATGAACATTTAAAAGTTACATTTAGTTTTCACTTGTATACAGTGTAATGTAATGGCATAGTGATATTTGATAATAATAATCATCCATTTTAAAAAATATGAACAAGCACTTCTTTAGCAGGTGGTTATTTTATGCCTCCTTTTCATTTAATACCTGTACTTGATTTCTCCAACAGAAATATATGCCAGCATCTTTCACTAATCCCAGTATTATACATCCCTGAAATGAATAACACTTCATAAATATTCTACAACACACTTGAAATCTAATTTTTATTTCTATGATTAGAAGTCTCTAAATTTTAAAAGACATTATTCAGATTATTTTTATTTGAATTACTAATAGTATATGACTAATAAAAAAATAAAATAAAATGCTATAAATTTTCCTAGTGAACATGTTTTTGTTAATGAAAGAGAAAACATATATTTATTGCCAGAGTGAAACCAGAGTACATAATGCCTTTTATAGCAATATATTTTTTAGATGCTAGCACTGAGGAAAACTTTTTATGTAAATGAAAATAAAATGTGTTTGCTTATAATATTTCATTCAGTAATTTGAATTCTTTTAGAATTATAGGCTAGAAATCATATAGAAATCAATCATTAAAGTTAATTTTTATTGATTTATTGTCCAATAATTCAATTTGCCACTCCATTCAATTTTATTAAAGTAAAGAAATGTGAAATTATTTCTTCCTCAATTAGTAAAGTCCATCACATTTTTAGTTTCTTAAAAATATACAATACCTGTACATTTTCCCCTGAGAGGAACTTTTTCTTTAAACTAAAATATTTAGATAACTTCAGAAAATCAAATTATCTTTTATCTCACTAGACATTTTCTAAGTCTACATGAAAAGTTAAGGTCGGTGGTGCATGGACAGGCTAGATAGCCATGTCAGATGGTGGATAAAGAAAAACTGAATTTATTTAAGGAAAGGGGATGAGGGATGGGGTATCCAAAGGAAAGGGCTACACAGCACTGAGTCAAAGGGTATTGGGTCCATGATGGCAGCAAAAATATACTTGGGATAGTAAATATATCTCATTTAGAAAAAAATACAATTAGTTATCTAATGATTTTAATTTTATATACTATGACATTATTTTTAATGTTTTCTTAAAATATTGGCATAAGTTTAATAGAGAACATTTAAAAATATTTTGTAAAAAACAAGTAATCAGAGAATGACAATCCTGCAGATATTTAATTGTTATGAAATATGATTTAAGGATTAACTTTTCCTATAACAAAATTCTTATCTTACTATGTTTTAAAAGTTCCAGAAAGAGTAAAGACACTGGTTTTATTTTTAATGAAATAAACTTTTTGGTAATAATAATCTCTTATGAAACTATCCAAATTTTAATCAATACATGAAGAATAATAGCAAAGTGAAATTGCAATCGTTTTTTGGACTTCCAGCACATAGGACCAAAATTTTATATCTATTTTCATTAATTAGGCATAAACTATAAAACAATCTAAGAAAAAATGATTAATCAGAAACTGAAGTTGTGTGTTAATTATGATCCATTGAAACATTTTGTAACGCAGCATAAGCTTTTTATATTATCTTCAGCTTGCAAAGCTAATGTTAATTACTGTATGGATTAATAGCTGTCAAGTGTGTCCTACTTTCAGTATAAATGAATATAAATTAGCTTCATGTTTTGGCAATAAATAGAGTACATCACTTTTGCAATTCTTTTAACTCATATCCACATATTCTTATAAAATTTAGAGTAGCAGATATATTTCTCTGAAAACAAAATTGTTCTTAATTCTGAAGCTAGAAGAAATAACCTTGGTTCTGTTTCTTCCTCTAATTGAGATTGCTGATTGAGCAGGCATCAGGGTATCAGGCCACCCATGAGTACACACTGTGGAGAATAAACCAGGCCTAAGGCAATGACCCTGAGCTACTAACATCAAAAACACTTTATGTAATTTTCCCGTAACATGGTTTGCTTGTTAAAAATGAATAGATATTAAAACATTTTATTTTTCCATCAGTTATTCAAGGTTTAAAACGAAGTTTATTTCATTTAAGCAAAACCAAATAAACCTGAAAACTTTAAAACAGTGCAGCAGTCTTAACTATGAGTAAATGTTAAGCATCTTTCTCTTTTTTTCCTTAACATACTGTAAAGAGTTCATGGATCCTCCAGGACTGAGTTCTCTAGAAATTGAATAGCATATTGTTTCTTTCCTATAAATTATGTTTCTCACTTTACACTATTAGTCTTGCAACAAGAATTCTAGGGTTCTTCTTGATTCTAGTGTCTTTTTATTCCCATCTATCCCACAGTCGACTGCCAGAGTAATATTTATTAATTATTTTTTTAAGTATAATTTTTCATGCAATGTCTCTCCTTTTTATTATCTATTCAGTATTACCAGTAAACAAACAAATAAAACCTAGAAAACTGGAGATGGTTAACCCCAAACAATAGAAGGCTACCTTCAACTATTGTTACATTCCTAGTGCATCAGACCAAAGATAAAGGCTCAGAAAGATATCAGCTCTTGGGTTTTAGCTCTATGTGCTACCATCCAGCTGTATTCTATAAAGACTTCTCTTGTCCCCAGTATTTGACACTAGCCATTTATGGCCAACTTTAGAAATATGGAAGTCACCAGTTGAGGTATTTCCCTAGCAAATGACCTCAAGAATATGCCAGAATCAGAGTACAGCATCATAAATCTAATTTTTGAAGACAGGAAATGAAGTTATTGTAGCAATTGAGTTGTCTTGCTAATAATTCCTTTGACCTTGTGATAGATTCCCAGGTCTGCCATAACAAATGGCCACAAATCAGTGGCTTAAAACAGCAGGAATTTATTCTCCCACAGTTCTGGAGGCTAGATGTCTGAAATCAAGTTGTCTTCAGGTTCCCTATTGTCCCCAAAGCCTTCAGGAGAGTACCCTTCCTTCCTTCCTCCTGCTTCTGGAAGCCCCCAACACTTCTCAACATATAGATCCTTCACTTCAGTCTCTGCCTCTGTTTTCACATGATGTCCTGCCTCTGTGTCTTTGTCCAGGTTTCCCTCTTTTAACAATACCAGTCATATTGAATTAGCCTCCCTCTTTCCCACAATAATCTCATATTAATTCAATTACATCAATAGAAATTCTGTTTCCAAATAAGGTCAAATTCACAGAACAGGGTTCAGACTTCAAAGTATGATTCTAGGGGAACATTATTCAGTCTATCACAGAACCGTTTTTGGAAAAGCAGGTTAAAGGAAATATCTCCTATAGTCTTTGATGAATGATTCTGGATGGTGAGCTATGATACAACCACTATAACAAAGTTCCTCTGAATTAGGTAAAAGATTTTTTTTATTACTTATGTCCTATCTATCCTTTTCATTTTAAGCTAATCATATATGTGCATAATATGCTTCCATAGGAGTTTTCAAGAACTTACCCTTATACTTATGATATCCAAGCTCTATATATAGAGGATTTTTGTCTGTGATATGCTACTAAACAGGTCTAATGTGTTATTGAATTTGTAACCTACATGAAATAAACATAGAATGAGTTTGATTATAAAATACATAGTATAGTACAGAGACATTGTCATAATATATGAAGCCATTTTCTAACCAGATATACTTGCTCTCTGCTGAGGACCAAGGGCATGGTGGTTGCTTTTTCCGCCCACCATATCTTCAGCTTCACTGAGAGTCCTCATGAGGGTACAGTATTGTAAACTATAAAATACCAGTCTCTTCAGCTATAGAGAAGAATGCATAATAAGGGATTGACTAATTATTTCTAACTTAATTATCAGACATTCTTGTACAGTTTTTGTTGGTATTAATTTAGCTCCGAAAAGCAAATATGTAAATAGAATGCAAATCACAATAATCAGTAAGCTAAATTGTTTGTAATAAATGTAGGTATTTTACATTTCCTCTTGGCTCATCAGAAATGATTGGAGACTATAACTATCTCATTGGAATTAATTCAGGTTCTCCACTGCCATTAGTATTTTCAAGTATTACCCCACTCCTTTACAAACTGAAATCATCAGGCATTAAAATGAAAAAAGAGTACTCTTTTAAGATGTAATTATCCACTGAAACACATTAACATTTTCAATCTTCCGATTCATAATTAAAGACCAAGAAACTATCTAAGGCTTCCAAAGCCACTTGCCAATCTGGTTTTATTGTTTAAGGATATGAATAAATAGAGACTTCATTTTATTTTGAATTCAGTGAAAACATATTTCAGTGTAATTGATTAACTTCCAGCTAGAGCAATAAAGAACAACAGTGAGAAGACACAGATAACAAGTATCTGAAATGAAAGGGACATCATCACTACAGATTTACTCACATTTAAGATATGATAGTGGCCTGGCCGGGCATGGCTCAGCGGTTGAGCATCAACCTAGGATCCAGGCGATCAGGGTTCAATTCCTGGTCAGGGCACATGCCTGGGTTGTGGGCTTGATCAATGACTCTCTCATCATTGATGTTTCTATCTCTCTCTGTCCCTCTCCTTTCCTCTCTCTGAAATCAATAAAGATATATTTTTTTAAAAAAAGTAAAAATGATAGTGGAATATTACAAACTTTTTTTAAATGCCTTTTTTAAAAAATATATTTTTAAATGGTACCAATCTCAGAAGTCACTGAGAATTAAATATGTACATATTAATCTTTTTTAAAAATATGTTTTTATTGATTTCAGAGAGAGGAAGGGAGAGGGAGAAATGGAAGGATCAATGATGAAAGAGTCATTGATCAGCTGCCTCCTGCACACCCCCTCCTGGGGATTGAGCCAGCAACCCCGGCATGTGCCCTGACTGGGAATAGAACCTTGATCTCCTGGATCATAGGTCAATACTTAACTGCTGAGCCATGCCAGCCTGGCACAAACTATTTTATACCCATAAATTTGACAACTTGAATGAACTGTACAAATATTTTGAAATACACAAACCATTAAATCGTACTCAAGAAGGGATAACCTGAATAATCCTGTACCTATTAATGAAATTCCATTCAGAGTTTGAAACATTCAAGAAATAAAACCACCTCTAGATCCAGAGGGTTTTCCTGGTAAGTTATACCAAAAACTTAAGGAAGAAAGAAGTCATTTCTAAACAAATAGTTCAACAATATAGAAAAATAGTGACTGCTTCCAAAATACCTACTGAGACCGTTACTCTAACACCAAAAATAGAAAAAAATAAGAACCACACTATCCTTCATGAATAAAGATGCATAACTCTTCAAAAATTTAATGAAATGAGTCCAACAATGTATATTAATGATAATGCAGTAAAGCCTTGATATAATGGACTAATTCAGGCAAGGTGGTATCCATTAAAGCTGAAAGTCCAGCGTTTACTGTAATCAATACCAAGTGGAATTTATCCAAAAAATATAAGCCTGGCTTGATTTTTGAGAACTCTTCAATGTAATTCCAAACATTGACTAACCATAAGAGGGGGGGAAACAATATTTGACAATGTTATATTGTCAGTCCATTATATAACAAAGTACATTTTCCTAATGTGTGTGTTAAAAAATTGACCAATTAGTTTTCTTGTTTTTGCTTATGTAGACAAGTTTGTGTAATTAAAATTAAGTATGTATGAAAAGTTTAATTTCACAGAAAAATTTCTATATGTATTACAGTAATTTTAAATTTACATTGAATAGGTCTAGTAAATGCATGTAGTCACCAGTCACCTCCAGTAAATAAAAGTACACAGCTGCAGAAAATTATGCCTGGTGCCATGTGACAACAAAATCGATTACCACAAGCCACATGGTGTGATCACATGCTAATTATTCACCAAACATTGTTTACGAGTGGTGACTCTTGGATTTAAATATGTAGACTATAGTTGTAGATATGTAATATTTATTTATGTTGGCAAAATTATTAGTGTTTTTCCCAACATATGGCCTATTTGCTAAAATTTGTTAAAAATAATGGTGAATTAATAACAAAAAATAACCTAGTAATTTAATTATAAGCAAATCTTCGTTAAAAGCTTTTTAAAATTAACAGGGAGTTAATTTTCACATATGACATACAGACCAGAAATTTTGTCCATTAAATCCATTGTCTGTTAAATAGAAGTCTGCAAAATCCAGGGTTTACTGTAATCAATACCAAGTGGAATTTATCCAAAAAATATAAGCCTGGCTTGATTTTTGAGAACTCTTCAATGTAATTCCAAACATTGACTAACCATAAGAGGGGGGGAACAATATTTGACAATGTTATCATATGCAGAAAAACACATTAAACAAAATTAAACACCCTCTCATACTAAAATCTCTCAATGAATAAGAATGAATGTGAACTTCCTCAAACAGATTAGGAACATAAACAGAAAAACTACAGCTAATATTCCACTTATGGTTTAAAAAAAAAAGTGAATTCTTTCTCCCTAATATTATTACCAAAGCAAAGATTTTCACTGTTACCACTCTTATTTTACATCTGATTGAAATATCTAGCCAGTATAATAACACAAGAAAAATAAAAACAAAATAGAAAAATAAAACATAACAGACAAAATATTGGAAATAAAAATATAAATTGCTCCTATTTTCAAATGGCATGATTACTTATATTGAAAATTCCAATAACCATTAAAGATAAGGTTAACAAGAATAATTCTCAAAGAGGATGAAAAAATATGATTATGTATAATTTAGAAATAAAAATTGTCAGAATTACAAGGACAATTTCATAAATTCTTTATTCATAGTGGAAGAAAGCTACATGCCTCTATTGTTAGGTAAGCAGCCTAGAAAGAGTAATGATTTAGAAATTTTGATTAATAAAATTACCAAGTATTATGTTACCTAACGGGTAAATAAAATATTATACATTACTAGAAATGTATATTTTTTTATCAAACGCATCTGGAATATTTTTCACACTTGACTATATGACAAGGCACAAAAGTAAATTTTAATAAATGTGAAAGAATTCATTTCATACAGTCCATAAACATCCAACCAAAATGCAAATCATTAAAGATTCTTAAAAAAAGCAACAATATATGTACATGTAATTACATGAGTGGATTAAAACATATTGTAATGGAAATAAGAAAATATTCAGAACTGAACACTAGTTGAAATATTCATATCAAAATTTATGGGATATATGTAAGCAGAGCTTAGAAAATTCTAACCTTAAATTATTACTTTATAAATAGAAGAAAGATTAAAAATTCTGAGCTAATAATTTAATATAAGAAGGTAGGGAGCCTGGCCGGGGTGGCTTAGCAGTTGAGTATCAACCTAGGATACAGAAGATGGTGGTTTGATTCCCCAGTGAACATGTCTGGATGTCTGGATGCAGGCTCGATCCCCAGTAGGGGATGGGCAAGAGGCAGCCGATCAATGGCTCATCACTGATGCTTCTCTCTCTCTCCCCCTTCCTCTCTCGGAAATCAATATATATATATAAAGAAGGTAGGAAAACAAAAATAGAATAAGGGTAATAAAAGTAGAAGCATGGAAATAATAATTTGAAATGATAAATTAATGAATTTGGAAACACAGACAACCTAATGGAGGGCCCAAACACACAAAATCTAGTGATTTCTTAGGATTAATAAACAGATTTTCTTGGTAATATTAAGCAAGAAAATCAAGAGAATAAATCCTATTTAAACTAGACATATCAAAATCCTGTTTTAATCTAATTTTTCTTGAAATGCCACTAATATTGCAATATCAGAATAAACACACCCAAAAAGAAACAAATAAAATGAACAACCAAAGAGACAGCAGACAAGACAGGGCAAAATAACTCTGAACATGAATAACAGATAAACAAGTAGTAATTAAAACAGCAGAGGCAAAGAAAGATGGTACTTTAGCTAAGGAGGTAACCAACCTGATCTGGCTAATTTACATTCTAGAATTCTAGGGAAGCTCTAGAACTGAGGACAACACATTTGTCTTTTTGCAAGAAGAGGCTGAAAACAGATTGCCCCTCTTCCCCCAGAGCCAGGCACACCTGCTTTCACTGTGACAAATCTAGACCCCTGGAAAGGGTGTGTTTGATCTCTGGACTAGAATAAAGCAGGCAAAGTTGACAAGGGATGATTTCAAGGTCTGAATATTTTAACATACACACACACACACACACACACACACACACATATGTTATACAAATACACACAGCATTTTCTAGATGGGAAATTTAATAATCAGATAACATTATTCTTTGATGTAATTTTTCTTAAAATACAGGTGTATCTATTTTATAAAAATATTTAAGGGAGCCTTTAGCTTAAAAATACCTTCATAAGCATATGACAAAATTTTTAAAATCTGCAGAGATGAGCCAAATTTAAAAGAGCAGTGGTTGACGGACTTTTTCTGTAAAAGAATAAAAAATAAACATGTTCTGCTTTTCCAGCCATGTCTCAACTATTCTACTCTGAAATGATATCACTAAAGCAGTCATTCACAGTACATAAAATGGATATGGCTGTGTTTCAATAAAACTTTATTTATAAAAACAGAAGGCTGGATTTGACTTCAGAGTCATATGGTTAAAGAAGAATTCTACTTGGACATTTGGACACAAGGGGAGGAGGTTGAAGTTCCTATTATTGCTTCCTAGAAGTCAAGAAAAAGGAAAAATACATAATATTCTAGAAAATCTATTAATTAGAAAAATCAAAGTATTTTGAAGGTCAGTGGTTAATTCATTAAATTCTTCATGGACCATTTCATGTTGATCCTTAAAATACAGATGTTGTATATAATTACTGTTTTCAAAAGTAGATTATAAGATATATAAAATATTGACATGATTCTTTTATAACTTTTCTGATAAAAATGAAGTGCACTTAAATTTTAGAAAATCTAAAGGAAGTAATTTTTTATGCCCCTTAGAATATCCTGAACATCAAATTTTTTTTTCAAATCCTTTTGTAAATAGCTGAATAGCCGTGTTCTGATTGAAGTTTAATAATTGCTTGCACAATATGGTAAGATACGAGAAGATCATACTTGTAGCCTTGTTTCAGTATCTACCCAGCTTTATGAAAATAGTCATGTTACTTAACACTTGTTCTTTTTTATAACAATTCTTAAGAAATATTGGGAAAGCACTTTTTAAAATGGTTTAAATTTTACAAGTGACAGCTGTATTGATTTACTAAATAGAACAGAAAGAAGCACTTGTATCTTTTGAAAAGACCGTGAGGAACTGATCGTCAGTTAGTTGGAAAAATGTAAAGAGACTATTTATCAAGGTAATGTTGAAATTTATATTGAAGTTAGAACTGTCTAATCCTGGGTCTTTGTGCATCTGATTTTCCAAAGTATTCCAATATAAATGGAAAGGCAATCAATAAGTAGAAATATTTGGAAACATTTGAGTCCTTGCTATTTTTCCCATGTTTTATCTGAATATGCAAAAGGCATGTTCTTAGGGAGTGAGCTGAAAAGAATGCAAACGGGAGCGCTGGCTCTTCTAGAAGACTTCTGCTTTATCAGCACTTTGTTTTCTTTGTAACATTTTATTTCATCCATAAATGGATCTGAAGTTAAGAGATAACAGGAAATAACTCCTAGGCATGGAAACTTAATAAGGCAAAATATTATAAAAATCTTCTTGTCATTCTAAGATTCTTTTCATGAAACTTTATGGTAACTGGTAATGGAGTAAAATTAACCTGATGTCAAGTCAGTGGAGTGATGTTCATCAGTACAGTTTCATGTGGGTGTTAAGTCACGGCCTGACTGGATGAATCCAGCTTTCAGAACTGAGTTCTGTGCCCTCCACCTATCGCTAAAAGAAAAATTTTTTTAAAGCTGGTTTTATATACCTTGAGTTTCCATGAAAAAAATTGGCTCATTAAAATGTTCACAACTTGTACCATTTTTCTTTGTTCTGACTTATCTTTATTACATTTTTTTCTTTAAAGCACTCAAATATCAAGAGATCCTTCTTACCTGGAAGGATATATATAAGGGTGGGCAAAAGTAGGTTTGCAGTTGTGAGGACACGAAGCACAGTTTATTTTTGTATTATTATTTATTTTTTACTTATTGTATTATTCATAATTATTATTAACCTACTTTTGCCTACCCCTGTATACATAAACAGACAGACAATATTAGAAATTGTAAAAATGTCTATTCTTTTTAACCTGGCACTTCCACAATAAAATATATTTATTTTAAAGAAATATATAAAATAAACACTTTATCAAAATGTTCATAATACTGATAGGAATAAAAATTAAAATTTCTAAGACTATTCAGTTTAGTAAATTATGGTTCATATAAATTATATAATAAACAGACACTAAATACAGTTTTGTAAAATTTCCCAAGAAAATTCTCATGGCACATTAAGCACAATCATGTTGAGAAATAGTATATGAAGTATAAATAGTTGCAACACTAATAATCTATTGGTAATATCGATGTTTTGTTTTATAAGGAAACTCTGGGGTATCTCATGGTACTTTCTTGCCTGGGGATAGGTTAGTTGCATTAACCATGAACCAATAAGAGCAAGGGTTGAAGGTCAAGACAACCTCACCTTGGAAAGTTACCTAGACAAGCAGAAATGCTAATGATGGGGAAGAAGCCTAAAAAGAGTAGGAAAAGAGAAAGACGATCAATATAATCAATAGCCTCAGTCAGTTGCAGAAGTATTGATTGACGCTTGTTACAAACTGGCTTTCAGTTTGGCTTTAATATTAAGGCTGACTTCACGCTTAAAGGCTCAGTGACAAAACGGACCGAAGTGAACACAAGTGGATCTGAGTAGAAAGGAGTGGTCTGCAGCAAACGTCTTTTGCGCCCCATATCACATCCCCTCAACTCACTTCTGGTATCAGTAGCAGATATTGGACAGTTTTATTCAAGCTCAGCCCACCTGCTTCCTCCCTCACTGACCATCTTTTTTTACTTTCTGACCTGGGACTTCCACCAAGTCATTAAGTGCCTGCTAGATCCACTTACAAATGCAGCCTAAACTGTTGCACGCTTAATGCTCCCGGACTCAAGCCTCAGTCCATCGCACAGGGATCTGGCAGATAGACACTCCACCCGGCCCTCCCACAGACAGATTTATAGAAGACATTCTGTTACACCTCTCCAAGGGCCTAGAGCAGGATTTGGTCCCCATTTCCAACATCGGTAGTTTTGAAACAAACCTGCTTTTTGGCTTTTCTTTCTTCCTTGCTTCTCTCACCTCACTCTTGAATAATTTTCCAAACAGACTACCTAAACCCATTTTCTTATCTCAGGCTCTGCTTTTGGGGGAACACAAGCTAAGCCACTGTCACTTTAATTTTATGTGATTTCTGTGATCATAATTCTAGTACCAGATAAGAATGGTATAACAAAGTTTATAGTCCTATTAACTATATATAGAAATGAAAATGCTGAAATACCAAATGAAATACTAATTAACAAAGAACAGTAAAATTACATGATAATAATTAAGTTATCCTGGGGTTATCCCAGGAATAGATAAAAAACATGAAGACAGAAAGACAGTGCCATTTTCTTCAATGACATACTCACCCTCCCCCACAGAAAATCCAGTAGATTTAACACAAAATGATATTTTAAACTAGTGAATCTATTCAGTGCTAAACCTCAAACCCAAGGCTGACTTGGAATCGACACTGTGTCACGTGAGGCTCCAGATTGATGCTTGTCCTGATTTCTTTATTTCATTGCCATTGTGCATAGGGTTTCAATGACTGATCAATCTAGAGATCTATAACTCTCATAAGGATTTTCTGTGTCAATAAATGACAACATTGTAAGCTCCACAATGGCAAGTCATGTAGCTAACATGTCTACTGCTAGCTCCCGACATGGTTAGCACTGTGCCAAAAATAAGGTGCTGAAGACTACTGAGAGGGATTATAAGTGTCTTGTCAAAATAATACACTCCCACTCCCATCACCACCACCCCACCACCACCACCCACTGCTGCTGCACATGTACTAGCACAGACTGGAGAAGGGCTAGATACAATATTCCCAAATACTAACACTGCAATGATTTTTTAAATGTTGTACATTATAGCTCTCAATTTTTCATAAAGATTTAGTGAACTCAAACTCTGATATGCAAATATGGAAAAAGTGGTCTCTGAGTTCTCTGGGCTTCACAAAACTTCTTGCGCTGGCTGTGATAAACATGACAACTGAAGTATTTATTTTGTTGAATTCATGTTATGTGTGAGCGAGTTGGTTCAGCCTTTGCAAAATACTTCATTTAGAAAGGGTGATGATATGTGGTTATCAAAGTTCACAGAGTATATAATTTGCTAGCTTGACATTTTATCTCTATTGTTGGCAGTGGTTTTTTTATAACGTATATTTAAGCAGATATTGAGCTAGTTGATTAAAAACAGAGTAAATCTAGATTAATAGGGTATCCAGAAAAGAAAGCTGAAGTTTAAATCTCTGCAACTGGACCTTCATTTATCATTGGGGTGGGCATGAACTATAGGATACAGGTTTCCTGCTTTTCTCCTGGGTAGCCTTTAGAGACTTGACTTTTCTTCTTTCAGTATCTGATTGGGCTAATTATGGGAAAGTATTTTTTAAATTGGGAAAACTATTCTTATTGCCATTTTTTTCCATCTGAAAGTCAAGAAATGTTATTTTCTTTACCTTACCTCCCTGCATTGAAAGGCAGAAATCCATTTGATAAGCAGTAACCAAGCCGCTAAGGTGGTTAGAGATTGGTTCTAATGAGGCCAGGGTCACAGAGCAAAGCAGCATACATGCCAATTAGCTTTATGCAGAGAAATATATTATCCCATGACTGCCCACTGGGTTTCTACCTGGGCCAAAATTCATGAGATGGAATTAATTAGAGAACTCAATGACTCAGCAGAAACCTTCCTCCACTAGGTGAGGGCAAGAGGAATTTCAGGTCCATGTCTTCTCTCATATTGGCCAATTTTATCTTTTATTTTAAGTAAAGAAAATATTTGAAGAGGTCAGATGGTTTACTTGTGAATTGGATAGGTGTAAATTGGGAAATGCAAGACCTACATTACTTTGCAAAATTACGGAGCAATTATTCTTTTCTCCACTTTCATTAATGTGTATGCTTACATAATGCATGCATATGGTACAATGCTCAAAAATTTCCAAAGGGTAAAATGATTTTACCTTTTCTTTCCTGTCACCCAGATACTCACTTCACTCCGTAAATTTAAAAAACTGTAACATATTTGTTCTTCTGGAGAAATTAATTGCATGTAAAAATATCTTACTATTAGTTGTCTTATTTTCTCCATCATTCACAACGAATGACTTAAAAACAATATTCAAGGAGTTAAAACATTAGCATTTTAGATGGCTAAAGAAATGTCATAATATTTTGGAATGTATCATATTTTGGAAGATCCAGGTCTGGGGTGGAATCTTAGATTCTGCATTTGGCTCCCAGGTGATGCTGCTGTTGCTGCTGCTGCTGGACCACACCTTCAGCAGTAAAGCTCCAAGGCACTATACCATAATGTATCCAAGAGTTTTATGACAGGTGGGTGAGTGAATGGGTATGTATTCCATAAAAGTTATTTGCCATAAATTCAATTAAAATATAAATATTTCAAGAAAACTTTAACCATGTGGGTTCTGCTTGAATTTGACTATCATCAATAACCAGACTCTTCAATGATGTTATTAAAGTTTGGGAAATATCCCTACCGCATATTATTAGCATTGATGTCAATGTCATAAGGTGTGCATGTGCACGCACACACTATCCTCTCAATGTCAGAAACAACCTATTAAACTTCTGTGACTTTTGCATAGGAGTTTTTGGTATTTCTAAGTATTTCCCAAACTTGACATGCTTGCTTGCTATCAATAAAATAAATGCAATTTTAAAACAGAGCAGGAAATAACATCTTTTTTGCTTTTATCCCCACCTGCTTTCTTCCCTGGGTGCATTATTTATATTTTTGTTCATCTGTATACATAACAGAGAATCAGTTATTAGCATAATTTATATTGCTAACATCACAGCAAATTACTTTTCTTAAATATTTGCATTATAAAGTTTTTGTTCCCATCCAACATTTTCCTGATATATTTAGGTACATACCTTTCATGACAGTTACAAATTTTATCAGTGTGTGAAAGAAAACTGTTCCTGAGCTAAGAAAACACAAAAATCTGTCAACTTGCATAACAAGGGAAACATTGTCTGAAAATTATCTAACAATTCAAATTGGCCAAATAAAATTTTGATTATCTTTGTCTTCTCTCTCAGACTGAAAACAAACAGGAATAAAATCCTCAATGGCATTATTTTTAATTTTTATAAACTCAAAAACAAATAGGTTATTAGGAAATTAGCTAGCATTTTTATAACAGTAAAGAAATTTAAACAGCATGCTAATCTCAAATCAAAACAATGTGTGTCGTTTCTGATTTTATAAAGGACATTTGCTTTACTTCCTTAAAATACTTTATTCTTCTATTTAAATATCAAATATAAAATTTTAAACATATTCTTAATTTGTTTTACCCAACAGCTTTGTATGCTATTATTGCGACTCATACCCTGCTGATCATTGAGATAAATATTTTTTTCTGGAGAATATATATAGTATGTCCAAATATCCAAGTTAAGATTGATAGTAAATATTAAAACAGTAAATTCACATTATGTTAAAGGTTAGATTTATTTATATTTTTCTCCATTGAGATATCACAAAATATTTTTACAATATCTAAAAGGTCTTATGTTTTTCAACTAACTTATATTTGTTAACTATTGAAATAGGCTGAAGAAGGATTCTGGGTTTAAAATGTTTAAAATCCAAAATAAAAGAATATATAAATAATATCCAGAAAATACAAAGAGATGAAGCAATTCCTTTTATTATAAAGAATTTTTGAAATAATAGCCTAACATCAACTTTTTAAGAAAAAATCAAAAACAAATATGAAGAATACTGTAATACCTGCTAAAAAACCAAACTATAGTGCAGACAGCAGAGGGGAGAGTGGGGAGCCTACTTCATGAATATTTCTATGAGATGAAATGAGCCCAATACCTCTGAATTATTTGCATAATGCTCAAGCATAAATTCTTTGTTAATAATTCTGGATAGCAGACCAATACTAATAAGTATATATCAAATGGTCCTTTTTCGTAGGCACTGTTCTATAAATGTCCAACTGTTAAAAATAGAAAAATCATGCAGGTTAGAATCAGCCAGATATGGCTTTTCTCTGTAATTTTATCTAACTTAATCTTTGTATTATTTTATTGCTAAAATAAAGAGAATGATACCAATCTCAAAAGGTCACTGAGAATTAAATTAGTACTATTAATCTTTTTTTTTTTCAAATATGTTTTTATATATTTCAGAGACAGGAGGGGAGAGGGAGAAAGAGATAGAAGCATCAATGCTGAGAGAGAGTCATTGATCTGCTGCCTCCTGCACGCCCCCTACTGGGGATCAAACCCACAACCCACGCATGTGCCCTGACCAGGAATTGAACTGTGACCTCCTGTTTCATAGGGCGATGCTCAACCAGTTTAATTGTTTAGAATACCATTTTTTTCCCAGAGAGGTTACTTTAAAATTATGATGAATATGTACTCATATCAAATTCTGTAATTATGTGCTTTTCCTGTGATTATATCTTATTGTCTGCTTTACCACTAGACTGCAAGCTAGTTGTTCTCAAACTTGGCTGCGCATGAAATTACCAGGCATCTTTCAAAAAATTGCTAATACCAAGAGCCCACTCACAGAGATTCAGATTTAATTATGCGGTTTAGTCTGGGCCTCAGAAACATTAAAGAGCTTCCCAGATGATTCTGATGTGTGGTAAGTAAAGCTGAGAATGTGGTGTACAGTATTTAAGACAAGGACGCCTATGAGCGCAAGGACTATATTTCTTTGGAAACCACATCCCTATGCAAATCACATATCAGAGACCCCTCAGTAGAAAGCCTAAGGCCCCCCACTCCCCACAATGAAAACAAGGGCTCTGACATTGAGTAGCTCAAGAATGACATGTAGAATGGACATGTTTTCCAATTATGACTAAAAGGCTCAAAGGTATATGTTGTAAAGTAAGGGCAGGAAGATTGTTTTGGCAAAAACCAGAAGAGATATGCAGAGGCAAGCGAGCTGTTATTTAGGTGATCTGTGGGGGTTCAAGATACAGGTATAGGCTGATTAAATATTCAACCACTCTCTAGTTGTGTGACCTTCGGTAAACTTTTTACCTTGTTTGCATCTTAGTTCCCTCATGTGAAAAATGGCATTAACAATACCTACCTCATAGAGTTATGAAAATTTAATAAATGAATACATATGAGTATATACTATCTGTTAAGTAATTATCTGGTGTTATGTAGTATAATTATCAGCAGCTGAGTATATTATTCTGAAAACACAACTACATATAAAGCCAAAAGAAGTGACATATTATGGAGGAAGTCACCCATCTGCCCCGATCACTGCAAAAATGAGCAATGTGTATTAATAAGGTGAAAGTAAGGCTCCAAACACTGACCCAGTCTGATGAGGTCATGGTTGTAGTGCGACACTGTTGGAATAAAGCCCAGCCATACAATTAGGAAAGCACTGGGAATTCCTCTCCTCCAGAGAAAATCCTAGATTTGCCCTTCTTCTTTGCTTTCTGTGTTCTTATGACACAGAAATCTTCCTCCAAGAAAATTATTTGGGTTAATACATCCTATAACAACTTTTGACATCCTAAAAAAGAAAATAATAGTATATTGATGTAACAACAACAAAAGATATGAATTAACAGAGATTTGAAAAGTATGCAAGTTTTAAAAAAGAATTTAAGCAGGAAAAATAAAAGAGGCTCCAAAATTCTATTGGGCAATATTGACAGTTTGTAAATACCAAAGTGCTAAAAGCCAGCTTTTGTAAGATCATTCTGGTTATTAATATTCCTCTCCTTTCAAATGTACACTGCCAAGGACTGCCAATTTATAAAATAAAATAGATGTAAAAAATTAATTCAACAATGATGGCCTTCATTTTCCTTTCAGAAAGAACTAGTTAGAAAATCTATACAGAAGCTTGAAATTTATCAAACATATGCTCTAGTTCTTTTGATGACTTTTGATCAAACTCATTCTCCTGGTCCTAAGGAGAACATATCAAGGCCAGAAGTACTGATGGTGATTTTATTTTTTTCTGAACATGCTTGAGAGTGTGAACCTCATATGGTCCATCATTACTGCCAACATTATTTACTAGCAAGGGGAATTGGCACATTCAAAAGGTTGTCTTTTCCATTCCCATGATCTCTAACACCATTTCTGCTGCAATGAATGCTCACTTTTCCGTAGAACTGAATAGCGTAAATCACAAGGATGAGTCTGGTCTTCAGAGTGCATTAGTTATAATTTGGAAGTATAATTAGGAAGTCTGCAGTGGAAGGTCATGTTTCAGAAACAGTGATGCTAAGTCTCTTTTGCTGGAAAGGTCTTTGAACCAGACTTTCTTCCTCCATACCTAACTGACCAGTGATTCTTCATTATGAACACATGAACATTGCCAGGGAACACAAGAAAGGTTTCAAAGCTGTTGGCATCATGGATTTCATGCATTTCCTTTTTAGTGTAACACATAAAGGTGATGAATATCAGCTCTTTAATTTTTAGAGTTTTAACAAAACTAGAAAAAGCAGGATAAAAGCCTTGGTGTCAGAAGTTTAGTTGGCTATTATTATAAAGTGCCTAATCTGTCCTGGAATTAAATTTAATTGCAAGCCAATCTTTAGACAAGTCAGTAGAGCTTTTAATGGACAAGTAACATCAACAGAGACTTGATGTATGAGTTCACATTTATGTCTCTTTTTTTCTATCTTCTGTAATTCTTCACCTCAAAACTGTATTTTAAATATAATATAGGCTTTACTTTTTGATATCTGTTATTTTAGAGGTGAGATTTTGTTTTCTCAAAAAAAAAAAAAGTCTGATCAAAAGATTGCCGAAGACTGACTTTACACCCTATCTTCATATTTTGAATAGAGAAAATGTTTTCTCTTCAAACATTCAAAACCTATGGATTGGCTTAATTTAGGGTATTTTACACTTTTTCCCAGAACTGTTGCAAGACTCTCTTGACTGCAACTCTTCAGTCAATACAGTCAGAGAACATTTATATGCCCCACTCTAGCTTAACTGTAGCAACACTTGCTCTGTGGGGGTTCATCTGTGCATCTTGCCTTGTAAATAGGTGGCAGCTGATCAGTTTGATCTAAAATGGGAGCTCCTGTTTATGCTAGCTTAGTAACTAGCATAGGAACTTCAATTGGCTATCTAGACACTGATTGTCTCAGCAGGAGAATCTGTCAGCACCACCATTGTCTGATAACTATACAAGCATTACAATAGTGGTATTGCAACTTTGAAAGGCAAGTTAAAGGACCTTAGACTGCACTTTAGCTGCTTGTGCTGGCACACTGCATGATATAAAACTATTTAAAATAATACTTAACTTCTAAGTATATAATAAGTTAAATGATAATGTTTGTACTTCCTGTAGTAAAATGATAACACTAGTTTTAGAAATATTTATTAACATGATAGACAGTGAAAGAATGGAATGAGCAAATGCAAACAATAAAACAGCCATTATCTTTCCAACAGACATACCCTGGTGGCTTTTTAAACATGCCATTTAATACCATCCCATGACTTACTTTAACTGTATCTCAGTAAAATAAAATCAACTCCAGTTTTAAAAGTGCTGCATTTTGTGATTATTTATTCAGGATCCAGAATCCCCTAATAACTACCTGAAGGAAATCACCATTTAGGTTTAATCTGAGTTAGGGGACACGATGTGCAGTTTTGGAAATGAGAATGACCCAAGGGCTTTCTTCTGTACTTGAAGGCTTGCAACAATAATAATACTTTAGCAGTTGCATTTTTAGATTGGAGACTGAGATAGTATTGCATAATGCTTTTCATTGCGTGACTGACTGGAATAAGTCAAAGGACAAAAGCCTATTAGAAGGATATAATGGTTTAGATTTCAAATGACACAGTGCCTGACACAATGAGTGGGAAGAAGAAATAAGGATCTGATTTTTCTCTTAGGCAGTCAAAGTTGCCTAAAAGAAGTACTATTTTCAAGTTCATTGGGGTAGTCTACATCACTGGGCAACTTCATTTTTAAAAGCCAAATTTGGGGCAAAGACTTCAGAGGGGGAAAAAAATAGTACATTTATTGCCTGGAGTCTGCTTGAGATCTAAATTATAGATTTTGAATATAAAACTCTCTTGCCTTCAAATAAGAAACTGATCATTTTTGAAGCTTTAAACTTTGAAATGAAAATAGAAAACTGTTCTGTTGGCTTGAATTAGAAACCTGAATGAGAATGGGGGGAAAACTTATCAATAATAATACAAGCTATATATGTCAGAACAGTGATACTCTTAAAAAACTTCTTGTATCAGTCATCATTTGGCATTACTTTTTTCTATTTTCAGAATTTTACAAGCTTTCTTTTCCTCCAAATTTTCATATCCTATATACAGTGCTATGTGATAGAAACAATATGAGGTTTATTTTGACTTTCATTTCTTAATTTGATCTATGATAACCACAGGGGAAAATGGTAACAATATGACTTACAAACTTTTAGGAAAATCATATCAGATTCTACTTTAGACAAAATGACCCAGTTGACACTTGATATTATGTGTGACAAGTAAAAACCCCAATATTAACTGCCAAAACTAGCACTCATAGTTTGCCATGTTTCCTTTCCCCCTTTTGTTTTAAAGTGAAACTTAAAACTGAGAATTTCCTTAATCCTTCATATACAGCTAGGCTTTGGGGCAGAAGTTGTGTTTTTAGCAAGTATACATTTCCCTGAGGCTGGATGGCTTGTTTGAAAGATGTCTTGTTTGAGTGATGAGTACATTACTATCTGCATGTGGGTGTTTATGTCATACAGCTCAGGAGGAAAGCTATTCTGTGACAGAACATCTGTACCTATTATACTCTGATGTTGGGGAATAGATCTTCCTCAATCAGACCCTGATAATCCTGCAAACCTTGTCTCTCAGAAAAAATAAATAAGAGTATGGCAGTGAACAAAAGCAGTTGATTATGTCAACTCTGTCTCTGCTCAGTGCTGGACTAGACAACCCCCCTTCTTCCCTGAAACTAGGCAAAAGGATGGACTGAACTATTATGACAAATCAGGATTTCCTAACTTTTAAATATTACTTATGACTTCAGTCTCTAAGGATCATTCTGTAAATGTCAAGAGAGGCCATCTCTTTGAAAACAAATATATGTAGTTTTTCAATTAATATTCATCAATTACTAAAAAAAAAAAAAAAGCACTTAATGAATAAAATGTTTAAACCTTAGCTTCTCCACTTAATTGCTATGTGAACTTGAGCTATTTACTCAATCTCTCTGTGCCTCAGTTTCTTTATCTTTATAATTAAAAATTATCATAGAGACCATACCCACTGGCTGTAACGCACTTGACACATTTTGAGTCTGGGGATTGTTGCACCTGGAATCAGCACTCAGAAAGATGCCTGTAGTGATCTAACTTAGATTCAAATCTATGATGTTAAACAGCCCTTCAAGGCATTTCATCATCCCGGGGACAGAGTAGAACTTAAGTGTCATCTAGGATATAAGCGTGTGGAACCTTTTCTCTCCACCATTGATGTTTGTTAGTCTGATAACACATGAACACCCCTCCAGTAGGCTTTTATAAGAAAACCATGTCCAGAGCTAGGAGATACCCTAAATGGCCAAGTAGACTACATAAACGGAACTAATCAGTTTGGTTCACAGGCTCACTATGGTTGTAATGAGGGTTATTACTTACTTTGAATGAAAATTCTGTATTGTCAAGTTTCTGGAAATAACGTGAACTGGAGTGATAGTTCTCCACAATGTAAAAAGATTTTATGTCAGCCACCTGGAAAAATATCAAATGGAAAGTATACCAATAGCCACAAGGATACATTTGAATATAATGAAGTAGTAACTTACAGCTGTGATCCTTCAAATGGACCAGATGTATATTCACTTGGAGAGAGCAGGTTTGCTTGTTCTGGGTATAAGAAATGAAGTAGTGACCCTCCTCAGTGTAAAGATGTTGCAATGTTTACAAATCGAAGACAAGACCCCTGCCAGCAAAACTGTTATGACTCACTTTTTTATGATACTCTCTTTATTACTGTGGTCGGGAATGAACCTACAATATCTACAACTGGTCAAATGTCAATATCCAGTACTCAAGAATGGAAGACTGGTGCCAGGACACGAGGAAAAATTTTACTACAGATCGGAGGTTACATTTGAATGCCTGGAGGGATTTTACCCTGAAGGTAGCAGGACAATTGCGGAGCTTACAGTACTTGGGAGGCTAAAATGCCAAAATGTATTAAAGGTGCCTGCGGTAATCCACCAACGTTCAAATCTATGAAACTCAAGGGTAATCCTGCACCCTGTATAGTCCTGGGGACAAAGTAGAATCTGAGTGTCTCCTGGGATACATGGATCTTGTTCCTCTTCTACCCACCTCTGCTGTTTGGCATCTTAATAACACATGGACATCTCTCCAGGGGGCTTGTACAAGAAAATCATGTCCACAGCTAGGAGAACCTCAAAATAGCCAAATATTCTACATACACGGAACTTTTCAATTTGGTTCACAGGCTTACTGTTTGTAATGAGGGTTATAACTTAATTGGAACAAAAATTCTATATTGTTATCTTTCTGGAAATAATGTGGAATGGAGTGATAGTCCCTCACAGTGTGAAAGTAAGTATATTATTTCTTTAGAATTTAGAGAAGCAGTTCTCAATTTTTCTGCCTGGTGACCCCTTTACGCTGTTACATTAACAAAGACCCCATGGAGATAGATCTTCTGCAGGTGTGTTAGGTCTGTTGATATTCATTATATTGGAGTTAAAACAAAGACGACTTTAAAATAATTATCTATTAATTCATTTTTAATGAATTAATAAATAATTAATTCATGTTAACAAGTGCAACATATTTTTCCATAACATCAAAAATTTTCAAAACAAATAAAATAGTGGCATTGTTTTACATTTTTTCAAATCTTTTTTATATGTGTCTTAAAAGTAGGCCTATAGATTCATTCTGTTGCATTATTAAAAAACTGAAAACCACTGAAAAATTTCACTGTACACTCTTAAGGATAAAAGTGGGGGGAAAACCAATAATATCTTGGTATTACTAAATATATTACTAAATATTACTGTAAACCATCGATTTAGGAATGGATATATTTATAAATTATAAAGTATTTCTCAACTAAAAAAAATTATAATAAAAATTTTATATTTGTTTAAAGTTAGTCATGGTCACTGAAAGCTTAGTATTGGTCTACATGTTTGTTTACTTTATGATGAAAAACAGACCAAGGATCTTAGAATCAACACAGCTTCATATACACACTGATCTGGCAAATAGGCTCCTATAATATTTTTTATAGTACACTGAAAAGTTAACATGTTGTAGGAATATATCTTTGCTACTACTTCAAATCCCCACTACTTCTAGGATTTCTTTTAAAAAAATATTTGTTAAGTGTTGTGTATTCTTTGAGAATCTGTAGGTACAATCAGGAACATACATAGTAGATAGCAAGGCTCTAACAAAGATTAATTAAATAAATTGATGAAGGTTTCTATGTTTTTTTCTAATTGAAACAAATGTTTTTTTCTTGGTCCTCCCCATCTTCCTTTTCTCAGCATCTGATAATGGTGACTACTTCCCTTGCTTTAGGTCTCACCTCTTGACTTCCATTAGGCTTTCCCTTTGCTCTCATTGTATTTCTATTTCTTCCTGTTTCTTTGGTTCTTCTTTTCTTTCATAATAGAAATGGCCTCACAAAGCCCTTTCCTTAAATCTATAATGGCCTCTTCTCTCATTTAACTTCACTGTGGAATCTTTCACCTCCGTGGCTTCGACTAACACTTCTATACTTATACTTTAAAAATCTTTGTCTCTCATTATAAACTCAGCTGTTCCCAGTAATGCTTCAAACTTACAACAGAACATATATATTTAGATCTAGAGCTGTCCTTTCAAGCTCAAAATGCCTGGGCTCTTTGTCTTCAAAACTGGATCCCAGTGGGAGGTCATCAGTTTAGTTATGGTGCTAACCATCTTCTGACCAATGGGGTTGAAAACCACAAAGACACTGATGGTTAAAGACAGGCTGTCACCAATTACAATTGTTTCTTCTTTGAAACCTCACCAAGACTTGCACTATCGCCTCTGGTTCCAAAGTCACCACCTGAGTAGAGACCTTTCAACTTGCTTTACGAAAAATGACTTTGGCATTTCCATAATATTCTATAGCCTACATAATTAATCTTTAAGAAATACCACTTTCATTATGTTGCTCTCCAGCTGCTCTCTATGGTGTACAGTACCTCATACAATCTTTAAAGCGCCCAATAAATCATCCCATCATTTGTTCAAATACACTTTTCCACAACATACATCCTTCATCTAATCTTGTTTCTGAAACTCCTACTTCCATCCCCAGACTCAAACCCACACAGAGAGGTTTTCCTTCCTCCACTGTGTTAGTTCATGTAAGGGTCATCTTTTAAAGCCCAGACCACTCTTTCTTCCTTATAGAGCCTCTAAAGTAAAGTTATTTCACCTTCTTACTATTCTCCTTTATCTGTTGTTATTTGTTTATTTATTTTTTGTTTGTGTTTGTTTTTTGTGGGGGTTTTGCACTGCATTTAGAGTGATTATTGCATGGTTGGGCACTTTTGGCTTTTATAGTAATAATTAGCCTAATTTTTCTTAATTTCTTAAGAAAAACTCAGGCCTTGGGCTCTCTTTGTATTTTCACAGTATTAGCAGAGTTTTAGGCACTCCAGAAGAGCTCACTGCTGCTTGTTTGTTGATTTGGTTGATATATGTAAGTTATTATAACTGAACTCCTTAAGTTCCTTTTTCCTCACTGATCTGTAGTACCACCTGAATCATATACAATTTCCTTATTTTCATGAGTCTGATTCTAGGTTTTCTATAAAGTTATATTGTTCAGTACCAAGCATTCATAATTATTATAACTTGGTAATAAGTGTCAAATAGTTTCAATTGTGTATGTAATTAGAGATATTTTGGAACAGTAGTATTTAGTTTAGTTTAGTTTAGTTGAAACTCATGGGCAGTGGCAAAACATTTTTTTTTATTTGAATTTCTACTAAGTCTTCTTTAGGAGTTCTTTAGTTATTCTCACTGCTTTACACTTATGTATGCATTTAAGTACTTTCACTGAATACAGAGAATATATAGAAAATAAGAATGTAACTCATTACATTTTCATACAAGGAACCTACCTTTGGTAATCAAAATTCTAAAATGGCTTCAAGCTCAGCTGGCATGGCTCAGCAGTTGAGTATCGACCTATGATCCAGGAGATTGTGGTTCAATTCCCGGTCAAGGCACATGCCCAGGTTGCAGGCTCAAACCCCAGTGAGGGCAGTGCAGGATGCAGCCAATCAATGACTCTCTCTCATCATTGATGTTTCTGTCTCTCTCTCCCTCTCCCTTCCTTTCTCTGAAATCAATAAAGACATATTTAAAAATAAAACAAAATAAAATGGCTTCAAGATTCCTACCCTTGCTGTGCATGCCCTATATATTCTTCAGGACTGTGAATATGATAAGTTTTATTCCTGTGGTTGGGAGATATAGTACAACTGACTTTAAGAAAGTAGTGTCTTGGTTGGGCCTGACCTAATCATGTGAACCCATAAAAGGGACTGGGTTGTTTTTGAAACAGATTCTAAACATGTGAGGGATTTAGGCTAAACATAAGAAGGATGCAAGGGAGATCTTTATTGCTGTCTTTAAAAATGGAAGTGGCCACATGGCAAGGAATGCAACTTTAGTCCTACATACTTGAGGGATAAAATTCCTTCACAACCATGTGAGCTTGGAAGAGGAACCTTTGTTCTAGATAAGAATGTAGTCCACACCTTGATTTTGGTTTTGGGAAACCCTAGGGAGAGAACCACACACATGTATCATACCTGGACTTCTGACCTACAGAATTATGAGCCAATAACAGATGTTTTAAACTGGTAAGTCTGTGACAATGGAAAACTAATACATCAGTCATTGTGATGATTGATACCCCTCCCAACATACATTTGCAGCAACCCAAAAGTCCCCATAATTATCTTAATCCATTAAAATCTGATAACTTTTTAAGTTCAGCCATAGCTATGCCTTCTACCTTTCTTAGGTGTCCCAGTTCCATGTAGCTTGCTTTACCCTCCAGGAGGGCATTTATCATTTCTAGACATACAGGAATGCCAATAATGATGGAAGCAAACCATGTCCTCTCATACAGTCAGCTTCCTATCAGTATCTTCTGACAATGAGAAATGCATCTGGAGGATACCACTTCCTAAAAGACCGTCATGATAAGAGTTGATACAGGTGCCTCAGTGAATGATTAAGTTTCAGGATACCATCAGGGTACAATCTTGAGCCCCATGAGTAATTTTATACTTTCAACTTACTTTGCCCAGAATGGAAAATGCTATGGCAGTAAGAATTCTTTACACAGAGACGAACTCTACTCAGCTTCTGCAGTTCACCATTTAAATAGTCTGTTTCCAGTCTTTGTGACACATATATCGTCAGAACGATCAAAATCCAACCCTCTTTTTCTGTACTGTTTATACAAACTACCTCTCAAATATGTTATGTCAAAGAAAAATATTGTTCTTAAGTGCAGTATAATATATACAAATGAATCTTTACTTTTCTCTTGTTGATAATGTTAATACAATGCCCTCACATGGAACATGGGTTTCATCCCTTTTCTCTTATTTCTAAATTCTTTTTTTGTTTGGTTGGTTGTTGGTGTTTTTTTGTTTTGTTTTGTTTTGTTTTTTACTTTTTAAAAAATGTAAAACTGTTGAAAGTATTAGAGATGTCCTCATTTTTCCCCCCATTGATCCCCTCCACCCCTCATCCACTCCACCCCCAGGACCTCCCCATACCAATGTCTGTGTCCGAGGGTTATTCTTATAAACATATAAGTTCTTTGATTAATCTCTCCCCACCCACATCCCCCTCCCCACCTTCCCTCTGAGATCCCTCAGTCTGTTCCAGGCTTCTATGTCTCTGGATCTATTTTGTTCATCAGTTTATACTGAAGCTCTGGGTTAAATGGCAAAACATGTAAAAGACATTGGATTTCACACAATTTAGATGCTATTTTAACTTTCCTGAACTGTCAAGTGAGCAAATGTTCAGGTACTAAATAAGTTTCAAGGATAATTAAAAGAGAAAAGAAAGCCAATAAACCTGTCAAGGTATTTTCCATAGGAAAGTAAAAGGTTCTAATACTTTTATAATGAATAGCAACAAAATTAAATTCTATTCAACTCACTCTACTTAAAAATAAAATATTAGTTAGAAAAAAATGTTTTGTCAAGGCCCATGAGCCTCAGCTAAACTAAACACTACTTCTCCAGCATACTTCTAATTAAATATGCAATTAAAATGTTCAATGCACCCTAAGGCCTCCCATCCTATTTAAATAGTTTCTTGTCCTACTTTTAAAGGCAAGTTATAAAATTCCAGGCCTTTCTTTAAAAATCTTTTAGATTTTCTACGTGATTTCTCTAACAAACTTATTTCTCATTAAAATGCACCACTTTAGACATATGAACAATTCCTTAAATGTTTAATAAGCACAAATTGGACATCTCTAAGTAGCTGATATAAGTCAAATAACAGAAAAAATTCTGTGTAAAATGAGTGCTTTAAAGAAAATTTTGGTATGACTCACATAACTACATGTATTACATATATTTTTGACTTAGGCATCAATTGACTTTATAATAAAGTCAAATGTTCCAACTCATTGTATATAAATTATGTATTACCTAATAAAAATGAAGCTTTACATATTTTTTTATTTCAAATGTTTCTCTGTACTATGCCTTTAAATCATATACATATACATATACATATACATATACATATTCATATACATATACATATACATATACATATACATGTTTATTTTTAGTAAGAACATATTAGTGGGTAATATCTATGGAAAGTGTTCACTTCACATTATTTTTTGGCAAATTACCTATGAGAAAAATCAGGTTCAACATATAACATAGGATGCCTGATTGATTAATTAAGTCTCTAAGCTTTCCACTTTATTATATTCAACTGAGAAAATGATAAACAGAATGACCAGGGCTTTTATTAGTAGAGTTTTATAGTAAAATTTTATTATTTGGACCTATTGTTTAAATGTTTCTTTTTTTCACAGTGGTTGGGTTAAAATGAACACAATAAACTGATGAATAAAATAAAACCAAAGGCATGGAAACATGGAACAGACTAACATATCTCGCAAGGAAGGGTAGGGGGAAGAGATTAACCAAAGAACTTATATGCATATATTTATTGCCCAGGAACACAGACAATAAGGTGGTGAAGGCCTGGGGCAGGGCGAGGACAGGGTGATGGGGTACAAGGGGAAAATGGGGGAGACATTTGTAATAGTCTCAACAATAAAGATTTTTAAAAATACATAAATGGTGGTTCCTAAGAAAATATCAAACTATTGGTGGATATTTGTCTCTCTCCTTAGAAGGCAACTCTGGTGATTACACTGGGCAAGTCTAAGTTTGTGGATTTCAGATAAAAAATCAGGGAGAAATACTTGAGGAAAGCAAAGATGCTTTTCTTTTACTATGCTCGCCACCCCCACCCCACTCTCCCACACATTTCCCTGGTAGATCATTAACCAATATGTCACATTTGTGGAATTTTTAAAAAAGGAGAGACTATTAATATGACTCAGGAAGGAGTCTGGGTGCTAATGTCAAGCATTGCTGAAATATGTCTACAGAGGAAAGCAGATAACAGCATCATATAGATAAGTCAACCATGATCATTCTTTCCTTCCACATACCACCCCACACCAGAAAAATTCCTAGATATAAGAAAACTAGAAATCACTGTTTTGGTGAAAACACCTTGACATATTTGTAAGATGTAGCAATATCAGTGATATTTATAACATTGAAAAATAATAAGATTTAATACCTTGAAGAGTTACTGCACATCTAAAAGAAAAGAACAGGGATTCCAAAATAAAAGTGGAGTAAGTTATCAATAGACAATTTGCACATGAGGAAATCCAAAAAGCTAGAAATCAATCAAACATAAGCTACCAGATTACACCTGTCAATTGAAAAAAAAATCACAAAAATTAAAAATCAGATAACAAATGATGGTAAAAAATATGAAGAATTATTATATGTGTGCCCACTGGTGGAAGTTTCTAGTTTAACATCTTTTCTGTAGAGCATCTGTCAAAATTTAGTCAAATTAGGAATGTATAGACCATTTGACACAGCTATCCCTCTCCAGTTGAACTTCAGATATGATCTCTCATAAGGAGTAAAAGACCACATACAAGGTTTTTTATTGTAGCAGCAGTTGTGGTTGAAAAAACTTGAGACCACTTGTTTTCATTACTAGAAATTGGATAGGGTTGATACATATTTCAGTATATTATCAGGTAATTAGAAGTAATACACCATATGTGCATAAAGAAATATGGCTACAACTTAAAAATATATTAAGTAAAAATAGAAGAGAGATATATGGTGATAGAAGATGATTTGACTTTGGGTGGTGGGCACACAATGTAATATACAGATCATGTATCATAGAAATGTACACTTGAAACCTATATAATCTTGTTAAATAGTGCCACCCCCAATAAATTTAATTTAAAAAAAAGAAAAGAGAAAGAAAACAAGAGCTTTATATTCTAAATGGATCTATGTAAATCATACCTAAGACAAACTATATGTACATGTGAATTTTATTTAAAGACTTAAGAGTGGATGTCTAAGAAGTGGAATGAAGTAGGATTTGGGTACAAGAGAAGTCATTAATGCACTGATGACCATAATGGATAATAATTTGACATGGACTGAAGGTTATGATTAACTAAATTCTCTGCACATGAAATCTGAAATAAAATCTAATAATATAAGGTGCAAATACTTCTGTTGAGTAACATACTGATTCAAGACAAAAAACTGAATTAAGCACTTTATGATCCACTTACATATAAGCAATGATAGTCTCGTTAGAAATTTTTATTTTCTCAAGTTAGTCTTTCCTCTCAGTTATTTGTCAACCTTTTTATTAATTTAGTTTAAGTTACTGTGAAGAAACTGAAAGCATTCACACTTTTTTAAATAAATCAATCTTTTCACTAATTAAATATGACCTTTTCAATGTTAGCTTTTATTTTACAAAGATTGCCTTTATTTGGCTCTAGCAGAATATATAAAATTGGTTAGGGTTTGAGGTTCTCCTAGAAACTCAAAGCTATATGTGTTCAGAAAAAGAAATAGCAGCAATTCATTAGTGATATGAATAACTAAAAAGACTTATACCACACAAAAAAATGCCTATGATTAGGTAGAGACAATATCCTAGTAAATACTGAAATGTGACCAATTTTATAGCATTAAAATCTTTAACCATAGAAAGTCTTGTTTGGGTAAGAATTTAATAATTTTCCTCTTATTTAAGATAGCATTTTTGGTCTCAGCTACTGTACCATATATAATACAATAACACACTAGAACAAATAAAATTTCTGGTCTCAGCTACTGTACTATATATGATATAATAGCTTCAAATACTATAAAAATATTCTGGTTTTCCCTATTATTAAGAATCCAAAATTGTCTGAGTTTTCACAATATATTCTATTAACTATTAATATTAATTGTTAATGATAGTCATAGAAATAGAATCAACAAGAAAAGTGGAAGCAAAATTGTATCATCAAATATACTTTATTCCCTAAGAATTTCCAGCTTAAAAGGAGCATTAGAGAGCTACTTTAACTTTATTCTAAGGCTAGAACGCAGGAAAACAACGGTGTGCTCATAAACTCATCATGTATCCTTAGTTTTACTTTTGACTTCAAAATCATAAATGTCTACCAGATTTTTTATAACTATGAAGACATACTAGATGAAGACATGCCGAATAAGTTGTACAGATTGTGTGATGTGAGAGAAAATGGAAGTTCCCTAGGAACTATATCGCCTCTTCTGGTCTGCCATTGTACAAACATAACCATTATTATTCATATAACCAGCAAATATTTACCAAGTTCCTATGAAAATTTAGGTACTAGGAATCCTGCTGAAGACACAGTAACATTATATCATTTATCCATTATTATATGCAAAAACAAACAAACACCAAGATCCTTAGATAATGAGATGCTGGAAGTGGTTGGCAAGACAAGGAAAAGAAGGCAGTAGTTGGAAGACGCAGGGTAGACTGAGAACCCTATACTTAGGGCTCCTTTATGGAGGGGCCATTGGCTTCACTGGAATGGTAAAGAAACTTCCCTCACCTCTCATGGTGCTTATGTTTTTGAGGAAGACACCTTCCCTTCTCCTCAAGAGGAAAAGTTCTCTGCTTCTGAAGGTGAAGAGGGGTGGATATTTCTATTTATATTTAGGTGTTGAAGTTAATAATTTGAGAGTCTGGGTTAGTCCCCTAAGGCTGCCATAACAAAGTACTACTAACTGGATAGCTTGATATAAGAGAAGTTTATTGTCTCATAGTCCTGCAGGCTAGAAGTCTGAGATTAAGGTGTTAATAGGGTTATGAGTCTTCTGAAGTATAAGTCCAAACTCTAAGTCTTAGCACACACCTGTCTTTCCTCTGTCTATGTCTTTGCATGATGTTTTCTCTTTCTGTCATTCCTCTCCAAAACAATACCAGTCATTTCAGATTAAGGGCCTATCTTATTTCAGTATAATTTCATTTTAACTATCTACATCTACAAGGACCTTTTTTCCAAACAGGTTACCGAGGGGATTGTTTCAGGGGGATACAATTCAACCCATAAAAGGGTCCTGCCTTTGTGGTATGCACCAACTGTATGTAAGAATCCATCTGGCTCTCAGATGGTCCTATGGGGGTTCTAGGTATGGGGAACCAATGCTAAACTACTCTGGTGACTGTAATTCCTGTGACTAAATAAAGGTCTGATGTTTGATAAGGCAGTATGGTGTTTTTGCTTGGACCAATTTGTCTACTGGTCTGGCTATCTAACTGTTTAAGTAGAGTAACATCTCAGATCCATTATAGTTCCTGACTAAACATCAACTTACTAGAAGAGGGAGAACCCCAATTCACTGAGATTTGCACTAGCCCAGTATCTGGATGAGATTGAAAAACTGATATTTTTGTGATATGGATGTTTAAATACTGGTAGGGCTCTATTAGCTTGGTAGTCTTGAATTCAGAAAAATAAATGTTTTCTTTAGGAATATGATTTCTAATCCATTTTTGACAAAGCTTTCTCTAAGCTTTTTAATCAATACCAATACGATTTGATACTGGTCAGGCCCACCATTCTCTGTAATTCCTAGGCCCTGAAGAGGAGTGCTGCTGATAGGAGCTCCCCTACAATTTTCGCAGTCCAAGAGCCAATGCTCTATTAAGGATGCCTTATCACTAGACAATCACCCACCAGTGATGGGGTAAGATACTGAATCTAGAGCTCAGTGTTAGGTCTACCTGATGTACCTTCATAAATCATATTTCAGAAATGCATAAAAAGTCTTTGTGTCCTGGCTGGTGTGACTCAGTTAGGCATGGTTCATGCACCAAAAGGCTGCTGGTTTAATTCCTTGTCAGGGTACATGCCTGGGTTGTGTGCTCATTCCCCTGTAGGGGGCATGCAGGAAGCAGCATATAGATATTTCACTCTCTCATGGATATTCCTATCTCTCTAAAATCAATTTTAAAATATATATTTTTAAAGTCTTTGTTTGTGCCCACTCAGATTACTCAAATTGGCAGGAGCTCCTCTGGGAAAGGCAAAATTCTGTGGCCAACAAACTAAGCATATGTCTAGGGAGGAACCAGGGAGACTGAAGAAACTGCACACACTAAACTTCCCCTTGCCAGCTATTCTCCAGTACCCATCACTAAAGTCAGTTCCTTTGGCTAATCACAGTGAAGTGTAACCTGAAGAGGATTTTTGTGCTAAAATGTTTATTTTTACCTTAGTTCTCTGAGGCTATTTCCACTTCCTCAGAGGAATTACATATGGTTTGAGGTAAGCTTTAAAAAATGGATTGAAAAAATTGGCAAAAAATGATGAAAGTCAAAACAACTCAAATTGAGGGAACAGCTTTAACAAAATCACAGAAGTTTTAAAGTGTGGCATGTGTTCATAGACTCAGAGAATTTATTCAGGGGAGTACTGAATAGACTTGGGATTACTTCATATATCATTTGAATTTAAACTAAAGTGTTTGGATTTCAATATTTATATCAGCATTCCCAAGATTACTATCATTTCCCACTGTGCATGTTCCCATACATGTTAATTTTTTATGCATTACATATGCACTCATGTATGAATACATATTTATGTTTATAATAAAACAAGTCTTATGTTTAAAGGATGATATAAAAATACATAGAAATAGAAGTTCAGAAATTAGAAACCCAAATGAATCTTTATACACTCTCCTAGGTTGCACATATTCTAATCCTGAGATCAAAGATATAGTAAAGATTATAAAGATCATTGAACATGGAATTAATTATACTGTCAGGTTTATGCAAGAACATGGAATTAATTATATTGTCAGATTTATGCAAGAATTGTCATCTGATAGAAAAATTTTACAACAATTTGATGTAACAATTGGGTCAGTTCAAAAAACAAAGAACTATAAGGTAAATATAAAGAATAGAGCATAAACAACTATTCTGGGTGTAATTTAATAGCTCTGTTTGTTTTGTCTTAAAAACTCTTATAAGGAGAGTTCCATTTGCACCAATTCTCTGAAACTGGTTTAGAACAGTGATATTCAAGCTATCCTCAGATCCTCTCATTGTTGGAAAGAAGGGTTGGGGAAGATTGGTCTGGTGGGTCTTTGGGACACTATTTTTACCATGGCATCTCTGATCATCCAGTTTAAACCCTGAGACTTCAGGAGGATTTCATTTGATTAAAGCACTACCCTGATTTCAAAATTTAAAAAACTAAAAACTAAAAACCACCCATTAAACAGATTACAATGCCAAGAAGAAGCAGCATTTCTTTACAATTAGATATAATTTCAAACTTAGCTTTGCTAGACACTCAGATGACTTCTGTCAACTACCTATGGTTGTAGTGTTGATTCTCAACAGAAAATTACACTTTTCAATTATGTAACTTAGACAAATAGCATTAAAACATAGCTTATGCTGCTAAATGTGTTCCAGCAAGAGATATACAAATTGACTGTTACATGTCAATGCAAAGTTCTTACTTTTTCCTCTGTTGTTACAATAAGCAAAAATAGGAAAAGAAAGAGAATAAAATATGCTATTATGATACAGAAGTAACTCAAAGTAATCTTCCTTTGAAGAAAGCATATTAATACAGTTAGTTAAGACAAATGATTATTTAATGGAGTTTCATGCTGGTGCCAGGAAATTCCACTTATACTCTTTGGCAACCTATCAATGTTTCTCTCTCACATTGATGTTTTTTCCTTTCTCTCTGTCTCCCTTCCTCTCTCTCTCAAATCAATTTCATCAGTTGCTTTAGCCTATTCAGATTTTCTGGTTCTTTCTTATTTTTACATGAGCTCACTCATATGTGGAATCTAATAAGCAAAATAGACTAAGGAACAAAATAGATCCAAAGACACAGAAGCATGGAACAGACTAATGAATCTCAGTGGGAAGGCAGGGATGAGTGAGGAGGTGGGGAGAGATTAATCAAATTTATATGCATATATGCATAACCCATGGACACAGCCAATAGTGTGGTGAAGGCCTGGGGGGGGGGTGGATGCGGGGTGGAAGGGCTCAACGGGGGAAAAAGAGGGGACATCTGTAATATTTTCAACAATAAAGAAAACTTTTAAAAAAATTGAATGACTAATATAACACTGCAAAGGTAGTAAGCAAGTTGTATTCTTAGAAACTTCTTTATTACAAGTGTTCTTATATACTTCTCTACATGTGTAGCAGAATTTATATAACTTCCACTCACTGATATAACATTATTCTCAATGTAGCAAGCAAGTAACATTTTTTCTTTCCCTTTTTTTTTTAGGTCATTAATACACCATAATGTATATGCATGTAAAGAATTGTATAAGAACACCTGTAATACTTGTTATTAAGAATGCTAAAAAGCCCGGCCGGGCGTGGCTCAGCGGTTGAGCGTCGACCTGGGATCCAGGTGATCAGGGTTTGATTTCCAGTCAGGGCACATGCCCGGGTTGCAGGCTCGATCAATGACTCTCTCATCATTGATGTTTCTCTCTCTCTCTCTCCCTCTCTTTTCCTCTCTCTGAGATGAATAAAGATATACTTTAAAATATATATATATAAAGAATGCTAAAAAAATGACTAATGAAAAGTATACTTAGTTACATAAAAAAGAAGATTTAAAACTGTTTTTTAGGGGTTACAATAATTTCTGTAGCATATACCCTTACATGTTGCTACATGAAAGTTATTCATATGTACGCCCACTTACTACTGTACCACATGACTACTACCTTGCCAAACCTAACTGTTAAGTGACTTATAGAGGAAAACTATTCCAAAGTTTTTGTTATTTTCAATTTATTCTTTGATTTATAAAATAATGCAATAAAGTACTACTCTTAGCGTGGAAAAACAGGGAAACATTTATTTTAGCAGCCAGAAAGCTTATTCTACCAAAATTGACCTGCCTCAGCACAGACAGACCTTTCTCTGATATCATTTACTCCCCTGCCAGATAAAAGTGATGTCTTTTAAGTAAACTCCATGCGTTTATCCATACAGTAATCCAACTCATCCATGTAGTCATGGATGAGTTGGATTAATTCATTTGACAAATATTTACTTAATGTGGCTATATATCAGGCATTGTTCTAGGTGCTGGAGATGTGCTAGTAAACAAAACCAAGTTTCTACTCTCTTGTGGAACTTATGTTTATTGCCCTGCTGTTCAAAGAAAGGAATGGTCCAAAATTAAATAAAGGGGAGAGGTACAGCAGGGGGAATACAGATAATAAATAATAAATCAAATAAATAGTCACATCTGCCCTGGCCGGTGTGACTCAGATGGGTTTTGTCCCATGTACCAAAAGGTTGCCGGTTCGATTACAGGTCAGGGCACATGCCCAGGTTGTGGGCTTGATCCCCAGTGTGGGGGGCATTCAGGAGGCAGCCAATCGATGTTTCCCTCTCACATTTCTCTCACTCACTCGCTCTCCCTTTCTTCCTCTCTCTCTGAAAAACTCGATAAAAATACTTAAAAATAAATAATCACAATTTACCCTATGTAATATGCATTGTGGTGTTAATAGATGCAATAAATACACTTTGTGTGTACCCTTAAAGTAGCAATATATGTGCTCCATTGTAATGAACTTGCTCACATTTTTACCACAGTGTTCCTTAGGAATTGCATTTCAGTGTAACTATCAAAGAACGGCTATGGCATCGTATGCAAATTAAGGGGTTGTGTGTTTTTTCACATAAAAAGTCCTAGGTAGTCATTCCAGTGCTTATGCAATGTGTACAAAGTCATTAGGCTGTTTCTTTCTGTTCAGTTGTGCTTAGAACATGACTTTCATCCTTAAGGTAACAAGATGGATGCTGTAATTTTTTTTCAATTCCTACATTCCATGTGAGCAGGAAGCAAAAAGATACCTTCCCTGAAGAGTCTGCTTATTAAAGACATTTTCTGCGTTTCAGACCCTATGACTTCTTAGAGCAAACTGGTCATTTCTAGCTACAAGCAAGGATGATAAATACAGCATTTTACCTTAAAACACTGTCGTCCTGAATGAAATCAGGACTCTGTCACTAAGCAGGCAGGGATAATGAATATGGGGGAAGTTCCTAGCAGTCCCAGCACAGCCTCCTAGACTTCAGACTTCTTTTAACACAGCAGGAATTCTCTGTTTCTCCTCTTGGCAACCTGCGCATTGTATGGCATATTAAACATGCTCGATAACTGGTAGAAGGAACTTTGAGTAAATTAGTAGAGTCTTCTAATACACTGCAGAGGTTATTCCTCTGCTGTCTGATGGACGGAATGGTCCAAAATTAAAGAGTCCAGGTATCGTGCAAGGACCTGTGGTCGTTGTTGAACCCACAAACGTTGGTAAAGAAAAGTCTTTTACAAGAACATTATAATCTATTATAATCGCTAGATTAATACACACTCAATGCAACCTAGAATATTTTATCACATGTCAGGTATAAGCAAATTGTTATGGCAGCACCTAAGAAAAAGAGAGGTCCTATAAGGTAATTAAATTACAATTATTTATTTTCTTAAGTATCTGATACACGTGTTAACTTTGTATTGTGTATTATTTCCATTTTAAAGTATAAAACACTACTCTCTGCACAAGTTGTACATAATTTGAAAGAAATGCAAATAATATCCTTAGAGAATCTGAGCTCATAAAACCAAAATTATTTTTATATGCAAGGCAAACATTCCAAATGTATTCTGTAAGAGAGCTGTGTTTCCTATCTTCCTTAGGTGTTAATATCTAACAAAAGGTCTATAGAGAATCAGTACTCTAAAACCTATGTCTGTCTTGGGGCTTTTTTTTTTTGGTTGTCTTCCAGAAAAGGGTAAATCAAATTATCCCAGAGTAATATTCTTTAGTAATCCCACGAGGTCTTATGTCTCTCCACAATGTGGAAGTTTTATGCGACTAGTGCCTACTCTTAAGTAAATAAACTTTATATAAATACATATATACATACATTTATATATATGAAACAAAGAAAGATAGGCTATCATACATGGGCATATGTAAATTTTTCCTGACACTATTTCTATGGAGTGACCATGGTCAGGTTTTATCTCAGGATGATAGCCACAGATTTGTCAAAAAGTGAAAGAGTTAGCATTTTAGACTTCAAAAACGAAGTATGCTAAGAGAAACTATAAGTACCAATTCAAAGTACAGGAAATGAATGATCCAATAAGGGATGTTAGTTCTTAACCACAATACACTTTTTTATTAAATTTATTGGGGTGACTGGTTAATAAAATTATATAGGTTCAAGTGTACGATTCTATGATACATCATCTGTATATTGCATTGTGCGTTTACCACCCAAAGTCAAATCTCCTTCCGTCACCATATAGTTGACCCCCTTTACCCCTTACTACCCAGTCACCCCTTTTCCCCTCTGGTAACCAACATACCATTGTCTGCATTTACGAGTTTTTGTTTGTTTGTATCTGAAAATTTTGAAAACATTTATTCACAAAGACATATACACCGCTATGTTTATTGCAGCATTAGTCACAGTGGCCAAGATGAGGAACCAACCGAAGTGTCCCTTGATAGATGACTGGATAAAGATGTGGAACACATACACCATGGACTACTCACTCAGCCACAAGAAAAGATGAAATACTGCCACTTGTAACAACATGGATGGACCTTGAGATTATCATGCTAAGCGAAAAAAGTCAAACTAAAAGTCAAGAACCATATGATTTCACTCATATGTGGGACAGAAAACTGAAAGCAACAAATGAACAAACAAGACATACAGACAAACACAATATAATTTTTTATAAACTGAAAAACTCAGTGTTTTCCCTAGGAAGATTGCCTGGGTGTGCTAAAATTTTCAGTGTGTGTGCTTTACTCAGTCCTAGAGTCACCATGCAGGATCAGGATTTGTCTTGTTCATGGAATGAGATCTGATTTATGCTTTATGCTTGAAAAATACATTATGCAGTTCTGTAAAATAAGTATATAAAACATTTCTGCATGATTATGCATGTGCATATGAGTGTGCATATGCCCTGATGTACTTGTAGACATTTATAGATAGATGTAAACAACTTCAACCAGATCTGATTTGTATTGCCTTGAAAATCAGACTGTTAAGTAGCCACACCAGCAGTTGCAAAAGTGAAAGAAAGCAGCCAATTTAATTAATGTTTGTCTGTGTTGCAAATGCAGGAAACTACATAATGCTGTGAAAATTTTACAATAATGTGTCCTGTTCCTACTTATAATGTAATGTTTATACTTTCATCATAGGGCTTAATGAAATATGGCTTTCTAATAGTTTGCTGCACCTCAATTTTGAAAATATTCCCAGAATTCGTAGTGATACATCAGAACCCCTTTCCCCAACATGATGTGAGTAATACCTGGAGAAAGTCTGGACAGAATCAGTTATTACTCATTTTAATCATAGTTTGTAACAGTGTTAAGTATCTTAAATTTCACTTAACCCAGTGCCTGACCACAATATATATTTAGAAAAGGCTTTTTTGGAATGAATGATTTAATATCACGCACCAAATCTAAAATGTATGGAAGGCCTCTTAAATCTCATGAGACCTGAGGAAAATAATTTCCTAGAAACTGCACAGTTCATGTTATTTGTAATATCCCCAGGTTAATTGTAATAGGGAGTTTCATCAGGCAGTGTTTCTAACAGCCTTCAGTAAAAGCAGATGATACCTTGTCAATTATCTGTATCCCGTACAGCAGAAGTAAGCAGGGGCTAAAAAGAGCAATCTCACTGCACAGTTTTCTCTTCATCTAATTTGATCTAAGGACAGAATTTGGATTACCCAAGGCAGGAATTTCCAAAATTTAGTGTGCATAGGAATTACATGAATTCATTATGAAAGTGATACTTTCAAGGTTTTGATCCCAGAGTCTCTGATTCTCTGGGTGAGGGCAGAGCCTCTAAATCTCTCTTATTAAAATGAATTGTTCTTGTTAACACTTGATAAACATTGATATGCAGGAACAGAGTGGATGTGTATCCTTATTTCTCAGATGTCGGCTTTTGACAATAAATGGACACCAAGGGCCTTAAAATCAGATTCAGCTGCAATAAGCAAATGCAGAGATGCCATTTTGCTGATTGAGTAAATGTGCATGTTCTAAAATTAAACACGCAGAGGTTTGAGTTGACGATTTTTAAAAAATATTTAGGAACTAACAAGGACATTTGGCTGAATAAGAACTCAGCACAATGTCAATATTTCATTAGGAAACATATTTCATGTTCATCAATTTACAAATGCTGCATGGGTCATAAAGTTGCCATGATTTTGAGCCATGAAGTTTGGGCCTTTAAATGTTTAAAAACAGGCGATACTCATTGCCGAATGTGGTCATAAAATGAAAAACAGAGACTCAATAAAGACTCTACAAAACAAGGGCAACCATCCCTGTTTGTGCATGTATACATTTGTACATTCAGTAAATTATTATAGCCTCCAAAGATATAAAGCATACTTTATATATGTGTTGTGTTTGTGTGTGTGTGTACTTTAAAACCATGTAAGTCAGCCCTAGCTAGTTTGGCTCAGTGGTTAGAGTGTCAGTCCTCAGACTGAAGGGTCCTTGGTTCAGTTCCAACCAAGGGCATATACCCCTGTGGCAGGATCAATCTCCAGCCCTGGTTGGAAGGGGCGTGGTAGGCAACCAACTGATGTGTCTCTCTCACATCAATGTTTCTCAGTCTCTCTCTCTTTCTCTCCCTCTTCCACTCTCTCTGAAAAGCAATGAGGGGAAAAACATGTAAATCAATAGTAAGAAGTAAGTTTAATGGAAACAATGAGATGTAAAGATGCCCTTCTGTAGTATAAGCCTGAAAAAAAAAAACATTGTTTGCTTCTCTATTTAACTATTGGGATAATACTGAATTACCGTTAATTGCTATTTTAAAGTTGATAAGCAATTATATGAAGGGAAAAGAAACAATAATAAAACAGAGAAAACTTGTGAATGCATTATTAAGTTCTGTAGACCAAAAAAGTGTACAATGTGCACTTTATAACCTTATGAAAATTATCATGTGCTTGTATTTGGAAAATCAAAATGAAATTAGATGGCATATTAGATGTTAAAATGTAAGGGCATGAAAAAGTTGCTGCAGAAGAGGGGTAAAGAGAGAAATCCAAGGAGTTAGGTTGTCACATGCCACACAGGATTCAGAAATATTTAAAAATGGGTTACTAAAAATGGTATTTATACTATCAAATTTTGGAAAACATGTGGAGAAATGGGGACCCATTTTCCCTTATAGTAAGGTTACAAACCAATGTAGTCTTTCCAAAATGTAATCAGCCTTTGCTTAATGAAACTGAGAAGAAGCATTTCCTAGGACCCAGCAGTCCATGCCTGAAAGAGGGTATGAAGGCAGCACCATTTATGGCTATTGAGGGATTGAAACAATGTGGTCTATTTCAGGGAAATGGATAAATTATATATAATTTTAAGGAATACTCTTCAGCAGTTAGATATATAGTAAAATACACATTTTTCATTATGAACAATTTTTGTAAGTACAAATTAAGAAAAGGAATGATTCAAGTACAATATCATTATGTAAAATAATAATGATTGTACACATATCTATGGACATTTGTTAAATATGTTAGAGAGGGAACCTAAATAAGAAAGGAGATTAACTGTGGGGAGAGGTTATAAAGAGAATAGAGAAGGCTTAAATGTATTAATGATGACAAGAGACTAATTCAGTCAACTTTCTAGCTTTCTGCACCAAAGTAAAAAAAAAAAAAAAAAAAAAGTAATAATGATAATAAATGTATTATATGTGTTCTTGAATTTTTGAATTTCAATTATTGTAAAAAAGCATTCCAAGGTTACCTAGTAGCTTTCTGTACTAGGTAATATTGCACTCTCAGGCCACCCTTACTAAAACCCCTTAGCTGTTAAATCTTTGCAATTTTCTTAGCAAATGTTCACTAGATACTTAATGTACTTATTATATTTTTCACAAGCTAGATCCATCCATTTTATAATGTCAGTGTTTATTTCTAAAAGTAAAAGTACAAAGATTAGTAATGATAGGATATAAAGTCATTGAATACCCTTAATCTGGCTTGAGAAGACATGAAAAGGTCCTGTATGACAAGATCCACTGTAAAACGATTAAATATCTGAATCCCTATTATTTAGAGAAAAGTTCCCTTTATTTTTGAAGAAATAACTTCCATGGAAGTAAATCATATTTTAATCTAGAGCGTCCTTATTTGAGTGCCAAACCCAACAATGTTAAGATATGAAGGCAATTTGATAATTTATTAACACCAGTTCTGTAAGCAATTACTCAGTTTCTTTATTAGTATTGCTTTGAATTTCACAAAGACCAAACAAAAATGGGCATATATGGAAATATGAAAGCCAGGTAGGTACTTAAGAAACAATAACAAAGTACAACTTCTACCTTCAAGGACCTTATTGCCTAATGTAGAAGACTGGCTAGAGAACCAGTATTTTCAACACAGTGTTTTTGTATCACAATGAGGGGGGGAAAAGTGCAGAAAGCTATGTAAGAGTGCATGGTCTTCAGTTATCTTAGCTTTCTTTTAGAGAGATACTGCACTGAGACTTGAGGAACTAGTTTAATATACCCAAGTAATGGGAAGGACAAATGTATTCCTAGAAAAGTAAAAATAAAAGAATCAGTAAATATACATAGACAAGACAGAACACAGTTCATTCTGTGAACCCAAGTACTTCACTATGGCAAGAATATAATATGTAAGGTGGTGAGTTGCACAGAATTAAGGAAAGGCCAGATCTCAAAGGGCTTTAGGTCACTGGGGACTTCACACTGGAGGCAATGAGAAGTCATTTGAGTATGAACACCAGTATAATCACATTGTGCATCAGAGAAATTAACCTTCTGGAAAATTAATGGGAAGGGAGGTTTTTTAGGACATCTATTAAAACAGGCATGCATGACCTATAGGGGAAAAATAAACATGGAAATCTAAAAATATGGAGACAGTAAGAAGATCAGTAGTTGCCAAAGGTTAAGGGGTGGAAAAAATGGATAAGCAGAGCACAGAGAGTTTTTAGGACAGTAAAACTACTCTGTATAATACTACAATGGTAGATAAGTGTCATCATACACTTGGCAAAACTCATTACATATAAGAACACCAAGGGTATATTTAATATAAACTATGAACTTTGGGTGATAATGATGTATCAATGCAAGTTCATTGATTATAACAAATGTCCCACTGTGGTGCAGGTTATCAGTAGTGGAAAAGGTTGTAGGTATGTGGGAACAAGGGGACTGTGGGAACTCTGTACTTTCATTCAATTTTGCAGTGAACCTAAAACTGCTCTAAATTTTTTTTTATTAAAAAAACACATGGTTACAGTAGAGATGTAAAGAAGAGGACATATTTGAGAACTAGTTAGAAAAATGAATCAACAGGAATTTACTGAGGGACTGGATTTGAGAGAACATAGGAGAGGAAGTGAAAGGATTATCCAAGTTTTTCGCTTAAGGGAATGAAGTAAACATGCTTAACATTCAGTGGTCAATAGAATAGAAGATGAGAACCAAGCTTGGAGAAGAAGTGTGTGAAAAATCATTATTTCTCATTGTACTGAATCTGTGCAACTCATTAGACATTGCACTTGAGATGGTGGGGAAAGAGTGGCAGAAAGGAGCAGGGACCAACAACTTGAGGCCATGGCCCCAAAAAAGCAAGCTCCAAAGTTGGGCACTTTCACAGTGTCTGGACTTCACATTACACAATCTAGTCGCTTCACATGGCTTTGTGTTATGACTATGGTATCAGTAATAGCATTTGTTTCCTGGCATTTAGACCACCTATGCAAATATTGAAGGAAGAGAAATATCTCTGTGAAGACAATAACTTCTTACTTAGATGGTCACACTCTAATAAGCATTCTTATTAGTATAATCCTTGTAATAGAACAGGTAAGAGTAAGCCAAGATGGAGAGAAGGTCTGTAGTGAGAAGAATGATAAGAATTACCCAGCTTTTCATCAGGAGAGTAAATTAAAATAGAATGAAAGTCTGCTCCATCCCTGTGTCAACAAAAAGATGCCTATTGAAAACTTCTATGCTGTGTGTGCATGCCATATGTGTCCTGAACTGCGCATTCTAGATCTATCCTTTGTATATGGTTAATCAGAGCTTGTTAATTCCATAAATAGCCTTTTCTCAATACAAAGTTAGACTATATTCCTTATGACCAAAAAAAAAAATGCTTTTGCATAGATGTGCTTTCAGAAAAGGTTGTTTAGTGAAGGATTGGCACGTTCAGAGCTCTTATCACTTAGAAGAATGAATTAGAATTCAATGACTCATCTCCAAACTTGCTCATGGCTTGGAACTCAATATCCTTCTAGAGTTTTGTAATAAGAATTGAGATGACCTTTGAAATCATAAACCCAGGAAGGACCCAAGAAATACAGTCCCCTTCTGTGGAGGTTGTGAGTTTTTTACCAAGGAGATAGTTGGGCTTTAGCCAATAGTAATAATAATAATGATGATGATGAAGTTCTGCGTGTAGAGAGAAATGTAATCTGAAGAGGGACATAGCCTAGCTAAGAGTGGAAAAGCTTCCAGGAGGCAAACTCCTTCTGAAGAACTAATTATTTACTTCTAATATGCTGGAGGGGAGGGGGAGCTTAGGCTACAAATATTTTTTCTTATATGTGGATAACTCTGAAATTAGGGTTCATTAGAGAAACAACAAAAAGGATGGAGGGAGGGAGAGAGAGAGAGGGGGAGAGAGAGAGATTTTATGGAATTGGCTCATGCATTTATGGAGGCTACCTAGTGTAAAATTTGCAGGGTAGGCTAGCAGGCTGCAGACTCAAGAAATAGCCAACATTTCAATTCAAATCCAAAGGCTGTTGGCTGGCAGAATTCCCTCTTCTTCCAGAGGGATCAGTCTATTTCTATTAATGCCCTCAATTGATTGGATGAGGCCCACCCACATTATAAAGAGTAATCTGCTTTACTCAAAGTCTGTTGATTTCACTGTTAATCTCATCTAAAAATAACTTCACAGGAGCACTTAATATTTCACCAAAAATTGGGTACCATAATCTAGCCAAGTTGACAAATAAAATTACCCATCACACTGACAGTTTTTCAAAACTTATGAATCTAATTCTTATTATAAGACATTGGTCTCTGGTGGTGGGTAAAAGAAAGGATGGCCAAGGAAGGATGCTCTGCCCCACTTTTATCTGAACTTACCTGAAAAGTGGAATAAGTCTGTCTAATGTGCAGAATGGGGCCAGCAAAAAAAGGGTAATATAGTAAGAAAATGAAGACTGTCCACATACCAGAGATTATAAAAGCAAGTTTTCTGATTTCCCCATGAGTTTTAAAATTCCACAAGTCTCCCATCTCCCAGTTGACAACTGGGAAGGGATCTTTTACCCTTAAAACTACTTTGGGTATATCAAGTTTCAGACAAACACTCTCCCATTCTTTAGGATATCAATAAGGTCTATCTAAGTAATGTCAAATCTACGATAGCTATCAATGAAGTATGAAAAATAAAAAATTGTGTACCCATGTTAGCCTAGTGATGCAACTTCTAAGAAAATTTTCATTTCAGTTAATATATATAGTCAATATTCTTGTCAGCAAAAATCTTGGAACTTGACCTTTGGTCTTATAAACACAATATTCTGTAATGTCTAGAGGTGCTATTGCTGCAGTTGGATCTAGCACCATCCAAAGATTTGGCTATATAAAACCAATCCCAGAGAGGTTTTTAATGTCAAAGTACTCAGTCAGTCACAGAAAATATGGCTCATTGGGTTTTTGAATAGCTCAGGAATTTTACAGTCCAAAGATCACTTCTCAGTCAGACTTTCCATTATAAGGTATATTGTAGTAATGGTCTCACTGTCTTCAAGTGAAATTTAAGACTTTCTGAAAACTGTTTTTTTGTGTGTGAATCTATCTGTTTTCCCCCAGCCTACATGAAATAATCAGCTTTGAAACATAGGCTACTAAGAAATCCCTTATAGTCAGCAATTTGGGCTATAATAATCTTAGCACAAAATAAATTCCCTGTTCTTATATTTTCTAGGGCATGGTTGGTGAGGTTGAAAAGTTGAAAATCCCATATTAAAGAACATAGGCCTTTTTTTCTTAAAACAACTCTACCCTCCTCGCATATACAAAAAAAGCTGGCATGGGGTCAGTTGCATAGTCGCAGTTTGGTAGACAGTAGACTCCTGCCTCTTGTGTTTTTGTTTGTTTGTTTGTTTTGTTTTTTAATTTTTAAATTTATTTTTAGAAAGAAAGGAAGGGAGAAACATCCTCTGCCTCCTATATGCCCCCTAAGGAAGGATCGAGCCCGAAAACTGAGCATGTGCCCTGACCAGGAATCGAATGAAGCAGACTTTCAGTGCACAGGACAATGCTCAACCAACTGAGCTACACCCACCAGGGCATCCCCACCTCTTGTTTATAGGGCTTCTCAGAGTAACCTGTGGGTTACTTTGAGGTGGAATAATTAACCATAATTTGAAGTGAAGTTTACAGTTTAGGTGAGAAACAAAGTCAGTGAATGACCAATAACAGGTTTATGTGCTTCCCCTATCTAATTTCCATTCATGGGACCTCTTCCATTCCTTGACTTACTTCGCATCTGCTTCCATCATTCATGACCTGCCACTCAAGATGGATCCAGATATTTGATTTGGTGGAACAGGACTTTTGGGAGTAGGTAGACAGAACATCCAAGGGCTTAGAAATGGACTTGAAAAGGGACAAACAGCTTGACCCCAAATATTGCTTATGTATAAGTGGTCTGCTAGATGTCTCTTGGACAATATTCCATCAGTTCACTGTGAACACTGTAAATGTTTAGTGTCATAAGGTATACAGGTAAATTCTGACAACCCTGTTCTTCCATAGCTAATGTAACTGATTCAAGAGCAGCAGTCAGATATATGAAAGTGGGTCTGGAAACATGATTTGAGGCTCAACAAGTCCAGAATAATAAACAGTAAGTTGTGTTTATTGGCCTGGTTTTCTAGGGACCAAGTATAATAAAGTGACCATTATCGGGCTGGGTGTGTATAGGACATCAAGAGTCCGATCATACAACACTGACTCTCCAGTTACAATAGGATTAAAGTTTCTCAGATGCAGAATTCTTACAGCAACTATGTCCAATTTCTTCAACAGTTTTATTAATACCACCCATGAGCTGTGTATAACTCAGTGAATTTACAACACCACCATATGGCTAAGAACAAGGTTTTGAAACATATTGCACTGTCAAATGTAGATAACTCATTTACTAAAACTTAATTCTACTGAGCTGAGAAGACATATTTAATGGGTAATATCTATGTTCCCAAACAACTACTGAATGACGGGTAAGTTGGATTGGGCAGACATAAAGCAGTACACAAAAGAAAAGTTTTAGAGACCTACAGTGGATTTGATGTGACTGTAGGATACCAGGGGGAAAGAAATGCACATATAATCAGCTTGAAGTAATTGCAGTAAGAGGAATGACTCATTTTGAGTAAGGACAGTCTTTGATAGAAAAAGAGTCATAAACAGAGTTGGCAATGACTATTAACTTCCATTTGTATGCTGCACAATACACTCCAAAACACTTCCACATGTTTTATCTCATTCAAATTGGAAAACAATCCTGAAAGTTAGAAAAAGCAGGTATTGTTTTGCCTATTTTATATGCAAGGAAAGAAATACAGGGAGGTTAATTGAGCTGGCTGAGGTCACAATGCTAGTTAGGGAACCAGCAAGGAACAGAACCTAGGTTTCCCCAATCTCAGTGTAATGTATTTTTAACCACCCTGGCCGCACACAGCAGTTTTGCTGAACAAAGAACTTCTTTACTCCTTTACAACGTAGAGAACATTGGTGTTTTTAGCCAGTCTTACCCTATTAATAACAATGATGTCAGTTAATCCCTCTCCAGCCATGAAATCACAGGATCCAGAGGTCACCTGGTTCATCCACCATCAATTGTGCCACAACATTCACCAGTCCAAGATCACATTAACCTTTTCAGCAGCCCCATGAATTTTTTTTCCCCCTGTTGATTTTAAGGCTAAACATATACATCAGAGAAATGTATGATACATGAAATAACTTACTTTTACTTAGAAAAATAGCATCTTTTCTAAAGAGCATATTCTACCTCCTTTGCCTCAGGGGTGGTTAAGAATATGTGCTATTTACAATGTATATTATTATCTTAGACTATGGGTGTTTTTAATAAATCACCATAAAAATACAAAAGAATAGTTCATGTTTATTTCCAACCTAACATATTATTTTCTATATTCCAAGTATCTAAATCCAATTCCACTGCAATCTGTGCTATAAAAGGCAGAACAGCTGCAGTTGGGTGTCTAATCACAACCTGTCAATACCTGCTGTTGATCAGCAGTGGGCTCCACTTTAAATTGTGAAACAATTGATTTTCCCAGGCAATGTGGGTGAAGCAGAGGGGAAAATCTCTTGTGTTTGCATCCAGAACAAATCCTCCTGCTTGGAATAACTGAACTCTAAATCAAAATAGTTTCACTCCACTTTCGAATATACCAGTTCTCAATGTCTCCAGCATCAAAAATATCCCCCTTTTTTCTTCCAGTTGAGCATCTCAAGCACAAGAAAATATAATCTCAAGTGGGAGTGAAAAGAAGCATGATCTGAATCGAGAGAGCTGTTTTGCATAAGGCAAAGCTGCACTTTAGTTTGCATTTGAATGTATTTCAGCTTTTGAAGCTCTACATTTCTCTTCCTACAATGGTATTATCATTGATTGTGGGACTTGTATGAATAAATGAGGCTTATAAGATAACTGCGTAACTTAAAGTCCTCTCACCAGTGAGAATACTTGTAATTTGTACTCTGGTTGAATACTCGAAATACAGCTAGCAAAACCTAAATTTGTTTAATGTTCTGCCTTTTTCCTCATTGGCTGCCTAATGTTTTTTGATCTAGTCAATTCAGCCCATTTTTGATTGATGGACACCATCAAAATCTAGCTGCCGATGCTGCTTGCCTACAATCAATAGCAATGGGGCATTGCCTTACATTATACATATCAAAATATTCACATAGTTCTTTTGCCATACTTTAGTGAGTTGCACCTTTTTTTTTTTTTTTTTTTACTAAGCAAAATCAATTCCGCACATTTGAGTTCCAAAGTAAATGGCAAGACACTAATGTAAGTACTGCAGAAAATGAAAGAAATTCAAGATATGGTCACTGATCTCAAAAAGGAGGTTGACAAATCTTGAACCCTTACAATCTGCACTCTACTAAGCCTTTTAAATGTAAAGACAAATGTCCTATTCATGCTTTTAAATAAAGGGACACTGAATGACACTCAAAGAAATTTAATCACATGTAAATGTCACTCAGTGAGTGTATGATATGTTTCTGGTTCCAAAGCCAGTTTTTTGCAACACATTACAGTCTCCCAAAACATATCCTATTGTCAAGTTGAGAAATAAGACAGAGAAATGATACAAGTTACACAACAAAGATGTAAATGAGGTAATAAAGGCATTTTTTAATGGTCATAAAGACACTAGTTACTGTAGTAACTACACTTGAGGAGCATAGTGAAGTTGGAAATTATTTCAGGTTAAGGAGTTTAAGAAAGCTTTTGGGGGAGTTCAGATAATTAAACTAGACCCAGCTTTGTTGTGGTACACCAAAAGGTTGTGGGTTCATTTCCTGGTCAAGGCCCATACCCAGGTTGTGAGTTTGTTCCCTGGTCAAGTGTGGACAGGAGGCAACAAGTCGTTTCTGGCTCACATCATTGTTTCTCTCTCCCTCTATCTCCCTTCCTCTCTCTCTGAAGTCAATGAAAACATTTCCTTGGGTGAGGATTTTTTTAAAAAGATAATTAAACTACTTGAAGAATAGAATCTGAGAGGATGAGAATGATGGGCTGGGTATTCTGCAAGAGAGGAATGGTATGAGCAAAACATTCAGTAGACAGTTAAAGCATTGTGCCCAAGTGTGTAAGTAGTATGCAAGGCTTGCTTTACATGCTCTCTTCCACCTTGAAGAGTAAACTGGCTGAAACATGACGACCCTAGATATAACCAGAGCAAACATCCACCTCATGGGTATAGTGGAAGTCAGGCTCAATAGCTTGTCTACTTAAAAATATCTGTATCAAATGACTGTATGATTATTTGGAATTCTCATGAGTATCACTTTCTTTCAATTTAACTTTTTAGGTCTGTGTAGTTACTACAACAGCTCAACTAAGTGTCCTTATTTTCTTGAAGTGCTGTGTTACTTTCCCTTTAACTGCTCTTTCCACATTTGTTATTCATTTATCTAATATGATGAATTGCACTTTTCTCTTTAGCAGCAATACATCTTGAACATTTTTACCCACCCCGTACACTGAACAATTTTTTATACATAATAGGCACTTTATTTTTTGGTTATTTTCTGAGATCTATAATGTTCTTCTTAAATATGTGTCTGATACTCTGAAAATAACTGAAATTTTTAGGAATCACTGAGTACCTATTGAAATACAGTAGATAACCAATAGCTGGATAAATAAAATGTATAATGAAGAAAGAATAAGAACATACACTTATATAATTTGTATGATCTATTCTACATGGCTTAGATATGTTTACATTTACTCATTTAATATTTATAACAACCTTATGATATAGATAAATGATTATCCCCTTACTACAGATGGAACAAGCCAAGTGCCATACTGTTAGCAAATCAGAGAGTCAGTATTCAATCCCAGACACTCTGACACAATTATTTCTATTACCTATTATGTTATAAATGAATTAAGCTCAATAAATGAATAATTGGAACTACATTTTTTCAAAAATATGTATCAATCAGTCATTTTTCTATGAAATCTTTAGCGCCAATCAATTTTACTATTCTGTGTCACATTGTGATTCTTTAATGAAATTTTAATAAAATGAATATTTATAATAAATGTTAAAATCTTTCATTGAGTCCTACATCAACTTATAAAAACATAGTATATGGGATTTTCTTAATTTTAGGAATCCTAAGTTATAAGATACTATCTGGACAATGCAAATTGAATTCTGCTTGCCTATATTAAAACTAGCAGCACCACAGCAGAGAAAAAACAACAATTGGGAAATTACATCATTATGGATTTAATTTCTTCAACATCTGAATGGGCATGATGCTATTATATGAAATGGAAACAACTAACAATGTGTCAGAAATGCACTTTACAACATTAGGCAAAAATGCTATTGATTGATCAGTATCACACTTTTTGACCCCAAGAACTACCTCTGCAGTGTGCAAGACAAATGACACGTGAAAGTTTCAAGTAAAATCCATGTTTAAAAAAAGCAAAATAACTATTATTTCAAAGAGAAAATGTCAATGTTTCTTTGAAGCAATATGCCAATAAACTGTCTCCTGTAATACAAAGAAAAGCAACCATTCTGTTAAATTATGTTGTCTTACCTTTGGATATGCCAGACATTCACTTGGTAAGCTGCTATGTATATTGTTTTGCACCTACACTGTAAATTAGATCTGGTTTCTTCTAAACTGCAACTTATTTAATGGGCATTTATTGAGAAAAATATGTTTTGCTTGACTTCACTAGTAAAACATAAGGGAGGAACAGAGGTCACTTAACATTTTATGGGATGCTATCCCAGACTAGGGAGAGGAAGCTGCGTATAGTGAACAGGAGTTTACCCTGAGCGGGTCGCAAATGGTCTACATTTGTTTTCCTTTTTCACATCAACAAGTGTTGATAAGTCTGAATGGTTATATTTAGTAAAACAGGCCATCACAGCAGCCAGAAGCAGAGAATCAAATTATAATCACTTGGCTGAAACAAGAGTTGGCCAACTCATGGGGTCCTAGCTTTTGACTTTGCTTCATTCTGTCCTACCTCTAGCATTGGGGATGGGTGAGGGTGGATGTGCTCACTGAGCCAAGGCAACATTGGCAACACTACCAAGGAGAAGGATGGCACAATCTTCCAAAAGCGTGAAGAGGATTCACCAGCTAATTCAGAGGGGGAGCTGAAGGAGTTTACGCTGTTATGGGCAGTTAAGCACATGACCTCCCTACTAACTTAAGAGTAAAGATTTGTCATTTCAAAGAAAAAAACACCGACAAAGAAGGATTTGAAGTATTATTGAATGTTTCAAATTAAAGTGAAGGCAAATAATTCAAAATTATAAACTTGCATTATTTTTAAACATGTAAAATAAGAGTATCCAACAATTTACTTTCAATATCGATAGGTTCCCCTCCCTCCATAACTTTGTCAAGTCCAGATGCAACTACATTTAAGCATATCTGTTACTGGTTGTTCTGGTGGTAACAATCATAATTTTAAGAGACATACATATAGAACTCTTTCAAAGTGTATTGGTTTCTCCCATTATCTTTGACTCCTATTGTGAAAGATGAGGGTGCAACCCATTTATGTTATTTGCCACTTGTCTCTCTCCCCAGGCCCACTATATCAAAATTTCAAATCAGCTTTAGTGTTTTTATTGATTATTTTATAAATGTAAGTAATTTATATTTTCTATTTATTGTTTAATCTTCTCCCTTAGATATTCTCTTTTTACTACAGACTGGGTGTGAATATTTGCATTCCCTCATTCATTCCACATCTTCCCCATTCCATTTTTTCAACATTTGCAAGTCCCCATATTTTTATATTATCATGGTAAATACCTTTTTCTTTAAAAGTAATTATGTTGGAAGCAAACTAAGTGCCTATTGATAGACACAGAAGATGTAGTATACACACACACACACACACACACACACACACACACACAAAGGAATATTACTCGGGCATAAAAAATAATGAAATCACCCAACTGGGCATGGCTCAGTGGTTGAGCATCGACCTAGGATCCAAGAGATCGAGATTTGATTCCTGGTCAGGGCATATGCCCGGGTTGCAGGCTGGATCCCCAGCAGGGGGTGTGCAGGAGGCAGCCAATCAATGACGACTCTCATCATTGATATTTCAACTCTCCCTTTCCCTTCCTCTCTCTGAAATCGATAAAGGTATATTAAAAAGAAAAGAGAATGAAATCTTGCCATTAGCAACAACGTGGATGAACATGAAAGGTATTATGCTAAGTGACGTAAGTCAGACAGAGAAAGACAAATACCATATGATTCCACTTATATGTAGAATCTAAAAAACAAAACAAAACAGAAATAGACTCATTGATACAGGAAACAAATTGGCAGTTACCAGAGAGGGGAGGGATTGAGGGTTGGGAAAAACAGATGAAGGAGATTAAGAGGTACAAACTTTCAGTTATAAAATAAGTAAGCCATGGAGATGAAATGTACAGCATAGGGAATATAGTCAATAATATTGTAATAACTTTGTATAGTGACAGGTGGTAACTAGGCTTACCATGGGGATCATTTCATAATCTATATAAATATCAAATCAGTATGATGTACACCTAAAATTAATAGGATATATGTCAGTTATATATCAATTAAATTTTTAACTATGTATTTAGTTCTTTGTCCACAGATAATTTCTCAAGGTCAAAAACAAGTAAGCATTTACATGAATCTGACTATATAAATACATTTCACTGTAAAAATCCACAGCAGAAGTAAAAAACATTTCCTTCTTTAATTAGATTTTCTCAGGTCCAGTGTCAGGACAAGAATAACATAGAGGAATGTTCCTAACATCAAGGACAAGTTCTGTTTCTCATGTTCCATATAAGGAGAGGGACATTTTAATTAGCTTCATATGTACACCTTGACTTTCTGCTACTTGCATTTGCTGTTCTGTTTTTCCTGAATTTTCAAATTTTTAAGTATTTTATTTTGTGGTGAAAAAATAGGTAATTCCTTCTATATATCATAAGTATCTTCCAGCATTTTTTGCATTCAATAACTTGACCGTTGACTAGCCAATGTCTTTTCAGATAACAATTCTGGGGCCACTGAGGTTCAGCCCTAATAGAACTACTTTCAAGAATTATAGATTGAATATTTGTGTCCCCCCAAAATTCATGTGCTAAAACCTATTTCCCCAATGTGATAGTAGTTGGAAGTGGGGCCTTTGGCAGTTAATTAGGTTTACCCTCATGAAAGGGATTAGTGCCCATATGAAAGATACCCCAGAGCACACCCTTTCCCCTTCTGCCACGTGAGGTTACACAGTTACAAGGTTACAAGGAAAGACAGCTATCAATGAACCAGGAAGTGGGCTGTCCCCAGGCACCAAATCTGCTGGTGCCTGGATCTTGGACTTCCCAGACTCCCAGAACTATGAGAAATAAATGTTCATTGCTTATAAGCCACCCAGTCTATGTTATTCTGCTGTAGCCACCAAACAGTCTAAGACACAAGGCCTGCTGCAAAACCATCACCTCGGGATTTTGCTTCCCTGAGCTCCTCAGTCACGGCCACTGTTTCTGCCATTCACAGCTTCTGTTTCTGCTTGTATTTACCTCTGCACTGAGTAACTGCCTCTGAATAACTGCATAAAGAGAGTTGTTTAAGGTGCTTTATAAAAATGATTTATAAAAATGTATTTGCTTTGCATTTATACTTGATAGGCAGTTTGTCTCAGTGTAGAATTCCAGGTTGAATATCATTCTCCCTTCGAAATTGGAGGTTATTCTGCCTCTATCTTTTATAACCCAAAATTGATTTTTTTAAAATTCAGTTCTTATCCTTACTTTTTTGGAACTGACCTTTTTTTCCTCTTCACTCTTGAAATTTTTGAGAGCTTCTCCTTACTTATAGTGCACTGAAAAGTCAGAAAGTAATCCTATGTGTGGACCTTATAAAATTTGTTCTGCTTGCCAGTTTGTGCTTTTCACTAACTAGAGACTTTGAATATAGCAGATTACCCTCTGTAATGTGGGTGGGCCTCAACCAATCAACTGAGGGCCTGAATAGAACAAAAGACTGGCCTCCCCAGCAAGTAAGAAACACACATTGACACACACACACACACACATACATACACACTCACTCAAGCATGTGCACACACACACATTTATTGGTTTTGCTTCAATGGACAACCCTGACTACTACAGAGAGTATCTCCAAGTACTTTATAAAACATAGCAACAAAAATTAAGGCTTGAAAAAGGCAAAGTAAAAGAACTAAGTAAAGGGACAAAGGAAAAGAGGAGTATTATTTTTTGAAGTACAGAGTTAAGAGAAAAGGAAGGAATATAAACAAAGGTGGATCTAGCCACACATGAAACATAAGTTTTTGCATTTTGTGAAAGAAAACCTTCAGAGAGTGGTTTATTTGCAATGGGAGGGAGAAAGAAAATGTATCTAGGTCATTCTGAAACAATAGTTACCCTTTATCATAAACTGCACGCTTATCTTACTTAATCTTAACCACAAACCTATGTAGTAGGTATTATTTCCTTTTTGAAAATAAGAAAATAAAAATTCAATAATGTTAATGGATACTTCAAAGTTTCAGAGTTACTAAGTGGCAGATGGTTCAAAATCAAATCTGTATCTTTAAAACTTTCATTTTTCATAACTAACCTTTTTGTTTCTCAAAGAGATGAACTATGTCATTTGGATAAAAATAAGATCAATAACTCTACAATAAATTTTCCATGACCATAATAATGTAATATAACATAATATAATATAGTTGGATTTTACTTCCCTAGATTATGTCTCACTATATCTACAAGTGACCATATTAGTTAAATATGTCTCAACATATTTATATTGACATTTCTTCATATTCTATTCCACCTCATTTTCTAGACAGGTATGGATATATACAAACTGATAATTCCACTGTATAAATTAATAAATAGTTACATTCTTCAATGCATGTTAATATTTTAAGAGAAAAAAATAAAAATACAAGGTTAATACACTTAGTCCTAAAGAACTAATATATGACCATTGGATGGGAACTCAGCACTGGGCTGGAGTTCTTACCTAATTTTTTTCAACATTGTCTGGCAAAATGTAAATTTACCATGAATTGAAAAATATCCAGCTCTTGCTAACTTTCATAAGTTTGGAAAGATTAGAAATAATTATGAAGAAATAAATACACATAAAATCATTGTTTTAAAGTTGGAAGGTACCTATTGGGTAGTCTGATATATACTCATGTTTTAGATGAAGAATTTAAATTTCTGAGGTGAAAAGTGACTTGCTTGTGCTTATAAGCTGTACATAAAAAAATAAATGCAGAAGGAGATTGAAAGGTATATTTAAAAATAAAACTATATTGGGATTTCAGTCAAGATGGCAGAGTAGGTAAATGCAGTACTGGCATCTTCCCATGACCACGACAAAATTACAACTAAACTACAGAACAACAAGTCTTTGAAACCACCTGAAATCAAGCTGAACAGAAATCCTATAACTAAGGATACACTGAAGAATGACAGAGAGGCTGGTAGGAGGGGTGGAGACATGGAACAAGCTGGTCACACACCCTATGTGGCAGATAAAAGTAGGGAGGGCTGTGGGCTGTAGAGACCCCCTGAGGAGTGAGGTGCCTCAGCCCCACACCAGGCCCCACAGCCCAGGGTTCCATGTACCAGGAAGAGAAGTCCCAATAAATTCGGGCTGGGAAAACTAGTGGAGATTGTGGCTGAGTGAGACACGGGGCTGTTGGAGTCCCAGACGATCCTCTTAAGGGGCGCACACATGGACTTACTCAGAATCACTCACTCCGAGCTCTAGAGACAGGACATCAGCTCGAAAGGTGCCAGCGACATACATGGAAGAACTGAACTGTCAGACTTTGAGGCAAGTGCTGAAGGGGAAGCTTCCTCCTAGACAAAAGTGCTGGAAGAAGCCATTATTGCTTTGCTGAGCTCTCCCTCTGCAGGTGCAAGTGGACACCATATGTGAGTCTCCATCAACCCAGGTAACACTATTCACCCTACCCTCAGGTGATTCCCTGAGACCTCACCCCACCCAACTTGTGGTCTCACCCAAGCCACTTTCAGTGATTTTTCCATACAAATGGCCTGTCGTAACTCATATTGTCAACTTTCCTAAAATCTCAAATCTCAAACAAGCAGTGCCTGCCTTCCTCATGTCCCTTATCTCTTATTAAGAGGCTCCTGGCACCGAACGAGTGCCAACTAGCCTAGGTTCATTGCTTGGCCTCTTTTGGACACCTCCAAGCCCAGCACAAGTAGCATCCATTTGCAGATCACTTTGTAGCTCATGCTGGGTGGCCCCAGGCTGGGCGCAGGCAGCAGCATGCATTAGCCTGCCCCTCCTCGGAGGTCCCAGAGCCAGGACACCCTGTGGCCAGCTTCAGGCCACACCAGAGCATCATCCAACCACTTCCACAAGTGACACACCCAAGGAGCAGACTCAGCAGGCACCAGAGCTCTACTGAAGTGAGTTCTGCTCCGTGGGGTTAGCCCTTGCACGGCAGCTCCTCCACTACAGTCACAGCTGATCTTCACAACGGATGAGCCTAGGGGTCAACACCTCCCACTGATGTGCCAACAGCAATCAAGGCTCAACTACAACAGGAGGGTGCACACAGCCCTCACAAGGGGTGCACCTGAAGCACCTGCTTTGTGTGAACAGGGAGGTTGTGCCACTGGGCCCTACAGGGCACCTATTACATGAGGCCACATTACCAAGACTGGGAGACATAGCAGATATACCTAATAAATAAAAACAAACACAGAGAGGAAGCCAAAATGGGGAGAGAAAGACACACATCCCAAATGAAAACACAGGAGAAATATTCAGGAAAAAAGCTAAATGAAATGGAGGCAGGCAAACTACCAGATACAGAGTTCAAAACAACAAAAAATGTAGTAAGGGTCAGTTTCTATAATTTACAAAATTTATTCCATCTAGTATTCAGAATAATACTACAGAAAAAACAATATAGGGCACCAATTTATGGATGCGAAAAGTGACGCTTATAGAGTGTAATTTGCCTAGGATCTGATTTTGAATTTTGTCTTCTTTAATTACTATCATTTTCTGCCTCTCTATGGATGAGTGAGGTTGCCCAGAAACAGAAAAAAAAGAATCTCCAGCAAAGGAGAATCAAAAAAGAAGACTGAGAAACATATGAAGAAAGACAGAAAACTGAAGTACTTTTGGAATGAAAGGTGAAGATATGTTTTTAAATGTTGGTGTAATGAAGTTTGCAAGTTAACCTTGCAAAGTGCTTCAGAGATGCATAGAATAAGGAATGAGAACAAATTATTTTAATTCAGTCATTCAAAATAAGTTTTTGAGCAACTAATCTGTGCAGGATGCTGCAGATATAACAGTTAACAACACAGGGAAATGCCACCTCCCTAATGGAGATTGAATTCTACCAGGGGATAGACAATAAATGAGTAAACAATCATGCAATTTAAGACCATGATGTGACACTTACTAACAAGGAACTTACTGGAATTACCAAAGTGAAGTAGATTCTCTGGGTGGACAAGATCTTGAGCTAATTTGAGAAATTCTGTTCTTATTGAATTATTTAGAACACTGAGTATAAATCAACAGGCTGGTTTGCTCTATCCCTGAAAAAAAGTCCCTGTGTCTCATTATAATGGAGGCCCCATATGTATTCCAAAATGTCAATTTTACCGCTAAGGAGCAAGTTCTTAGTGCATTTCACAGAATGTAGAAAAACAACCAATTAAAAAACTTTTCTCACAGCAAGATCTCCCATTAAGTATTCTAATCATACAGAATATCTTGTATTCCTGCAAAGAATTAGGCCATAACTAATATTAACTTAAGATGTGAGATTTTAACATTTGCTTCCTAGTAAAAGTTAGTGACTTTGTATATTTTTAGTAAATGTTCTTATTGCACTCACAAACTACCTTTAAGAATCAGATTGTTTGGTCCAGGTTACTCTAGTGCTTCTCTGGCTAATCTCCCAATATTTGTGTCCATTTGTGAATGCTTTCTTGACCTCTATACCATTTGGTACACATTTCTTTTTTTTTTTTTTTTTTTTTTTTTTGTCATGTAACTCTGGCTAGATTCTTCTATCTTTCAGGTCAAAGCTTAAATGTAATTTGGGTGAGCACTAGCTGACCCTTTGCAGGTTATGTCCAGATTCCCTTGTTACAACTGCACACTGGGCATTGACAAATTTGTAAAATTTATTGAAGCAAATATAGATATACATATATATACACATATATACTATGTATGCATGCAAATATAAAATATATGTGTGTATATATATACATATATATATAAATACACAAAAATTAAAGGTGTACAAATTCATATATCTGGAAGTTACCACATTTGTATACCAGCAACCACCCAGATCAACAATCAGAATATTACCAGAATACCATTTGCATCTTGTGTCCCATTAAAGATTTAATCAGGAAGTCATATTGCCTTCACTTTCATGTAGCTGTAGACAAGCTCACCTGCACACTTTAGATCAAGATTTCCTCTACCAGGAACCTGTCCTCTGCTCCTTCGCTAGGAGACAGAGCTAGGCTTTTCCCAGTGAAAGCCTTTCCTGAATGGTGGCCTACATTTACTGAGACTCTAGAGCCCAGTCTCTGAGACAGTATGAACAATCAGGCTTTGGAGTCAACAAGAAAATTAAATTGACTTCTAGGGGCCTCGGTACCCTCTCGAGAGATCTTGAATTTAAAATATCTGCTTTAAGGGATTTTTAAAAAAGAACTGTATGATACAGAATATGTAAAGTACCTAGCACAAAATAGGTATTATTTAAATATTTATTAATTATCTTTCTTTCTACTACTTCACTTTCCTATCTAAAGAAGACTCTCTGTTCTTTCATAATCCTGCCAAATACTTCTGTTCCTCTTCTTTTATTCTCTGCCATTTTATAGACACGGAAAGTATCTTTTTAAGGGCTAGATATAGGAATGTTTTCTGACTATTTAATAAAAACATACACCATTTATTTTGTGTCGAATATAGCCAAGCATGGTTGATCAATTTATGTTATCTCCCATCTTTATAACCTTGCTTCAAGGTACACATAATTATTTCAGTTGTTAAACGACTTATCCTGTGAAGAGAGCTCATAACCTTAAAAGTAGGCTTCACAATTAGAAGCCATTCCTCCATGCCTCACTGCTGTCAGTGTGTATTGTGTGATATGAAACTTGGGTGCCTACGAAAAGAAACACTGAATGAAATCAGGAAGAATGCAGTCATTTATTTGAATAGTACAGATTGGTAAGACTTCATGTTTTTTAAAAGATTTCAAATATAACTGAATCTTCCCATTTTAAATTGCTTATTTGTCTTGCAAATACTTAAGCAGTACTTAAACAGTCACTAACTGAGATCAAATGGTATTGTTATAATTGCTGTATAAATGAAGTAAAATGCTTCAGCCCCACTCAGAAGGATATTGCATTTGCCAATTCCACACTATCTGGGAAGGAACAGATTGATTTAGACAAACACTTTACTTGGGTTAAACGCCTTTTTAAACATTGACTCCTAATCTCTACACTCTATTCTGGCTCTATCACATCTTGCTTCTCTAAGTATAAACATATACTTGTAATACATGTTGCCATTCAGTCCACAAATTGTGCTTGATAAATATCTTCAAACAGCCACATTGCTACGGGTGTCAAGAGCACTGTGATTCAACGGAAGTGCTTTTGATCTGTTTGAGCTTCTGTACCTGAATGTTGTACATTTGTGAGCATAATACTCCAGAGTAGTTCTGCGTCAACAGTAAAAGACTGTTGTACTACCGGTGTTCCGATCCCTTGCTGTGTGTTCATTTTCTCTTATTTGTCTGTTTATGTTTAACTAACACTTAATCATGCTAATGATTCTAAATTAATTTACTGAAATTTTGAATGAATATAAGGATTAAATATGTTTACACACAAAGGAGGTATATATTACCTTGACTTTCTAGTTTGTAATGATATAAACTAAGTTTTGTGAGCCTTGTTATATTAAATCAAAATCTACATAAAAATATTCTTAATTTCAAAATTCTAATCTATATTTTTAATATAAGCTATTTAAATTTTATATAATGAATCTAGGTTTTTGAAAAGACTGCTATTTTACATTTAAATTTTTCATAGTAGTCGGCATGAATACAAATAGAATGTCACAAATGCAACTTGTGAGCAAATATCAAATAAAGAAATCTGAAATTTTCTGGAACAGTTTATTTGTGAATGCATTATGAACTTTTTTGAAAGTGGAAATTCATAAAATGATCTCTTTTGAATTAATTGCTCTACAAGTAAGTATAAGAGGAAAATTTAAAGTCAAATAATGAAAACCTACAGCCAGCATCATACTCAATGGGCAGAAACTAAAAGGGTTTCCCTTAAGATCAGGGACAAGACAGGGATATCAGCTTTCAGCACTCTTGCTAATCTTATCTAATTTTCCAAGTTCAAAACAGTAGCCGATAGGATATTTGGTGTGCTAAATAATAGGAAGTGTAACCAGACTAACAACCCCTTAATATTATGTTTTTAAAAGTGTGGGACACGAATAGAAAATTGAAGATCAGAAGAGAACTTCATTAAACTCTACAGTTGATTTATCTCTCTGATTTCTTCTAAATTCTTCAAATTCTGCTAAAGCTAAGGAATAACTAAAGGAAAAACTACTTAAGTAACATGATTGTGTAATTTATTCAACATTTATTTCATAGAATTTTATTTAGTATCTGCTTACTCTGTACCAGGCACTAAGGTTGGTACAAAGGTTTTTCATGGACTAAAATGAAAAGATTATTTAAACCAGTATTCCTTAAACCACCTGGACACTGAGACATATGGATAGGTGTGCCTGATCATTTAAATTGTTTCTTTTGAATTTTGTGCAGTGTAGGTTGGGTAATAAGCATATAGTAAATAACCCATGACTGCTTAGAAAAGAAAATAAATTGAGTAGCAGATTACTCCATCTAGAATTAGGAGTGACCTTGAGCCACTTTATACCCTTGGATTTATGTCACCAAAGGTAAAAATTGAGACTTGTCCATTTATTTTAAACTTTGGAACAGTGGAGCATAGAATAACTATTCAAACCCCAATGCACATAAAATATTTAGCCACCCACAGCTATTTTTATATATCTATGGTAAACTTTTTTTTCTTTTTGGCTATATGTGTATGTTGCTAAGCAGTTTACATTGTTGTGCTGGATAATTATATCAAAACAGTTAAATCTCTTGCACACTCTCATTTTATTATGTATAAATTCTGTCCACTACCCAAGAAAACCTACCAAGCATTAAAAAAAAAATTTCAGAAGCCAATTGTTGGTTTTTGGATAATGGCACTTTATCAAAATGTAAAACAGAACACTTCCTAGAATGCTAAGAAATTTCTAAATTACACTCTGTATGGAAAAACAAAACCATATCTGTTAAAGCAAATGAGTAGAGTATGCTACTTGAACTGATGTGTTGTTTTAAGCTTGATTTTCCCTCTGGCCTGGAAAATATCAATAATATACAGGTTTTCAGAGAAATCCACAGATTTTTGGCTCTGTTCCCAGTAACGCTTTTTCCAGTGTCAGTCTATAGAGAATCTCTTGTCTGCAACAGCTACTTTTTAAAGCCTTTTCCATGCCCATTATATTTTTCCAGAGGAAATCACCCTGGCAACATGAAAGAGCAGTGGATCTTCTAGAAAAAGAGGTTAGGAGTCCACCTTGAAACAATAGGTATGGAGCTCCATGGCATGGTAAATAAAATGTCTCATTTTCTTTTACTTCTTTTAATGCTTTCCACAATAAGGTTTGCCATGAAATCATAATTGCTTTTTGAACAAAACAATTGCTGTACAACTTTTGTCAAAAAGTTCAGAACTAACTTTGAATGTATTGAAACACTTTGGTGATTTCTTTCAGTAGGTCATCGAATTTAACTTTAACTAAGACTATAAACTAATAATTAATTTTGAAATATCTATTAATTATTTCATTGCTCCAAGTCAGACTATCTTTTTTCAAGTGCTATCTTGGCCAATTATTAATTATTTTGACCTTGGGCATGTCATATGAACTCCCTCTATTTTGGTTTCCTCATCTATAAAGTGAGACTAATGCAAATAGCTAACTTATCTATCAATCTAAGCATGAATTCGAGCATTATAAAGCTAATATATGTTAAAAAATTGAGTAGCATATTACTCCATCTACATCAAGGCCAAGCACATGATAAGCATGTATGTGTATCATCATTATCATCATCATTATATTTTTAGCCCATTTTAATGAATCTTCACTTCTGCTAAGTAGTCATAATCTTATCGTAGACAATTTATAATTTAAGAGTAAATATACTACCAGAGTTCAAAATTTTTACTCTATTTTCTTTTAAATAAGATAAAAACTCCAATCGATAAAAATCCTTTTTGAATAGATTTTTAACTAAATTGAATTCTTCCTTTGCTGAAGGTAAGTTCAACTGATGTAATTCAGTTTTGAATATCTTAATGCATTTATTTTGTTTACAGAGAGTTTACACAAGACGTGTAGCAGAATTGGTCAAAGTAATGCAATAGTTTTATTCTTCTGTAAGACTAAATATACACACAGTGAAGAAGGAAAGTGCATTAGGAATCTAGGTGCAGAATTCAACGTTAAATAGTAATTGAAAAAGATGTGTTGCTTGGAAACTGCAGAGAACACTGCTTTGTTTCAAGTGAAGGGTAATATAAATCATGCATTAAAATAGTAGAACCTTTTTAAAATTTCAACAATGCAATTGATGAGAGTTTTAATAAGCTCTGACACATAACTTGGAATAGTGCATTTCAATCATACAGATGGTTCACCAAGATAACCCACAAGCACTGATAGATTTATATGGAGGTTTAGTTACATACCTTTATGAGGTTTCAGGTTATGGTTGCATAAACTGGACTCAGATTAAAAGTAATGAAATATTCCTTCTAAGAATAATCACTCTTTCAGGAAAAAAACTGCACCTAATCAGAGGTGCCATGCATCGTTGAGTTTTGAGCATAGGACTTGCTACTTAATAGCTGTTTGGTGACATTTCAATTGGATGCAGTTATTAAACAATGTAAGATACTAATTTGTTATTGGGCAGGAGGAGTGAGTCCTTTCACTCCCTCTCAATTTCAAAACATGATGACCCTGAAAATTAATGAAAATAAAGAGATTCACACAGAGGGAGCCAAAATCACAATGCAGGGGCAATGACTACTCATCCTATGTTTGGCTGCTTGAGGGATAAAATTTAAATACATTCAGACAAGGCCTTTGAATTGGAAGGTGTTCACACCATCATTAATTTCTCCCTCTGGAGATTCATTATATGCAAGTCTTCTCCTATAGTCCTGAAAGTTCTTCCAAATTGGAAAATACACTTGACCTGCTCATAGAGCAGTTTCTGAAGCCCTGAGATTTTGAAAATCCATTTTGTTTAACCCAAAACTTAATCTGATCATTTCTTAGCAATCTATAAACAAGCATTAAGCTTCTTGTTTATGCAGCAGTCATCTGAAGTTGAGTTTTTGTTAATCTTAAATAGATTAATTTTTAGCAATTATAACTACAATTAGTTTAATAGAGGGGAAAATATTTTTGAGTTCTATTGTGTATCAGCCATCCTACTGACTTTTAGTTTTTAAAAGCACACAATGAACTGCTGAGTTAGACATCAATGAAATTAATTTTGCAATAGTAAATCATCAGACGTTAAAACTGTAAATGTGCCCATAATTTAGAGTAACTTTTGAATGACCTTTGTTAGCAAGAGATTTTGGCACTTTTTCCCTATTAATTAAAAAATAAGGTTAAGAATACATGTATAAGATAATAGAAAGTTGTAACTTTAATTTGAAATTGATAGAATCAGAACTTAACTAAAGGTAAAAATTAATACTACAAATGTTATAGTAATTTAAAGCTCTAAGAATATCAACTCTAAAAATTCATTCAAAAAGAATTATTGTTACATACTATACAAAAAATAATTTTCAAATTAAATCTTACCAATTGTTTTGGAAATCTATTTTTCATATTTCAATATTTCTGGTATTCTTTTATTAAACTTTAATTTGCAATGTTTTAACACTTGACAATTCTGATAAATAAAATATTTTCTATTTTTTAATTTAAGTTTCACAATTGAATGACGTTTAGGATAGACAAGGTTACTGTGAGGTAACTAACATCACAAAAGTCTTACTCAGAACCAAGACTTAACTTCTTTCTCAAGCTAGAAGGCCCTGGAGGAGGAGGGGGTCTCTGCTAATTGTAGTCTCTTAGCCAGTCTGAGGGAGCAAACATCTCACATGTTGCCATGTCAGAGGGAAAAGAGAAGCAGAGAAAAGGAGTCTTGCACATACCGTTAAATACTATGTTGTATATTTGAAAATTGCTGAAGAGTAAATCTTAAAAGTTCTCATCACAAGAAAAAATTTTAACTGTGAGGGAAAATTTTGTAATGGATGCTAACTAAACTTACTGTGGTAATTATTTTGCAATATATACATATATGAAACGATTATGTTGTAAACCTTAAACTAATACAATATTAGATGTCAATTATGCCTCAATAAAACTGGAAAAAAATTGCCTCATATATGACATTCATCACTTCCACTCACAACTCATTGGCAAGAGCTGGATCAAACATAGGAGAACAGGAAAAACAACCTACCTTTGTTTCTGGAATGTGGAATACCCAGAAATAAGAGTTAAATGACTCTTACAATTACCACTGACAGGTTTTATTCTTAGCACTGTTTAACAGATAAAGAGACAAGAAAGGTGCTTTCAAAATTTAAGTGACTTGTTCAAGATCACACTTGTAAACTCCAAATTCAGTGTTCTTTTCATTATAACTTTTGTTATAACTGTGCTCAATCCACATCATTTCAATCCACATCTATTTCAAAAGTGTGTCATAGATTTGTAATCAGTTTTTCACAGACCCAGCCATATTTCTTTTCTCTTGCTCAAGACCATTGCCTTGACTGCAACCACTGGTATGGTATATCAAAATCTGACATGGAGCAGTCTCAAGCTGAACGCACAATTATACTCCAAGCTTCTCCTCCTTTACCTAAGCACTTGGTATGACTACCCACTTAGCTACACATTTCAGGAGTATCCACAGTCTCCTCATTTCTCCCATTCAAGTCAGGTTTCCAAACCCTAAGTTTCACTCTCAGAAATGTGACCTTGGTCGTGTTCTTTCCTCCTTTTCAGAGTCAGTGTTTTCTTTCTTGTGTAAAAGAATAATTTCACCAGACAGTAGTAAAAGCTTCAAGGAAGACTTTATTCAAGACTATTGCAATAAGTGTCTGGACTATTGCAATAGAAGGGAGACAATAAACTCAGCTGAAACAAAAGGTGGAAGAGTTTTTATGTACTGGAGTACATGTGGGGTGGGAGGTTGGTCCATGTGATTAGGCCATCTGTGTTTACTAATAGGTGCTTATTAAAGTTAGGCTTCTACCCTCCCTACAGGCAGGAAAAAAAACTTATCTAAAGTTTAGTCAAGCTGAGGGGAATGTTAAGGCCTTCTTAGTCACCGGTTCATAGGTTCCTTCACTGGCCTATAAGGCAGTGTCCTTATTGCCCCTGGTTTCTTCCCATTCCTATCTGTGTTCTTCCTTAGCTTCTAAAATATACTAACAAGTTATATCATGTCACTCTTTTCCATAAAACATAATTCCTGACTCCCCACACTTAAAATATAAAATTTTCCTGACCCCTCCATACTTAAAATATAAAATATGTTTGCAACTCTAGTCTTCTTTTCTATCGCTCAATTTGCTTTATATGTATGTCTCATATCCCACTACACTGATCTTCTCACTGTTCTCTGAAAATACATTTTCACTACTCTTTATTTTTGCACGTTTTACTCAGTTCTAAAATGGTTTTTCTTCCTTTCTCTTACTTCAAGACCAGTTCAAATGTCACCTGCTTAATGAAACCTCCTTATATCTTGTAGGCAGAGCTATCTCTGAACTCTCTGGCCTCACAGAGTACATAACTCTTCAACCCTCAATAGGACTCACCAGATTGCTCTCCTGTTTGTCTATGCAGAGTCGTGCCTGTCCCTCTGGTGTCAAGCAACTCTAAGACGAGGACTCTGTGTCATTTAACTTTATACTTTCAGTACTTACCAATTGTTAGAGTACATAGTACTTGCTCAGTAAACTTTCTTGGAATGTCCTTTGATATTCAATACTTAATCTACAATTTAATTTTATAATTTTTGCTTTAATTAATTAATTTATTTTATTTAAATCCTCACATGAAGAGATGCTTCCACCTAATCTAGAAAGAGAGGAAAGGAGAGAGAGAGAAAGAGAGAGAGAAAAACATTGATGTGAGAGAGAAACATACATTGGTTGCCTCCTATATGCACCTTGATGGGGGAATCAAACCCACAACCTGGGTATGTGCCCTGACCGGATATTGAACTGGTCACCTTTCAGTGCATGGGTGGACACCATGACAAACTAAGCCACACCAGCCAAGGCAGCTTTTGTTTTTCAAATAAATACATGCACTAAATCCATTATGTAAGCATATTCAATAAAGATGTTAAACATCTTCTGTATATGAACAAGGAGATCAAGTTAATATCCTCGAGTTCATGTCCTTAAAGTTCAAATTCTTTGAGGAGCTTACTATTTAGTGATATACTAGGCAGATGCACATAAAGCACTTAAGAGTCAAATGAACAAGTGTAGTGTGGGCATTGCCAGACCGCAGACCTCAGGGACTGTCTCAGCTTCTGAGGAAGGAGTGCCTTGAGTTAGGCTGAAAGTGAAGGGGACTAGCTCAGGCTACCTCCTGGAATGGAAAGCATTCTGCAAAGAAAGAGCAGTACATCTGAAGGCATGAAGACCTGGGGAAATAGAGAATTTTCTGGTAACTATAAGTAATTGTATATTTTTGGAGCACAAAATGTGAATAATGAGTTAGGGGTAAGAAGTTGGGGAGCCAAAGTTAAGTCTGAGCTAAGTAGTCAAGGAAAGCCCATAAGGACCTACAGTGCCATCCAAGGCAATTTAGAATTTATCCCGTCACACAGACAAAACTAGAGAACCAAGCGTTTATGTGATTTTTTTCAAGCATATTCAGGGCTTGCTAGTGAGGTGAGAAGATAGAACCTTGCCTACAGCTTAGCACTTAATGAGTGTTTGTTTCTTCAGAATATGCTGTAATCAGTAATTAATAAAAATCCCTAAGAGATAAAGCTAAATTCGCTTCACTTTTCAAGATAAGGCTGATTAACAGAACTGATGAATCGAGGCCATAGTAGCATCCTTCTGAATTAAGGATTAACGTTAAGCAGATTTCACTGCCCCGTTTATTTTTTTGTCTTTTGCCTCCTTTATTAAATTATATATTTATCTTTGATCAAGACCTCAATATTCCTTCTAAATTTGATTTTTTAAATTCACATAATTTTCCAACCTAAAATTACATGGCAGATTTGTTATGAAATAAGTATCTGATAAGCATTTTGAAAAAATAAAATACAGATAGACAACATAAGAAGAAGCAATGCATTTCCCTTCCCCTGTGTATTACCTAACAGAGTATAAAAATGCAGCACCCCTCTAATTAACTCATAATAAAGAGTAAAGCTAATAGTAACTTTTTTAGGTAAAAACTACTATTTAGTGACATGGTGTGTTTCCCAGGTGGCATGTCTGCCTGCGGCACATTGCAAATGAAAATCCTTTTTAAGAAGAATGCCTATATCTTGAAAAGTTTATTTAATAGTCTATGTTAAAGTAAACTAATCCTAACAACAAATTGTTTCAATGAAATGATTGTAATTCTATCTGGAAGTGGTTGATGATAAAAATTTATAATACTACTGTCTTATTGTATTATCAGTATGATCAACTTGCCTCTGAAAGCTTTTGAAATTATTTTCATTTCTTTGTCCTTGGGACATGAGGTGGATGCTGGAGAGTAGAGAGATAATTGTAATGGGATGTTTCCCCTCCTAGGATAGGAGTTCACTTTAGAAATCTCCTTCCCTATTCAGTGATGAAATTGTAGATGTTTTGATCAAAATAATATGAATAATAGCACACAGCATGATTTTTCTTCCCTTTAAAAATAAACTGCTTTCTTTTATATTTGGACTAAAAGCTTCAAATCAGAGAGGATGGATGCTCATAAACTTTGAGCTAATCTTTGAAGAAAGTGAAATTTCCTGGCTGCCTTTTTCAGCAAGTTTTTTCTTACCAATTAATTTTATTTTCACACTCTAACTTTAATTTTCACACCATCAGAGAGGCCTGTTCAAGACCGTGTTCTTTATTCCCTCCTCCACATTTTTTTACTGAAGGCAAATGTGTTTATAACATCATTATGCCAGCTGAAATACAGTTATTTTAAATATTTTCATTATTTCCACTTTAATCATTTAAAAATTTTAATCATGCTATATGTTATAATACACTTATACTAGAGTAGTGAATGTATATAATTTATAAATAGATACTTTTACTTATATGAGCAGTGAGCTCTGTTTTTGTTAATGGATTAGTATCTGTCATCAAAACTCAAAGCCCTCTGACTTATAAAGCTCCCCTGGTTCTAGAAATTAACTCTCAATTTTGAAATATTTCCAGGTTCATTTCATCTTTTTCCTATTAACATTTATGGATTAAGGGTATGGATTTAGGATAAGCTTAACTGTATCTTAATACATGAATCAAATGGCATCTTTTCATTCCTCTTTTTTGTCTTGGCATTAGATTTGACACTATTTGTTGTTTTATTTGTACAAAAAACACTCTTGAAACCTGGCTATAACAGTCTTTGCTGATGTTCCTCATTTCGCTCTGCAATTTCTTTCCACTTGGTTCTCCTGAGCGTTGGTTCTCAACATAACGGCAATGTTTCCAAGAATTTCATCTTTAGTTACCTTCCCTTCTATATTTGTTCCCTGGGCTTTCACAACCAACTCATTATTTCATCATCTAAGTAACAAAAATTCTCAACTCAAACTGCTCACCATTTCTACACACTCATTCCAAGCTCTACACATTCAAAACTCAATTCAAAATCTTCCTTTCTGAAATGTGTTCTATTTACACATTCTCAGGTATTCAATACCTGAGAAAAGGAAACAATCATTCACTAGTTACCCAAGCCATAAATGTGATTGTTATATCAGGTCCTTTTATTTTCTCTGTCTCTGCACCATATCAAATCAGTAGTTAGACATATACAATTCTAATTCCCGATCATTTTCAATTCCTATCATCCTCTCCATCCTAATGCTTTTTGTTCTGGTCCCATAACATTTTTCATGTAGATTATTGGAGCTAAGTGACTTTCCTTTTCCCATCTTGTCCCAATTAGTTACTTCTCACACTATCTGAATCACCTTTCAGTGATTAATCTAATTATATTATTCTTTTGTTTAAAATATTATCTTTGGATTAACACTGACTAAATGAAATATGACCTATCAACACATTCAAGACTTTACATGATCTGTCTAAATCCTATTTGTTTTTTGTCTTGTTTCTACCTGTTCTGCACAATAGGACCCAATTAATATTTGCATCATATATGTACAAGACCTCAAAATAGAGGCAATATTTAGTTAAAGATAGAGGTTATTATTGAGTCAATAACTTAAATTTAATTCAAAATATTATTTTATTGCAATGAGAGATAATGAAGGAGAGCAGAATATGCCACCCCCAAATATGCTACTTGAACATATTTATTATTTTGAATTAAAGTTACTTAAGAAGCAGCCGGGACAAGAAGAACACTCTGACCCTTCTTTGTCCCCCTGAAAGAAAGAACGAAATTTTCTATATGAAAGATACCCTCCCTAATCAGGAAGATAGAAGGCATCCTTATCACCAGACATAGGAGTTTAGGGCCAAGAAGACTACACAAACAAATATTTTTATTTCTTCACTAATATTTTTATTTATTTTTATTATTCTTCACAAATATTTTTATTTCCTCACTAGCCCAAACCCAAACCTCTTTATCTTGTCAATTCTTCACAAATTTGTTTCCTTGCCTAGAAAGTATAAAAACTGTCTACTCAGGTCACTTCTTTGAGTCTCATATAGTCATGGGGCTTCCTGATGCATGAAATTAAATGTTTTTCTCCTGTCAATCTGTTTATGTCAATTGAATTATTAGACCAGCCAAAAAACCTAGAAGGAAAGAAGGGAAATTTTTTTCTGCCCTACAATGGCATTAGTTGAATACAAAAAAACAGTATTTGTAAATTTAGACAGTATCTAATAATGTGTGCTATCAAGTCAAACACCTACTCCATCATCAATTGGTGCTTTTTACTTTTACATTTGAGCAGTAGAAGTTGGAATGTGGCAAAATATCACATCTACCATCATTGAACAGGAGTATTCATCAGATTGCATTTGGGAGAGACATTTTCTTGCTTTACCCTTTTAACTTTTGGAAGATGTGGCATTATATAATTTTGACCTTCATTCTATCATTTGGATGATAGAATCAAAGATTATAACAATTTCCAATGCCATATTTTCGTGTTATTCTTGAAAAGAAAATCTTCAGATATTCTAGCTCCTGTCTTCCTAACCCCAAAAATAAAAAACCCAGAGTTTATTTTGAAAATGACATAAAATACAAACTCTTGTCACATAATTTTTACATTAAACATCACAGGTATGATATATTCACAATGTTTTGAGATCTAGTTGGTAAATGAATAAAATAGAGTAATTCATATAAAACATGCAATTTCAGATAGACTTTCATTTTTGGTGTAATTGACCATCATTTAGGATAAGTTCACAACCAGGTTTATAGAAATTTTTCTTAATTCAAGTGTTCAAATCATTGAGATTGTCTAATTTCATGAGGCTCACAGATTTACATTCCCTAAACTCATTTGGTAACTTATGCTATATTAATTTTATAAAACTCCCTTTGGTATAATTTGGTTTACATGTATGATTTGTTCGTTGATTCTTTTACATAATTCCAGAGATTCAGTTCCACTTTATCTTTTCCCTCCTCCCTTATCTTAAGCTAATCACCCTTTAATTTTTTTTAATTAAATCTTTTCAAAAATTTTAAAGCTTTAAGCTTTCTTTGTACATCAACCAAGTTTTACCTGTAATTTCTACCAAAAAAAAAAAAAAATCACAAAAACAAAATAAATTTACTTCATTTTATGGAATAATGCTATAATCAAGATTCAGGCATATTATATTTTAGTCTTCACAGCTACCATAGCTATGGATTTATTTGAGAGCCATCTGGTTCTTTACATAAAATTGTAGCGAGGTATTGTAGAAAACTAATCTGTGAATCAATGCTTTTCTGCAGTTTAGGATTTCAATTCAGAAGTACTAGATAGCCCTCAGGCTTTCAGCATGATTACATTTATCTACGTTTAAAGTACAAAGGAATCAACATACTGGAAAGTAATTGCTCTGTTGCCATAGGGAAAGAGATTAGGAAATCTGTGAGTTTAAGGAAGAACCTGCCTTTGTAGTAATCCCTTTTATTATCTACTTTAAGCCACAAATGATTCTATCCCTAACCTAATATATAATTATTTCATGAACTGTAAGGTCAGAGGACTTTAGCAAGATTCTTAAGAAATACAAGTCTTAGAAACTTTCTATATTCCTAAAGTCACATTATTCCTTTTAAAAGTTTGTATTTGACAGCACTGAATGCAAGCAGATGCTAATGCACACAGCAGGGGAAACAATTACTAAAACCATTCATTTACTAGGTGATCTCGAAGGCCTCTTCTAACTTGAAAATTCTATGTCTATGTCTAAATTAGAGTCCTTTTTATTTGAATTGACAAAGCTAATCATATGTTTTAATTAAGATATGTTCCCTCATTAAATGACTGTGTGTGAGATCAGGGAATTATGTTAATAGGAACCCAAAATTTGTCTGGGAAACCAGGGTCATGGAGCAGGCAGAATTTAGACAAGTGATGAGATCTCACAAAACAAGTTTGCTGCCAGAGCCTGAGCTAAGGCCTTTGTCAATTGAGCAAAGGGAATAGACAAATTTACAGACAAGTTCAGATGGGAACAAGAATCAGCCGAGGTAAACATGGTGTAAATAGATAAGACCAACTTAGGTTTCATGAAAAGGAAGACAAAGCAAGCTCTGAGGCTGTGAAACTAATCTTATTTTTTGTATTTGGTCTCTCAGATTTTTCCACTTTGCTTTTGCTTCTAAGATGAGCTCCCTTAAGCATTGTTTTATTCTAGACTATGAAAGTAATTTTGGATCCATTATGTCATTCCATAAATTCTTGATAATCATGTAAGGAAATAATTATAGGTAATATGAACAAATTATGAGCACATCATGCAAGCTGGGTTTGGGGGTACAGTGGTTGTTAAAATTCCCTGTGGATCAATGATGCAGTTGCTAATAATTTAGTGACTTTCCTGTCTCCCTTATTATCATTTTCTACTTCTAGGACACAGACCTCCACTCTGGGGCCAAGATAGAGTCCCAACAATTAGGTTTGGGGCCAGAAACAAAAAGAAAATAATTAGCTTTAATAAGTAAATAATGAATTTTATTCACCCTCTCAGGAATGTCATATTTTCTCCTTACCTATATAAGCCCACCATTTCTCAAATCCCACTTCTAATACAAAAAGCTTCAGTGACCATTCCTGATCAAAATAGCTGCCTCCAACCCTGCATTGTGTGGGGGCAGAAAATAATTTTTCTCCTACCTTTCTAAATTCTTCTTGTGAATATTATGCTAAGTAAAAATATGTCAGTCAGAAAAAGCTAATAACCACATGCTTTCACTCATATGTGGAATATAAAACTGAAACTTGTGGACACAAACCAGAGGTGATTACCAGAGGGAAGGGGATGGGGGATGGGGGATAGGGGAGTGAAGGGGGTCTAATATATGGTGACAGAAGATGATTTGACTTCAGGTGGTTGGCACACAGTACAATATTTAAATCTTGTATAGTAGAAATCTATACCTGAAACCTATATGACCCTATTACTGAAAGTTACCCCAATAAATTATTTTTTAAAAAGAATATGTGTGTGTGTGTGTGTGTGTGTGTGTGTGTGTGTGTGTGTGTATACACACAATTAACATGAGACAGAAGAAGAGAGGGTGCTTGGGGAAGTAAGGAAAGGATCACCATGCTTTCTGAGGCAATGGCTTCAAAAGAAATTTAAAAGGTAAAATTGAAGGGATAGAAAAGACATGGAAAAATGAGAAAATATGAAGAGTGGTGTGAGTCTCAGGTTTCTGGTTCTGATGGCAACAGGGATGCTGAACCCATGATCATAAAAGTATAGAGGAATGTAGATCTTATTTTGTTGTGTGTGATGAATTCATTTTGGGATATTTCAAATTTAACATACCTATGTGTATTCCCAGCCTTCTTTGCTGGAGCAACATGTATGTAATTCTCTATCACTCCCACTGGTTTATATCTCAAAACTAATAATTAATAATTAATAATTAAACTCAAAATTAATAATATAAACCTGGATTCATGAGATGTCTTCAAACCTTCTATTTCAAATCTCCAATGTTCTCAGTCTTAGCAAAGGGCACCATCACCAACCTGAATGCAAGGACTTCTTTCTCTTTACTCTCTCCCCTCATCTTCATATGCATGCAATCACCAAATCCACATTTATAATACAACAGAATATAGTTATTTTTCCTGTCCCCAATTTTAATTCCTCATTATTTCTCATCTAATAATGCCACATTGCTACATAAGTAGGTGTTAATGGAAAGAAAGGGGAATTTTCTCCCCCACCCCATTAAAAAATTTCTTGCTTAAACCTACTTCACAAATCAACTCCTTACTTACACTTAGAACTCAGCTAAAAATTGCTTTTACTGGGAGAACTTTTCTAACTTCAAAGCTAGGGTAGGTCACTCATTATACGTTCCCATGGCACCTTTTTCTAACATTTAACACCTCTATAATTATTTGCTCAGTGTCTATCTTTTAAACTAAATTGTAGATACTGTAAAGACATACTCAGGAAAAAAATGTCTGGAGCAAGCATTAATGGCAGCTGTGGGACACTTACACCATGGAATACTCCTGGCCATAAAAAAGAAGTAACTGTTACCTTTGTGACAGCATGAATGAACCTGAGATTATTATACTAAACAAAATAAGCCAGTCAGGGAAAGACAAATACCATATGACCTCACTTATATGTGGAATCTAATGAACCAAAATAAACTTACCAACAAAATAAAACCAGAGGCATGGATACATGGAACAGACTGGCAGTGGTCAGAGAGGAGGGGGAAGAGAAGGGTTGGATGAAAGAAGGTGAAGGGATTAGCCAAAGAACATATCTGCATAACCCATAGACACAGACAACAGTGTGGTGATGGCCAGAGGGAAGGGAGGCCAAAGGGAAGTGACTGGGTGGAGGTGGGCAAAGGCGGAGGGGAAATGGAAACATTTGTAAAAGTGCCAACAATAAAATCAAGTTAAAAAAAATACTTAATGCTAGGGATGTTGCAGTAAAAAGAAGAAAGAAGGAGAAGGACAAGGACAAGAAGAACAAGAACAAGAACAAGAACAAGAACAAGAACAAGAACAAGAACAAGAACAAGAACAAGAACAAGAACAAGAACAAGAACAAGAACAAGAACAAGAACAAGTGGAGGAGGAGGAAGAGGAAAGGGAGGGGGAAGGGGAAGAAAGAGAAGAAGGAGAAAAAGAAGAAGAGACCACAGACTCTGTGTCTATCTTTTGTATCTGTTTCCCCAGTGCCTGGAATAGCAGAGGTTCAATAATTCATTAAATACCGAATGACAAGAGGTTAAGCAAGATGACAATTGAAAGCCTGCTCCAAGATGGGCCATTATGGCATGTAAATTAGTTTGAGCCGAAGGCACTTGAGATCCTGAGAAACTTTTATCTTGTCCTTAAGAATTTAAATTTGGGTTCTTGCCCATTATAAGGGTTATCATCAGAAATAACTTTTTATGACCTATCTATATGGCAAGGAGAACTTCAATTACTGAACATATGCTTTTACCATTCTGTGAATGACCCTCCTCCTCTCTGAAGCTTCAGTCATCTTACCTCATTCCTTAGCTCAGGATGCCATGCATACCTCATTTTACCTTTCTGTCTCTGAACCTCTCCTGTATCTGTCTGTGGCTCTTGTACAATGCATATAATTACATTTGGTTATTTCCTCATGTTTATGTCTTTTGTCAATTTAACTATTAGACCAGCTGAAAAAATCCTAAAAGAATAATTTTTTTTCTCCCCCACAAACACCAAATAGAATGCAACTGCTTTTATAGCATGAAAATTATTGGTGATTTACGCAAAAGCAATTTCAGTGTGAGAGTTGCACCAAGAGGCATAAAAGGTGAATAAAAGAAAAATAAGTTGAACAGTTCAAATATATTTCCAGAAAGTGACTGACATTTTAGATGAGTTGGAAGAAGAAATTGTAAAAATTGATTAAAATGAAAGTAACCTCTGCTCATTGACAGTTACCCCCTGACTTGAATAACTGAGAGCTGGCAGGCTTGCAACCTTGTAAACAATGAGATCAGCAAGAAGTACTGCAATAATGTTCTGTTAAGTTTCTTTGAAAATGCCAAATATCAAACTCAGATTTTTCTGATTCCCAGCTGGAGCAAAATTAGAATTACAAAATCATTACTTACAATCATAATGCATTTGATAGTGTTCAAATAATTTTTCATAGTCCAAAAAAACGCTGTGAAACCCTAAGTGTCAGACATAGACATAAAATAGTCATATTCAGATAAAAAATTGCAAGGGCTTTAACCCCCCAAAAGACACAAAGCAATCTGGCAGCCTCCCAGACAGCAAATACAACAGAGAAACTTCCAGAGGTTAAGTCTGACTTGCTTTTCTCCCTTGGGTACCTCATATTCAAGGTGGCCCCAAGATTTCCCGAATGTAATCCCGTCATAGGAGTCAAGAGAATAGCAAAAAGATATAATTGATATTTCTTTTGAGTTAAAATTCTTCCAAGGAAGAAATCTTAAAAGTAGTTTGTACAATAAATACGGTTCTGCCTTATTAAAAAGAGTTTTTTTGCCTTGGCCAGTGTGGCTCAGTTGGTTGAGCATTGTCCCTTGCACCAAAAGGTGGAAAGTTTGATTCCTGGTCAGGACACATGCCCAGGCTTCAGGTTTGCAACTAGGGAGGCAACAGATCAATGTTTCTCTCTCACTTTGATGTTTCTTTCTCTCTATTTCTCTGTTCCTCTCTCTCTAAAGTCAATAAAAACATATTTTAAAAATTTCTTTGTAGATCTTGTTCTTTCCCAAGTGAATTTTAATGTATAACTATTGCCCTTTTACTCCAACAAAATAGTGTTGAATGTAGATTAGCATCAGTAAATGTAGAATAAAATATTAAGGGATTTCTATTTGATTCAACAGTCACTATCTCAAAGGGAGAATTCAAATGCAACAAATTACTAAGTATATTGGAAAGAGAATACCAGCTTTGCTCAGTAGGAGTCAATGATGCTAAGGTTTCTGCATAATGAAAATTTAACGATTAATCAGGTGAAGGGGAAACAAGATGGAAGCGTAGGTAACAGCTGCACCCGCCGCCTCCCGCACCCACATCAAAATTACAACTAAAACACAGAACCACCGTCACTCAGGGCCTCCTGAGATCTGGCTGCACAGAAGCCCCACAACCAGGGAGCTGAAGGAGCAACAAGACCGGGAGGAGGGGCGGAGACGCGGGCGGATCGGGGCTGAATCACAGAGACGCGGCCGAGGGCCCACACCCGGTGCCGAGGGTTAAACCCAGGAGGAAATCTTGGCGGTGGGGGTTTCCCAGAGGAACGAGGGGTCCCAGCCCCACAGCAGGCCCCAGCCCAGGGCCCCAGGGCAGGGAAGAGATGTTCCCACAACTCTGGGCTGTGAAACCAGCGGGACTGTCCCTGAGGGTCGCGGAGGCTGCGGGAGCCCCAGCAGCTCCTCCTAAAGGGCCCAGCACGGACTCACTCGGACGCTCCCTCTGAGCCCAGCGCCGGGCAGCAGCCTGAAAGGACCTGGGACACTCGGGGAGGAACTAACCTGCCTGAGATCCGGGCGAGAGGTGGAGGGGCGGCTTCCTCCCAGGCAGAAGGGCTGGCGGAGGCCATGGCTCCTTTGGCGAGTCCTCCCCGCACACAGCCGGCAGGCAGGCGCCATATTTGAGTCCCAGCACCTGACTCACACCTTTGGCCCCGCCCCGTGATTCCCGGAGGCCCCGCCCCTCCCCACCTGCAGCTCATCCAGGCTATTTCCAGGGGCTTTTCTGTGCAAGTGGCCTCTCGAGCCTCATGCTTAGGACTTTCCTACAATCTCTCAAACAAGCAGCAGTGGGCCCCAAACGGCTTGATAAGTGGCCCCAGGCCTGGCACTAGCAGCAGCTGCATTGGCTCATAGCTTGGCCTCTCCTGGGCTCCTCCCAGACCAGCACAAGTAGCAGCCAACTACGGTTTGCTGTGTGGCTCATGCTGGGTGGCCCTGGGCAAGGCACTGGCACAGGCTGACTTTGCACCTCCCAGGAGGCCCCAGAGACAGGGGACCTGGTGGTCAGACTTGACCATGCTGTATTACAACCCTACCACATCCACCAGTGACACACTCAAGGGGTGCACTTGGTGAACACCAAAGCTCCACTGAAGTAAATCCTGCCCCATGGGGTGTCTCCAGCACAGGAGATCTCTGGCTGTAGTTGCACCTGGTCCTCACAGCTGATTGGCCTGGGGGTCAGTTCCTCCCAACAGCAACCAAGGCTCAACTACAACAGGACAGTGCACACAGCCCACACAGGGGAGCACCTGGAATGCCCAGCTCAGGGGACCCTACAGGACACCTACTACACAAAACCACTCTACAAATTCCAGGAGACATAGTAGCTCTGCCTAATACATAGAAACAAACACCTGGAAGCAGCCAAAATGTGGAGGCAAAGAAACATGTCACAAAGGAAAGAATAGAAGAAATCTCTAGAAGAGGATCTAAATTAAATAGATCCAAGCAAGATAACAGATACAGAGTTCAGAATAATGGATATAAGGATGCTCAAGGATATTAGTAAGAGTATGATGAAAATAATTGAGAAAAATCAATGACATAATAAAGTACCAATTTGAAATGAAGGCTACACATAATGAAATGAAGAATAATTTACAGGGAATCAACAGTAGAGTGGAGGACACTGAGAATTAAATCAACAATTTGGAACATGAAGAAACAAAAAACACCCAACCAGAAGAGCAAAAAGAAAAAAGAATCCAGAAATATGGAAATAGTATAAGGAGCCTCCGGGACATCTTTAAGAGGCCCAACATTCGTATTATTGGGATGCTAGAAGGAGAGAAAAGAGACCAAGAAATTGAAAACCTATTTGAAAAAATAATGACAGAAAACTTCTCCTACCTGGGGAAAGAAATAGACTTACAAGTCCAGGAAGCACAGAGGGTCCCAAACAAGAGGAACCCAAAGAGGCTCACAGCAAGACACATCATCATGAAAATGCCAAAGGTTAAAGACAAAGAGAGAATCTTAAAAGCAGCAAGAGAAAAGCAATTAATTACCTACAAGGGAGCCCCCATACGACTGTCAGCTGATTTCTCAACAGAAACCTTGAGGGCCAGAAGGGAGTGGCAAGAAATATTTAAACTGATGAAAAACGTGGAACTAAAACCAAGATTACTCTACCCAGCAAAGCTGTCATTTAGAATTGAAGGTCAGATAAAGAGCTTCTCAGACAAGGAAAAGCTAAAGGAGTTCATCACCACCAGACCAGCACTACAGGAACAGTTGAAGGGTCTTCTTTAACAAGAAGCTAATGAACAAAAGAATCTGACAAACCAAATAGATCCAGAGACATTGATGCATGCAACAGATGATCATGTTTCAGAGGGAAGAGGGAAGGGGGGTGGAGGGTGGGAAGAGATTAATCAAAGAAGTTATATGCATATAAGCATAACCCATGGACACAGAGAATGATGGGGTGAAGGCCTGGGGAGGGGGTGGGAGTGAGGTGGAAGGGGTCAATTGGGGGGGGGGGAATGGGACATCTGTAATACTTTCAACAATAAAGATAAATTTTAAAAAATCAGGTGAAAAAAATGTTCCTATTATATGGAATACTATGCAGCTATTAAAAAGAAGGATCTCTTATCTTTTGGCACAGCATGGAGGGACCTTGAGAGTATTATGCTAAGTGAAATAAGCCAGGCAGAGAAAGACAAATATCACATGATCTCACTTTCATGTGGAATCTAATGAACAAAATAAACTGGCAAACAAAATAGACCCAGAGACCATGAAGCATGCAATAGACTGACGTATTTCAGAGGGAAAGGGTGGGGTGGGGGGAGATATTAACTAAAGAACTTATGTGCATATATTCATAACCCATGGACACAGACAAGAATATTGTAAAAGCCTGGGAAGAGGGCAGGAGGAGGGGGGGGAAAAGGGGGCATCTGTAAAACTCTCAAAAATAAAGATTAATTAAAAAAAAAAAGTTTGCTTTATTGTATCTACCAGTTATCTTTATAATTTGTTCCATTAAGATGTTTTTATTTTAATATACAAATGCAGATTAATACCTATTTTCTTCAGTATAGTATTTGTTAAAACCAACATACTCGATTCTTTAGAGGTTTAGGCCACGAAAAATTGTTCTTATTGGAAATTATGAGAATAATTTCACTAACTATAAGGATCCTTAACCTAAAAAGTGGGCAGTATGTGATTCTGTGTATACTTATCATATGAAATAACTTTGGGAGATATTAAAAAAGAGACAAAAGGCCCAAAATGGAATCACTTGAGCTAATCTCCAGATCAGCAAAACAATCCTCGATACCTAACCTAACTGCAGTTTTAGCCTCTCCCAGGAATGTAACCATTAACCAGTCAATCTGGAATTACCTGGTCAGTGCTAGTGAGGTAATCTGCCTGATAGACCCCCTTTTTCCCCCCCAGAAAAGTGACCTTGTCTGAAACAATCGACTGTTTCCTAGAAATCACCTTTTCCCACCCACTTCTGTCTATAAAAGCCTTTCATTTTGTGCAGCTCTTGGGAGCTCCTTTCTATTTGCTAAATGGGATGCTGCCTGATTCATGAATCATTGAATAAAGCCAATTTGATCTTTAAATTTACTTAGTTGAATTTTGGTTTTAACAGCCCAATTTGCCAACCTGTAGATAAAACGAGTTCTTAGAAAAATTCTTTAGAGAACTTTTCTAGGAATGGAAGGATTTTGACCCCTATGTAGAGTTTTGAAAATTAGTCTCTGGGTTCTTTATATCTGGTACAGAACTATTTTGTTAGGGAAAATATGCTGAGTGCAAGAAAAAATGTTACTGTGAAGATGCATCTAGAATAGACATATAGGTATCATCCCAAACCTATAGGGCTGTGCTCTAGTGTGTCATCTGCTTTCTCTCTCTCCTGGCACACCTGATTGTGACTACCCATTTCTCTCTACCATCAACATTCGTTTGCTTAAGAAAAATTTCTTTTCTGCATAACTTTGACATAAAAACATTCCATTGTGTATTTTTAATCCTCTATCTCATGACCATTCATCTGATCACCTTATATAATTTATTCTCTTAGATTTAATTAGTTCAAATTTCATTGAGAATAATTTGTTTGTTAATCTTTTATTTAAAAAACACTTGACCAGGCTTGGGATTCATTGTCCTTGGGTAAAGTATCTGCTTTGGATTAGTCAGCTAAATCTAAGGTGATGTAGGGCAATATATGGTAAGAAATGTGGCCACCAAGTGAATGGTGCATAAGATAGATTAGCATGATTTTAGGGATAGGCATCTGAATAAACTTATCTCTCCTAAGAAGAGGAAATGGAATCATCAGATGCTGTCAGTTAAATGAATTTCATACATTTTTATTTGGATGAAATAAATGGCAATAGTAAAAAAATAACACAAATGCTTTGAATGAATAGTTTCTATAATAAAAGAGCTCTATATTGTTTTTTACTGTAATCAATTTTAAAACCTTTGAAATTTATATTCTGTATGTAAAAATTTTAAGTATGTTACTTGAGTAACTCCATTTTACTTCATTATTATGAAATAATGATCATTTTATTAAAATGTTTTTAATACTTAATAATCACAAAATGGATGATAAGGTTATTTTGGTATGGATCAAATAAAATACAAATCCTTAATAAAAGCATTTTTAGATGTCACAAATGACACTTTAAGAAATATATAACCATAAGCAGATGTCATAATGATTTTTCTACAACAAAATGTATTGTTAATGAAATAATGTATCAATTTCTAAAATGCATTTCTTCCAACATGTTCTTTAACTGAAGATCACTTCAATATTAATCTGAACTTTCAACATATTGTTTTACATACAGCCTTTTATTACTCTAATTACTATGCTACACATATTTTTCCAAACTGACATTCCAATGTACTGTACATTTTTGTAATATTTTCAAATAACCATTTTCCTTCTCACCTTTTCCTTTTACCTCAACACCTTTACAGTGGTGTTTTCTCAAAGCTGTTCTCAAGCTCAAATAAATATAAAGGTATAAAAAATTGTTTTAATTCATTATAAAATGGTGTATAAAATTTTGTATAACTAAATGTAGACATATACAGAAAAGTTAGATGCAGTAGGTGAAAATAATTGAAGAACAAAATAAATTGTTCTGATCAAGGCATCTATTATTTCACACTATAGATTACTATAATTTACTTGTAAAATGCATGGTGTTTTTGCAATATTAATATGTCTTTCATCATCTCTAAATATTTTTTTATTCCCTTTGGAATTGAAAATCTCCAGTAAAGGGCAAATGAGTTGATGGATCATAAATAATATCTGAACACTACACTGTAATAACATATTAAAATATAATTTTATTTTAAATCTGCTTCATGAAAATAAAGCAACATATAGGATATGTAGTATTAATTAATTCAGAAAACAAAATAGTTCACCTGTAGCACCTAAGACTTAAAATTTAAACTATAAAAATCACTTTGAAATTACTAACTTTAAATTTTTCTACCTATTTTTAGTAAAGGTGGCTATTATCCAGCATTGAGAACCTTGCAGAAACTCTTTTAGATTTATAATGAAACAATTATTTCCAAGAGCACGTGCTTTACAAAATATACATAGGGTGCTTTAAAAATATGTGTCATACTTTTAAAGGACCCAGCTAATCTTCTGAATCATTCCAATTTCAATATATGCACTACAAAACAAACATGATTTTTAAATAATTGTTTTCTTATTAGTTTCAACTACCATTAGAAATTTAATTTTTATAATACAATATATACAGTTTTAAAGGTAACAAAATCATTTAAATCAATATTAACATGATATTTATCATTTATATCAATATTGATATGATAAATGTTTATTGTTTAAGCCAGACAGTCTATGGTATTTTGGTATAGCAGCCTGAACTAAGATAGGTTTTGGTACTGAGAAGCAGGGCACCACTATAACAAAAACCTATACATAAATGTGGAAGTGGCTTTAGAAATGTGTAATGGTTAGAGGGTGGCAGAGTTTTGAGGTACATGTTACAAAAAGTGTAAGAACTGTTAAAAGTGATCCTGGTGAGAGCTCAGCAACAAAAGGAAACTTGCAGAAAAACTTTCATCTTCTTAGCAAATATGTGAGTAATCATTCACAGAACGTTGGTAAAAATTTGGATGATAAAGGCCATGCTAAGGAGGTCTCAGGCATAAATGAAGAACATGTTATTCTACACTGGAGAAAGGTGATTGTTATTATAAAGGGACAAAGAACCTGGCTGAATTGTGTTCATGTTCTAGTGTTTTGTGGAAGGTACAACTTGGGAGTGATAAAGTTGGATATTGGAGATTTCTAAATGAAGTGGTGGAGTGGCTTATTTTCTCCTGACTGTTTATAAAGGCAAGGGAGAAATACATTGAAGAAGAAATTGTTAAGCAGTAAGTAGAAGGGAAACTAAAACTTAAAATGTCTCAACCTATTCATATTGCAAAAAAATGAGAAAACATGTTCCAAAGAGAAGACTGAGGGTGTGACTGACCAGCCGTTTTGATAAGGAGATTAGAGATCCATGGACCTAATCAGCCACCGAATAGAAGCCAGGAAGAGAGATGAGATTAGACCACCAGAAATACTGCCAGCTGGGCCTAAAGAGAACAGAGGAAGTGGGGTAGAAGGAGGGAAGGCTGTTGGAAGGACTTTTTTGATTCTTTAGGACACAAAAACAAAGTTTTTTTCTGCTGTAAATGTGTGCTATTCTTCAAGAAAAGAGAATGGCCCTGCAGGTGATTCAGATACCTTTAGGGCCACAACCAGAAGCCAATGGGCCTGAGAATGAAGCATGCAAATGGAGCCACCTGTAGTCATGGGTTTGCAACCCCTGCCCAGCCAAATATTATCATTTATATCATAATATTGATATGATATTATTTTCCTAGCAAAATCTATTTTTTCACCTTTTTACATAGAACTACAGAATTAAGACTTTCTCTGTAAATATTAAATATTACTAAATGCTTTATATTATTGTGAATAGAGGGAGTACTCTAGTGGAATAAAAACTTGGCAGAGAATGAAATTATTTTTATTCTAGTCCTATCTTTATCATTAATTATCTATGTGATTTTCAGCTGGGCCCTGTCATTCTCTCTGCCTTACAATTTTTATGAGGACAATAATACTTAATTTCCATATTTCCTAGGGTTATTGTGAGCAAAATAACTCTGGTAATACAGTAATTTGGAAATGTAGTGAATGATAAAATATAAGATCTATTATTGCTGGTGTAATTTCAGCAGTTAAAATAAATTTGATTATTTGAGTAATGATAGTCGTACTTAAAAATAGCTGCTTCTCTGCTGGATATGCAATTAAATTTGTTGTGAGTGTATGAATGTTTTTGCTTTTTTGGTATTTCGTGTTTGTTTAATATCTTTAAAATATTTAGAGCAGAAAATGTTTTTGAATTAGGTAAGAAGTTAAGTTCCAAAGGTAAAGGTGTTTAGCCTCAGGAAAACCTACTTATAGTTGTTTATCTCCTACAACTAGTGTCACTTAAGGTGTAAAGAATGAGTTGTGAGTTGGATTTTACATTAATCATGAAAACATCACCTTGACATTTAAAGGGAAAGAAAACATTTTATGGGATTGCAAATGAGCACTTGATATTGAAATGTCTCCTTGAAGGAAAAAACAAAATGTTCTTCTTTCGTCTTTTAAAGATGACAACTTTTCTCTGCATAGTAACATGTCAGAGTGTCCTATATAGATTTGGGGTGAAGAAACCAGCTCTAGATTCTTCCCAGATGTGATGGGCCTGGCAAGCACCTTCCCATGTCACTCAGGCCTTACTGGGCATGTGTCTAAACTGCCTTTGTCCAGTTCTCTTCCCCCATCTATGAGCAGGGGACAGACATGGAGAGTGTTAAATGCAGCTTTTTGGCAAAGCTGTATAAATGGCATGCCTATATTGTCTGCTCTCCCCTTTACTTTTTTCCTGTTAAATAATAACCAGGTTATTACAACGGCATCAAAGAGAGGTATTGAAAGAAGTCTGGAAACCATATGCGTGAGTATAGACTGGATATCTCATTACTCCAGTGTACCTTGTTTCAGATCTGTGTAAGGACCTACAAAATATGCAGGCTCATAACACATATCTCCTAGCATTTTTCAGAGTATTAGATGAAATAATGTAAGATATTTACAAAACTTTCTGTTATATAGTAAGACATTAAAATAAAATTAACTACTATTATTAGTCATTCATTGACCAAAGTTTGAGAAAGCAATTAGAATTTATTATCCGAAATTATAAAATTCAGTGGTATCTTACTGTTCCTGAGGCTTTGGGCATTAAATACTCTAGCTACGAATGAACAAGAAATAAGAAATATATGGGGGAAAGCAAACCAGCAGAATGTATAAACCTATTACCCTGATTCACTTCCCCAGGCCATAATTTCCTATGTAGAGAAAATAGCATCCTTATAAGGTTTTTGTAAGCATCGCAAAGGAAAATAATGCATTCAAATTTCCTAGCACAATGCACTGAGTAACGTTAAATGCACTGACTTACAGAGGCATCGTTTCTCATGAACTCAGAGGAGAGGAACAGATACAGGAAAATGTTTATCAAGAATAAAATACAACAATGACTGATTGCATAGTTATTTCCAAAAGTACTGGCCTGAGTAAATTAGCATCAAATAAAAATACTGAGTCATCACCTTTCTCACTTAATGATAACTTACACCAACATACTACAATTTACTTCATAAATTTCTATTATACTAATTATCTGAGGTAATCCTCAAAACCTGTAAGATAAATATTATCTTTCTTTCATGAGAAGTTACAAGTCCTGCGGAGGTGACACACCGCTAAGTGTCAGAGCTAGAATGAAAACCCATGAATTCTGATTCAAAATATCTGGGCTCCTCCACCAATCCAGAACTTTTTCATATGTTCAAATAGAGCAAGCTTGTTCTAACCCTTCCCAGCTTTTCTAATTAGGACTCCCCTGAGCCCTCTCTCTTATCCGGGTTCTTTCTGGAACATTTTGCCCCTTCTCTTTCTCTAATTAGATTTGAAACAATGCTTTCATGCATTTTTTTCACTGAGTCTGAGCCTCTGCAAAGACTGAAAGAAAGGTGACAGTATGTTGTGGGAATGGGAGGTATGAGCACGTAAGAGGGAAATAAATGGAATTTAAATGTGTATGTCAGTCAAGAAATGGGAAGGAAAGAACTAAGAAAATGGTTTTCATTTATCTTCCTTTTAATCAAAGCCTGCATTTGAAGAGATGGGGTCCATTCCTCAAGTCAGAAGACTAAGGGCTCTGTAATCACCAGATATTAACCTATTGTAAAACAGACTCTACTGTCCACATTGTCGGTAAAATGGGAAGAATTCATCTTTTAAAGACACATTTTTAGTTTTCCTTCTGGATAGATGAAATTTTATGCCTGGTTACTCTAATATTAATTTGATCAGGTCTCATATTTTAACAGCTGATAGCTCAATTGATGTTTCTTTCTTTTCATATTTAACCCATTGTAATTAATAATTATTCAAAGTGTGTATACATTTTTTGGGACACCCTCTATACACACACACACACACACACACACACCACAATTTCTTTATTCATCCGTTCATCTATGGACACATAAGTTGTTTGCATATATCAACTATTATAAATAATGCTGCCATGAACATGGGGATGCATATATCTTTTCAGGTTAGTGTTTTCATTTCCTTCAGATAAATATCCAGGAGTAGAATTGTTAAGTTGTATGGTAGTTCTATTTTGAATTTTGTGAGAAACCTCCATACTGTTTTCCACAGTGGTTGCACCAATTTGCATTCCTACCCACAGTGCACAAGGGTTTCCTTTTCTCCACATCATCACTAATACTTGTTATCCTTGTCTTTGATAATAACCATTCTAACGGGTTTGAGATGACATCTCATTGTCGTTTTGATTTGCATTACCCTAATGATTAGTGATATTGAGCATCTGTTGGCCTTCTGTATGTCTTCTATGGAAAATGTCTATTCAGATAGTCTGCCCATTTTTAAATCAGATTCTTTGGGGTTTTTTTTTTCTTTTAAAATATATCTTTATTGATTTCAGAGAGAGGAAGGGAGAGGAAGAGAGAGAGATAGAAACATCAATGATGAGAGAGTCATTGATCAGCTGCCTTCTGCACGTCCCCCACGGGGGATCGAGCTCACAACTGGGGCATGTGCCCTGACTGGGAATAGAACCTCAGTCTCCTGTATCATAGGTCAATGCTCAACCACTGAGCCACACCAACCGGGCAGATTCTTTGATTTTTTGCTATTGATTGTATGAGTTCTTTATATATTTGACCCTTTATTAGATATATGATGTGCAAATACTTTTTCCCATTCAGTAAGTTGCCTTTTTATTTTGCTAGTGGTTTTCTTTGCTGTACAGAAGTGTTTCAGTTTGATGTTGTCTCATTTATTTTTTTTTATTTTTGTTTCTTTTACTTTTGATGTCAGATTCAAGAAATTATCAAGATCTATCTTAAGGAGATTACTACCTATGTTTTCTTCTAGAAGTTTTATGATACCAAGTTTTATGTTCAGGTCTTCCATCTATTTTGAGTTCATTTTTGTGTATGGTATAAGATAGTAGTTCAGTTTTACTCTTTTGCATGCTGCTGTACAGTTTTTCCAACATCATTTATTAATGACTGTTCTTTCCCTAGTGTATATTTTTACTGTTTTGTCATTAGTTAATTGACCAAATATTCATGGGTTTATTTCTGGACTCTGTGTTCTGTTCCATTGATCTATGGTGTCTGTTTTTATGCCAATGCCATACTGATTTGATTACTATTGCTTTGTAATATGTTGACTTCAGGGAATGTGACACATCTCAAAAAAGAACAAAGCAATTAGAGGTAGTTTGTGTGCAGGTTTTGGATTCCCCATTTATGACTCCCTCTTTTATGGTATTTCTTTTTCATTATTTGGCTTCTTTAGATTCTGAGCACTGGTCTACGATATCCCAGTCCATTAGGACTTTACTCTTTGCTTGAGCTCTATTTTATAGGCACAGTTTAGTGGGAAAATGATGAATAGATCTGGATTTCAGCCAGTCTTTCAGTCTTTCACTTCTTTCAAGCACCATATACCTCTTCCTCCTTGTTTTGATCACCCTACAGTATCTTTATAGTTACTTTTTAAATATAGTTTGTCCAGTTAGAATACATAATTGTCTTTGAAAGATACTATAATTTTTATATTATACTCTGACCTTTTTTTTTTAATTCACAGGATGTGACATATATTTTAACTGCAATCTGTTAAGAACACTGCCTCTTTATACACTGACTTCTGCTCTATCACACTTTCACTCATGTAGGGTGGCATTAGAGTGGTGGCTCAAATTTTATGGATCTGGCAAAGGAAAAGTGGAGTTGGCAATACATATAGCTTGAATTTACTGGGATATATTTGGGTGATTCTTAAATATATTATATTATTACTGGCATCCTGTGAATGAATGGCTTCCAGGAATAGTCTTACTGCCCATTGCATTTTCTCGGCTGATATAATAACTTGAGCATGTTCCCTGGCAAAAGAAATGTGGGTAGTAGGTGAGAACAAGATTTGAAACATTCAAAACCAGAAGATATTATTTTTCTCCTCTTTAACATACTTTATTTTTAAGACAACTTTCAATTTGCAGGAAAATTGTGAAGATAGTACAAAGGGTTTCTATATTCTCCACACTCAGTTTCTTATAATTAGCATCATATATTAATACAGCGTATTTGTTACACTTAATGAACCAATATTGATACATTATAATTAATCAATTATATAATGAGTCAGTGTATTCTTAGATTCCCCTTGTCTGTGACCATTTCTCTTATTTTTCTTGTTTTTTATAATCTTGACAGTTTTGAGGACTATTGGTTAGGCATTTTGTAGAATGTCTCTCAATTAAAATTTGATGATTTTTCTCATGATTAGGTTGGGGTTATAAATTTTGAGGACCCAGGAAAACCACAGAGGTAAAGTTCAATTTTCATCACTTTATGTCAGAGTAATTGCTATCAAGAAACATCACTGTTAAGGTTGATCTTCATCACCTGATCAAGGTAAGGTTTTTCAGGTTTCTCCTCTGTAAGTTACTCTTTCCTCCCTACCCTCACCCATGGAAGGAAGTCAATATACGTAGCCCACTCTAGGCATAAAGAGCTATGTGCCACATCCTTGGGGGTAAAGTATCTTCATAAATTATTCAGAGTTCTGCCTGCGATATTTGTTTCTTTCACCCACTTTTAAAATTTATTTCATCATGTTTTTATATCAGTATGGACTTGTGAATATTTATTTTATACTTTAGATGTAATCCAATACTACTTTAGTTACTTATTGTTTGCTCAAATTGTTCTAGATTTGACCATTGGAAGCTCTTTCAGTTAGCTCCTGTGTCTCTTTGACATACCCCATTCCCATATTGAAAACCAGAAGATATTCTGTGAAAGTTTTTCAGCCATCTCTGTCAGCACATTGTAACTGTGGGGATGTACTCAATGATATAATGTATACAATTATTAATAAAGATAGTAATATAAGACATACATCATATAGAATTTATCAAAACCCCTTTTTTGTAGGTCACACTCCTCTAGTAGAATTATAAAAAGTGACTTTGCATTTATGTGAAATCATATTTTCTGATCTCAATTATCAATAAAAAAATAAAAATCAAGAGGAAAACAAATTATCTTATTTTCTCTCCAATAATTATATTTAAAAATATTGTGTTACTTGAAGAGGGAATTAAAATGCAGTAAAAATTATAAGCAAAAAAAAGATATAAAAGTATGAGTTATTATTTCTGTGGAGTTTGATACTTATAGTGTTGATCAGCTTTCTTACAGTTATAAATTGCTACAATATATTTTTTCATTCTAATTAGATATTTGCTTTTGTACCTGATTTTGTATTATTTCCATTAAATCCTTCCCCACCCACCATCAAATGCACAACTTCCGGTACATGCAAAACCTGACTCCACCTCTGGGTAACGTATAGCTCAGTTTATGTGCACAGCTGATAGCTGAGGACCATCTCTTGACCTCCTGTGCTCAGATGCAACTGTAGAACAAAGGTGGCAAAGAAGCTGAACTAACATAGGGCTGTTTTGTTTTTAGCATCTCATGGAGTGAATCTTGTAAGAGAAATGAAGTTCAGCTATTGGTAAGTAAACTTACACTTACTGTTTAGCCTGAGATAAGTACTCATTATGGATGCTAAATAAATTCCTTCAGCTCAAAAATCTGGTCAATATTATCAATATGTCTTTAAGGTTTAAAGTAGAGTCTTTAATATGGAAATAATAAAAGTGTGCCGACATCATTTTAAACGCATGTGTATCCATAAAGTCCTTCTGAATAAAAGGGTATATGCATATGAGCATTAGGAGTCTTGTGAAAGATACTTTTGAGAAATAGTAATGAAGTCATATCCTTGATCTTGTCAAGCTTATTTTCTGTTTGATATAACAAATACTTACATGATGCTTACTCTGTACAACTTACCATTTGGAAGTTTTTGCAAATGTTACTGACATAACCTCCATTACAATCTGATGAGATGGGTATTGTTTTATTCCCTTTTACAGCGTCAGAAACTGTGAAGGGTCGAAGATTATACCTTGTTTTCTAGCTAATTGGCTAGCCTACAACAGTTTCACAGACACAGACAGAAAACACAAACCTCATGGGTTAGAGACAAAGAACTTCATATCAAATGGTATAGCAGCAGCATGAACTTCATGCTTGTATGGACAGAAAAAAAAGGCCTTTCTTTTTCTTTGCTGTGGCCTTCCACAATTTATGAGGGACACCTTGTAATTAAACCCCAAGATTGCTGGCTCCTCTAATTCAAAAAGCCTCTCTGTTCAAACTGCAAAACAAGACAAGTTACTCTCAAGGCTACATTCTTGCATCCCCTCCTCCCAGCTGTTTTCACACCAAGGAGTCTTTAGTTAGTAGAAAGTTTCCTTCCGCCCTCCCCTTCAAACAAGCCTCTTCTGAACTCTCCATAACTTTTGCTCCAAGTATGTTTTACAGACTTGGGAAAATACTGATAAGACACGTCCCTAGGAGATCTGCTGGACTGCCTCCTGGAAAGCAAACAAAGTATAATTTTTCAAGACAACCTCCCTGGTACCTGCTCAATTTCAAGACAACCTAACCCATCCCTTCCTTGTCTCCTGCAACCTACCTGCTTAAAAGCAGGCTGGCTCTTTCGTTTCTTGCCCTTGTATTGATTAACAATACATTGGCCCTTTCCCTTCCTGGGGAAAGTAAAAAATAAACTTTCTTTCTGCATCTCTTCTCTCAGTTGTGAAATCTTTCATAGCCCCCCATCACTGGCCCACAAACCCTAACAGTGCTCACATCAGCTCCCCTTGCCCCCCAACTCCCATGGAAGAGATGTCCAGACAGGACCCAGTAGATGCTCTGCACACGGTGGGTTTGTGTCACAAGTAAGAAACTCCAAGCTTAGTAAAAAGCTCAGTCTATAAAGGGGATTGCTAACAAACCTGCCCAACTTCTGAGCTGGAGAAAGTCATTCTCTGTATTACCCTTATCAGGAAATAAATCTGCCTTCTATCCCACAAGGAGACTATCTTTATCTTTCAAGGCTATTTGTTACCTAAACACCAGGAGAAAAATCTGTCACCAGACATGTGGAAGCATCACAGGGAATATGTCCCCCAACAAACACATGAGGAACTTGAGGGTCAATAATTTGCCCATGATCACTGTTATTAACTGGAATTACAAAGCTGGAAAGTCAGGGTCTAGGCGCAGGGGTGTAGAACCTTTTTTATTTATAACATCATTTTCGTGGGCCATACGACATTATCAACTTAAAAATTAGCTATGGGTAAAGCTCCTAGATGTATTGAATTTTAAGTCCCGCTTGTGGTTGCCTTGGCGGGGCCAGACCAAATGATTTCTCAGAGGTATACTGAATCCCCTTTGTAAATCCTTAGGAATCCTTTCCTTAAATACCACTAGAATACTTTTTTTAAAAATTCCTTCAGGCCCCATCAGGAAGGGGGCAGCATCAGACTTACCTTCCCCTCTACCTAGGAACACAGTCTGCGCGTCTTTCTCACACAAATGGTGTTAGTTCTGAAATAACACAAAAGTGACAGAATCACAAAATGTAGCACGAAAAGGGAATTCTTGTGTAATTTTACAAATTACAAATAAGAATCATAAGGCCAAAATAGTAAAATGAAATGCTCATAGTCATACAGTTAGTTAGTAAGGCCATGATGAGACAGCATCCACGTTCCGACTCCCATTCCGTGAGCTTTCCGGCACATATCCTGCGGTGAGATGAACCTCACGCTTCCAATTTTATGCTAGTTTTCTGTGCCTTAATTGTTTGAAAAGACAATTTCACTAGTCTTTTTGTGGAGCACTAGGGAAACCCACAGCAAAAATGGACACTTGATAGATTTGTTTTTAATCTAAGGGCAATGATTATAAAAGTCCAAATGTAATTAACAGATTTTTTTAAAATTCCTAACTTTTAACTGGACTCGAATTACTCACCAAGACAAAGAACATTTCCTGGGACCAGTAAAGCAATTACAGAAACAAATACTTTCTATTCAATAAGACGAAAATAGACTCAGGTAGAAGACTATTTATATCTATTTCCCCTGAAGCTTTTTTTAAAAATTCTGAAATGAGTTTCCAACAGAAATGAAATTTTGGGACTGGATGATTCAATTATGTAAATGCATTAATTATATATGGAACAGATTCTATTTTGTATGTTTTCTTTTTCTTTCTACTTTCTCTTATGACTAGGAGAATTGTTTTTAGATACATGTGTTTTTCCAGGTTCTGAGAAGGTAAATGTTCTATAAATGTGCAACACTTAGAAATACAGTTTGATTTACTGTGCCTCTATCGCTCCTCCAGGTCTGGTTATTTCGTAATGGGTAATACAATTTTAGTATCAGTGAAATGCATTACTAAAAGTGTCCACAGGCCTTTCATTTAATTCGAAAGCACTACACTGTTATGGCCTCATAAGTAGGTAATTAGGCTTAAGTTTAGGCTGCAGGAAGTTTAAAAGCTGATGTCCTCCCTCTGCAGGACCACAACCAATGCTGTTTTTTGAAACCTAAGTGGGTTCTTCTTACTGTTGGTAAATAATATTGTTTGCATTATCACTTTTTAATCAAGTTACTTTTTTATATTCATGTATATGCATACAATAAGGTAGAACACTAATGCTACTGGACAGTTATTTTGGGAACATATAGTTTATACTAAAAGAAATTAAAGGAATAGAAAAGTGCTTCTGAAATTCAGAAAATTTGAGAAATCTCCTAGGATTCATTTCAAACATGATTGTCAGGTAGAGGAAATAGGTATACATAATTGCCTATATTCCTCCGTCTCTGCTCTTCATTCAATGAGCCCGTGGTCTAACATTCTCATTTCTCTTTTCCCAAATTGAAATCTCATCTCAGATTCTTAATTGATTGTAATGATATAGCCGAATCTTACTTCAAGACGACTTATTGTAGGACGTTTTTATTTTGAAAGAGGAATGAAAACCTTTACATTGAATAGGTCCAATATTGAACAGCAGGCCAGTATTTGAAGAAACCTGGGACATTGTTTTAGTATCCTTGCAACCCTGCTGTATATATCCACCTTAACTTAAAGCTTTCACTCGCAGGCCCCCTGGCCCAACAGTCTCTGGCCCTCTCCCTACGACTCTATGCTATGGCCACTTCCTCCAGGACTATCATGCTCTGCACAAAGACTGATAATGTCGGAGCTGGCTGGGTGGCTCAGTTGGTTGGAGCATCCTCTCATACACCAAAAGGTTGTGGGTTCGATCCCTGATTGGGTAGGCAAATAATCGATGTTTCTCTCTTTCTCTTCCCTCTCTCTAAATATCAATAGAAAGCATATCCTCAGGTGAGGATTTAAAAAAAGACTGATAATATTGGAAATTTAACATTTTTACTTCAATTTTTGATATACTACTATCAACTAATACTCTGTAAAAATACAGTGTTAATGTACTTTTGACACTTGTGGTTGTTGTCACCTTGGCACCATCAGTTTTCAGCAGACGTCAACTACATTTCTCAGAATTCCTTTCCCGTGCTGCTTGCGGCTGTTTGCTAAGACCAGGAACCAATGAGGCATTTGCAAGGTGGAAGGAAGGCAGAAGAGAGGACTTGCAGAGTGTCAGGCAGGCCACTGATGGGGCAGGGGACCAGAGCACTTCTTGCCGTGCAGTTTGCAGCCTTCCTGAGATGTGGGGCTTCCTTACCCCACCCCAGGACTTCACACTATTGGAGTACTTCCTAATCTTCAGGACTTCAGCTGATGGAAACCCGAATTCCTACATGAAATTCCTTATTCTCATGAGAGTTGTAGTAGGTTTGTTTTCCCAACCAAACCCAGCCTGCTGCAGCTTTCAGAGAAAAACTTTAACATTCTTTTCAGTACAGAAAACTCCTTTCATATTTCTAAGGAATAATGAAGAATGAAGTGTATTCTCCCAAAAACATAAGTAATTTTCCAAACATAATTAGTTTTCTACACGACTTTGATTTGTAATATGGGGCAAAATGTAAAGCTCTTTTATTTAGATGTTTAATTTTCTTTTTCATCAACATCTAAAACTGAGGGAGCTTAGCTATGGTAAAAGATATAGATAACACTGTGTTTGTTTTTTTAATTTCAAATAGGGTATTGGGATTTTTTTTAGATTTCAATATATAAAATATTATTAGTTCCATAAAAACTTCACACAAAAATGTTCTAATTTACTTACATAATTTCTAAATGTTTTTTAATATATTGCCATAGAAAATACAGAAATAGAAGATATTTATATTTACCTAATTCCCAGGTACTTTCTAATCTAGTTCTATATGATATATATAAAAAATAATGAATATGCCAATATCTTTTATTTCTAATGAAGCCAAAAACAACAAAATCATCATTACCTCACTAAATGCTCTCAAACAAGCATTCTAATTTTAAACAAGATCTCTTTTCATTGTGCTGGAAGTCAATGTTACCTAAAGAAATTGTCAAATTGGTGACTAATTACTATTCTCATCAGTCAGGTTGAAGAGAAGTGTGACCAAGAGAAAGCTAAGCAAGCTTATTTACTTGATCAAATGTTAATCTTAAAGTTTTCTCAAAAAAATTTTCTACTTTTAAAATGCTACCATGTCTCATGGTATGTATGAAAATAAAACAAGTTAGAAAGTGCATTTTTTGAAACCTATGCTTTTATCACAGAGAGCTGTGCGATTTTCAAAGCCCTGTATTTTATAGTACATTTATATGAAACAAATCACGTATCAAGGATTTTTTTAATGTGGCAATAACGTGTTAAGCTAATGCTTCAAAAAGGAAGTCAGTGTTGTATTCAACCTGACCTTCCTTTTGTTTCAATAAAGAATCATAAGGCATTGTTAAATAAGTAAGTCCCATGTGCTGCAACTCAGCAGGAAGCACACTGAACAAGCTGTCCTGGTGGGAAGCCACAGTAGCAAAGTTCAGGACATAAAATTCAGGGCATCTGCATTGTGTTAAGAACTAAGAGCTCAAACATGAAACAACTCTTTATGTTCTTTATCTACAGCATCTTTACACAACAATGGTTTATCCAATAGATGGTTTACTGAAAGGTGAATGTATACATCTTAAAATAAGTTAATATATTCTTTAATATATACATTAAAGGAAGAACATAAATTTAAAACTTTATCAAAACATTTAAAGTCCAATTTTACTTTTAAAAATTTTAGCAGTCAAATTTTAAAAGTTCAGTGAATTAAGTTTTTAACACTCTCAGCTCTCAGTGACTCTTGCTATCTACTATGGCTTTTAGAGTTGTACAGCCAAATAGATGCTTATTTGGAACTGGTTCTCTAGATATCACTAACCATATTTTACAGAAGAAAATAATTAAGAAACAATGTTAATCAATAACATGTTATTTTTTTAAATAACACCTAGTTTCTTTCATTTGTACCTTGTGTAGCTCTCAAAACCAACTTGTTTTCAGTTATTCAAAATATTTGGTGTTTCAGCACAAATCACTTCAGCAAACTTGATTAAATCTTTAACCTTCAGAAACTCAACACTCTAAGGAATTGCCTTGTTTTGGAACAAGTTCACTCATTTTAAAAAGCAAATTTTAGCCCAGCCAGCATGACTCAGCAGTTGAGCATCGATCGAGGTTCGATTCCTGGTCAGGGCACATGCCCGGGTTCGAGCTCGATCCCCAGTAGGGGGCGTGCAGGAGGCAGCCGATCAATGACTCTCATCATTGATGTTTCTGTCTCTCTCTCCCTCCTTCTCTCCTCCTCTCTCTGAAATCAGTAAAGATATATTAAAAAAAAAAAAAAAAAAAAGCAAAATTTACATATAAGGCATTTTAGGGAAACTGTTGTTATGAAGTTTGATTTGTGAAAACAAAATATGTTGTTGATACCTCATTTACTTTAACACTTTGTTTTTCTCATACTTTTCACGTTCTTTAGACTGGATGGGAGATGATTTATCATAGATGTCGTAAGTGATTTTGGAGATTTTTCTCCTCAGGAAACTTTGAAGTAACAGTTAGTTTTAATTTTATTTTATCCTCAAATATGAGGAGAATTTTCAGTAGAACTTTTCATGAAAGAATCATGGCCTACATAGAAATAAATATTTATAAGAAAATTATAGCTTTAAAAAGTTATTCTTTTTAATTTTATGAGTCATAGTATGATACATAATTATCTCTATTAAACTTTTATAAACATAATTTTGCATGAAAAGGGATATTATGTTCGTATAAATTACTTAGCTAATATATTGACTTTTAATGTTTATATCAGCTGCCAATCTATTTCACTATTAAAATATTTGAAAGTTCTTAATAATTGCTTTATTATTACAGTTAATCACTATAATAACCATCATTAAATATCGTCCTATTTTACTCATTGTATGCTTCCTTCTTGCTTTTTCAAACAAAAAGTACGTAAGATGGTTTTCACTGCAAGTTGTATCTGTAATTCTTATTGTTTTTAAAGTGAATATTTTGCCCTCCAGGCCACGTCTCTGTCACCAATGTTGTGTTACTGATGAGATACGATGGTAGTCTCTGTGCCAGCATAATCAGTGACCACAGACCAGTTCAGAGATGTCAGAAAAGACAGTGAAATTGATATCCCCTAGTTTCTCTTTGAAAGGCAAAGGGTGGAATAGAGGGGGAAGGGTGAACTTTGCCGATGACCAAGCCAGAATCAAAGGTGGAGCATTTATTAACCCATGCACACCTTTCACAAAGGGTCATAAGTGCCTGCCTCTGTCTACGCTGAGGATACACTGGGAAACAAAACACACGCACATATCCTCCATTCTGGGCCTAGGGAGGGAGGGACAAGCAACAACAGGTGAAAAAGTAAATCTATAACTTGGTCAGATAGTAATAAGAGCTGTGAAGAAAGGCAAAGGAAGCTGAGAGGACAGAGTGAGGGACCTGGTTTTAAAAACCATGGTCAGGAACATCCAGGAGGAAATAATCCCTGAGAAGAGGCACATGTTTCTTAATCAGCAATCCATCATCTGGGCCTCTCCTGTACTATAGCGCTATTTTCGCTGAAGAATGTTTGCCTATAATGTTCAGGAAAATCCCTGAAAACATCCAAAGAGATTTTTATGTACCTACCCTTGATATTCAATGAAAATCTTTCTAGCCATTTTATGAAATGTAGTAACAAACTATCTTTATGGGCTTTCCTGATGAACTGTTTTCTATATTGTGTTTTATATGTCCATTTAAATGTATCCAGCTATTTACTTTTTATATGTTAGAATCTCTCCACTTAGGCAACTTTGTTAATCTAAGGAAGCAAATCACAGTGTGTTCATTGAAACAAGAATTATTATGATGTAACCATTTGGGTTTTTAAGGGTAGAATTATTGTGAAAAGGTTGTAAATGAATGATGCATTTCAACCCAGTCCTTAAAAGGCTTGTGCAGTGTTGGGCAAAACTGGACTAGCAATGTTGCATTGGTTGTGGGCAGAAGAGAGTTTCAGATTTCCAAAATCATGAAAAGAGTTGGTAATACTTCTATATTCCAAATATCCAGTCTATGACAGAGTACTATGCTAACTTGATCTTCTCCCACCTCCACATCCAATCCATCAGTAAGTCCAGTTATCTTACTACAAAATACATCACAAATCATTCCAGTTTCCACTATAGAAATAGGCCTGTGGGTGAGCTGCCATCATCTCTCTCCTGGACTACTAAAATACTATAAGTAGATGGAGACTTATTTACTTTCTCTGGGACCTGTGGAATTCAAGTCTAAGTTTGTAAATCAAGGAAGTCTGGAAGATGTAAATACTTGTAAAACCAGTGTGTAGCATGTGTCATTGTTTCTCTTATTACCATTCCTTGTCCTTTGTCATCACACATATAGCCCAGGCTGGTCTTAGTGTGGTCTGGCGAGTTGAAGGAAGAACCTGCCTATGGCTTGGAGAGAACACAAACCCATAGGAAGATCCAGCAATTGATTCTGGAGGCCTGTGGGGTTCTGGAACAGCAGCAGCAGCTCTGAAGGAGGTCAGCAATTACTTGGACAGTTTCATGACGCATGCAAGCATTGTTCATTAACATGTTTAAAATTTGGGGGAGGGGGAACCAGTAAAAGAACAGACTTCAGTTTCCATGTTGTTTGAAAGGTTGAAACTCTGGGACTGCTTGGAAATGAACTTGTTTATTTCTGTAGTTAGAAGGCTACTGAATTTGTGCACAGATTCATTATTTAATATTCTGAATTTAACAGCACTGTTAAGAGCAATTTGGGAATATTTACAAGTTTACAGTTATTGATAGAGATAGGCCACAATGAGAAATATTTATATAAATGGCAGACTAAAGAAATTACACTGTTCTATCAGTGCATCTTTAATATTCACCATGAATCTATTTCTTCAACAATTATATCCCAGATGAAATGCCACCAGGCTCATTTTGGAACACTCTTGAGCTAAAACATAACTCAGTGAGGCACATGGATTGACTTCTTTAATACCACTGAGCTGAATAGCTTCAATTGGTCTCTTAGAGACCTATCAGCTAAATGAACTACCTTAGTGTCCTTGCCGTGGGGCAACAGTCCAAAGTTTAAACATGATTAAAGAAGTTATGTTTCAAATCTACATAAAATCCTAAAGAAGTGAATAGTTTTTTCTTTAGATATTTAAGAAACTTTTTTGTCTCATTTTGATCTGTGATTTGTGGTTAAATTCACTCCAGAAAAGTAATGTTCATTTTAAAAACAACTATGTTAGCATTTAACTGGAACACTCAATTAGAGAGGGAAACAATAAAACAATAGTTACCTCAGCTATAGATTTTCAACCTACAATGATGAATCACAGTTTTAAAGATTGTAAAGTTAAATTTCAGTTGGTGAATAAGCATTTCTCTTCAGACAATTATGCCAATGACTCACGGTTTTATATCCCTGAAATTGGAATATTCTCTTTAACTTGATAAATCAGAATGCATTTCTATACTCTATAAATGTTTTTAAGGTACATGAAAGTAATAGAATTTGCTTTTAAGTAAGCCATTTATATTAGATAGCAAAGGTACAGAAAATGATTTCATTTGATAAACACATAGTAGTTTTCTTTCCTATAAACTCAAAAAAGTCTTAAAAGCCAGGCCAAAACACTCAATATTTAAAGTTTATGTTTAAAGAATCTATACTTAGATTATCTTTGAAGTTCAGGTATATAGAATTTTTAGGAGGATAAGATGTTGTAAATTACCCAGTACAGATTTTATGTGCTTATAATAGCATTACTTCTATCTTGTGAAAAGTCTGAGCTCACCTTTAATAAAAGAAGAGGCAACCAGGCTGCATGTGTATATATACAACTCTCATAAAATATGTAAAAGATTCTGTTTCATTTTAACTAAAGGGGAAAAAGGAGACATTCAAGTTTAGGGAAAAAAAAATCCGCCAATATCCCCATGTATTCTAAGTTAGGCAATCTGATTTTGTAGAAAAACAATAAAAGACAAAAAAAGGAAAGAAAACCAGATGAAGAGTAGCAAAGCTTCTCAGAGCCTGTTTTAGAGATTGTTGTCTAGTAAAAAAATTATTGCTGGAACAGCTGCAAGAAAATCTGGCACAAAGATAAGGCTATAGTTATAATATGCTCTATTGCTTACTAAAACAGAAGGAATCACAGTGGCACAAATGTGCAAGGATAAGAGGGTAAAGCTCCTACACAACAGTCAATAACGTAAAATGTCAATTCTTAACCCTATTCAAACAACCATGCATGATTTCTCCTGAAATTACTACTCCGGGCTTGATGGTTTCTTCATTAGATTTCTTATTGCCACCTCTACATGGTGTTAAACCAGGGGTGAATAATGGTTGCCCTGCAGCATCATAAAGCAGAACCCCTTGCTAACAGTCTCTCTGTAACTACAGAGCGAGAACGCTGATTAGCTGTGCAGTGTTACTGCAAGGGAACTCAACTGACAAACAGTTTCTCTTCTATTATCCCAGGTGATTAGAAGAAGCAAAAAGCAATGTAATTTTCAGGGTGATTTTGTTATTTGAAATATACATAAAACTTAGTGTGGCCTTCAAGTTTATGGAAATATAAATACTCTTTTGGGAAGCAAACACAAGATAGTCTTTAACAAGAAAACCAAGATTTATTTTGACCTTTAGCTAAAAGCTGTTTCCCCAAAAGCAATATTTTTAGAATAGAAAAGAAAATAATGATGATACTCTTGAGTATTAGTTTTTACTTCTATTCAACTCTATTCTAATATCTACTGCTATGTAAAAAGTTACCCCAAAACTTCAAGGTTTAAAACAACAAACATTTTTTTTTTTAATTTTTTTTTATCTTGCAGTCTTGTGTTAGGAATCTGGGCACTGCTTAGCTAGGTTTCTCTGGCTCAGGGTCACTCTTGAGGTTTCAGTCAAGCTGTTAAGTGGGAAAGTAGATGCCTCAGGGTTAGTGGGCAGCTGAATAATATTCCTCCAGCTCATGCACATGATTCATGGTAGGCCTTGGCTTCTTACCACATTGGCCTCTCCACAGGTTGCCTGAGTAGTCTTACAACATGGCAGCTGGTGCTTAGAGAGAGAGAGAGGCAGAGAGAGAGAGAGAGAAACAGAGAGTCAGCCAGCTAAGAAACACTCATGATAAAAGTCAAGTATTTCTGAAGCCTAGTCTTGGCACTGTTCTTTCTTCACTTGTGCTGCATTCTGTTTGTTAGAAGTTTTTGTCAATAAGTTCAGTATACACTCCAAGAGAGAGACCTATACAAGGGTAAGAATATTATGAGGTCAAGACTTTTGGAAGCCACCTTAGAGGCTGCTTACATCTATGCTTTCTTTCTTCTTTTCTTTTCACATTTACTACTTTCATTTTAGGAAGAAACAAATCCTTATTCTATCTACTGACAAACACTGACACCAAGTCTTCTTGCTAAAAGTACTACATTATAAATGTGCTCTTTTAAGAGCATATGGCATAAAACTTAGGATATACTTATGAGTTAATAGCAAGTATCTCTTATTATTAAAAAGTGTTATTTTTATTAAATTTATTATTTTTTACCCAATGGTTGTGAGGAAAATTGCATTTCAAACTTCAAAAATTTTATTTTTTTTTCTTTAAATTATTACTTATTCATTTGTTTTTAAAGTGATGTCATCATATGCAAGGTTGGTTCAATATCCTCAAACAATTAACATGATACACCACATAAACAAAAGGAAGAATAAAAATCATATGATCATATCAATAGATGCAGAAAAAGCATTTGACAAAATCCAGCACCCATTTCTGATAAAAACTCTCAGCAATGTGGGAATAGAGGGATCGCACCTCAACAGAATAAAGGCCATATATGACAAACACACAGCTAACATCATTCTCAACAAAAAAACCTAAAGCTATTTCCCTTAAGATTAATAACAAGACAGGAGAATGTCCACTTTCACCAAAATTATTAAAACATAGAATTGGAAAACCTGGTCACAGCAAGCAGAGAAGAAGAAGAAATGAAAAGCAACCAAATAGGAAAGAAAGGAGTAAAACTGTTTATTATTTGCAGATGATATAATACTGTATATAGAAAATTCTAAAGATTCCACCAAAAAAACTACTAGACTGATAAATGAATTCAGCAAAGTAGCAGGATACAAAATAAATATTCAGAAATTGATTACATTTTTATAAACCAATAATACTCTATCAGAAAGGAAAACCAAGAAAACAATCATATTTACAATTGCATAAAAACAAACAAACAAACAGAAACACCTATAAGTAAATTTGACCAAGGAGGTAAAAAACCTGTACTAAGAAAATTCAAATAAATGGAAGCATATACCATGCTCATGGATAGGAAGAATTAGCATCATTAAAATGTCCATGCTACCCAAAGTAATCTACAGATTCAAGATAGTTCTTATCAAAATACCAATGGTGTTTGTTTTTTTTTTAATAGAACTAAAACAAATAGTCCAAAAATTTGTATGGAACCACAAAGACCATGAATAGCCTCGGCAATCTTAAGAAAGAAGAACAATTTGGAGGAATCAAGCTACCTTATATCAAACTATACTACAAGGCCATATTAATCAAAACACTATGGTACTGGCATAAAAAAAGACATATAGATCAATGGAACAGAATAGAGAGCACAAAAATAAACTCATGCTTTTATTGTCAATTAATATTGGACAAAGGAGACAAAAGCATACAATGGGTTAAAGACAGTCTATTCAATAAATGGTGTTGGGAAAATTGGACAGATATGTGCAAAAAAAGATACTAGACCAAATTCTAATACCATATACAAGAATAAACTCAAAGTAGATTAAAGATTTAAATATAAGAACTTGAAACCATAAAACTCCTAGAAGAAAGCATAGGCAGTAAAATCTCTGTCATTTCTCTTAGCAATATCTCTTCTGATATATCCCCTCAGGCAAGGGAAACAAAAGAAAAAATAAACAAATAGGACTACATCAAACTAAAAAGTTTTTGCACAGGAAACTAAATCATCAACAAAATGAAAAGATAATCTATTGGATAGAAGATGATACATCCAATAAAGGGTAAATAACCAAAATTTACAAAGAACTAATACAACTCAACACCAAAATAACAAACAATCCAATTAAAAAACGTGCAGAGGACTCAATAGACATTTCTCCAAGGAGGACATACAGATAGCCAGTAGACATATGAAAAGATTTTCAATGTCACTAACATTAAAACCACAATAAGCTATCACCTCATACCTCTCAGAATAACTATCATCAATAAATCAACAAATGACAAGTGTTGTCAAGAATATGAAGAAAAGGGAACCCTTGTGCACTGTTGGTGGAAATGCAGACTGGTACAGCCACTATGGAAAACAATTTGGTGGTTCCTTAGAAAATTAAAAGTGGAGCCCGGCAGGGCATGGCTCAGCGGTTGAGCGTCGACCTAGGATCTAGGCAATTGGGGTTTGATTCCTGGTCAGGGCACATGCCTGGGTTGCGGGCTCGATCAATGGCTCTCTCATCATTGATGTTTCTATCTCTCTCTCTCCCTCTCCTTTCCTCTCTCTGAAATCAATAAAGATATATTAAAAAAAAGAAAAAGAAAATTAAAAGTGGAACTGCCTTACGACAGTGATTCCACTTCTAGGTATATATCCAAAGAAACAAAAAACACTAATTTGAAAGATTATGTGTATCTCTATGTTTATTGCAGCATTATTTACAATAACCAAGAGATGGAAGCAACCCAAGGCCCATCAATAGATAAGTGGATAAAAAAGTGGTGGTACATGTATACAGTGGAATATTACTTGACCTTATAAAAATAATGAAATCTTACCATTTGTGACAGCATGAATGGACCTAGAGGATATTATGCTAAGTGAAATAAGTCAGACATAGAAAGACAAATACCATATGATTTCACTTATGTGTGGTACCTAAAGAGCAAAATAAATGAACAAACAAAAAGGAAACAGACTCATATATACAGAGAATAGGCTGATGGTTGTCAGAGGGGAGGGAGTCTGGGAGACTATGTGAAAAAGGTGAAGGGATTAAGAACTTACATATTGGTAGGCATAAAATAGTTGCACTGTATAAAGTACAATATAGGGAATGTAGTCAATATTATTGTATCAACTATGTACAGTGCCAGGAGGGGACTTGAAATACCAGAGTGCTCACTTTGTAAAGTATATGATTGCCTAATAATTTGCTGTACAAATTATTAGAAACTGAAACTAATATAAACTAATTTTGAATGTAAACTTTAATTGGAAAAAAAATTTAAAATGATAGCTTTTAATGTGTAGTCATTATATGTAACTTGTTATATCTCTGCTATGAAAAATATAAGGTTCTTTTTTATAAATGTTAATGCATGCATGCATAAAAAATGTATTACTTGTTCAAATGCTATAAATTTAATATACAGACATGGGCAAAAGTATGTTTACAGTCATGAATATGTAAATCATAGTTTTTCTTGTATTATTATTTATTTATTATTGTATTATTTATTTGAATTACAAACTATAAACCTATGATAGCTTGCTCCTATATGTGAAATAATTTAGCCTTATTTTTTAAGTTGATTATCCTAGCTTTTGTAATACTCTTTTTCTCAATTATTTGTAATATATTTTTAATAATATTTTGTAACAGTAAATGATTGAAGAACTCAGTGCAATTAGGGAAAAATACGTTGTCCTCTCAAGTTACAGATAACTGTTACATATACTCTAAGATTTCTAGAACTAGTTTCTGCTTTTCTGGGAGAAAGAATAGAAAGAAAACTTCAACAGACATAGAACACATTTTTGATAAATAAACAAATTTTTATGCAGTGTTTTTCAAGTCTACTGTGGCTTCCTCCATGAGGAAGTAGCATACCTCTATATCCAGACAAGATTTATGCTTATCTGTTTTCTAAAGCAAATAGATCCCACCAAAACCAATAATTTAGTTTACTTGCACTATAAGTTATCAAGTGTGGATAAAATCATAACCTCTACTACTCAATTTCTATTATAAAGTTTTTTGAAATATGTCAAGTTTGCTGAACATTGTCTGAAAGATATGCAGACTCTATTCTTACATTTATTCTTAAACTTTGAACTATCAGGTTAGGAACATATTATCACTCATCTCCATCTTCAGTTCCATCTACAATGGAACTGAAAACCATCAGCAAACAACAAGTTTCTTTTCAGGACTTCAACCCAGGTTTATTGCTTCTAAATACTCTGCCTGCCAGATCAAGCTTAACATGCTTTATTTAGAAACACAAGGGTTAGTAAGAACTATATACAATGCTGCATTAACTTAGCTCTTTATAAATAATAACCTAGTCATGAGCATTGTCATTATCTTTATAAATTAGTTTAGACTCTTATTTTTAAAAAGGAAATCATGTGTTTACTGAGTGCTGCATTACCTACACTTTCCTAAGCAGAGACAAGTTTGGAGCACCACGAAGAAAAAATATTCAGACACCATTTGCTTGAAACAAGCTGTATGTTTAACCTAAACAGTAAAGAACAACTCAGAAAATGTAAGTTCAAAAATATATACTAGCCCGGCCAGGCATGGCTCAGCGGTTGATCATCGACCTAGGATCCAGGTGATCGGGGTTCAATTCTGGGTCAGGGCACATGCCCGGGTTGAGGGCTCGATCCCCAGTCGGGGCTTGCAGGAGGTAGCCGGTCAATGACTCTCTCATCATTGATGTTTCTATTTCTCTCTCTCTCCCTCTCCTTTCCTCTCTCTGAAGTCAATAAAGATATATTTTAATATATATATAAAGTAGCGCAATATTGGGATTTGTTTATAGAGTGTATCATAGAATCATGGAATCCCATGTAGAAGGGACCCTAAGTCAAAGGTCATATAAACACACTTAGTTTATATGAACAAGTTTTGATAAATATACAGTAGGCAAGGAGGTAGCACAAGAGTGAAAGAAGAGTATGAGCAAGAGCCAGGAAGATGAACAGGCACGAGTTCATTTGTCTTGTTACACTGAGTGCTGTCAAACAAGACATTTTATAGGTTTTGGTTATTTGAATGAAAAAAGTTCCCAATCTGGTGATGAGAGAAGAGATGGAGTTAGAAGCATCATTTAATATCAGAGATCTCAGAATTTGTGGATAGGGACACCAACTGGTTTAGATTTGACTTTACCAAATGCGGCTTTCTACTTCATTTTCTTGAGTGGTTTAAGAAAAATAATCTCACAATATTTTTTTGGAATTAATACAAAAGGTATATACACGCCGACCAATTGTGTTATGTTAGTTTTAAAGAAAAGCCTAAAATAAATGGAGTGGTAAAAAAAAAAAATATGGCCCCATATTAGAGATAAGATCCCAGAAGCCCCTTATTAAAAATATGCAAAGGGAAGATAAAAGACATATTCTGCACAAAGACTTGATCAATACCATAACTAAAACTACACAGCAAAATACTGTTTTGCTTTAACAACTTAGAATATTTCTACTGATAAATGTGCTCCTTTTAAAATGTTACTAACAATGTGAGTTGGTTAGTAAATCAGGGCATTACATCTGTATTCAAAAACATGGCATTTACTTGTCTAACTGCACCACTGGCATGGTGCACAAACATTTCTTTCTGATCACTATATTATTTAAATTGATGGATTGTCCACTTAGTACCTGAGTTATTATGAACAAGATAACTTTATTATTTCAAAGGACTCACTGCATAGCATCTTGATAACAAATTGTAGGTCTACTTTTCTGATTTTTTAAAACTGAGTCTGGTGATTTTAATATTTTTAATAGTCATATTGTGCTCTGAATAAATTCATTTTAAGAGGAATTGTGTAAGGCAACAGTGAATAAAACAATGCAGGCCCTCTATGTTTAAATACTTCAAATATCAGTGTTTGGTAACTTGTTTCCTGCTTTTACATATATATTTACTTATTTTTATATCCCAGATAAGAACTGGATTCTTCCAAGAGCTGAATGTAGGACAAAAGGTTATTTCATTCTTGTTCCTGCTACTATCCAAGCTAAAATTTTCCATATTCCCATAAGTCAAAACACAAAACAAGGTTCCCTATCAAAAACCAAACCCTGTATTTTTCTATGGTTGCCAAATACTTGTCAAATGTATGAGTTCCTAAACCACTTTCCCTGTTTCGCTATCATTTATAAAGGGAAAAATGAGGATATACACTGTTTTCTTGAATATCTTTGAAAATATATTGTTGCTTGAGGGAGAGTATTTTTTTATATGTTGACATTTATTTCTTCTTTTGCCATTTTGTATTTATAACTTGTCTCCTCTTATTGTTATTGTCTCACTAATCTTTTCCCTTAGCAGATCCTTTATATTTTATTAGAAATACCCAGCTTTTTCAGGGAAGTGCTTTTTTATATTTCTGTGGAAGTAAGTTGGCCTCTATGGTCCTTTTAACACATCAGCTTTTAGGGCATGAAATGGAGGCCCTGGAAGTGTTTACCCTACTGTTCCTGTAGAAGCCTTGCTTTTCTACCTGTCTCTGATTTTGTCTTTTCTTTATCCATCTGTACATGCTGGAATATGCTATTTATTTTCAGGCACAGCTCAAGTCACACTTTATTAAAAGCCTTTTCTGGTCCATCTTATCAAAAGTAATCTCCCCATATTTTGAACACCATAGCACCCTGAATCTTTCCAAAGAGGCAGTGTGCTTATTTATAGTAAGTCTAGCTAATAATTATTGAGTGTTTATCAGTTTCCATACATGATTTTTTATTCATTGTTTATTTTCTATAACCTTTAAAAATTACCAAAAAGAAGAAGAAAAAATTTTAAAGATGAGGAAACTGAGCCACAGAGCATTTGAACATAGTACAACTTGGGTTCCAACTCAGGGAGCCTGATTTCAGAACCTATTACTATTAACATAATGTTGAATATTTTAAAGTAAAGATATAGTGTCATAATTACCTTTAAGTATTAGATAACTCTTCAATAAATATTTTTGGTGTTCAATAAATATTTTTAAATAGAAATGAACCGTAATTATGATTTGTATTTGATCTATGTGCTTCTCAAGTTAGGGCCCATTAATAGCTCTTCCAAACCAAGGAGCTGTCTCTCAGCTTTCCCAACATTTATCATGTTCTCCAAACCCCAAATATATCTAACTGTATGATGCCATTGGACTGATCTTGCTTTCTATTTCTGAATAATTATTTTATTTATCACTTTCATGACCTTTAATCTTTCTGAGATGCATAAAGCATCCATCTGCAACTAAATTTAGATAAGTACATTCAAAAGCAGATAATTTGTAGGAAGAATTAATTATAAACAAGTTGAAAGGATGACAAATAAGTTTAATTATATTACAACAGTATTCTAAAAAATTATATCATATATTTTATCCCACTGTTCGTCTTCAAAACTATAACATTCACCAAATTTTATTATACTATTTTACTTTCATGGATCTTTCTCCAGATTGCGAGTTTCTTGAGGACAGAAAAAAATATCTTTTAAACCTATGCCAGCTACTACTTTATATGTTGATATATTGACCTTGTGATATTTTCTGATTACTTAGCCCAAAGGAAAACTTCTCCCTATATCACTCCTCTCCCTAACATTACCCTGATATATTTTCTTAATAGCCTAAAATTACCATTTTTATTTACTTGTTCATTTTTTAAAATCTTCTGTTTTTAATCTCCACTTTCCCAAGTACATTAAAAATCACATTCATGAGGAGAAAAAACAGCATCTGATTTGTTTGTTTCATCTACACCTGATTTAGTTTCCAAAATAAAAGAAGTTTCTCAGAAAAATTTATTGGAATTTGAATTGGATAAATAAAATCTTCTTTTCATTTGAATTCACTAATGTGGGTATATTTATGTTCTCATAAATTAGAATTAGATTAGAATGTTTTCCTAACATAAGTAATTTGGTATTTTATCTCAATTATTTTGTATTAAATGTTGTAGATACTATATCGCTTGTTTCCTGATTGAATGTCATCTTCTGTAATAAGGTTCTTTTTTTTTTTTTTTGGTTTGTTTTCTTCTTTTCTTTTGAGTCAGAGGCTACTTTGAGAATCTGATGAAAAGGATGACACTTCTCTTCAGGAAAATAATGATATAATAATATACAGATAATTTTGTATATAATTTCAGGTAGTCTCTGAGATGGGTCATGGATAGGCTTGTCAAACTGCTATCTTGTGTGGTTCTGAAGGAAGAGCAAAGAATGAAACATGTATGTACCTGTAGCATAGCAAGAAATAGTTAATATTGTAATAAGATGGACTGTAGAGTATGCTTGTGCCCCAGAAAAAAGACAGTAATCCCAAGTGCCTGAGCTTCTTTCCTCAGGCTCAATCTGCAGTCTCCACTAGGACTACAGATACCTCCAAACTTGAGGTGTACCATGGGGAGGAAATATAGGAAAATGTAGCCTTGACCACATGCATATTACTTATACTGCTTATTTCCTGGTTGAGTCGTAAAATTAAGTGGAAGTAGCCTCAGCTGTGTCCAAGGATTCCCTGTTAGTCCTTGGTCTGTTACAACTCTTCGAGCCTGGTCTCATTCATTTGGCATACTCTTAAGGATTTGTCACACTGATGTGATTTAATATGAAAAGATTTTATTTTTAACATAAAAATTAATTCTTCTGATACTGGAATTGGCTGTAAGAATTCTTGTTATCTAATGGCCTTTCAGTTTTTAGAAAATGAAAATGGAAGGTTGAACTATGATTTAGGCTTTGGCTGCAGGCTACCCCTTAACTATCCTGGAGGCTGAATGCTTCTCTAAACCCATTAGGATAAATGGAGAATGGGCTTCTAAGGGTGAAGTACATGTTTGAAGTTAATAATTTCTGAGTTAAAAGGATTCTTGTAAATACTCAAGGTAACAACTTTCAGGTCATTTCCAGCCTTGGATTAGACTCTGCCTGAATTGCACTCATCATAAGGATGTGCAGATTTACATAGAAGGAAGTTCTAGGAAGGTGGGAGGTGTGTGGAAAACAGTATTCCAGCTATGTAAGGACAATCTTTAGGGAAATAATGAATCTGTATTAATTTCTGGATATTTCAGTGAGACTGAAAGAGTAGTGTATTGCCTCCTCCCAAATCCCTAATGTATAAGTTGCTGGATTACTCATTAACTATTTATTCATGGCATTTGGGATCCAGGCTCCTATTGCTGCTAATTAAGAAACCCATTTTACCACCATTGAATGTGCCCTTACAAATAGGATTTTACTTCTTATTTTATGCTTATGTAGAGGAAGTAATTGAGCAACTGATGGACTTTTAAAGGAGCAGTTATATGAAGACATTCTTAACTTTTACCTGTAAACAATTTTCTCATCAAAAGCAGTAGCCTAACAACTGGCAGTAACCAAAATGTAAGAGGACCCAAATTTCACTGAGACTTAATGGCAGCAACTAAAATCCATAGAACAGAGATGAGAATTTTTTTTAGGTATTATTCTAACTGCCACTAATTCTCCTTTCTTATTTCAGTGGTTGCTACCATGGACTCCATAAGATTGTACCATGCTACTCCATCTAAGGGGATAGTAGACTCAAGAGAAATGGCAACAGTCTTCTTAATCAAAGTCATCTTTTCTCTAGAATAGTTTGCAAAGCCCTTGCTTTCCAGGTTTAGTAAGCAGGGCATGGTACCAGGAAGGATGTAGATACAGTGTCCAAGACCAACAGGAGAAGGCAGTAGTAGAAGTAGAAGAGGCGCTTTCTAAGTGGGAGAGTAGCTCAACTGGTCCTTCTCCCTATTTCCTAGATCGAAGTGGAGGCTTGTGAGACCTCGGACTGCTCTGTATGGTGTTGGGCTGAGACCACACATGGTGCCAGAACAGTAGGCAGAGGTGATTACAGAAGATCAGGGGAAGAAATAGGTAACAGAGAGTATGGCGACATCAGTTACATTCCTTCTTCAGGTGTGTAGTACTATCAAAATCCACTGGATAGCACCCATGTGGACAGATATCATCAGGATACAATATAAGGGCTGCATTGATCACATTGACTCTAGCCTGGTTTTTTATCGACATCCTGAGACGAATAACAAACTTTAATGCAGCCATGATATTGTGCCCCAAGAATGAAAAATGACAACAAATACTCAAGAAATTGCCTTGGGAGATATTGCCAAATAAATACAACTATAAACTGAAGGAGTGAGGTGAACTCATCCACACCCTCTTTATTAGTGAAATGTAGATTTGGTTGTATGCACAAGAAACCCCAAAATAACTGGTAAATCATCTGGCAGTCATCAAGAAACACGTGACTCCTTCCAACTCACTGCTCTGCTATCCCTGTCCCCATGACCCAAAGCCACAGCCACTAAGAACAAAGACTTAGTCTGCTAGGGTTTCATAACAAAATACCATAACAATGCCATGGCTTAAACCACAGAAATTAATTTTCTCACAGTTCAAGAGGCTGGAAGTCTGAAATCAGAATGCCAGCAGGTCAGGACGTGTGGACGATCATCTTCTCACTGTTTTCACATGTAGGAAAGAAAGTAAGAGCAAGCTTTCTGGTGTTTTCTCTTATTCGGGCACTAATTCCATCATAAAGACCCACTCTTTATGATGTAAATTACCTCATTAAAATGTAATTACCTCCCAAAGACCTCATCTTCAAATATCAACACATCGGGGGTAGGGATTAAACATATGAATTTCAGGAGAACACAATTCAGGAACAGCAGGAATGCACTCCCTGATCTGGGTGACCACAGTTCTAGGCAAAAAATAATTAAGATACAGAGAATGGAGTGTTGGGGGACATCCTACAGTCTCAGGAGCTGAAAAATGAGCTGTACTGATTCTGGAAGCACTGGCTTCCAAACACCAGATGGCTCAAGTCCTAACAGTTAAAACTATGTCCTATTCCAAGAGTTTTTAATCTGGTATCAGTGGTCCCCTAGCACAGGAATTAGAAAACGATGGCCCATGGCCAAATTTGGCACATTGCCTACTTTTATAAATATAGTTTTATTGAAACGCAGCCATGCCCATTTGTTAACTTATTGGCTGTGGCTGCGTCTGTACTATAGCAGCAGAGTTGAGTAGTGCAACTAAGACCATATGGCCTACAAAGCCAAGAATATTATCTGTCCCTTTACAGAAAGATTTGCCCACCCCTGCTTTAGAGCATCCATAAACATGCTTTATAAGTTTGTGATCCTGGTGAAATGACCTACAGAAGGATGTATGCATGGGTATTTACTGTGGAGTGGAGCCAAAATTTTTACCAACTTCTCAGCCTATATCTGATTCACTGAAAAAGTTTATAACTTCTCTATAAACCTTGAGGGACTACTGGGTGAGAGATTCCCTTACTTGTAAGAACATGCTGATACGTCCATAAAAAGACAGGTGGTGTGTGAGTTAACCAAGTGTTTGGAGTCATGTAGATTAGTGCCATAAAAATAACTTACAAAAAAACATCTACTTACAATGCCATGTGAGACAGTAATAGATTTAATAGAGCCATTTTACACCTTTGAAAAGCTATTTGTAAATATTGACATTTTGAGGTTATTAACTAAAGCTGCAAGAAAACTCATTAGCAGCCTTAATTCTGTAAGTATACTCAATGGCTCTTGGATCACTTCATTAGTTTGGGTAGTCCTTGAAAAAGATACCATGATATCATAAAACAGTACTTTCCTTTGTAGTTACAATTATTGTATGTTGTTCCTACCTACGACTGTTTATACTCCATTCTTTCTCTTTTTAAATAAGATAAAGCTTTATTCACTGGACTTTCTGTTTGAATTTAGAGAGATTCCTTTTTCTGTCAGCTGGACTCATAAGGCTATTTTTTTCTTTTACAAGTAGATTAAACTATGGAAATGAGAGCAGCCAATACTTCTGCTCCTTAGAAAATGTGTCCTATATCCTGATTATTCCAAAATAACATCTACTGGTTTTGTCCTAAGAAGGCATGTAGCATGACAACGTCAAAGTTCAAGAAGAAAACGAAAGGCAAGGTCAAGATCAAAAATTTTTAATTACATAAGCTTTATAAACTTTATTTTAGACTAGCATGATGAAAGGCATTAATGGTTCCTAAAGATTGTATCTCTTCTTGCTAAGCATCTACAGGTCATTTACATAGAACCTGCATTAAAATTTATTATTTCTGAAGTTTGGTAGGCCAATCTTTCATTTTTATACAAATTTGGATTTACATATCTTTAAAAAATATTTTTAGAAATGGTTTTCCATCTATTAACTCACAGTCACCCTGTGAACATGACAATTCTCCTCTTTTTATGGATTAAAAATTTGAGGTTCAGAGAAGTTGGGTCTAGAAAAACCTGACTTGATGAATCACAATCTCCAGTTCCATGCTCTTTTCCTAAACTGCACTCATAAAATGCCCTATTTTTATATACAGAACAAAGAATGCTCACATATTGAATACATGCATGCATTTATCATCATTAGGGAACAGAAAATATAATTATTGATCACTGGTTCAATCTGTACATGAAGAAAAAGTTTGATTCACTGAAAGAAAAGACACTGAATTTCAAGTTTCCTAGTTAACATTAACTTGCTATAGCTTTTAAACTACCATACCAAGATGTGGTATATTGCTCACTATTATTGCATGGATATTTTGGCATATGGACATTTTAAATTCAAATAATTATTTCTTCTCAGCTTTTATCTATCATTAGTGAGCATCTCATTTCATTCTTGTCTCTTTCTTCCAAGCAAAGAATGAAGGAATGAAGGTGAAGGCCACCAGGAAAAGTGTTATTGTCACAGAATCACCAGGATAAATATGTAAGTCCGATCAATGTAAACAGAGGCTTTCTTCTGAACATTTACACTACAATGACATTATTCATCTTCATTTAAATTCTACTTTTTATTTAAATTTTAATAGGTATATACAGGAAATAGCATAAATATATATAGTAGGAAAATAAAATTAATTATATAATTAAGAGCCTCTAAAGATTACAGAACCTTAATAGTGCTTTAGTAATGTTAACAATTTTGCTCAGACTGAATATAAATCAATAATCATAAATAAGTCAGTTTCATTCTATTTTCTCTTAGCATTTTAGCTTTTATAATCACTGTTTGTTCCAACAAAGCCAATAAGCAAAAGTAATTCAGCTATTTGGTTTTCTGAGTAATTCAAAGATGTGTCAACTAATTAGGCTATTTGAAAACACAATTGTAATTAAAACAATGTGTACAGAGGGGGTAATGTCTTAGTATTTATGGCTTATAGGACACCTGTAAAGTTACTGTAAATCCATAGCACAATAGAACTCAGCATAATAAAAATGTTAGAATTTATAAAATGTCATCAAATGCTGTGGCCCACTTCTATAGAAAAAAAAAATGAATAATTCACAATGTTATATATGGAATTAGATTTTGCTGCCCTGATTCCATTTAAATAAACGTGTTTATGAGTCACCAATTTCATTTTCTTCTACTTATATGAGGCAAACTTTCACTTATGAGCTGAAAAGCAATCAGCTCTGGGTAGAAATGAGATAAAGGGAAATACATTTAAATATTTACAGTAAACATTTATGATGGCATGTACATTAATGATTCCAAACACATTTTTGTTAAGAAAAAAAAAATGCATAAAGTCCATTCACTCCACAAATATTTATTGAAAAGTTATCATGTGCCTACTCAAGCACATTAAATGGTTCCAATGAAAATTAAACAATAAAATATATGAACAACATATGGACAATCAAATGTCTAATGCACTTCGTTTTAATTTCTCGTATTTTTTTAAGGATGTATTAACTCAGAGAATGATAACTGTCACTATGTAGGGAGTGTTCCAAATTTCTACCTGCTATTTCTTATACAGTCCACTAAGTTATCAGCAGATAGTCATTAGTATGATTTGATGGGACACATCCCAGTCATGGAGGTTGTAAGCATGAAAACAATGTTAAAACCCAAAAGGAGATTTCTTGATGCTGATTATATCTAATGTGTTTTTGTTCTCATACTTTTTTATTTCTTTTAAAATCTATCCCAATCACTGCCACTACCAGTTCCCTCAATATTTCAATTTATTCTGGGGCTTATATCAAGAGCACTCTACAATGCTCTGTAATTTTGCTTGTACATCTGTCATGGAATCCATATCACTTTGTCTTTGTGTTTATAGGACTGTTGTCTTCCCTCATGATAACATCAGAATATGCCTTTATCCCATTGATTCTTACAGTGCTTGAGCAGTATTGTGCACATTATGAATATTCAATAAATAACTGGGAAATGCACCAATCACGCCATTCCTTTTTACAAAGGCCTATGATGAGTCTCCATTGCAACTGCAGTAGCCAGACTTGACAGCCTGGCTCCAGACAAATTCTCCAACTTCTTCACAGTCACTCCATTTCACACTTCCTAAAATCCATTGCCGTGAACAACTTAATTGTCTTGCACTTTTTCACTTTGCTTCACTCAAGCTGTTTGAATCCATCTTAAATATATGCTTTCCTATTCCTTTGCCTGGCCAATTCCGTTTATACTTCAAGTCCCAACTCAGTTGTCATCTCTTTTCTATAACATGTCCCAAACATTTCTTTTTCTACATATTTGCATAGTACTTTACAGTTATCTCTGTCTTGTAAGATCAAATGGAATTAGAGCAATAACTGATTTGCTATGAGCACCATTGTATGCAGGAAAAGTTATTAATTGAAAAAGACCCAGGATCTAAAGTAATTCTTGGGTCTAACATTTACATTTCTCTGTTCAGTCAAACAGAGCAAAAAGCACAAGACTTAAACTCAGATGATAAAGTTCCTCACTAGTTTTGTTTTTTAGGTGTTTTATTATGTGTTTTTTCTTAATTGATATATTTGTTGAAAATGTAGACTTAATGGTCCTGTGCCTAAATTGTTGTGGCTGTGTGCTGGCTTCCATAAAAACATAACTTATCATATGTTGTGACTTGAATAACTTACATAATATTTATTTATTTATTTATTTTTTATTTTTAATATATCTTTATTGATTTCAGAGAAAGGAAAGGAGAGGGAGAGAGAGAGATAGAAACATCAATGATGAGAGAGTCATTGATTGAGCCCACAACTCGGGCATGTGCCCTGACCGGGAATCGAACCCTGATCGCCTGTATCCTAGGTCGATGCTCAACAACTGAGCCACATCTGGCCAGGCAACTTACATAATATTTAAATGTCAAAATTTCCTCATTTGCAAATCGTCTCTACCCTACAGGGTTATGGTAAAAGTTGTATACCTTAACTATATACAATTTTATCAGTTGTACTTTAATAAAACTGGAAAAAAATAATGTCTTAACTTCAGTATTGACAATAAATAAACAAGTACACAACATATTTTAGATATTATTACACAAAAAGTGATGCCTCTGGAGCTGCTACAGATCTCATCTTTCCTTTTCAGTATATAAATATGGTTTAGAGTTAGTTTAGAGTCAAACTACCCAGGCATCGATCACAGCTTTGCCCCTGAAGCCTTCAGCAATTTCTTTATCTTCTCTGGGATTGTTGTTTTATAAGAAAGTTTTATAGGATTGTTTTAGAGGATTAAAGAAGCTAATATGTATAAAGCATTTGGAACTGTGTCTGGTATATAGTAAATTTGAGATATGTATTAGCTATTATTATTTTTCTTATTGTTTACTTTAAAATAGAATCACTTTATTAACTACACTATATTGATCGACACTTTCCACATGCAATTTTGTAGAGCAATAACTCAAAATAACAACAAAAATTTAAAAGGGGGATATTCTTAGAACTGGGAAAGACAATAGGGAGATCACAGGATCAAAGGGTCTTAGTTTTACTACTGAAATTCAATGGCACCACAATACAGTATGTATCATGCATGTAAAACATTAGCCAGTTTTATATATTGCTTTTATTTTAACTATTGTGAATAAACTTTCTCCTTCAAGTGTCAGGGAATATACCTTAGATAGCCATACTTTACTGAGACCAAAAAAGAAAAACAGAAGTTTTTTTCCTCTCAGTTTCCATGTCAACACCGGAGAAGAACTTACATACTCACTTGGTGGATTAATCACTCTTTCTTGAGAGATGGGATAATCAGATTGTCCAGATCTGACCACGGTGCTTATTCTTTTATTTACAGCCCTTCTAGAACCACGTAAAGAGGAAATGGGTGCTTTTAACAAAATAAAGACAAAGGAATTTTATTTAGGCAAAAGCAGTAGATCCCTATTACATCTACTTTCTTGAACCGAGGACTTGGAATGGAGAGAACAGTACCAACCTCATGATAAAGGTAGTAAGACTCCATTTGTTCTTTCCACCCTTCATAGTTTCTCCCAGCAGAGTCAAAATGGTTATTGCTCAACAGACATTTGTTTAGGATTAAAATGCAGTCATTTCTGAGAGCATATAGTGATGGAGGTTACACCAAGGAGAAACTAATGAGCAACTGAAACTATGGTACTGTTAGGAGAAGGCTATAAAATACTTAAGAAAAGTTATTTTAGGCTTAACTATTTTATTGTTTGCCAATCATGTTTGTTTCATTCTGGTAAAGTGCAAGTATAAAAATGTAACTCCACACTGTTTGGCTATTTCTGATAAATTAGATCACAATCAGATGTTCACTCTCTAGAAAACAAGTCACATAAATAATATTTGCCGAATTAAAGAACATTGAATCTAAAGAACATCCCAGAAAGAATTAAATTATGACACATGAAGAAGGAAGGAACATATCCAACAAATTTTGCATCAGTATAAAGGAACTAATCCCAAGAGAAATGTTTTAACAGCAGAGTGAACATCTTTCCTAAATGATGGTAGATAATGTACCATTACACTTCTTAAGACAGGCATTCAATAAATGTTTGTTGATAAAAAGAATTTATTTAGTTTGGCTCTGAATATAGACAGAGTAATTGAAACACAGAATCTGATAACAATGCTATAGATGGGGGTAAGTCTCTAGAAATTCAGCTACATCTCAACTGCTGTGGAGAGTAATTTATTCTGCTGGAAGTGTATCACAGTAAGCCAAAGGAAGTCTGATGTAACCTAGGTTGCAATTCCCTGTGAACATTTACTTGCTATAGTATTTATCTCTTATTAGAAAAATATAAAGAAAAATCTCCATATTTAATCAAGGATTCACGTTCACAGCTCTCCCAGTGGGAATGGTTATGATGCTGTTAGAATTATAACTGTTACCATGGATAGTATGGCTATGTTTTATTTTAGAAAGTACCAGAGTCAAGACTGTAGAAAGGAAATATCCTAATTCTATCAACTGTTCCCAGGGACCTCATAACAAGGAACTGGTATAGATGCCAAAGATTGTTGGTAGTTGACTAGTGGCTTTGGCTGCTGATACTGGGCAGTTGCAGCCATCTGTTCCCCAAAATTGTTTTTTAAAAAGATATATAAAACAATTAGCAAGTTGGGATTCTATAGACTAAGCCAAGAAAAGGCAATTCAGTTGAATTTGGTGCAAAATAAGGTTGATTTTAGATAATGGAGGGAATAAAACAAAATTTGTCAGAAGCTGTTGGAGATCAAAACAAACAATTTAGTGATGGAAAAAGTTGGGAGAGGTGGTATACTTTGACAAGGAAAACTATGTGGGTGACAAAAAGATTATGATACTAACAAACAGAACAGGGAAGGGCCATAAAAAGACAAGGTTAAAAATGTAAACAAGACAGTTTCTGCAGTATTCATAGTGTTTTCTTCATAACACATTGCAATAAAAAAGTATTTATAAGCAGGTTCAGTAATGTCACTCATGAGTCATACTTCATGCTAAACAGGGAGACAGAACCATTGAAAACAAACTACTAAAACACAGTCAATCTGCAAGCAAAGTGTGATGATTAATAGAATGTAAGTCTGTGGGACACAGTGTACATGGAGGCTGGTAATAATTTTATGTCATACACCACTTTGGAAAATGGTTTACAAGCTGAATTATGAAGAAAGACCTTGAGGATACAATAATAAATATCTTAAAACAATGTAAAAAAGAGAATAGCTATACAACAACTGCCCAGATAATATTAAAGGCACTATTAGGAAAAGGCCCAAAAGACAGCCAATTGGACAGTAAACTTCAATGTACCAAGAATCAAAGTCTTTGCACCTAACAGTGGAATTGACAGTTGGCTTATCGGGTTTCTCAGCCACTTTAATATGTATATATGTGGTATCACTGTAGCTCTCCTTGAAATCAATTAATTAATTGTATTTAGAGGAGTTTTCACTATAAAAGATCTGCTTCCTTAAAAGCAAAGCAAAACAAACACCCAGACAAAACTGAAGAACATAAAGCGTTTTCTCTAATGTTCAAAGAGTAGAGGATCTGGTTTAGCCCCACATTATCAATAAAGTTAGGAAGTATGGAAATAGATTTCTTCTTATTTATCAGGTTCCTTATATTAGGAACCATTGAAATACTTGTTGGTAAATTGTACCATCATCTTCTCCCCTGTTCTGCTCAGGAAAGTCTCTAGCTACTATCCCGAATAGATTCTACTAACTAGATTCTTTCTTTCTTTCTTTCTTTCTTTCTTTCTTTCTTTCTTTCTTTCTTTCTTTCTTTCTTTCTTTCTTTCTTTCTTTCTTTCTTTCTTCCTTCTTTCTTTCTTTTTTCTTTCTTTCTTTTATCTATCTATCTATCATCTATCTATCTATCTATCATCTATCTATCTATCTATCTATCATCTATCATCTATCTATCTATCTAATCTATCATCTATCTATCTATCTTTCTTCTCTTTTAAAAACATTATAATGACTGAGTATGTTTTATATTAAGAGTGGCTTGTGGACTCAGCTGATAAGTCAACTCTTGCCTCCTTTTAAATGTCTATGTCAGTTTAAACAAGTGAACATTTTTTACCATGAGTAGCCTTTATGAATGTTCACTTATTCTACATCTAGACCCACATACCACATGTTAATTTAAGGATACACTAAGCTGAAAAAAATTGGTTAGTGTGGGTCAAAATTATAACTACAATTTTTAAATTATGCTTAAATCTTAAACAAGTTAACAGTGTGTTAAGATCAAGTCTGTTGGATAGCATATTATAATAATGACTTCAGAACATTTATTTTGCATATTTCTTCCACTTAAAACCCTATTGATCCATTAGAATAATTAATCTTTAAGGTTCATTCAATCATCGCTTCTTGGCCTTTTGGCTAAGATCAAGTGTAAGGTTCATTTAATCACCTTGCTTCTGGTAAAAGTCACCCTTTTAGAGGCTGAATCAAATTAGATAATGAAAAATTGTTTTTACTTAAAATGTTTGAGCTCTCTATTTCTCTGAACATATGTCTGTATTTTTAAACCAAGAGAAAGGAAACGTACAGCAAATTGTTACAGAATATATTCACCATTAAAACTTTAAGATCATGTTGAGTAAGAATCTGAGGTTTCTCTATCAATTCCATGTTTGGGGTGAATATTTTTTTGTATAGTTTCTTTTTATTTCTGCATTTCTAACAATCTTGTTCTCTCATTTTAGCATGAACATATTGCAACAGTTTTATAAAACATGATTTGTTTCTAGAGCTGAGAGCCTGACTACCTAAGAAGATAAATAAATATTTAAAATTTCATGACTTTTGTGGCCTAAGTATATTAAGAATCTTTTCTTTGCCTTGAATGTATATAGTACTTAATCATTTTGTCTGCTGTGACACCAAAAGAGTGCTACCAAGCAGAGATGGCAAGTTATTTATATATATAATCCTCTTACTACTGTTAGAGACTGTTAATAATCATTTGAGAATTATTTTATTCTATCAAAGGATATATTTTTCTTAGCAAGACTATGTCACTGTCCATGGTTTATTTTCTTATTTTGATGTATTAGAGTTGATATGATCAACTATATTACATAAATAAAATAACTAAAAATCTGATTCATGTTTGGAAATATTCAGTCATTAACATGCATCAGAATTAAAAGTGAACATACAATGAACTTGAATATAAAATTAAACTTGACCATATAAATTAGCAGAGACACTTAAAATTGTTTCATTGGCTCTAGTTTTGAAACTTCCAAAATTATCCACTTTTCTCCATTTTCACAGCTACCACCCCCCAGCCAGCCCACCTTGAAACCTTTAGATTTTACTTAGACAAATTGCACCCACCACAGAATAAAAACCAACCATCACTATGACTTATAAGGAAGTTCCACATGTTTTGGGCTCTGTCTACCTCCTCTGATTTCATTTCCTGCTGCTTTTATGGTCCCGACTATACTCGAGCACAAGTCTTCTTTCTGTTCATCAAGCAGCCTACCTTCCTCCAGTCCAGGGTCTCCGTGCTAGCTCTTCCCTCTCTTAGAATGTTCTTTATTTCTTTATTTTTCTTTAACATATCTTTATTGATTTCAGAGAGAGCAAGGGAGAGGGAGAGAGAGTTGAAACATCACTGATGAGAGAGTCCTCAGGGATCAGCTGCCTCCTGCACGCCCCCTGCTGGGGATCCAGCCCGCAACCCGGGCATGTGCCCTGACCAGGAATCTAACCATGATCTCCTGGATCCTAGGTTGATGCTCCACCCCTGAGGCACACCCGGCCAGCTCTTAGAATGCCCTTCACCCTCAGTCCCTGCAACCTCTTTTCATCTGGCAAGTGTCAGCTCCAAAACCACCTTCTCAGAGGGCATTTTACTTATATCGTTCATCTAATGTTGCCAATTGCCAAACTATTCTCTCTCACAAAGCTTTTTGTTATATCTTAATAGCATTTAACAGTCTCTAAAATAATTTGTTCACTACATTAATTGTTAATTACTTGGCCCCCTGCCCAGGAGAAGAGGGTCTTTGTCCCTTTAGTTCACTAGTGTGCCCCAAGTTGCTAGTACAGTGTTGGCACATAGTAAGTGCTCAGTAAGTATTTGCTTAATGGTGAATCATTTAGCACGGCAGATCAAACTGGAACACACAGTGATGTTCAGGAGAAGCCGTACAAGTGATTCCATAAAACTTTAAATGCACGTAGAGAATGTTTTTTTAAAAGAAGAATGAGGACCCCAGGTGCAGGGTAGCAGCCTCTCAGTGTCTCATGAAAATGCGTAAAGAGAATAATGAAAAACGCCTCTGGGCTGGGAGACAGTGTTTCACGGGTTGTTTACATATCTGCACTTCTTGGTAGCTTTTCTTTCCGGACTCTCTTTTCAAGGACATTTGTATAGGAACATCCTTGGAAGATAGGAAATATTTCCTTTTGGGACAAAGGACAGATTTGTTTGCTGTCCAGGCTAATAAAAATGTCTTCCTGTAAGTAAAAAAAAAAAAGCTGGGCAGATTTGCTCTAAGCTCCCTTTATAAGGCTGAGGATTGCACAGCCTCAGAGACGTTCAGCTGTGGCACAAACCCTCTGCACGCGGCACCTGCCCAGGCCTCTGCGTTGCCCTCATGCGCTCGTAGAGGAGAGGGAACTGATGCGAACCCGAAGCTCAAGCTGCCTGCAGTGCCATGAGGAATAATGTCCATTGTCTCTGACACAGGAGTGTCATGCCTTCTGCCAGCACATATAAAACTGTGCAGATGAACTTGTTAGTTGCAAGCCGGGTAAATTTTCAGACCTTCTCACAGCTCTTAACACAATGATACTAATTAGCTGATGTAACTAAAAAGAAAACGTGACCATAGAGTTACCCTAGTGGAAGTTGCCATTAAAAAAATACCACTCACATACACACACATATGACACACACACACATATGACACACATCTGGCAGTATGGGGACAGCCAGATGGAAAGGGGAGTGGAGGAGGTGGAGGTGGGCAAAGGGGGATACATGGGGACAGAAAGAGACTTGACTTTGGGAGATGGGTGCACAACGCAGTGTGCAGATGATGTTTTGTTGACATGTACACTTGAAACCTATATGGTTTTGTTAACCAATGTCACCCCAACAAACTCAATAAAAGAAAATAAATAAAATAGGCATTTCCCTAAAAAAATATCACTGATGCAATGTTTAAAATACATCTGTGAGTGTATTATAGATTTCCCATGTATTAAATCATGTCAAAAATGATGACTCCCAACCCTCCCATTGTCTGTGGTTAATCTGGGCTTTAAAGGCCCTATTGATCTCTAAATCTATGCTGGAATTATTGCTGAGTGTGCCAACACTTGAAACAGGCCCCTATCCCCCCTCCCCATTCTCCCAGGAATAACACATTTTAGGAGACTACAATTTGCTTTTAAAAACCCAACAAAGGATTGTTGTGAGAGCTAAATGTGTTTGTTTTTATAAAACACTGAGAACCGTGCCTAGAGCATTGCACACACTATATATGGTTTGTTACATTTAAAAGAAAACATGCAAAGTTATTTTTTAAGAGCTTTTTAAAGTACATTTATTTCAGAGAGAGGAAGAGAGGGAGAGAGAGATAGAAACATCAGTGATGAGCGAGAGTCATTGATCGGCTGCCCCCTGACTGGGGATCTAGCTGGCAACCCAGGCATGTGCCCTGACAGGGAATCGAACCGCGATCTCCTGGATCCTAGGTCAATGCTCAACTGCTGAGCCATGCCCAGCCAAGCAAAGTTATTTTTTAAAGGAAACATTGAATTTTAAAAAAGATTTAAAATTCTGCAATTATTATGTTTTCTGGAGAAGATATTTGAAATCTTCTTGCATTCACTTAACAAATACTTAATATCTACAAAATGTGTGTTAAATGATACATCATGCTTTTGCTCTGAATAGAAATATGAAAATGACCTTTTCCTGATATTGGTCTTTCTTTAATACAACAAATAGTTATTTAACACCTGCTCTGCGTGAGGCACTATTCTAGGTGCTGGTCACTGGGCAGTGTGCAAAGCAGTCAGAATTTTAGCCCTCCAGCAGCTTAAATTCTACTGAAGTGATTATATATAGGGCAGGAGGGGAGTTAAGAAGGGCCCCAGATAATGAAGAAATCTATGAAATCTTAGTGACAGGATGGTAAATGACAAGAAATACTCGGAGGATAGGAGAAACTTTATATTCACTTGCCAGGGAAGCATCACTGAGATGCACCATCTGATGAAAGAAATAGATTTCTTAATGAGTGAATACATTGCACTAGCCGAGGTGCAGGATGACATACTAAATCTCTTGTATTAGTTTCCTAGGGGTGCCATAACACAACACCATGACTCGTGGCTTAAACAACAAAAAAATTATTTTATCTCTAGTTTTGAGGCTAGAAATCCAAGATCAAGGTGTCAGCAGGGTTGGTTTCTTCTGAGGCCTTTCTCCTAGGCTTGTAGATGGACTACCTTCTCTCTGTGTCCTCACATGGTTTTCCTTCTTGTGTTCATGCAAACCTGGTATCTCTCTGTGTGTCCAAATTTTCTCTTCCTATATGCACACCAGTCACATTGGATTAGGGCCCACACCAAAGGCTTCATTTTAATTTAATCACCTCTTTATAGGTCCTGTGTTCAAATACAGTAACATTCTGAGGTATCAGGTGTTAAGGCTTCAATATATGAATTTGGAAGGGACATAATTCAACCCAAGCATTTTTCTTAGAGTTAGAGAGAGGCAGCTGGGGATTTTAGCCCTGGTTTTATCTTCTTGCAACAAAGCGATTTATGATATGTTAACTTCACAGATAGTACCTGTTGCTTGGAATTATTTATTGTGAACCCCTGTAGTTGCTGCTGCTCCAAGAGGAATGTGGCTTGGCACATGCCTGGTGAGTCTTCCTGGCAGGCGTAATACAAGCAATGATTAAAGAAAGGAGGGTTAGCTTCCCTCAGTCCCTGCCCACTTCAGCTTTGTCTCTTGCGACAGAGAGCATCCCAGGCATGGAGTGGTCTGGCAGATGGCCTGGGATATTGCAAGATTTTCCCATGCAACTGCTCTTTATTGTGTGTGCTTCTGCTGCCTCCTTTGGGTCCTTCAAATCTAAGTAAAATCACTGAAAGGAACATAGTAAGCCTTTTTCTGCTCTTTTTTTTTTTTTTTTAATTCCCATTCTAAGACCAACTGGTATTAAATTAGAGGCCAGGTGGAATGCAAAGGGGAAGAGTAACTAGTCACAAAGAGTTTTAGTAAACAGATATTAGAGATGCTCACCGAGCACAGAAGGACTGTCTTCTCAGGGATGACAGAGGAAACAACATTAATGAAGTATGAAGGTTTTAAACTATAAGGTACAGATGGAGAACTGCAAGGGATTGAGTATAGATAAAGCATAAGTCAGGGGCACAAATCAAGAGATTCAAGAGGAATGTAGGGCTTGAGACCATGGAGGATTCTTTAAGTAATGCTAAGAATTCAGTTCCTATTTGTTAGTCATGGGATGTAGATTTAATTGAAAGGCTTTAAGCTGAAGAATTTCATGATCAAATTTGCATTTTTTAAAATGAATTTCTGTGGCTAGATTATAGACTATTTTAAGTGCTTTCTTCTTTAATACCCAGAGATGATCTTTCAAGACATCATTAAACCGAGGTGCTATAATCCAAAACACTTGTTTGATTGTGCCCTTTAGGAATGTAATGCTTGCAAATGTTTCAGTGCAGGAAACAAGAAAATGAACATGAAACAGTTTTGAAATGAGGTGTGCTTATCACATTAGGGCACTGTGCCTTGATTCTTGGCATGCCTCTGATCTAGGATACATGTGGAGAGAAATATTTTCACGGGCATATCAGAAGTGTACAAAGCTGCTTATTAAAGCAGAGCCAAATTCAGGTGTATAAATATTTGCAATGTATTCATACACTTAAGTCAGCGATACAGAAATATGCAGACAAGAGCTCCAAAAAATTAAGTGGGGTGAAAATTAAATTGTAAAACTAAGTTGCTTCATGTAGATTGACAACATTTACCTACATTTGTTAAAACATAAAGCAGTGAAACAATGATAATGTAGATTTGCAGAAAAAAATATACTAGCACGGTCTGATGAACTATACACCAGATTCATCACGGTGGTTGCCTCTGACAGAGAGGTAAGGAAGGAGCTTTGGGACAGAAAAAAATAAAGGGAGGTTACTATTTTATTTCTCAGCTCTTTAAAAAAAGGGGCAAAATATAAACACAGTTAATTATTGGGGGGAATACACACTTTTTTCATTCTCTATGCTTTTCTATAATTATTTAAGCTTTTCAAAATTATTTTTTTTAAAGAAAAATTTTCTCACCTGTAATCCCTTATATTTATATTAAACTTTATACTGTGCCCTGCACTCATGTCTTCATTGCCTGACAAACTCCCTATTATGTGGATAAGTTAAAGTCTCTTCATTCTTATGTCATCAACTGAGAATCAAAAAGGAGAGGTGCCTCACCCAGGCCTGTTCTCATGATTACTGAAAGGTGACCGGCATTTCTGATCCCAGTGCAAGTGCCCGTTTAGCCCCCCTGCCTCGGGAAGCATTATGGGGACTTCTACTACCCAGATTCCGCAAAAGACATTTTAAGAAATTTCAATGTGCCTCTTCTGCTCTCCCGACTTCGCATTTTGTTTTGTTGAGAGGCTGGTGCTTGGAATTTAGGTGACAGCACATGATGCTGCAGATGGGGGCCCTGCCTGGCTTTGCCCTTCACCTCTGCCACATTCTGGCTTTGGCAACTACTTATTCACTCTCTGCTTCACTTGCCTCGTCAGTAACATGCGGGAAATTGTAGTAATAGGAATAATGTTGTTGAAAGTGAACCGGATAATCCATAAAGTGCGTGGGATTGGTCCTATTGGAACTATTACAATGCAGGGTCATGGAAGACAGTTCTGGCGTGTGAAAACTCCAGGCTGGTAAGAAGGAAGTCCTGGGATTCATCTCCGGGTAACCTCTGGGTAAGCTAGTTTATGTTCTCTGTTAGCTGTCCACGAAAGGAGCCTCAGAAAGGAGAAGGAATAAGACTGTAAATAAATAAACTAGCACAAATACATTATACTGCTGCAGAAAAAAAGAATGTGTTTAGGTGAATGTGAGATTCATTTTGTATACATTGTATTTATTATTTTCATTTATTTTCATTTTTATTGTACAGGTTTGTACAATAATCCAGGAGATAAAGGCAGTCACCAGCACTGCCCCCCCCCCAAAAAAAAAAGAAATCTCATTAAATATATTGGCCAGTTGATTTGTTTAAATATCCAAGTTGATTCTGTGGTGTATATCATAGAATGCATCTTAAGGACACAAAAACAGGTAAAATGCCCATTCACTTCCATGCATAAATGTGGTGCCTGAAAAGCTAACTTCAGCCATAGAAAGCAAATCAAGTTTTGAAACCTTCTTACACTTTAGAACACATTCTGCAAAAAGAAATAACTATGAATAGCTGATAGCAAAGCCCCTTCAAAATCCCTTTGTTAGAATTAGCATTAGAAACCCAAATTTGAAAAAAAATCAATGATGCACTTTCAAAGATGGAATAATTTTTTTTTTTTTTTAAAGGAGGCTGTACACATTGTTTTAGTGCTGTTGTAGAAACAGTGTCACTTTTATCTCACTCTAATCTTCAAAAGCAGGTGACCTTGCTTGGGTTTCAATAGAGAAATCTCTCATGAATTTACATGGCCACGTCAGCTGCACAGTGTTGATTGCACAGATATAAAGCCAAATAATGCCATAAAACAGCCCTTCAGGATCATTGCCTTTTTAAACTATTTGCATAAAGATGGACTACACATTGATATGTGCATATAGTTAAACTCCCAAATTCAAAGGAAAAGTAAAGTCCTACTTGGGTTTCCTAGGGCTCAAAATGCATAACCTATACAAATAACATCACAAAGCAACCACAGGAGAGGAAGCAAAAAAAAGCATATCCAATTTGTTGAACATTAGCATTTAGTTTGTTTGTTGTGTATTTATGCAACAATAAAACAAATACTTGTCACCTAAAATATCCTTTTTATGCAAGAAATGTGAAAATGTTATTGACACTCTGAGATTGGTAAGAGAAGAATAAGGAAAAGTACTGTAATTTCTCAACTAATTATTCAAGTAGGGAACGGAAATGAAAATGAAGTTAAGCAATAAAATAAGGCATAAAATACTTGCTCATTAGTCCATTAAGAAAATAAAAAAATATTCCTATCTGTGTGAATGAGAGGGCTTCTGTTATCTAAATGTCTTTTTTTGTATGCATGTCATGTAAGTTCTTATAATTTATGCTTCTGAATCATTGCTAAATCGTTAGTATTTTAATTATATGTATGCAATTAGAATTTAATGTGTAATTCTAGTGAAAATTTTCGGAGGGCTAAAATAAAGATGTCTTTAAATAATTCACATATGTTACACCATTGATTGGTATTATAAAACAATGACCATGCAAATAATTCAGATTTTCTTTCTTCCAAACTGTTTTACTTCATACTCCTAGAGAATATACCAGATCGATTTTCTCTTACTTTGTATCAACTACAAAGAAAAAAATGTAAGAGAGTTGCCTCTTCTCTTAACTTGTATGATCAGGGACTGTTACATTTCCCTCTCAGGATGGTTGAGTCTTGTTTTTAAATAAGAAATTTGCTCTTTGATAATGGTGTTCAGTCATTGATGTTCAGTGACACTGTAAGTTCCTCAGAAGAATCTTGAAGATGGGGCACTCTGGGGATGAAAAGCTGAGTTCCTGCCATTCAGGTCCACAGCCATTGGAGTCAGAGTAATTATACTTGTTTTTTAAAACAGTTTTATAATTAGAGTAAGTTATCTAATATTAAAAGTATCAATGACCACTTTCTGCACAGTTGCTAAGATTTCTTCAGTTGTAAGAATTTATAAAATATTTTCTATAGTTGATAAATTTGCAGGTGAAATACTAACAATAATAAAAAGCTAATATATAGCACTTTCTAAACACAAGGAATTTTCCCAAGGGCTGAAAAGTTAGTTCACTTAGATTTCATAGAAACCCTTTAAAAATAATTATATTATTGTGTCTCCAGGTAGTATATCTGAAACCATTCACTATTATTTTTTTACAAATAATATTCTTATACAAAGACTGCAAATCTATTAGAAAAATCACTAAGATCCTCCAAAAAAATTAACAAACTCATACTGCCAGAGTCCATTAGTATTTCAAATTTAAATTTTAGAAAATCGTCAGTTACCAAATTAACAAAATTAAAGAATTTGATAGTGCTCCATTTCAAAGAGAGGTAATGAAAAAAAGATTTTCCAATTTTGGGGGAGTGTAGAAAGTGATAAGTTTCCCCAGAACAATTTGTCAGTAAGTATCAACAGCTTTAAAAATGTTATATATTGTTATCCTGGCCTGTGTGGTTCAGTTGGTTGGACATCGGCCGGTGCACTGAAGGGTTGCAGGTTTAATTCCTGGCCTGGGTTTCGGGCTTGATAGCATAGCAGCCAACTGATCCCACATAGATGTTTCTGTCTCTCTAAAAATCAATTTAAAAAGTCTTTTAAAAAATGAAAAATGTTATATATTGAAATACTTCCAGGAATTTCTCTAAAGGAGATAATCATGTAAAACTATTTAAGTACATGGCTTTTTATTGTAGTGTTAAATGTAATTCCAGACTAATCTGAAAAACTCTAAATAGAAAAATTGAAAAGTAAAATCTAGAGCATCGATTTTATGAAATATTATATTTAGTTAAAATTATGTTTACTTAGAAAATTGTAGGTTTTTTAAGAACAAATTATTGCTTCATAAAATGGAAAAAATATTTTATATATAGTAATATCTCAACTGCATATACATGTACATCCATACACATCCATATTGAGCCAAAACCAAAAGTGACTCCAGTTTTACCATAAACCACTTGTCACTTGAGAGCCCACTGGAGACAGATTAAATTTGGATTCAACTCCAATGTCATGTCATATACTAGTCCAGATTACCCCCTCCACACAGCTTCTGCAATTTTTCAAATTCTGTGCAATCTGTTCTCTCACCCAGCCTTTCTGTGTACTCCTGCTCCAAATTTGCTGACACAATTTCTCCAGCATCAAGCTAAAGATGAAGCCCAACTTTTTCACCCTCCCCTGCCCCCAACAAAATTACTTGACTGTAACATTTTATGAGTATAAATTGTACTAAATTTTGAAGGAACCGAGGGTGAGATCAATCTCATCCTGTGCCAGAATCTTTACCCTTCCACCCCCCGCAGCCTTACTTCTTCCCAAATCTCCCATCTAGAACAACCAGGGAAGCTTTCTACTTCACATGTGATGGCCCCGCTGGTTTGAGACCCCTGGAGGTTTCAACTTGGTCTTACTTGAGTTTGTTAAGAAATTTCATCTGAGTGAATATAATAGTGTCCTTGACAGGATTCCTGATGAATACATATTTCTTCACTTCAATTTGTTATTATTAATAATATTGTCTTTTAAAGGGAAACACAGCTTATAAGATCAGAACAAATAGGACTGTTCACCCTATTGAAAACTATTTCTGAAGCAAGCAACATGAGCCACCTTCCCCATTCTTCTGTATATGTGTCACCTAAGAATGGCACCTCCAGCCAGTGGTTGCCTGAACTGCTCTTGCTCTCCAGATGTGCAGAATGATTTCTCACCTGCTATCCCCCAATCCTGCAGTTCAAATCATTGAGCTCTCGTTGCTGCACCACAGACACAGTTTCTCTCTCTTCTCTCTCTCTCTCTTTATTTTTAACAAAGCTCCAGTCTTGAACAATAGAATTTATGTAGCTGGAAGGATACATTTAAACTGGCAGAGAAAACAAGACAGAAAAGCAATCTTTTCCCTCCTCCCCCTTACTCCCTCACAGAAACATTTGGGCTCCTTCAGACCCAGCTGTGATCACCTTGCCATGCCGTCTGCTGCTCCATTTCCCTGCATTGCCTTCTCTCCCCTCTTTTTCTCTCTTCCTTCCTATAATAACACAAAACTTACTTAAAATGTGATTATGTGTGCATGTGTGTACTCATGTGCACACACATCCTTACACACGAACAGTGGCATATGCCAGTTCAAATGCTTGGAGTGGCCTAGCCATGTGGCTCTTTAGCCTAGTCTCTTAGTCCATGTAACCAGGGAAAGGAGTGGGGGGGTGATTTTCCATCCAAAGAGCTCTTGCACCAAGATGTGAACATATGATACGTAACTGAAATGGATTATTTTACTTGATACATTTATTCTTGGATCAATACTTTACTCTTAATGTCTTACCACCTATGTCCTCTTGGGCCAAGTAATGGGGTCATGACAATAGCCAGCCCTCCTTCCTTGTTTTCTGAATTCAACTTAATACCCGACCTCATCACTTTCTCCCACATACTTCACAATTTGAGAAGCATTTATAAAACATACAGGAACACTCTCCCCCTGCAAATATATATATAGGAACCAGCTTCCTTGCCCTACCTAAACTATAAAAGATTAAATAACGGGAGGGGATGGAGAGCCTCTGGGCCAGGGCCTCCAGCCCTGCACACCACCTCTCTTTCAGAGCTCTGGCTGAAATACGGAGACCAATGGGGCTGCAAGAAGGGGTCTGAATCTCTTCTTATTTAAAAGGAGAGGGAGTAGAAACAACTCTTTGCTTTTCAGAAAACCCATAAGGACAGGACAAAGTAAGGTCTAAATGATATGTTGAGGAGGAAAGTGTCCAGATAAGAAGTGGAACTAATCTCACAAGTGTCAGGTTCAATCAAATCAACCTCCCTAAAGATACGCTTGAAAAGGGGGAAACACCTCCCCCCCCCCCACCACTGTAACCTATCCTTTCCTCCTGGGCTATTCTCAGCAAGGGCTGAGAGAGATACAAGGGAAAAAGCAAGCAACAATATGCATTTGATATTGTAGCCTGTCAGTTGTTCTCATATTTACAGCTTTTGTTCCTGTTCTCACATCCCCCAACTCCAAGCCTCTTTGAAAAGTGTGGCTGTCTAGTACTCCACTGCTCCATGACACTGTGCCTCCAGGAGGTCCCCATTCCACTATCTAACAGGTAGGAGGGAAGAAAACACCCAATTCCAAGTGGAACATGTGTATTGAAATTGTTAAATTTAAAGTTTCAAGGTAATATCATCTTAAACAAAACGCTCAGGACAGTAAATGTTTTTAATGTAGTACAGTCTATGTTTGAAATAGGCCTGCCAAGGACAGAAAGAAAACATAACAATCATGAACGATGTTTATTTATCTGAGTTTGAAATTATAGATTTATAAGTAAACACAGACATGATGAGACTGAATCATCTACATTTTAAGGGGATTAGTATACACTAAATGCTTCATAATGCAGATTTTCTGGCACATTTTATCACAGTGGCTGATAGTGTTTAGACTGGGAATCTCTGTGTAGAGTAATTCTGTCAATACAAACCAGAGCCCATTGACTGGTTCTCTCTTCACAGTTGCAATAAACCTTTTCTTGTTTGACTTTACAAATGTGTATGATATCAATTGTCAGTGTCCCTGAGGATTTATTTATCCAGGAAGGAAACACTTTGCTTCACAAAACCAATATATATTGTAATTACTAACTTGGCAGGATACTCGGTCAAATTGCCAGAACCATAGCAAATAAGATCAATAATTTAAACTATAAAGAAATGTGAAGTTAGGAATTTCTTAACCCACTGATTTTTTACTGGTTATTTCAATTTTATTAAATTCATTAATAAAAAGTTTAATGGGCATTGGAATGAGCAAAAATTATTATTTTCTTGAATATTCTTGCATCCTTCAGTGCCAACTTTATAGCATAGAACTCATGAATTCAATCTAAAAAGTAAATAACTCCTGCCCTAGCTGGTTTGGCTCAGTGGTTAGAGCATCAGCCCGCAGACTGAAAGATCTCGGGTTCAATTCTGGTCAAGAGCACGTACCTCGGTTGCAGGCTCGATCCCCATCGGAGTGCATGTGGGAGGAAACCAATCGATGTGTCTCACAACCATGCTTTGCTCTCTCTCTAACTCTCTCTATCTCCCACTCTCTCTGAAAAGCAATGGAAAAATATCCTCAGGTGAAGATTTAAAAAATTACTTAAAAAGTAAACAACTCCTGATTACTTATGTTTGCTCAAAACTAAGGATTAGAATAAACAAGTGGAATGGGTGCAGGCGACAGGTTTAGGTTTTATATAACCATAAAATCACTCACGAATTGCTTGATTTTCCACCCAAGCACTGCGTGATTCAAAGGGAGTCCATAAATATCTAAGACATGGCAATTTTCCTTAAGAAGTGCACAGTCAATTTAGAGAGACAAATTCAATATAAAGTTAATTATAATACTACATGATAAGTTAATAACAAAAATGTGACCCTTATGAGACTGTAAAAGCCTCCAGAACCCTAGAGTGATCAGAACGGCAGACATTAGCCCTGAAGGCTCAAGAGGAATAAAAAAAATGGGAAAGGGTCCATTTCAAAAAGAAAGGAAAGCAGAATCGAAGGGGAAAAGCTAAGCCGTGTCATCAAATATTGATTAAAAACTTTTGCAAAATGGGCACTTTCCAACAATGTAGGCTTTGGAAGGTGCCCAAAGTCCTCTGTGACTCATTATACATCCACCAAATTTGTTTCTGTTTTGAGATGATTTAATAATTGTTGACTCTATGTCAAATCTATGGGAGTATCTCTGTGTAGATATCTGTAGAGTATATGGTGGAAAAGAGAATATTAGACTGAGGACAATGGAACCTGAATTCTAGTATAGTTTTTATAATCCTAAGCGTGTATCCACGTACACTCTGGTATAATAATACCAGAATTAATATGTAGGTGAGAACTCATGAAAGTATGTTTGTCACCACCTAATGGTGAATCCTGGGCCTATGTCTTCTGCTGTTCTATATTTAACCTATTAAGTGGGGAATTTAATTATCAGTATTAAAGTAACATTGTAAAGAGATAGGTGAAAAATATGAACACAAAGTTTTCGACCCTCTTGGTGAAAATGTCATTACATAATGATATTCTTTCTGAGAATAATACTGCAAAGTTATATGTAGGGATAATTCAGGTAATCTCATGTATTCAATCCACTTCATGTAGATAACCTCTCAGCTTCAACTTTCATGTTTCTGGAGAGAACATCCTAAGGGTTTGATCAAGGCCATGGGCTTGTGAACCTATTTTGGTTATCTTTTTAAATTTTGTCTCACTTATGAAAAGTGATTTTCTCCTGAAATTCCACCTCCATGTGACCGAATAACACACCTACACCTTATTATCATGGGAATGTTTATTCATATTTGTTCAAACAGATTAGTATTTGCACACCAATACACTCATTTGGTTGAAACCAACCGGAATGTCATTGTAAACAAGAAAGGTGAAGGAGTACAGGATCAGGGTAGAAATCAAAAAGTTTTAAATGTTGTTAGCAACATGTAAATAAAAAAAGATTTTCTTTCTTCCTTTTTAGGGCCCTGGATTGGAATAACTAAACTCTTACTTTATAGTCCAATCATACTCAACTACGGCAGATTGCACCAGGGAAAATTCTCTCATCAGCGTGACCTGCAGACCCACCATTTCCGAACTCTTACTAAGTAGCCTTTAGTGTGATGTCAGAGCAGAAGCAACAAGTTTATGGTATGTGACCAGAAATAAATCTATTTTTTTATTGCAATGTGCCAAGGACACATGGGGTGTTCAAAATCCATCTACAAATGAGATGTCCAAAATCTGCTTTAAAATGGGGTGATGGAAAACTGCCTTTGCAAGGCTGAGCTCCGGGGAGACGCAGAGGAGAAATGCAGACCCATGCCTCTGCTTTCACATGTGATCACTTTCTGAATCAGGGACTGATTCTATGCCATCAAAAACGAATTTATTTCTTCACTATGCCTGATTCTGTTTGAAGTAGCAAATCACTAGGATTTTTTAGTAAAACCATAAAAAAAAAAGGAAACTCTTCATTAGAAAGGAAGAAAAAGTATAATACAGAGAAATTGTTTTTATTTTTTCATTACTAACAAAGATATAAATCAAGATCTGACAGAAATTTCCTCCATTGTATAATCTGTGGGGCCAGAACTCTTTATCCTCAGTTGTTAATTTGATTTAATATTTGATATATTGGCTCACAATTATTTTCTCTTTTCTTTACTCATTGCTACTGTGCCATATTTTCTAGTGTTTTCTTGCTCTTAAAAAAAATGACTTTGTCTAGCAACTATGAATGTCAAAGGAGATTTCCCTCAGTTTTAAGTAAAGACACTGTGTTCTTTTCTGTTTGTTTCAGCACTTTGCAGGAAAATCTAAGAGTGTTAAAAATAAGTAAAACCTATCAAATTTTCAACTCGTAAAGGAAGGGTTAGAGGCACTTTTAAAAAACGGAGCACTTTCAAAAATTATCAAAATTCCCAAGTTATATTTTCTGTACACAACAAAGTTTAATGGCTCTTCTTGAACAATAGGCTATCTCAGTGTATTACTCTCCATTTGTAGTGCTATCAAGAACATATATGAGTGTTTTGTTTTCTATTGATCTGTTCCTCTTATCAAGTAAAGATTTATGTCTTGTTTTATAAACAGTCTTGGAATACAAACTGCTTCTTTGGTTACAGGAATTTCAATAGAACCTTATGTAAACCAAATACCTTGGTTTCTTCAACCGCATCATTAATGTCAGTGCATTTTAATGTTTTCTTTTTATCCATTAAAAAAATTAAACAAATTAGCATATGTCCACCAGCCAGAGACTTAAAAAAACAACAACATTAATCCAAACCTTAATAAATTGTGCAACAAACCAAATAGGACCACAGAAGCTCTTGATTTATAATTTGTGATAATGTCATGTTCCAAGGGTTATTAATGAATTATGGAAAAGATTGAATGTCTTTGCATTAAAAAAAGTTTTTCATAATGTTTATTTTCTATGAAAACCTAAAAATATTAAATAAAATACCTTCAAAAGTCAGCTTTGCTAGCACTTAGAAAAGTCAATGATGTTGTAATTTGGGACATTGACCACATATTCCTTGCCTGGTATAAACTCAGCTGTGAAAGAAGTATGTTCCCTTCCTTTACTCAACTTTAATAGTAGAAATGTTCATAGTAGAAACAAGAATCTCAAAGCTCCAGCTGCAGAACAGGGAACCAAAACAGTGAAGGGTTTATTGAATTCCCAGTCAAAGCTGAGGGAGGACCTGTGGTCAGTGTTCACAAGTCAAATACAGAGTAAAGGAGAGTTTCTGGGCTGCTAGAGAAGGGAGCTGGGTTCCCAGTGCAATACTATATATGTATTACAAATATCATATATGTGTATTAGGGTTCTTCAGAAAACCAATAGAATATGTATGTGTTAGTTTATAAAGAGATTTGTTATAAACAATTGGCCCTTGTGATTATGGAGGCTGGCAAGTCCCATGATCTATAGGGTGAGTTGGTAAACTGGAGATCCTGGAGAGCTAATGGTTTAGCTCCGGTCTGAGTCAAAAGGCCCTAGAAGCAGGAAAGCGATGGTGTTATTTCAGCCTGAAGTTCCATCAGTCTCGTGATCCAGGAAAAGCCTATGTTTCAGTTTCAGAGCAAAAGCAAGAAAAAAGCCAATGTCCCAGTTTGAAGGCCATTAGATAGAAAGAATTATCTTTCTCAGTGGAGGCTCTGCCTTTTTGTTCTATTTAGGTCTTCAATGGATTCAATGAGGCTCACACACATTGGGGAGGCCAATCTACTTTACTTAGTTTACTGATTTATATGTTAATCTCAAAAAAAAATTTTTTTAAAGCCCTCTGAATTTTATTTATCCAAATAGCTGGGCATCCCATAAACCAGTCAAGTTGACACATTAAATTAACTATCACAATATGCCAAACATTGATAAATCAAAAATAGAGGACATAGGTGCTCCCTTGTTCACTTTTGAAAGATAATTCTGTTCTTTAGAGCTGTTGAAACTTTATTCATCAACACATCACAGTGAAGACCTGAGGGTAGGGACGCAGGAGGAATGGGGGAGTAGAAAATGAAAGTGACCAAGTTTGTTCACTATTGGCCACTAAACCTTAGTTCTTCCAGAAAAATGTATTCTCGGGCTGATACTACTTCTTGCTAATCTATATAAATAGAGAAGAGTTTGGAGGCAGATTTTTATTGTATTTTTTTCAAACGATTCTGGTGATGAAAGTATTGTAGTTATAGGGCAAGCAAACATTAAACTGAAAACCATCAGATAGGAAAGACCTCTGCTTTTCTCTACTACACTAGAGGTAACTATTACTCATTTCCAAAGCTATTATCAATTTGGAATGTGAGATTGGAGAGGTTCACAAAAGAACTACTGCCTTCAAAAAAGAGAAATTTAGGTACTGCTAATAAACTCATCACTTCCATTAATATATCAGCAAAAATTCCTAATGTAAATATCAGGATGTGAGTCTGTAGCCCCATGGTATCTGGTTTGTTATGAACCAGAGAGTCTTTACTTTCTAAACTCATGAACACCCAAAGAACAGGAAAGAAGCTGCATAGAGAGGCAGAAGAGCCCAGACCAAGGGCTGGTGAACAGCAGCCACCTGTTTTTGTACATATATTTCTTTAAGGGACCATAAACAAGATCATTCTTTTTTTATTATTGTCCATGGCTGCTTCTGCATTACAACCGCAGACTCGAGTAGTTATGACAAACTCATACAACCAAAACCCTGAAAATATTCACCCTCTGAGTCTTAACAGAAGTTTCAGAAGCAGATTACTGACCAAATAATTTTTCAGCATTTACTATACACTCTGTGTAAGGGATACGGAAATGGGGAAACAAAAGGATAGAGACCCTTGACCTTTTAGAATTTACCTTCCAGAGCCAGCTCACACTCTATTGTTCTAATTCCATTTAATCTCCTTGTAGTCCCCTCCCCCTTTATAAAATATTTCAGTACTTTGGAGTTGCTCTTGGTAAAATAAAGCTTACAGTCATGTGTTTTATTCCTCTTTTGAATTAATGTCTAAGTTGTGTTGCTACTCACAGAATTTTGTGAGATTTGGAAGCAAATAATACTTTCTGAGGAGTTTTTCTCTTTCTTAGAAAAGTGGGATAGCAGGGTAAGGGCATCTGCTTCATAACAAAAAGAGGCTTGTTTGCCATCTAGAGGCCACACTGGGTATCATGGGGTCATGTCCATTGCTGCCTGCGGGGAAACAGCTCAAAGGACTGAAACGTAAGCTAATGATCAGGCCACTGTATGGTTTGGTATAAAGACTATCTAAGAGGATGCACAAAAATATTCAGCATGGTGATTGACACAGGCAAAGAAACAACAAATATTCACTTCAAAAATGTCAAATTATGTGACATATTCAGATATATTTGAACCTAACGTGAATTCATAGCCTTTATTTCTGGCTTATTAAGCTACAAACCTCCCTGTATTATTCAGCACCGCCATCATTTTGCCATACAATTTTTCTATTTCACTCTCTACTAGGAAATGGTAAGCTTCTTGGGGATATCAGTTCTTGATTTATAAAATACATCTGATTATTAAAATGGTACTGTGATGAAGTCTAATGCAAGGGGTCTCTTTTGAATTGAACTGAATAAACAGTGGAATTCAGGAAAAAGAGCCGAATAGTTGAGTAGATATTTTCAAAGGTCCCCAAATCCTATTTTATGAAAGAAACAAATAGGTCACCTTTATTAAGATCATGTTACAAAAATGATAGGTGCTCTGTGTCTGCCCACTTCACATAGCATTTCGCCATGTGGAAATCATGAGGGTCGCCCAGAATTTAACCACTGCAATTATGTTATTTATCTCATAGTGTTTATGTAATTGTTGATACAGTTGGCTTTGTCCAACTTAAGAAGCATGATTTTGTCATAGTTGACTAACAAGATGACATTTGGTAAAGAACATTTTTACTAAGGAAAATGAGATGCTCCAGAAAGTGTGATGGCTGTACTTTTTTCTTTCAGGTTAATGTGACCCATTAATATATTTCTGGTGCATTTAAAATTTGTTTATTAAATTCTTCTACAAAGATAAAAAAAATCTTCAAAAGTCATAATCCATTTTAAAAGAAATTCTCAAAATTAAAGCAAGAGAGCCCCCTTGTGGACTGAATCTAATGCCATAAATTATCAGTTAAATCAATTACTTCACCTGTATGTAGTGAATAAATTAAATAGTGACTGAAATAGGAATAATTTATTTTCAGGTGAGCCCCATCAGAAATGGATTACAAACAACTTTGTTACATATATTTATATGTACTTACTCAATATGTGAAAAATAATTCCTAAAGCTAGCACTGCTTGGATGAATAGTAGACTTGGCAAAAACAAATTGTCCTATCTCTATGTGGTTTCTCCAACAATGCTGCCCAAAGGATTTATTCCAGAATCAATGGCTCATTCAAGAACTCAAAAATGTAATTGGCTTTGGAAATCCAGGACATTTCTCTATAAGATAAGGAATTTAAACACAGGTAGGTTAACTTACTGGTGAATCCAATTTGTTTAACAGATGAGCTTTTGATATTTAAAAATGTACCAGATAATACTACATAGAAAGCCACTTTAAAAGGTACATAAGATATATTTTATCTTAGTGAAACTTCTAGTCTTGAAAGTTCAGGACAAAATAAAAGTATAACTGGATTTATGAGCAGTGACATAGAAACAAATGCACTTCCTTTAGGCTAAGCCCCTTGATCTTTCCTCTCAGGTGCAGATCTTAAAGCAAACCTTTTTTAAAAGTCTAGTTTTATTTTTCTCCATCTATCCTCATTTCCCCCATTCACTGTATTTAGACTAAAGAATCAAAATCAGTAAAAGTAAGTAGTTAGAAAAATAAGAGTTGTGGTTATTGACTTTCCACGTTTCATATGATGAACAATCTCTATGCACACTTTAAGAGGCCCACATGCTCTAGTAATAGTTTATATACTTATTGAATTCTTATTTATTGCATTGAAAAACTGCCCAGATGTTAGGAGGGTAGGGATAAACTTAATTTGATTTATGCCATTGAATACAACTCCTGGTCTCTATTAGAAACCTCCTCTGGTGTTTTCTTTTCTCAGTAAGCCCTACCACTTGTCTGTGTTTTGTTAAGGTATAAAAACAAGCTGTTTGAAACCACACAAATGTGTGCACTCACCTCTGCACACAGTATTGTCATTATTTCTCTGGTGCAGATCACTTTTTTAAGTTAAATACATATTTTCATGAAGGGAAGGGGGTGATATAATAGTGACAGTGAAGTCTAAGCTGTTCTGCATATGAAATTAATCTAAATTCAGGGGGTTGGAAACAGTCTTTGGGGCAGGGAGCTATGAGGGATCGAGGGTTTGAGAATATGGGCAATATACATGAGCTACAAGGAAATGCCACTCAGCATGAAATTTCTGGCTGTCAGGGTGGGTGGTCAAATGCTTTTAGGCACAATGATGCTTACTTTCAATTTTTGTATTTTGTTTTTCTGTGTGTGGGTGTGTGTGGTTTTTTTGCCTATATGGTGGGTCACTCTTCCTATCACCAAAAGGCCTCTGCAAAAGTTACCAAGCCCCAAACGTCTTGTGTGAATGTTGTGTTGAAGAAAGCATAGAAATTGAGCTGCAATCCATGACTACTGAAGTTTGGGACAGAGACAGATTCAGCAATGGGAAGTGCAGTGTAACGGATCAACATCCAACAGCAGCAGAAAATAAAGTTAAAATACAATCACCAGAGCATAAGAATTCAAAGAAATTATGGGGACGGTATAGACTTCTTACAGAACATGGGTCATTGGACAGGCTAATCCTAGGTGACAGTTGAATTCTACAACTATTGCAAATTCTTCTCACCTAGACTATTACCACAGCCTTATAATTGTTCTACCTACACCTCTTGTCCCCTGCAAAACAAACATTATTTTAACACCCTGGTCAAAATGTTTCAGTGGTTTAAAATCACTCCTGCGATAAAGCCTCTGTGCCTCTAGCTCCTTCCCATTCCACTTCAGAGTTTTGTGTTTATACTCCAGTCACATTGAGCTCTAGGCCCCTCTAATGTGCAAAATCCATCGCACCTCAGACCCATAGCTTGTACTATTCCTAGAATATTGCCACCCTTTGTTACTTGACTTACATAAGTTTTTTCTTGACATCTTGCTTTCTAACCAACAACAAGTGTACTAAGAGCAAGGCATGCGTTCTACCATTGGGCGATTTTCACTCCTCTGGCCCATTACAGGATAATCCATTTTAGGTACGCCCTCTCTGATTTTACTATTAACAGGAGGGTTCCGAAGGACGATCACTTAGCACCTTTCTCTGACGCTGCCTTGGCTTCCATGGCTGCCTGTGGAAAGAATATCACAGGCATCTTCACCTTACCGTGCTCCCTGTTAGACTGCCCATCTCTCTTGTCCATCCGCCATCTGGGGGCCTTGTTCAGAAGCCCCATTCATGAAGCCAAGTAACCACTCATCCAGCTTGAATTGATAGGCTGCCTTCCTTCAATTTTCAAGACCAATTCCATCACACCTTATGGGCATTCATATCTAACTTCTGGAAGTCCAGAAGTCCCAGAGCATTGATACTTTCCCCCCTTAATCTTCTGTGTAACCTCTAATCTGGGGTCCATAAAACCCTCCCACTGCATTCTTTGGCCCTCCTGTGGGATGACCAACAACCGCTATACTCCTCAGTTTGTTTAGCTTTTCCATCACCTTTTTACCATAACGAAAACCTGACTTCCATGAAAGGATTGTTTCCCTGCAGCCCTCTCAGATAGAGTTTTATTTGTGCTCATGCCAAAAATCAATATATAGACTCTCCTATCACAAGACTTTAGGGATACATTTAATAATTATTACAATTAAATGGAGGTATCAAGTAGTAATTTCCTCCAGGTATCTTGGCTATTTCCAACATCTCTGGGTTTGGGGATTTGCTTTTCTTTCCTTGTTTTGCCCTCCAAAACAAATAAAACCCATGTAAACCCATATATTTTCTTCAGCTTCCAATTATGTGAAGGGGGGAAAGGATATAGATGTTAAATGCTTACCAATCAATAATAAAGTCTCTTAGTTTCTCTTCTACTCCACAACAATTTCTAAACTAAGTAGTATTATTGATGATGTCTGGCATTCTAAATAATGATGCATTTTCAGAGTAATTCATTTCTCCTCAGATGGATAAAATTCAACAGATAATGTCATAACTTCCTTTTTGGCATTCCAAATTGACTATGAGAGGAATTATTCTCTTCACATTAACACTGACTGTACAAAATAAGGAATGATTTTCACTTCAGATGTAAAAAGGAAACATATAAATGAAGCATCTAACACAAAATTAACAATAGAGCATAAGGTTAAGCACCTGGAGAGCTTAAGCGTCCAGTCATTATTCAGAAGAGGCTTGAATCATACATAAAAATGGAAGAGATGTTATTTAGGGAGAATTGAAATGGTTAAACAACAAGCCTGTAACAGTCGTTAAGAGAGAGAACAGAAGGAGTACAGGAAAAGTAGTTTGAAAATTGTTAATTTTGGTAGTGAGGCAATAGCAAATACCTATAATCCTCAAACATATATAACTTTTTTCATCATTTTCTTACCTTAACTAAAAACTGGCTTCTGAGAAAATACTATATTCCTACAGTCTTCTTAGGGACAGCCTTGGCTTTCATCACATCTCTGTACTCCAGATTCAGGAGGTGGGAGTATTGTCCTGCTTGGTCATATTGCAGCTTTCAATGTGTATGTTTTTTCTCCTGTGTCCTTCAAACACACATTGTCTTGAAGAACTGACCCTGGATACTCCTCCCTGGTGATCATAAACTGACCACTCAGTTATTCTTCTTCATTTACTGAAGACATTAACTCTTGTTCATTTTTTTCTCTCTGTCACTACTTATAACATCAGTCTTGCTAATATCAACATTTATGAAAAATCCAGCAAATGATAATATCTAATACTTTTATAGTGCTTACAATATGACAGGCACAGTTAAGAAGTCTATGTAAATAAACTCATTAATCATTGCAACAGCCCTATACAGTATAATCTCCATTATACATATGAAGAAAGAGAGACACAGAAATCTTAAGTAACTCACCAATTTCCTTTAACAATAAGAAGAGATAGGATTTGAATCCATGAAATCGAACTTCAGGCTGTGCACTTAGCTACCAACATCTAGGTGAGGATCACAACTTTTGCTAATTGAATATAGTTGTCATCTACTTCCACACTCAGTCCCTTCAGGCAAAATTACATTTCCTTTACCTATATTCTGAAAATTCAAGAACCCTCACCTTTTAATTATTTCCATTTTAGATCCTCTGTGCTCTCAATCTCCAAAAATAGATTATATTATTTTTTCAGTATGATCAAATCAGCACAAACAAGGGTAGGGCACGTTTTTCTGATGATATGGACACTAATAATCATATTAACAAAATCTAAGCTTCCAAAAATATTTTAGCATTCATGATAAATAAAGGTAGAAATGCAAAATATAGTCTGCATTGAAGTTAATACACCAAGTGTGGACTATGAATTCCTAAATGTTTGCTTAAGGTATGTTATAAATTTGTCTCTGTGATTTTTAGCAGGAGTATAAAGGAATAATTGAAAGATATTTCATGATTCACAAGGTTCGTAAGATTAAAGCTACTCATTTCCTCAGAGGAAGCACAACTTTTAATGAAAATTAGATGAGAGAGACATTTCCCCAATGGTTCCAATTAAGAAGACATTGTGAGATATTAGAAACAACAACCTCATCAGCAGCCATTTGCAAGTAATTCTCAGAGATTCATAGAGACAGTTTCTTAAAATATTCCTCAAATATAAGCCAATGTCCTTACACCAACATACAAATGAATAATGTTCTCCAAGGTAGTCTTTGTAAATGCTTTTAATTAATGAAATTTATTTTTATATCTCAGGTCATAGTAAAATTCATATTTTTAATTGGTTCTTTTCAATGTGTTATATGTTTAGTTCTCTATATTTTATTTATTGAATATTTGTCATCTAAATTTTGTGTGTTACAAGAAAGACAGAAATATTGCTTCCAATTTTTAAAAGAGATATAATTTTTGTAAGTCATATAATGATTATGATGTTGTATTTAACCCAGTTGTTAATTAACTAGAAAGGAACAAAGAGAAGGTCAAATATTTTAGGCATGCCCAGTAACCTCTGGGTGACATAGGGGGGTGCTTGTCTGTCAGTCACACCTGGGAGCAGGTCATTGGCCAAGATGGGTGTGGTCACTGCAAAGGCCCAAAATCTGAGATACATAAGCTCCTGAACAAAGGAGTTCCCTCCCTCTCTCTTGCTGCTTGGGCTTGACTCCTGGATTGCGGGGCTCTCACACACTACACTTGTCCACATGGTCCACAGCCATGTGGACCTTACACACAATGGACTGATGGACTGGAACTAGCCTAATGCTGTGTTGGACTCAACTCCACCATGGGATGGAAACTCTGGACACTGGCTCTGTTTTTAGCTCTGCTAAATCCCCAGCTGCACCTTTTCCAGATCTGATATGAAGGAAATGGGACTTTTGAAACTGAGGGGTGTAATTCCATGCAAATAAAGCTTCCTACCACATCTCATCCTCCCGTGGGGGCCTCTGGAAATGCTTACTCCAGCTTTACCTCAAGAACCCTACTCCCACTAGCAAAGGAGAAAGACAATCCATGCAATTCTCCAATAACAAAGATATATTATTAAATATTGATTAATAATAAAAGAGCTGAATTTGGAGGCCTATGTTTAAATAGCAGTTCACTACATCATAATTAAGACCATTTCTCTGAAAAACTACCTACATTTAAATTGAGACTCTGATGGTTAGTAGCTGAGTGGCATTGGGCAAGTTTATTCCGATTCTCTCATTTGCAAAATTGAGATGATATTAGTACATACCTCATTCTCATGTGGTAGTAATAAGAATTAAGTGAGTTATTATTTGTAAGACATTTAGTATAGTGATTAGCAAAAGAAAAACTCAATAAATATTAGTTGCAAAGATGATGTTAATGACTTTCATGGTCAAGTTACCTAGCTTCACTAACTTTTCAGCTTTGTCATCAGTATAATGGAAATAATACTTCTCAATTATAGTTTTGGTAAAAATTAAAATATAAAAGATAGCATATACAAAGTGTATAGTTCAATTCCTGGTGCATACGAAAGCACTCAATAAACAGTAGCAATTATTACTTTTATTATCATTTATTTTCAACAAACTGTACTGTATGTCTATTATTAACAAAGCACTTTGCTAGTTCTAGAACAAAGTAAAATATGAGTCTTGGAGGATTTTGTCCCAACTGACCTGTAGAGCAGAGGAGATTACCAAGACCAGCAGAATTCTAGCAACATGTTTGCTGCCAAAAATAAACACTAGTCTTTGCTTCCTTTCTGGTCCTTAGGTATTTGCAGGTGTGGAGGAAGCATTTTCCCCAGTAGTCCAGTGGGCTGTCTGGCTGTCCTGAGTGTGCATGCAGTGGTCTGGTTAGCATGCACCTGTTCTGGTAAGATCCAGCTGTGTCACTATGCAACTGAAGGAGGAGTTGGTGAGGAGTTCTTCTCCACAGAACCAAGGGACTTGAACAATGCAGAGAGTCCTTTTTGAATTTTTCTGAGTGGCTAAAACTTTTGTTGAGCACATTCAGCTAGATTCTAACACTCAGTTGAGGCTCATTTGTAAAACATTAAAGAAACTGAAAGCAATTGAGAGTAAAAAAAGCCAATCTGAAAAGGCTACACACTGAATGATTCCAACTGTATGATATTTTGGAAAAAGCAAAACTATGGAAACAGAAAAAAATGTCAGTGGTTGCCAGGGGATGAGGGGGAATGGAGGGATGAATAGATGAAGCACAGAGGACTTCTAGGATAGTGAAAATATTCTCTTTTTTATTATAATGATGGATACATGTCATTATATATTTGTTCAAACTCATAGACTGTGCAACACCAAGAGTGAACCATAATGTAAATTACGGACTTTGGGTAATTATGATGTGTCAATATAGATCATCAATAGTAGCAAATGTACCACTCTGGTGGGGGATAGTGATAATGGGGAACCTAAACAGGTGAGGGCAACAAGTATATGGGAAATTTCTATACCTTTCCCTCAATTTTACTTTGAAGCTTAAATTGCTCCAAATACAAATACAGTCTTAATAAAAAAAAATTAAAACAATTTTAAAAGTCAAATAGGGTCACATAATTCACAGAAGAAAGATTTCAATGCCCAAAGCATTTTTGTGTTTCAAAAACCTTTGGCTCAACTATATTTTACATATGGAAAATATAACAATAATGATGCAGTGTTTTAGAAAACTCTACTAGTGTTGATGTAGTTATAACATCTTGAAAAATCTTGTAAAGGTATGAAAAAATTTAAAGCAGCTGAGCATAGTGTTTGTATGTCTGCATGTGCATGTATATATGTGCTTCTGCATATGTGTCCATGAGTTTTGGGGGAAAAGATACAGTTAGGAAGAGAATTAGGAAACTGGAGAGGTGGTCTCTGGTGTGAGCGTCCTACATCTACATCATGACAAAGAAACTGGGCTTGGGTATTTAGCCTATTATTCTCAAGAATTATTGAATTTAGATATATCCAGAGATCATAATTTATAAAATAACTATGGCTGGCACTAACCTGAAAGATGCATATTTAATAGGTTTAGGGAGGGACCTTAGCATCAATACTTTTTTTAGTTTTCCAGTTCTAATGAGTAGCCAGTGTTGAAAATCAATGCTTTAGACAATGAGAAATAACATAAGGATTTTAATTAGCTGAGCAACATGATATTAGTTGCCTTTTAGAAAGATCTGTCAACAGAGTGGAGTGAAAGGGGCACAGCTGAACACAGTAGCATACAATTTATTAGAAACATCAAATTGTTAGAAAACAACCTAAAACCAATAACCAGAAAACAGTTAATTGAGCAGAAATATACCTCTGACTCAATTTCTGTATTGTTCTTTATTGACTAGATAAATTGAATTCCTCTCACATTACGGAAGACAATTTATTTGTGTTTTCAATTATGTAGCTGAGATCTCAATACACTGAGAAACAGTGAATCTTAGTTCTTAAATTTAGATGTGTGTTTCCTGTTGAACATTAGATGTTACATAAGGTTAAGTGTTATATAATTAGATTTATATACAATATATAAAATCATGGTTTCCTCCATCTTGAAATTGTTTATGTTCATTAACTAGCCATAGAAAATAAATTAAAAATCCCAGGTAGCAATAAAGATACTTGATTAGAGGCAACATTAAGATATCTATGTTACTTAATTACAGTATATTAAAAAGGTTAGAGAACTTTATGGAGATAAGGTCCTAACACTAGATTAATTATGGGAGGGTAATCATTAAAGCCCTAGGTTATTTTACACATAACTATAAATGCATTAATATTTGGAAAAGGACGTTTTTTTCTAAACTTTTATTTTCTCTTAAGTTTGCACTGAGAACTGAATATTTACTGTTCATTCATTTGCATAAAGGAACTGTTCCAATTTTAATTTTTTTCAATTTATCTTTACTGTTGAAAGAATTAGAGATGTCCCCTTTTTTCCCCCATTGACCCCTTCTATCCCTCACCCACCCCCTGCCTCAGGTCTTCACCACACTATTGTCTGTGTCCATGGGTTATGCATTTATGCATATAAGTTCTTTGATTAATCTCTCCCCACCCACTCCCCCACCCCCACCTTCCCTCTGAGATCTCTGTCTGTTCGATGCTTCTATGTTACTGAATATATTTTGTTCATCAGTTTATGTTCTTTAGATTCCACATATAAGTGAGATCATGTGACATTTGTCTTTCTCTGCCTGGTTTATTTCCATTAGCATAATAATCTCCAGGTCCATCCATACTGTCCCAAAGGATACGAGATCCTTCTTCTTTACAGCTGCATAGTATTCCATGGTGTAAATGTGCCACAGCTTTTTTTATCCACTCATCTACTGATGGGCACTTGGGCTGTTTCCAGATCTTAGCTATTGTAGATTGCACTGCTATGAACACAAGGGTGCATAAGTTCTTTCTGATAAGTAAATAAAAGCTCACAAAGGGACTAAGACCTTAAAATTATCTGATTATTTATAAAATTACAAATAATAGAGGGCAGATCGCTTTATGAGTGTCACATCTAAGAGAAAGATTAGAGATGGAAACCCAGGCTGTCAAAATAAAAAATAATTCTGGATAGAGGAAATCACAGAGAACATCTTGAAAGGAGAAAAAAGGTGAGGCTGGAAGAAAAAGGGAAACAAACTGAATTAAAAGGGTTCTGAAACCAACTAAGAGTTGTGAAGTTTTAGAGGCAGAAAGAATCTTAGAGATTATCTATACTATATAATTAGTCTGAATCAGCACTTGGACTCCAACTTAAAGGCTTCTCAAAGCCAACTTCTAAGGCTTTTTTATTACATGTTGCCAATTTTATGGCATATAAAATATTCTGTGTTGAAATATAAACACACATACACCTCTTTAGGCTTTTTTTAGGCCAAATACTGGTTATAAAGCATAGAATTATGGCTGAAAATATTTACAGGGCTTCTCTCTCTATGACAGTATAGACTCAAGCCTAAACATAATAAAAGAGTGATGATTTAGTCTATGTCTAGGAAAGGCATTCTTCCCCCCCCCTTCCAGGATTTTCATCTTTGTTCATAAAGTAGAAACTCTCCACTTTAGAATTATAGGGTCCTACCTAGTAGGAAAGAGCTTCTCTTTTTGGAGCTTCTCACCTTTGGCTGCAAGTAAATGCTACCACCTAAGAGGTGTTTACAAAATACTCAATTGGTCCCAGATATTTTGATTTAATTGGTTGAATCATGGTTGAGAACCACTGTATGGGTGGGTCAAGGGGAAAGAATCTATGTTTCCCTGTCTTTCCACCTGCACACATGAGTCCACTCTCCACATCGTGGACAAAATGATCTAAATCAGCCATTGTCTGCAGATCCTGATAACGCTCAGTTGGGTCATCCCAAGGCCTAGGCTTGGGGGTGTTAATCAAGGAATAATGTCAAATTTGTTTACACTTTTGGTGGGATCTCATTCTTAATCTACCAGTTTGCTCAGAACTTACAGGAGAAAAAGTGGTGCAAAGATCATCTTCACCACCCATCTGTAAGGTCTAAGGCATCAGAGAAAAATAATTGATAAACTTGCTAAACAGGATGTCACACAGCTTAACATGTATATATATACTTCACAATCTTTAAGTCAGTATATTAAGTCAAATGTAAATGGGAGTTCAGCCAGGAATAAAATAAAATAAAAAAATCAGTCTTTAATTTATGTCAAATTTACATATTAATTATACCAGTGGACTTTAAAGACATCCCCTTAAAAATGTAAAAATATTTGAATTGAAGAATATCTCTATATCTACCATATCTACTTATCTACACATTTTGCAAGAGATGGAATATTTTATTTCTCTTTTAAAAACAAATAAATGCATATTAACACCTTCGAGTTTATGCCTGCTGAAAACACTTGTTTTCCAAATGATCAAAATGAACAAGGAGACTATAACTAGAAATAAATGCTATCAAAAATTACCCAGAAGCAAAAATTTAAATGTGCTTATGTATTGATTCTGAGAAGTAAACCAACAATTTATTTTTAATCATTGTTTGGATAAGGTAACCTTTAGATTTTTTAAAATTGACTATATTTATTCAGATTAGTTCCTTTTTAAGATTGCATCTATTCTTTTAATTATGTTTCAGTTAAATATGTAAACCATGTTAAGAACATATTATCAAACAAGGTGCTCTGGGTAATGTATACTGAATATAAGTTTGTTTTTCTGGGAAATTAAATATTTAAATAAATTTGAATTTAATAAATTGTCCAAAATTCACACTCACAGACATATAATGTACATGTTATTCAATGATATCAATTTGTAGATTTACTGTTAACTTAAGTTTGCATATCAATGGACACAGTTATCTAATTTTCTAGAAAAATGACAAACAATGCATATATATGTGTATATAAAAACAAATATGTACATGTGTGTTAATGCTATCATATAGCTCTTGCTATTGCATGCATCAAAGCTCTAATGATGTTTTTAAATGCCAGACTTTAACTTAGGAATTTATATTTACCTTGGAAATGACACTTATCAAAGACTGCGTTTGAAAGGCATGCATTCATTACCTACTGCTCAGCAGAAAATATTTCCTGGCTGTTGCTTTCTCCAGTTGTAGTCACTCCACACTGGCCATTTCAAGTTTATGCTTCATCACTCTGACAATGTAATTCTCAACAAAAGGTCAATCCATTTCTCAAGAGTATCTTAGTCGTTAGTGTCTTATTTCTTGAAGTTAAATAGTGGCACTCAGGGCAGCTACTGGCGAAACTGAGACATCTGTCTTTAATGCCTTCTGTCTTTTGACTCCAAGAAAGTCTCTCATCATCTGATGTCTCCTTCTCTATAACACTCCCTTTTCTGCAATCTGGGACCCAGATTGCTTTCTGCCCTGGGAGCCTAAAGCTTTCAGTAAGTGCCCACATGAACCTACCTCCCACGAACCTAGAAATGTCATCCTACTTTCTCTACAGCTACACATATACTGCACCTTAATTTATATGTGGCCACTTTCAACCAGCTGTGACACTGTACAAGATATGGAAAATGTGTTTGCTGAAGCAGCATATTTCAAAATGACAAACTGTATGATATTAATCCCCATAAGTTTCCTGGTGTGGAAGTGTGGAGGCAGAAGTGGGGGGTGGGGGGGAGCGGTGAAGGAAGGCTAAAAAGGTTTGAGAAGTTTATAGTCACAATGCATAATAGCATATCAAAGGCCTATGTGTTTCAATAAAGAAATCTATTTGAACTTGTAAGTTCAATGTGTCCTAAAAGGACTAGTCCATAAATTTATTTTGTCATCTAACACCTATTAACATTCTTGCAAGAAAAAGTTACATGTGTACTCTTGCTCCAATTTACAATATCATTGCTTCTAATAGTATGTGTTTAAGCCATTTACTCTACCCAGCATAGCATCTGACTAATCTCACAGAAAACCCAGTTGGAAACCTGAAGGAAATGAACTCTCTCCTTATAAATCTCAAAAATGTTACAGTTTATTGGGATGAGCTAAAGGATGAATTCTCAGCAAAGCCTAACAGGCTCAGTGATGTGGGCTCCCAGTTCCCCAGAGCAGACATGCTTGGTTGGTGGCAATGGCATTCCACCTGTCCAGAAAGAAGGCCTGCCACAACCCTCTCTTAAGAAGGAGTCTGCCAAGCTTCTGTACTTCTAAATACACCCTGTGGAACTCTGACCTTCAACAAGCTGGATCACCTGGATCAAAGATTTAGATATCGGGTGTAATTTCCAAGTTTGCCTCCAGTTGCTTTTTGCTTTCTGCACAAAAAAATGGGCAACAGTGACTAGAAATCATGCATGTCCGGTCACACGTCAACTGTACAAGGAGAATCAGCCTGTGGACCTGTGCAGTCACATGAGCCACTATTTTAAAGTCAATCTGGACATTGCCTACTACTGCACTGTCCACATGAGAATCTTCTCTGTAGATTGAATACCAAGAAAAATATTATCTATCCTAATAGTGTTCTTCTTTTTTCTGATGAAAGCTTCATCACATCTTAACAGAACATTTTCTTCTTTCCCTGGTCTGACAAGGAACTTAGAGATAGGTTTTATGTTCAATTGAAACAGAATGTTTTGTGTGCATGACTTTTTGTTTTGTTATCTTTAATGAGCTACCTCAAAGCATCTTTATTCAAAATTGAAATGTATAAACAACTCAGATCCCGTTTGAAACAGAAAAATGAGAATAAAGCAAGTTAGAATATAAAATTAACTTCAACAACACAATTTCCAACAGCCATCAGAAAATTATTACAATTAGAAGAAATCTATTATTCCTGCATTTATAATAAAGAATAAATTTTAATAACTTTGAAGATTATTAATGAAAACTAAACTTGTACAATATATATTTACATGCTAAGTATATTCAATATGTTCTAATTCTTTTCTATTTGGTAATCTATAGACTGATGTATAGGTGTAGTAAAACACCAGAATTTGATTTTTATACTTTTTATTTTCTTTAGATGCAATGTACTTTTCTGTCCCCACAGAAATGTTTAAACAGTAGTTAGTAACTGATTTTGGACAACTGGAAGAGCTATTAATCTATATATTTACTCAGGAATACAAGAAGAGATATTACTAAGGGAGCCTCATGCACATGAACACAAACACACACACACACACACCTGTGGAATTAACATCTTCTTTCTCTTTAACATTGGGTGAACTCTCCAAGAGCATTCAATGGTAGGGTACAGAGCAGATATCCATCCTCTTATCATGGATTCAGATCTGGTCGTCAAGACACGGGGGAGAGTCAGGCATGGACTGGCATAGAAAATGAAATATTTGTCAACATAGGGGAGATCAGGGCTCCACTCTGGAGAGTAGAGAGACTCAGTGCCTAGTCATAAGCGCTTCCAGTGAGCTTCAGAGGACAGGGATAAGAGTTCCAAGGGCTAGATGAGAGAGGGTCTTCAACTCCCATGACTTTCAGAATGGACAACGTTCACAATGGGGTAGGGGGACTAGACTCTCAGATTCTCAGAACCAGCTACCAACTTGAATCATCTCTGGATTTCACATGGAAATAATGGCTCAAACATATCCATTGCTAAACATTCTGAATAAATAAGAATCTGTTGAAATACTAAGAGACCCAATACTCATACCTGTATTCAGAATATCATTCTCTTTTATTCTGTTAAAAGGTGATTAAAAGATGATTAGAAGTGAAATTTGAAATGAAACCATACACGCTTCTTTCATAGACTGATTATATCCCTTTAACAATTTACCAATGAGCGTTTCCTGCTTTCTTTTTTTATGTGATTCAATCTTATTATTTTGATAATACATGAAATTTGCTATTATTTGCATCCTATATAAAACTCTCTCTGTTGCAAAGCCATCAGATTCTATTTGATTATTTAATATTACTTGCTCAGTCACTGCATATGCATTGGGGTTCTTTACAAATGATATTTAAGACAAAGAAAGCAGAAAAAAATGCTAGAGTCTAGAACAGTAAAAATGTTATTTCAATGTGTTTTCTTCATGCTAGCTCCAATGTTTGTTAAAAGAGTAGTGGCACCCAACTGGTGTGGCTCAATGGTTGAGTGTCCACCCATAAACCAGGAGATCATGGCTTCATTCCTGGTCAGGGCACAGGTTGTGAGCTCCATCCCGCAGTAGAGGGCATGCAGGAAGCAGCAGCAGATCAATGATTCTCTCTCATCATTGATGTTTCTATCTCTCTTTCCCTCTTCCTTCCTCTTTGAAATCAATAAAAACATATTTTTTAAAGAGTGGTGGCAAGTTTATTAACAGAGGATAGTTATATTATAATTATATATATATTTATATCTATATAATTATAGAGAGAGCTTAAATAAAAAATCTTCAAGGAAAAGTTTCCTTCAGACCTATACTTAAATGATTTATTCAGAATGAAAAACTACTTTCATTTGCCTCTATTCATCTTTGGTCTTACTTTTGAGAGCCAGTTACGAATCTAATTCTCATGTTGTCAGCTACTTGAACCCAGCCCTTTCACTTACAAACCTGAACTTCAACTCTATGTTGTCAGAAGAATGGAGCATTATTACAGTGCTAGCAGTGTAAGTCTATTTTAATGGAAGCTAATTTTATATTTATGATTTCATATGAAAATCAATTATAAGTCCAGTAGAAATCACAAATTGATTAATGTGAATTTCTTGCCAGTTTAAGAGTTTTTTAGAGGCTCAGGGTACAGATGGCTGGCTGCAGTGTTTTGATCAGTAATTTTTTAGAATTTTGAAATAGCCAAAATCGTGGACATTAAAATTTTGTGTCAATGTTTGGGGCATTCAACAAGGTAAAGGATTTAGTTATCAGGAAGCAATTATATTTTATTTACTAAATTTATTTTCCTATTAATACTTTGGCAAGTTATCTCCACTGAAAAATACATCATTTTTATTACTATCGCTGCATTACACATTTTCATGATTATAACTTAGTTAATTCCCTAACTTGATTATTCAGAGAAAAGAAAAAACATGATATCTGGCTTTGTTAGCCATTAGTAGACCCTTAAACTTGATAATGAGTCAAAATTGATCACATTGTTAAAGTAAATGCAATAATCTAGATATAATTGTTATAAGGAAAAATGATTGCTCCATTTAGTTTAATTGAAATTATTTCCCTGAAAATAAAAAAGTTGAAAAGCCATATGAATATATCTTTTTTAATTATTATTTCATAACTATATATCAACTTTGGCGATTAATGTATCCACCATTATTTTTAGCCTCTAAAGCCACCCCCAGAAGGAGATTTTGAAACATTTCAATAGCATCCACTTCCTGTTCACCATAATCCCTCATCTTGTGAGCCTCCATCAAACATAGTTGTACAGGGAGCTCAGGCTTTCTTAAAAGCTGGTCTGGATTCCCGAAGTTCATTAGAATTGAAAGAACACGGAGGTGGGGGAGGGGAATGGGTGGGAGGGGGAAGGAGGGGAGAGGAGGTAGAGAGGTAGGGAAGTACGGACAAGGCAGGAAGGAAAGGAGGAAAGGAGGAAGGAATTTAACACATAACTCAGGGTTTGTATGAGAATTCAAATAAAAGAAAATATAAAGAATCATTTACCTGGTATGTAGTAGCAGTTCAATAAATAATAAATATTACTATCATTACTAGTATAAATGTGCTGGTAAAGGAGTGAAATGGAGAGTGAGGCTTTAAAAATTCTTAATGTCCCATAGCTTGGCTTCCCCTCTTATCCTCGAACCCTTGCTTATTAGTGAAGTGATCATGCCAGATCATTTTACACATGTGTTTTGCTTAGCAGGATTCTCCTTTTTACCAAGACTGTGGGGGGCGAGATTTAAAATCTTGCCTAGATTATTGAGGTGACACAGCACAGAGGAAGCAATGTAGGATTTTATGAAATCTAATATGTAAATGTCTTTTTGTCTCAGAAAGAGACCAAATGTCTTTTTTTAACTCATGTTAAAAAAATAATTGTGCAAGGGCCTGATCATGATTACTAGGACAAAAAATAATGACTAGATATTCAAATATGCAAATGTGTAAATAAATGATAATTAGAGTGCATAGGTACTCAAGGGAAGGACCTGGAGAAAAAGTTTAGATCCCAGTGACATATCACACACTAGTCCTATCAACAATAAAGAAATTTTCGGGTCCTGAGCCCCTCTTAAGTCTAGAGCTAGCATAATACTTCCTCATTATAGCTGATTTGACCTAAAATTCACTATTTAAATCAATGCGTGAAAAGATTTTGTTGACAGATTTTGTTAAGCCTGTTATAACAGGGAAGAGAGGAGTGGAATGACTTCATTTGGATGGAACAAAAGTACTGCCCTTCACAACTTCCAAAAACAATTCTCTATTGCTCCCAAATGAAGTAATGTTGGTTATTGATCATTAACTTGAATTGTAGCCCGGATTCCTGTCTACAGTTTCAAGAACATTATTTTACATGTGACGCAGGCAATTCAAGTGGAGCCAGTGAGTTATTGTAAATCACTATAACATCCTTCATCCTTCAGCCATATCTGTACTATACAGCCTTTTGTATTTATGTTAATCTTCCAATCACCTTTGACTTGGGATGACAGAAATTGAGTATAAACCAAAGTGTGTTTGTGACTATATAATTATGGAGGTTCCAAACCCTCTATACTGTACTTCTTCTGTTAGAGAAGCAGGCGGTAAAAACTGTCCTCTTACATGTTAGATAACAGGATATTAAGAAGAGTTATCCCTCAGATTTTTTTTCTTCTACTTCTTGAAACCACTTTTGCCTGATTTGGATATCCGACTTCCTGGCACAGAGAATATGATGTTTGGAACAAAATTTGAATGTCAAAAATTTTAGATGGGTTATGAACACATACATAGAAAGTAGAATGTAAACATAATGACCTGCAAACTATACTCTGTAGCTAAACTAAGAGACTATAGAGTAGGGAAATCTTGATAACTCTCTTTCCAATTCTTCATTCTAAGTTTAAGTCAGTCCTGCTGATGCTGAGGTGATAAATGAGGACTACTTGTTTCTGAATGCACTGCACTGTGCTCAGGTGCATTCTCTATTCATAGTATATATAGGATTGCACCAAGATTAATGAGGTATACTTGCCTAAGATGAGGCGGCTCCAGTAAATGCAATGAATGTCTCCAGCCATGTATATATAAGCCTGGCTAGGAAAGGAGCTTTTGAGCTTTCAAAAGATCTAATATGACCTTCCCTCACTCAGATATAAGATTTGCAACTGCGTATCACTTCTGAAGCCTGGGATGTTAAATCTTTGTCTGTGATTAAAAGTAGTGTGAATTTCCCAGCTGCATATCCTAACCAACTGGCTTGTTTCCTCATTTTATATGAGGAAACATATTTCATTTACCTAGGTCATTTCTGTCTGGTTTCCTTCAGTCTACACCCCCTTACTTACATTAGTAGAATACTTTGATTCTAGGAACTCTCATTATTTCAACTGATCCACTCAACAACTCCCATGAGTTGAACAAAATATATATCACTATTCTAATAGTATTCTGGGGAAATTCTGTCATAGATAAAGAAAATTGCCCGGCTGGACGTGGCTCAGCGGTTGAGCGTCAACCTGGGATCCAGGCGATCGGGGTTCGATCCCGGTCAGGGCACATGCCCGGGTTGCAGGCTTGATCAATGACTCTCTCATCATTGATGTTCTATCTCTCTCTCTCCCTCTCCTTTCCTCTCTCTGAAATCAATAAAGATATATTTAAAAAAAGAGAGAGAAAGAAAATTATATGAAGTCTTAATGTAGTAGAGAAAGGTCTGACACAAAGACTTGATGGTTTTCCCTAGGCAAACCTCTTATTCCACAAGCGGATGCATATTTCCTCTGAAATTACATTAATCTCCTCAGAGTATTAGCTAAATAATACATTTTGGCTTCCCTGCACTACTTTTGGGAAAAGACAGCATATTAAAATTAAAAAATGATATAAGATCAAAGACACAATGGCATAAACACTCCTGGCCTAACCCTCATATATTTCACTCCCAGAATGCAACTAAATTATATTCCTACCTCACAAGTACCAATATAAACTCTACTCAATTTATCAAGTGAAAACTTTCAAATGAATTTACTTACTCTCATCTAAACCTGGTTTTTAAATTAAATCAGACCTCATGATACATTTTATTAGGGCAATTTTCACTTTGAGAACTGTCTCCAAACCAAAATGAAAGATGTCAAAACTGTCTTGGTACCTTCTCACTGCACCATATTCTCATCTCCATAATTACATGTGTGGATATGGAGCCATTAGCTGATCTCAACCCTCAAGTCATCTGTCTTCTCACTTCATTTGGAAACTGATACATTTATACATTGCTTATGCCAGTTTGAAGTAGATTTTCCATTATATAAAGTCAAACATATCCTAATCGACCCACAGATTTTCCCAAAAGAGTAATTATTGTGTCCAAAAGCATGTAGTGTAGGCTAGACAGGAAGAGATAAGCACTTGGAACTATAAACTGGCTCTAGGTAGAAGGAGTCAACTATTGCTGATGAGTTCAGGTCCAACTCAGTAGGAAGAATGCAGACAACAGATGGGAACGCAAGTAAACATTTGGCCTCCTGACTGCTCAACACAAGGTAATGAAGGTGCCTCTACAGGCAGTACTCTGAAACTCAGCGGAGCAAATGATAAATCTGTCGCAATGTGCTGTCCTAGCTACAGAGCCAGTGTTTAGGAAGAATTAGCCCATTCTTAGAGGAGTAGGCAAGAGCAAAGCAGAAATTCAGTCTTGGACAGACTCTGCTACTAGTTAGATGACAAAATCAGGACTTTGGCACTTGTAATAACAGAGAGAGAGAAGAGAGAAAACTGGTATGGATGAAGAGGAAAACTAAGTTAAACTGGGGACACATCTGGAGTAGGAGTCAGTCTAGTAGGTAAAATGACTTGCTCTTGAGTCACTGGATGGTTTGAGCATTTTAGACCTCTCTTGTCTAAAGTCAGACTTGGTTCTAGTGCCTAGAGTATGGCAGGGGGAGTGTATTGATGAGGTAAAGTATCTCAGAATTCAGGAACTGGAAAGCTAGTAAATCATAAAATGATGGCAGAATCATCTGAAAGACTCCAGATTCCTTAATAATGACTTGACCTTAAGTTGACACTTGGAATGCCCTTATCCCATTTCTTTGGGTTTTTTTAACAGCATTCCAATTTAATCCCAAAGCTGATTGAATATGAGGATTAGACCTAGAGAATACCTTAAAATATAAAAATTAAATTCAATCCTGAAAGAAGTGCACAAAAGAAAATGGAGATAATATATAAATGAGAACACGAGTCATTCTTCCTATTTTTCCTACATTTGCTGAGCTCCTACCTAACCCATTGTAGTAGCATCAAAGTACCTGAGCTACAACTAAAACTGATAGTAGAAAAGAAAAGCTTTTAAAATATTGTTATATTTAAACTAACTTCATCATAGGCCACCAACCTACTAGGAAGATAAGACACAGATAACTATCATTGTTTAAAATGATTTTTAACTTAATCTTTTTTGCATAAATTTTGCATTAGTATCCAGACTATTCAAAGTCCAATCAGGATTATTTCTCCCAACTTTTCCCTACTTCCTAACATGATATTTAGATTCAAAAGAAAAACATGGCACAGTTTATTTTCTAGCTGTTAGTCTCCTGTCTTTGCTTGTCTTATATACCTGGCATGGTCTCTTGCTGATGAATTCAGAGGCTGCTCAAAGACGTGGGGTGTTGTGTTAGCACAGCTGTTCTACGATTATAGCTCCTAGGATCATAGTTATTTTCACTGGTCCATTGTCATCATCTCCATTTTTGCAAGCACTACACATCTCTGATTGTTGGGTATAACCTCCATGTGTTGCCTGACTTAAATGTCTATTTTGGAACTATATTCAGGGTCCCCTCACCCTTTAAAATGACAGCTTCATAGAGGTATAAAATTTCTCTTCTTAGCTACTTTTTGCTCCCTCCTGTGTGTTGCTAAGAACTTCTACATTGATTACATATCAATGAAGGTCCATAGGGAAGTAATGCTTTTATTTCTGGCATTTCCACTTGAGAATCAGCCTCTATTAATACTTCAATATACCTTTCACAGTTAGACCATGTGTATTCCAACTATGAGTTAGTAGTGAGAGCTAAAACATACAATTCAGATTCCCTGTCCTTTTTCTATACCCATTTCATCATGATTCCTCTTGAAGTTGTGTAAAAAGATTTTGATCCAGTTTGCTAAGTGGTTTAGAAGTAGTGGATAGTGGATATGAGAATTTCATTGGATTATATCCTCAATTCTCTTAATTCTATGGCTTAAATGCAAACTCAAGTTTCAAATTTGATTTTAAGCTTTCTTTTAATACATACACATGCTTGATTTAGGAGAAGATGGTTAGATTGCCATCTTCATGTGAAATGAAAAACCAGGAAAAAAATTACATGTTTTTCTGTTCACTTTCTTTTTTAGAAATCCCAAACCTCTTCAAAATAGTGAAATATGTATTGATATCCTTGCCGGGAAGGGGGGGGGGATTTTTTTTTTTTAAAGGAAAGAAAAAGAGAGAGGAGAAGAAAATAGAAAAAGTGATTCATATATTTTTAAGTATTATTTGCATTTGATTAGTTAAGTGCATTTACAATATTTCTGAGAAGTCCAATAAGCTCGTTAAATTATAGACAATTTTTTCATCAAATTAACCAGTTACTAAACATTTGAAAAATATATAGTATAATTTTAGGCCTTTATTTGGGTTCCTAATCACTTTCTCTTTCATGAAATTCTCATATTTAATAATTTTACTTTATCTCTATGGTCATTTCTTCTCTCATTCTTCCAGAGTGCTTCTGATTTTCAAACACTATACCTCGAGACCTGAGTTTTAAAATTATGTGGGTATTTCCATAAGATATACAAATAGAATTTCAAACTCAATCTGTCAAGACCATAATGAAATATCAACAGTCATCCTCAAAATATTATGTAAATTAAAATTGTATTTTTATTATTAATATCTGTTATTAGTGTTAAAAAATAGTATTGCAAGGTTTACATAGAAAAGTAGCAATCTCTTACATCACCAAACAACACCCCTAAACCCTATTCTCCAGAGTCAATCATTTCCCACTTTTTCAGTTATTCTGATTATTTGCCTCTATATTTCTATGGAGTACATTATACAACTATGTTTGAGATTATAAATCTTAGCATATTTTAGCATTCCAAATTATTTATGTCCTATATCCATCTTCCATGTGATAAAATAAAATTAAATAGCTCTATTGTTAGCACCATTATTGCTTGAGTGTCCTGTCACTTGCAGTCAAAAGCAATCTTAAATAACACGATGACCACACTATTTGGGAAATTCCATCTTTTGCTTCACCAACTAACTGCTCATCTCCTTCAAAACTCAGGTCTTCTCTTCCAGTGACGTCTACACTATCAACACTATTACCTTACACACACACGCACACACACACAGTTTGTACTCTATTCTTTAGTAACCTCACAGGAACATACCATTGCTTTCACTTCATTATGCTAAAATTGTTAACCACTTGTCTGATTTTCCTGAGACTACAACTACTAAATAGTGTGGATGAGTGCCATTCAAGTATTTTTCATAATGGGTAACTTTGGAGAATTTTTAGAAATCATTCAATACACATTTACTGAGTTGAATAATTCAGAGTTCTTGGTTCCAGTGTTTGTTAACATTTTATTCTATGTCTCAAGCTACTTAATAGGTATTTCATGCTTCTATCATAAACAATTCACTACAGCAAGAATCTCAGAGAAATTGGTAAGGGATATTCCATTTATGACTATATCATAATCTTGAAGAAGAAAGAAAGGTTCATGTACAATTTGAAACTTTCTTCCTACAGATGATTCTAACATACTCCAGATGACTGTCACTGTTCCAAATATCTCAGCCAATGATGGTGAGGTGTTCAATCCTAAACGTATGTCTCTATAACTGTTCTCTTAGCTGAATTCAAAATCAAGCTTTGACTTCCATGCTCTTCAAACTCAAAATCCCCCAAACTTCTTTTTAAAACCTGCTACTTTTTTCATGAAATACTGTGTTTGTTAACAAAAATCATCATTTAACTAGTCACTATGCTCAGAACCTTGACAATCACTCGTATGCTTCTCTCTCCATTATCTGCTATATACAACCTGTTGTCAAATTCTAGTTCAATCTCATCTTCTAAATTTCAAAAATCTATTAAATCCCCTCTAGTCTCACTATTAATCTTTGGCTGAGCCTATGTCAGTTTCCTACCTGAATTCTTAGGCCTCCTGATTGCCTCTAGTCTTGTGCGACTCTACAGTGCTATCAGAGTGAGATTTCTGCAATAAAAATCTGATCACACAACTTTCTTGCTTAAACACTTAGGAAAAAACATAATCTTCTTAGTTTCAATTCTGACTCACTCCAAAGAGTTATCTCATGCAGGGCTGATAGAGGTGATACTATACAAGATATCAACTCACAAGCATCATTTAAATATGTCCAGAAAAATGGTTACTCACAGTGAAAAAAGATAGTCCAGCACTGAGTAATGTTGACACTCAGTAAAACTTGTACTTCCACCATGGTGCTTCCTTACTGCTTCCTGAGATGTGAGCTTAATCTCCCACCAAGGCTGTGCATGCTCATGAGCAAAGGGTTTGAGTGTTGACCACTGGATTGGGCTTCTTGCTGTTTCTTCACCTGTGGGAAAGGCAGAATCTGTCTAGATTTCCCACCTTATGAGCAGCTCTAGAGTTTTGTGTCTCTCTCAGCTTTATTTCAAGGTACCCCCCACCATGGTGAGAGGGGGGTTCATTCTCCACTATAGCATGATACTGTAAGACTTCAACTTATGGCACAAAAATTCCTGAGCATTAGCCTTACAATAGGAGTGGAGCTGGGAATGGATGACAGGAAAAAAATGCATACTACCTGGTCTTCCCCAAATTATATATGCATTTAAAGAAAGCCACCCAACCTCAAGATAGGAGTGCGGGTGAAGGATTTCCGAGTCTAGGCAACATCAGATACCCAGTCTCTACAAACAGCCCCAGTACTCACCCAGGCTCTCAGTTCACCCTTACAGAAGTTTCTCCCTCCTGCCATCACTAACCCCACATCGTTTTGCTCCTCTGATAGGTAACTGCAGCTAAGGAACAACTGAATAAGGGAGGTTCACAAACCTTTTGAGTTACCAAATGAAACAAAAGTTACTGATCTAAAAGAGGGTTTATTTCAAAACACAGATTTTTAAGAAGTGAATTGTGACACTCTGCTTGACACACTTTACTCTTGATATACAGTGAGACATGATAACCCCAAATTAATGATGGCCACTCCTACGCTAACTCCTTTACTTTTCCTCTTTTACCTTAGCTACATTATTCTCTGCCACTCTAGCTTCCACACATTTCTTCTCTTTCTTTCTGTTAATGACTCATCCATCCAGCAATAGATTTTATTTTGATGATAATTGAGGTTTGACATGAAATTAGACTTTGTGTTTAACCCTTAAAAAGGGTTTGCTTTTGCATTTCCTGTTCAAATTTAAATTAATGGTGGCAACTATACTTTGAACAATATCAACCATTACAAAGTTCACCAGAAAAGAAAAGTTTTCAGTTTTTATAAGCAAACAATGACTATTATAATAAAAAAATATTTATTTTGCCCACTCTCAATTTAATTTTGTTTTGTGTTTGTTCCACATTATAAATGGCTTCTTTTTATCTTTAGATAACATTTTTTTTCTTAATTTAGAGAAAATCTTAAAACCATCTAAAGTGAAGAAGCAGGATAGATCAAAGTATTATTCTTACTTCTAAATTTTAATGATCATTTCACTGTTTTCTATTGGTTAAGTTCAGAGAAAAATTCAGATCTACTTTAATTAGTTGGGCTCATTGTCTGAAAAGAAATAAAACAGTGTCCTTAACTCAAAAGTTATGGATTGACTTCGGGATGTCATATGAATCCTCTGAAATTATATGGAAAAAAAAAGGTGAATATTTATATGTAATTGTTTTTCTTAGGATGATTGTTTATAGATTTCAAAGGACTCTCAAATGTCTTTTTTAAAGAAGTGTTATTACCACTGAACTCTGTAATACAGGATGTACACTTAGGAATAATAAGACTATGTTAGATGAGCATAAATATCCTTTTTAACTTGGATTTATATCTCTTTTCTATGATCATATTAACATGAATTTTTAAAAAAAACCTCTCTTTGTAAATAAAATGTCTGAAAAAATGACATTTTAATTTCCATTATCAAAGTGTAGGTGGATTTGGACAGATTCATTGTTTTAACTCTCTCTTTCTGAGAAAACAGTCATAAAAACCATGTCTTTAAGAAAGTTGTAAAGCTCATTGTTGAAAATCCACACTAATGATCCAGTAAGATTCTGATGGACTTTACTGAAAAATATTATTTTTCATGTTCAAACTTTTAAAAATGACATGCATTTTAAGTGGCATATATTATACTATATACCTATAAATTTTGAGGATTATTATTCAATCTGACCCATACCATGCCAAGGTTGTCAAGACAAGTATTGTTTTTCTCAATAGGCATAAGTGTAAATGTTTATGTGACTTCTTTTCATAATTACAGGTTAAGTAAATTGTAAAGCTGAGTCTCCTACCAAGGAGTTCTAATATCAAGTCTAGACTTTTTTAAATCTATAATCACTCTGTGTTTTTACCAGAGGCAAAGAAACTATTTTTATTATTGCCTCTAGGAGATACAATTCTTAATATTTTATTAAGAAGACTACTCAAGATAGAGAAACATCATTATATGATATCATAATACAGTGAAATGGTATCATAAGTTAACTTTTCAAATAAAAATGTTTACTTATTAAACATCAATTAATATATATACACACATACATACAGTTTTGATAGATTTTAAATATATATGTATATATACATATGTATGTCTATGTGTGTGTGTTCTTCAACAAAATTATTGAGTATACTCTGTCCTTCTTATGACAAACCAGAAGCATCATTTTGATGAGTACTTACTTGTGGTGGCTGCAATTCAATGATGTGCAGTGAAACTATTAAACAGCGAGGAAGGAGCTATTTGCTCCCCATAGCAAATGTCTACAGACTGAATTACAATTGTTGATTTTATCTCTTGTCTTTCTCAATGCTAGTTGTTAAATATTAATGTTTTGCTTCAGCTTCTCATTCTCAGTTTCCCCTATTTGCCTGCCTCACTGTCCCAATGGATTTCTAACAGCCTATTAGCAGTTAAATAAGGACAATCCAGATAACCAAACTGATTAAATTGGTGAACTTCATGTATTTAGAACTTTTCTTTCTGAAAGAGATTGAAAGTAAAGTTCATGAGCTATTGTGAATATGGTTTTATTAAATTCCTATTCAGGATTGATTGCATATACAAGGTATTACTATTATGCTATATCGTGCATAGTTTGGAAAATATAACCAATAGGAAAGGTTACAGAGGACAACAGAGAACAGATTTAAATGGGTTGTGGGGGGAGTTTTCAGCCTAAATGAACTGATTTTTCTCCATCTTCCTCTGCACAGAACTCGTGCTTTTTTCTAACTGTTGTAGAAGACAATCAAATATACATCCTACCCCATTCTCTTTGATCAAATTGCTCAGATGTTGCTAACAGGAGACCTAGGTGGGCTTTCCATTTCAGCTTACCTTTGAGGATGAGCCACTTTGGCATGTGAAATACTGTGAGCCCTGTGGGCTCATGAGAAACTTTTACCTCTCCCTTAAAGGAATAAACTTTTAATTATTGAATATTTACTCTTCTTATCATCCTGCAAATGACCTTTTTCCTCTCTGAAGCTCCAGAACCCCTTAACTCACCCTTAGTTCAGAATGCCACATATATCTCACTTTAACTTCCTGTCTCTAAACCTCTCGCATATGAGGGGTTTCTACACGTACGTAGACAATTTAATTTGGTTATTTTCGCTGGTTAATGTGTCTCATGTCAATTTAATGACTAGACCAGCCAAAAGAACCTAGAAAGAGAGAGAAAAGTTTCTTCCTCCCCACACCTTCTATTAGTATTTCTCAGAGTGGAGTTGGTAATATTAAGCTCCTCTCTATTGGTCTGCAAGTGATTCCTGTAGCACATTGTTTATATTATTACCAAGTACATTTTATGTTAGACATAAATAGTTAAATTATTGCAATTTCCTTTTGTTCTCTTCCCATTTTATATATGCATGCCAGATAGATGATAAACAATAATGAATATTATTTTTAAATTTTATTAAAATCTATATGAGAAACAGCACACATTTTACTTTATCCTACTGAAAATATGTATTTTTTAAATTCTCACCTGAGGATATGCTTTTTAAAAAAATTGATTTGAGAGAGAGAGAGGGAGAGGGAAACATGGATGTGAGAGAGAAACATTGATCAGTTGCCTCCCACATGTATCCCAAGTGGGGATCGAACCCGCAACCTTTTCATGTGTGGGACGACACTCCAACCAACTGAGCCACACTGGCCAGCCAGGGCTCCCTCTGACAATATTTATGATGATTTTTATTATTTATTTATTTATTTATTTATTTATTTATTTATTTATTTGTTATTTAATATATCTTTATTGATTTCAGAGAGAGGAAAGGAGAGGGAGAGAGATAGAAACATCAATAATGAGAGAGTCATTGATCAGCTGCCTCCTGCACACACCCCTGACTGGGGATGGAGCCCACAGCCCAGGCATGTGGATCCTAGGTCGACGCTCAACCGCTGAGCCACACCTGGCTGGGCTATGGTGATTTTTAAAAGCACTCAAACTATTTTGCTCCTACCAAAAGTTTTAAAAACACATTTAAATGATATATTACTATTCAAGGTATGCCAAAGAAAACCCTCAATTTATCATGATTCCTTTTAATGAGCATTAATGGGACTAAAAAGAGAAGGTATGTTCTGCCTAATCATAGTTTAATTCCATATCTGGAGGATCCAAAAATCTTCAAAGAAATAAACATATTTGTAATGCTATTATTCATTTCTGTTGAATTTAGATCTGAATTATTCCTTAGATTTGTAGTTCTCCTAAAGAAATGATCAATTTAAATATAGACATATGTCAATAATGGGAAATTTGTAAGCACTTTTGAGATGAGGTCCAGAAGTCATAAATTCCAAAGACAATATAGTCTCCCAACACTTTTTCCTGACTCTTGGCTGATCTCAGGTGCTAGGCTGAAAGCACAGATCCTAGCAGCTACAGCAAATAAACATCCCAAAACTGCAGGAATTTCCTCATAGGGGGAAGTAAACCTCGGGCTTGGAGTATTCCTGGTAATATTTCACAGTTTTGGTTTTCTTTGATTTTAAGACACAGTGCCCTGCTGACCCATGTCATAGCCTGAGGCAAAATTAAAGATCAATAAAACTTGTAGCATCTTCATTTAAAATTTTTATAGTTTGTTCATCCCTTTTTGCATTTTGCAATATTTTTAACTTTTTAAAAAATTGTTTATCTTGATTACTGTTTTTTTAGTGCCCCTTAAGTTTTGCCTCTGCAGTAGTCACAATATTTGTTGATAAAATACCGATGTAGCATCTTTTGTGTGAAGCCTAGGAATATATAATTTGAAAAATCTTTTTTCGATTGTTGTCCAGGGATTCCTGTATCAGAACTTACAGAGTCACCAGAACCTCATTTGGTTCACCCTAGACACATCCTCAATAGGGAACAATGAGTAGGTTTCCATTAATTGACATTGACATTGCTATTTGTGGCTTTTCATATGTTCCTATAGAATCTAGACAACGGGTATTTTAAAAAATAGTCCCTAAGAAGTGACTGCATCTTTGTGTTTTTTTCAGTCTCTTTGCTAAGACTTTTCAAGCTGTCATCATTGCTTTCAGTTTGAAATACCTATAAAAGTGAAAAGGCCAGAGGCAAAGTGAAATGAAGCATAATGTGGGAATCAATTATAAACAGTCAAAATATGGTGTTTTTAAAAACTTTACTGAATAGTTTGTTTTTTCATTTAAAATATTTATTAAATATTCATTGAGTACCCATTCCTGGGTGAGATTACAAACAAACAAAAAATATGTTAGGAAATAAGAAAAAAATCTAAGCTGAATGCTGGTAATGTAATGCTTGAAATATAAACCCAGAGGAACTATAAAATATTTATTAGTTCAAAACCAAGTTAGATAGTCTAAAATTTCTAAGGCTTCATGGGATCTCATTAATGAATGAAAAATCTGGCTACAGATCCATTATTTCCAATATATAACTAAAGTTAACTTCTAAAAGTCACAGAAACTTACACATGAAACAGAAGCAAAACTGAATTCCACGTCACAAACTTTAAAATCTTTTAGAGTATTGTACAGCACAGCAGATTGTGACAAATCATAAAATAGGTTATTGGTTAAAGCTAGAATATGAAATGCAAAAATACAGAGACAGAGAATTAAACATCAAGCCTTTTATCTCTTTCACATTTTTATATGAAAAATAAAATATCAGGACTTGAGTATCAGTTGAGCCAGGAATTCTCATGCTCTCATAAGAGCCCTAATTCTGAAGTCTGGGAAATCTTAAAATTACCCAAAGCTCTGGGAAATCCTAAGAAAGCTCTGAGATGAAAAAATATTATTACAGCAATAATTCACTCATTATCAAAATCCTAAATATTAAGTCATCTACATCTCCACTTCCTTCCTCTCATCCACACAGGAAAATAGTAAGTGATAAAGGCACAGACAGGAGTCAAAAACTAATACTGCATGCAACTCCAAGGAGTTTCATTCAACCTAGTTCAAAGACTTACTGAATTTCTCCCATATTCTGAGAACTGTGCTGGCCATCAAATTGGATTCTCAGATAGATCCTGAATATCCAACTCTACGAAGTTTCAATGATCCCATTTTATATATTCAAATCTGGCCTAGTCAAATTTAGAATATTAGGGTCCAGTTGGTTGGCTGGATTCAAGGCAGAGGCTAAGGGGATTTTGTTTCTCCTCTGCAATTGGAAGTATACATTCTCTGGTGTTACAGCAAGATTAAAGTAAAATAAATAAATAAATAAATAAATAAATAAATAAATAAATAAATAAATAGGCAGAACTGAACTCCTACCTCATTCATTTTCATGGAATGACTTGTAAATGCTAATGAAATTTGTATAAGTATCTGTTACAATTTCACAACACATTTCCTTCTTCTGAGAAGTGTAAGGTCTCCTCCTGTTTCTCTTCCTTGGGATTAATCATGTCATCATTCCTTCACTGTTCTAGCTCTCATTTATTCTCATTCTATACACTATAACAAGAAGGCTGTGCTCACCCTAAAATTCTCTATCTGCCACAGGCTGATCATGTTTTCCACAAAATATCTCCAACCCCAAATTTACTCTTAAAGTCTGGGCTTTTGTTTATGTTAATGTCTAATCTTGATCTAGAAGTCACCATCTCTCTAAAGTCCAAAATTAAATTAATTATTTTATCTTTCAACTCTGTTCTTTATGTTTCTTACCAGTGACCTACACACCTACTCAGTCTCCCAAGCCAGCAGTCATTCTTCAGTTTCCCCCAAACCATGAGATGGAAACAGAATTGGCACCCACAAAAGGTGTTAAACACATATAGATAAACAAATTGATGCCACTGTTCACTTGATTTCACTCATTGCCTTCATAGTAACTACTTTCCGTAGAGTTAAATGGCAAAAACAATTTTAAAAACTGAATTACAATGGCATTTATATAGGGTTTATAATTTTGTTTGCTTCTTTTAATCCAAGTGTTTACTGATTTTTTTCTTAAAATGTACCAAAATTAGTTACACTTTAGACATTATTAACCACTTTTGTGTAAAGAGTAATATCTTTACTTGTATTGTCATTAATATTTCTCATTTTTAGGACAGCCTGCATCTAAAGATCTTTGCCAAGGAAGCAATTACATTTATTATTGCCTTCAGCTAATTTAAGCTTCTATTAGGAGGTCTATTTGAGACTAGTTAATTCTTCAGCATGGTGCCTAATAGTTTTAGGTGCTTTGTCAATTTTGTATCTTGCCATGTAGGTCCCTTCCTTTATTTAACTAATGCCCTCTAATAATCTTGTTCCACTTCTAAACCAGATGGGAAACTAAACAAAGTGTATATCTAGAATGTGGAGCTAATATATTATCTTTGGTACCTGGTTCTTTCTAATGATTAGCTGCTAATATAATTTCTTAGGCACCTTAGTAATCCCCACTGGGTAAAGCAACAGTTTGTTTGAGTGAGGAAGGTGGAAGAAATCTCCTCTTTTCCTCTTGGAAATAACAAAATAAAATTTCACCAATACAGCCTAAAGAGCTTTGGCTTTCCCATCCAAGAGGAATGCACATAAATATTATACACAGATGTCTTAATAATGTACACTTTTTTCCCAAAAGGACATTACATTTAAGGGTAGATTTCACCTGAAAATTGTCTTCTCCTCCTAAAAAGAAAGTGACTTTTAGCCCTGGCTGGGCTGCTCAGCTGGTCGGAGTGTCATCCCACGCAGCAAAATGTTGTGGGTTCAATTCTCAGTCAGGGCACATGCCTAGGTTACGGGTTTAATCCCCAGTTGGGGTGTATATGGGAGGCAACCAATCAATGTTTCTCTCTCACATCAATGTCCATTAAAGAAAAAAGAGTGGCTTTTAAAGATAAATACCCCTCTCAGAGATAAGAGGTGAAATACACACACACGCACACAAATATATATATATATGCAAAGTAGACAGAACAGAGACCTTCTAGGAGACTTTGTATCCTGGACAAAAGCAAATCTCCTCAGAAATATTGTTGATAAAGACATTGTACTTTGAGGAAAAACTTGGAGCAAATTTATTAAAGAATACATTGCTATCAGAAATAAAAGCTAAAATAAGGAAACAATCATTTTTTCTATTTCAGTCTTTTATTTTTTATTTTTTCTCCCCCTCTGGGGACATTCATCTACTTAAATCTACTCTCTAAACTTACAATCAGCACAAAGTTAGAAGTGATCATTTAAATGCATGGTGTTGAATGAGAACAGAAAAGGAAATAGATAAAACAAATTAATGATGTAAAATCAGCACTGCTAAAGATTTAGGCAGATTCTGATCAAGAGAAGTTTTTCCTTAGACACACATTTCATTTTTGTTAATAAGAATAACAGACATAACAGCACATCCACAGTGTGAAATATGCTTATGCTCCTACATAGTAATTTTATATATTTATTATAATTATAATGTGGTTCATTATTTCTCAAACATTGTTTATGTTCTCCTTATAAATTCAACATTCTAGTGCCCAGAGTTGGAAAATCAAGTAAGTGAAACATATTTGTTGAATGTTGGCTCCCCTAAAATATTATTCAGAAACTTGCTAACCAGACAAAGCTAGGTGCACATGATCTCAGCAAGGGCACGCACTACCATGCCAGGGCTTAGTAGCCTCTAAAGAAGAGAAAGGTGAAGTCAGGAAATTCACAAAATTTTGAAATCTGGTTAAGGCAGTATTTGTGGTAGGCAGGGGTTTAGGTAGGGGATAGGCTTGGAGTAAACTGTTGACATTATCTTTTTAAATGCCATTATCTACTGATTTTTACAAATATACTATTTCATCTACATAAGAAAGCAGATGAATGAGCTCTTATGAAATTCCTACTTCCTCTCATAATATGGAATTTGGTCTTCCTTTGCCCTTCTAAAATTAAACCAACTGAGACGCAAGGAAACATTTTCCTGTCTGATATTTCATCCTCCTCATACAAGTTCAAAAAAAAAAAAATCCTTTATCTAGTTTTCCATTAAATATCTAATTTCCTCTTAGAAATTTAAATTAACTTCTTTCATTGTATAATATTTCCCACTCTCCAAGTATCCAGCTTTGTGATTAACTGAGGGAATTGCTGATAAATGGGAAAGTTAGAGTGTGTTAGAGAGTGTCTATCACAGTATATGTATGGTACATGGTAAGCATTCAAATTGTCTTTTCCAAAGACTAGTTTCATAGCAGTAAGAATAGAGCTCTAAAGACACATTGTTCCTGAAAAATAGTAACAATTTCTCCTGCATCTTTATTTGCAAGATTTCATCATTTTTGTTTCCTTCTCTCTTCTCAAATTGAGAGTTTTGTGGGGGAAAATTGTGCTGCATTATTCAGTTATCCCTAGTGTAGTTAGTTTAGAATGGAAGTGATAGATTAAAACATGCGGCCATAAACAGATTTGGGGACAGGAGTAGATCCAAAGGGATATTAAATTCAGTCATCAGAAGTCATAGCACTGGTGTGAATTATGAATCAAATTTATTTCAAACTTCTTGAAAACAAGAGTGGAACATTATATGTTATAAAATCATGAAAATAAGCACCTACTATCTGTTCTCTCTGACAAGGCAGTGTGGTACAAAAAGGGTTCCAACAAGAAAATCTCACTTACTCATTTAATCTCCACCTAAAAAAGCCACAAAATCCAGGCAACTTAAATTCAATAAAATAATGGTTAGTTTCAAAAGGAAGCAAAAACTATTAAGAGTGAAGCATATTTAAAATGAATGCTCAGTGGAAAGGATTAGGTCATGACGGCAAACTGAGTACATACATCATTTTTCGTCTTCTGTATTAATTCATGTGAAATGACAGTAAGATATTTTTAAATGTATAAATTTATAATAATGCTGGACAACAAGAAATAGTGCCAAAAGGGTAAGAAGAAATACTGAGCAATTCTTAAAGAGAGAAAGCAGACAGGACTGGATTGACAAATAGGCACAACTAGGAGAAATCCTCCAGACAGTGCCAGGGAGTAAGCATTACCATGGAGGCAGGAGTATTTGGAAAGCTACTCAAACATCATAATCAGAAGAGTCCTCCAGGGCCCTAGGAAAATTAATTGAGAAAATGCCTTTAGGGAATCTGAGAAAATGAGCATCTCTTTTAGTCCCATTTTAAAAAATCAGTGCACCAACAAACCATTAAAATGTACGCTAGATGAGAATCAGTAAATAAAATAATAAAATAATAACATAACTGATATTCAAAATATACACAATGTAAAAGGGAGGAGCATAGAAAGGAAGAGAAATGGAAACATGTTGGTTTTTCTTGTTCACTGTGAAAATTCTATCCACTTATTGAGAGAAAAATAAATATAACATAAAATAGACATCAAAGGAATATGATATATATTTCTTCTCATATACTAAAAGAAATAGAAAAATAAGAGTTAAATAGAGAAAAAATCAAGAAAGAAAAATGAATTCAGAAATAATATTCATTAAAAAAAGTAGATTAGTAAGGCTTCTTCCAAACATAACAATGATTACAATAAATTTGAAAGATGTAAATCTTTACCCTTCAAGGTAGTAAGTATCTTGTCAAAAAAAAAATTAAAAAAATCTGACTCAACTAAATAAAAATACACGTAAAGTTGGAAAATAGAGAAAAGAAGGAGAAAAAAAGAGAAGTACTTAGCAACACTAACAAAATCAATCAGGTATAAAAATAATGAAAAGAAGCTAAATGCAATGAAAAAGTAATAAAGCAGAATAAATTGAAGTTATTTTTAAATTAAGTCAGAAATGTTTCAGTGAATAAAAGATTTATAAGTGGTATGTGAAGATTCACCAACTCAAATACATGCCAGGAGTTTGTGTATCAACTAGGTAAATAATAATGTAAAGGATGCAGGAAGGATATAAATGAGTGAGCATGGTGGGTAGTATAAACATTTTATACCATCATGCAACCAATACAAAAATGATGCATTGATCCCTATCTAGCTATTGACTACCAGTGCACAAACAATACCTGAATTATGCAAACAAAACCTCAAAATACATAAAGCAAAAACTGGTAGAAACTTAAGAAAGACTTGAAAAATCCACAACTGTGGTGTTAGGCAGAATCGATAGCTACTAGGGCAGGAAAGGGGAAAGAAGGGGAATTTATCTCACCCACTAAATAAAGAAGTCAGCTGTCTTAGGATTTTCCAAACAAGATGACCAGATGTACTTACAAACATTCTGCAATAAGCTACAATTCAGAAGGGGACTTTGAAACCTAGTCTGCTACCCAGGATATCTGGCAAAGGAGCATTGAAACTTCCAGGGGGAGGATATAAAACCCTTGAACCTTGGCTGGGTGGAGGGCTTAGACCAGCTGAGTTGCCCACTTGTGCTTTATACCACGTGCATTCTTAATAAATTTGCTTGCTTTGCTTCAACGCTGCTTTCTGTTACTTGACTGAATTCTTTCTCATGAGACTGACAAGAGCCAAGGAGGGGCAAGTCCAACCCCCCCTCCAGCTCAAGGGGCTCTCTGATAACAGTAGTAGGAGGTGAGTGTGATATTCCGGTAGCATGGGAAGGGATCCTATTAAGATGGAAATGATCAACTATGTCAAATGCTACTAAGCATTTGCAAGGTGAGTGCTGGGAATTCACCATAGGTATTAGCAACATGAAGGTCATTAGTATCCCTGACAAGAGCTATATTGCGGAAGAATGGAGATAAAGGACCCATAAGATGGAGCTCAAGAGAAAATGAAAGCAGAAATGAAGACTGCTAGCACAGAAAACTTTTCCAAGGAGTTTTTCCAATGAAAGCAAAGCAAACAAGTGATATCCAGAGGAAAATTGGCAGTAAAGAACTGCTGGGGGATGGGGAGTGGGAACAGGAAGCGATAACAGGATTGGGGTACATATAAGCAATATCTTTTATTTTGTTCCGATATTTTGCAACAAGAATGGATTCAGGCATCGCTTTTCTAATTTAAAAAAATTATTAAGACATTAAATGTGTCTTGTTTCTGCTTTTTGCTTTTTTAAATAATTGGGGAAATAGCTTGTTTGTATGCTGATGGAAATAATGTAGGGGTGTAATTTGACAATATGTAAGGAAGAGAAGAAAGTTGCTAGAACAATGATATTAAGTAACAGAGACAGGACAGGATGTGGCACAAATGAGTTGGCCTTAGAAAAAGAGTTCAGTCACTGGAATAGAAGGGAAGGGAGGGCACATTGTCACAAATGCAGATGGCTGGATACACGGTGGTGGGAATACAATGATGTTCTCTGATTGCTTCCTTTGTTCAATGAAACAGAAAGGAGATTATCAACTGAGAGTAAAGATGGGAGAGACATGTCAGAGACTTGAGGAGACAGAAATGAATTTAAAATAATTATGTTGGTGCTTATAAGAGTATTTTAAAAGTATAAATTATCCTAGCTAGTCAGAGTTAAGGGCCCATTAAGTGTCAATGATTATGAATTTAAAGTGAGGCCAACTAATTGGTTGTGGGTTTTCCTGCAGCAGCTTCCAGTTACACAAGGGTAGACATGGAAAAGGCAGAGAATTGGATTTAACTTCAGTGGTAATTCAGCAAAAGGAGTATGACAGTGAGAGTGACACAAGGAACTTGCGGTGTATGCAAGAAATGGTCACAGTTACTGATCACGGAAATGAAAACTGGGTAGGGAAAGGAAGTGAGCAGACTCTGTAATATACTTAAAAGCACTGAATTTTACACTTTAATTGATTAATTGTATGCTGTGTGAATTATACCTCCATAAGTTGTTACCAAAAAATTAAGAGAGAGAAAGTGGAAAGGAGAGGAGGGAAGAGGAAGGAAACTGAGGAAATGGAATGACAGTGAAGCAGAACAGGAGACGGAAAAAGGAAATACGCCCCTAAGCCCAGCAACCCTTAAAATTCAATCTGAGTAACAGTTCCTCAAATGTGTCCTCATCTTACCTAATGTGCAAGGTTTGGTGACCTCTAAAGGTAAAAGGTTGTAAAATTTTTATTAATTCATATATTTAGACCCTATGTATGATAGCTGTTTCTACATTTTGGGCTAGGATAGATATTTTTATCATAATAAGACTCGACCAATAAAAATGTTTAAGATGCTATGAAGGCTGATCGAAGTTTCTAAGGCTGGGTGAAATATCATTCGTAGGTAGGTTGCAAGGATGAGTTAAAGAGAAAATAGTTTTTGTATCCCTCGTGTTTAATCAGTTCAAAAACCGTAACTCAGCTGGTTCCAGGTTTCCCTGTGCAGGGACTCTAGAGGCCTCTGTGCTGGAGACCTCTTGCCCCATCCCTACGCCTGCGCCTTTCTAAGGCAGAAGTGGTTTATCTCACTGTAAAATTAAGAGAACGAAGCTGGTGGGGTGAGCCCTTCCCTCCACCACCTTCTGTGGGGAATCTACTCCCCCAGGCAGCCAACGCTCTCTCTTTCCGAGTGCCACAATTTTATAGGGTCGGTCCCTGCAGAGTAAGAAGCCGGCAGTGTGTCAGTGGTCTCCATTTCTGGACAGCACAACTGGATTTCACACAGGTCATAGATAAAAGAGCTGGACATTGAACCTGGCGTTGTAGCTTTATAGCTTGCCGTTTAGGGACTGAACTATGCAGCATCTGTGAGGCTGTGTCAGGAAATCGGAATGAATACTCCACACTGATAAAGTAAGTGAGGAAGGAACCTCGCCCCCCCCCCCTTGTTTGACAATGTAAGGAGACTGAGTTAACTGGGGTGTAATTCGTTGCACTTGTTTTCGTTTTAATCTGGGTGTCACCCTGCTTCAACACTTAACCCAGGAGGGATGTCTGTTTCAATGAACTTGATATTTCAGGGAGCAGAGAAATATAAATTGAATGCATGTAATAGGTCAGTCTCAGAGAGTGGATCAAGAGAGATCAAGGGTCAGAATATAACAGAAGATTTTGAGTCAGACAATCAATGAAACTTTATTGAGCACTCGAAGGTTTAATCTATACAGAGTCGTAAGTATACTAGAAGCCGATATGAAACAAGAGGGGAAAGGATCTTCAAGGGAAAGGAGGCAAACCATTTGAGAATAGAGCCACGGAAGGTAAGGGAAAAAGAGGAAGAAAGGAAAAGCTTGTATTCAGAATGAGACATTGGATAACTGAGGGGTATAGATTTGATCGTGAGACCCAAAGGAAGACAGCTTTAAAAATTAATCAGAGAACAGACGATCAATGACCCTGTTTTAACCCACCACAGCTAAACAGCATCCTGAAAATGATTCAGCTATATTCAGAGAAGGGAAAAGCAAGCAGAGCTGATCAGAAAGAATTTAGAAAAATAAAATTATTTTATTAGTGAAAAGTATAGGGTTGTGGGTTTTTTTGGTCTTTTCTAATAAATTTCTCATCAATTTCAGATGAGATAAAAAATAATTTCTATGTATTTATTCTATAATATTTGCAAGGTTGAAAAAAATCTTTAAAGAGTGAATTAGGTTGATTTTCCCTATGAGAATCTAATATTTTATCAGTGATATGTATTTGGTTGTAAACTATGCTTCCCCACCATGGGAGTGCAATTCAAACTAGAAAATTCATCCACACAGGTCAAAAAGGAAAAGAAATATCTACACCAGATATAAAAGCAAACATCTCTCATTTTATGCTTACTGGGTTTAACGCCAATAAAGTTCAGATCACATTCCCCTGAAATATACGATCATGCTGCCAAAGACATGTGGTAAGGAAATAACCAAACAATATGCCTAATTTGCTTCCTTGTACAACTAATCTTGTGGAATGTTCTAGAATTTTTAAAAAATCTCAGCTGCTTGCCTTCCTGCAAACACAATACAGATTAAATTTTGGGGGTGAACTTTTAATGAAAGGCTGATTTTAATTATAATCACTTACTATGCAAATTAGATTTGAATCAGCCAATTCATTAATATCATATCTGGGGTAGCAAAATAAATACATCACTTAAACTTTATTTCTCATGCTTAGAGTCCTGCAGTATTACAGAGTGCAAATTTTTAATTATGATACAAATTAACAGATTGTCTTATTACTTGATATAATGTTTGTTCTTTGGTGTTGTAAATACTTGCAAAAACTGTGCATATGCAGGATTTCTTTCTTTTGTCGACATTAGTAAGAAAAATCTCTATATAAAGTTCTTTTCCATTTACAATTGTAAATTAGTCCTGAGAGTTTTTCCTCATTACGTGTGAATTTTTAATCATACAAAATGAATGCAGCATCACTTTTTGTTCTTGGGAGTGATGTGCTTTGTGATGAATACTTATTACCATAAATCTTTCTAAAAGAGCTCCTAATAGCATCCAATAACTTGTAATGTCAGTGAGTAAAATTTAAAGTGTACTCTTTTCTACCAGCTTTTATATCTCTAACTAGCATCATCAATTTTCCCAAGGACAACTTAAAACAAAAGCATGTAAAAACAAATATCCATACCATCAGTAATGCAAAACACATTTTCTACTGTTTTTCTCCTGAACACAATTCCACAGTGCCCTTGGTTTTTCTTTTTTAGTCTCCCCCTCTCCACCCCACCCTGCCCTCTAATCTTATTTGAGCCTGGTGCTCAATAATTTCCTCCTTTTGCCTTGGTAAAATAAGTGGCACAGAGTGAAATTAGAATGCAGATTTGTCTGTATTTAAACCCAGCTTTTTCCATAATATGTCTTTTCATTGGTTATCTTCATTTCTCTTAAATGTGTAGGTGTAGTTTCAGGTTCCTTCTATAAATAAACATGAGAGTGTATACTCCAATATATAGTATAGATGTCTATAGTTGACCAATTCAGAAGAATCACATTACAGAAACTTGCCATTTCTTTTGTAAAAGCAACTTCTACCTTTATATAGAAACTAAATGAGAGAATATTATCATTTTTGATGTCATCACTTTTTAATATACTGGAAAATATATATTAATAATTAAAATTAATTTAGATGTATTGTCTTATGCTTAATATATACATTTAGGATAATATTTATTTACATTATCAAATAATTCAATTGATCCTAAAGATTTTATATAGAAAAGTGAAATACAATTAAGTATTACTAATAGTAGTTTTTTATCTATTATAAAGTATAAAGTGTAATTTGAATATTTTTTAAACATGTTATAAATAGAATATGTAAAAACTATATGCATGTATATATACATATATGCATATATATAATAATTCAAATTTTAGAAATTATATAACTTATATGTGTTTAATTCTACTATTCAAATCATCCTTCCACACATGTACCTAAATTATATATGTATATTTAAGAATTGTTTTATTTATTTATTGTTTTTGGATACATTATGAACAAGGTATAATATGATTTAGTTAGTTGAACATATTGTGACATTATAAAATCAAATTTCCCATTAATATTATCAGCAATATCAGAAGTGGTAATTATGTAGTGCAATAGGAAAAAGTAAAAACAGTAAACATAAAAGTTTAGATTTGAAATATTAGAAAGAAGTTATAAAGTTCTATACTAGTGATATACTACTGTGGTGATGGTAATTAAGTACCAATTTCTAAGCAGGTGATTGTCACTCAGGGAATAAATGCTATTTTGAGTGCAATTATGTTCCTACTCTTGGACAAGCTACCTGAAGGTATATAAATATAGTAACCATCTCTGCGGGACAAAATAGAAGCTGAGTTGCCATCACTTTCCTTCCTCTAAAATCACCTAGGCAAGGAATGACAATAGAGGAATTGTACCACTGCTTCTTTACTCTGATGAATAATTGAGAAATAAATAGCCTTGGCTGGAGTTGCAGTGTACAATTCAGCTTAAGCTGCCTGCTCAGCCCTCTCAAAATTTTTTCAAGTAATTATCTGTAATGGCAGAGGAGGGTAGGCACTTATCTCTAGTACTTGGGAAACGGAGCCCAAAGAGACCCAAGAAGCACAGTATTTCTGTCAAGCCTTTAATTTATCTAAAAATTTATATAATTCTGTATTTATACTATTTTCTATTTACCTAATGTAAAAACAATTTAATTTTTTTTAATTAAAGCCTTAATCTTCCCCAATATTACTATTGATTCTTCATAAAGATAAACCTATGAAAATCCTTATGTGAGAGATATGATCTTAATAGTTACTTTCAGGTATGCTGAAGCCTTAAAGTTCAAGGTTTCCAATGTTTATTGATTCATTGTAGTTTCTATAATATAACATAAAAATGTGAAAATGTATATTTGTACAATAGGAAATATACCTGAAGATTGTTTTGGAATATTTTATAACTGTGTTGAATAAGATGATTAGTTTATGTGGGTTTTATTCTGAATTTCATAATTAAAGTTATTTTTTAAAAATTATCTAAATGTGGGAGAAAATTATTAAAATACCTATGTAAATACATTTACAGATGTTGCCTACAGACATATTTGAAATCTACATAACTTAAAGTAAAACTAAGTCTTTTTCTTTACATTATATTTTCAGATTGGAGTTCATCTTTATGCTATTATAAGGACGCTTGAGAAAGAACATATTGTAAAATCTAAAATTTTTCTTTTTTATTACATATTAATTTCCATTATATTTTCATTTTTGTAGGTCTCTATGATCCGTGCTAATAAAACATACTCTTAAACTATGTTTTATTATAAGCACCAGTCTGTGGCAGATGATAACATTGAGCTATGCTAGTACTCACATATAAACCATGTTTATCCCTTTAAACTTTAAAAATAATAAAATATAGATTTCTTCTATTTTTTTTAAATACTGCATTTAAGATGCCAATAGGGTCCCTAAATTTATCCATAATATTAAAATATTCTGATAATTATTCTGGTTAGTAGATGTAAATGAATTATACTGTTTAATCTCTTCTGTATTTAAAATAATAGACTATCTTACCACAACATAGTTTTTTTTAATTTTTACTGTATCTTCTTTCATTGAAATAAATGTGTAATTAGACCACTCACAGTAGGCTAAAAACAGGGTATGTCTTTCATCTTGTCAGTTTTACATTTCCTAGGATATGGGAAAGCCGTACTCATTTATGTGGTCAGTGAACACCTCATTGCCTCTTTGTGGGGTCCTGGAAAGAGATTTAAAAAGAAGAGAGGAAAAAAAAATGCCCTCAAGAAAAGTCCTGTTTATTGGAGAAAAGAAGCAAATTCCAGACATGGAAGGTCACCTGATACTAAGTCATTCTTGTTACTCAAGGTAGGCATCTTACATGAGGTGGTACCAACCTGAGTCTCTTGCAAGTCAGAAACAAAAATCAGAAAAAAAGCTTGTCCCCCGAGCACGGTTCTTTACTACTGTTGTATATAGCAGATAGTGGCCCTGGAAGAAGAAGAGCATTTAGGCAGAGGAAATAAAACCTACTTTTTCTGCAAAAGTTTGAGGAAATACATTGGCATTTGGAGTAGTGGGGCAAATGACATATTATTTTCATTTTAGAGAAGTTTCTCTAGCAACCCTGCTGAAAATGGGCTGTAAGAAAGAAGCAGGAGCCAAGGAGGCGCATGCAAAGCTTGTTGCATTCCAAACAGAAATGATAGGGGCCTGAATAGAGTGATAGTGGGAATGTAGAGGAGGGAATATTGGGAAGATCTTCTAGAAGATGACTTAATGGCCCACTGATGCAGAGGGTGGGAGAGAAGAAGAATCTAGGGTAAGCATATGGGTTTGGCTGGGATGACTGGCCAGATAGCGGTTCTCTTAACTGAGCTGGGGCAAAGACAGATTGAGGGCTTTGTAAGAAAAGAAATGTGTTTTATTTCAATCATGTTGAACTTGAAATATTTGTGAAATATCCAAGTGGAGGAGTCCAAAAAGAAGCTGATGTATTGTCAAACTGAAAAGAAAAATGTGGCATGGCAATGCCCAGCCAGTAGTTCTAACAGTGATAATTGTGGCCAGTGAGGGACCTTAAATGATACCAGAGACATAAAAGGGGGAAAAAAAAAAAAAAGGAGAGCAAATGACACTCATATTTAAGAACTTTCTGAGGAAAGAAGCAGCAGTGAAAGAGAATGAAATATATAGAAGCTCTTTTTTTGCACCCACCAGACACTGCTTCTCCAAACAAATGAACATTGTCAGCTACGCAGAATTTCCTTGGAAAGATGTCCATCTATTTCAGTGATGTTGTCATTGCTCCAAGCACTTTATTAGGTTCTCTTTCATCTTACCACTGGACTGGCAGCGTTTTATTTTCAATATTGTCAATGGTGGCAAAGCTTTATCCTTTGACAATAAATGCATTTCTCTAGAAAGAGCTCAGACGTCAACACGATGTAAATACCTCGTAACGGTCCTTATTTTTCTTCAAATGAATTATAAACTTGCTGTAATGGCAATTTCAATGTGAGGAGTTTAAAATTAAAAGCCACATTTCAATCAGCTTCAAAAAAGTATATGTTTCCCTGAAGTGACTTATTTCAAAGACAATTTAATATGTAAGTTTATTATAGTATTTATAGGATTATAGTAAAACCTTATGCATTACTATATTAAATAACCTTACCTCTAAATAATGTTACTGAATCTACACAATGTAATGTGACTCCCATCTTTTATACAAACCTGTCAACTGTCTTATTGAGATTAATGACTCAATGTAAATGCAGACTCCATTTTAAAGTTTCATTAAAATTCTTACATGCTCTTACATTTTTAGACATTACTTTATTGCTTTTTCACTACTGGCTAGTCTTCATTTGCATGAGTTGTCCATCTTATTATAAAGACATTGAGTGAATGTGTCACCTGCTTTAATCGTTAACAGCTCTTGGCAATCTTTTCCTTATTTCTCTCTTAAATACTGTCCACTGCTGTAACTTAAAGGCATTTCCAATATAATTAGTGATCAATCTAAGACATATTTATTTATTTTACAAACACTAAGTTGCAAAGATCACCTATTATGTACCAAGATACCAACAAATTGTGAGAGTAAAACAGAGTGAGTTATTTCTATCTTTGACCAGCTCATAAGACCTAGTATGTTAGAGGCAGCATCAGACAGCAAGTCTTTAAATCTGTAAATAAACTAGTCAGACAACCAAGACTTCATTTTACCATTTATCATGTTAAAGAGTTTTATGGTTGATTATCTAGGAATCCTAGACTTGGAAGTACAAGTTTAGAACAGGCTTACAATACTAATACCCCAACTTTATACTCTTAGCATATAGCCTATTACTATCATGAAAGGCCATTACACCCATACAGTGGTCTACTTAATTCTGAAGGTCAATTTCCAGGAAAAAATATCCCAGTTTTAGTCATTATTTTTATTTTTCACATGTAAGCATTAAGTTTGGCTTATGAAACATTAGCAAATATTTCTTCCTAGTATAACTTCAAATTGTATAATTAATGAATCCTAGACCCTTCTCCTTAAAAATGATTGCTAAGTGGACTATTTAAAGTTAATAAACTGCCTGATGAGCATACCTCAAAGTTCGGATATGATTTATTCTCAAGACAGCATTTGAAAATGTTAACATGAAGGCTGTTTGACCTTGTACAAAATATTCTTGATTGGCTAAAAGAGTAGACTAGGTGAATGCCAAGATTTCTACTAACTCTATGATACTATGGTTGCTCCCCAAATTATTTATTTATTTATTTATTTTAAATATATCTTTATTGATTTCAGAGAGAGGAAAGGAGAGGGAGAGAGAGATACAAACATCAATGATGAGAGAGTCATTGATCGGCTGCCTCCTGCACTCCCCCCACTGGGGATCGAGCCCGCAACCCGGGCATGTGCCCTGACCAGGAATTGAACCCCTATTGCCTGGATCCTAGGTGGATGCTCAACCGCTGAGCCACGTCCGGCCAGGCTCCCCAAATAATTTAAACTGGGACTGTTAATACTAAGTTCAACTTTTGCTTTCCTTCTAAAACCCTGTGCTAGGGTATTCTTATACATTAATTTAACATCGTGCTTAAACCCTGTGAACTCCTGGATTATGTTTAATTCATCTTTTTAGCTCTAGTAGAGCATTCAGTAGACAGACACTTGGAAATGTTGGTTTTGTCAGAACCTTTCCACACACACAAAAAGGTGAGGAAATGATGAGACTCTGGTGCCAGTTACCAGTGAACTGTATTTTATCTCCATCACTGGATACTTGATGCTGACAAAATTTGATGTTTCAACCCTTTCTACTGCAGGCTTACATATGTTTCTGAACCTGCCATGCCTTGTGATTCTTTTTTGTTTGTCCATCCCCAAGTACTAGATGCTATTCCACAATCTTTGATTCTATAGTCTCCTATGAGTTTTCTAACATAACATTATAGATTCCACAAAACTGCCACAACCATACATTTTAATCAGACGAACAGCCTTTTCCTTGCTCAGCCCTTCACTGACTGTACAGTCATCAGAGCCGATTGTTTAGGCATGTTAACCCTATCTTTATCTTAAAAAGTGTCTGTCCCCCATGTTGTCCCCTATTGAAATACTTTAATTAAAGCCATCCTGCAGGTATCTATATGAATGCAACAACACAGAGATAAAAGGTCATGGATGAAAAAAATGTTTGGCTCATTTACTCTTCTAGTCTGAAAATTAGGATGTCATGCTTTATCCACTACAGAACAATGAATGGAGTCAAGAGAACAATTCTGGGCACATTTATGGTTGCATGGGAAGTACTTCATTATAGGAACAATAAAATGCAGAAGTAAATCATTGTACAGGTAGCATTTTTAGGGCTATTCAGCCATTTGGTAAATAAATAGCAAATACAGGATCTTATAAAAGAAGAATGAACCCGGCCGGGCCATGGCTCAGTGGTTGAGCATCGACCCAGGATCCAGGCAATCAGGGTTCGATTTCCGGTCAGGGCACATGCCGGGGTTGAGGGCTCGATCCCCCGTCGGGGGGCGTGCAGGAGGCAGCCGATCAATGACTCTCATCATTGATGTTTCTATCTCTCTCTCTCCCTCTCCTTTCCTCTCTCTAAAATCAATAAAGACATATTTTTTTAAAAAGAATAAGAATGAAAGAGAAGATGCACAAGGCAGATACCATTTGTTAAGCTTAAGTTATAGGCCAGATATCGTGCAGGGCCCACCTCTGCATCTTAAAATGAGGTTATTACAATGAATGGCCCTCAGACACACGTATCAGTCATAGTAGGGGGGGGACACAGACTAGCTAGCAGCTGGCTCAGCTTTCTCCCAGCTTGCTATTGTAGTGAATTTCTTTTGGAAGAAAGATTCCTGGGTTTGAATTGGCCCCTTGAGTTTGGGGGGTTTTGAATCTCAAGTTCCCACTCATCATTCAGTGACCACTCACCCCACTACACCCATAGCTCCATAAGACACACTCCCTATTCCAACCCCAATTCCAAAAAACCCCATCAGCAGTCTACACTCTGTTTGACCTATCTATCAGTTGGGGTGGGATAGGTTATGTCTTGGTAACTGCTTCTAAATTCTCAGTGGCTTATCTCAACAAGAATTGTTTTCTCTCTCATAATACAGGCCAAGCAAAAGTTGGTAACTGGGCTGATAATCACTCAGGTCCCAGCAGGATAACAAAGTTCTAGCTCCATAGAAGCCTCAGCAGAGGGAAAGAGTGATGCAGGGGCTTACCCTGGTAATTATATGCACCTATTTGAAACCACACTCATTGCTTCTGCAAATATTTCAATGGGCAAGCCTGTCAATGGTCATGCCCTGTTTCTAAGAGGGTGAGGAACTGTAATCCTGCCATAACCCATAAGGAGCAGGCAAAACCACATGTTGTGGACAGCCCTACCAACTGTCAGGCTCCACTACCCCCACAACCACTAAAACCACCAGCACTCCACACCCACACACAGACATACACACAGACACACACCCACACACAGATACACATTCTTTCTGTTTCTCCTTTCTCTCACAAATAGGGGAGAAGGAATGAATGTTACATATATTTGTCTCACTGATCACAACAGACAATGAGGTAAGTGTTAGTGACCCACACTTCTCAAATGAGAGAACTGAGACTTATACAGATCCAGGACCTTGCACATAATCACAGATCATTTTGGCTTAAAGCCCCTAATGAGTCATTTCCACAAGAAAAAATTCAAACTCTTCAGTATGTTATGCATAGTCTTTTAAGACTTGCTCCTTTGTCACTCCCTAGAGTCATTCTACTATATAGCCAAAAACTTCTTATGCTTTTTTGGCTTCTTTTTTGTTATATCTTAACTCCTGTGGCAACTCCATTTTGGACACACATTTTTCCTGTCCTCCTGACAAACATTAATCTACTTTTAAGATACAGTTCACAAATCCATGCCCGCTTTGAAGGTTTTTCTGATTTTTACTCACACACAAAAGTTAAACTATCTGTTTCTTATATTTCATTGTGCCTTGTATATACTTTTATCCAACCAATTTTGTTGCATTTACTGTCCATACCTTTCAATATTATAAGCAAGGTGCCTTGCTTATATTGTCTCTTATTATTAGGATTAAGTGTTGTTTGTGTTGGTGGTTAATACACATGTTATTATTGAGTGATTACAGATAAACATGTAATGAAGAGGTAATGGCCTCTGGAAGCCAGACTGCCTCCATTGGAAGCCTGCCTCCATCATTACCATTTTCTAACATTGTCCAAATTAACCTCTCTGTGTTTCAGTTTCTTCGTCTGTAAAATTAAGGTAATAATATCACTCTCTATTGTTCTGTCAAAGTTATTGTGAGGGTTAATTAAAAACATATGTAAAGGTTCAAAGGGAGTAATTGTTAAAATTAAAAATGGCAGTGGTGATAGTTGTTGTAGTAGTGCTGCTGATACAGGTAACCTGTGACATCTCACACCAATGCTTTGAAGCTATTATAAATTTATATCTGTGGATAAGACCTATTCCAAGTAGTAACACACCAAAGTTACACAAAACTGGATAATTACAATTATATTACTCAATCTATGCATTCAAAAGAAACTATATATGTTATGTGACCAATTTATACTAAAAAATATATCTTGGCCACAGGTTGAAACATTTAGGTAATTTTTTCTCCAATTTGCTATCTGTTCACATAGAATGACTTCCTCTTATAGTAGTACTAATAGTTATGAAAGAGTTAACAGTCCTCAAGCCATAAGTTTAGAAACTTAGAATATTCTCCCCATCCATTACAACTGCAGACAGGTAGGGAAGAGCCATAAAAGAAAGAAAAAGTACTTGAATAACGGAAGAGAGTTACTTAGCCTGGAACATATCATTTTTTCTAACATTAAGATGTTCTTTAAAAAAAAGCTTCAAGGGAAGTGCAAATATCTCATAGATATTTGCAGGCATTCTAGAGTCCTTGAAGGAAGTTCACTCTGGAGCATTTATTGCCTGTAGCTTCTGTATTATGTGAGTTGAGCTATTTAATAGCAGTTAAGAACAGGAATAGAAATAAAAGAAACTCTATTCTATAAGGACCAAATTTTGAATTAAAAAAGAAACTTTCTGACCAATACTCCAGGGTACAGATCGTTGGAGGATTACACAAACAAAGAAAAGACTTTAAAAATGAGAAAAAAAGCAAATAGGATAAAGACAGGCTTGACACTCATATTTCTGGCTAGTATTTCCTTGGTCTATAGGTGTGATGGACTTGATGGTTAATACTAGAATTAAACTCTAATAATGACTGTGTATTAGCTAGAGCTTAAAGAATGTGAATGTGAGGACTTAGATTCCCCATTGCCAAGCTGCATGTAGGGTATTTCATAGATGGTGATGAGTTTTCATTTAATATATATATTTTTAAATCTTATACTACAGAGACCTTTCTCATATCATTAAGTAGATTTTAAACTAGGAGAACCAGAGTTATGTATTTTCTTTTTTAAAAAAAAATATTGATTTTAGAGAGGAAGGGAGAAAGAGGGAGAGAGACATCAATCAGTTGCTTCCTCTGCGAGCCCCGACCAGGATTGGAACCCACAACCTGGGTATGTGCCCTGGCTGGAAATCAAACCTGCAACCTGTTGGTGTACAGGATGCTACTCAACCAACTGAGCCACACTGGCCAAGGTGAGTTATGTATTTTTAATAACTAAGCTGTACAATTTTGGTTTGCTAATAGAGACCAAAATATATGCTCTGCACACCTAATTTTACAAAAGCTAGAACTTCATTTGGCACTACCATAACACTGCATAAAATGAATAAAGCTTTATTGAAATAAATAAGTGGGTGGGTGAATGAATAAATTATTAAAACAACTTAGGAATAGTAATTAATTTACTTTAAATATTTCAAATTTATTTTTAATTATAATTGATACATAGTATTATATTAATTACAGCATAGTGATTCAACATTCATTTACCTTATAAAGTAATCACCACAATAAGTCTAGTAGCCATCTGTCTAAGATGGCCTAAAATAACCATCATTTTAAATATTAAACATGCCACTAATGTGAAATTAGGGAAATTTTGAAATAGTAATCTTGACACAAATTGTTCAGTGCTAACAAAAATGACTATTAAGGACATGGCCATTGTCTATATAACATTGCTTTTTTTTTATTATCCAAGACCAAATTGTAAAAGTAATAAAATTGCCCCATCCCTTAAGTCAGTAAGCATAATCTGTAAAATACATATTTCCTCACATTACTAATGGCCATGAAATTGCAATATCAATATTAAAGCTTAAAGGTATACCCTTTCTAAAATGTCCATGTTACTGTCTCACTCTCATCAAATGTGGTGATGGTTCTTGATATCCTTGAGTCACTGGAGTGCTCTGGGTAATAGTTTTATGTATGAGCTCTTCTAAACTATAAAAAAAAATGGTCTAGATAAAGCGAGTCTTCTTGTCTGTGAGAGAATAGGACAAATTAAGATTTTAAAGTTTGTTAATTTGATAAATTTTTTCCACTTTTAAAAAATATACTTTTGAAAATAACTGCCCCCAAATATCACCCCATTAATTGTGGCCCTTTTAGCTAAATAGAAAAATTATTATGATTATTGGTAAAATTTCAAGGTCACAGAAACAGAAAAACAATCCTGCAATTTGCCTTTTCATTTGACTTATCTCTTAAGTTCAATAGTTGTTGAAATCAAGTTCAACATACATTGCTCACATATTTACCTTTTAAAATTCCTGGCTTTAATGAAGCATTTTCCAATGGTAACTTGGATTTCTACTCATTGTATCTCTATGACCAAAGTCCCTCCAGTGAAATTTGTAATGAGGATCTGGAGAGAGACCCATTCATTTTATTACGAATTAAATATTTCATGAGCTGCTCAACTAAATTGAACTGAGTCTTACTGAATTTTTACTTGTAATCAAACAAACTGGACATCAATAAATGACCAAAATTCCTTGCTGAAGAATTTGAAGAATTTCAAAGAAAAAAACTAAAAGTAATAAATGACAAGTACATTTAGTATTTAGCATCAAAATGAAAATCCCCAATTGGTGTCCAATTTTCCAAATATAAATATTGTTAACATTTTCCAACTAAGAAGGTGATTCTTGCCTAAGGGGCATAGAGTTTAACAAAAACTATTGCCAATTTTGTAAGTATCCTGGATGACATATATATGTGTGTGTGTGTATATATATATATATATGTATGTATGTATATGTATATGTATATTATTATTTCATACATTACATTATTTCATACATTACTGTTACATTTCCGCTTAATGAAAGAGTCAGGAAAGCTAGAATGCACCATGATGGAATCCTTCATTGGGGTGGGGGGGGCTAAATATAACAAATATGGTTTGATTCCTTTAAGGAGCTTTCACTGGAATTAAAGAAAAATTGGATTTTATAGCTATATGCTCTTAAATAATGAACGGAACTATTTTAGGAAGACTTTTTCTTCAAATGCATTAAACTGTTTATGGATGCTACTAAGAATGACTCTGATATTTTTAATTAAGAAGCACCTAACACTTCCACACCATGAATTAAATCTTAAGTTTATGAATAATGTTGCATTACAAAGAAATGCTTTTAAATGTCCTGGAAATGGACATTTAAAAATCACATTTCCAATTGCATATTAGGACTTTCTTGGTCCTTGAAATTATAAATCTCATGATCCTCTAATTTCCAGTAGGGCATTGTATTTCTTTTGCACACCTCTCAGTGTTGTTCTTAGGAGTGTACCTATCATATCTGCTCTAGTATACTGCACCTCCTTAAAGATGAGCAGTAGCATTCATCTTTCTTTTTATACCTTGCAGTGTGTATCAGTGTCTTGCCCACAGTGAATGCTCAGTAACTATTTCCAGCATTAAAGACTGAAAGGGGAAGAAACGATCAAAATTCAGACTGCTGCCCTGGAGAAAACTGAATGTAACTCCCTGGTAATAATCCCCTACATTCAGAGTATGTTTTGAAACAAAATAGCTTCTTGACCAGGAGGAATTCACACAGATAGAAAAGCACTACCACTGACATTCTAAAGCGCTACTTTTTTGTTTATAGGGGTGTCAGAATCACCTAAGGAGCTTTTCTTTTTCAAAATACAAATAATTGAACTGCTCTCTCCACCCCAGAGCTGTTTGTATGTTCAGAGGATGGGCAAGGCAAGTGGTGAAAACTCAGGGTATGAATATTTTGAAAAAAATTATCTGGATGATACTAAAGTTCATCACTTCTTCCCTCTGTGTAGCATTGACCTAGAATTTGGCTTAACTAAAAAAGTCATATAGAGAATTCCATGCAGATTATCCAGAAGTAATCTCTTTTTCCCAAGGGTCTTTGTGACCTTGGTCAACAGTGTATATTTCAGTGTATACTAGTAGAATTATATCACTGGCACACACATTGTATGTAAACCTACCTTAGTAGAGTGGCAGGTAACATTTGTAGTCTATTACTGTTAATGTTGTCTTGGCTATAAATTATACAGGGTAAGTCCATTGAAGCAGATATAATAAGACTGCACAGGAGAAGCACCAAATTAACATAACACTAATTATATACAATTCAAAAAATATGAACTTTTAAAAATGAAAATTTTAATAGTGCCAAGAAAACTATCTAACTCCAAAGAACAATATTAAAATAATGGCAATACAAATTTGGTTTTGAATACAAATAAGATTTTTGCCATATTGTCCCATTAATTTATTCATCTGAAAACTTAACTGATTTGGTGTTTAATTTCAAAATAGAATTTTTCAATTTTTATGGCTGTGAAAAATATGTTCAAGACACTTATACTAGTCTTCAGTCAAATAAATAAGAAAACAGAGGGATGTAATGTACAGCATGGCGATGATACTTATAATACTGTATTGTATATTTAAAAGTTTCTAAGAGAGTAAATATTAAAAGTTTTCATCACAAAAAAATAAAATTTTTTGTAAATATGTAAGGTGACTGTGGTGATCATTTTGCAACTGTACACAAATCCTGAATCATTCTATTATACACCTGAAGCAATATTTAAAAGGGAAGAAAATAGAACAGGGTTCAAATACATTAATTTCAGCTATTGCTCTCCATAGGCTGACAGGCATATTGACATACTGTGCTTCATGTAATCTTACCCACAACCCTCTGAGTTAAGCACTGCAACCCCATTTTATAGAGGAGAATGCTAAGGCTCTGGGGAGGTGGTGAACTGATGCACAAGTTCATTTACTTAATAGTGACAGAATCGAAATTGAAAGTCAAGTCTGATCTCCACTATTACTATAAATTAGGGGTTTGTAAACAATGACTCATAGGTCAAATCTAGCCTGCCTCTTGTTTTTGTATAGCCTGTGAGCTTAGAATGATATTACATTTTTAAATGATTTGTTTTAAATACAAAAGAAGACTCTTTCCTGACGCATAAAAATTATATGAAATTTAAATTTCAGCGTCCATAAGTAAAGTTTGATTGGAACAACACCATACCCATCTATATAACTGTTGTGTATGGCTGTGTCCACACTACAGCATCAGAGTTGAGTAGTTTCCATAGAGACTATATGGCCTACAAAGCTGGTATTTCCTATCTGTCCCCTCACAGAAAAAGTTAGCAAAGCCCAGCGATATAGTGTTGCTTCCTTATTAATACATCTTTGTGCCCATAGATGTGGCCTAAATATAAAATGGATCCATAGGGAAAATAAAGTGAAGAAAGCAATATTCCAAAGATACTGATGAGTAATACTTTTAAAGAGCAATAATGCACCCGATACAATTACTCTACGTTTCCTTTCCAGGCAATTTAGAGTTCATTGGTCTGAAAGCTTCTTTGAAGGCTAGTGGCACTTGATTCATGCATGCATTAAACCTCTCAAGTTTACTTGGCCTAAATTGTGAAAAAGATCTTGGAGGGAATTTATCACATGAGAATCTGTCACTGATTAACTCTTTTTTAGATGTGTCTTGGAGCAGAAAAGTGAAGTGGAAAGTGACAATTCTGACAATATTTCAACCAAAGAATGGAGAACCTGCCAACTGGTGCTCAACAGATTTGTAGTCTCTGCCACAGCACATTCTTTCCTGAGGCTCAACTCCAAACCCAACCCTACCCCCAGCAGCCAGGTTTTGTGGAGCCTGAAGTTTACAAACATTGAGGGGTACTTTTTAAGAAAAAGAATACAAATTACAATACAAAATCAAACATAAACTCTTGGAAAGAGTCCAGACAAGTGAGGGGCCATTAAACTTAATATTCATTGGTTTCAAGAAAATCATCTTTTGCCCTAACAGAAAAAAGACCAGGTGGAGGCATCCTAGGGAAGAACAATACATTTTTAATACAAAAGTATAAATTTAATAGATTCTATTGTAAAGCAAAATTTCCATATTTTAATAGCTTTCTGAATTAGGAAAGTACCTTTTATGTAACTTTTACTTCTTCAGCTAGATCTTCCCCATTTTCTCAGAAAAACGTCCAGCTGAGAAACAGCTACACTAGTACACAAGAGATGGCTGCAAAAGTGTAACTCTTCCCAGTTTCACTTCAGTTCACTGCTGCTCTGCTTTCTTACAGTTCTTTTGAGGTTTAAACTCAGAATGAGGAACTGGAGCAGACACATGCTCTCTGCAGGCCTCACTGAGTGCCCAGAGCTTCAGAGAAGCAGCCAGCCCAGTCTCGCTGCCAGCTTGCACTCCATTCCCCCACTTCAGAAAAACTGCCAACTCTTCCAGTTTCCCACCCTTTTCTTTACGTATTTCCAGTTTTTCCTTCACTCTCTTCCCTTTGATTCCAGATTTCTTCCAAATTCAATTTTGTTTGTTTTTTTGTTGGTTGGTTTATTGTCAGAAGTAGTTGACTAGCATTTAAGAACTGGAGTCAGATAAATAGACAAGAAGTGGACCAGATGGTAAAAAAGTAGAAGTGACAACTAGGCCTGGGTTGAAGCCAGATCTGAAATAGCAACAGAGTTAGAAGGTCTGAAGTAAAAGGCCCCAGTGATGATCCTGCTCACAGAAGTGGTCACGGCTACATCCAGGAAAGAAGATGAAGGGGTTTTGCTGCCTATTTTCCTTTAACAAACACTTTCAAATGTCAAAGAGAAGCATTAAAGGGTAAGATCCTTTACTTACTGACTACTTAAACTCTCAAAAATCAGTGGGTTGTTTGTAGGTTTTTAGCTATAAAAATTGGCAATGATTCCTCCCAGAGATGGGTGCTCAGAGCTCTGATGATCTCATCACTCAGAGCCCCTTGCTCGTTAACTTGTTGACTTTACCACTAGCAGGCGTCGGCAGCAGATCAGGGAGTGCGAGGAGAGAGATACAGGCTCTGTTCTCTGTAACTGCAGCTCCCACTGGGCGGCCCCTCATCGGCTGCTGCATCTCCTCTGTGCTCCAGGAGTGACACTATCCTTCCCACTCCCCCTACCCCTCACCCCTATTGCCCCTTCAACACTGTGATAAGGGATAGCTTCCTAAAATTCTACACCCCAGGTGCCTCACTCGATATTCACTTTTGTTCTTTTTTGTTTTACAAAAAGCTACAAGTTTACTCACATAATATATTCTAACGTGTATCAAAGTTTCAATCAGGGCATTTGGAATCTCCAATAAGAAATCATAATGCTCAGTATTAATTCAAAACTGAAAAAGGGTGGTGCTGGCGATTCACAGGTTTCAGTCCAAAATGAAAATACTGAAAATGTTTACTTTGGTGGATTTGTGTTGATGTCATATTTCCCCTTGAGAAGCTTCAACTGTTCTTCCTTCTTTGGGCGCTTCTTCTGAAATGCCCCGTTGAAATCTGAGTACACCATCACAGGCATCTGCTACAAACGTTGAATCCTGACAGTTACTCAGACGGGGTTTTTTGCATCAAAGATATCTTCCTCTTCAGAACCTGTTCCTCTCGTTTTGGGGGTGTTCCCCACTCTGATTTGAGGAATAGGTCCTATTTCCCAAATATACATTTCTCCAGCTGTGATTTTGTAGGGCAAAATGTTTAGATACAAATCTGACTCACTTCAGGTGGAAGTCAAATGTTCGCCCTCTTGGCTTCTCGCATCGACATCTCTGCGGGCTGATGAGGGACCGCAGCAAATGCCGCAATTCCTCCTGGCTGGTCCCCAGCTGCTCAGCCGGAGAGGAACAGGGTGGCAGGTGAGGGACATAAACATCTCGGCTCCGCCACAAGCTGTGACAACAGCCAGAAATAGTCCAGGTTCACGTAGAGAAGAGTTGACACAGTATTGCCTTTGGAAAGGACTCTGGGATGAAACCATATTTGTTCTTTTAAGTAGTCCCTTCATTACTGTCCATGATTTTTTTAAATGCACAGTTCCTTCATTAGATTACCTTCATTTGAGCCATCTGAATTAAACTGGAGTTGGGCTCCTGCCTAATATAGATTCTATGTCTAAAAGAGCTGCGGTTTTCTGTTGGTTGGTTGATAGTCTATACTCAACCAAATTGTATTTACGTTACTTTGCATCATCACTGTATATCAAGAAAGGTTCCCTTCTTCCTCCAAACCAAGACTTTCAGAAAAGGATATAACCAGGAAGGAGTCATGAGGAAATAGGAATGCTTTTAAGGGGGCAAACCAGCACTGACCATTACTAGAGTCATAGATCTTCCAATCACACCCCACTGTTTTTGGACATTTTATCTTGCAGAAATAAGGGTTATACTTTTATATTCAATGACATAATGATTTGTCACCTGTTTAATTGTACATGACGTATGAAAAATAATCTAGCTTCCACTGACTTCACTACATACATTACTACATTTGAGACTTGTCAGCAAATTCAATTTACGTTTCAATTTAATGAAGTTATTTCAAATTTCATAGGTGTGGAAATAATTGAAACATAGACATTAGAAATCTTATTTTAATGTCAAATCTCATTTGAAAACTCATTTATATTTCATGGAAATTAGGACTCTGGTAACCATAATTCTTACTGTTTCTATGCATATTAGGAAATAAGATATATTAAAAAGTAAAAAACAAAAGGATGTGCTCATCAAATTATAGTTTATAATTTCAAGGGGTGAATCTAATATAGTAAAAGGATCAAATATTCCATCAAGTTCTTTCATCATCTCTATCTCCTGTTATACTAAGACATGTCAGGTAATTTTAAATTTTAAAAAATGTTACAACTTCTCAAGATCTAATTAATGAACAATCTGTTTATAGCTATTAGCAACATCAAAAATATTATTTCAAAGTCTAGATTTAGAAGAGGAGAGATTATTTTGAACTTGACATGGGTACTGAGTTAGTAGTCAGCTTTTCTATTCAAATTCTTTTGTCAACCTCTTTCAAAGCCTAATGTAAGTACACAATGGCAGGCTTCCCTCCTATTTTTAAGTGCATTTCAGATTTTAGCAGGGAGGAAAGAGTCTGTGCACACACAGCAACAATCTAATGTCAAGTAAAAGAAAAAATACTTGAGACTTTCAGAGAAGGAGTCATGCTTCAGTTGAAACCAGTACAGAAACAGAGCTACCACTGTACACATTGCAGCCCTGGATCTAAGAGTAAATTTATATAGCATTCCCTGGAGTGCGTCCTTGTAGAGATGCAGGCTGTGCACAGTAGTGTTTGCCACTTTGTTGAGAAGATAACAATTTCGTTATCAAAGCTGTCAACAAATTTTCTTGTACTTAGGAGTATGTGTGATGAAATTAGAATCAGGGAAGATGAAAGAGGTTTTCTTCTTATGCATTAGGTAGAGCAACCAGTAAAATAACCCATAATAAAGCCTAATCTTGCTCATGTACAACTTTTTTCCTAGTTTTAAGACTATGGCTACATTTGATACCCTCATATATAGAGTTGGCCCTCCAACCAAGAGTTGTCAATTAATTAAACAACTTTGGTTGTAAAGCTTCAGTAGATTTCCTCTTTTCAGTAGGTTCCTGTTTCTGCCTGTACAACATTTCAATGCCTGTTAAATTAAGAATTATAGCCAAACCTTTTTGCTAGTTTTCTAGATATCTGATTAAACCAAATAGCTATCACTATGGGTTATACATCTTGGTATAACACAACATAAATGGCAACATTTCCAACTCATTGAGAGAATTTGTACAATTTTAACAGTTAAGTCTTGATTAAAATTGAGGGATTTCACATAATCTAGATTTCTGCTCTTTAAAAAATAAAGTCAGATCTCAAAACACAGGGTCTCTATTCCTGTGTGACAACACTGAGCTTGAGATGGGACTAGGCATCATTCCGTTTTCTTTGTTTTCCGTGACACCATACTCTCTTTTCTTCCTGATTCACTGACAGTTCCTCTCCCATCGTTTGTCATCCCCCTTCAATTTGAAATATAAGATTTCCTCAGCACTGAGTTCTAAGTTCTAAAGAAGGTTCTTTGTTCTCATTCTAAATTCATTCCCTAGGAAAGTTCGCTCACTCATTTTATATATATATACATATATATATATATATGTATATATATACACATATATATACATATATAAAATGTATTGTTTTTTCCGGCAAGCCACAAAGGTCTATTTCCAAAGCACTTTGCTAACACCATTCTCCCTGCTCTCTTTTTCTTGTACATTTATTTTTTTTTCCTTGAGTGAACTACACTACTTCATTACCTAGCTTTTGCAAAGCTGATTCCACTATCCAGGAGATTATTCCCCTGCTCCTTTGCCTGTTTTATACCTATCTTTTGAGTTGCCTTTTTAGCTTAGATTTTATTCTTCTAAAATAACTTTCCTGAACTCCAAATAAAAATATGTCTATTACTTTCTTTTACAATAGCTTACGTGTCCCTCTTTGTGGTATTTATCAGACCATAACAAATTATTTGTGTAATTGTTTGCTTAATGTTGATCTGAATGTAGGCTGAAAGTACATTCAAATGGGTCCTATTTGTGCTCTTCTCTGTGTCTTTGTATTTAGCACACTGTTTGACATAGAACGTACTCATAATAAATATTTACTGGCTTTGACACAGGTATTAGTGTAAAAGGTATATGAGATCTTCTAGCATCCCTTGAGAAATTCAGAAACCTCTCTTTCCTAATCAAATGTAAGGATAATCCAGGTAATTTTAAATAGATGGGCTGGTAAAGTGACTATGGACTCTAACTAGTGACTGTATTATACCACTTTATACATACAGATTATTTTAGTCTGAAAAAACTAAAATTGCATTACCCTAAAGACTATGATATCATGGAATTAACAAACAATCCCATTCTCTCAGCAATAATTATGAAGCACTAGTCATTAACAGTTTCTATTAAATTAATCATCATTTTAAATACTATTGTTCAAAGTAAAGAGATTAAGCATATTCAAAATGTACTTAATATTCATCTTTGTATGAAACAGCTTTAGGGTAATTCCAACAATATTGTACTTCATTTTCAACATGAAATGAATTGAATATGCTAAAAGTTTTGTGACATTATCTTAACAGTGCAAATGTTTCACCAAACATAGGCATGGTCAGGTTAATCAAATGCTCCCAAACATTTATTGCAAGAAATGGGATAACAATTAATTTATGCTTACATATAGTCATTTGTTGATGATTGAGAACTATGGATCTGGAGGCTTCCTAGGAAAACAAGGAATAGAGCAAAAAGAGTTTGGCATCTTGCAATTATCTGTTGAGCTGAAAGCTGTCATCTCTTTTCTGCTTTTGCCTAAAGACCTGGAACATTAGCATGTTCACTTGGCCAAAGACAGATGGCTTCCCACACATTCTCCCTAGGCTTAACACTTGTTCTCTTAATACCGACCACCAAGGAGTTTGGGCCACCATCTGTGGACCTGTGGTTGCTTCCTCATTGTATGAATTTTATGACAAGAGACTGAGTGACTGGACTATGTGTTCTGGAATGGCTCATTTTTAGTATATAAGCACTGCAAGTCACCATCTCTACCAGTCAGGATGGAGTAGGTTAGGCTGCAATAACAGACACCACCCTATTCTCAGTGGCTAAATACAACAAATGTTTATATCTCACTTGTGCTAATTGCCCAAATGGAGCAGCATAAGGTTCAGCTCATTGTGGTTACTCAAAGCCTCAGGCTCATGGAGGCTTCATTTCAGCTCTTGCTTCTACAATCACCACCTCGGAAAAAAGAAGTTTAAAGCCATTTATCTACAATTAAGTCCACCTACCAGAAACTGACACACTTGCCTTCTGCTCATATTTCATTGGCCACAGCAGGTCAATGGTCATGCCTAACTTAAGTGAGAAAGGTAATGGGAAAGGAAATGATGAAGTACAATTCAACCATGTGTCCAGAAGGAGAAGAATTGGAATAGACGTGGAAGCCTATCTGAGGAATAGAAGGGAAAGCAATGTTTTGTAGTTTAAAAATCAAACTCATTAGAAATTATGTATTCCACATCTTTCACACTTTCAAAGCAAAACAGCTCTGTGCCATATTCTTCAAATTTCTTGCCTTTTTCACTATGTACAGCTCATCTAGATAGATACAGGACTATCCTACATAGTCCATAATACCCCCAAACCTGTCATTTCTACAGGTCTCTGTCAGTTCTTTCTACACAAAGATTTCATTTGACTATGTGACCCATAAAAGCCGAATTGGCCCTTAACTGGACAGAGGTCAGTAACATGATAGGTGAACTTATGAAGAGGTATGATAAGATGACATAGAAGTTACTCATGGGTTGGAGATAAGAAGAGATGTTCAGATAATAAATCACAATTTTGAGGTTACAGCAAGATGAGTGAATCATTACAATTGCTAATTAATTGGTGACTTATCCAGTTTTCTATAAGAACTACTATGCATTGCCTTGAAAACAGTTGTTGATGGGTGTCCTTTATTTGTTACCATACTTTGTGTCCTTACATCAGTGTGGTAATCCAGTCTCCTTCCTTATCATCACCATCATTTTTGTTGTTTCTTCCTCTGGTGGAGTCCTTACTCTGTGCCAGGGATTGTGTTTGGAATTTACCTGCTTATCACATTTAATACTGTATTTACTATCTAGACTCAGAAAACCCAGAACTTTCTCTTTCTTTTCACCTAAAATAAAGCATAATACACAAACTTGATAAAACATCTTTTTTTCCTAATGAGTTTTGCTTAACTGAGATTCTCACTCCAGACATCAGAATTTTAATTGCAATTATCATTGAGATCTTCTTACTTTTATACAGAAAAAAATCAATAATAATATTTGAAAGGACACTACACTTTCCGTTTTTATAATGACAGAAAATTTAATCAGAATTACTAAATAAGCAATATGCAATATTACTATATAAAATAGAGTAACTTGAGTGACATGCTAGAATTTATTCCAAACAGTGAGATAACATGCTACAGCTTCCTGAAATGTTATTAATCTAAAGTTCACAATTTAAAGTATAATTACATTAAAATTGCAAAATTTAAATAAACTTTGGTAGCTTTCTATTGTGTCAAGTTAGCTAACCTGGAACTATATTCCCAGTTATAGTTCTATATAGACAAATATGGAATATTCCACGGTAGAACTGACCACAAGTAGAATTTGCATATGAATTGAAAGACAGCAGGGCAACAGCACGCTTTTATCCTCAAAAGGTGAATGTGCGTTTGGGAACAAAACTACACCAATACCACCATATGCATACGTAGGTATTTTTTTGATACCTAGCCTGTAGTGCCCTATTCCCCCATCATAATTTACCAATATTTTAAGACACTAAAGAAATGCAACCTCTTTAATACATTTGTTCTTCAAATAAAGTATATTATCTTAGGGGTTTCAGTACATTATTTATAATTCCACTTACTATTATTTCTTCCAAATTGAATTTACTGAATCGATCAATATTTTGAGTACCAAATATTGATCATGCACTATGCTAGTTTCTGAGGTCACACAAAAACAAGACACAGTATCTCTCTTCAAGGAGGTTTTCCATGTCCACCTTCCCCACATGCTTGTCAGTGCCTGATTCATCTTTGTATTCCCCACAGACTTCCTGGAGCATCTTCAGCATGGGAGATATTCAATTAAATGCACTCAAGCAATGGAATCTTATTCAGTCATAAGTAAGAAGGAAATCCTGGTGTTTACAACAACATAGATGGACCTTGAGGGTGTTATGCTGAGATAAGTCAGACAGTGAAAGACAAATACTGTATGGCTTCACTTACATGTAAAATCTAAAAAAAAACAAACTCCTGAAAACAGAGAGTAGAGCAGTGGTTACCAGAGGCTAGGAGGTGGGAGAAATTGGAGAGATATTGTTTAAGGGTATAAACTTATAACTAATAGATAAATAGGTCCTGGAGATCTAGAGATTATAGTTAACAATGCTGTGTTATAAACTTCAAGAAACTAGATATTAATTGTTCCCACCACACACAAAAATGATGATTATTTTGACGTGATAGAGGTGTTAACTAATGCTACAGTGGTAACCATACCATACTACTTGATATATAAATGTATCAAGTCAACATGTTGTACACCTTAAAATTGCACAATGTTATATGTCAAGTATATCGTATTAAAATAATAAAAAATTTCAAAATGTGTTCAACCATAACTCAATATCTAGAAATGGAAAAAAGGAAATAAAAAGATAAGTTATGGGCTAGATATTGTGCAGGTAGATGCTTTTTTTTATATATAATCCTTTTAACAATCATTCACATCAAATCATTTGAGCAATTTACTAAAATTAAGCCACTGCTATAAAAACTGTAGACATCTGGAATAAGCTGAAAAATGTAGAGTAGTAAGGCCTGATCAGCTGTCCTGCTAACCAAATCTTTTTCCATTCTGTGTCTCAAGGAACAAGGCAATTTCTTCCCATGTGCACTGACTTATTTTTTCCTTTTTTTTTTTAACTCATGTAGATACAGAATAAATTCTTAAGGAAGTTTATTGACATATCAAAGAAGTAGTATTTGTTGCATCTTTTTCAAAACAGGTATTGCACACAAAAACAAAAAATATGTTTAGATAATTATGTTTTATATTTATAATATTTTATTCTAGCCTAATACTAGGTCTAATTGCAGGTTTTTCTTTGCTATACAGTACTCAGATTAATGTCACCTATACTTTTATTAGTGTGTGGTTTTGAAGGTAGTATTCAATCTTTAGAAGGAAGGTCAAAACACAAACACAACTCATTCCTGATGATTGCACTTTAATAACTAAACATGTTGCAGGCATTATGACCTAAATCATAATCCAATTGAACTGATTATGAAGAGTCACAGATAAATGAGCTGTTTTAATAAGCAGTTATTTATGAATTTGTTATCAGAGTTTCTTCCATTAAAGTAAAATAATTAAGATGCTGAATCCGATGAAAATGACTGGGCTGCCAAGAAACATCTTTTCTTTTAGAAGAAAACAAAGGAGTGTTTGGAAGAAAGTGAGGCAATGTTTTTAATGAACACAAATTCCCTTTCAAATTTTTTCACTGCTGAAAGACTGTTATTTAATTAAAAGGCTTAGCTATAAACATCAGTCACAGTTTCATTCCTTATATGCAAAACAACAATAAACGGGAGCTATATTTCTACTTTGGCACTTAGCACTTTTTGTCTGATGAGAAACTATAAAGTGGAGATGGTCATTTTGTTATAAGCACCCAAGTGAAAACTATTATTTGATTACTATTTGTTAATGAGTTATATTAGAAGCTGAGCCAGAGACTAGAAAGGGAAATCCATAAAACCGCTTCAAGTCCTCAGATCTTTGAGGTCACCAGGACTCTGAGTCTCAAAGCTGTCCTACTACAAATGTGCACAGGCATATTTCCCTGTCACGCCCAGGTGCCACGGTGACAGACGCCGTGGAGGTACACAGATGGCACTTCAATCTCACCATGATCTCTAGTTACCCTTCATCTATTTTCCTGTTCTAACCCATGATCCAAAACCAGGTCAACATGCTTTCCATCTCATGAATGTTTCTGCAACTAGTATAAAAATGTTAATATTTGACCAGTGTTCTGTTAGAAAATAATTATTTTTTTCAAATACTTTTGAATAAATAAAGAAGTTACCCAGATTTTTAAATCTTTATACAGTTTAATACTTTATCCACTGAGTGTTCATAATAAAATTGGATCATATCTAAAAGGTTAACATGTCAGCCTCATTAATTCACTATAAAATTATATATAATATATAGTCAAGGTACACATATATATAAAATATAAATAAATTCAAAAGATACCAATTTAAACTCTATCCACACTCTGCTTAAAGAAAGAAAATCATGTTTCAAAGATTTTATATGCCGCAGGAGTCACAAATCTAGAAATTTCTCATCTCATGACTTATTTCAGAGTCAGTGTATACTACAAATTAAATTCCTCTTCTAATAGAAAAGTGAAAAACCAAATTGCAAATAACCAATAGGAAATATGTGGACTTACTTAATCTATTTCATTGGTTCTATGTTAAAATTAAAATCAAAATATTTTTATTTTTATTTTTTTTAATCCTCAACTGAGGATATTTTTCCATTGCTTTTCAGAGTGGAGGGGGGAGAGAGAGAGAGAGAGAAAGAGAGAGAGAGAGATCAATGTGAGAGAGACACATCTATTGGTTGCCTCCCTTACGAGCCCTGACCAGGGCTGAGCCTGCAACCAAGGTACATGCCCTTGACTAGAATCGAACCTGGGACCCTTCAGTCTGCAGGCCAATGCTCTAACCATTGAGCCAAACTGGCTAGGGAAAAATCAAAATATTTTTAATTCAAACATTATTTTATCTGTAATTGCAACTTGTACCACATGATCAACTTCTCCAATGATGTCATTAAACATGTATGAATCTCAATGTGACTTACTGAATCTGCATTTTTCAAAGTGAACCATAACACTGAAGCTGATGTGATATTCAGCTTCTGTAAAGAATAGGACTGGGTTTTAATAACAAAGATGAGTCTTTTCTAACAACTGATACAACTGTAAAGTTATAGGATTTGACTAAATTGTTGCAAAGAAATGGACTAAACAGAGGAAAGAGGAGATTCAACACAGCACTGGTAGGAAATAGTTACTCACTGAGTTGGAATTTCATAATAAACTGGTTATAATTATAAAAGCTATAGCTATACAATTAGACTTGAGATTATCAACAGTTTGCTTAGCTCCATAGCTTATGGGAATCTTGCTTTAAATTATACTAAGCAAATTAAGAGGAAAGGAAAGGCCCCAAATCCTTAGAAAGAAATATGAAACAAAATATCTGTCCATGTGTGCCACATTTCTAATAATTATCCAATTTTTGTGAGTATGACAACTATGGTGTACAGTTCTTTTACTATATCTTAGAAGATAAGTAAGATTTCTTTGCTATGCAGCAAAAACCTAAGCATATTTCTCTTTCATGTTGAGTCCTAGAATAGCCGTCTCTTCAGAGACTGGTTGTCTGAAATTCTCTCTTGCATGACCATAGGGGCTTAACCATAATCCAGTTAAAGCTGAGTCATTGATTGACACCAGGCACTGGGGCAGACAGATGAATTTCTCTGGTTTAAAGTTTAATGGAACATATCTTTTGATCTTTGATTCCGTAAGGAATCTGCAGCTCATTTTCTCCCCCAGGTTTCCTTGGTGCTAGTACTTTGTCACATACAGATCTCGTTTTCATGAGTAGAATGCAATGTAGTGAGGTCAACATTGCTAATCTAATACAATGGTTTATATACATGCTTCACAGAAGGATAACTTGGTCACTATCATTTCCAAGGGTGCTAATCTATCCGATAAAAATGTGACATAGGTTCTTTTAAGATCTAAGGTTTAATATGGTGTCTTGTATGAAAATAAGCTAGATAGTAATCTTGTAGTTCAGCATTGACTCTACTATTTCTGAAATGGCCACATCATTTTAATGTGAATATCAAAGTCTCAAAAATTTATAAAGGGCCTTGGCCAGTTTGGTTCAGTGGTTAGAGTGTCAGCTCACAGACTGAAGAATCTCCAGTTTGATTCCCGGTCAAGGGCCCGCACCTGGGTTGCAGGTTTGATCTCCAGCCAACCTGGGCCATGTGTGGAAGACAACCAATAGATGTGTCTCTCTCACATTGATGTTTCTCTCCCTCTCACCCCTCCCTCCCACTCTCTCTAAAAATCAATGGAAAAAATATCCTCAAGTGAGAATTAACAAAAAATACATATTTTTAAAGGAATAAGACTATCCCTTATTTTTGTATAGCCCAGTCTTTTCCCTTACATCAGCTTCTACAAGCTCTAAGAAATATCTGAATCAGTGGAGGAAGAGAAAATATAGCAATTCACATTTTCCACTATCTAGCTCATTTTATACTTTTAGTCTTGTCTTAAGGATGCAACCACAAGATTCATAAAACCCAGATGAAGTTTCTCTGATTCTGCATTTATATTGAAGTCTCTCCTGGGCTAGTCTAGAATTAGGTGCATACATGCATGCGTGCGCGCGCGCGCGCACACACACACACACACACACACACACAAAGATTTTTAGGTCCTTCCTGAGGCAGGCTAGATTGCTTTGCTCTTTAGTTACCCAAGGTCCACTCCAGTTCAAAATGGCTTACTCAAAGAGGAAGACTTGCAAGGTGAAAAAAATGTGAATAGCCAGTTTTTCGCTGATTTCCTTCTATATAGGATATTTTTATAAAGATCTATTTTCCCAGGTCTTTGCCAGCAAATTGAGGGAAGAAAAGGTGCATTTGGGTACTTTTCCCAAATTTCAATCATATTCAAATTGGACAGTTTTTAATAGAAAAAAATGTAATAAAATTGGTGTAAAATAGAGTACAACATTTCAAAATGTCAATTCCCCTCTAAGCATCATCTATTAGATTCCTTTTCCTAAAACATGTGGTAATTTTTGACCAAAATTGATCATGTATTTGTTCTCAAAGGGCTTTTGGAAGAGTGCAAACTGCTGATAAGGCCAATAAAGCTGAGCTTTTAAACTTTTTGCATTTCAATTGTATAATCAAAGCCTGATGATAGCACATCACAACACTCCGAGAATGCCACGGGCATTGCACAGAAAATGAAAATTAGTTCTAAAAGCCTTTTCATTCTCTATGGCATAAGATGCTCCTCTCCTGGCTGTATATGAAACAGGATCAGACACGAAATGGAAAAAAATATTGTGACTGTGAGTGAAAGCAAAACCCAGAGAAAACTGAGAGCATTGAGGATTGAAATGGAAGCACAAGCAGCTGTAATTAGCCCCAGTGCTCTACAAGAATAAAACACAAAACCACTTTAAAAAATGTAAGCAGGCAAGATGTCAGCTGAGATAGTGACTATTGCTATAACAAACCTTGGTAAATAGTGAGCGAAAGGAAAGCAAATAAGGCTGTGGATAAAAGTTGGACATCAATTCCATTGGCTACATATTTCATAAATTATCATCTGTAATAAAAGTCATTCTGGTATATTACCTTTTAGTTAGGACAACATTTAATAGCAAAGGTGGTTTTAAATAAAGGCAGAATATCATTACATATCTTCTGCTAAACAGTATATAAGGCCACTTTAATTACCTTCTGTGTTTATAGATATTTTCATTTTAAGAAAATAGTGCCAGGCTAATCAAAATAGTGAAAGGGGCTTCTTCCCAATGTCTAGCTTTGAGTGTGCTTGAAATGTGGTTTATTTACTCATTAAACAACCTGACCTTGTGAAAGTAGTAAGTTAAATCAAAACTTGCTTATGCATTTCTTATTTGTGCATTCTGAAGGCTATAGCTCTTCCAACATGAAACCATGCATTATTATAGAAGGTTTTGTATATGTTAATTTCATTGAGTTTAGCTGAAAAGATGCTCAAGTCATGTCAGTAGACAGCAAGTGCATGTTGTGTTAATGTGTCTCTTAATATGTTTAAGGCAACTGGTACTTTAAAATGAAATATCTTGGTCTTCTTTCTGATCTGTTTAAGACAGACACAGGCAAAAAGGTACTTGGTAACTGCCAATATATTCCTGTTTTATTTTACTACCCACAACATCTACAAAGCTGTTAAATTTTTGCAGAAAGGGCTATTCTTCTCATGTATAAATTAAATGAACAGAGTCCTATACCTTCTAAGGAGTGTGCTCTGTAAGGAAGGGCAAGACTAAGGAGTGATCCTTTCCATTCCCCAATGCCAATTTGCAATTTTTTAATTGACAAAATAAGTCTGTGGTCATGCTTGAGTCTGACTCCGTGGTGGAACATTGATAAATGCATGAAGAAAAGTGTCTCCTTTTAAGTTGGGGACCATAAATCCCATAGCTATTCCCATCCTTTCCTATTTTTATTTCTTATTCATAACCATTTAATGTAGATTTATTTAGTAACAGTTTCCCCATTAGAATGTAAGAAGTATGACAGAAGGAATTCTTGTTCACTGCCATATCCTCAGCCTCTAAAACTCATTGGCAGTGCTCCACAAATATGTTGTGAATGACTGAATGGAGAAAAACCAAAATTGATACCTTGTCATGCCTGAATTCTCACTTTCTGAAGACTGCACTCTTACAATCCCCCAGGTGCCTCATCAGCACTATGAATTAGAAAGCTTGACTACCAGTCCTTACTCTGACCCATCTCTCTGTAGTTCCTCATATAACTACCAACTTTTCTTTTTAAAGTTGTATTGAAGTCAGTCATACTCCATCTCCATTAGTCCTTTTAATTATCTGAAAACCCATCCCCTTGCCCTTTACTGGATTTTTTATAGAATTGATTGGGGGCATGCGCTAAGCATATAGTCTTTGCTATATGACTCTTCTCATCCTATACAAACTCCATAAGAAGCCTGCTCATGCTGTTGGCTTCAATCTTCAGAGCTCCACTGATGACTACAAATATTTTCCTTCAGTAATGATTTAGCTCTAAAATTTCTTTCCTATAAGAAACAATGTGGTGGGAGTTTCCATTTTATTGCCTTTCCAGTTCTCTCTCCAGATCGTTGTATTTTTATTCATGGAGTCATTACTTTTGTTGGTATTATTCCTAAGACCTACAATAATCATTCTCCACATTTTACTCATTTTTTTATACAAATAGATCTAACTAAAAATCCCTTGCCCTCATTTCCCTTATCTTAAGATGTGGTGATTAGGCACTTAACAGCGTCTTTATGGCCTCCATGCTTCGCTGCCTCCCTCTGCAATGTTTCTACAGCTATCAGAGCACTGTTTCAATCACACAACTCCCCTGCAGATTATAAAATAAGATTCATTGATTGGGTAATAGACACAGTGGATTGTTTCCTGAAATGCTCTCCTGCTCTCGTCTGCTAAAATTGGTGTGTTTTTGTTTCTATTCAGAGAAATGGAGAACTAGTGTTACTTACGGATCTACATTCTTAGCACAGGTTTCAATGCCCCTTACAAACAAAGTCCCAACCTCCCTTCACAGTTTTCTCATAACTGTCTTTCATGGATTGTCACCTGTAGCCTATGTTCTCCTATTTACATGTTTATTAATACACCTCTGTGGGGAAAATTCCCAGTAATTTACATCTATTTAAATGTTACTTGTGCTTCAAGAGACAGTTCAAATATAATTGCCTTCATGACCTCCATTAAAAACAAACAAACAAAAAAAAACCCTGACTAACAGAGCTGGAAATACTCTGTTTTGTGAGTGCCTTAGCATGATTTTATTACTTAATAATGATTTATAATTTACTACAAATGCTATTTGACATAAGACGAGGTTACATCCTGATAAACCCATGGTAAGTAGAAAATATAGTAGGTCAAAATGCAATTAATACACTTAACCTACTGAACACCATTGCTTAGCCTAGCCTACCTTAAATGTGCTCAGACCACATACATTAACAACAGATAGTTGAGCAATTATCTTGAATTTCATTTCAAGAGTAATTGCTTTCTTCTTCTCGCCAGAGCAGGAGACACAGATGGGAATTTTGTAGATATGATGGGATGAGAAAAGATAAAAAACAATATGCAAAAAATACTGGCAACACAGTACGTGTGGAGTATCAATTGTTTACCCTGATAACAGTGTGACTGACTGGAAGCTGCAGCTCACTGCCACTGTCCAGCATCCTGGGAGAACATGGTACCTTGTACTGCTAGTCTAAGAAATGATGAAAATTCAAAATGTGAAATAAGGTTTCAACTGAATGCATATTGCTCTCACAACGTTGTAAAGTTGAAAAACTGTAAGTCAAACTATTGTCAGAGAGGGATCATCTGTACTTGGAATGTGACCTATCCTTTCCTGAGTGTCTGCTGTCTTCTACTAGATCAAAATTCCTTAAAAGCAGATCCTGTGCATTACTTATCTGTTCATGTCCCTCAGTGCCTTGCACATAGTCTGTATGTATTCAATTAACATAGATGATTATTATTAAGTTGAAAGAAAGGCCTATCAATCATCATGTTTAATTAAATGGTGCAGCATGAATTGACTCATTCACTTAGTACTTAGGCATTAAAAATGAGTTGTATACATTCACATAGGAAACCAAGACTCGGACCTCTGTGATATTTAACCCAGAGGGGGAAACTGCATAGCCTTCTTATTCTTTTGGCATATGCATCATTGTATTATTTCTGCTCCAGTTCTCTGCTCTTCAACAATTTTTAAAAGTCTGATTTCTGAATAGTTGCTCAAGAAGTTATATTTAGGGCTTTCAATTTGTAACTGAACTATTTACTAACTTCTAGGATTTCTAAAATTATTTATATACTTAATTTTTTCTAAATTTATTTCTTTTTAAGCTTCCTGGTATAATTTAGTGATGTGTACACCATATACAAGAAATACCATTCCCTATAAATCATCTATGCTGAGCCAGTTTTCCCAGCATCCAGAAGCAATGAAGGTGATCCATGAAGGTGATGCCTCCAAGGCCTACCTTAACCCCAAGCAGGAACTTAAGTCATGACTCAAGCAGCAAAATTGGATTTCGTTTATCTCTTCCAGCTGCCAAGGCTAAATTTTCAACATATTTAGTTCAGTCAAATTTTCCTCCATTAGCATTAGAAATTTAAAAGCTCTAGTTTCCTTCATATAAACATGAGGTCACTTGCTGTACACTTTCTCTCATCAAAATATTACCTATAAAGAAGGAAAAGTTATAGAATTTTATCTACATGTAAGTCTGAGCAAGTGTCTGCCACAAGACACTAGATTACTGATTTTTTGAAGAAGGGTTTGCCGGAGCCCACCGGCAAAGTTGAATGTTCCTGAGGAAGGGGTGAGGGTTGAGAAAAGACAGACACAAAAAAGATGGGATTGGGAGGACTGCAGCTCGTGACTGCAGCCCAAAGTTTATTTTCCCAGCTCAATTTATACAGACACTGTTGATTTTGCTGAATAGCACTCCGCCCCGCATTCCTTCAAGGCTTCATGAATGTTCTTTCAGAGTAAACACTCTGCTACCTGCATGAGCTCAGACCTTGGTAACTATCTGTATCTCAGCTTCTAATGGGAACTTTTGGGGAGGATTGAGTCCTAGGCTTGGGATGTGGCTTAACTGTCCCTTGACCCTACAGGCCAGGGCCAACTTCCTGATAAGCCTTTCTGGAATTTCTGGCTGCAAGCTAAGTTAGTACTGCTTTGGTGCCTCAAGGTCTGGGTCAGGGAGCAGGAGAGCAGATCTGCAACTCACCCAGGCAGCTCCTCCGTGCCTGGGGCCACAGCATCTCCCCACAAGGGTTCAAGTACTTTACAATGCTTTAGTGCATATAATATACTAAAAATTGCAAAAATCCTTAATATGTCATTATACAAACACATTGCTCTCCAAATGTAATATGCAAAATTGTGCTAATATTCCAAATTGCATGTGAAAATTTAACATTTGGCAAAAATCTCAAATATTTTTGATCCAATAAGCGTTAGTTAACATTTAAATAGTTCTGTAAATCAGTATAAATTTAGTCACACAAGCTAAAAATAAATGAAGCAAAGAATGAACAGAAACAGTATTAATAAATACATCTACATACTTATTTAGAAATTTTAACATAAGTCTCTTAGGCTGATAGAACAAACACAAAAATACCCAGAAAGATATGAGCTTGAACAAAACAATTAGAAATCAGTAATAAAGTGATAATTTTTAATTTGAAAATTAGATAATATACTCCTAAATAACCAAAGTGGAAATTAGAAATTTGAACTTTAGTAGTAATGAAAAGACAGCACATTAAAACATTTAGAATACAGATAAGGTCTTTTTTAGAAGAAAATTCCCAACAGTACTCAGGCTGGAAATCAATTTACAGAAGCTAGAAAAAGAACAGTAAATTGAACAGTAAATTAAAATAAGATAAGGTAAAAGGAATAAAATAATAATAGCAAATATCAATGGAATTGAAAAGAAATATATAATAGAGAAATTCCCAAAGCTAAAAGTTGCTTTTTTAAATGACAAATACAGTTAATAAATTCCTACCAATACCAATCAAGAAAAAGGAGAGACTAATCAGTATCAACAACAGAAATGAAAAGGGAATACACTATAGTTTCTATAGACATTAAAAGGTAATGAAAGCATATTATAAACAAATTCATGCCAATAAATTTGAAAAATGATATAAAATATACAAATTTCTTAAAAACACAAATTTAAATTTAAAAACTGACACAAGAATAAACAAAATAGGACTAGCTAATATATTTTAAATGCATTTACAATTTAAAATATTCCCATGAAAATTTCCTTCCAAAGAGAAATCAAATCTTTTATAACATCAACTCAACCCTAAGAACAAAACATGGCACGGCCTTTATAAGAAAGAAAAATTACATGCCAAACTTTCCCATGATCATAGAAGCAAAAATTTTATCAGACATTCTACTACACTGAATCCTTTAAATAGAAAGTATTCATGCTGCAAGACCCAGTAGAGTTTATTTTAGAAATAATTTGGTATAATATTTGAAAATCAATCAATGCCACTATATTATTAGGGGGAAAAGAAAAAATAATAACACCATCACAATACATTCAGAAAAATGTTTTGATAAAGTTAAACATTGATTCATGAAAATGTTTTTTTTTGCTTGGTTTTACAATATAGTAATAGAATGGAACTTCTAATTCTGATAATGAGTATACCCTGCCCATCAAAGAAGTAAAAATAACTGCCACAGCCATGTCATTGCAATCCTTGAACTATTAAAAAAATAAAATCTATTAACTCTTAAAAGATGTTATGATGAAAATGTTCAGTAGAAGACATATTTGTGCTTAGCTACTTTGCTAAAAACTTATATTGAAGTGTATAAAGTAAATACAAATAGAGCAAGGATGATTTTATTCCACAAAAGCATTTTTATCACATTTTAATTTTTTTAATATGTTTTTTATTGATTTATTTAGAGAGGAAGGAAGAGGGAAAGAAACATTGATCAGCTGCCTCCTTCACATCCCCTACTGGGGATCAAACCCAGAATCTGGGCATGAGCCCTGACTGGGAATCAAACCAGAAACCTCTTAGTATGTGGGACTGTGCTCAACCAACTGAGCCACACCTGCCAGGGCTATCACCACTTTTTTTTATTTTTATTTAAATATATCTTCATTGATTTCAGAGAGAGGAAAGGAGAGGGAGAGAGTGAGATAGAAACATCAATGATGAGAGAGTCATTGATCAGCTGCAGCCCGCAACCTGGGCATGTGCCCTGACCGGGAATCGAACCCTGATCTCCTGGATCCTAGGTCAACGCTCAACCACTGAGCCATGCCCGGCCGGGCATCCACATTTTAAAAAAGAGATTTTCAAAAAATTTGTGTAAAAGTCCAAAGAATCTTTAAGATATTGACTTTAGAGAATGAGTATTTTAACACACAAAATAACTAACTCTTCAAATAATTTTACTCTTCAAATAATGTGATATTTCTCCACATTTTCCATTATTTAATAATTAAAATTAAACATCACACTTTTGGAATATCTCCCTACCTTTTTTTAAAATATGTTTTTTATTGATTTCAGAGAGAGGAAGGGAGAGGGAGAGAGAGACAGAAACATTGATAATGAGAGAAAATTATTGATTGGCTGCTTTCTGCATGCCCCCTACTGGGGATGACCCTGCAACCTGGGCATGTGCCCTGACAGGATGTCCAACCACGATCATCAGGTTCATGGGTCAACACTCAACCACTGAGCCACACCAGAAAGGTTATTTTCCCCTTTTGCATCTTATATTCAATTTCAATTACTGGCAAATACTTCTATTCCTTTGAAAGTTCACCTAAAGTAAACTAACACTTATACCATTTTAAGAATTTATTCACCATTGTAATGTTTATTACAAAGTGTTTAGAAACTTCCAATTTCCCATCCATTAATGTTATGAGTTTTACCTAAGATATATATACTTTATAAAATAAAAAATTTTTTAAAATATCACATAAAGAAAATAAATCAATATAATTTCAAATTTAATAATTTATGAAATAAGGAATTTGCTATTGTCACATGAGGTAAAACTTATTTTTTAATAAATTTTAAGAGTGAAATAACTATTTAGGTATCATTTTCCTAATTTTCTCTAAATCCCCATAAGACATAGTAATCAACTAATGCACATCAAATAAAGTTCAATTCATCTCTAATATATATCATAAAATATAAGACCAAAAATGACAACATGAAAATTTTGTAGTTACAAATGTGAAATCAAGCAATAGTCAGGCATCAGAAAAATATCTTGATCCAGAAGAATCTTCAGTGTATCACAGGCAGAAAGGAATGGGGTGAATGTGTTAATTTTTATGCTTACTGACTGCCAAGATATAACTGCAGAGATAAAAATTTAATGAGGACAAAAAGGAACAGTGAAACACTAACTCAATCAAGTATCATGTGGTTGTAATCCTCCTCATGCCATAAAACTAATACTTTTTCTTTTTTGTTATTTTTGAAAAAAGTTTGCATGTTATCTTGGAAGATTTCCAAATAAAATAAGGATTTACTTTATATAATCTGATCTGTAGACAAACTTGTTAGAACATAGTTATTCTATATAAACTTTTAAAGCTTTAATCTATTAGGAACCTATCTTATCCTAAACTGTGTCACCCAATATCATGACTTTCAGGACCTCCTACAGAAAGTGTATGCATCTTGGTCTCAGTGGCATTGGGTTTGAATTATCCAAATTGCCCCAATATTATTTATTCATTGATTATTTCTTTCCACTGTTTGAAAGCATTAACTTTATCTTATAGTCTTCCACTAAACTATCTAATAAATTAATAATTAATTAAACAATTTATAATTAAATAAATATTTACTGAGCAAATAAATGAATGAGTGAATTATATATTAAATTCTCACATATGCTTGTATTTGCTACTAGATCTTTTTTTCTCTTCTATGATAGACCAGGAATATACTAAATATAATATATGTATACTAAATATATTATATACTATGTAGGAATCAAAAAATGAGTAAATAGCCTGGCCCATGTCTCTTAGTGGTTGAGCATTGACCCACACACTAAAAGGTTGCCAGGTTCAGTTCCCAGTTGAGTCCCAGGCCGAGGTTGAGGGCTCAACTCCAGTAGGGGGCATGCAGGGTGTTTCTCTCTCATCAATGTTTAGATCTCTCTCTCCCTCTTCCTTTCTCTCTCTGAAATCAATAAAAATATTTATTTTTAAATTTTTAATGAGTTAATAGAGCTTTCTGCTTTCAGGGAGATAATTTAGTTACTTACTCATTTATAACTAACATTCAGATAAAATATTACAAAATCATAAACATTGTTTAGTTTAATCCATGGCCATTTACTTATGAATAAACAATAAATACTGCCTTGTTAATATGTGTTTGCCTTCTTAGAAAACCTGTAGACACCTTGTGTATTTATCATTAGCTGTTTTTAAAATAAAACAATGATCCTCCTTTGAATGTACTACAACACAAATGTCAAAAAAAGACATAGACTACCTGAGGTGAAAGTATAAAGATACAATGTGTTTCTTCACTAAAGAACACAGTGCAGGGTCAAGTACTGATCTTCTCAGAGTGGAATCCTTACCAAGCATCCAACTAAAGTGAGCAGAAACTAGAGAGGAAATCAATATTTCACCACTGAGTATTTTTAGAGTTTAAAATTATAGGACACAGAGGCTCTGACAGAGAGCAAGTGAATGGTGCACAGTGTGTGTGTGTCTGAAATGTCTAAAATGTTTCACTTGACAGAGCCGTAGAAAAGGTTATCCAGAGTAGCCAGCTTTGATAACTGTTTTTGACTTGCCTTTCCTTAGATTTGTACAGAGACAAAATGTTTTGTCATGTGTAAGCAATAGGCAATGTCTACTAATAATTATAAATGTGCATGGTTCCATATTTTTAAATATATTTTTTAATCACATTCAATGTCTGTTACTTATAAAATAATTAGAAAAATGCAAATAGGTTCAAAGAAGAAGTGGTCCATTATTCAAACAACCGGAAATAATTGCAGGTAATATAATGGGTGCCTCAATGTATTCAAGTTGTTACTTCACAAAATGGACAGAGAGCTTCAACTGACTCTGTGATGAATGTAATTGTGGTAATTTTTTGAAATTTATTTTATCATATTCTTTACTTCTGACCAAGATAAAATGCTGAGAGTAAAGGTCTTGATATTTATGGTTAAATCATCATCAGAGAAGTTACAATAATTTATTTTTCAATCTGCACCAGGAATTACTATTATGTTATCAACTTATATTTTTTACTACTTTAGCTAAATATGTGTATATTGTTCTTATTTATGCTTTTGTGAATTGTCTATAACTCTAATGATTGATTATATCCCTGTTCCCAAATATTTGTTCCCCTTCTCTGTATGTGAATTATACAGTTCCAACTAATGCTACATGATTTTCCAGGGCCTCCTGCATCTCTGCCTCATTGGCATTGAGATTGGTTTATCTCCTGTGTATTGTATACATGTTTAATTCTTTATATATTATAATGTTTGACACCTAAAAAAACTTTTTGGCTAAAGAAAGACTGCCCTTCCTCAGGTTAGCTATTTTTTTAGGGGAATGGAAGGGGTGGACAGCTTAAACAATAAGCATTAATTTCTAACAGTTCTAGTGGCTGAAAAGTTGAAGGTTAAGGCATCAACATATCACAGTCGGGTGAGAGCCTGCTTCCTGGTTAGCAGACGGCTATCTTCCCTTTGTTGCCTCACAGGGTTGAGAACAGAAAAAGAGGAGGTAAGCATTCAGTGTTTCTTCTTATATCAGGGCTAATCCCATTAATGAGGGCTCCACCCTCATGAACTAGTTACCTTCCAAAGATCCCACCTCCAAATAAAATCACATTGATAAAGAGGACATACATATGAATTGGCTCTATCACTTTCACTTTTTTTGGAAATATGTACCACATTTAACATATTTTTCCAGCTAGAAACCTAAGATGCCGCCTCAATTCTCTCCATTCACTAGGCTCAATCACTAAAAATGCAAGTACTGTCATCTCTATCTTCAAAATATGCTGGCCAACTCTGAGATGTGACAAAGGGCCCAGCAGGGAGCATGCCTTTGATGTACAAACTAACCAATCTAGACCCACATCTCCTCTATCTGGCCTTTGCATACTCTATGCTCAACGAATCTTAGAATTTCAAATATAAAAATTGAAAAGAAAATAATCCTGCTCTCCTCTTTTTTAGCATAATACACATTAAACTTAGTGAAAGGAAGTCTTTTATTTTATAAAGAGAATCATTTAAGAAAAAAAAATATTATAAGAAAACAATTAAAATTGGAATCTAAGTTTCAATAAATGTCTGGTTAATTAAATGTCATTCACTGAACAATGTGAGTATATCAGAGTCATCACAATTACCAAGAGTTTTCAAATATTCTTTTCTTATGTCATAGGATGAAAATGAAACAACTTAGAAATATGTATTACGCATAACACTCTAGGCACTACTCCAGAGCCTGACCTCAATATACATTATAAGAATATATTTATGATAAAATGTGTACTTTTCTAAAATATATGCATAGTTCACACCTTACCAACAAATATAAAAAGTCATGATGAGCAATTTCAAGTACAGCGGATAATGAGTGGGAAACAATGACAGTATTTTCTTCTTTCTGACAGATATTTGAACTTATTGCACATGAAGAAATAGAAATATCCTCAAGTCCTTCCTGTAGGCTTCTCTGTGAATTATAATAAACTTCTTAACTATCATGAGCCACATGGCTACTCATAAAGCACCCTAGTTATGCAATTAAAAATCTGACTAATTAGTTTTACACTGGCTTATCTCTGCCTCCTTTAGAAATAAGCATTGTGCTTTGTTGGTCTAGCACCTTATCTCCATAGTTCTGGAAAATCAACTGGTTACTCCAGGAAAATTCTATTCTAGACTTTGCTTGGAAGAAGTAGTGTCCCTGCATGGAGGTGTAGATAGAATAATAGTTGTTTGTCTTAGGCTCTACTGAATGTGTAAAGAGAGACGCAGTGAGAGTGAATTTGAAATGACAGATTCAAATGAAGACCTCAAACTTCTTTGCATCCCATGTCTATAGCTGAGGAGAGAATAGTGGGCCAGGTGCCTATATTCTCTGAACTTGACTCTTGCTTTCTATATAAAGGCCTACCTGTGAGGCTTTCTTTGAGTTACCACATGGTAAAGCAAATCATAATGTGTCTGTGTGTATAGAGCTTGGATGCCTGGAAGCTTGGGGAAATGTAACCACCGTCCCAAAATCATGGAACCCCAGAAGGCTAAGGGACTGCTTAGGTCTCTATTTCAAGTCACAACTGTTCTGGGTTATGAGAAAGGGTGATAAGAGGAGTTTATTGTCCTCTTCTCTTTTGATGCCTTACACCTAGATGTTTATCCCACATTATATACTGATTTAAAATATGATCACTTTATTGCACAGTTATGGATATTATGTAGTGACTGATTCCACATGTCTTGGAAATTTCCAGCAGTTCCCTCTTTTATTTTCTAAAGATACCAAGTAAAATCCATGTAGACTTATATGTTTTCTTTCTCAGCTTTGTGAGAGCCAATTTTCCTTGAAATAAATTGTGAGATCATAGTCTAGGAACAAAAAAGAAATGAAAAGAGGGGAAGATATATAACAATTATCACTCCCTAGTTTTCCCAACTGCTATGGTGACAACAGTTAGCAAAATTGCTACAAAGAAAGGAAAACTGTGACATAAGCAAGTATAGTTCCTTCCTTTCTTTAGAAAGAAAATGGCAGTCTCTTTGACCTCGGCTCACCTGCTAACACATCTCAGCGTACTGAAGGTCTACATATCCTGAATCAACATTCTTCATTTCTCTGAATAGAAATAAAACACACCAATTTTAGAAGATGAGAGAAGGAGAGTATTACAGGAAACAATCTACTGTGCCTATTACCTTAAAAAAAAAATAAAGCCTGAATCTGTCTCAGAAATAAAGCTGCTGAAGTAGATAGCTCTGTCTCTTCATTTTTAAAAGATAGACATAATGAGAGTTTTCATTCTTTTATCTCTAGCATCCTAATCCAATATGGGATTTACTTTTTTGACTCATAGTAAATTAGTGACTTCTCTCTTTCTAGTCCATCTTATTTGCCACATTAATGTTCTTCATATTAATAAAAGGAAGTGAATAAAAGATATTATTTCTTGTCAGAAATGAGTTATAGCCTCATATATTGAAGTATGAAATACACAAAGTAAATTGCCCTATGATAGTAATTTGGCAGAATTGATTTTGTTGTTCTCCTTTTCCTGAGTTAATGACCATAAAGTGCTCTTCTGCAATAATGACTATTTCTCGTAAATCTGGGTATAGGAGGTATTCAATGTTTTTAAATGAATTCATAGATCCATATGACAGTCATATCCCAACATGAATAATATTTCCGTAAAAGTAATCCCAGACAATGTTATAAGATGACAATAATGAGCAGACATTGTTTGCAGTCCAGGGAATCTTTAATGGACATTGAGGAAGGATATTGTGAGCCTATTAAAATTTCTTCAGAATATGCAATTTGTAGTAATTCTACTAAAAAACATTAATGATCAAAACTCTATGTGTTGGAGGCTGCTAGCTGATCAGAAAACATTTTCTCTTCTTTCTGAGCCAGAGCTAGAGTCCATTCTTTAGATTCCTTTGAAATGAGGCGTGGCCATGTGACTGACTTGAATGAGAGTGGAAATGATGTGTGCTGCCCCCCTGCCTGGCCATACACTCTTCCCGTGTGCGGCTCCATGCTCTTTCTCCATCTATTGCTTGCTTGTGAGAAGAGCAGAATCACAAGATAGAAGGAGCTGAGACACTGAGTAATCACATGGATAGGTGTTTATTAGGAATCAATATTTAGGAGTTCATGTGAGTGATAAATAATTTGCTGTTGTTTAAGAATAATAAAAGAAGCTACACGTCCGATATGACAGAGTAATCAACCAGACAAGTTCCTCACAGATAAAAACTATCAACTTATGAAAAAATTACAATGAACAATTATCTAAACACCCTGGAAAGTGAATAAAAATAGGCAGAATCTGTTGGGGAGTAGCTATTGAAGAAGTAAACAGGATGAGAGAATGTGCACTGAGTTGACAGTGTACTGCAGTTGACACTCTGCATGGTGGCTCAAACTCCCAGAGAATCCTCATCTTTCTAGCCTGAATAAATAGAGGACAGAATTCTGAGAAGTGATAGGGGAACCTTGGAAGAAAAGGAGACAGAGATGCAGAGTCACAAATTCTGTGTAAAAATCTCTCACTGACCCTTGAACTCTGCAGTCCAGGACACCCAGCCAGAATGGCTCAGATGGCTGAACATCTTCCTGTGCACTGACTGAATGGTTGCAGGCTTGATTCCTAGCCAACAGATGCTTCTCTCTCTCTCTCCTTTCTTCTCTCTAAGCATGTCCTCTGGTAAGGAATTTAAAAAGTAATAATGAAAACAATTTTTAAAGCAGTCCAGGAATGGATAAAATAACTGAGTTGAGATTTGAAGTGCTACACAAAAAGATTGGTTTGACTATCCAAATGAATTGTCTGCTAAAAAAAATTAACATTCTTTGGATGATTGTAACAGAATCAAGAACCTCCATGACATAACATTTATAATTTTCAGGGTTGAGTAATCTAAGCTTATTCAACACTGAAAAAAAATAGGGAAATGTGACCCATCTCGAGAGAAAAGAATAATAGAAAAATAATGATGTTAAAAATAATAATGAGTATAAATTATTAAGTTAATGTTATCTACTGACTGATATAACCTCAGTAACTAATTCTAGCTTAATGAATACACATTATCCATATTCATTAAAGACTAAAAAAGAATTTCTTTATAAACAAATGAGATAGAATCATCAAAAATAATTTCCATAAACTAAACTTAAAAAAAAAAAGAAAAGCAAAGGAAACAATCAACAAAGTGAAAAGGCAACCTATGGAATGGGAGAAAATATTTGCATATCATAACAGCATGGTAAGGGATTCATTTCCACAATATATAAGGAACTCCTACAATTCAGTAGCAAAAAATAAATAAGTGACCCTATTAAAAATAGGAAGAGGAATTAGAAAAGCCAGCACACAAAATGCTAACAGGTGCACAAAAAGATGCCCAACATCACTAATCATTAGGGAAATGCAAATCAAACCCACAATAAATATCACCTCACACTTGTTATGATGGCTATTAACAAAAACCAAAAAAACAGTGTTGGCAAGGATGTGAAGAAATTATACCATTGTATAGTACTGGTGGGAATGTAAAATATTGCAGCTACTATGGAAAACAGTATGAAAGTTCCTCAAAAATATTAAAAGTAGAATTGCCATGTGATTGAGCAATCCCACTTTGGGGTATATATTCAAAATAATTGAAATCAAGATCTCAAAGATATATCTGCACTCTCATGTTCATTGCAGCATTATTCACAAGAGCAAAAATATGGAAACAACCTAATGTCCATTGACACACAAATGGATAAATAATATATGATATATACATACAATAGCATATTATTCAGACTCAAAATAGAAAGAAATCTTACCATTTACAACAACATGAATGGATCCAGAAGACATTATGCTAAATGAAATAAGTCAGTTAGAGAAGAACAAATATTGCAGGCTTCCATGTATATGAGATAGCTAACATAGTTGATAGAGCTGCTGTTAGATTTCAAGTCATGCTACTGCTGTTGCAAGAGATCATAAAACTGCTGCTGTTACCTACAGGTGAGAAAGCATCCTGACACAGCTGCCAATTTCCCAACAGCCCGCAGTCCAAAATCTGAGAACCAGGCAGCATGACACTGAGTTTAGCTACCACAAAATCCATGACTGCAGAAGTCTACTAATCAGCTGTCACCACTGAGGAAGGAAAAATCACCTCTGCATCCTTTCACCTTCCAAATCTTGCATAAGTCAATCTCGATGGCAAAACACAAGCCACACTCAAAACCTGGCAGTAAGAGAGTCAGAGTCTGGGGAATATACTTCCAAGACTTCTATCCCCTGCAGTAAAGATTAGCATGTATAATGATTGAGAATGGCTTGAGAATTTAGCCAACAGACAAAATCCTGGACTACAAGCTAATTCACAGGTCAATTGTAAACATGAAATGAGATGAAATATATAACAGGCCCTCAAAAATACTAGCTCTCTTTCCCTTCTCATAACCACAGATATCTAGGTTCCCAGAAAAATTTTACAGTGTAGCCTGAAGAATCTGGTTTCATCCTTCAAATTTATGGGATGATGTCCCCAAGTAATAGCAGAAAACCTTCTTGGGAAGAACCTAGAAGAGGAACCAAGTTTTTCTGAAGAACCTGGAAGTTGATGAAGGAAAAAGACAGTATAGTCTCTATTTCCCAGACAGATAATAGACTTGAATTCTTTGGAGAGGAACTAGAAAATGGAATTTTTTTTCAAAAAAAAGCAGCTTTGGGAAGTGTGCAACATTCAAGGAGCAAGCAGTTCACATGGCTTTGGAGTCTTTGAACAGCTTCAGTCTCATATTTGGGAGGAAATATATTTCTATTGAGATTTGTTCCAACACAATAAGAAGTAAAGGAATATACAGCCATTTTGCAACTCAAAGGTTTTTACATCTTGGGCAGCTCAAGAGGCAGGACCATAGGAGAGAACTGCCAGCTTTATGGAGCATCTTTGCAGCAAAAGTCACCACAAGATGCTTGTCTCAACTTGCTACTTAGTCAGGAAATATCAAGTTCTTTCACAGTGGAAGAATATAAGGTGTTGGTCATAAGTAAAACTCCCAGTTTTAGGGGTTTTAGGGGGGAGAGGAGTTAAGGCCCTGTTTTTATTCAGGTGGGAGGAGATGAACCAGCAATATAAAAACATTAATTTTAAGGTGACTATTTTTTGTTAGTCACATAAATTCAAGACCTGTGGATATCTGAGTTACATACAGAAATTCAGCTCAATTTCTATCTTTTCTATGATTCAACATTAGTCACACATCCCTCCATTACATATTTGGGACCAAGTTCTTGTCCCTGGTGGCATGAGCTTGAGCTATAGTATTTAACCTTTCTGAAATTCTTGCTGGAAAATTAGGCAAACTCTTCAATCTCCTAAATAGAAAATACTCTTTCCTAGTGGGTTTTGGGAAAAGGCCCAACAGAAGCTGCTATAGAATAATAATTTCTATTTGAATATGTGAAAAAAGAAATGAATGAACATGAAGTTCTGGAGGAGAGTCAAAGGCTACATTCCCTAATAATCAGTATTTCTTCTATATCCCCTATTCTTCTGGAAGAGCTTTCCAGATTTAAAAGTCAGGCCAATAGTTTCCTTTGACATGGCATTTAATGTGAGTAGATTATTAGTACAATCCCTAATAATTAATATTTCTTCTATATCCCCTATTCTTCTGGAAGAGCTTTCCAGATTTAAAAGTCAGGCCAATAGTTTCCTTTGACATGGCATTTAATGTGAGTAGATTATTAGTACAATCCCTAATAATGAATATTTCTTCTATATCCCCTATTCTTCTGGATGAGCTTTCCTGATTTAAAAGTCAGGCCAATAGTTTCCTTTGACATGGCATTTAATGTGAGTAGTAATTCTCCCATTCAATTTTACTATCTTTGAGGTAGTTACTCTTATTATCTGAATTTTACAAGTGAAGAAATAGGCTGAGAAAGGTTAAGTAACTTGTCCAAGTAGTCTATTTATGTGGGTTACAAATCACATTCTTCCCCAGAAGCACTGAACTGAATATATAAGCTCTTCTGACTCCTAAATTATTAAAAAAATACTTAATAGCAGATATTCTTGATGGTTTATCTAGATATATCAGAGGATTTTAATCTACATTGCTTTTTATATTACTATTATTAGATGATGATTATCAAACTCTATCAAGTTGAGATATATAGAAAGCAAAATTACTTCATAACTCTAATCCCAAAGCAAAAACCACTCTTAGTAATTTATAAAATACTGCATGTATATAGCTATGCTATTTTTCCCCTTGACCAATCTCCTTATGAATTGAATTGTTTCTAATGTTTTGCTATTTCAAACAATGCTGCAATCAATCTTGAAATTTATTCTAAGGAGTCAGTTAGTGTATGAAATACTTATTGCATTTTCTGTTTAATCTTTACTGTGTATTTTAAAAAGGGCATACATCCCCCACCCCCAACTTCAGTAATAAGAGTAAAATATTGGTTATTTAACAACCAGGAGTTTGTCTGTATATAACCAATAAGTAGACTCACAGATCACTATTTACCTTAATGACCAATATAAGGCAAAAATCTCTGGATGATCTACAGAGAAATGAAAAGGTAGAGAGTAAAAGTACTGAAGAAAAGCACTTGTGTGATTGATTTCCATGTCTCTAAATGGACCAAAATTCTTTAATTAAAGTTCTTATAAATGGAATTAATTATTATTTCTACTGAAAGTCAACTTATCTAGTTACATAAGTAATTTTATAACAGTACCTACATAAATCTATAGCAACATCATGGTCAATTCTTTCTTATACAGTAATTAAGTTTAACACATTTCCATGAATTAAATTTCTGTAATAATTGCAGATTTATGAGAACAGATAAAACCCAGTAAAACAGATCTACTAGGTGAAAGCATTTTCTAGAATAGACTAATAAAACAAAATAATATTATATATGCCCAGGGAGTTTTTCTATATCAATTTTTCCATCACTCCTAACAGGTCATTAAAGTCTGTCTCCTTGAGGAGAATAATTTTCAGAGTCTACACATACCCACAAGATATACAAATCTCAAAAACTGCATGGCCAAAGGAACACTGGGGCTAATCTAACTACTCTGTATTGTTAGGATAAAAGGAACAGGTATGACAGAGAGAATGCATGGATAAGTAATGCACAGTTGGATGCATAAATACGGAAAATGGAGAGATACACAGAAAGACAGACAGAGATATACAGATGGGTTGTTAGGTAGGAAGGTAGGTAGATAAGTGAATAGATAGATGATAGATAAATAGATGATGATAGATAGATGATAGATGATGATAGAAGATAGATATAGATAGATGATAGATAGATAGATAGATAGATAGATAGATAGATAGATAGATAGATGATAGATAGATAGATGATAGACGATAGATAATGATAGATAGATATAGATAGATAGATGATAGATAGATAGATAGATAGATAGATAGATAGATAGATAGATAGATAGATAGATAGATAGATAGATAGATAGATAGATGATAGATGATAGATAGATGATAGATGATAGATATAGATAGATAGATGATAGATAGATGATAGATGATAGATATAGATAGATAGATGATAGATGATAGATATAGATAGATAGATGATAGATAGATAGATAGATAGATATAGATGATAGATAGATAGATGATAGATAGATGATGATAGATATATAGATAGATAGATAGATGATAGATAGATAGATATAGATGATAGATAGATAGATAGATAGATAGATAGATAGATAGATAGATAGATAGATAGATAGATAGATGATAGATAGATAGATGATAGATAGATGATAGATAGATGATAGATAGATATAGATAGATGATAGATTAAATAGATATAGATAGATGATGATAGATAGATGATGATATAGATAGAAATAGATAGATTAGATAGATGATAGATAGATAGATAGATAGATAGATAGATAGATAGATGATAGATAGATAGATAGATAGATAGATAGATAGATAGATAGATAGATAGATAGATAGATGATAGATAGATTATATAGATAGATAGATGATAGATGATGATAGATGATAGATGATAGATAGATATAGATAGATAGATGATAGATATAGATAGATGATAGATGATAGATTCGATAGATGAAAGATGATAGATATAGTTGATGATATAGATAGATGATAGATAAATGATAGATGATAAATAATAGATGATAGATGATAGGTAGATAGATATATAGCTATTATAAATCAGATGATTATATATTCTACGCTCTATAATAATGGCTCTCCAAAATTCATCTTTCTTAAATTCTACAGCAGATATTTTCAGTCAGCATGCCACAGTAGACACACCGGTGTGCTGCTAGAATTTTAAAACATGCAATACCTGACTATTTAGTCAGGAGCACTGACCTCTTTTCCTTTAGATTGTCAAATTAAAAATTGACAACAGCCAACACAATAGCCATCTGGTGTGAATGAATTAAAGTTATACTTATTTTTTTTTATCAGATTGGCAAAAATATATTTTTCCATGTGCTGCAAAAATTTAGTAGTTTATATATGCCATGGGATGAAAAAGGTTGAAAATCGCTGCTCTACAAGCATCCTATGAAATAGGCATCATAAACAACATGTGAAAATTGAGGTTTAAAGCTGAATTGCCCATGATTTTACACTTAAATGAAACTTTCAGTAGTCAAATATGAAACTTATTCATTCAATATAATTGAATGACTAATAATGTGCCGGCACCATCCTATGCACCACAGATCGAGCAGGGAACAAAACAGACCATGTCTCTGCTTTCATGTGGTTTATATTCTTGAGAAGAGGCAATAAAAATATGTGTGTAATGTATCAGGAACTAATGAACATGATTTTTTTTTAAAGTAAAAACACGGTGAGGGAAGCAATGATGAAAGCAGGCAGTCTAAGACTGTTTTTTACAGGAAAGGAAAACATTTGAGCAGAGACCTGAATGAAGAGCAGCGCTGCCATTGAGCGATCTGGATGAAGGGCACTTCATGCAAAAGGAAAAGATAAAAGATCTCAGGTGGGTGTTTCCTGAAGGTGTGAGAAAAAAATACGAGATCAATACTTGCTAGAGAAGAATGAGTTGGGGGTGCTGCAGCAGGCAGAGTGGTAGGAGGGAGCCCAGAGAAGTTACCAGGAAAAAACACCCCACCCTTCCTTTGGCATTTTATTCTAAGGGACACGGTAAGCCACTTGGGAACTGTGTGAAGAGAGGTGAGAGGGTCCACTCCAGTGTAAATAAGGTAGCTCTGGCTGCAGGGGGAAGAGCTGGTGGGAGGGAGGCAAAGAAGAAGAGACTAGTTAGGAGAGCGATTCTCAACCCTATCAAGCACTTTACTATTCTAAATATATCTACTCTATAGATACAGATAATTATCAAAATAACTCAACATTTAGAATAATTCAGAATTTCAAAAACCTTATTTATAATACCAAAGAGCAATAAATGGAAAATAATTTATTTAAAAAAACATGTATTTTAATACATCTTTTCCTGCAAGACTACATTAGAAAACAATGACTAATGGTCAGATTTTAATACATATGTATACCTACTGTAAATGTGAAGACTCGAAGGGCTGACCAATACAGATGTTTTATACTGGCAACTCAAAGACCAAGAACACTGTAGCCAATGATGGTGTCATTTTCTGAAATGAAAAAATCCTAAAAAGTTTCAAACAACACCAAGTATAACCTTCCTTCAATTTACACAGAAGATGCATACCTGGAAAGTTCCATGTACAGTAAAAAGCCCATCTTTTTTTTATAAGTTGAATAGAATTAGGTTCTAGGTTCAGAAATGACCTCACATGTGGAGCATTTAAAAGTAAAACAGGAAAAAGAGTAATTGCTTTTCTCTGGAGGACTATCTTGTGTACTGAAGGGCCCCTGGCATCACTGGCCCCTGGCTATTAAAGGTCTAATGTCTTCTTCAACTCATCTGATTAATGAACATGACCCCACAGGTTTTAAAAATGCTTCCAAGGGAAGGTATTACCTACATTGGGAGTTACCGATTTAGGAGACTAAAGCAAAAGGCCAGGTGAAAGAAAAGTGGAGCTAGAGGTGATGTTAAGTGGCAGATTCAGGATATAAAATTAGAAATGGCAGCACTCACCAATGACAGGATGTGGGGTATGAAGGAAAGATAGGAGCCAAGGATGATTCTGTGACTCAGTTTCCCCCATCAGCCTAAGAAGACATGGGGCTACCATCCACCTCTGAAGGAAAGCAGGGTTAGTCACAAGCTGGTGTAAATCATGACAGAGTTGTCCACGAGGTCATAGTGGGTGTCTTTCCCTTTTAGGTCAAAGGAGTTCTCTAAATTTTTTCCTTGACCTTTCCACCGTCCTGTCCCCGACCAAGTATATCAAAGTGAAGCCCTGGAAAGTCTTTCTGGGTTATTGCACACTCCATCTTCTGAAATCATGTTGCTCAATATAAATTTGAATAAGAGACAGAATAAGTTGTCGATGTTTTAATTTCAACATGTTATCTCAATCCTTCCATATGCAGAGCACTCTCAAATAATTCATAGTATTATTTCTCAGAACAATTGAAAAAAAATCTGCTTTCCTTTCACTTTCACTGGGTCAATTTGATTTACATAACAATGTTGGCTGCAAAAGGGGACTCCTGGTTGGCTAGACAACTACAGAGCTTAAAGCAGCTACAATGAAAAACAGAAAAAAGTATATCACCCTCTGTCAAACAGAAAATGTGTGATTTTGCAATGGTTTATATCCCATGCTACTGTTTGACAAGCATGATGCTGAACTGCATTAAATATTAATTTGTATAATGTAGTAGTCACATAAAACTAGGCATAAAACACAGCAGGGGAAATTGCATTTTCTTACTGTTAAGACGATTGTTACAGTCTTCTGGTACCTCACGCTGTCATCCTGCTTAGTAGATTGATGTTTATTTTCCTACACACATCGAATGCCTTCAATAGCATTACTAACTTGTCTACTGTTATGTTGCCCTAAAAGTAGTAAATTTTGTAGACTGCGAAAGAGTCTTTAGTTTCAAGAGACTACCTACTCATAATCTGTTGACATGAATTTAATCAAAATTCACAAATGACTTGTGAATGCTTGTTTCCAGCAAACGCAGTTTATGTAAACCTACTCACAGCTTTGGTTTTGATCTATAACTTATTTTATGATGCAGGGCCAGGGATAACTTAACTTCAAAGTGTTATTTTCCTTTGTTTCCACATGTGCAGTCTGTATAAACAAATGTCTCCGTTGTCTCCTAAGTCTCACTAAAGAAGGATATTTGCCAAATGGACCCATTCACCTTTTTCCCTAGCCATTCCCTGTTTACTCTTTAATCATCTTGTTCATGTCAAAAGTCATGAAACTATTAGTTTGATTCTATTTTTTCCAGAACACCCATAACATTGTTTTACAAAAACTACAAGGATTGAAAACATATTATCTAAAGACAATTTTCTGCTTTTCTATTTGGTACCACTCCTGTCTCCTTTGTTCTTGGTTCTTAATATATATTCACATTCATAAAACCACCTCTCTCCACTCCCACACCATCTCCAAAGACTTGCCTCGGGCATTCTTCCCTGCAAGCTTATCTGTTGACTTTCAGCTGATGACTAGCAGGAAAATGTCACTCAGAAGGAGACGGTTACAAAACTGAGCAGACACTGTGTGCTGTTATATTTCTCTACATTTTCCTGTCCATCCACCTTCGTCAAATGTAGCTTTTCTTATCTTTGCTTCTATTTTGGAAGGAAACTCAATGTCTGAGGCTCATTCTTAGCTCAAACATAAATAAAGAACAGGTACAGAATTTCAGAAATTCAAACAAAAGAGGTTTTTTCAATATCTTTATTTAAGAACATATATTCATGCTGCATGGGTAGGAAGGACAGCATCAGGAACTGAATTCTGAAAGTAAGGATATTGAAAGTGTCTAGTGAGTTATAAACTCCTCATGAATTGCCTGTTCCCCCTTGATTTTGAAGGATGAGAGATATTCTCTCTCTCTCTCTCCTTTTGCCAAAATTAAACTTAATTTTCAAACAACTACAATTACTCCTATTTTTAATTTCCCTAGAGAGAAAAAAAATCTACTTTATTTCACCTAGTCATTTATATCCTCACCTACATTTTTGCTTCATCCCATTTCTGCAAGTGCCTTACTCTCTCACAGAAATACAATGTGACACAAAGCAATGGACCTCAACAACTATGCATCCCAGAGCAAGAGGGACTTGAAAATCCTAAGGGTAGCATAGTTACTCATTTCTAAAAACTCCCTGGATATGTTGATAATCCTTTATGCCTCCAGTTGAAAATTACAGAGACAAACATTTCTGTGGTACACAGGTTCAAAAATTTAAAACTAGATTAAATATTCCTGCATTTATTGCAGTTTTATTGCACTCTTTTATATTTCAAAAAATCCCAAAATATCAAGTAAAGACTCTTCTTATTTATTTGAAAGTATCTGCAATTATTATTTCCTTAAAAAAATGTAGACCCATCAATATTGCCTATTTCAACATTATTTCAAATAAAATTCCTCCCAGATATAAAAATGGAATTAGAAATTCAAGAGACATTTTGGAAGTTTTAATCATCTGAACAGAGGGATTTAGAGTAGAGTGGTAAATCTTACTATGATAGCTTGTGAAATATAATAATCACAGGCCACTGGCTCAGTGGACATTCAATAAATAACAATAGATGAGGTTGAAAATATGTTGCTCTACGTTGACTCTCTAGTTTTAAATAATAGCTTTCAAACTTACACCTTAAAAATGTCATGTATATAAAGAATATTTATGAGTGACAGGTCTGTTCATCCCTTCCAAACAAGTGCTTTTGTTTTGGCAGACAATACTGGGTCTCCAATATTCAGGCTTTTACTTCTGAAGTCCAACATAAGAATAGGAAAACACCCTAATTATGCATTACTACTGTCCACCAGAAGACTAAGTTAAATTTTGTCATAGAGATTAGTTATATTTATATTGGAAAAGATTAAAAGAAAATTTTAAAAAATAAAAATCAAGAAACTTGACCTGTTCAAAGAACTTAAACAAATAAAGTTGGAAATACTGAAATTACAGACATAGACAAATGTGAACTGCTCTGGTAGAGTGGCAAAAAAAGGCATGTGACAGTCATAGCATATTCATTTTTGTGACTGAATTAGGGACTACAACATAAATATTAATCAGAAAAGCGGGCTGTGATTACAGTATAGAAACAATTATCTAATTTTAGCCTTAATAAAACAGACAGTTTGTAAAACTTAGTTATGGAATCTCTTTATTAAAAATACTTTAAGGTTACATTTAAGAAGGATTATAATGAAATAGTTCAGCCAGTTTGCCATAAATCTAAGTAGAGCTTCCTACTTTAAACGTGGAATTCCTGGGTCTTCTCCTGCACTAAAGCAACTCATCAGCAGGGCTGCTCCACAGTCAAGTAAGGCCTCCATTTTTTTCCTACTAGTAATTTCATATATTTTTTAAATACCAAAACAAGATTTTTAAAAATAGCTTTTTTCTGAAAGCCCTAAGAATCTTAATAAGTGATTTTCCGAGATGTGTTGCTGTCTATCCCACAACTCAAGTCTACAATTTTCTTAATGACTGCATTAGAAAATAAAGGGGAAAAGAAAATAAATATTAAATGCCTACCAACCAATAATAAAATATTCTAGTTTCTCTTCTACTCCACAATGATTTCTAATTTTCTAAATTATAATCGATAATCCCTGATATTCCAGATAATGATCCATTTTTGGAGTAAAATGTATTTTCTCTCACCTGGATGAAATTCAGCTCCTAGTTTATGTCAATTATTCCCTTTTTGGCATTCCAGTGCAGACTATGGAAGGAATTGTTACCTTCATATTGACATTGATTATACAAAACAAGCAGTGGCTTTCACTTCGGGTATAAAAAGGAAGCACATATATGCACATCTAACACAACAGTAGCAACAGTGCTTAGGTCAAAAGATTAAAGCATCTGGAGGATTTAAGTATCCAGCCATTATTCAGAAGAGTCTTGAAACACATATGAAAAAAAATGTATTATTTAAGAAATACTGGAATTATTAAGAAACAAACCTACAATAATTATCAGCACAGAGAGTGGAAAAAGTTCATAGAAACTCACTTGAAAACTATAACTCTTCACAGTTAGCCACTAGCATTGCCTAAGGTTAAGAAACAGACTACTAACAAGAATCAAAATTAGAACCCTAAAAAAACCCCATGATCAATGTTATCTTTTGGGTTCAGATATCAATTTTAATAACTCTTCTAATAGAAACTTCTGTGCTGTATCATAAAATTTTAATAAAATAATAGAGTTATTATTATGACATCTGATTATGTTGCCAACAATATTTTCTTATTTGAAAACAAAAGGTTATCTAAGTAAATGTCTTTCTAGAAAACTGATTGCTGAAACCTCAGGGAAAAAATTAATATTGGTAAATCATACACTATGTTTTATATTAAGACACTCTATTACACACACACATCACAGAAAACATAGCCTTTACAATGCTATTTGTGCCTTTGTAATGCCCTTTCTTTGTTTCTCCAATGCTGAGCTGTCTTATTTGTAACTATGCAAATAACTGAAATAATCTCCTCCCCTCTCCTTGTCCACCTGGTAGAATCACAGGCATCCTCCCAAATTCAGCTGAAGTGATTCCTTCTCTGTGAACCAAAACCTAATCCCTTCACCACCATCGGCAGGAACGTGGCCACCCTCTACCACCTTTTCAGTCCCCTGTACTCCTGTGGCATTTCCCATAGGGTACTGAAGTATGTTACAGGACAAGCCATGTAGGGGCAATTGCAAAAACGGTTATCAACTGAAATTCCAGACATATAACGTGAATTTGTCAGCTGTGTTATTTAATCAAACTGTTTAACACTCCTGAGCTTCAATTTCTTCATCTTTAAAGTCAACCTTGCAGGTTACACTAAAGGTTGAGTTCACACATGGTAAAGCCCATCACATAGCATCTGTCCCATGTGAGCAGGAAGGATAATTATGATGAAGATGAGGAGGAAGATGAGGATGACGCTGGCATGCCCTCACTAAACTGTGGGGTTTTTGAATCTTTGAGAGCTTAAAGTAAACTTCAGTAGTCCTGTTTTCTTCAGACTCTAGAACCTTCTACTTTACAGATTACCAACAAGTCTATGTTGAATTTAAAAAACATCAACTACAAGTAGCTGCTCAGGAGATGATATGTATTAATAAGAAAAAGCATAAGAGGACAAGTAAAGACTACATGCGGAAGATCAACTCAGATCTTTTTCTAGCATTCAGTAGGCAGCGATTGACAATTTAAAGCAAGGAAGTGACATGATAAATATTACCATTTTAGAATTATGGGCAGCAGCCTGGAAAACAGATTGAACATATGTTCATTCTGTGTATACAAATGGAAATATTTATTAGCTTCAGCCATGAATTTCTATTATTGCAGATTTTAGAAAAATTTTAATTATTATTTTAAAGGACTTTTGCTTAGCTTTCTTTATTATATAGTATTCAATCTAAGATTTGCATCTTTTTTCCTTATTATATTTTATATTATTTGCCACATATACATTTTTTATGAAGGTGAAAGATGAAGAGAATGTATGTGAAGATGAAAGTTCATTAAAACGCCCGTAACCAAATGTTAAAGACTAAGGAATTACAGAAAAGTAATGTAGAATTATAATAATTTTCTAGTTGTTTTCTACAGGGAAAGAAAAATTTATAAGAATACAAAGGTCCCTTGGTAGATTAGTAGGGCATTAAACAACATTTCATTCGCGTTCCTGCATTAGGAGATAAGCGTTATTAACTTTCATGCTTTTTGATGCACATAATACTCTGTAGAACTATCCTTGGGCTTCAGGGGCTATTTACCATTTTTTGCAATGTACACATTTGTCAGTTTTTAAAGACTTAAAAATTTGAAGAAAAATCCTCTAAACAAATAGCACAGTATTCTTAAATATATTAATTTGCTAACATGTATTTAATCTTTCTTGTTACCATTATTCCTGCAATAAAAGCAAAATGTCAACTGTGAGCTGGGCTTTATATAATTTTTGAAAATAGAACCACTAGTGACTCATACAGATAAAATGCCATTTTTATTAATACGATAAGCATGAAATACTGAATTCCTGTCCATTGCCTTGGATGATATAAGTTTGTCCAATTAACAATATTTCAATATATCATGACATCAAATAAATTTAACCTATAAGCAGGTCTTTTGGTAAAGTACATTTCAATGAATTTCAGTTACATAGTTTTCTTTGGAAAATAGGTGGCTAAGACAAGAAAATATGGCCCTATCTAGCTATAATGTGACCATAATAACTAAATGAATCAATTTTATTTTAATTTCTTAGGACTTATGAGCTGACTCCACCAAGAATGTAGAATCAAAGAAATAGTTTACTCTCTAGGAGTTGATGGAAAGAGAAAGATGGATCAAGGGAGCAGGAACAGAATCCCACACATTAACCTACATGAACAGTGTGTCGGTCACCACATGCTTGTAGGCAGGGAAGCAGAGGGAAGCAGTCACCAAGGCAAACGTTGTGAATGCCTATGTCCCCTCTGTAGAGAGGAAGGAAGTCTGAAGTGTTGTAGATCCAGTGATAGAATAAATGTAGGTAATTGTAGCTAAGGGATGTTAAATGCTCTGATACCAAAAATGACGAAGGAAACAAAAATTGATGATTGGTTTCCCCCATTTGATAACTTTTGCTCTTCAAAAGTTAACATTAAGAAAATGAAGACGAGCCACAGACCAGGAGAAAATATATGCAAAATATGTATCTGATTAAAGGTGTTATTCAAAATATATGAAGATTTCTTAACAACTCAATAATAAAAAGATAGCTCGGCCAGGCGTGGCTCAGCAGTTGAGTGTCGATCTGGGATCCAGGCAATCGGGGTTTGATTCCTGGTCAGGGCACATGCCCAGGTTGCGGGCTCGATCAATGACTCTCTCATCATTGATGTTTCTCTCTCTCTCTCCCTCTCCTTTCCACTCTCTGAAATCATTAAAGATATATTTTAAAAATAATAATAATACAAAGATAATTTGATTTAGAAAAGGTCAAAAGACCTGAATAAACATTTCACCAAAGAAGATATATAAATGGAAATATGCACATTGAAAAGAAATGTAACATTATTTTTTTAAATGCAAAATAAAAAGACAAATACCACTATACTCCCACTAGAATGGCTAAGATAAAAAATACAATACCCAGTGTTGGCAAAGATGTGAAAAAATTGTGACCTTCATGTGTTGCTGTTAAGAATGTAAAATACTATAATCACTTTGGAAAACAGTTTAGTAGCCTCTTAAAAAGTTAAATCATACACTTACCATATGGTCTATAAGAAATGAAAATGAATATTTACAAAAAGATCAACACAAGTGTATATAGCATCTTTATTCATAATAAAATATGTAAGCAACAATAATATACATCAACTGCTCAGTGACTAAACAATTGATGGCATCCATGCATTGGAATAATACCCACAAATGAGAAGGAAAAGAGTCCTGACACATGCAACAGTGAGGAAGAATTGGAAAAATATTCTAAGTTAAATACATGAAACACAAAAAACTACATGTGGTGTTATATATAAGAAATTTTTGGAAAACATATAAACCATAATGCAAGTCAGTGGTTGTCAGGGGGAATGATGAGAGTGGGGACTGACAAATAGGCAGAAAGAAACTTTATGAAGATAATGGAAATATTCTAATATTGGATTGTAATGATGGTTGCACAACTCTATAGATTTAGTAAAACTCATTAAACTCTATATTTAAAATAGGGGAATTTGGGGACTATAAGTTTTTCCTCAGTAGAAGTTTTAATAATATTAATAAGACATGAAAGCGAAAGCCAAAGAAATCTCTATTTTGATCCTATGAAAGAAGTAAACATTATATAGAAACTCGGAGCATAAAATAATTTTAGAAAATGAAGAAATTCCAGTGACAATATGTGAAACATCTAATTAAAAATCCATCAATAGTTGTATATTTCCTAATTCTATCTTCCAACCGGTTTATTTTTTTTTAAACTATGAGACACCAAAACTTGCATTCTGGTGATATCTGGAAGGAGATTTTAGATGATGGCAAATTTATTTTCAAAATAGTTAAAACTGTGCAATACTATAAAATTAATACTATAAAATTAATACTATAAAATTTTAACAAACAACAGGACCTGGTAAATTTATACCTGATAATTTGTACTTGCTCTATTATTTTGGTATTATTTCCTAAAATAAAAGTTTTGCATAGAAAAATATGTTAATAAAAAAATTATACAATTAATATAAAACATTAAAGATAAAAACACAAAAATATCACTGAGATTACACATTTACTTCACATTTCTCAGTCTTTTTACACTACTAGATTAATTTGTTAATTGCATAATTTGAAAATGAAACACATCATACATATTTCTAAAGACCAAGAAAACAGATTACAGTCTAAAATCTAGGAAAAAGCTAACATTCATTAAACTAATATTCATCCTCATAATAGTACAAATTTCAAGATATGCCAAAGATGAGTGTTAGAAATAATAAAATAAAATTAACAATTTATCTTTGCCAATTTAAATAAGCATTATTTTGATAAGCTAAAAGTCTCAAGCTGTAAGTCTTAAGATCAGGCCTCAATGCAGATACACCCACCTCATTGGAAGATTGCTGGTTCAGGGACTTTATTGTGACACATACTTAGCAAAACAGTCATTATAAATCTGGTTTCTGGGTTGAATCAATAGTCATTGATAAAATGCCTTCAAAAGAACATGTATCATTTTGTGCAATTTTGAAAGTGCTACTTTTGATAATGTAACAGTGTCCTTAACCTTTTTGGAGGAAAAACTAAATGCATTATTGCCCCTATAATGTCAGGGATGGCAATTGGTAAACTGTATTTCTAGGAGACCAAACCTATTTTTTTCCAGTGACACCTCAATATCAACACAATTTCTTTGCTTTGGAGAAAATAAAAGTTGACTTTAGAATGTCAGAGCCTGGAATAATCTCTAGAAGCAGAGACTTTTTCCTTCAGGACTGAATTTCAAGGACTCTGGATCAGAGCATTTTAAACAATTCTTTCAGGAATCACACACACACACACAGGGAAAGGTGCTCATTTATAAAACTATATTTACTAACTAAATATATTAATAATCAAAGGCAAATTACATGGACAAACACAGCTGAAAGATATTAAGCTTCATATCAACAACTATATGTATAACCAATACCTTTCTTTTTAACTTCTTTAATAAAAGCACAGGTGCTATAGGATGAAACAAAGAATTAAAGACAATCCTGAAATTATATAACAATAATATCACTTTTTTTCTTAGTACATCTATGTTTTGGACATAGCTATATATTCCATATTATGTATTTTATTATTATTTTACTTCTCATCCATAGATTTATATGCTAAAATACAGCAAGACAAAAATAAAATATGAATTTTTAAATAGTTTAAAATTCTGTAATATTTTTGTCCTGGAGACATTTTTAAGAACAGAAAGCATCCAAAGAAATTTAAACTCAGTCAATACATGACTACTTCTGTATAAATATATGTATATGTGTGTATGCATGTACATAATTATGAGGTTCAATATATAAAATCAACTGGAGAAGAGAAACTAGAAAAATTAGTCTGAGTCTTACCACAGTAAGTTCAAGACAAATTATGCTAAAGACCCACACATAGCATTGATCCTCGCCTTCCTATGCTATTTTTGACACTGAGCATATTTGACCTAAACGCACACACCCTTGATCTGACTACTTTGAAGTTTAGGAAACTTAATGGATTTTTTCTGTAGTTCATTTGCCCAAATTCATTAAAAAACAAAATGCAGCTGAATTCAATATTGAAGTGATATAAAAGCAATTGATAAATCAACTATGAATAAAAAAGTTTTTCCTCAATCTCAAAGTATTGAATTTGATAATTAGCTAGACTGGATTTATTTAAGAATTATAATTTTCTACCTTCAACTAAGCACTTTCCTGTTGTGCTAGCGGGACGCAAAGAAAACTCGAGACACGGAGAATGTAGAATTTAGGTGGAGATGCAGAGGGTTGAGGCTCTGGAGGCTCTGCAACAACCCTCCTCACTGTCCAGCGATTTTTATTGTGAGCCACAGAAAAGCAGGTGTGAGAGATAGTGATCAGCAGAAACCATAAAATGCGCAAGAACAAGTGCCTTTGTTCTGCGCTAATGCTTCACATTTTTCCTTAAGGCCATAACTCTCCTGGGGGCAAGCTTCCCAGAAAGATAAGGATCTGTTTTCAGTTCCTGGCAGAAATGTTTCCCTCGTTTTCAAGGGGATTTCTGCGATTCTGGGGAATCTTCCTACCCAACTCCTTCAGAGTTTGTTTGTTGTTTGCTGGCCTTTTCCTACACTTTCCAACCAGTTCTAGCTAGGAGAGAAAAAGCTAACAGGTTCATTAAATGTAAGCATGACATTATTTTAAGAAGTCAAGAGGGTGAAATGGTTACATATTCGTTACGGGGCTTTGTTGTCAAAGAGATGTAAGTGGATTCTAATCCCAGCTCTGACACTCATTACCTATGTGAGCTGGAAGTTACTTAACTTCTCTGAGGTTCAAAGGAAAAGCACAAAACAAAAATATTTAAAACCTATACTGTCAACTGGCCCTTCTGCCCTTAGGGTGTTGTCGGGCTGGGAGTGGGAAGCATCAGTCATATTAGAGGGCAAGTTCATTCTAAACTACTCCGTTCAACCTACCTGTGGCTGTGGCTGAAAGTGAATGGGAAAAGACTGGCCTTTCCGAACCTTAGTCGGTTCTCCAATGCTCCTGGGTGACAGCACCAAGAGCAGATGGCTGTGTTTTCAACAAGAACTTAAATGTATTTTTGAATATGCTAGTGGTAGTCTAGATTCTAGTTAGAGGCAGAAAGATTGTTCTAATATCAAGACAATTTCATAAAAAAGCCCCAGTGGGGGGAACCTGACAGAGATGTGGAGTTGAGGGATGAGGCAGCAGGTCGGGAAGAGCAATTTACTTACAAAATAAGAGGTCCCATGAGAAATTCAGGATGATCGAAAGCCTTTCAGAAATAGGAATGTGTAATATTTAGTTTTAAGTGGATACCCTAATTTTTCTGCGATGCAACCTCTTTCAAAACCAAGACAGGTCCATTTTGTTTGAGTACCTGGCAGATACGTGCCTGTTGCTTCTGCCATAGTCCATAAGCCCACCTCCAATTTCAAGCACGTCTCTGGAGGACAGAGCTGAGCACCCGTAGACTTGCCAGCCAGTGACCCCTGGATGTTTGCAGCCCCTGCTTGGAGCATCTACCCCAAACCTTCTCACTATGTGCTTATTTTTGCTAACACAGTCTCGCCCAGAATGCAGGAAGTGTGCACGGCCATGTCAACCTTCAGCCACCGGGGGTAGGCAACCTTATCTAACTTATGGTTAAAAATAGGCTCATGTTAAGTGGCAGAAAATTAACTTAATAAAGCTGATTATGAGGGTAAAGATTTGCATTCTAAACCAGATTATTGTTGTCAGCATCTTCAATTTCACATTCAGCTGATGAATCTCCAGTTTCACTTTGCATTGTTATCAGATATTAACTTTTTGTGAGATATTCTCCAATGAGCAGGTGGCACATTTTGAATCTCAAGGCCCTTCTATGAGTTAATGACAATCTATCTTTCAAAACTTATTATTTCCTGAAACTTCCAGGTATGCATATGTTTGAGCCAAATTATTAACCATATACATCTTTATCATACCATCTGTATTTGGATTGTCTTTCATTCTCATCTGCTTTTTGACCCAAGACCTGTCCATCTTTCCATACCTGCCTGAAATGTCATCCATAAAACCTTCTCAAATCATATCAGACTGTATCTATAAGTAGTCACTTATGTTTTTGGTATAGTTATTTATACGTAATTTCTTTCATATCACAGGACAATATTTATGCTTCGTTCATCTTTTACTTACATATTGGCATTTCTGCATAGAGTTAAAGGTTAGACTTGGTCTTTCTTTAGTCTCCTTCAATATGCTGGGTAAAGTTTTATTACAGAGGGTGTTGCCACCAGCCTTTCTTATTGGCTTTCCGATTACCATGGGCTGCATTCCTCAATCCACCATCATACAGCCTATTCCGAAGCCTCACTCTGATTCTTGTGCCTTAAACGAATACCTACCTGTCACCAACATTTTGCTTTCAACCAGATTCTCATATCATCTCTTATTACAGGATAAATATCCATACCAGTCTGCTCAGGGCACTTTCAGTTTAAACCTGTTGTACAAGTGTAGTTAATAGCATCACCTTTTACTCTCAAGTTTCCAGGTGTGAGGAATGCAGTCACTTTATCTATGTAGCTGCTTGTTTTTTTTGCCTTTCCCCCTACTCTGTGCTTCACCTATTCCCACACTGCATTTTGCATTACATATCTTTACTGCAGAATATATAATATTTTTAAAGTGAGGGATATTGTCATGTAAAATGATGTAATGTGATCAGCTTGCTCCAGGCATGCAGAAAGGCTTTCCTGTGACCAACATTATAAATGTCTGAGAGCTATTAAGTCTGAAAAACAGACACAAACCAAAATGGGTGGGAAGAGAGATTGCTTTTGGCACAGCCTCAAAAACATCATTTCAGGAAGAAAAATCCAATTCAATTTTCAGAATGACCAGTTAAACCAATCCATGACAGGTCTATATAATCAATATCTACTGCCACTTAACTTGGCAGCATTCCTGGAGACATCGTTTTCCAAAATTGTCCTCTTCTCAGCCACTTTCCATTGTGTTTTATGTAAATTATTTTGGCTTGTCTACTGTAATCCCCACTTTTTTTTTTTTTTTTGCTCTGGCTACAATAAAGAACTTAACCAATGTATGGCATCACATATGAAAGAATTTTCAATCCCTGTATGCATTTCATTACTTGGTGCAGTAAGCTATGAGATAGGTCAAAATAGTCTCCCATTTTCAGAGTTCTCATACATAATTCTAACCCGACACCAAGCATTTCTATCTCTGTTATCTGCCCCACTTTTCACAGCATGGCCTGCAAGCCTCTGCCCTAGCACATGGAGCAGCTCTAGAACTTCCCCTGAAAAAAAATTCTTGTTGTTCCTAATCAGCAAAGTCCAAGGCACCAGACATAGCCATGGGTTGAGGAACTGTTTGTTTTCTATAATCACATCTGATAAGTGCCTTCTGTCAGAGGACATGTACTCAGTTAATTTGGACCTACTAAAGAGAATTGGATTAGGGACTGCTTTCGCTTTCCCCACTTCAATGCCCCTCACAACCCCCAGCAGCTTCCCATTACTATGAAGAACACAATCTTAACCTAGAGCCCTGGCCAAGTCCCTGCGCAGTTTGGCTGCTGCCTTCCTCTCCAACCCCATCTCATCCACTCTTCCTGTCAGTCACCATGTTCTATCCACACTGATCTCTTTTCTCTTGCTGAAAGAACACACAAATCCTTTTCTGTTCCCTCCTCAGGAGGCACTTCTCTCAGCCCTTTAGGGAAAAGGCTCATTATTACACTCAGTCTAAGGATCACTTCCTCAGAGAAGCCTCCCTTGACTGCACCATATAAGGGTTCCTCCTTAGTTTCTTTCATTGCCCTCTTAAGCCTTCCAGGGCTCTTATCACAGTAAATTTTCTTACATATTTGCTTATTGTTGTCTGTCTACACATTAAGAACTGTGTCTTTTTTACCCCAATATCCCCAGTGTCTAGCACATAATGGGTGAATAATAAATGTCTGTTATATAAATGACAGCCTTAAACAAGACAGATACAGGCAATATTTCTCATTGTATCATTTTATCTGTATCCTTTCTGCTAGTATTTAACAACTCTCCAGCAAGCTATCAATTCCCACTAAATCATTGGATTTCAATGGTGGTTGCTGGGAGCAAAGAATTAAAGCAGCCAACCTCTGTCTGATCCATGGGGGTCAGAGTGGGGAGATGAAAGAGGGAAGGGGCACCCTGGGGGAAATGAAAATAGTTGACATTGTTTAATCCTTGTGTCAATTAGACCTCCAGATAAAGAAACCAATGATCTTTAATAGGAGAAAGAGGCATTTTCTCTGAAATGCCTTTAGTAGAATATCCTTAGCTACAAATTACCCATAGTAAAAAGAAACTAGAACCTATAAACCATGGCTAATGTTACAACTGCTCTATAACGTATAAAATAGACCTGCTTAATACTTTGGTTCTTACAGACCTCACATAGAAGAGTTTTATCTATTATTCTGGATAAAAAGTACATGCACATTGAAGGAAGATAGGACCTTAGGATCCACCCTTAAGTCCCCACTCCTGTCTTTGTTCCATCTGAGACTCTTAATGGTCTGTATCATTGAAAGGACCTCTGATTTATGAGAATCTAACTTCACTACCCAATCATGTGTTAGCTCAACTGTGAATTAGAATCTCATGTGGAGTTTAAAAAATAGCAAGATCCAAGTATTTGATTATAGGGGAGAAAGGGGAAGAGTCGGCTGAGGTTTGTTTCCCTATTATTTAACCTTGTCCTGGAGGAGTGAAAATGTAAACAAAGAGCTTCAGGTAATTAATACCAATTGCAGTGGATTGAATAGAACCCCCCAAATATGTGTCTACATCCTAACTCCCCGCAACCTGCTGTCTTCATCAGCTAGGGCAACCATTTTTAAAAAAACATAAACTGAGTGGTTAAAACAACAGAATTGTTTTTTTCCTCACAGTCCATGAGGCTAGAAGTTTTTAATGAAGGTGTCAGCAGATTTAGTTCCTGGCAAGAACCCTCTCCTTTCCTGCCTTTTTGCTGTGGGAGAGAAAGTGAGAAAGAGGGAGCAAGCTCTCTGGTGTCTCTTCTTATAAGAATACTAAACCCATTGGGAAGACCCTACCCTCATTATCTCATCTAAGCCTAATTACCTCTCAAAGGCCCCATCTCTAAATACTACCACATTAGGGTTTTAAGATTGAATTTGGGGTTAAGGGACATGATTCAATTCATAGTACTTGTGAATGTGACCTTACATGGAAGAAAAAGGTCTTTCAGATATTAAGGATCTAGAGACAAGATCTTGGATTATTCAGACAGGCTCTAAATCCAATGACAGGTGACTTTATTAGAGAAAGGCAGAGGGAGCTTAAACACATGGAGGAAAAATCCATGCAAACATAGAGGCAGAGGTTGGAGCTATATAGCCCCAAGCCAAAGAACACAGAAGCTGAAAGAGGCAAGGATCAATTCTCCCTTACAGCCACCAGAGGCAGCACTGCCTGCAGACGCCTACCTTGATTTTGGCATCTAGAACTGTGAGACAATACAGATCTGTTTTAAGCCAATAAAGAAAAAAAATTACCAATGCTCACATTCTACCCCTGAATATTCAATTAAATCAAATATTCTGGAAGCAAAGTCCTGGCACTGAGGTTGTAACTCTGCCATGTGATCAAGGTTGAGAAGCTCAAACCTAAAGTGGTAGCCCATCCAGAGTCTTTTTCATTTTAATGAGGGTTTCTTCATTCTGAAAAATCAAAAATATTCTTGACCTTCTAAAAAATTCTGCTCAGTAACAGATTATTTGTATTTGGGGATGTACTGGAAACTAAGAGTGTGACAATATATGTTAGAGACTTCTCAATTCTTTAAAATCTGTTGTCACTCCTATTAAGACTAGGAAAGAATTTTTAAATATAAATTTGACAAATAGGCTGAGGGGCACTGTGAAACAATGAAGCATTTTTATTTCTTGATATTTCACAAAAAATAATAATTCTAAATGAACCTGTAGAGTAATATTAAAAAGCTGGGTGTTTTCTTTCTTTTATGTTACAATTTCCAATTGTTTTCCTTCCCAATATATCATCCTGATCAATAGTGAATAAATCTAGCTATACAAAGTGAAATAAAGAAGCAAAATAATCATAGCTTTATGGAGAAACAGAGAGAGTTCATCTGACTCCAATCCTTCCATTTTAACCTGCATCAGAAAGCAGTGCCTTCAGATGAAGGTCACTTCATCTCTATTTCTTAAGAAAAGAATTAGTCATACATATTGTTAAATTGACTTCATCCCCAAAGAATAACTGAGAGATAAACTGCATTGAACAAAGGGACATTACTACACTTAGAAAGCCATTTGCTTACAACAGGAAATCAATGTAAAGCAGTCTTACAACAGTGCATGACATTAAAAGTCTATAATCACTTTATTCTGCTTAAGTTGTACAGATGTGTTCTGCCAGCATTCTTCCTCTATAATCTCTCCCTAGGAAAACTCATCTCCTTTCAAAACCACAGGGATCGCTTATAAACTAACAGCTCTCAAATCCCCATCTCAATCCCTGACACCTCTTCTAAGCCACAGGACCTGTATGGTGCAGTGGCTAAGGATATATACACAGGCTTTGGAGCTACAGTGTGGATGTTCAACTCCCAGTCACCACTCATAGGCCAAATTATTCATCTTCAAGAAGGCTCACTTATATCACACTTAAATTGAGAAAAATGCATGCATCCCACTGTCTGGAAACAAATAAGTACTTGATAAACATTAAATTTACTTTATTATTGTCAAGCCTATCCACATAGATGTCCCAGGAATATGTTAAGTATATGAAATTGTCCAGAACTGAATTCATTATTTTCCCCAAATACTTGATTTATCTCTGCGAGCCTGACTGTATTCAATAACATCATCATCCTACCAGTCATACAGCCGCCCCACTTTTTTATTCCCCCGTCTCCCTAACTTCCCACTTCTATTTAGTTGCACATTCCAGTGCTCTATCTCTGAAGTGACTCATTCATCCATAGTCATCCTTCCCCATTGTCATGACCTGAATCGGGTCATCATTGCTTCAGCATTACAACTTCCCTATAACCGGTCTCCTAGGCTCCAATCTCTTGCCCACACACTGCTGCCTGATTTCTTCCAGCAACATAGATCTGAACTGGAAATGATTTTCCAGTACACTAAAGTGCCTTACTTAACATGTCATTCAAGAGCTTTCAAAATCAGAACCTATCTAACCTCATTATATATGGTACTAATAAGAGTCACCCACTCCCAAGGGCATTCTCAGAGATAAATATAATTACCTGACACTGACTCTAAATCTCTCCTTCAAGTAGATAATCTAGAATGCACGTGAGAACAATGTTAGTGTGTGTGTGTGTGTGTGTGTATACATATATATATAAAATCTTCATGTGATTCTAATTTGTATCTCTTAAAGCAAATTATATGTAAACTTTGGTACTTTATAATTAGTTTTTAAAGGATTGCCAGATTTTTATCTCTCGTTCAATCTTAATAAGCTTTTAGATGATTATGTTATGGATGAGTAGTAACAGCCAATAGCATAAAATTCAAATTAAGCCTAAACAGCCATTGTGATACATCCTAGGACACTCTTTTCTCTATCAGCACTCTCCTCAAGACACCTGGTACCATAATCCAGGAGCTCCTATCTCTTGAATACCTAAGTATATGGTGTTCCCTCTGCCACTCATGCTAATTTGCCCCTCTTTTAAAAATATGTATATTTTATTGATTTTAGAGAGAAAGGAAAGGACAGGGAGAGAGAGAGGAAGCGAGAGAAACATTGGTGTGAGAAACATGGTTCGGTTGTTTCTTGCACAAGTCCCGACTGGCGATCGAACCCACAACCTGGATATGTGCCCTGACTGGAAATCCAACTGGTGACCTTTTGGTGCATGGGATGATGCTCCAACCAACTGAGCCACACCAGCCAGGGCTGCCCCTCTTTATCCTTATTTATTTACACTTATTTACACTTATTCATTCTTCCACTCTCAGCTTGATTACTACCCTCTCTTTGAGTGTTCTCTGACTCCCTGTAAGAGTAGATGAAACTTCTTTCATGTATCTGAAGTCCGGACTGCTGAAATTCTAAATACAGGTATCAGCTAAAGTTGGACTGACCCCTAAGCAGAAAATTACAACATTCAGGTTAATCTAAGAGAAAAAGCTCAGAAGAGAAACTGATTTTAAAACCAGAATAATGAACAACCAAAGTGACTGCAGGGAGACAACTGGATAGTAATCACAATTTCAAATCAGAGAAAGATTGGGCAGACTATCCCAAGAAGACTGAGCCTGTCTAGATGATCTAAGATGCTGGACTGTAGTCATCAGCTCTTCTCACATATCTTATAGGCCCTTAGCCAAGAATGAAGAAAAAGCTCTTAGAGGCCACTCTGGCATGCCAGTGCAATTTATACATTCCCTTTTTATTGAAACTATAGAAATTAAATGTGAATGTATGAACAGGAAAAAGAAAAATCAAACTTTACATTAATACACACATATGAGGATATCTTTAATTACTAATATAATTTAGGTATGCGAATGTATGCAAAACTGCAAATCAGAATCATGGACCACCTACTATTTCTAATTTGAGGCCAGAAAATATTGCTTTTCCAATTTTCTAGGTTGAAATTCTTTATCCTGTTATACAGGTTGTCCAAATTTTTACTTTGTGATTCAAAATAAAGTTAAAAATTTCTAAAACCAGGTTATAATGAGGCAATTTTGAATTAAAACAGCAAAAAGGCCACTGTGATTCTCTCTGGCAAAAATTTTCTTGCATTTAAAAGTGAAAATTTTCTATAAAAACTGGGAGAGGAAACAAGATGGTGGCGTAGGTAACAGCTGCGCCTGCTGCCCCCCAAAACCACATCAAAATTACAACTAAAATACAGAACCAGCATCACTCAGAGCCTCCTGAGATCTGGCTGAACGGAAACCCCACAAGCAGGGAACTGAAGAAGCACCGAGACCAGGAGGAGGGGCGGAGACTTGGGCCCATAGGGGCTGAATCACAGAGACCAGGCCCAGGGCCCACACCCAGTGCCCCGGGTTAAACCCCGGAGGGAATCTCGGCGGTGGGGGTTTCCCAGAGGAGCGAGGGGTCCCAGCCCCACAGCAGGCCCCCAGCCCAGGGCTCCAGGGCCCAGAAGAGACATCCCCATAACTTCGGGCTGTGAAACCAGCGGGGACTGTCCGTGAGGGTCACGGAGGCTTCAGGAGCCCAGCAGCTCTTTCTAAAGGGCCCGGCACGGACTCACTCGGACGCTCCCTCTGAGCCCAGCGCCGGGCAGCGGCCTGAAAGGACCCGGGACACTCGGGGAGGAACTGACCTGCCTGAGATCCGGGCGAGAGCTAGAGGGCGGCTTCCTCCCAGGCAGAAGAGTGGGTGGAGGCCATGGCTCCCTTGGCGAGTCCTCCCCGCATACAGCCCGCAGGCAGGCGCCATATTTGAATCACCAGCACCTGACTCTCACCTTTGGCCCCGCCCTGTGATTCCCGGAGGCCCCGCCCCTCCCACCTGCAGCTCATCCAGGCCATTTCCAGGGGCTTTTCTGTGCAAGTGGCCTCTGGAGCCTCATGCTTAGGACTTTCCTAAAATCTCTCAAACAAGCAGCAGCACGACCCAATCAGCTTGATAAGCGGCCCCAGGCCTGGCACTAGCGGCAGCCTGCATTGGCTCATAGCTTGGCCTCTCCTGGACACCTCCAAGTCCAGCACAAGTAGCAGCCAACTACAGTTTGCTGTGTAGCTCATGTTGGGTGGCCCTGGGCAAGGCACTGGCAGAGCTCACTTTGAACCTCCCCGGAGGCCCCAGAGACAGTGCACCTGGTGGCCAGACTCAACCACGGTGGATTACAACCCTACCACATCCACGAGTGACACTCAAGGGGCGCACTTGGTGAAAACCAAAGCGCTACTGGACTAAATCCTGCTCCATAGGGGTGTCTCCAGAATAGCAGCTCTCTGGCTATAGTTACAGTTGGTCCTCACAGCTGATTGGCCTGGGGGTCAGTTCTTTCCAGGGACGCCAACAGCAACCAAGGCTCAACTACAACAGGACAGTGCACACAGCCCACACAGGGGAGCACCTGGAAGGCCCAGCTCAGGAGACCCTATAGGACACCTACTACACAAAGCCACTCTACAAATTCCAGGAGACATAGCAACTCTACCTAATACATAGAAACAAACACCTGGAAGCAGCCAAAATGTGGAGGCAAAGAAACATGTCACAAAGGAAAGAACAGAAGAAATCTCTAGAAAAGGAGCTAAATGAAATAGATCCAAGCAAGCTAACAGATACAGAGTTCAGAATTTTGTTTATAAGAATGCTCAACCATATTAGTAAGAGTTTATGAAAACAACTGAGAAAATCGATGATATAATAAAGTACCAATTTGAAATGAAGGCTACAAGAACTGAAATGAAGAATAATTTACAGGGAATCAAAAGTAGAGTAGAGGATACTGAGAATCAAATCAGCAATTTGGAACATGAGGAAACAAAAAGCACCCAACCAGAAGAGTAAAGAAAAAAGAATCTAGAAATATAAAGATAGTATAAGGAGTCTCTGGGACAACTTCAAGAGGCCCAACATTCGTATCATTGGGGTGCCAGAAAAGAGAGCAAGAAATTGAAAACCTATTTGAAAAAATAATTACAGAAAACTTATTCTACCTGGGGAAAGAAATAGACTTACAAGTCCAAGAAGCACAGAGGGTCCCATACAAGAGGAACCCAAAGAGGCCCACAGCAAGACACATCATAATTAAAATGCCAAACATTAAAGACAAAGAGAGAATCTTAAAAGCAGCAAGAGAAAAGCAATTAGTTACCTACAAGGGAGCACCCATACGGCTGAACAGAAACCTTGCGGGCCAGAAGAGAGTGGCAAGAAATATTCAAAGTGATGAAAAACATAGAACTACAACCAAGATTGCTCTACCCAGAAAAGCTATCATTTAGAATTGAAGGTTAGATAAAGAGCTTCTCGGACAAGGAAAAGCTAAAGGAGTTCATCACCACCAGACCAGCACTACAGGAAATACTGAACTGTCTTCTTTAAGAAGAAGCTAATGAACAAAAGAATCTGATGAACTAAACAGATCCAGAGACATTGAAGCATGCAACAGAAGATCATATTTCAGAGGAAAGGGGGAAGAGTGGTGGAGAGTGGGAAGAGATTAACCAAAGAAGTTATATGCATATATGTATAACCCATGAACATAGTCAATAACAGGGTGAAGACCTGGGGAGGGGGTGGGAGCGGGGTGGAGGTGGTCTATTGGGGCGAAAAATGGGACACCTGTAATACTTTCAACAATAAAGATAAATTTAGAAATAAATAAAATAATAAAATAAAATAAAATGAAATGAAAGGATAAAAACTAAAAATAAAAATAGTAAAAATTTTCATTGACTTTAAATGCAGTGATCTCTGTTGAAATTATCCTTTATATTTTAAATAAATGAAAAAGGTTTATATAAAACTTTTGCTGTTAAATAAATAATATCAACGTCTTCAGAATAGATGAAGAAAAATTAGAATTCTATGTTTCATATGCATATATTGATTAAATAGATACTTAGGTAGACAATAGATGATGATAGATGATAGATAGATAGATGATAGATAGATAGATGATAGATAGATAGATGATAGATAGATGATAGATAGATGATAGATAGATAGATGATGATGATAGATAGATAGATAGATAGATAGATAGATAGATAGATAGATAGATAGATAGATAAATAGATAGATGATAGATAGATGATAGATAGATAGATAGATAGATGATAGATAGATAGATAGATAGATAGATAGATAGATAGATAGATAGATAGATAGATGATAGATAGATAGATAGATAGATAGATAGATAGATGATAGATTAGATAGATAGATGATAGATAGATAGATAGATAGATAGATAGATAGATAGATAGATGATAGATAGATGATAGATAGATGATAGATTAGATAGATAGATGATAGATAGATAGATGATAGATATAGATAGATAGATAGATAGATAGATAGATAGATAGATAGATAGATAGATGATAGATAGATGATAGATAGATGATAGATTAGATAGATAGATGATAGATAGATAGATGATAGATAGATAGATGATAGATATAGATAGATAGATAGATAGATAGATAGATAGATAGATAGATAGATGATAGATGATAGATAGATGATAGATAGATGATAGATTAGATAGATAGATGATAGATAGATGATGATAGATGATAGATAGATAGATAGATAGATGATAGATAGATAGATAGATAGATAGATAGATAGATAGATAGATAGATGATAGATAGATGATGATAGGTAGATGATAGGTAGGTAGATGATAGATGATAGATAGATGGATGATAGATAGATGATAGATAGATGATAGATGATAGATAGATAGATAGATAGATAGATGATAGATAGATAGATAGATAGATAGATAGATAGATAGATAGATAGATAGATGATAGATAGATGATAGATGATAGATAGATAGATAGATAGATAGATAGATAGATAGATAGATAGATAGATAGATGATAGATAGATGATAGATGATAGATAGATAGATAGATAGATAGATAGATAGATAGATAGATAGATAGATAGATAGATGATAGATAGATGATAGATAGATAGATGATAGATAGATAGATAGATAGATAGATAGATAGATAGATAGATAGATAGATAGATAGATGATGATAGATAGATGATAGATGATAGATAGATAGATAGATAGATAGATAGATAGATAGATAGATAGATAGATAGATAGATAGATAGATAGATGATAGATAGATAGATAGATGATAGATAGATGATGATAGATAGATAATAGATAGATAGATATAGATGATAGATGATTGATAGATAGATAGATGATAGATAGATAGATTAGATAGATAGATAGATAGATAGATAGATAGATAGATAGATGATGATAGATAGATGATAGATAGATAGATATAGATAGATAGATAGATAGATAGATAGATGATAGATAGATGATGATAGATAGATAATAGATAGATAGATATAGATGATAGATGATTGATAGATAGATAGATGATAGATAGATAGATTAGATAGATAGATAGATAGATAGATAGATAGATAGATAGATAGATAGATAGATGATAGATATAGATGATAGATAGATGATAGGTAGATATAGATAGATGATGATAGACAGACAGATAGATGATAGATATTTACTAATCAACTTTTAGTTTTTATAAATATTTTAATTCATCATATTATTATCTCAATAAAAAGGAATCTGCACTTCTATTAGGTACAAAGGTGGCAGCCTGAAATCTATTGTTTTCTTTGCAACCAACTCACATGCTCTAGCTCAAGGCTACATCCTGGAGAAAGCATCTTTTCTAATTCAGCAAGTCTAGCAGCAGATTTTATAGTTCTATAAAAACTCAAGTGTCTGCATCATCTTTAATGCAAAACCAAAGATATCACATAACATCTGACATGTGGTAGCTCCTTACATTGAAGGGAAATACTCATGCACTCAGGGAACAAATATTGATTAAGTAGCTTGCCTGTACCAGTGCTCTTTTAGGTGTAGGGTACACAGCCCAGAGCAAACAGAAAGAAATCTCTGTTCTCATGGAGTTTATATTCTAGTGAGGAGAGACAGATTCTAAACAGGACAAAGCAGTAAAATATAACACATCTAAAAAACACAAAGCACCAAAAGAAATGCTAACAAGAAATATAAGAAGATACATAGATAAGAAAAAAATAAAGCAAACAAAGGGGATAAAGAGTATGTGGAGGTTGGGGAAGGCATTATAATTTTTGAGAGCTTGGCCAGCAAAGGCCAACAACTATAGATAGCATTTAACTAAAAACCTAAAGGAAATGAGTAATAAGCCATGCACTCAACTGGAGGAAAGAGTGGTCTAGGTAGAAACTGAGGCACAAGCAAAGGCCCTGAGATGAGGTTGTACCTGGTGAGTAGGGGAGTTAGTACCATCAAACAATAATAACACCATTTGCAAGACACTGTGCTAATCATTTGACATAGGAAAACGCACTTAGCCTTCACAGAAACCCTGTGATACAGGGGCTACTATTGCTGCTGTTATATGGGGTGTGTAAAGTGAAGCTTTAGTAGTTAGGCAGCTTGCTCAAGATCACACAACCATTCAGTGGAAAATTCAAACCCAGACTGTTTGATCCGAGGGCTGATGCTCATAACCACTGTACTAAAGTGTGTCTTAATAATTTAGTGATTTTAATCACTGGTGAATGCAGATTATGACTATATCTACATTTAAAAAAAGAAGAAAATTTTTTTCATAATCTAGTAAAGTTGATCAACCAGAAAATCCATAGCAAATTAGATAGATCTCTGCACCAATTCCATTGCTCCTTGCATAGCATAAGGTTTTCTCATTGGTTCAGCCTTATAAATGATGTAAAATTTAAAAAGGGGCAGCAACCTTTACCACTACATTTTGATTGTGATGATCCTAAATTAATTGCCTACTTTAAAAATTAGACAGATAAATAGAATAGTTAATAGCAGATTCTCCAACTAGATTTTCTGAATATGAATCACAGCTTCATTATTTATTAGCTGTGATGTTAACAAGCCACTTAACCTCTCTGGATCTCAGAGACTTCCTCTGAGAAATAAGGATAGTAATTATATCTACCCCATAGGCTTTTCATGAGGACTAATTGCGTTAGCAGTGTCTCTGGTAGGGAGGAATGAGAGAAGTGCTAGTTTTATTATTACTTCAGTGGCAGTGGAGTATACTATGTAAGCAACGGACTCTAGCGGTATGTTGTATAAAATGGAATCCCAGGCTAACCATTTCCTGCTTTGTGACTTGGATAACTTAACTGTTCATTGCCTCAGTTTCTCATCTGTAAAGTGGGGATAATTATACTAATAACTTCACAGTGTTGTTGAAAGGATTGAGTTAATATATGTAAAATGGTTACACTAGTACCTGGTCCATAATAAGTATTATTTTTTTTTCTGATATTAAGGTCATCATGTGTCATTTAGATTTACTAAGAAAGTTCATTCATTTTCTCTTTCATTTTGGTTCATTTCAAGAAGACATGAACAAATTCTGACTGCTTCTTAAATACCTTTGTTTTTATTGTGATCCAGCATTAAAAAAAATGTTTATAATATGCTCCTCTCTGTCATTTAAAGAGAATCCAACAAATTAGGAGGCATAGTCTAAGAGTTTAGGCATTTTACTTAAAACAGAGAAAATGTTGAGTGTTGTGCTAAATTATTTAGCCACTCCTCTGAAAACTCTGTTCCTGCAATATTTCTTCCCTCTACTCATTACTCACATGGAAATTTAGGTAGATTTAATTTTATATCCCTATCTGTAATTACCATCATATTACTGAGAGAGTGTTTTCAGTATTTATTCATATTTGACAGTAAAACCCTGATAACATATAAAGATCTATGGCACAGGTAATTTTTCTCCTTGTTATAGGATGGTTTAGGGCCTCCAGTTAATTACATCTGAGAGAAAAGAAATTAAACCATAGCTGTAGTTGGCCATACTGATGACAATTACTACTTGCAGTGATCCTGCCCTTACCAAGGTTTCATCTCCCTGCTTCAACATCTAAACTGCCATGGCATTGCCTTAGCGCTCTTCATACATATTAAGCAGGGGGTGTTTTTTCTACAGAGAACATTACCTTTACCCTTACTCAAATGGCAGAAATCTCTGCCAAAAACCTAAATTGCTGTGTAATCAGCTTTGTTGGCACACTCAGCTGAATTGCCATGATGGACAAAATGTTCTTGCAAATATCCACTCCTGAGGCTGCCCTGTAAAGGAAAGCACATTGGCTCTAGCCCACGCTTACCACGAGCCTAGAGAGGAAAGTCCATGCAGAAAACACCTGATACTGTGCAGAGTACCTTGAAATGTCACTATCAGGCTATGATATCAAGGAATTCTGAATATGAAAATTCCATCTCTGACTTCATAACAGTTTTCGTTACCATAATGATCTTATTATGAGTGATTTTACCAAAAGGTAGTCTACTATATAAATCCAAAGCTAATGTGGTTATTTTGCTTCATTTTAAAAGCTTCAATAAAAATTGTCATTTATTATCCCTACAAATACATTTGAAAATCTGGAATTTGACTATTCTAAGTTAACGCATTAAACAAGAATTACCAATTGATACTACCATTTAAAGTTATATGGAGAACACTTTATAAAAGGATTAAAGTATAAAATACCTTTCTGGTATTTAAGAGAGAAGGGTCTTTTTTTTTCTTCTTTTTTTGTAACCAAGAGATAACAATTTTAGTAAGTTATCATAATTTTTTTCTGAACGTTTCTCAGACATTTTATAATTTGTATTCTGAGGGACTCTATAAATATTCTACAGAATGGTATTTAACTTTCATGGACTTTTAAAATTTTAAGAATCTTAAAACTATTGATAATATACATATAGAAATACTACATATGTGATAAGTGGGGTTGATTCCAGTTATCAGAAAAAAATAACTTTTTACTCAGGGAGTCACAGATTTTCTTTCTATTATTAAATATTCTGAAAACATTACTCAGAATTTAGTAAGCATTTAGACAGGCATGAGTAGAGTAGGAATAATGGGCCAGGTGCAGGGGGTCACCAGGGCCGAAAGCCCCGGGTGCCTAGCAAAAGGCAAAACTATAAACCCTTGCTCCCTTAAGCATTAATCTCTGGAAGATGCCTCTGTTTCAGCTCCAGGCCCAGAAAAGCAGCAAAAGCAGCCAGAGTGCCTTGGTCTGTGTTGCTCAGTGGTTAGAGAGTTGGTCCTCAGACCAAAGGGCCCCAGCTTGATTCTGGTCAAGGGCACATACAGTCCCCTTGCAGGTTCCATCCCCAGCTCCAGACAGGCAGCATGTGGGAGGCAACCAATCGATGCCTCTCTCACATGGATGTTTCTCTCTCTCTTCTTTCCCTCTCCTTTTTTCTCCTCCCCCCTCCCTTCCACTCTCTCTAAAAATCAATGGAAAAGTATTCTCTTTATTTTTAAATATATCTTTATTGATTTCAGAGAGAGGAAGGGAGAGGGAGAGAGAGAGATAGAAACATCAATGATGAGAGAGTCATTGATCGGCTGCCTCCTGCAACCCGGGCATGTGTCCTCACCAGGAATCAAACTCTGATCACCTGGATCCTAGGTCAATGCTCAATCGCTGAGCCACACCCAGCTGGGCTGGAAAAGTATTCTCAAGTGAGGATTAATAACAAAAAAAACAGCCAGAGTAACCCCATGGCTGACATCAGGACCAGCTGGATTGACTAATGACCCCCTAGCACCTAACACCAGAGGACACACCTAGAAAGCTAAGGAATATTCCATTAAGATCCTCCCCTGAGGCCCCCAGATAAAAGCCCTCAAAACAAAGGACCCTACACCACTCTCTCTATGGAGCACACCAGCATCTTTCCCCACCTCCTTATTTCTCCAAGGTGTGTGACCTCTCTCTTTCTCTTTCTCTCTCTCTCTCTCTTTCTCTCTCTCTCTCTCCCCTTCTCCCCCTACCTGACCCCCCAGCACTCCTGAACCTCTTCTCCCTCTTTTGTCCCTCAAGGTGCATATCTTGGTCTCTCCCCTAAGCTCCAAGGGCCCTTCTTCTGCTGTAACTTGTTTCCTGAGCCCATTTCTTCTACAACTCACTCTTCTACCTCTGTGACTTTCTAAACAAACTTTCTCTTATAATTTGAGTCTTGGCTCTGAATTGTTCTCTTAGTCAGAATTTAGCAACTGAACTTGCTGAACCAAAGTCTAACACCTGGTGCCATTTTTCCACCCCTAACAATAAGGTATTTTCTGTGGGTTCTATTTTGTCAGATTATGGCTCCAAGTAGTGATGTGTCTACTGCAATGCTTAACAGTTATTGAATCACCTCACCATTTTCAAAGTTCCACTGATTACAATCAGACATCTTCTAACACTATTTTTTGTTAGAGACTCACTGTGACAATGATGTCCTGACAAAGATCTAAGGTTTGCAAACCACTCTAGAAAGACAATTCATCTATTCTCAACTCACTACCTTTGATTTCATCTCTATTAACTATTACCAGGAAATTAGCAGCCCTGTGTTCAAAGGAAAGGCCTGAAATATAGCATTTCTGGAGGCATGAGAAAACTGCAAAAATCCAGAAACATACCATATCCAGGCCCTCTCCAATCTATTTCATATAGAAATACAGTCATTTATTTTAAAATTGAAAAAAGCACATAATTTCATTCCAAGCATGAAATGTCACATGATGTAGGGTTGAGATTTTTAAAACGTCAGCTTTTTACCATAGTTTAGGAAATCATGTAATAATCACTCCTGAGGGTGTAGGTAGAAATTGCAATATAATTCTCTCCTGCTCATGGATTTTCAAACTTACTGGGAGGACTGTTGGTGTCCAGCTCCCCAGAGCTTCAATTTCAAGTGAGTCCAAGGCCAGGGACCCCCCCAGAAATACTCACCTATTTTTAATTTTTATTCTCTCTTCTCCATCCCCCCCCCCCCCGCTTTGAGACAACCAGTTAAACCATTACCTCATTTCAGCCTGAAAAACTGCTTTCACATCGATTCCTGCATGTATCCTAAACTCTTGAGTCTTCTAGATGCTAGATCTTGATATTTATAGACTTGACTTTGGAATTCAGAGAACTATTTTCCCTTGAATCCTATATTTACAAACAAAAGTTTGACTTTCAAGACTAATTCTTTCTGTTGTATTCTTTAAACATGATGTTGTCTAATACAAAAATATGTTTTATCTTTGTCCCCAGTCCCTGGTACAGAGCTCCTAAAACCCTTGAAATTTCCTGAGCAAAAAGAGTGTTGTTATTCATGACTAACCCTTTTGGATCTCATCTGAGTTTCTAATTATGAAGTGACTTAGGGTGGGGCACCTATTTAATCTCAGGATGGGAGACGGTCACAAAAAAGACCAAGAGATTAGCAAATTGAAATTTTCACCCCTGAAGTGAAGGGGGGCTGGAGCTTGAGTTCTATAAAAACTCCCAAACAATGAGATTCTTTGGAGAGCTTCCAGCCTGGTAAACACTTCACGGTGCTGAGAGGGAGGCTGGTTCCCCAGAGAAGGTACAGTACAGAAGCTCCACCAACCTTTCCCCCCAGAACTTGAACTATGCATCTCTCCAAGTTTCTTATTCCTGCAGTTTCCTTTATAACAAATGAGTAAATATAAGTAAAGTGTGTTCCTGAGTTTTGTGAGCCATTCTATCAAAGCATTGAAACTATGGATTAAAAAAAGGGGAGGGGGTATGGAAAGTAATCTCACAGAGTAATCTGATCATAAACTCCTAATTCAGCAGGTCATGGTGGGTAGTTACGCCCCCACCCCTGTCCACTGTTCTTGTGCACCTAGGTTACCACACCTTTGAAATACCAGAAGTAATACTCCTCAAAGAGAGCACAATATCTTTTAACTATCCTGTAATTCAGTCTCCACCTGTATGTAATCTTGACATTCCCTCCTTAATTTCAAATGCATAGAAGAAGCTGTAAGACACTGTTATTCTGGGGAGAATTTTAGGTCTTGTTCCCTTGCATATGTTATCAGTTGGGCTCAAATAAACTCTTAAATAATTTTTCTCAAAGTTTGGACATTTCTTAAGTCAACAAACCTGAGGAGGGTGTGTTTAGGAACCCCCAATTTATAGCCAATTGTCAAAGGTGGCCCAGGGTTTGTGACTGGCACCTGAAGTTGGAGGGGAGTCTTGTGGGACTGAGTCCATGTGGACAAAAAGGGGGTTCTATGGAAAGTAACCTCACAGGGTGATCTAATAATAAACTCCCAGCTGGGCAGGTCCTGGTGGGTGGTCACACCTCAGGTAGATAACTTTTTAGTAAAAGGTTTATCTTTGTTCTAAGCAAGCCCTGTCCATTGTTTTGGTGCATCTAGATTAATATACCTTTGAAATAAGTGTAACCACCCTCAGGAAAGCACATAATCTTTACTATCGTGTAATTCAATCCCCACCTTGCTTTCTCCCACCCTCATGTAACTTTCCTTACTTTCCCTCAATTTCAAATCTATAAAAGAAATTTCAAAACTGTCATTTTCCAGAGCATTTGAGATCTTGCTTCCTGGCTATTGTCATCAGTTTTGGCTCAAATAAACTCTTATAAAAATTCTTCACAGGTTTGGACATTCTAACAGCAGCACCATTAACCTGTGGTGTCTGTGCTAACTCTGTGTAGTGTTAAAAAACAAAAACAACAGGCCAAAATGGGGTCACTTTTATTAAGCCACCTCACCCAACCAAAACTTAGTAACTAACCTATTTGCCGTTTCAGCCTCTCTCAGGGGTGGAATTTTAAACCAGTCAGAAATTTCCTGAACAACACTAGTAAGATAATCTACCTGCCAGATAAGACTCCCTGACTTCCCCAAAGGGAAGGTGTCCTGTCTGACATAATTCATTGTTTTAACTTTTTAGTCCCACCTTCTTTCTGCCTATAAAAATCCTCCAGTTGGCACAACTCATCAGAATACTCTGCTAGACGAGATGTTGCCAGATTCATGAATCACTTAATAAAACCAATCAGATCTTCGAATTTATTTTTTGAACAAAAAAGGGACTACACACTAAACCTGACACTCAGGGACCAAAAGTAACCACATAGGATAGTCTTAACACAAAAATTCCTAACTAAAAGCCAGTCATGACAGGTAGTTATGTCCTAGGCATGTAGCTTCCTTGACAAAAGTCAATCCTTACCTAAAGTAAGCATCTAAGATAATATACCCTTGGGATGTCAGAGGAATCCCCTTTTTCCAGACCCCTCAGGGTACACCTCACCACAGAACCCCTCATTGGCATCTTGTTCCCCATCTGTATGTGCTGTAAATGTTAATTATCCTGTTTCTCTGATTTACTTTTTATTCAATCCCAGAGATTCCCTTACTTTGCTTACTCCCGCCCCCTTAATCTACCACCAATGATTTCATGTAACCCTCCTTATGTCTCCTCCTTTGATTCTAATGTATAAAATAAGTTGCAGAACTTCCATTCCCTGGAGTGTTTTCTCAGCTGAGATTTTGCTTCCTGGCAATTGTCATCAGTTTGGTTCAAATAAAATTATATAAATTTTCTACAGGTTTGGATGTTTTTATGTTGACAAGTTGGTTGAATTTTGTTCTTTAACAGCAGTTAGTGTCAGAACTGAATTGAGTTGCTGGACATCAGTTGGTGTCTGGAGAATCACAGAAACACCTCAGAACATGGTGATTTTTAAAGTCTAAACTAAGCCAAACTAAGCAATGCCTTCATTATTCTTTCCTGTATTACCACTGTACCCCTCCCATTCCTATCGCAAGCATGCATGTTTCAGCATCAATGAATGGAGCGCTACAATGCAATGAGTATTACTTGCAGTGGAAAATAAATCTGTGTCATGAACAGAATTGTATCCTCCTAAATTCATGTGTTAAAACCCTAAACCTCCAGTGGGACTATATTTGGGGATGGGGACTTTGGGTGGAAATTAAGGTTAAATGAAGCAAAAAGGGTAGGATCCTAATCCAATAGGGCTGGTATCTTTATAAGAAGAGGAAGAGACGTGAAAAATATCTCTGCTTCTCTACACACACACAGAGGAAAGGCCATGTGAGTACACAGCAAGAACTGCTATCCAAAAGGCAGGGAAAGAGCTCTCACCAGAAATCTAATTTGCTACCTACTTGATATTGGACTTGTAACCCACAGAACTGTAGGAAAATAAATTTCTGTTGTTTAAGCTACCCAGGGTGTGATATTCTGTAATGACTATCTTAGCTAACTAATACAACCTGATAAAATTTCAAAAATATTAACCCATTGTAGTCAACATCTAAATATTTTTTAGCCTAAAGACTGGCATTTTTCCTACACATAAAACAATATTCTAATATCAGAGATTGGGGCAATTTATTTAATTATTTCAACTCAAGCACTTCTGTAAGCTGGCTGGTAAAATAATCCTAGAATCCCAATTTTAGAAATACTGATTTTTTACATTAAGATATAATACTATAAACTAGTATTTTCAACTCAAAATTTAGTCATTTATTCCCATTTCAATATATGTATTACTGTGCAAACAGGAAAATAGATATAGTTCCTGCCTTTGAGTTGTTTACAGTTTTATGAGAAGACAGACACTAATCAAATAACCCCACAATTCCCTGAGATTAAAGCAGGCTTGGTAATTCAAGCACATAATTCCACATTTACTGGTACCAGGTTGATACATGAAGATAAGTAGAAGAATCCCATGAGAGCTCTTTTTTTCCTAAAATGCATAGAAATATAATCTTGTCAGACATATATTATGCTTCAGAAATGCATTGAGGTTATATAGTTTTTGTAATTAGCATTTTATATGAGAAGTCAAGAATGATTAATAAAAAGGCCAATAGAAGTAGAAAGATTGATAATTGGGGGTGGGTGGGAGTTTGAAAAGAGTAAATGCCTATAGCTTGACCAAATAAAAACTGAAAGGGAATACGGTCATGGAAATATATTCAAAGTGTTTAGAAAAAAAAGAAATTTCAATATTGAGATAAAAGAAAATGTTTATATTATAGAAAATGAGCACTAGCTTTATTCATTAAACTAGAGATGCAGTTAGAAGCTCTTTAAAATAATGGTGATCTCAAAATTGAGGGGTGAAAAACCTATGTGGTCACTAAAAGCAAGGGAGCCATGGAAAAATGTATCCACTCATTCACAATTATCACACTCAAAGCATTTATGGTGATAGGGACATTGGGATAGTTTTCTAACAACTTAGGAAATGATTTAAAGGGGAAAAATCAAGGAAAGTTAGACTGACAGTTCTCAAAGCCTAAGAGTGTGCATTCCTGCCAGAATTTGTCATCTTTTTTAGAAAATTCAGGGAATAATAAAGCATTTTATTTCTACTGTGAGATTAAGCCTCAGGACCTTATTAATAAAGGTGCCAGAAATGGCACAGGACACCTTCATGTTGCATGTTGATACAGGGAAAAGTAAAGAACTCTGTTTTTCCATGGAGCTCTAATAAAAACTTTACCAAAGAGACCCCAGTGCACTTACCATTCTCAATAAATAAAGTGGGTTTACCTAGAATTAGGAACTGTTGAGATGAATTATATATTTTTTTATTTTTTAATTACACAATTTTAAACTCAGCCTCCTGGATCAGTTAAGAAAACCAAAACCCTTTTAAAATTACACATAAGAAAGAACAATATTCTAATAAATATTTTAAATAGCACTCAAATATTAATAGTACAGTGTAATGTTTGCTTCTCCCTAAAATAAGCTCAATTTAAAAGATGCTTCAAAGAGAAAATAATCTGGAGGAAGCCAGGCAAGCACACTGCTCTAGCCCAATGCTAACCCAGGGCTTAATGCCTATAGCATTCTATGCTTAAACAGCAAAACTAAAATAGCTGACCTTTTTGCTAGACGTACAAAGGAAGTTCCTGAGAATATGAATGAATACATTTAAGCAAACTATCTACTATTAATGTCAAAGTTATTTCCTGACATCTTCAAATACCAAGATAAACTGCAACTGTGAACTCTGAGATCCAGCTTTTCCATATCCTCCTAGTCTCTACCGTTGGCTACATTTGCCCAAATGGGATATCCCATGAATGTTAAAATTCTCCTACCTCACCACCTCTACCTCCTAAAGCAGAAAGACCACCCAAAGGAAGGCTTTGATCTAAAAGTAATGTTGTACTTTAAAAAATTGAAGAATAGGTAACAGCAATGGTCAGTGTGGAAGCCTTTGATCCTTATGAATTAGTCCCTTTGGAATATCCAAAAACTAGAAAGCGGGTTCAAGTATTCAGTGAGAAAGAAACATGGAGGAATTCAGACTCATAAACTCCTCAAACTCTATAATTTCATGATGTCTTTTTCCCCACTGTGGATTTCTAAATTAATTTGAGAATTCTTTTCATTTAGTACACTGTTCTGATTTGTCATTAAACTACAGAGTATATATTATAATTTGGAGAGAAAAATGTCTTCCACCATTGTTAATCATTTATTAATATTGAATTAAAAATGATTTACTTTTTAAATAAAGGACTATTCAAAATAAACAATACCCCAGAAAATGCTATATATTATAATTAGAAATATATAGCTAGAATTAGTAGAAGCAAAGACAAAAGTTGTTGGGTGATTTTTCAAGTGATTTCCTAGGAACACATAGATTGGTCTTGGTTATTGTTAATATATGATAGACATGGTGGTTAAAAGTTTGGATTCTTCAGTGGTTTTTAAACCATGTTTCAAGAAACCACTGGATAGAGTTCCAAAGAGAATCATGGGTCTCACAAATTTTGCATTCTAATTAGAATTTAAAATCTACATTACACTGTTTTTAAACCAAATACACACACACACACTCATATTCCAAAAGAAATTGTATAAAAGCAGATAGACATGGGTTCAATTCTCACCCTAGTATGTATTTACTAGCTGTTTGCAGTTGAGTACTCAAATCTCTGAGTCACTGACAGGGTTCAGTGAGATGCTGCAGAGAGGCAATAGTGCATAGTGCCTCAGAGAACACATCCTAAATGTGGTCCCTGGACAACTGCAGCAGCTTCACCTGGGAACCTGTTAGAAAAGCAAATTCTTAGGCCCCACTGCAGACTTACTAAGGGTGGGGCTAGCAATTTGTATTTTAGCAAGCCCTACAGGTTATTTTGATGTGCATTAGAGTTAAGAACTACCGCCCTAGACTCAGTTTCTTTGAGTTTGAATCCCAGGTTGGCCACTTAACACCTACCCGTATGGTCAAGTTACTAAATTTCTATAATCCATGTAAAATGTTTAAAACATAGTAATAAATGTTAACTATTATTAAAGCGCTTAAGACAGTGCTGGACTATAAGCATCTCAGTAAACTTTAGCCACTAGTATGATAATTATTATTTTAATCATGACTATTTTTATTATTATTACATCATTGTGAAACAGAATTAAGCAATAAAATGCTTAAATACATTCAAGTTCAATAAAATGCTTACATTACATTTAAGTTCAAGGAAGAAAAAAAAGAAATTTGAAAGCTTATGGCTATATATAGGAATTTCTGTTATTCTTAAGAGTAAGACCCATGGAATGGTGTTCAATATACTTATTCTTAAGTTCTAAAGAACTCCTATACCCTTTTCTTTAAATGATCAAACTTGTTGGAAGCAGACACAATAAAAATAAAATTTATTCACATGATCATTCACAGAGGTTTTAACATTCTAAGATTAAAAAGACCTAATGCTCCTTCTAGTCTGCTGATTTGATTCCTTTTGTAGTCCAAATGTCCACGCAGAGCCAGGCTTGAATGCTAAGTATGACACGTCAGTATTTTTTTTTATCCTTGTATCTCATAAAGGTTCAAAGAAAGACAAACGTGCCAATATGCATATGGCCTGACATTAAGTCCTTTAATTCTGTGGCAAAGAAGAACAATTGAGGATTAAGATGCAGAGAATGGAGATGCTCGTGCTTGGGCGAGATGGTCATGAGAACAACAGCAAGCATCTGCTTCGTTACCGCCCAAGGCCCTGGAACTCCACCGCAAGCTGATAATACCATCTGTAAGTGCAGAAAATGCCTTTTAAGTGTCTTAATTTGCAGCTTATCATATTTATTATGTTTTGCCATTATTATATTTTTCTATAGTAATAATAATAGCATGTTAAAGTCCATAGAGCCTGGAGTCTTCTGTGTGGGAAGATTTTTGACTACTAATTCAGGCTCTCTCTTTCTTTGATTTGCTAAGCTATATCTTTCCTAAGACCTTGCCCATTTTATATAAATTTTCAAGTGTTTTGTCCTGAAGGTTGTTCATAAGTTCTTCACATTGCCTTTTTTAAATCTCTGTAACATTGGGAATTAGGTCTCCTTTTTCATTCTAGTATTATTCATTCTGATATACTTCATTGATTAATATCATTTAAAAATTGTGTCTATTTTATTGCCTTTTCAAAGAACAACCCTTTGACTTTATTCAAACTTCTTAGTTTTTATTTCTGTCAAACATTAACCTTGCTTTTATCTACATTATTATGTTGCTATTTTATTTGTATTTGTTTAGATTCCTTCTTATGACTTATGAGATTGATATTTAGCTCATTAATTTTCAATTTTTTTCTACATAAAAGTAATATTTTAGCTGCTTTCTAATAGTTTAACACATAGTAGTATTTTCTTTTTTTATCATTTTCTATACCTGTGATGATTTTATTTCTTAACACATAAATTCTTTTAATTTTTTTAATTTCCAAAGATATGATAATATTCTACTTAATATCTTTATGATTGCTAATTGAATTCTAGATTAAACATATAGTTGTCATGATAGCAATCCTTTGAAATGTGTGGAAAATTTTGCAAATGTTCTATGTGTGTCTTCAAAGAAGGCATATTCTATAGTTATGTGATGTGTATTTGCTTGTACCCACTAAGCAATATTTGTTAATCACATCCTATAAATCTTCTATATTCTTTACTGATTTTGCTTGCTTTCTATCAATTACTGAGAGATACTTGCTAAATTCTACTGCTGTGATTGTGGATTTGTCAGTGTCCCTTTCATTTCCATGTTTTCTTTGTGTATTTTAGGACTATAATTTTAGATACACACAAATTTAAAATCATTTTAGATTTCTAGGAAATTGAAACTGTTAGTACTATAAAAATGACCATTTTTATCTCTACTGATTCTATGGAACTTAAATTCTATTTTGCCTGATATTCAAAGAGATGTATCAGTTTTGTTTTAGATTTCATTTCGATGGTTGCCTTTTTTACCCTTTGCTTTTAACTTCTTATATATATAACCTTATAGCTTTGATATGTCTTTCATATTTTCCATTCAGACTATTTTACTTAATGATCTTTTTGTCTAAATTGCAGCTGTCAGACAATTTACATGTAATGTAAATACTCATCTACTTGTATTTAAGTCTGCCATTTATTTTTATTTTTAATATATCTTTATTGATTTCAGAGAGAGGAAGAGAGAGGGAGAGAGAGATAGAAACATCCATGATGAGAGAGTCTCTGATCAGTTGCCTAGCTCGCAACCCGGGCATGTGCCCTGACAGGGAATCGAACCGCGATCTCCTGGATCCCAGGTTGATGCTCAACCGCTGAGCCACGCCCGGCCGGGCTAAGTCCACCATCTTATTTTGAGTTAATTGCCCTGCTTCTTAAATGTTTCTTTTTCAAACCTTCCTTTTCTTCTTTTGGATGATCAATAATAATGTCATAGTGAACTAAAATAAGAATTAAATCATATGAAAACATTAATGCACAAGTTGGGTGAGAATAAGTGTAAAGTCCTTGTAATATCCAGGAAGGGGCACATTCTGTTGATTGATATTAGAAAAATCAAAGATGCGTGTGATAATTTATTAGTAAAGTTGTAAAAGGAATTACATACATTACTTCCAAACTACTGGAGGGAAAACACAGAGGGATTAAACATATTCATCAAACCACCTTTACTGTTCTTCATTTATTTCTGGAACTTGTACCTTTATGATCCATCACAACCTCCCATACCACTTGTCCCTCTACAAAATGTGCTGTAGGTAATTTCTTCTCATTTTTTTTCTACCTAATTTTCTCTCAGCTTTACATAATCAGTCATTTAGCCCATCCATTGAGTTTTCAACATTTGTTATAATTTTTATTTCTAGAAGTTATATTTCATGCTTTTTCAAATCTCCTTGGTCAACTCTTATACTTTCATGTTCTCTTCAGCTATATACAGGTTTGTCTTCTATTTCTTTGAACATAAAAATAGTAGTGTTTTTTATAATCCGTGGCTGATATTTCTAATATATTAAGTGTTTTCAGAGTCTATTTCATCTTTCTTTTTTTTTTGTCAGTTCTCTCCCTGTGCCTTTTTTTATGTGTGTATTTTTATTTTTTACTAGTTCTGCTTCATGTGCTTTAAAAAAATTATTTGTGGAGAATCTTTGATACTCAGGACAAAAGTGACATTTTCAGAGAAGATTCCCATTTGCTTCGACAGAAGCTTAGGAAAACTACAAGTCTGAGTCTTTTACAAAATAACTTTCTGGCTCTACTCCAGAGTTGTAGAACTAGCCAGCTGATGTAAATTTGGGCTGCAAAACAGCATAAGGACCATCTCATTTTGTTAATGTCTAAGGGATTTATTTTCACACCTGAACTGTTGAGCACCAAGGTAGTATTTTTTTAATAGGCTCATAGGTGTTGAGGGTGGGGTCTTATTGCTGTTCGGCCCTTCCTGAAAACCCGTTAGTCAGGATGGCAAAGATTAGCAAACACTTCTGATCACAGACCAATCGTCTTCAACGGTAATGAAGATGACATTTTGATCTTTTATATTTCTCACATGAGCAGTTTCTCATTTGGTTATCAATTTAGACAGAAAAAAAGGCATATACTTTATGTTTTGTTTGTTTTTTAAATGAGCTGTCTTTATTTAAGATAATGACATTTTTACAGACAAAATATAGGCACACATCTTCTTTGTTAGAATATTATTTGACACTAAAACAGGCATAACTGGTATCATTTCTCACAAATTAACATCATCCATATTCTCTTTAGAGTAATGCTTATTGTCTGCTGTCTTCCTTTACTACTTTTAGAGCATGGATTGTATCACTCAGGAACTTCGTAGGAACACTGAGCAATTAGGTTAGTTTCAAATTTCTTAAATGTCAAAATGGATGTTCAAGCATCATTTTAGGTCATGGTGAATATGATCTAAAGCTCACTAATAAATGTATTATCAAATAATTAAAAAATAAAAATACTATGATCCTAAATTTTGAATCTATATGAATTTCTTAGGTTTTTTTTTATATTTCTCAAAAACATTTTGTTTTGAAAAGAAAAACCCACTTAAAGGAAGACATTCAAATCAAAATTAAGCTCTAGCAAGTACATCTAAAAAGACTGTGTGATGACAAATGAAATCTTCACATTGTTATTTAAAAGTGCCACACTTTCGGGCCTTATGATCTCCATGTTAGTTTGTGACATAGAAGTCATATTAAGAGTACATAAAAAGATTTCCTCAAAACATTTTTAAAGAATATGGAGCACTTCATAAACTTTTGGATAAATAGAAAATTCAATGAGATAAAGGTTATCTAAGCATAAACTCTACAGAAAACAAGTGTAGGACCTAATTTCAAGGCATTCTGTAACATAATTGAAACAGTAATCACCTGACTTTAGGAGGCATTCATTTATTTTTTTTTAGCATATCACATAATTTTACCTAAGAAAATATGCCCTTTACATTTCTAACAACAGTTTTGATGGATAGGAACAAGAAGCATTTGCACTATAATTTTTCAGTGCATTATAATGAAGTGAATGTTTTCTAAATGTCATAGTTTAAATTTCATGGGGCGTGAAATCTTCTTTGAAATGAAATTTAAAGCCTCTTTCAAATAAGAAGACTAATCTCACAGTCAAAAACACTTTATATTCTCAGACATTATTAACCTTGGAGTGCTGCATGCAAGATGATAATACTTCCTGACATGTTAAGATTAAATTTGTCTTTATATAATTATGTTAAAGAATACATTTAAAATATATAAGATTGCAAAAGAAGTAGTGTGAGTAATATAGTAGGATTTCCATTTAATAATAATAAATTTAACTACTACTCATTTATATGGTACTGTTAACAGATATTTGAGATCACTTCTAAAGAAAACTATTTTTGGACTAATCATGGTGCTTAATGTCAAAAATAGTAACATTGAAGAATAATCTAAAAGAGAGTTGGTATTGACTTCTTATACTACTTTTAAATATTAAAAAGCACATAATTATTTTTATTAATAAAGTGCAAAATTCTTTTTATATAATCAAGTGCTATTTTAGTGCATCCAAAAATGTTTTAAAATGTGATTTAAAAATACATTAGTTATACTTTGAACAGCTTGCTTTCAGTTTGCTTTTCATTGCAAGTAGCTATACATGACATTTTTTGCACAAAGACTGCTTGGTGATTGGCTATTTTTTCAGACATGAGCTGTCAATGCCAAAAACTATTTCAAATATGAAAGGCAACAATGCTGTCACATTTTTATCTGCTTCAAGACTTTGAAATCTTAATGACAAGGGAAAGTATTATGTATCTTTTATTATTCCTTCATAATAGACTAACAGCAATTTCCATTTTCATGCTCCTAATGTTTTAAAACATGACCAAAGATAAGTTGAACAGGTGAAAAAGACAATTAAGACTGGCCCATCAACCTTATACTTACCTATGAGCAAGAAAACTCAACCTCATTTAGGGTAATAAATATCCCATGCTGATTACTGACTTCCACTCCTCTTCTCAGGGCTTTTTCACCCTAGATGCTCTTCTATGCATCCTGACAATTACCAATTCTTCTGGGAGTTTGGTCCCACCTGCTGGTTGGTCAAGAGAGTTGATGACCAGATGGTCCTAACTTCTCTCTCAGAAGTTTATGCTCAGGCATAGCTTCTTTCATTTTATTTATATGTTTGTTTCTGCTTGTCTAATACATGTTGTCCATAATTTAGATAATTTCCACACAGTAAGTGTTTGTGTTGCCCAGAGACGCAGCTCCCTGTAAATCCCTGTTGTTCTTCCTCTTGCTTCCTATGTGCTGCCCACGTGCCTTGTGAATATCTTTTTTCTTAACCATCAATCTCATCGCCAATTTCTCATCATCAATCTCTCAATTTCTCCAGCTTTTACATGAGAATCAAAAGCAACATGACTGATAAAACAATAGTAGTGTTACTAATAACCCAAGCCAGGGAAAAGATAAACCATAAAGAATATTTTAAGCCCTTTAAGAAAGTGAAAATTTCTGCCATTCCTCACAAAATTGTCCAACTGCCTCTTTTTAAATAAATAAGTATTCCTGAGCGTCAGGATTCAAGATGCACAGAAATCTTTTCTTTCCTATCTTTGTTTCCCATTGTATATGTTCAATTCTTCAGTTATATTAAGGAGAAATTTTGTGGAGTGGGTGTGGGATGGGTGTGTTTGTGTGTGTGTGCATTGCATGAATGTACGTGCTCGTGTGTGTGATTGTGAACTGGCTTTATTCTCTTACTTAATATTCAGAGCATAACTCTTCCTAGAAAACACTCTCTAAGTTGCAGTAAACCAACTTAAATAACCTATTTTTATATTGGATACTGCTTGTATTAAAGCCTTTTATCTTTATTCTCAGTTTAATTTCTCCCCAGTAAGAGAACATTCTGTTTAATAGTCCAAGCACGAGGACACAAGTAGCAATTGGCAATAAAAATGCTTATGCTAACTTCTCCCAAAGAGCCACTTGCACATTTTTAATGTTTTAATATGTATTAAAAGTATTGATTCTTCCCAGAGGAATTAATACCACATCATGGATCACCTTTGTCCGGGTTAAATAAGACCCATGAAAAAAGGTATTTGTATCCTTTAAAATAAGTTTATGTAATTGGCAACTGCACTAAAGTTTACCTTTATTACAATATCATTCTCTCTTTAATCACTTGAACAAACTGTATGTCCAACTAAATTCTTGAACCAAAGAACAAAATCTTGACTTTAATCATCTAAAGTTAAGTGAGCATTTTGAATTTTGTTGTTTAGAAATACTCCATTGGGATTATTTGTGGTAGAATCCCATTAGGATTCTCAAATGATTGCCAAAAAAATTAAATATCATGGTAAGAAAGGAGTCAATCCAGATACTTGCTCTCCTATTTAAGTTTTCAGCATAACAGAAAAAAACTTTTACTAATTATAAAGCAGAGCACAAAATGCTCTGCTTTACTTGACCTGTCCCAATAGAAGGATCTCAGAACTGGGAGGGAGAAGATTTTAACTGTTTCTTGTTTAGGATTATTTAGGGGGGTTGTTCTTACAGCACTTTACAGTTTATGAAATGTTTTAATTTATTTTATTAAATATATTTCTGAGTTCAGCCTCTCTAATGGACATGAATACATCAGTAAAACTTCTTTAATTCTTTTTAATTTCAGTCTCTTAATCAGGATAATAAAAAATATTTTTTTCTGAAAAAACTTTTTAAAGAATGCAAATTTGCACTATGTTGGGACTTATTTTTTTGTTGTTGTTAGCCCTACTCAAATCTCAAATACATTGCCTCATAGTTGATGTAGAAAATACACTTTAATTGTATAAAATAAAACGTGCCTAATATAGATAAATGGATATCCAGGAGGCTGACACTGTTGCTACTTTTAAATTGTGCATTCTGAAACTTATTAAGTAGTTTTAACCAAAAAATATTTTTGTAGGAATAATTGTCACTATCATCAAATAATATCTCTTCAAAATTGTTACAATAATTGCTTCTTCATTAGCCATAGTTATATAAAACATTGATAGAAGATGCTAATGTAGCACTATTTGAGGGCCATGAGTTATTTAAAGTGTTTATAAATGTTGAAACATACAGTATAAAGTTAATATTTGACAGCCATTTCAAAGCATGTCACAGAAACATTGATGTTTGTTTTAAATAAAGATAAGCTGATTTTAATATTTGCAACATGTTATATGACTCAGATGGAACTATAGAAAAGTTATTATACTCACTTGAATGCTTCAGAAAATGTACAAATCTCTATTGCATTTACCAGCTCTTGAAAAATACCATTGAGACATGACCTATAGTGACATGTTCCACCACGTATTTGTCACTCATATGCTTTATGCTCAGCCAAATTTAAAAGTGAATATGTCATTGGAGCATAAAGACTCTGAGTCAGACTTTTAAATTACAAACCATTCAAGATGAGCTGCTTTTACTTTTCAGGACATCTTCCCTGCATAATCAAATAGAAACATTCTTATTGCTGCCTACCAAATGACAATGAACTCTTCTAATAGAATTAACATGTTACTGTTTTATTTCTCAGGTATAGAGACTGGAAGTTCAAGGTCAAGGTGTTGTACTGATTCTGTTACTGGTGAGGTCTCTCTTCCTGGCTTCTTATGTCCTCACATGGGGAGGAGGGTGGGGAGAGGGAGGGAGAGAGAAGGGCTCCATCCTCATAACCTAATTACCTCCCAATACCCATCACATTAGGGCTTAAGACTTCAACATATAAATTTTAAGGGAACACAGTTCAGTCCATAGCAAAGCTGGTCTTAATTGTAACACATCAGCAAGAAAATTGATAGAATTCATTAATGGCTGTAGCAGTCACTCTACCCCTAATCAGTCCTTCCCCAATATACCCAAAATGCATATATTGCATGTTTAAGACAATTGTTTTTATTTCCTTAAAGCCATTCGGGGAAAATGTTAATAGGGCTCTCTTTAGTAAAGTTACTAAATGCCTGTAACATGTTCTCTGTCTTATCAGAATAGAGGCTGTTCCACGAATACTTAAGCTTCTCTATCCTATGAATAGTATAAAAACCAAACAGAATATCAAGAACATGTCTCTAAATTTTCTGCTTAATATTGTATCTATTTTAGGCTCCTGAAAATATATGTACTAATTAATGAAACCAAGTAACAGACCAAGGAGATGTTTAAAAGCCTATGACAGCCAAATGTGATTGGGACCTCATTAAGATTAAGATTATGCATTAATGACTGTAAGAAATGCTCTCATTGGTAATGGCATGCAATTTCCATTCTACTGGAAGTAACATACGCTCCTAAGGAATTACTTGGGTAACATCTCTTTCCATAAAGTAATTACCTTTTTATGTTTTGACATGGATGACACTTGTTAATGGCAAAGTCTCAAGTTGTTACAAATGCATAAATCACTGCCAAACACTCTCAATGTAGGGTATTTTTATACTAACATCATCAACAAAAAAGTACTTAAGTTACTCTGCTGAGTTCCATGTATGTCTTTTAATAAGGAGGGTTTCCATACTGAAAATAATAACACACTTGTGAACTTTATGAATAGACAGTGAAAGAAGGTACAAAATTAAGAAGATGCTGAAGTCAGAATTAAGTGTATTTTGAAACTGAGAGTGACACATGTTCAATGATGAGGTGAAATTATGGTGAAATTCAATGATATAGAAAAGATATATTTAGTCCTATAGCTATTTGAGTATGACGTCTCATGTGATTGCTATTATATCAGGTTCATGTTCATACATTACCCTGGTCCACCAATGTGTATGACCAGAAAATAGGTTAGCTTATATGCACTAATGACTGGAAACGGTGTAAGTGCCAAAACATGTATATTGAACTTAAAATGCACTATTATTATGAGAAGAGGATTACTTTCCTAATTATATCTTAATGAGTTGCTATTTCCCGAACACATACTGCCTGTTGAAGAGAAAGATGCTTTATGCCATCCAAATATGAAGGACACCATGGGATTTGGTCTGTCATTGTAACACACACACGTACACATGACTGAAGAGTTCAGATCTTGAATCCACTCCCCTGTCAAGGAAGCTTCCTCTCACTGAATGCACCTACTCCTTTCCTTTGATACTACTTGCTTTGAACTTCGTCTATAGCCACCTGTCAGTGTGATTTGCAGAAGCACACAGCCAAGTTCAGTATACAACAGTTTTTCATATAATCAACCACCATTTTCCTCTCACATCCCAGAGAAATAGATTGTGGGATTGGAACTTCATGATCTAGTCAGGACATTAGAAGCTTCAAGGACACATATTTTCTCCCACTAGTTTGAAGGGCCACCAAAGTCTCTGGATGGGCAAAGAGCTAACCCTGGGCAGTCAGAGATGGAAGGCAGAAGGAAAAGGGAGAAACTTAAATGGAGGTGAGGTAATAGGAAGAAAAAGGGAACAGAAAGTAGGGACCTAAAGGGGGGAAAAAAAGAAAAAAAAAGCAGGAGAAATGTGTAGTTTGCACCTTGTGAAAAATTTTGTTTTGTGCTACGAGGTGGAAAAAATAACTTTCACAGTCACAGGCAGAGTGTTCAGATGGAGTGTGTATTGCTGTAAAAAAATCCAGGAAAACTGCTTTTACTGCACAATTCTGCAGGAACACCAAATAACAACAAAGGCTTCCATCACCTGAGCCCTTACTGCGTACTAGATACTGAAGGCAATATACAGATATGTTTTCTAGTTTCCAGTTTTAAAACAAAACTATAATTCAGTTGTTTATGCTTACTTCACAGATAGAGACACAGAGGATCAGATCATTTAAATGACTTACTAAAGGCACAGAGCTTTTACGTGGAAAAGCCAAGACTCCCACTACACCATTTTGACAGATTTATTTACAATATTCTATATTTGCATTATTTCTGATACATTGAGGCAGCACTTGGTAGTTGCTTTTAGAATACAAATTCCTGTGCAAATGTCACTGATGGATATCCATTGCTTAATCTACATATAATAGTAGGATCCACTTTGGGGAAACTGTGTCTCTTCCTCTCCAATCATTGAGGACTCCTCTGCCCTTACCATGGGCACAAGGATTGATGTGCAGGTAGCCTTGTGGCCCAGCATGGTTTAACCAACGGTTTTTCCTATTATTTCTCTAATGCAAGCCAGTAGAAAGGGGGCTGTTGATTAGGAGACTGTGAAGGCTAGGTTATGAGACTGTAAAATCTGGAGTTGCTTGGTTAAGTGTCTATGACTTAACCAAGGGGAAGAAGACTTGCAGACTCTAGATGAGATGTGGAAAGAGGCAGATTCCTGGCAGCATTTGGACATCTAATTCCAGGTATCTACAATACTAAAAATGCCCTTCTTACAGTTTTGCCCTATCAGTCAATAATTTCCCTATTTTTCCAGTTAGCAATAGTGAATTTTAGTCAATTAAAATAAGAGGAATCCTGACATATTAAAATGCAGAAAAAAATTTTAAATGGAAAAAATTATTTCATTGCATAGAAAAATAATTCATTTGCCCACAATGTTTTAAAAATCTATATGTTCATTTTTTAAGTGACTACCTTGTTTTTCATACAAAAAAAACAAATAATATTCATTTATTATGAAAATAAACAGAGATAAAGTGAGGAGGAAAAAAAGATGAAATATTCAAATCACGCAAATAAAATTAATTACATGTGAATTCTGGGTATTTTTTTAATGCTATGAGAAAACATCCAATGTCAATTACAAATGTGTGATTGGTGGAAATAAGTTTTGATAGCCATGACCCAAAAGGTAGATAAAAGGAAATGCACTTAGATTTGCCATTCTGTTTTTTTTCCAGATGAGGATAAGCTTGTTTAAAAGAATAACAGAGTTCTCAGCTACTCTCAAGACTGAATTCTGCTCACATTCTTCTTTGGCACTTCAGTCAATGAGGTCATCTTTGGCTGGGTGTGCAAATTGATATTGATATGTTATATCACCATGAAAAGACCAGAAATTCACATTTCATTTAAATTACTGGACATGGATTCTTGCCTGCTTTTATTTGACCTTCCCACACTATTGTCTACCCTCAATCCACATTGTTGGGGCCAATCCAAGGACACCAAGGAAATGAGTTGGAAATCACCGACCAGGAAGACAGGTGGTATGTCCAATACAGCCCCTTACTCAGAGGAGTAAATTTCTAGTATAAAATAACAAGGAATGATGAATATGGACCAAGTAGTAGATCTCTGTTGTATACAAAGCATAAGTATGTTTCTTTAAAGACAATATAAAGAGATGAGGTCTCTGTGGTAGGTGTGGACTATGGAATTATCACGGCAAAGTGATTCCTTGAGTACTGTGAGTTGTCCATTAAGAAATGCATGAAGATTTGGCCAACTTATTTTGAGCATTAGAAGTAAAATTGGTAAGCATTAAAAAATTTAAATATACCACATTCAAATTATGTTTTGGCATGTTTATTTTTTTAAATCCAGTTTATTTGCCTTAGCCAGTGTGTCTCAGTGGTTAGAGCTTCAGCCTGCGCACCAGCCTGTGCACTGAAGGGCCACAAGTTGAGTTCCTGATCAAGGGCACGTACCTAGGTTGCAGGTTTGATCTCTGGCCCCTGTCAGGGGGAGTGTGGGAGACAACCAGTCAATGTGTCTTTCTCATATCAATGTCTCTATCTCTCTCTTTCTCTTCCCCTTCCTCCTTCCCTTCCACTCTCCATGAAAATCAATGGAAAAAAAATATCCTCAGGTGAGGATTTAAAAAAAAAAAAATCCAGTTTGTTCTAATTGTTTAATGTAATATTTCTATTTATACTACTTCAATTTATGTAAAAATTATGTTGTTATATAAGAATAAATTACAGCCATGTAAAGTTAAATTCTACGCAGAAGTTACCAAGACAATGATTTATTCAAGGAAAATACCAAGGTTTGCAAATTATTTTAATAAAAGTTGGTTTTTCAGAGGACATTTTTATTTCTTATAAGTTTCCTTTCTATCAATTGTAAAGAAATTGAATTATTGTCATGAATAAAGATTGGTAGAGGAAGTGGCTGTACCAATTTTATTTGTGTTAATTACTGTAGTCATAGTTATACTATTACATTATAGTTATACATTCTATTATAATTATACAATAGTTATAATATTATGATTACCAGGATCTTTCCTTTGTGAGAAGAAATAAGATAATTTTTTAAAGAAATATGTCTTTATTGATTTCAGAGAGAGGAAGGGAGAGGGGGAGAGAGAGAGAAACATTAATGATGTGAGAGAGTCATTGATTGGCTGCCTCTTGCACACCCCCTGCTGGGAACCAAGCCTGTAACCAGGGCATGTGCCTTGACCAGGAATGGAACCTCGATCTCCTGGATCATAGGTCGATGTTCAACCACTGAGCCATGCTGGCTGGGCAAAGTAAGATCATTTTGAACAGGCTCTTCCCAGAAGAATAAACACAAATTTTCAATAAACATAGAAAGCTATACTTAACCTCATAAATAGAAGAATCCAAATTAAAATGAGACACTGCTTTAAATTTTAAGAAAATCTTAAGGGAGTTAATGAAGTTAAATATATCTAAATGAATCAGGTAATAAATTATAAAAGACTCACTTATTCATTCAATAAATGTATACTGAGTACATACTATGTGTCAGGCATTCTGTACCCTAAAGAAGTAGGTAAGAAATCATACAAATCTCTACCTTTATAAAGTCTACATTCTAAAATGGAAAGTGAATAGCAAACAAGTAAACAAACAATTAAATGATATGAATTTTGAAAGTTTTCAGTACTATGACCAAAATAATGAATAGGGAGTAGCTAAAGGGTAGGTAGTCAATGGGGTATGTGTTTTAGATAAGAAGGAAGACAACACTGGAGGAAAAACTTGAATGATGATGATGCACCAGCCATGAAAATTACCCAGGACAGGCCATGCTCGACAGAGGGAGCAACACAGATAAAGACTTGGAAGAAAGCCTAAGACTGGCATAACCAAGGATCAAAGATTTAGGCAAGAACCAGGTTACCTGCAGCCTTCTGGACCAAAGACCTGAGATACTATCCTACATAAAATGGGAGATCTTTTTTATTGTGAAATTTACATAATGTGATGTACATTTAGAAAAAACACTTTGGCATCTGTGTGGGGCAGGGTGGAAGCTGGGAGAATCAGTGAGGAAAGAATTACTAAAGTCCTCATTATGGGTGATGGTGCTTAGACTAGGGTGATAGAAGTGGAAGTTGTGAGATGTGATGAGATTAGAGTCTGAAGTTTGAATTTGTAGGATATGCAATGGATTAAATGTGAGTGGTAATAAGTATGTGACTGTAAGAAAGTGGAGGGCAGGTACTTAAGTAAGATGTAAAACACTGAATGGAGAGAAGATGGGGGGACCAGAGTCAAGAGTTATATTCTGTTCCATGCTTCTATGTCTCTGGATCTATTTTGTTCATCAGTATATTTTGTTCATTCTATTTCACATATGAGTGAGATCATGTGATACTTATCTTTCTCTGACTGGCTTATTTCGCTTAGCATAGGAGAGATTAATCAAAAAACTTATATGCATATAAAACTTATATGCATATAATGCATAACCCATGGACACAGACAATAATATGGGGAAGGCCTGGGGGTAGGGCATTTGGGGATAGAGGGGATCAATGTGGGGAAAGGGGGAACATCTGTAATATTTTCAACAATAAAGATAATTTTTTTAAAAAGCTCTATTTTGAATTGTTAGGTTGATACATGGGGGAGAAATGTTGGACATTCGAGTGGAAATTTTAGAGAGATAGTACTATATACAACCTGATGTTCAACTAAGGGATTGTGGCTGGTAATATAAATTTAGAATGATATTTGACTATATATGGTATTTAAAATCATGGGATTGGAAGGAATCAGCAAAGGAGAAAGTATATGTCCAAAAAATAGAGAGATCTAGGATTGAGTCTGAGGATACTTCAGTATTTAAGAGAGCAGGAAAAGGAAACACCTATAAAAGATGGAATGTGAATGAGAAGCAAAGGGAAAAATAAAAGCAATAAATATTTTTAAAGTCCAAAGTATCCCTGTGAAATGTATTATGAGAGTAGATTTCTTTGTGGAAAAGACTCCTGAACACTGGGTGGAATTCGTAATCCCCATCACTCTGGCCTCAGATATTCATAAGTGCAGTTCTTAACCCACATACTTCTTAATCAAGTTTGGTGGGAGTTTTCTGCTTCCTTGTGAAGAACTCCTGTTCGTTTCTTCTTTGGTACCTAAAATACATCTGAGTAGTGACCAAGGTATGGCAAATTCGTTGGGGTAGGCATTATATAGGTCCAGGTTCACTTGAAGTTTCAGATTCACTTAAAGTTTCTTTGAATTTTCTAATAAATTCTTCAAAGAAAGTTATCTTGTTTATTTCATGCCTTCCCATCCTGTTTTTATCTTCTCATATGCTAGATGTCCAGAAGGAATCTTTTAAGTCTTGCAGGGCCCGGCTGGGTGTGGCTCAGCAGTTGAGCGTTGACCTGGGATCCAGGCGATCGGGGTTCGATTCCCAGGCAGGGCACATGCCCAGGTTGCGGGCTCAGTCAATGACTTCCCTGTCATTGATGTTTCTCTCTCTCTCTCTCTCTCTCTCTCTCTCTCTCTCTCCTTTCCTCTCTCTGAAATCAATAAAGATCTATTAAAAAATAAATAAAATAAAATAATAGAAGTCTTGCAGAAATCGGGTTAAAAGAAGGCTTTTAATCTGATACTAGACTCCAAACTCAGGCTTTTGTTTAAGCTCAGATGGCAGTTGTTCTGAGCCTTTTAGCACCATACAAAGAAAAACAGGTAGACTCATCCATCTGGATAGATGAAGCAGGGAGGCCCAAACATTCACACAAGCGCGCGCACACACACACACACACACACACACACACACACACACACCTGTTTCAATATCTGCCCAGCAGCCACAAAAATGAACTTTTAGAGCACACCTTGACAGTTAAAGCTTTATTTCTAAAACACCAGTAGCATCAGATGAAAATGTAATATGTGAGAAACGAAATGAATAGAAGTAAAGCCAAAGAGTGAAGACAAAATTCATTAAAGGCAAGGATGCTGGCCCACCACCTATTGCTGCAAGTAAACTTTTATTGGCTGTTTATTTGCATACCATCTATGACAGCTTCCAGGCTAAACGAGAGTCAAGTAGTTGCAACAGAGAACATGTGGCCCAAAGTCTTAAATATCTACTACTTGGCTCTTTACAGAAAATAGCTGCCAACCCATCCTGGAAACTCTCTTAGTGCCTATATCCTTTTATGTTACACACAGCTCTAATGAGTGGTATTATTTAATGTCTCTGACTGAAAAACTGAAGGGGAAATGAACAAACATCCCCACTTCCCTGACAGACCCTGAGCATAGTAATGGCCATTGGCTAAGAGTTTAATGGGATCCTTATTAGAACAATTACTTTAAACTTTCTTTTTTGAAACAAAAGACACAGCCATAAAGAGGTATATAATTCCTTTTTAATTCTCAGAAGGCTCAAAAGAGTCTGCAGGGCAATTAAGGAAAGAGCAAAACACCATGACTCAAGTGAGAAGGTGACTGACTGACTGACTGACTCTATGGAAACACTAGCACCGTGAAAAATTATGAAGCAGTTTGAAAAACAGTTATTTGTCTCCTCCATATAGATGTAGCTGACTGTCAGTGTTAGTGAGTTTTATTCTTGGCACATATGTGTGAATGCGCCCGACAATTCTGATCTTTACTCTTGAAAATGTGAGAACAGAAACAGGCAAGCTGGAACTGATGAAGGTAGACAAGGAACACTGGAGACAGGGCCCGGGCCGGACTGCACGGTTCACAGCCGCAGAGCCCCTCTCCCTGCCCTGCTCTGGACACTGGGGGATGTTTGTCGCTAACACCAATGATCCGGCTAAAGGCTCGTGGTTTTGGCTCAGGGTGCGTGACTCTGCTCAGAGAAACATGTAATGGGAAGAGGAAACTGGATCCTTCAGAAACAGCACTCCCTTAGGTACGTCTTGAATATCATGAAGAATGGGTGGGGAGCTACATTTTTTTTAAAAAAAAGTAAGAGGATCTTTAATAGAGATGAGAAGAGGGAGAAAAAGAAGAGTCAACAAAAAAATTAGGGGTGTGCCTGTGATTTCTTAGGTAGTTTTCCTTTGGAATCTGGAGAATATCATATTTCATGCACAGCTCTATGTATTTTATTTGTTGTTTAAGGATGAACTGTGAAAGACTTAAATAGAACAAAATACTTGCCAGTAGGCTTTGCCTTGCATTCCTTTCAGGATTATCTGAAGATATAAGGCCCTTTTGCCTTTCCCCTGATATTAACCTGCCTACCATCGCTCTGTGTAACACAGAGTCTCCTCTACACTATGTGGAAATTACAATTTTTTACAACAACCAGGGATATTACTCCATGAGTCTGCCTGGATGGATGCTGGCCTGGGGAATTCCTGTGCATGCATAGCACCATCTCCCTTGAACACCCGTGGGAAATCCCACCTGATCTCTATTTCTACAGGGACCTTGAAGAGATTGAAAAGAAAGAGCAGGCTTCTGCTGAAAAGGCTGTGACCAAGGAGGAGTTTCAGGGTGAATGGAGGGCTCCAGTCCCCAAGTTTACTGCTACTCAACCTAAAGTCACAGATGGGTCTAAAAGCATGCGGGTGTCCTCTGCACCTATCCAGCAGCTCCCTGCTGAAGACTGGAGTGCTCGTCCTGCCACTGAAGACTGGTCTGCAACTCCTACTGCTCAGGTCACTGAACAGGAAGGAACAACCACTGAGTGGTCTTAATTTGTTTTTCCACAGACTCTTAAACAGGAAGTGGAAATAAAGTTGAGAGAAACTATACAGTTTCTAAAATTTGTTCGTTTTTTTTTTAATATAACAATATGTACCTGGTGGTTTTTATCCAGCCCCAACTGTGCTAAGCCCTGGTCACACAGTGGCATATCTTACCCAAAATATGCCCTATCCAGAGTTTTTAAGACTGTATGGTGCACCCATATATTCAACTGCAGCTCTTTTAGGTCCTTGGGAGATCAATGCCTTCTGGACCTTTGGCACCAGCAATATCATATCCATCTCTAAGGCCATATGCCACTCCTCCTCTTCCCCAAGTATCAAGGGCAGCACCATCTGTTCTATGGGGTATGATCCCACCTGGAGCCTGGGGACCACCAGCATCATTTCTTGCCCCTGCAGGATCATGTCCCACACCAGAACTCTATCTCACTCCCAAAAATCCTTTTCAAGTAACTTCAGGACATTATGGTGCTCCATGGAAGTCTGGTGGCCCCCATTCTTACTATTAACAATGACCAGAGAGATGATGCTTTGCTTTGCTTTTTTAAATACATATATATGCACAGGAATAAATATATAAAAATTTACTATTCTCAGAGGGCATTCATGAAAGAAAAAGTCTTGTACTCTCTGAAAAGATATCTGCTTCTTGTACTTGGATATGTAACATATCAGGTGGATATAATCACATAAAAATGTTAAGGTAAAAAAAGCTATTTACAACTCTGAAAAATGTAGATAACTGACACCAAGTCAAATGACTTTTGTCTATATATATGCAAAAACTTCTGTCCAGAAGAAGGACATTGATTTCTCTCCTCCCCCAACCCTACTTATACCCCCCCATTTAAAAAGTTTAACATCAATTTGTAAATCTATCTTAGCATTCATGATTAACCGTAATATGTGTGCCACTTAAAATTTTCCTTTGAACTAATTGTAATATCTTATTATATTCTTCTTTAATAAGATTGAAAAATAAACTGACATGCATTCATTTTATATTTTTGTAAGTGACATGGTTGTTAAAAGATAAACTGAGGAACATTGAAAATGTTGAGAGTTTACTTGAGCAAAAATTGATTCAAAGCAGACAGTGCCAAACTGCAAGTGGTTTAGAAAATTTTCAACAACAGCTAGGGCTAGAATTTTATAGAGAAAAGGTGACCGTAAAGCAAGAAAATTATTTATTGGCTATAGCTTAAAGCCTAGTTGGCTGTGATTGGCTACTCTTAGGTTTCCATTTCATAACCTTGAGACATTTATTGGCTGCTTACATAGGCCAACACAACATTATAGCCACACGAGTCTAATGGCCTCCTTATTTAATTAACATAGTTTTATCATTTTTTAAAAAGCAAGTTTTCTTTAATGATTATAATCCCATTTTAATAATTCCAACTCTATAGGATAAACATCCTATCTATCTGTCTAATCTATAGTAATGATGGCGGGAAGATGATTAGAAAGACAAGACTGAAAAGGCAAAAGTGGCCTCTTCAGCTTGTCCTCTAAAGAGAGATTGCAGTTTCCTATGTCGAGAGCACTGAGTGGACCTTAAGAGACTGGGAGGTCCACAGTGAGAAAGAACATTCCACAGTGAGAATCAACAGTCCAGTGGACAGATCTGGGAACCCATTCAGAAAAAAGTTCAGATCTTTCCTTACACACTAGAGGGCAGGGACCTCCAAAAGATGAACAAATAGGGAAGGCAGATACTTGATTTACATATCTATATTGAGAATTATACATGTACTCTACTGAGTCATTTGTGAACCCTATTTAATCTTCATTGAAAGCATATAGAGTAAATTTGTTTATCTCCTTCTGCAGATTTGGAACTTGTGCTCAAAAACACTTAACACAAATTAAACGTCAACTTGGACATAAAAATAAAGTTACAATTTCATACATTAATAGTATGTCTCTCATTGTGGTATCCAGTACTCACTATGTGGGACCTCTAGCAAACTTCCCAGGTTGCTCAGCCAGATCGCCTCACATATACCCCTGAGTACAGCACTTGCACAGCCATGCAGCACCAGTGATTCTGCTTATCCACTCCCTGTGGCTTCAACTACTTGTGACAGTCCCTCCTGCAAAGGCTTCCAAACTCCCAATGACTCCATGATAGCATTGCGGCGGCTGCCACTCCCATTATTGCCGTCTTCTTGCTTAAGCCTCACTGTGCAAGTGTAATGCTGTACTCAAGTTGCTCCACTGGGTGAAGACACTGCACTAAATGCAAAAGCTAGTGCTGGCCCTGGCACTGGCATGGTGACTGGTACTGAGGCATCAAAGTCACTCACATTGCAGCTGCTGCTGGCACAGTGACGTCCCAACAAAGACTTATCAATGACTCTTCTGAAAGTGTTTCTCTGAAGGAGGGAAAGGTCTTTCACTTACCTTCTTACCACACTCAGATAATAGGTCCAAAACTGCTTTCCTGAGTCTCTCCTAGAGATTTTGGATGAAAGTTATTCATTAGTGTATCTAGCTAGATTCAGCTTGTTTATTTTTTTACACACAGTAGCTTTCCAAGTAGTTAAAGTTGGAGACAATTCCCTGGGCAGCTGAGCTGGGGAACAAAGGACCTGAATGGCAGAAATCATGCCATACTCAAAAGTATAATCCTCTTGAGTCATTTAATATAAAAGAAAATGCCCTTATATAGCTCATATCTCCTGAGAGTATAACTAAATTACAGTTCACTGTATGAATATTGGTTCATTTTATAATTCTAAGGAATTAAAAGGGTACAGTTCTGGTCAGTAGGCTGTTTAAAATACTGAAGTAGTGTGTAATTTTTCAAACATTAATTCAAAATGGTTTTAATAAACTGAAGTCTTGGTGCTTAAAACAATGAGCTTTTGTTATTGGGAAATAAGTCATATGGAATACCTCTTTCACTGAAGATTCTGGGTAATGAGACACCATTAGAAAACAGGAACAGTATCATATTTATTTTCACACTGTTTACTACAACGTAGAAATACAATATCTAATTGATTACTGAATTTGGACGACAAATATGAGTTCAATCCAAATAATTGAGGGGAAAATAATTAAATATAAGCAGTCAATATATAGCTATAACAAACCATCTCTCCTGAAGCCACAGTATAGTAGAAATTGGACAGACCCCCAATGGACAGACCCCAAATGCTAAGGGATACTGACAAGAAAGAAGCAAGAGAGTCCACAGGAAAAGCATGTCCTACTTCCAGAAAGGGGAGACTGCCACTCTTTTGTGAGGTGAGTCATTAGCTATAATACTTCCTTGTGAGAAGCAATAAAAAAGTTTAGTTTCCCCCAGGAATGCCTCCTTTTTCAAAGACCTAAGATTGATACATTATGGCTCAAGAGGGAAGAGAGGGGGGGAAAAAGGTTAGTAAACTATGCGGCCAAATCCTGCCTATGGACTGTGACTGCTTTTATAAAGAAAATTTAATTAGAATACAGCCACGCCCAGTCATTTGTATATTATCTATGGCTGTAATTAGAGTAGATTTGATAACTGCTGAAGAAACTACATGGTCCTTTACAGAAAATGTGTTCTGATCCCTACCTTAGGATATCAAGTACAAGTGTGAAACCTGCATCATGAAAGACATCTGAAATCTCTGAACTAACAAGCATTGGCAAGGGTTATTATGTACAGATCTTGACCTTAAAATGACATACTACACTCTGAGAAACTCAATTCCTGGATGAATGACTTCACTGTGCATCCAAGCTTATCCTGCCAGGTACCAGAAAGTTCCCTTGCTTTCTTTTCTACCGTAGATCAAGTATTTCTTGTCATATGCTGTTTTCTTTTTGAGTCCACTTGAATCAAGGGAGAGACTGTTGTTCTGGAAATTATTTTAGTTGAATATATTAATACTGTTAACTTGAAAAGGGGAGAGCTGCCAAAGTTAAAATGGATATTATCTTAATCAGCTCGGTCTGCCATAACAAAATACCATCAACTGGGTGGCTTACACAGCAGAAATTTATTTCCTAACGTCTAGAAAGTCCAAGATCAAAGTACTGGTAAATTCAGGGCCTGGAGAAAGCTCTCTTCCTGGCTTGTGCATGGATGGCTGTCTTCTCACTGTGTGCTCACATAACTCTTCTTTGTGCCCACACATGGAGAGAGAGAACCAGCCAGCTCTCTGGTGTCTCTTCTTATAAAGACATTGATCTCATCAGGAGGCTCCCACCTTCATGGCCTCAGAAAATGGAATTGCAGAACTTTTTTATAAATAAGATAAAGTTATAGTTCAAGCTTGCTTTGAAAAGCAACTACTACAAAGTTTACTTTCTCCATTCTTTAAGGTTGTCAATAATCATTGGTTATCATTTTGGTTGGCAGATATCCTACACTAAATTAGATCTTTGTCATGATTATTTTAACATGCAAATTTCTTCTTGAATTAAGCATTTGAATTCATTCTAGATGTAAAAATAGAGGTTGTACTTTTTGCTCTATATTAAAAAAAAGTATATTTATTTATTCATTTATTTTACCAAGGTTCTACTTTTGAGATAGTTTTTAAATTGTTTTCAAATGACACTTCCATGCAGAATTTTAATTTGTTTCTAAAAGTGGCTTCACCTAATCTAATTTTAGTAGGGGTGACTCTGACAAAAACATTATAAATGTGATGAAATCTTTTTAAAAGGTACAAGTGTGGCAGACTTTCTACTGTAGCCCCACCATAAATGACAACAAATGGATCAGGAATTCCTACCCATTTCTTGAATTTAATCAAACGGGCACTGAGATATGGGATCAATGAGCTGTGTGGAGCCAAGTGAGAGAGCAAAGCCAAGTTAAAATCATGGAGAATAAGAGACCAGACTGATGAACAAAGGCCTGAAAGGATACTATTTTGCCTGAAGGATACTGAAAGAACAAACCTAGTTCCAAACAGAAGCCTTGATTCTTGTGACAGTTCCCATAAGACCTGACTGTATTTATTCAACCTTTAAAGTAAAACTCCCTTTTTGTTTAAGGAATCTTGAGCAGGTTTCTGTTCCTTGCAACAAATAATCCCTGTCTAGAATAAAAATTGGTGCCAAGGACATAGTAGAAAAATAGAGATTCTCAAAGGTATGAATTTGTCTATCGTTTTGTGAAACATATTTTTCAGATAGGAGGGGGGAGAGGCTGGAAAGGCTAAGATATTATCTTTAGGGTACATTGGAGACTAATAACAATTTATTAACTGGAACCTGTTGGGATCTAGATCAGATGACTGAAAGAAAATTTGGGGGCACTAGGTTACAGCATATAAACAAGGTATATGTAGATATTCTTTATGGCATTAAATAAAATGTTAGTAAGGAAAAAATTGCTGTAGTCCTAGGTGACCCTGCTGAGTGTCATCAGTGAAAAGCAAAGTGCTCTCACTTGTGTAAAGGCATGTAAGGTTGTCATTAGGAGAAAGAAAAGGGTAACAAGAGTAAGAGGACTCAATAATGGGGGGAGAAAGTTTGGTATTATGTCCTATGGGGAAAATATGTTAGAGATTTCCCAAAGAATCAGGGGCTGAGGGAGTCAGGGAGTGAAATGGATCAGGGAATCGGGGAAAAGGCATTTGAAAAGCAAATATGGCTGGGCCGGTGTGGCTTAGCGGTTGAGCATCAACCTATGATCCAGGAGATTATGGTTTGATTCCCAGTCAGGGCACATGCCTGGGTTGCAGGCTCGATCCCCAGTCGGGGGTGTGCAAGAAGCAGCCGATCAATGACTCTCTCATCATTGATGTCTGTCTCTCTCTCCCTCTCCCTTCCTCTCTCTGAAATCAATTAAGATATATTTTAAAAATAATAATAAATAAATAAATAGCAAATCTGATTCTCATTACCAACCCAGATATAGCTGTAAAGAGAACACAATAAGCCTTCTTGTGACTTTATAACATCCTTGTCATTTGTGAATTTTCTTAACCCATATACATGTCTTATTATTAAGAGTAAATCCTTTAATAATAAAAAGAGAGGTAAATACATTTTTAAAAAGAAAATGAGATTAAGAATCCTATGTTCTATTCTACAGTGTACTGGAGAAGAGAGCAAAATCACAAGGGAACATTAGGCGACATACACTGGAAAAGTGGGTCAAAACTTGGGGTCCAGAAGAGGCAAGAAACCCCTCTTTTCTCAGCAAGACCATGTGGCAGAAAGCAAAGAAACAGGGGTCGGGAGGGGGCGGCGCAGGAGAGTCGAGAGAACAAGAAAATTATATTAAACAACTCAGAAGATAGGTATCTGATGCAAAAACAGCATTCATTGGTTTTTAAAACATGCTTTTAGAAAGCATTGTTCTCTGCTTTGGGACACTAAATACCTGACATCTGAGGGAAACGCCTACACTGTTTGAAACTGCTCTTCTGTCTCTCACTAAAGTGCAACTTGAAAGGATTAACTTTTTTCCCCTCTGAAAATTTGAGTAAAATTATTACAGACTATTCACATGGTTACTTTGTACTAACCAAATCTATCTTCAAAAGTTTAGGGCTTTTCTATTCTTTTCATTGTATAAGATAATCTCTCCGTTGATAGTGCTTAAATTGGGGCAGAAGATAAAACTTGCCAAAAAAAAAAAAAGAAAGAAAGAAAGGGAAGGGCTTTTATTTCATTTTGGCTCCGACATAATTCATTATATCTGCAACTATACATAAAAGGAAGAAAGATGAAACCCAAACTTATAAATGCACTTTTATATGACTGTCAAAAAACGCAAACACAGCCGCTATTTATCTCGTAACATTGGAGAGAAAAGTAGTTCCCAGATGATGCGAGGTTAAATCTACAAACATGAGGTGAATTGTAAAGGGAAACATTTAACTGGTGAAACCGATCAGCACAGACAAGCAATCAAGGCAATGTTGTCACTTTTTCTTTCTCAATAAAATGTTTATATTGTTGGGCTTTGGGGGCAAAGAATATTAATAATGACATCAAATGTTTACTTCACTTCTCCTGTCTACAGATCACTAAGTCACTATTTGACAGGAATCCAATTGTTGATGATTCTAAGACAGCTCAAATCTGCACTTCTTTATATCTATTACACTATTTTTAGTGCCTCTTTACTTGCGTGTCTCCCCCACCTGTCTGTAAACTCATTGAGGACAAGGGTATATCTAATGCACTGGTTCTCAAAGTGCGGTTCTGGAACCAGACGCATCAGTATCAGCATTACCTAGAAAATGGTTAAAAATCCAAATTCTTGGGCCCCACCCCAGACCTGGAGCCTAGCACTCTGCAGTCAGGAGTTCTCCTGGTTCAGATACTCACTCAGATACTCAGTGGTTCTGAACACCACTGATGATGAATCACCTTCAGGCACTAAGCACACTACCTGACAGTGTAGAATCTAGCAGAGAATATTCTACCTGTGCTGAAACATGTCTTGGACTCTTTCAACACGCTCTTTATATGCAGTGTCCCATTGTCCTAGATCCTACCTATCATATAGAAAAGTGAAATCTTAGCTTGTTCACACTATGGAATCATACTACTCCTTTTTGGGATATTTTCAATATTAAAAGAAAAATGCTACAGACAGTAACACCTATTGTCTTGTGTAGGATCAGTTCAAGTTGACTTCCTTCCCCAGGGACATCAGGGAAAGCTTCTGATCAGGTAATAACTTCTTTATACTCTCATAACACCCTGAACTGCAATAGGGCAGCTTCAGAGTCTTTTCTTTCTTTCACTGTGTGCTCCTTCATGTCAATTACTGTGCTCCTTTCTTAGACCTCAAGAGCCTAGAACCATACATAGCAGGTAGTAGATATTCAATATATGTTAAACAAATGAATAAATAAGCCCTATAGAAAAATCAATTTTCCATTCACAATTTCCTAGTACTGAAATTTATAAATAATTACTTCAGTAATAAGTTTCATCTTCAGAATTTCCCTTTCATCGATGTAAATTGGAAAATATTAAACCTGTTCGCATTAGATAATGCTTATTACCAATGTGTTCAGTCACATTTTGCTAAGAAAATACAACATTCTGGGGTTCTGGGGACTAAAATTACTTTAAACAGGGTCATTATTTGTAATTATTCCCATTCTCTTCAAGACAATCAGCTACTTGAAAACAGTACTTCAAGAGTCAGGAAACAACACAGATTAACAGAAGTATAACTTTATTAGTGATTCTTAGGTCACTAAGAAACGTGACAGGTTGCCCAGCCGGCATGGCTGATGTTGAGCATCAGCAGTTGACCTTTGACCTATGATCCTGGAGGTTGTGGTTCAATTCCTAGTCAGGGCACATGCCTGGGTTGAGGGCTTGATCCCCAGTGGGGGGGGGGGGGGGTGCAAGAGGCAGCCGATCAATGACTCTCTCATCATTGATGTTTCTCTCTCTCCTTCTCCCTTCCTCTCTCTGAAATCAATAAAGATATTTTTTTTTTTAAAAGAAAAAGAAACATGACAGGTTAACTAGAGACACAAAACCACCCTTCCAGATTGCAAAATATAGAAATTATTTTCTTTCCATAGAAAATTTATAGATCTATAAAGTTTTATTGAGCATAATTTCAGAATTCAGTCTCACAACTGTGTATAACTAGTTCTCATTGTTCACCTTTACTCTAAATATAATTTTACTTTTTTACTATCTAGAGCATATCTTTCTCATTTTACAATACATAAATCTAAGCCTATGTAAAACAAAGCTTTTCTTTCCAATTAAAAACACTATTCTTCACTATTGATTTAGTATTTTACAGCCTTGTGTCTATGAATTTTCGCATGTGCTGTAGAAAATGGTCCCTGCAAAGAGATTCTTTACAGCCAAACTATGTCCAAAATTCTACCTATTTTACCTCTAATTCTATCTCAGTCCATCCTTTAAAGGCATCCCCCCCTGCCCTGAGGAGTTTAAAATGTAAGAAAAGTCAAATTCCTTTTCCCAAGCCACTTTTCTTTTTCCGCCTGATGAAAGTCTGTTTATTCTTTAAATAACCTAATTTTTGAAATGATTTCCCTTTTTTATTGATGCCCAATTCTGCTCTAATCCATGGCTGTGGGTAACATCTAACGCAGAAGATTCACAAATGTGTACTTCTTTCCCCCTGAGTTCCAGACCTATATAATCCACTTACCATTGTACATCTCAGCATAGCTTTCTAAACACTTAAAATTCAATATCTCTAAAACATAATTCATGATCTTCTCCCCCCCAAACCTATTTCTGATACTCAACTTTTTCCATAGATACAATTTCCAAAGCAAAAACCTGGAAAATATTCTCAAATCTGACCACCTTTTTAATCCTTTACAGTTAAACCATTTCCCAAATCTCACCTATTCCAACTAATTATATCTCAAATCTATCTACTGACTCAATCTCCATGGCCACCATCCTAGTCCAAGCCACTTTTATTTCTTACCTGGATCACTGCAATTGTCGTTTAACTGACCCCAATGCCTTGTATCTTGCAGTCGGGCTGCAATGGTATCTATAATCACAAATCTGATCATGTCATTCTCAAATTTCAACCTGTCCATGGTCTCCTATTGCCTTTGCAATGAGGTTTTTGTATCTTTAACATGATCTATAAGGCCTTGTTTGAAGTCTGAACTCTGACCAAGAACTGCTTTATCTATCTAGTTTTATCTCCCCCTATTACCTCTTCACTATCTATGACCCAGTCAAACTGTCTCTGATTTTTACAATTAAACCACTTCTTTGCTCCATCTCAAAATCTTCACATGGACTGTTGCATCTAACTATAATGCCTTTTCAAATTATGCCCTTTCAAATTGCATCAACTTAAATATCACTGTATCAAAGATACTGTGTCATATTGTATTTTTCCAGCCATGACCACAGTATATCAATAGTTACTGTCTCATGTGCTTTCCCAGAATCTTGTCCCTTGTCCTTCAAGAGTTAGAGTGTATTTATACTCCCCTTGAACCTTGGTTGGCTTGTGACTTCAACCAATAAAATATGGCAGAAGTGATGCTATATGACTTCTGGAACTAGGTAAAGAAAAGGGATGCAGCTTCTACCTGGTTCTTCTTGGGACACTTGCCTTTGGAACACATATACAGGGGCCTTATATAGGTATTCTGGCCAGAATTCTAGCTAAGATCTTAGCCAACAGCCAGCATTAAGCATCAGGCACGTGAATCCATGTTCTTCAGACAACTCCGGCCTCTATGCTCTGAGTCCTCTAGGTGAGCCCCAGATATTAAGCAACAGAGACCAGTCATCTCCCTGTGCCTGTGTGAATGTTTGAATCACTGAGCATAACGTGCTTGTTTGATACACTAGGTTTGAAATTAATTTGTAATGCTTCCCTGGTAATTGGAAGAGATGCCTCCCCTGGTCTTTCTCTGAGACTAGGTCCAGCTCACACAGACACCCATAGCTCTCATGGTATTTTAACTATGTGTTTAATGTCTATCTTCTCTTTTACCTTGTAAGTTCAATGAGGATATGGATTATGTCAGTTTTGTTCATTACTATATCACAAATTGGTAAACATTTGTAAAATCTTTGAATAAAATTATGTTAGAAATAATTAAAGAAAAAAGAGGAGTTTGACATTCAGAAATTGAAAAGCTAAAATGAATAGCACAGAAATAATGTGTGGCTTTTTAATAAATCCTTTAGAAACAAATGAAGGTATAATACTATAATGCTGTGTTTTGGAATTACATGGTGGTATTTATATTTGTGAGACAGGAGGAAGCTATGGCATAAGTAAGATGTGTTGACAGCATATATTTTGACATAAAGCAAAGCTAAGCCCATAAAACATTGGAAACTGGGAGGAAATGAAAAATATCCTACTAAGTTGAAAGAGAAAAATCAACCAGCACTTTTTAAAAGTCAAATTTCCAAGTGATGGTATCACTAGAGAAATGAGAAAAGGGAATGAAAGGAACTAGAGGTAGGGATCAGTATCAGAGCCCTCCTGTCAGCAGTTCTAAGTAACAAAATCAAAAAAGTATTTACAGTTAGATTGAGGCCAAGACACAGGAACAAGCATTAAAGAGCTTCTCTGCCTAAATGCTGTCTTCAACAAAGAAAATATATTACAAATATTTCATTGAAACTGACATGAGTAGAGACCCTAACACTTTCCTTCACATTGAACATGGTAAACCAAATTTAATGATACATCTGTCTTTTCTAATAATGTCAGATGTGGAAAACATATAAGTAAGTTCTCTAATGCCATTTTTTCTCCAAGGTCTTAAGTTCTTTAAGCCTGATTTTTTTCCTTTGGCTGAATTTTCCAAGACTCTAATTCTCAAGATATCCTTATTTTAAGATAATTTGTGTTGTGATAAACAATTATGCATTTGCAAAATTGATTTAATACAGTTCATAAAATGAAGAAAAATATGCATAATGTAAAAAAAATGGATAGCTATGCATACTTTACTTATGTTATCAAAGCCTTGAATAAAACTAGTTTCATGGCTATTTAAAAGTCTCTGTGGGATTGAAAGATGGATAAATAAACATCATAGATATGTAAAAATCTATTCAGGGAAATCAACAGTTCTTCTGGAGAAGGAAAGGGAAACAATAAAGTACTCTAAGGATTAGTGCTAAAATAGATCCAAGTTTTAACTAATGAGGAAGAAAAGACACAATAAATTCTCTAAAACTGTACTGCAAAACCTAGCACTTTGAGATAATAAAATGCCCAGTCAAATGGGTTGTCTTGAAAGATGTCTACAGTGGATAGAAAATGCCAGCAAAGCTTTACTATAAGCATATGTAAGATAATGTATTAAGCAAAAAGTAATCCAGATCCCGTTTACAATCTAATTATGTCTGAGCTATCAGCAAAACTCAGGAAACAGTCATGAGGGCTTTGTCGATTGACAATCCCTGAAGGTATCCATGTAATTCACTCCTTTAGGCTAATTCCTTTAAACAGAAAGTCTTCCAAAACACTACACTGAAAAAGTAGCCAGGCCTATAGCCTCTATTCAAAAACTAATTCCTAAACTGCCCAAATCAATCTCACAGCTCGTCTAGTCTTGCTCTAATTTCCCAGCTATGAGCCTCAGTATGCGTTTACCTTTATGCTACTGCTGCAGCTCTCAGATTTCACAACCTAAAGTGATCCAGCTAAAATCCTGCCGGTCTTCCCACTGCAAAGCATCACCAGCAAACTTCCTAGTATCTATTTGGCTAGAGGTGGCCTGTCTCCGGAGGGGAGCCCCCTACCTATTGGTAGGAGCCTCACAGGAAGGACTAGAAGCCTTCTAGTCTGTTCTGCTGAAGCCAAAAGAATCGAGAAAACAATGGGCATTATTATCAATATGTAAGATGAAGATTTTTCCTTTTTCTTTCTTTCTTTCTTTGAGAGAACACATCTCATTTTACATAAAGAAAACAAAAAGAAAACTAACATTTACCTTGCTGAATTTTGGTTATGTGCATCCTTTCCATTACAGCATCAATGCCAGAAATATTACTTGAATGTTGCCTAATTTATGTTTATTTTGCATGAATATAAATTTCACCATCCTTAATCCTCAGTAGTTATAATCATATCACTGCATAATGTTCTTGGTTTAAATTACAGTATTGTCAAATTAGCAAAAATATAAACAGACAAAAACACCAATGGAATTGTTAAGCATATATGTCTTCTAAATTATAACGTGTGCAATAACATGTACATCCCTTGCAAACCCCTGGTGTCACATAGCTGAAAAACAGCAAATGAATGTAAATATCTTATGACTTTCTGTGTCTTTTAATTCTCATTGCAGAACACCACTATCGAAATAACTGATCTTCATGGTTTATAATTAAAAAGTGCCATACGCCTTTCTTTTAATTAAAATGATTTCCATATTATACCCAGTTTGTTTTATTTTATAAAAAGAAAAAAGAAAAAAAAGGCTGATTGAATTGACAAGATTAACACATGGGCATGACTTAATTCTGCATGAGATCACTTGTTCCTATGAGGTTTTTTGGTTTTTTAATTCTGTACAATATCAGCAATACCTGTCTGAATTAGAGGTGTCTGTGACGGAATGCTCCAATTCCTTTTACATTCACAGTGTCCCAAACACAACAAAGGCAGATTTTTAAAACAGGTTGAGACCTTTGTCGATGCCTTCAAAATACAGGTTTTCTAACTTACTCCAATTTGGTGCATAGTGTGCTTCTGCCATCTACTGGAATAATGACATACTGCAGTTGCAATAATTTTTGTAGCAATGAGTGTAAATGATGGTGATTAAACTGGATTAAAAAGACACTGTGAAGATAATTTCTCAAGTCCCTAATATATATATGCAGAGTAAACAGCCACTTTCAACATTGCTAGGGATAAGGTCTTCCAAAATTAAAGACTTCCATGGATGCCTGCGAACATTTTCTTTGTTGTAAAATTTACTTTCTCTTTTTCAAATGCTCTTTTAAATTGCAAGTATGTCTGTTCTAAACATGCAACACTATAGTGAGACAAGAGAAAAAAGTATCAATTTCCAAAAGCTAGAGGCTTATAATAGAGGGAGAAATGCAAACACAAACAAAATTTTTATTTCTAGTAGACTTTAATTTGTATTAAAGATTAATTTTGGCTTTTCCCCTAAATATGATCAATCTGATCATCTCTCCTTTATTTGAAAAGAATAGGGTTTCCCATGGCCTTCTCATATTTAGAGACCACTCTTAACATTCCATAGCATCTTGAATTTATAAAAGCATTATCATCTTGTAATTCTCTGAATTTGGTAGATCCAGTATTACTACCATCACCCAGGGGGGCTGGTAACTGAAATAGAGTGAACTGGAAAAAGTGGACTCTAAAATGGCCCCCAGTGACCCCACCTCCTGGCATTCACAACTTCATGCATTCTCTTCTTTTGACTGGACCTGGAGACTTGCCCTTAACAAATAGAATACAGCAAGAGTAACAGAATGTAGCTTCTGAGATTAGGTTATAAGACTTGAGCTCTCTCTCTCTCTCTCTCTCTCTCTCTCTCTCTCTCTCTCTCTCTCTTCTCTCTCTCTCCTGGCTCTTCCGACTTGTTCACTCTGATGAAACAAGCTGCCATGATATGAGCTTCCTAAGGAGAAGCCACAAGGAAGGGAGGAAGGCCTCTGACCAATAACCACTGAGCACACAAGGCCTTCAGTCCAACAACCCACAGGAAACTGAATCCTGCCAAAATCCCATGAGTGAGGATAGAAGGGGCCCTTTCCCCAGGTGAACTTGTAGGTGACCACAGTCCTAGCATTACCTTCATTGCAGCCCTGTGAGGGGCCCTGAGCCAGAGAACAAGCTAAGCCACACACAGACATCTCATGCACAGGAGCCTCTAAGTCATAAATCTGCTTTTAATTTTAAGCTAATAAGTTTTGGGGTAATTGAGTATGCAGCAATAGATAGCTAATACAAGAATATTAAGGAAATTCCCATAGATACCAGCCTGGCTAATGATATAAGGTAACAAACACTTTGAAGTTATCTCAGTTAGTCAATAACAAGTCTGATTCCAGCAAATTAAAAAGAAGGAATAAGTGATACAACACAACAGAAGCTTATTGAGCACCTAATCTTCAAAAGGCCTAGCTTAGGTAAATAAGAAAAAAAAATCCAGTATCAAGTGGGAGGTGCTATAGATTGAATGTTTATGCATTCCTAAAATTCATCTATTGAAACTTAATCCCCAATGTACTGTTATTTGAAGGTGGGGCCTTTGAGAGATGATTAGGTCATGAAGGCACAGTCCTCATGAATGGGATTAGTGTCCTTATAAAAGAGACCACATAAGGTAGCCTTGCCCCTTCCACCATGTGAAATTATAGTGAAAAGATGGGCTTCTATGAGTCAGAAAACAGGTCCTCACCACACACTGAATCGGCCTGGCATCTTGATCTTGGACTTCCCAGCCTCCACCACTGTAAGAAATAAATGCTGTTTATAAGCCACCCAGTCTATGGTGTTTTTGTTATAGCAGCCCAAACAGACTAGGACAGGGAGTAATATATAGGTAAAGATGAATTACTAGAGGGAAGAATAGAGTGAATGGATATAAATGATGCTAATTGAAGGAGAGCTCAAAGAAGAATATCCTCCATAGATAAAGATCAGAAAGAAAGCATTGGGCAGACAGCCTTTGAAATAGGCCTTGTAAGAAAGGCTAAGATTTCAAAAGAGGAAGAGAATTTTGAGTAATAGTTAAAACATATGAAAATATATGGAAGTGAGAAAACAGAGCATACTTAAGTAAGAGTGAGTGGTTCATACATGGGGAGATACTGGGGAATAAATCTGCAGGAGTCAAATAAGTGATTAGACAGCCCTGAATGCCAGGTATGATAATTTTACACTTAGTTAATTCTTTAAGGACCTATTGAAATTGTTTGAGAAGACGAAGGCTTTGACCAAATTAGCATCTTAAAAGAATTATTTTGCAACAAAATGAGGGATGGGTCCAGATACTGACAGGAAAAATTGTGAAAGACTTTGAAATGAACCAAAAAGGTCACTGGGTCACTTTGATCATACACTACGCATACTGAGAACAGAAGTCAGGCACACTAGGGCTCATGGACCAAACTGGGCCAGCGACCTACTTTCATACATTTGAGTTTTGAATGATGTTCATATTTTTTAAATGTTTTAAGAGAAAACAAAACCAAACCAAGATGAGTAAGTGATAGAGACCATTACTATCTGATTCTTTACAAAAAATGTTTGTCCGTTCTAGGTTCTGAGTGGAAGGGATTTGCACCTTTCATGACCTTTTGAGCTATTTTACAGCCCTGTGAGTTGTAGCTAACTGACAGTACTGCAAATAACATGTCCATTAGTATGCAAATAAATTCTGTCTGATGGAGAGACATTTTATTTCTCTTTCTCATCCCCATCCCTGTGGAAAAGAGTTGGTTTTGCTTCAAACTGTAAAATCATTTCATGGTCTATATGTCTCTCCTTTTTGAATTATCTTTTGAAGTGGTTGTAACACTTAACTGGTTACCTCATCAATTCATGAGTTAAATAAGATCCTTGACATATGTTCATTTTATATTTTTTATGACAGTCAGGATTTGGTCTTTTTATAAATGTATCCCTTTACAATGAGAAAAGAAAAAGATGATAAATCAGAAACGATCAAAGCTGCCTCTAAGATCTACACATGTCTCAATGTATCATTAAACACCATGGAGCTCTGAGTGTCTCTAGTTGATTAAGTTCAGCTACTCCCCAAGTATATAAGGAGGTTAGAGACTAGGCAGGTAACGCAACCCTCTTTTGATCTTAAGGGTGTTCTGAGTGTTATGAGATGAAGATTAAATGAAATCTTATGACAGAGTAGTATCCCTCCTACTAGATAGTCACCCAGGGAGGGACTAGATGAATCAAGGACGCCATTCAGTAAAATGAGTCCATAGACAATTTGTTGCGTGAACTTCATAGAATGCACCTGGACAAACCTAGGTGGTATAGCCTACTACTCACTTAGGCTATATGGTATAGCCTATTGCTCCTAGGCTACAAGACTGTACAGCATGTTTCTGTACAAAACAATACACAACTAAATCAAGCTCAAGAGAAAATAATGCAATTGAGAGATACAAGATGCATGAGGCTGCTGCCCACATTACAAAGCAAACTTTCTTTTTATAAGTAAAAAGAGTACTCTAAAGTAATGATTAAAAATACAGTAAATACATAAACCAGTAACATAGCCATTTGTTTTCATTATCCAGTATTATGTACTGTACAGAATTGTATGTGCTATACTTTTGTACTACTATAAGCATAGGCTTCTTTACACCAGCATCACCACAAACACCTGAGGAATGTGTTGTGCTACATTATGATGGCTACAGAATCACTTGGCAATAGGAATTTTCAGCTCCATGATAAATCTAATGGGACCACCATCATATATGTGGCCATCACTGACCCAAACAACATTATGCGGTGTGCTAGCATAATGCCTGCGTGGGGAAAAGAGGCAAGGTGTGGGAAGTCAAATGCTGTACCTGGGCAGTCAGCAATGTCCCTCATAGTGGTCCTTTTTCAAGTCTACCCCTAGGGTAAATATTGGCACCCTTTCCCTTCTTGAAAGGCCCATGTTCTTTTTCCTCTCTCCTCCTTCAACCTGTTTTTAGATCAAAACATGACTCCCTCACTAAGATGTTTTTCCTCCCTTTTTGCTTCTTCAAGCACTCCTTTTTTCTCTTTTTAACAGCTATGTAAAGATCCTCTACACTAGTTATTTCTCAGTTGACTCTGATGGTCCATTAGAACCAACCAATTTATCAAATAAGTTCTTTGCTCTACATCATGAAGGGTTTAATATTTGGGTGTTTTGGAATGGTGGTAATGAGATATTTACATTTTGAAGAGAGGAAGACATTTATTTATCCTATTAGAAAAGTCTGAATTAACTAATCTTGCTCCATGTGGTAATAGCGATAGAATTAGGAGAAAACAGGGTGGATTAAAGAGGCATTGTGAAGGTAACATATTCATAAATTGGCATCTTATGGAATCTAAAGGATGAAACATAAGAATTGGTATAAATATATTCTAATATATCAAGTATATTTTATAAAATATATTCTGGTATATCAAAGTCCATTGGTAGTGTTGTTAACAGGTCAAGGAACTGTTTTGGGAGGTTGTTGGAGAGATTATAATGTGACTTTCCTTAATGTAAAGACCAATTATAACTGTACTACTCATTATAGAAAAATGTTAAGGTAGTGATTAGGCATTGTAGAATAAATAGTGTAAAATTAATTCCCATGTATACCACAGATAAATCATATGGTTTAGGGTGCTTATTTTCACAACTAGAGAACTTTTCCATGACTTTACAGAGCTTTACTACTTTTTCCTGAATTTAAAGAACAACACCAAAAATTGTATATTCATATACTTACTATGTTTGAAATTCACTTCTGAGATATTTTCTATTTTTAAAAAGCTTTCCCATATAGCAAATTATGATTATAATCTTCTATTAATCTCTGAGTATTATAATATCATTGTTGATCTTATTAACTAAGTCCACAGATAATGCATCTCTGCAAAATCATTCAGCAACTTCAGATTTTTATTAGTGGAAACCAACATCTGAGGGTAGATGAAATAAGCCATAGTTTATTTATTTTATCAGACTAAGTTTATATTTGCTGTTGAAATTCAGGTATTGAAAAAATTCAAGATATTATTACTTTTTTAACTTATTTTTCTCTGTACATGATTTTTTTTTTTTTCATTTGTGGCCAGAAAGGGTGTTCAGAAGCTTAAATTTTTCCAATACCTTTAAAAATAAATTAGTTGAAAAAATTTAAACCTATTTAAAGCCTGATTCTATCTGCTTTAATATACAAAAAAATCTGCTTCAGAGTCAAACATTCCTCATTTTTCCATTTTTCCTCATTATTTTGTACAAAATACAACTTTGTAAAAGAGAGGTATTTTTTTTAAAAAAAAAGAATGGATTGTATTCTGACCCTTGGCAAGCCTATGGATATCAGCACTCAATTAAATGAACAATATGAATCCTAGTTTCAGGACTTGCTTTAGGCAAAATATGTCAAATAGGCAATCTCTTCCTGCCTCCCTGGAGACCAGGGTGAGAATCTGACAGGGTAGAAACCAGAAAACACATTAAACCTCAAAATGAAATATTGTTTAGGCGGTAGCCATTTCCTATTCCCTTTAAGAAAACTAAGACCCACACACTGCATGACAGTTAATCAGATCCAGTGGTGAACAAAAGATTAATCTTCAAGTAAAATACTAAGGAAAAGCATAAACATGTTTTTTCTACCTGTTCTTATAAATTAAACATTCCTTTCTTTGGGTAAAACAAAGGCTTAGCTGATTTTGAATGGCCTAGAGCTAACATAATAACATACATTCAATTTTTTTTTCATGGAACTGATTTATTATAGTCCTTCAGCATGACCAACAGCCTGCTCTAAACTAAATCATTTCACTACTGTCAAAACTAAAATTTACCAAACAATATTTAATAGGCAAAATAATATTTTAAATGAACCCTTAATGAGTTATACCTTTTTTTTTTTTAACAGAAATTTTGCATGCTGAAGCAAAGTACTAAGGTTTTCTTAGGGAGTGTTGCATGCAATTAATCATAAAGATTTTTTAATGGGAAAATAAATCTATGTAGATTTTTAAATTATAGTATTAAGGAGTCTTTTTCTCATGTGCCAAGGTAATTAAAATTTAAATTTGCAAGTATAACACACAAATCTTTTGAATACTAAACCTATATATTTCAAGTGTAGCTACACAGGTCAATGCCCTCTAAAATTTATGCTGGCAAATCTTCACTAGCCATGCTGAGCTTCTTCCCCTGTGCAAAATAATTTTTTATACTCTAAAAACAACTGCTGTAGTGTATCAGAGCATATCTTACCTCCAAATCAAACTTATATTCAGTGTGGGGTGTAAATAACCTGTAACTATGTAATATAATCTTACATTATCAAAAATGGGTTAATGAACATATTTTAACTCTATATTTTATCCCTCGTTTTTTCTTAAACTCTTCTATTTATTCAGACAAATAAAAATATTTCCCAATTTACGTAAGAATTGGTTATCTATTTAGGATGAGATTTGCTCAACTACAAACATGTAGAGATAATGGAAATTGTAGACATTTGTTTTTTAAAAGAGGGTTGTTTGGGAGAGTAGCAAAAGCATAAACTTTGGTATGAGAACAATTCATTCAAATTTGAGTTCTCTCATTATTGGGAGCTGATCTCTGAGCCTCAACATTTTCATCTGTAAAATGAGGCAATAATAATAGATTTCACAGTTTTGACAGGTTTGAAAGAGCTGAATTTTTAAAATAACAACTACATACAGTTAGTTGTTCAATGAATGACAATTCCTTTTTTGCCAATTGATTTCAATACCATGAAGGTTTGACAAGAAGTGACTTGCATCCACATGCTTTTATTTGAGATAAATATTTCTCTAGTTTCTAACTTAGATTCTTCAGAATAGAATAATTATCAACAAGGCAGGAAACATTTCAGTTTTATTTGCATCATTATTTTTGTTTAGATCAGGCTTTAATTACAAAATTCTGATGTATTCAAGTCCAGTCATCTTGCATTGTCTGACATCTAGCATGGCCCAGGACAAATCAATTCCCCAGATAAATAATTCTAAGCAAATGTATGTGACTGTGAGTTCACAGATATCAATTACTATGTGATAGCGAAAGCTAGAATTATAAGCCTACCACTCTCTCAATTCACTACAATTGTTAGTAGAAAAAAAAATCAAACAACCTTCTGTCAGAATTAATATAAGTAACTATATATACCCAACTTCTCTGAAATAACAGTCAGTTTTTGTTTAGTTGAGTTATAATTAGAGAGGCATGGTGGTTTAGCAGAAAAAATATAGAGCCAGGAGATGAAAGATTGGGTTTCCAGCCCAGCTTTCAGCTACTAGATTCTGGATTAATCATTTAGAATCTTTGATTTTCAGTTTCTTTATCTTTACAATAGCAACAAAGCTACCTAATAATGTCTATTTTACACAGTTTTAAAATTCCAAAGTGCTAAACAGAAATCAAAGCAGTTAATCTCAGTGAACTCAGTATGAAAATTTACTGTAGAGAATATGTGAATCTATTTCCATTCTAGGGTTGAGAACAATAGAATACTTGGCCTACAAAGCCAAAATATCAGAACAAACTATATTTTGTCAAAACGACAGATTTGCATAGAAAGAAAATTACTTTCTCCTTAGATGCTTTGCTTAGTAGATTTATGCTTTAGAATAAACATGTTTACCTCACAATGAAAGTAAGAATAAAGCAAAATGAACCTCTTAGAAAGAGAAGGAAAGATAAGCTGCCAATAAATAATAACATGCAAAATGAACCATGAAGAAACAGACAAATGTCACCTTTATGCTGAGGACTGACCTTGGTTATTAGCACATCACGATCAGGAAGATTTGATTCTTGAAAAGTATTCATCACTGTTTGCCTTGCCAGCAGTATCTAGATCTACAGTTTAACTACCTGGCTTTAGGTAGGATAATCCAGACCATTTTTCTAGTAGCAGAAACAGAGTCTTGATGCTGACAAAAATAAAAAACTTAAATTCCACAATTTGAGAAACTCTATAGCCAAGAGAGAATTCATAACAATTTGTTCATCCTATAAATGTAAAAATCCTGTACAGATATTTCTCAAATTAAACACTAGCACTAATAGATCTTTGGAAATAAATTTAACTCATAAGAAGAAAATTTGAAAAAGACATTCATTTCTACCAAAATTCATATCCAGAAAATTATTTCTTAGTTTCTCATATAGGCCAAATATAATAAAAATACTTTTCATAATTGAGACCTTATATAAAAGAGAACCTACTAAAATATAAAGTATGTGAAATAAGTCAGTCATTGAAAGACAAGTATCACATGATCTCACTTATATGTGGAATCTAATAAAGAAAATAAACTGATGAACAAAAAAGATCCAGAATTGAAGCTGGAGCAGACTGATGTATTTCAGAAGGAAGGAGGGAAGAGATTAACCAATGAACTTATATGCATAAATGCATAGACCATGAACAGACACTAGTCCCGGGAAGGCCTGGGGAGGGGGCTGGAGCAGGGGGGAAGGAGTCAATGGGGGGAGAGGGGACATCTGTAATACTTTCAACAATAAAGATAAATTTTAAAAAATAAAATAAAATATGTCATGTTAGATAGTAGTCTTTAAATATCTATAAATAAAACCAAGATCTCAGAGTAAATGTAGAAAACTGGAGAAAGAGATGAAGCTAACATCTCTTGAGCATTTGCTATGAACCTGGCTCAGTGCTTTAAATTTGATAAACATTTCATTTGACCTTCACCAAAATAATAGTAATAATAATAATAATAATGAAAATAAAAAGAAGAGGAAAAAGAATCTATACAGTATTTGTAATAATTCCCTTTCAAAGATGAGGAAACTGAGGTTTGGAAAGTTTATCAAATGTTACAAAGATAATTCATGGTGTCAGAATTTCAATATTGGAAAGCCCATCCATGGTGTTCATTTGCTGTGTGATCTTGACTAGGTCTTCACCTCAATGCTTCATTACTAAATGGCTTTAACCATTTGACATACTCTACTACATAATCAAGGCTTTTTTCTTGAGGGTTTTCAGAGGCTAATTATAGTATCAACAAAAATAAGGCAATCCGTAATACAAAATATTTACACAAATATACAATAAATTAACAAAAATTAGGTTAGTAAAATAACAATTATTCTGATAGTTATTAAATAGTCATATGACTCAAAAGGTTTGAAATATCCTACAACAGCCCTGGCCAGATAGCTCAGCTGGTTAGAGCATCACCTTGGTATTCCAGGGGGCAGGTTTTGTCCCTGGTCAGGGCACATATAGGAATCAACCAATGAATGCATGGATGAGTGGAACAAAAAAATCGATGTTTCTCTCTATCTTCCTTCCTCTCTCTCTGAAATCGATCAATCGATAAACTTTTTTTTAAATATTCAACAACATTATCAAATCAGCCTGCTGTTCTCAATTCCACTGAATCTCCTTTGATTGCACAAGACCTTCAGGAGCAGTCCTCAGCAGGTCAAATGATTTATACCTCCAACTGCCATAATTGCGTAGGAGCAACCTCCAGGTGCCACCAAGCAGTACCAGGGATCCTCATTCTGGAACAACAGCTAGAAAAGAGCTGATTCCCCTCTATCTAAATTGTCTAAGCTGAAGAAGTGAAGAGCGTGCCAAGTTCCTAGCACCGAATGATTAAGCACTCTTAGTGCTCCATTCATCATTTCTGACCCTGTCTTAGGACTTCATATACTTAACATATGGACTTCTGTTTATCTCTACCTTGAAGCTTAGATGTTTTTAAACCAACATTGATCCCACCTTAGAAAACTAGAATGATTTTTCTAGTTTCTTATTTCACCAAATTAAATCCAAAATATTGCTCTCTTTGGCTTATCTACTTTCAGCATTAAAAATATATGTATCTGGGCTAGCTTGCTGGAGACAGAGCCAGAGATGCCCCAGTGATTCCCAGCTGGGACTCCCCCAAGGATAGAAGGGACAAGGGATTGAAGTATTTACAGAAATCAGAGGGAGAGATTCATGTAAAAAAAGGCACCTGAGGGTAGGAGTGACTCTTTTGAGGGACACGCTTAACCTGAAACAATGCTTCAGAGACGGAAACAGGAACTAACTTAATATTCTGACCTCACTTTCTTCTTATTCTGTGATGCCCTTATGGGTGGCAGGAGTCTCCATTGACTGAAACCAGCTAGACTCGAGACTGAAACAGTCCTTTTATGGAGTCTGTACAGACCATCCTTCTGGGGCACACAGCAGGGTAAAGAATGGTCCAGAGGAGCAAATGCAGTATATCCAGCACGCCATGAAGAATAGGTGTTGAGTTTAATATAACACTATCTCAGCTTCTTTGGACAATGATTTTGGGGGTTCATATCTGGTCTTTCAGTGTGATAAAAGCTGCCTAAAATTGAACTACCCTTAAATTTCTGGAAAGAAGCTCTCTTGGTAATGGTGTATTATTCCTTCATATGCTGCTGGATTCTACTGGTTAACTTTAAGGATATTTGCATCAATATGCATAAGAAAGATGTCTCTGAATTTTTCTTATTGTCACCTTCCATTTGCATAAAGGACTCTTTAAAGCGTTTCCCAAACATGAATACAAAGAGTACTAAACAAAAAGGTAAAAACCATAGTGTTCACCTTCAGCAATAAAAAGAAAGAAATCTTGGAAGTTTTCTAAACTCAGTCTTTCCTTCCCCACCAGCCATAGCATTAAGAGATATGGATAGGCAGTAAAATCTCAGACATCTCACTTAGCAGAATTTTTGCTAATGCACTTCCTAGGGAAAGAGAAACAAAGGGAAAAATAAACAAATGGGATTACATCAAAATGAAAAGTTTCTGCACAGCAGGAGAAACCACCATCTAAATGAAAAGGAAACCCACTGTATGGGAGAGCATATTTGCCAATGATACATCTAATAAGAGGTTAATCTTCAAAATATATGAAGTACTCATACAAATCAACAAAAGGAAGACAAACAATCCAATTAAAATATGGGCAGAGGACCTGAATAGACACTTCTCCAAAGAGAACATACAGATGGCCAATAGACATATGAAAAAATGCTCAATGTCACTAACCACCGGAGAGTTACAAATTAAAACCACAATGAGATATCACCTCATACCTGTCATAATGGCTACCATCAATAAATCAGCACAGGACAAGTGCTGGCGAAGGTGTGGAGAAATAGGAACCCTAGTTCACTGCTGGTGAGAATGCAGACTGCTACAGCCACTATGGAAAACAGTATGGAGTTTCCTCAAAAAATTAAAAATGGAACAGCCTGTTGACCCAGTGATCCCACTTCTGGGAATATATCCTAAAAACTCTGAAACACCAATCAGAAAGAATATATGCACCTCTATGTTCACAGCAGCATTATTTATAATAGCTAATATCTGGAAACAGACCAATTGTTCATCAGTAGATGAAATGATAAAAAAGCTGTGGTATATTTACACCATGGAATACTATGCAGCTGTAAAAAAGGATTTCTTACCCTTTGAGACAGCATGGATGAACCTGGAGACTATTATGCTAAGTGAAATACGATAATCAGAGAACGACAAATAACACAAGATCTCACTTATCTGTGGAATCTAATGATCAAAGTGAACTGACCAGCAAAATAAGACCAGAGGCATGGAGGCATGAAACAGACTGGCATATCTCGGTTGGGGAGTGGGGAGGGGTGAGAAAAGATAAACCAAAGAATGTATATACTTATATGCATAGCCCATGGACACAGACAATAGTGTGGTGAAGACTTAGGGGGTTGGAGCTGGGTGGAGGGGGGAAAGGGGAGAAAATGGGGGGCATCTGTAACACTGTCAACAATAAATATATATCTATTTTAAAAATAAAAATAAAAGATATGGTAATGGTAGAGATCCCACAGGGACCATGGCTTTTTTTTTTAACATTCTCCTTACACTTGTATTATAGGAATGTTAGAGCAGGTAGTTTCATTCTTAGACTGGCCATCATTAGGGTCCAATAAACACTGCCCTTTCTTCCACCCTATTGGTTTCCCAAGCAGAACTGAATATGCTGGAAAACAGGCAGCTCAACATCATAATTTAGTAGTTGCTCAAGATTAAATTAATGTGTAAAAAGCTACTATCAGTCTCTGGTACAGTCTAAGAATAAATACCACCTTTTTTTTTTTTTTTTTTACAGAATGATTTCAATGGTTAATTCTAGAAAGGGAAATTCAGGTAGTCTATAATTTTAGTCATTCTGGCCATTATGCGTATGTGTATATACTTGACCAATTCAGATAACTACAAGATCTTAAAGAACAAAAGTGTGTGTGAACACACACACACACACACACACACACACAACACCCCATCAATCTACTGATACTTTTAGACCATCTCACTTCTTTTAGTGTCTTTTTTTTTCAAGATCAATGCTTAATAAAAAAATTAGTAGAAATAATTTTTGGCCTGTTCCTCTCTTTGTGGAAAACGGCTATCTCTAATTTTTAGCTCATTGCTAAAAATATATAGATGGCATTTGAATACTTAATTTCCAAGTAATTCTAAGACAAATTCAAGATGGGACTTCACTGGCAAGCAGGACTAATTTATGTTCTTCTCCCTAATCCAAAATTTTAATTGCATGCATCAGATACCTCCAATATGAATAGTCTGACATTTTAAAAGTATATTCATACAAATCACTGAAAAATATTTCTCAGTTGTTCTTAGATATTTCAACATAGCAATGCACATTTCAAAATCTCCTTTATGTTATTTTTAGGGGCATTAAATCTTTCTGGAAATTAAATTTAGTCAGAAACATTCAGAACCATTCAATCAGTAAATGGATTTGATATAAAACCAGTTAAAATAGTGCGGCCTATTTGTCACTCAAAACCACTGCCATATATACTTCCTCATCTTCTTTAAATGTGTTTGCCTACCCTTTACTTTGGGTATTGGCAGGAATGTTAAAAAATACAACTAGCATATAGATCAACATTGACCCTCCTGAATGTTCTGAGAGTCTCTTCCAAAAGACACACACACATTGCAAAAGCCTATGTGCTTATAATTTACTATGGTTCAAATGCCAGGCTATATATATATAGTCTTGGTGCTAGTCAAACACTATGGAAATACTTAATGGTCAAGATAAACCAAGCATTTCTAGGCAGCCGCTTTCAACTAAGATCGATACGGTGTAATGATGATTTAGGATGCTTCTTAGTTTAGCTTAAGTAATTTTCCCTTCTCTACTTTGAGCTTGTAAATCTGACTAATTGCTTCACACTCTCTAGAACTGCTTCTTCTTGCTAAGTATAACTGCCATGTGTGGATTCTCTTACATCCCAAGTAATTTTACGGAGGGCTTACCTACTGATCTCATTATACTTCCAACTCTGATGCCTCAGGCTCCATGCTGTTATTTACCTACTTCAATGTACTTGATAAATTAAATTCAGGTCTTGTTAAATGTACCCCTTTAAGGCACAAATATCATTATTTAATATAGATTAAATTAAACTAATAGGCATTTTCTTCTTCCACCATGGTATGTATGTTAGTAAATTTCACTAAAATACCAGTACCAAAGGAAAAGTAATAAGGTTATTTGTGAAATAGATGTTTTAGGGGGTGCGGGGGAGGCGGGGAAGTATCCTAAAATAATTTTTAAACTGAAAAAATGAAAATATTATATTATTCTATCACGGCTTAATCAGCTCTTAACTATAAAAGTGGAATGATGGAAGGTAAAAAGTTAAAAAGGCATAAGAATAGTAAGGAAGTGAGGAATAATTGCCACACAAGGCTAGCATCCAATTGTGAGGACAGTTATTTTGATAGCCACAAAGAATTGCCCTTTTAACTTCAGCCCCACCAAACAGTTTATTTCTTCACTGAGACTAGATTATTTTAGCCCCATTAAGAAAACCAATCCAATCTGATGAACTTTCATGTTGCTTTGCTCTGGTGTTCACAGCCAGTGGGAGGGACAATCCACAGGCTGTCAACGGCACCTCACTTATCTGAAGTTTGTTAGGGTGATAGTTCCCTATGAAGGTTTTTCCCTTTTGACTGTTTCCTCTGAGTCAAGCCTTTGAGCAAATTCATTAGCATAGGCACTGAGGCTTCACTCACCTGGAACAGTTCAAGAACAAGTATTCTCATCTTTCTTACTTTATCTTTGGAATATTTCTCAGCAAAAACTGTGCTGTTCCATCTGCAGCAATCTTTAGAATATGCAGTGGGAAAGGTTTAAGGCAGCTCTCGGATTTGAGTGTTAAATAAAGCACAGCCTTTTGTAGGTGAAATTACTCCTCTAATCATAGCTTTAAGACGTGGCATGGACATTTTGTTTTTCCAACAAAGAACTCATAGATGCTAACAAATGTAGACATTTCTATCTTGAGTTGGCATCACTTTAAGGGGAAAATAAAACAGAAAACCTTTAGAGGATTTTTAAAAATATAAAATGCAATCTCTCAGAATCAAAGTTTCTGTAACCTACAGTAGGGAGGCTCCTTGATGGATGTGAAACCAGACAATAAAGCACTTTGTGTTTATATCAGTTATCTATTACTAACAAAATTCAGGGATGTTACAGTTTTGGTGGGTCAGGAATTTGGGAGTGGCTTAGCTGAGTTGTCTAGCTCAGCTTCTCTCATGAGATGAAATCTAGTGGCTTGACTTGGGGCCCCAGAATCTTGTTATAAAATTGCTGACTCATGTGGCTGTTAGCAGAAGGTCAATCCTCACATAGTTAGTTTTTGGCAGAAACCACTTGCTGGCTTTTGACAAGAGCGCTCGGTTTCTTGACACATATTCTGTTCAACAGGACTGCTTTAATGTCCTCATAGCATGGCAGCTGGTTTCCTCAGAGTGAGTAATCCAAGAAAGAGAGCAAAGAGATGGTCGTCATGCCTTTTGTCACACACCATCACTTCACCACATTCTCTTTGTTAGAAATGAATCACTAAATGCAGCCCAGGTTCAAGGGAATGTATTTGAAGGGAAGAATATAAAATATTTATAGGCATGTTTTAAAACAACAACAGTGTCCTTCTTGCCTACTAATATTTTGACAGTTGAAATAATACTGCATTTTGGTCAACAGATTTTAAGACTGACTCCGTGATTCTACCTTCTGGTCTTCATGCCTTTGTGGAATCCTCTTCCCTGAGAGTGAACAGAAACTGTGACTTGCTTTGAACCAATGGAATATGGGAAATGTGAGGGATGTACACGATTACACAGAGTGGAGCACCTGTCTTGCTTGGGTTTCTCTGTCTGTTGTTGGTTTTGAAGATATGTAATTGGTCAAATCAATCAATTAATCAGCAATCATCAGCTAAGATATTAAGAATCAGTGATTCATTCAAGCAGTATTAGAGTCAATGGTCCTGTATTCCAGTTTGAATATACTGTATCATCAAAAAGCATTATTACATTTCCTTTAAATTGGTGAGAAGTCGGTATTCAAACCATTAAATAAGGTGTTAACGCTCTAACCCAAAGTTCTTCAGCTTTAGGGCATTGAATTGAAACTTCCAACAGTACAAAAGATTCTTTCTAGGTAATTTTCTATTCCATTACTATATATGGTGCACAAGGGTATAACTGCACATCAAGTCAGCTTTTGGGCTGATAGATTTTTTTACTGAGTATTTATAGAGCATATTATTCCACGTTGCAAGGAATCAGCACATCACACAGATATTTTCAAATTTATTATTATGACTTCCCTGCAAGAGGCACATCCATTTTAACGATGAGAAAACTTTGACCTTTTGACCCAGAGATTCAAAGTTCTTAAGCAGGAAGTCCAACATACAATGCGTTTCCCCCATAAAGCTTAAAGCTCAATCAGGCTGTCTGAGAGAACACTAAGTCTCCTCCAGACTTAGATTTCATAGGCAACTAGCATTAATATAATATCTAGCAGGAAGGAATGGCAGTTTTGTGGTAACATATATAAGTTTTTATTGGTTTAAAAACAGTCTTACAATTTTCATGTGACATTTCACTATAGACATCATTCAAACATTCTTATAATGGTTAATGTGTAGGCTACAGTCTGTGGAGTCAGCCAGCCTGGTTTAAAATCTTGGCTTGGCCGCTTATTAGGCATTCAAACTTAGACAAGCTACCTGTTTATTAGGCCTCAGTTTCTTCCTCTGTAAAATGAAGCTATTTTAATACCAATCCTCATATATTTGAGAAATGACTGAATACATTTATTCACATAAAGAACTTAGAATTTCTAGCATTTAGGTCACATGTTAGAAATTACTATTGCTATTATATTTATAAACTGATATACTGTCAGAATTGAATAATTGCACCAGAATATGTGGTCAAAGATTAACTGAGGAACAAGAAAAAAACAATCAAAATAAAGAAATTCCAAATGCTAAAATTCATGTGAGATCAGTTGTTTTATGTGCTTGGGTATTGACGTTATAAAAATATAATATTCAAAAGTACACATAATCTATAAAGGAACACAGAATAGGTATTCCATCTTCCTAAACAGACAGGTAATTCTAGGAAGTGAACTCATATAGTAAACACCAAAGGAAGCTTTGGAAACAAACATTTAAATCTTCATTCTCAAGTTAACATTTTCCAAACATGCATCTTTTTATTTTAGTCTTAAAAATAGAATGAACCTTACTAAATGTGCCTTATTTCTGTCTCTAGATGCCATTACATTTGCTTACTGAGTCACTTTTTGGATTTAAGAAATAAAACATACACATTGCTTTCCAGAGTTCAAAATCATATTGTCTCTTTAAATTAACACCCATCTCTCCAGCAGAGGGAGCAAATAAATTCTTATATTTTCATTTACCAAAAAGAACTTCTTTGAATTTCAATGTGCTATTGGATAAAATATTGTGACTAAGAGACTATATTAAAGAATAAATTTGTAATAAAAATGTATTCAGGTGAATACAATAGAATATATTAAATGTTGATAAAATATTCATATGTGTAGGTCCTAAGCTTTTCATTTTTCTAGAGGCACTATATCTGTGAAAATTTAATTTAAAATATTTAAATTTAAATCCAAACAAAGAAAAACTATTTTTAAGTTCTTGAAATACTAAAGTATATATAGTGTATTTTCAACAGTAATCTGTTGTAGAGTTTTTTGTCTTTTAGAAAATTACTAGTAGCAGAAACATGCCATGTTAACAGTGGGAAAAATTGTTACACATTCTGAAATATGCTGTATGTGTGAATTAACTGTGTAATATTAAAATCACATTGGAATAGCATGACTTAATTATTTAGGATTTAAAATCACAATTTTGGAGTTGTGATTTCTCTTAAATTTAATACCAAATCATTTCAAAATTTTATCTTTTATAGTCTTAGGAATAATTAATTAATAGTCTTAAGAAATAATGACCATTCTGAGAGTTCCTAATGAGGCCTAAAATGTATTATAGGCCTTGAGGATAGATTACCATTCTTACAGGGGACTTATTTTTATGTGTGCCTAATACATTTACATATTTTTAATATGTATTCTGAAACTAGGACTGACATGTTGAATTTATTGAGTCAGCTGATTTTATATATATTTTCAAGTTTTTAAAATGACAAATATTTTTTAAGTATAACTCTCAAATTTAACTTTGATTCTGTCATTGCTATAGAAGCATTTGGAGACCTTAAGAAAGTTGCCTACTATTGCTAAGATGTGTTTAACCATAGCAACTCAGATACAAGCAGCCTCCAACACTAGTAGTACTTCTTACTGTTATTTTAATTACAAAGAGGGGGGAGAAGAGCACATAACTCTAGTTAAATACTCCAGTCTCACACCACTCTCAACGTGACAGAGTATACTTACAAGAGAAAATTGTCACCTTCAGTGAAAAGGTTCATGGCTTATTCACTAGGACCCTAGTTTCTAATGTTTGGTCTTCAAAGATGACTTCCCTTTGCTTGCTCCACTAAATCCGAAAAACAGTGGCTCCCTCCCCAATTCCTAATACCTATAGGAATCTGGTGATGTCATTGAGTTTATTGTTAAGCCCCTTGCCTCTTAATTGGTGTCTTCTCTATGCTAGAGAGGGTTCAGGGCCTCTTATCCAAAGAGAAAAACACAGTCAGCCCTGAACCCTCTCTCTCCTTCACCAGCATGTCAAAGCAATCACCAAATATTTTCCTTCTACCTCCAAAAAGCCTCTTGAATCTGTGTGCTGCTTTTTCCTTGCCTACTGCATTACCCTAGCCAGGGATGCTATCTCTCACCTTGGGGTAAATGGCCTCTAGACCAGCTCATTCCAGGTCACTCTGCACACTGCAGCCAAATTTATTTTATTAGAATGCAAAGCCTAGCATGCTAAGCTCCTGCTTCAGTCCTGATTTCTAATTGCCCTTAGTATAGAGCCTGAACTCCTTCACGTGGCTTAAAAGAACTTTAATGATTTGGACCTGCCTGATTTTCGAGTTTTCTTTCTGCCACTGCTCTATACTCCAGGCCAATTGATCTTTTATTTCAACCTTCGGACCTCTTTTTAACTTGATCAGCACTTTCCCCAAGTTTGAGTTCCTCAAACACGGCACGACAGACATTTTCGATCAGGTAATTCTTTGCTGTGGTGACTCTCCTGTGAATTGTATGATGATTATCAGCATCATTTGCTTCTAGCCCCCAGACAACCAAAAATGTCTTCAGGTCTTGCTAAATGCCACATAGCGGGGGGGGGGGGCATCATCTTACATTGAGAATCACCGCCTTAAGCGAACCAACCCAATCCCTGATTTTATATAGCAAATACGACAAGAGCTTTAAAACATAGATCTCTCCTGTCCCTCCTTCACCCTCCCTTTCCCTCTCTTCTCCCCTCTCCCTCTCCCTCTCCCTCTCCCCCTTCTCCCCCTTCTCTCATTACAGTCCAGGAGTAAAGGCATCCAGTGTTGCTATGATTACTCCAACATTGATGGGTACCCAGCCTCCTTCTTTGGCTTAATCAAACTAAGTTTTTCCCTCAGCCACACAGCCCAAGACAGTTCACACCTACTGTGTCCACATTCTAGCCAACAGGAAGGTAAAACCCAGAAGTGAGGGAATCCCTTCCTTTTAAAGGTACAATCTAAATGCATACATCACTTCTAATAGCTTTAAAGGAGGCTGGGAAATACAAAAATCAAGTTTCCATTGCAAAAATAATAATATTGATAGAAAAAAAGAAAGAGAAAAAGTACAAAAGGGAGGGAGGGAGGGAGGGAGGGAGGGAGGGAGGGAGGGAGGGAGGGAGGGAGGGAGGGAGGGAAGAAGAGAGAAAGAAAGAAAATGTAAATCAGGGAACAAATAGCAGGTTTTGCCATAACCTGTCCCTTGACCACCGAAATACCCAATGTGCACCTTTGATTTCTTAAGAAAAATATATTTGCCACTTGTCCAAGGAAAACAACTGCAAAATTGCAGCCAGTTATCGCACCCAGGTAAAAGTCTGGGATCTCTGCGAGATGGTCTCTTTGCGAGATGGTCTCTCTCTCCATAAGCTCCGCAAGTTGCTTCTCCTGACCAGGAACCCATGAAGGGGAAGGAAAGGGATATGTTGCCCATCTTTATGCACACATAGGCTCCCAAACGCAACACCCGATGATGTCATAGGGACAGGCTAACTGCAATTTTAAAAATAATCAATAGAAAGAACTTTCTCCAGAGAGAGGGAAGAATAGAAAATGCACAGGAGTCTCTGGTCCATGGGATTTATCAATTCTTGCTGGGCAGAATCAGGGAAGCCTCCCACCCTGACAGGGGCGTAGTTCCCGGCCTGGAAACTCCATCTGGCAGCCCCTGGTTCCTGCACCCCTAATTTTACTATGAGGGGGTTTTCCTTCTTATTCTCTGTGGCCACATCAAAAGTAGGAAAGAAAGGGAAGTGTGCCTTTCCTAGGGGCTATGCTCTTGCAGCCCGTTCCCTGCTAGCGGAGGTTTGGGGCCCTGAGGGTTGATTTAGGGCTAAAATAATCACAGGGTTTGCTAGGTCAGGCTCATGGGTTTTTTTGCTTGTAGTTAATTTCTTTTGCTAATCTTCATTAGCAAGATTTTTTAAAGTTTTGAGCCTGAAGACTTTTACTTATTAGCCTTTTGTCCTTTCAGTCTCCCTCTTCTTCGACTTAATTGTGGCTTCCTTTAGAATTTGAAAGAAGAGGCTTCAGAAAGAAGGCGATCTCTATAATCCAAACCTTGTTACTGGCTGACAGAAATGTGTAACAGGAGAACATCTTATGAGCACAGTCTTACCTGTGGCTATAAGATTTTCAAAACTTCCCTCCTCAGAGCCACCCTTTATAAGTTTTTCAATTTGGGGTGAGATGTAGTCAATGTTTTCAGCTCTGCAAAGCCCCAAATACCGGACTCTCATTCAACATAAATTATTAGATTATTGAGAATATGTTTCCTATCTTCACCAGCATCTAATACCAACTAAGACGCTTAGCAAGTGTTCAGTAACTGCTTTTCAGAAAACTTTAAAATTGACTAACTACAGAAAACATGTGAAAAAGCCAAATGGGAGGCTGGCTTGGAGTAGGATGCCTAAGGGAGAGATCCCGATGGCTATAATTGCTACAAGTATCCTATGGAGGGGTAGGATTTATGTAGAATTTTCCATGCCATGGACCTTTTCATTAAATTTCAGTTATGTCACTTAACCTTCAAGTAAATCCCATAAAGTAAATGATACATTGGCAGTTTACAAATGACAAAACTAAACTGCAAATCTTCCTTCTGTTAAGAAATAAAATTTAACTCAGTAAAATTTAAGTATCTCATTGGTCTTATTCACCAGTTCACGAATTGGGCAGCATCCAATCTAGCAGGTAGAAAAGAGTTCCGATGAGGTGGATATAATGAAAAATTCGTGTATGCAGAAGGGAGCAGGGACAATAAAGTTATACTAGGCAAAAACAAGGTTGGTTATTGCGATGATTTTTCTTTTAGGGGGTGGCAGGGATCTATCAGGTAGATTACCTAAACAGCGCTGATTAAGCAGTTCCTGGCGGACTGATTTTGATTCCATTTTCGAGAGAGTTGAAACTAATCAAGTTAAGTCTTCTTTTGGTGATATGGGGCTTAGCATAAGCAACTCAATTTGGAGCCAATTGTCTTGTTTTTAATATTTCCCACTGTTGCACAGTTAGTAAGAGGCAGAGCTTAGATTCCAACCCACTTTATCCAAATTTCAGAATTTTTTTAAAATTTGTTTTTATTGATTTTAGCGAGAGGAAGGGGGAGAGAGAGATGGAAACCTGATGAGAAACATCAACATCGATCAGCTGCCTCCAGCACGCCCCCTGCTGGGGATCCAGCCTGAAACCCAGGCACCTGCCCTGATGGTGAGTTGAACCCGGGACCTCCTGGGGCATGAGTCAAAGTTCAACTGCTGAGCCACACTGGCTGGGCCCAAATTTCAGAATCTTTGATCTTCTCATTCTCTAGAACTACCTCTTATAATTTAGACAGGCCAAGAAGAAGGGAGGGAGAGTATTCTAACACAGAGACAATCATGTGCAAATGGCGCAGAAGGAAGGAAGAATGCCTGGAAGAGAATTATGTATATAGATCAACCTGAATTGAGTAGGGGAGAGGTTTTGTATCAAAATGAAATTAATGAGAGATTAAACTGCAAAGATCCTGACATCAACAGGTACTTCCAGTAGTCTGATGACTAATGCTGCTTGAATGGGCCTGCATTTTGCTGAATTCCAATACAAAGCACATTGTGTTATAGCAAGCTTTTATTTCATCGAGAGATATATTAAAGCTCGTTCTCTCTCTTTTATAATTATTATTTGATTATATGGAATAATAATATTTATTGTATTTACTACATTAAAGAAATAAACTGGCATTTCCTTTCTTTTACAAATATAATTCATGTTGTTTAACATTTATTTCCTTCATTCATTTCAGTGTTACTATCACAAATAACAATGAAGTAAATAATGTTTTTCATTTTCCTTTAAAATTTATTGAAGAAAGATTATTCAGTCTTGGAGGGTGGAATTATGTGGTGGTGGTGTTTTTCTCTCTGAATCCTTTTGTCTAACATAGGAAATACAAAAGATGCACAAATGAGTTATCTTGTTACCCATTTTAGCAAGCTGGCTTCATTATTAGTGCATTCATTATCACAGAGGAGTTTCAAAAGAAAAATGAGGGTATTTGAGGGTCACTTAATTAGATAAATGGATCTTGGCAATTAGACTCTTTTGGAATGATAATGTATTTGTCAGATGTATTTAGGCAACTTTATTTAATAAATATTCCCAGGAGATGTTAGTTCCTCTTGTATTTAATTGTGATGGGTTTCTATACATATCCTGAGGATATTAGGGAATTTCCTGTTCAGTTAATGGGCTGCTCCAAATTTTATCTTAGTTTCAGAAATGACAGAGATCTCATCCCAGCCTTAATGACTATTTAAAGAATACTGACTGGAGTAGGTGATTAGCAACAGGAAATAGGGTTTACGTAATTGAAATTTATCTTGGGTCAAAGAGACAGAGAAGGGAGAGAGGAAAGGTTGCAAGGTCTAAGCTTTTCTTATTTGCTATTGGATATTGAAGACAAAAAAAGAGATATATCTGCTCTTAAATCAGTGCTATTATCTGACTCAGTTGAATCTCCCTTTTAGCCTTCAGGGTTTTTTTTATATGAGCTCATGTAGGCAAAGTGATTTCATCAGGCATTCAAAGTGAACAAGTTACCATAAGCCAGTAGAAGTCCTGTAATTTATAACATGGATAGAAGAATGTATTAGTGTTGTCATCAGTCAGTCAATCAAGAGCACATAATCACATGTGCTTTTCAGAGGAACACCAATCGTCAACTAAATATATAAAACAAACAAATGTGTTTGGGTTTTTACATACATATTTTTGCAACTCAAATTGCACAGCTAAATTTTGACCAATATAGTGACAATAAAGAATTTATATGATCTAAAAATAGAAAAGAAAATTTAAGAAACTAATAAGGTTTATTATAAATGTAGATGGTTACATCTTGAGAATAAGTTCAGACTAAAATAAAACCAAATCAATTTCAGAAGAGGACAATGCATGTCATATTACTCGATGCACTTTTAAGCCTTAAAAATGTGAATTAAATGTCTTAAATCTTGTAGAAGTTCAAGCAGACACATATAAATAGACAAAGTAATCTATGAGGAATCATCATAACTTTAATTTCTCAAATTTAATCATACTGATCCTTCAATGATCACTCTGGTAAGATGAGAGGTAGTACACAAAATTTCTCTGGCAATTAGAGTAATAAAAAGCAATTTGAGGGTTTTTCTGATGTGCTACCATTAAGATCATTTTCAGGAGAAATACAGGCTAAAAGGATTAGGTGGGAATCTCCCCCAAAAATGTAGAAATTGAGGTGGCAAATTGCAGACAGCCTGGAGTATGGAAAAAGTAGCTCAGGGATGTGTCAAACCTACTCTTTTTCTTTTTTAACTCTATTTTTATTGTTGACACTATTACAGATATCCCCCCTTTGTCCATCTCCACCCAGCCCTCATCCTCTCACTCCTTCTGGCCATTGCCACACTTTTGTCTGCGTCTTCCGGTTATGTATATAATGTTCTTTGGCTAATCCCTTCACCTTCTCTCAATCAGTACCCCCTCTCCTCTCCCCTCTGACCTCTTGATTTACAGGTCATTACTTTGGGTAAATTATTTAATTTTTCACAGCCTCAGTTTCTTAATCTGTAAAGTGATTATAATAATACATGTCTTAGTAGAGATGAGGCAATGACAGGAGCAAATGTGTACAAAAGTGCTTAACAAGTCCTGACATATAATAGACATTTAAAAATATAAATGAGATTCCTTTTCTAACCAAATGAAACATGAGGAACCTTTTCTTATAGTACAATTGGATAACTACAAAACCAAAGTGACATTGTAGAAAGAAGAGAACACAAATTAGTATTTATTCCCTTTTTATAATAATGAAATGGAAACACTTTAAACTCAAGGTTTATTTCTATATAATGGGAGCTCACCTTTGATTATAAGGTTAATATTATATATCATAAAATATGATCAATAAAAAGAGCCAAAATGCTTATCCAGCTTCTGTCTCTTATTTGGATTTAAAGGTCATAATATGAGTTGTGTTTTCATTTTTTAATATGTATTTCAGAGAGATGAAGGGAGGGAGAGAGAGATAGAGAGAGAGAAACATCAATGATGAGAGAGTCATTGATTGGCTGCCTCCTGCATGCCCCCTACTGAGGATCGAGCCCACAACCCCAGCATGTGCCCTGACCGGGAATGGAACCTCGATATCCTGGATCTTAAGTCGATGCTCAACTGCTAAGCCACTCCAGCTGGGCAAGTTGTGTTTTCAATAATGCGCCTCTTAATTCATCTTAACTCACCAGAAATGTTATTAGTGAAAATTCTATACTTTCTCACCTTTATTTTATTATGACTTTTTTTTCATATTTCTGTAAGACTCAATGTCCTATCAAGAACGCTTGAGGATGGATCAGGCACAGGTAATATGCTTCCTTATAGATTATAAATTTTTAATATAGGCATCTACAGCTATAAATTTCCCTCTAAGCACTGCTTTAGGTACATGCCATAAATGCTGTATGTGTATCTTCATTCCTACTCATTTCTAAGTATTTTCAATTTTTCCTTATGATGACTTCTTTGATCCACTGGTTATTTTGGAGTGTGTTATTTAATTTCCACATATATATTAAATTTTCCAAGTTTCTTTCTTGTTGATTTATTTCTAATTTCATTCCATTGTAGTCAGAGAACATACTTTGTATGATTCCAATCCTTCTGAATTTATCAAAGTATGTTTATGGCCTAGCATGTGGCAAATCATGGACAATGACCCACGTATACTTGAGAACAATGTGTATCCTATTGTTGGATGCAGTGTTCTGTAGATCTCTATTAGGTAGAGTTGCTTCATAATGATCTTTAAGTCTTCTATTTCCTTGTTGATCTTCTGCCTGGTTGATCTATCCATTATTAAAAGTTGATTATTAAAGTCTCAATTACTACTTTTGACTTTTGCTTGGCTGCCCATCCACCCTTGTCTCAGAATTGTCTATCATATCTCCACAATTAGCATAGTTATAGTGATACGGGGCTTCAAGTGGCCATGTTTTTACAATGTTACTGGGTCCTACTCACTATCCATGGATTGAGATAGATCAGGAGTAAGCATCCAGACCCAAATTAGTCCAAACAATTAGCCCCTTTCCTAAGGAAATTAAAAATTATTCCAGGGAATTATCAACATTATTTTTCAATGGAATAAATAATGGCTTTTACAAGCAAGTAGGAAATTAAAAACTGGTTTTAATCAGATTTGTATACAGACACAGAAGGAGAGAATACGTGCATGCACCCAAAAGATTTTCATGGTTTCTTTTAGCCCTTTTTTCTCCACCTCAGACTAATCTTATGGTCCTACTATAACTCTGATTGCCTCTGTAGCATCACAGTAAATGTTCCATTTTTACTTACACTGGCCTCAAGAAATTTCTTTTTATTTCTATCAGAAAAGATCAATAAACATACAGTAGAAATATTCTTGTTGTGGTAATGAACAGCTCAGTAGGTAAAATTAAATTCAGGCCAAATTGAAGATATCACCTACAACTAACATTCCAAAAAGAATTACAGTTGTGGAAAATAGAAGAAATTCCTTTAATAAAAATTTAAAAAAGCTCCAGCTAAAGATTTAAAGTAAGCTTTAAAAAATTAGAGATAAAAACATGAAAATATGTGCAAGTGAGCTAGAGTCACATTGTTTATAATAGCAAAGAATGTCAAAAAATCAGAAACTACAGAAACTATACTACATGAATATTGTAGTATTCATTATATACTATGCATTGCTTGACATTCATATAATAAATATCTATACTATAAAATTATTACGTAGATCTATCTATCTAAATATGAAAGAATTTCTGTGAGTTATTAAAGGAAAGAATCCAAGTAATTTTGTAAATGTCCTACTTTTACAAATAAGTCTATATGTATGTGTTTACGTGTGTGTGTGTGTGTGTGTGTAAATTGAAAAGTATTAGATGGATATACAGTGACATGTTAATAATTATTATTCCCTGGTTTGTGGGCTGAAGGTAAATTTTTGCTAATTTAAAAATTGGTATTGTTTTCATTATTTATAATCATATATAATATATAATTACAGAAAATAGAGCTATTTTCAATTTAAGAAAAAAGAAAGAAACATATGTGATGAGAGAACACTTTTATGCTGAAAAGAAGGCTACAGAAATTCAAGTGTTAAAAAATAAACATGAAATGGAGTTAAAAGCCAAACCTTGAGGCACTGAGAAAAGGCCTCATTTCCAGGTACTGTGAAAGGAGTCCTAAGGATTAGGCTATTTCTCTCTCAGTAACTCTAAGAAGGTAAATAGGGCAGTCTGGTCAGGGCCAAAAAAGGAAGTTCAAGTTTGATGAATAGATTTTTATCTTGAAGATCCTGAAGGAACTTTTTAGATTACCTTCCTGGAATAAAAAATGATAGGATTGCCTTGCACTGTGGGCTTTGGCAATTTAACTTGCTTTGAATGAATTGAACAATTCATCTTTCACCTTGTGCAAATCTTTCGTTTTCCCCTTTGTGTCCCCCTGCCCTGTCTGGACCCTGCTGTGCTCTGTGAATTCCAATAGGAACCAGAGCAAGGGCCCCCAGAGTCCTCTGGCTTCTTGTTTGGCTGATGGAGCACTAGCTGGAAAGGAGGGTGAAGACCTTCCTGCCATCTAAGGCAGGACACAGCATTTCTATGCTCCTCCTCCTCACTCCTTCAAGCCCAGGGATGGAAATACACCCCACCACCTGTATTGCAGTCATCAGGGGGCCCCCTGCTCTCTGCCCTCACCTTTGTGAATAGTCCCTTTATTAAACTCCTCAAATTACTCAGTGTGGTGTGCCATCTGTTTCCTGCAGGACCCTCACTAATACAAACACTTATCTGTAAAGTGGTTTAGCAGGATCTACCCTTCTGTTCTTTATAGAAAAGCACTTCATTAAAGGATATTTCATCAGCTTATGGTTGCTCCTGGAATAAATATATAAGGTCCTACAACAGACCTTGTCAGCACTCAGCCCCTATGTCAGCATCTCTTTGATGGTTTCTTTCATTTTCATCTCCTAAACCAGCGCCTCTGTTAGAGGACTACCTTCCGGTGGCTAGAACCCCTTTGTTCATATACAGGGGGAAAAGTCAAGTGCCTAAGTACCCCCACCCCTAGCCAGCAGAGACTAATCAATGACCGATGGCCTGGGTGTATAAGTACTTCAGCTCTGTCATCCTTGATGGGGAGCAGGTGTGACATGCCCTGTCTCCAGATATAGCCTGCTGGATTGAGCCACCGTTACTCTCCATGGGGTTTAACTTAATGTCGACAGCTTGCCTTTGACTCCTCCTCTCCCTTTCTCCCCCTTCTCTCCCCTCCCCACCCTTCCCTTCTGGTTCAGGTCCCCACTCATCTATGTTTTTTCTGAATACATTTACTAATTAATCACTTTCACCTAAATCCTCATCTTAAGGTCTGCTTCAGGGCAACCCAATTTAAGTCAGGAACCACATGTCATGTATCAGAAAATAAATTTTTAAAACTATAAAATGATAAAATAAAATGAAAATGTTGTTATAACCATTTCAGGCAAATAGACTAGACATATGTCTGAAAGAATTCCATGTCAGGTAAATTTGTTTTTTGATCAATAGTGATTTAAGATAATTAATTTTAGAATAATTTCAGACAGAAAATTAAAATTAGACAGAATTTTCTAAAAAGCAATGATCAAAAGAAGAATGGATTAACTTTCTCTGACATCTTTTTAATGTTGAGATACTAAATTCCAAAAGCATGAGCTGTATTGAGATAGAGTTATCCACTTCTTGTGGGTGTGGCGCTATAAAGGGCAGGGAGGAAACATTCTGCTGGTTTTTCATAGAACAGGACTACAAAGAAAGTAGTAGGTGCTCGATGAACTAGTTACACTTGGAGAGGTCTCCTGATACCATTTTTCCATACTCCAGGGCCTCCAGACCTGACTTATCTTTAACCTTGCAGGGGAGAAAAGGCCTCTTTGCAAACAGAGTAACGGATGGAGAAGAGACCAAACAAGACACAGTTCATCATTTTCTTATTTTAGCCTTTACTTTGAATAATGAGACAACCAAATCCCAAGAGTTTAAGTGGTTTACCAAAACCAGTCAACTGGTCAGCAGCAGGGCAGGGACTTAAAACCAGGTCTCCAAAGTTCTAGTTAAATGCATTTTCACTGCTGATACCAGCTATTCTACTTTTTAAATTACTAAATAGTCCTACAGTTCTGTGATGCAAATTTAATCTTTCACCAGCTTTTGATTTTTTTTTTTTACTTGATGCAATTATCAGAAAGTTAAGTGATTTGCTTAATTTAATTACTAGAGTTGAGTGAGGTTAATTATTTATAAAGCCATTAAAAGTTTACCTTCTTCATTATGAGCTTGGTTTCAAAGCGAAGGACGGAGTGTGGTCTACCTACCTCCTCTTTCCTCCCAGAAGACTGGCAGGGTCACCAGCCCACCTCTAGGAAGGGACCATGTGTCACCTTCAAACCAACTACCTTAAGGAGGATGTTTAACATAAAAAATCATGTTTTATAACCAAAATGTAAGAAATATATGCAAGTGAGCTAAAGAAACACAAAATATTGAAATAGTTATTTTCTTCCCTAATCTTTTCTCTTTATTTACAGAGCCAAAAGATGATCCCCCTCCTTTAATTTCTAAGCAATTTGTCAATTTAGAATGAATTAACTGAAAGAATAATTACATTATTTCTATACCTACAGAAGATTGTACTGATGCAAATAACTTTTTCAAAAAGGTAGTCTGAGAAATCCTTGTACCTAAATTATTTTCATTGATACATCATTGCTATATTTTTTGAAATCTAATAAGCAAACATAAAATCTGTAAGTGAGTCCTCCCTGTGCACTGGTATCTATTGCCATGAATATTGTATGTGGCTCTGGTTTGGATTTGACATATTTATAAAAACAATTCTACAGAGTTTATATGCATATCAGTGACTCTAAGTTAAAAGTAAGAATATGTAGTATGTGGTAATCTCTTTGTAAACAAATCTTAATGACAAAGTTAAAAAATATTTTAAAAATATATTTAAAAAGTATAAATTTTGCTTGTGTTTTTTGATCACTTTAAATTGTATACATATTCTAAATACAGGTTTTTAATTATTTATAAAGCTACCTTTCCAAGAGAAAAGAGGCCACTATTAATAGAGAATAACAAAATGCAGAAATAGTATGCTGTCCTGTGATAAACCTATATATTCTATTTCTGTAAAATTTGCTTCTACCTATATGCAAAATAAACATCATTTTTCAGAAGAAGTTCTGGGAGGAATAATTAACTTTGGGGGAACATAACTATAAATATGAATGAAATAATGCCACTTAAAAAAACAATCATCTCATATTTAGATCCATTCTGCAGAAACTTAGTTTATATGTTTGTTGTTTCTGTTATCTGCAGACACAATATTATCTCTGACATGGAATCTTTATTAGTCTCCTCCAACATTGGCCCCTAGAGCAGAGGCTTGAGTCTCATGTGAGAGCTCAAACCCAATGGGCCACTCACCAGCTGCACGGCCTTGGGTAGGTTTTGTCACCCATCTGAGCCTGTTTCCTCATCTACAGAATAGTGATGTCAATGAAAGGAATTACCTCATAGCATTACTGTGAGGATTAAAATGAATCAATACATAGAAATACTTAGGATGCCTGGCAAAGAATTATACTATATATGTTTTTATCATTATGATTTTTATCCCCAGTGCATCCTAGGTGCTAAATAAAAATTGTTGCATTAAATGCCCCTCCAAAATAAAACAATGCATAGCAACCCTACTCAGATGATATAGCACAAAACATACTCACATTTGATATATATGCAAATTCTAAGAAAATGAGTTCAGAGACCCTGTTCCAGAGGCTGGAATGCACCAAGCAGAGTTGTTTATACGGTATCATCTGAAGGGCTCTGAGAGCCCCACGTCATTCCCACAAACTCTGGTCTAGTGCCTGAAACCCACCCAGTAGGATTTTGGCTAAACCATTGAAAATCCTATTAAAAACCAAATGTCACAGAGTAGAAAGAGGTGATGCTACATATTAAATAATAGTCAATCACTTGGAACAAGGTGGAGAATTTAAATAATATTTACTGTTACTTTAGCTATAAAGTTTATTAGATTTGTCGACTAGTTACAAACATTCTGTGGGATCATATCAAAGAACAAGTATGCTTAAGAACTCAGGAGAGTGCTGGAAAGGCCCTATGAAAGACAAAAGGAATAAAATGCCTAATAAATTTTTTTTCCAGGGGCTAGTACACCTCTGTCTTCTCAGAATGCCATCAGTACTATTTTAAAACAAGAATTTCCCACCTCAGGATGCATGTGGCAGTGTTTCTAGCTTTTGAAGTCACTGACAAAGAGATCTGATAATGTTCCATGTTTTGACACTTCCATTATCCCACAAAATAAAGACTTCCTGCTTTAAAAAAAAAAAAAAAAGTGGTTCCCTGCTTCAAAGAAAAAAACTTGTCTCCACCAAACACTGGAGGTTTCATTTGTACTGTGTGCATAATACAAATTGCAGTGCAGGAGTTAGTGGGGATCAGTTGGTAACACAATTAGAGAGCCTGACACTGGGCTACCAGGACAGAGACGGCCTGCTGTGCAACCCTGACCTGTTACAGTCAAAGGTGGATGAACACTTTAGAGACAACTGGTATGGTGTAAGAAGCAAATGGCACTGGCTTTCAATACACACCCATTGAACTAATTCCAGAAAGTTCATAGTGCCATAATATTACTTTGAGTTCCAGCATCTAGGTTAATATGCTCAGGCTGTGTGTTATGACAGGGATTGAAGGTTGAAAGGCTGTGGTAATCCAATGATACTGCTATTAACATTATATAAATTTGGGGCAGTGGATGTATATATAACATTCCTCTCCTTCCTTCCCAAGATCCAATTAGACAGACATAGGGGTCAAACTGATGGAGACTAAAATGCCAGATCTCCTACTACTAAAAGCTAGTTTGGGGGACAGGAGGCAGGTATGCTGATAGTTGATTTTTCTAATACTCACGTAAATTTACCTTCCACATTCCTCAACTCCAAGATGGGGCCATAAAATCAAAGTTAAGTCCACTACTCATGGGAGAGAGTATACTAGAAGGTACTTTATGGGGAGACCGTCCTTCCCCCAACTCCCAGTTAAAGGAAAGAGTGAGCCAAACATGCCAGTTCTTTCTCCTTCACTGATGAATTAGAGAACTCACTCCTCTTCATTTGGAGACAGTCCAGGAAAAACATGTCCAGTATGTGGTTTTCAGCTGGGGTGCAGAAATATCCCCTAGGGGACTTTGGGAAATGTATGTGGATGCTCCTGGCATTTAGCAGGTGAGTTCCAGAGTTGCCAAACATCCTGCAAAGCACACTGCAGTCCCGGGTAATGAACTATCCTGCCTAAAATTCAATAGCACTCCTCCTGAGAAGCACTGCTGGGAACCCTTCCACAAGGAGCAGGAGGAGCAAAGAATAGGTCACCAGCAGTTTCGTAAGTGGGCACATGCACATCTAAGCTAAGTTCCTGTGAACTATTGCTTTCTTTTTTAAAAAATTAAGGCATAATTTACATTCAGCAATTGTCACCTTTTTAGTGGGTGGTTCTGACACTTCACCACCACCAAGATAGGAACAATTCTATCCCATCCAAAAATTCCCTTCTGCCTCTTGAAGTAAATGCCTCCTCCCCAAGCTCCTAGCAAGTACTGATCTGTTTTCTGTCCCCATAATTTTGCTTTTTCCAGACTACCATATAAATGGATTCATAGTTTTGAATATATGCTTCTTTCACCTAGCATAACACATTTAAGATTTGTCCATGATGTTGCATGTATCAGTACTCTGTTCCTTTTTATTGCTCAATAATATTCCACTATGTGGATGAACTACGGTTTGCTTATCCATTCCCCCAGCTGAGGGGCATGTCATGTGAAATGTTAACCTATAGTGATTTAGGTTGCAGGTAAAATAAATACCTTTTAAAAAACCAGGTCCAAACCTGAACTTGCTACGTCTTGTTCCATGTTCTCTACCAAATCCTCCAGAAAACCATTCTGATCCAAGAAACCCACTAAGTGAAACCAGATTTCACACAGACTTTTATAACATCATTTACTATATTGTAATAGTTTTTCCTAATGGGCTTCAAACTCACTGGGGTAGGTGTGGTGTCTCATTTAATATTTCTATCCAAGGCACAAGTATAATTGGAACATATAGAGTGTTAATTAATATTTACTGAATAAATGTTTGAACAAATGAATGACAAACAAATGAAAAGGCCCTTATATATGCTATATCATCAACAGTGATTTTTTTATATGTTTTTACTGATTTCAGAGTGAGGAAGGGAGAGGGAGAGAGAGATAGAAACATCAATGTTGAGTCATTGATTAGCTGCCTCCTGCATGCCCCCTACAGGGGATCAAGCCCACAACTAGGGCATGTGCCCTGACTGGGAATCGAACCATGACCTCGGTTCATGGGTCCATGCTCAATCACTGAGCCACACTGGCCAGACTCACCAACAATGATTTTAATAATATATCATCTAATGACTCCAATATGTTGTCCCGCAATTGCATTGAAAGCAGAAAATTTGAAACCACATGACCTGCAAAAGGATTGTTGGTCAGAAATTAAAAATTAATTTCTCAGTGTCTAAGAAGTATACCAGAAAAGATTTACCAAGAACTAATAAGTGACTGTTAATTTTGACTGTAACTCTTTCACTTGGGGGTACCTTATTTTTTCCCATATGCTGAGTCCTGTGAGACTTCCTACTAAATCATCAAAACTAGGAGTGGTCTTGGAGTCACCTGCCTACGCAGGAAGGGTTGGAAAAAATTTAAAATATAGTTTGTTTCAATGCACATTTTAATACAATATTTTTATAACTTTTTAATCAAATCAATTTTTAAAAATATACACTCTAAGTATATTTCCATCCAAATTTTGAACTGGCATATTTTGATCACTCCATTTATGTCAAATGTTCACAATGTAGCTTAGTGGGCAAAATCTGATTTGCCTTCTCTATGAGAAATAAATCACTTTGTATTATGGATTACTAAATATTATCTTATCAAGATTAAACTGATAGAGATCAAAATATATTTATTTTATTCACATTTATAATTTTAGTAAATAAGTTGAAATATATACTGTGTCTCTTATTTTGTAATGAGATACACTATAAATAAATATGCTATGTATAGCTAAATTAAAGCTATGTATATGCTAGAGAAGCTAAGCCATGGTGGTCTGTTTTTCAATTACAGTTTACATTTAACATTACTCTATATTAGTTTCAGATGCACAGCAGAGTAGTTAGAAAATCGCGTACTTTACAGAGTGGTCTCCCTGATGTTTCAAGTACCTATCCAGCCCCATATGAAGTTATGACGAAATTATTGACCATATTCCTATGCTGGAATCTACATATCTGTGACTATTCTGTAACTACCAATTTGTTCTGCTTAATTCATTCACCTTTTTCACCCAGCCCCCCAATTCTCTCCCTTCTGACAACTGTCTGTTTCTATTTTGTTTGTTTATTCTGTTCTTTAGATTCCACATATAACTGAAATAATATGGTATTTCTCTTTCTATGTCTGACTTACTTCCTTAGGGTAATACCCTCTAGGTCCATTCAAGCTGCCACAAAAGGTAAGATTTCATTCTTTTTTATGGACAAGTAGTATTCCATTGCATATATGTACCACAGCTTTTTATTTTTATTTTTCATTGATTTTAGGGAGATAGAGGAATATCAATGTAAAAGAGAAACATCAGTCAGTTGCCTCCTGCATGCTGGATTGAGCCCATAACCTGTGCATATGCCCTGACTAAGAATCAGACCAGTGACATTTTGGTGCACGGGACAACGCTAAACCAACTGAGCCATGAGCACCAGGGCTACCACAGATTTTTTATTCACTCATCTAGTGATGGGCACTTGGGCTACTTACATAGCTTGGCTATTTTAAATAATGTTGCAATGAACATAGGGGTGCATTTTTTTTTTTTAATTACTGTTTCAGGTTTCTTCAGATATATTCCTAGAGGTGGAATTGCTGGGTCATAAGGCAGTTCCATTTTTAACTTTTTTGAGGAAACTCCACATTGTTTTCCACAATGGCTGCACCAGTCTGCTTTCCCACCAATCGTGCACAAGGGTTTCCTTTTCTCCACATCTTCGCCAACACTTGTTTGTTGATCTATTTAAAATAACCATTCTGACAGGTATGAGGTGGTATTTCATTATGGTTTTGATTTGTGTTTCTCTGATGATTAGCGATGTTGAGCAACTTTTCATATGTCTATTGGCCATGTATATGTCTTCCTTGAAGAAGTGTCTATTCAGTCTTTCCCTATTTTTTAATTGGACAGTTAGTTTTTCTGGTGTTAAGTTGTCTGAGTTCTTTATAAATTTTGGATATTAACCCCTTTCAGATGTGTCATTGGCAAATATCTTTTCCCATTTAGTAGATTGCCTTTTTATTTTGTTGATGTTTTTCTTTGCTGTGCAAAAACTTTAGTTTGATGTAGCCCCATGATTATTTTTTCTTTTGTTTCCTTTGCCCAAGAAGATATATTATAAAAAAATATTGCTAAGAGACATGTCGAAGATTTTACTGCCTATATTTTCTTCTAGGAGTTTTATGGTTTTAAGTCTTACATTTAAATCTGTAATCCATTTTGAGTTTATTTTTGTATATAGTGTAAGAAGGTGGTCTAGTTTCTTTTTTTATTTTATTTTTGCATCATCTGTCCCAATTTTCCCAGCAGCACTTGTTGAATAGACTGTCTTTACCCCATTGTATATTCTTGCCTCATTTCTCAAATATTAATTGACCATATAGGAATGGGCTTATTTTTGGGCTTTCTATTCTGTTCCACTGATCTCTATGTCTGTTTTTATGCCAGTACCATGCTGTTTTGATTACTATGGCCTTATAGTATAGTTTGATATTAGGTAGTGTGATATTTCTTTTTTCTTCTTTCTCAAGGTTACTGAGGCTATTTGGGGTCTTTTGTCATTCTATATAAATTTTTGGATTATTTGTTCTAGTTTTGTGAAATATTTATGTACAAGTATTAAAATCCTAGAATCAACTTTATACAGTAGTTAAATAGCAATTAAATATCAAAATCAGAAACAACTCAATTAACTGTACACATCATGATGAAATTTTTAAATATACTCAATGAACTAGAGATACATATACTGTTAAAATGAATGTTATTCCTGAGCTAAAATTAGATTTTAGACTTTTTCTATAGGTCGTAGAAGATAGTAAAAATATAAATAGAAATAAGGTTGAGGTTAGCTATAATTGAAACAAATATTTTATAATATGACTTATTTTGAATCTCAAAGAAATCATAACAAAGTCATAACTTTAGACCTTTAGCCAATGAATCATAAAAAAAATATATGGTAGGCCTTGAAAATATTCCTACTGGAGTTTAAAGGTCAATAATCTATTTTACTTTGGCTCTTTGAAGGTAATATTTTAAAACTTTCCAAGGATGAATATAGAAAACAGTGGAAAAGAATGGTTTATTTTATTATTTGCACTAATACAGATGTCCCTATTTCCCCCTCCTTTGCCCACCTCCACCCAGCCCTCATCGCCACTCCCCTCTGGGCATCACCACACCGTTGTCTGTGTCCATGGGTTATGTACATTGTTCTTTGACTAATCCCTTCACTTTCTTTCATCCAATCACCCCCTTCCCCCTCCCCTCTGACAGCTGTCAGTCTGTCCCATGTATCCACGCAGCTTTCTATTTTGTTCTTCAGTTTTTTTATTAGATTCCACACATAAGTGAGATCAAATGATATTTGTCTTCCACTGACTGACTTATTTATTATTATTATTATTATTATTATTATTATTATTATTATTTTAGAGAGAGGAAAGGAGGGAAGGAAGGAGGGAGGGAGAAAGAGAGAGAGAGAAAGCCACCGTGTAAAAGAGAAGCATCACCCGCTAGAGAGAGAAGAGGAGGGTAAATGTGGAAAGTGTGGCTGGTGCTTAATTCATTTCCTGGGCTTTCTTTCTAACGGCTTCTGCGGTTCTTTGTAGGATTCCACACCACTTCACCCCAATTTGCTTGCCATTTTTAACTGTGTCTTGTCAGCCTAGCTAGCAGCTCTATTCACCTACTGAGGACAATGATGTAGTTTGCCCTGTCCAAGAGATACGGTATTATTGGATCTAAAATCTGTAATAACAAAGTTATATACCCCTAACATTAATGCAGTAACTTACGTTTCTAAATCTGTGAATGGCATTATAATGTATGCAAATATATGTATTTCCAATTTGGAAAAACAGTGAGATTTTGTGTTTCTTATATTGAAACTTGGACTCTTTTATAGAAGAATTCATGGGACTTAAAAGATAAAAAGTTTAGTACTACTAGGTTAGGAAATAGAAAAACAATTTGGCAATAACCAGCAACTGGTTCTCTTTCATATAATTTCTAGTCAGTGATTGCTAAATTTTGAATCACCATTTTCTATGATTTAGTCAGTAAGTGTCAGAAACTAGAATTGAAGTATATTACCTTTATATTTCTAATAGCCCTTTTTATAAATGTTGAATATTAGTGTTATCCAATCATCTGGCATCCAGAATTAGTATAATGATTCTCTAAAGTGGTTAAAATAATAAAATGAATTTAAAAACTAACTGAGGTCACTCAGAGTTATACTGCTATGTCTGGAAATATATGTAGACAACTTTTGGTTCAGTAATTTTTTATCCCACTAAGGCACATATTTTGTAGTTAATAATTATTTAGTCCCTCTCTTACATTGTTTATGATCTCTGAACCATCAGTCTTCCAAATGATTATTTGGAATATGTTTTAAAAGTTGACCTTAACTTTGTTCCTCATATGTAATGTTTTCAGCAGACCCAACAGTAAAAAAGGAAAGAGGAAGGAAGGAAGGAAGGAAGGAAGGAAGGAAGGAAGGAAGGAAGGAAGGAAGGAAGGAAGGAAGGAAGGAAGGGAGGGAGGGAGGGAGGGAGGGAGGGAGGGAGGGAGGGAGGGAGGGAGGGAAGAAGGAGAAGGTAAGAGAAGGTAAGAGAAGGGGAGGGGAGGGGAGGGGAGGGGAGGGGAGGGGAGGGGAGGGGAGGGGAGGGGAGGGGAGGGGAGGGGAGGGGAGGGGAGGGGAGGGGGAGGGAAAGGAGAAAGGAAGGAGAAAGGAAGGAAGTTGAGAAAGGCCAGAGGAAAATTTAAAAAATATTGTGAAAATCTGGATACAGGTGAATATCACACTAAACAGATTTTTACTTATAAACATAACCTATTCTACCTGTTAAGAGAAAGAAAAATGAAATCATTATTACTTATAACATTCTAATATTAAGTCATAGTATTTCTGCTATAGGGGGTGCAATAAACTAACAGAAGTTCCACATAAAACAGCAAAGTTAACACCAACTAACAAATAGAATGAGAATAAATGAATCTAATTTTCTACTAAAAAAATCCGAAACATAACTTTCTGTTTAATTTATATCTATAATTTGTAAGAGACCCAATTCAACCTATTCTAAACAAAATAATATGTTTCTAATTCATATCTATAATTCAAGTTATGAAGCAAAAGAAACTGGTATAAACTACGCATTCTATTGTCATTTTATTTAATTTATTTTGCTTTATTAAGCACATCCTTATCTTTGTCTTTAGAAATCAATTCTTTATCCAGGATAGCAGTTTCAGGAATTAAGTATAAAGTTTCTGCAGATTTATTTCTAAAAGTTTCAACTGGACTATTTTACAGTTCCTAAAGGATAATTCAGATGAATCTCATACACAGTAATGTGCACTTTTTTCAAAAGAACTGATATTTATGTGCTTTGCCAATTTCTAAGAACCCACAGCTATCACAACCTCTGTAAAATGAACAGTAAGAAGTTATTAAACCATGTATATTCTATCTATAAGTTCAAATGAAAATATTGAGGAAAACTTTGGGCATAAGAAAAAATTGGGAAATATGTAAAAAGAAAAGTTGGTCAATTTACTTGAAGTTTTTTTTGCAAATATCCAAGAGTCGACACATAATAGTTATGCAGACATGGAATAATCTGAGAAAGCATCCAAATATTTGAAATTCACATTTTTTCATATCCCTAAGTTCCTCTGAGAATTATACTCAACTCAGAAATGCTTGGGAACACAGCTCCTAATTCCTCCAAGAAAAGTTTCTTTCCATTTTTATTTTCTCAGCCACAAACTAATCAGTCTTAATTGCTCCCAGCTGTGATTTCTTCTCCCAGGGGTTGGTTCCTGCTGGTACCCAAGTTGTACAGAATCATGCAGTTCTGTTAAACTCCAATAAATACATGGGAACCTTGTAGAACCTAATTTACTATATAAGAGTTGAAGCACTGTAACTATCAAGTAAGCTTTCACTCAACTTTGAAAGCTGACCACACAATTAAAGGAACTCTTTCTCAAAGAGGTGACAAGAGATTGGGCAATTGACAATTACATTTTCTACCATTAGGGATCAGAGCAGAACACTATTTATATTTTTATTTGTAATCTGTATGTATATATATTTGTATATATGTATGTCTTTATACATACATATATATATAAAATTAGTTTTGTTATATGCAAAACATTTTTCTTGTATATTTGGAATTTTTACTTACATTAATATTATAATGAAAAGAGATTAAAAGTAGCTCAAAATTATGTGATGCTGCCTTGAAGCAAAAACACTTTGTGATAGCACAAAAAGTGAATTAACATAGGAAATATTGGCACATTAAGGTCTTTATAAAATTAAATAATTGGCTCTTATTTATATTTTTTTACTGTTTAATCTCAAAAAAAGGTAAAATCTCCAAAAAAAAGTTTAAAAAAAAGATTATAATTTTTTTTTCCAAAATTTTAAATCCTGGTCATCAGAACAGCATTTTAAAATATTACCTGAAAAGAATATCAGGATTTTACGTTTTTCTAGTTTAATCAAAGAGCAAACTCAACCATTTCTTTCTTTAATTTCTATTAATTATTTTTGTACAAAGAAAATGAAGCAACAAAAATTATTAGAAGATATTAACTACATCTGAAAGAGATATAAGAAGTGACTATGGGCTTTTTTATTAAAATCAGTGAATCTGAAGTTTCAATTATTGAAAAACAATTCATGGCTATTGGCTTAACTAATAAACTTTGTCACTAGGCAGAAAACTGAGGGTAATGAAGACAAAGTATCAAAGTTGGAGACCAGGTCGCCATTGGCAGAAATTGAGCAAGTTCAACATGCCTAAATAAGAAAGTTGCAAAACAACATTAAGGAAATTGCAAAAAATAATTGTTTTCTCATCTATGGTCTTGATGAACTCACTCCATATTGCAAGGTAACAAGCTTTATTTGTGCTCAAAATAATGCAGATGTGGCATCAACATGCTATAATACATACAGAGTGTTGTATAAGGCACTAGAACTTTATGACAAATAACGAAAAAAGCAAAAAAATGTATTAATATATTTATACATTTTCAGGATTATATGGAGAACTTCTTAGTGTTATTTTTTTTTCTAAAAATAATTTTAAAATAATAATTCACCATCCTGAGGCTAAATGTTCTGTATTTATACTAATCTCCATGCTCTGAAAACCCACTGTTAAGTCGGAAATCAAATCCAGAAAATCTAAACTCATAGAATAAGTAATTCATGCCATATTAATGCTCCCACAAAGAACAGCTACAAAAGGCAGATAAAATACAAAAATATTTTATTTAAAGCATCAGATTGCTGCAGACACAACAAAAACTAGTAACTAATAAATTGGACATTGGAGGACTATGGAGAAGTGAGATGGTGTTTAGTGACGGGGTTTAGAACAGGCTGTTCTAAAATGTAACTCTGGCATGTTGATTATTTTGTATTAAAATTACTTAAGAAACAGCCCATACAAAAAGGGCACACTGACCCTCTCTGCCCTCCTGAAAAAAGAAAATAAATTTTCCATGTGAAGGATAGCTTCCCTGTACCAGGAGAAAAAGAGACATCCTTAACACCAGAGATAGGGAATGCAGGGCAGAGAAAACTGTATAAATAAACTTTGTTATTTCTTCACTAATTTACTACCCCAAGTCCAAACTGCTTTGTCTTGTCAATTCTTCACAAATGTATTGTTTCTTTGTCTAAAAGGTATAAATGCTGCCTGCTTTGGTCACTGCTTTGAGTCATATTTCTATGAGCTCCCATACATATGAAATTTAAATTGCTTTTCTTCTGTTCACCTGTCTTATGCCAATTTGCTTATTAGGCCAGCCAAAGAACCTAGGAGAGAAAAAGAAAAAGTTTTCCTCTCCTACATCTGCAGCCATTCTTTTTGGGAGCATTTGTCAGTTTGTAGCACCAGGAAGAGCAGAAAATTTAGCTTAGTCTAGGCAAGGAGCCTCTATGGGGAAAGCAAACCCAGTGAATTGATCAGTGGTTGTTCAGCACTGGAAAAACAAGATTGTAGAGTTGAGTAGCCTCAAACATGTAGCCTGTTTCCTCCAAAGAATTCTAAATTCTAGAACTGCTGAATTATAAAACTGCACAGGAAAGAGGTAAAATGTCAGCCAAAAACCTCTGAAAAGCAAAGCAGGCTATTCCCCAGTATTGTGATGCTGAAGCGAAAACACCCGCCAGATGAAGTGGTTCCAGTGAACAAAATATTTTCAGTTGAGAGTCTTGGAAGGAGTGGGGCATTGTTGATCCACAGCTGTATTTTCTTTTTATAAAAAAAAAAAAAAAAATGAAGAAAGGAAAGGATTGAGTATCTATTCTTGTTCCAGGCAAACAACTGAGATTCAGAGAAGCCAGCAGAGACTTCAGTGGTCACATAGGGTGAACATGGCAAAATTGAAGACGATGTTTTCTCCTTTAGGGCATTTGCTGAATTCTGATGATGCATCAAGGAGGAAGCTAATAAATAATGTCACAGAATTTTCTTCATTTACATATGGCAAAGGGCAGAAATATCCTCTGATAGACAGTTATTCCAGTTAACAATTAGAAAAACTATTCAATGGAAAAACTGGGAAGTCTAGGGTCAAAGACAAAGAACAAACCAAGGGTAGACTGAGTGTATCCAAAATCAACTCAGCTTAGACTTGGAAGACTGAGGTGCCAAGTCCCCTTTTTTGTTTGCTAAACAGATGCAATTGTAATGCTTCTCTCACGGAAGATAACCTCATCTGGTGCCTCTGAAATTTTTTTATTCACAATGGGTGTCATTCAAGCAATACCCTTAGGCACCAATTAACTGATTACCAGGGGATGCAACTTCAGAAGGTAATCCATCTGTGAGAGTTAGTAGATACATACTTTAAAATAAAAATGATTAATATGGTGATAAAAATAGGGGAGAGAGGGAGAAAATAGGTAAAAAGCTAGAGAATATAAACAGAATTGAAATATCTATAAAATAAACAAGCAAATGTTAATTCTGTAACTGATAGTGTAATGTCTAAAATTAAGAAATCATTGGTTGGGTTTACTGGAAGACTGGACATAGAAAAAGACGGGATTATAAAGCGGAAGGTAGGTCAAAAGAAAATACACTAACAAATACAGGGAGAAAACAAGACTGGAAGATAAAAACAGCATGAGAAGCATGAAGGGCTTAGTGAAAAGGTCTTAAGTATGAGAAATTGGAAAAGAAAAAGAGTAGAATAGAATATCAGAAAAAAGCAATGGCTGAGAATTGAACAAAATTAATGGAAAAGATTGATAAACATTTTGGGGGAGCGCTACAAACCTGAAGATAATTACACAGTAAGTCATATGTAGGAACATTGTGATAAAATTTTTAAAAAGTAAAGACAAAGGGGAATTTCTTAAAAACAGCTATAGAAAAAAATACTATAACCTTCAACTGAGCAACAATGAACAGGAATTTGTACAAATGTTCATCAAAACACATATGCTAGAATGCTCACAGCAACACTATTCCTAGTAGACCCAAGCTGGAGAAAAATTCATCAGTAGAATGAATAAATAAATTGTGGTGTATTTATGCTGTGAATTACTATAGGGCAACAGGAAGTTAACAAACTACAACTGCACACAACAGGAATAAATTTCATACATAAAATGTTGAGTAAAAGAAGCCAATTTTTAAAAAATGTCTACTGTGTGATCCCATGTATGTAAAGTTCAAAATCAGACAAAACAAAGTCATATCAGTCTTGAGGGTATATTGACTAGAAGGGGGACTGAGGAGGCTTCTGGGATGCTGGTAATGTTCTATTTTTTCATCTGGGTTCTGATGTCACAGATGTGTTCATTTTTTGGAAATTCTTTGAGTTCTGTATTTATGATTAGTCCATTTTTATGTATGTATGTATGTATGTATGTATATTTTACTAAAATGTTAGTGTAAAAGTAAAACTAAAAAAAGAAAAATTCCAGTTTGTGCTCAAGATACCTGATTCTAAATATTTAAATTTCAATATACCTGAAACTATCTGTTGTAGATGCTTAACTGATGGACTTTGGAAGATCTCTCATGCTGATCACTCTTTCTGGCCAAGTAGAAAATAAGAGCAAGTGACAAACGGAGTGGCTTTAAAAGGCCAGGTGAAGGGGTATCCTTCCCTAGCCGGTTGGGGCTCTGTTGGTTGAGCTGCATGCCATGCACCAAGAGGTCGCCGTTTCAGTTCCTGGTCAGGGCACATGCCTGAGCTGTAGGCTCGATCCCCAGTTGGGAGCTTTGCAGGAGCGATGTTTCTCTCTCTCATTGATGTTTCTCTCTCTCCCTCGCCTTTCCTCTTTCTCTAAAATCAATAAAAACATATATATTTTTTAAAGGTGGGGCATCCTTAGCAAGTTTTCTTTCTCTGCCGTCACACCTGACTGAGCTGAGGTTTGAGTAAGGAGGCATTGATTTAGATATTATCTTTAGAGAAATTGTCTATTCAGCCTTTGTTTTACATTAGGTTAATCTTGGACTGAAATTTAAGATGTATATTTTACATAAAATGAAGATACATATTTTAGGTTTAAGTATCTTCCAGAGATAGTTTGAGATATATCTTACTTACCCCAACCTTACCATTTTTATGACTTTTAGGTATAGTCTCTTTCCCTTTAAGAGTCCTGACCTGAGAGAGGTGTCTCACATATGATCAGAGTTTCCACCAGTAGTTTTGCAGCCACTTTATTTTAGAGTTTTCAGTTCTTGCTGTCCATAAACTGGTATAGTTCTTTGTTCCATATCTATGCTACTGTTGATCTTCATGTTTCTGGTGATTTTTTTTTCTATCTTGGGAAATAAGGAAGTGATTTCCATATTATACCTTTAGATCTCTTGGGGGACAGCAGTTAGTTTCAGGAGAACTGTACCCCCAGTTAATTAGCTTTTTATTTTTATCTCAACCCTTTTCTTCTCAAAGCCCATAGGCACTGCTGACTTTCTGGGTTTGGGAGTATGAAAGCACAGCTTTATTCTATACTCAGAACTTCTACCACCCCTGACATCGATCCCTATCTGTTCATTCTGGCTTAACCTGCCTGACTCCTTTCTCATTCAGAGTAACACTTTATCAAGAATCTTTCAGGTCTATCTTTACCTCCAGGTCCAGAAGGCTATCAATCTGTTTCTATATATCTAAATTCTGATTATATGTAGTGCTCGAGTTCTTACTTAAGGGGTTGGTGGGTCCCCCATGAATCAAGGAATGAATGTTCCTGAGTGTTCTTAAGAATATCCCTAAATATTTTATGAATTAGAACACTTCTCTGCCAATGCCAAAAAATTACTGTCTGTCATACCCACAAGTATATCAAAGTTACAACTTTTTACTTTCCAAGATACCAAAATAAGTGTCAAAAATCAATTTTGCAGGGCAGTCAAAGGATAAATCAATGCAGAGAGTTGTAAGAGCTGAATCTTAAATTTCTTTCCAAGATTAGCCTGATGTGAAACAAAGGCTGAATAGACAACTTCTCCAAAGATACCTTCCCAATCAATTCTTCCATATTCAGACCTCAGATCAGTCAAGTGTGCATGTCAGCAGAAGGGGAAATTTTGCTAAGGATGCCCCTTTGCCTGGCATTTCAAAGTCACTTCTTTTCTCACTTGCTTTGCTTTTCTACTACTTGGCCAGGCAGAGTGACCAGCATGAGAGCTCTTCCAAACGCCATCTATTTGAATTGCAACCAGTGCTAAGAAAAAGAACTAAGATATGTTGAAAATCATTCACATTTACCTACGTAAGTATTTATTTCTTATATCTGTAAGACTATGCTATTCTTGTTCATTTAAGATATTGAATTGGCCTGGCCGGGCGTGGCTCAGCGGTTGAGCATCAACCTAGGATCCAGGCGATCGGGGTTCGATTCCCGGTCAGGGCACATGCCCGGGTTGCGGGCTCAATCAATGACTCTCTCATCATTGATGTTTCTATCTCTCTCTCTCCCTCTCCTTTCCTCTCTCTGAAATCAATAAAGATATATTTAAGATATTGAATTGGCTCTAGTGAATTACATTCCCTTATACATTGCTTTACTTTCAGCTCCAGTTTTGAGAAAACACAGTTTTGCAGGGAGCTAACAGAAACCCCAAATCTCAGTGGCTTAACAATGTCTTATTTCTTACTTAAGCAAGTTGGGGGTGGGTCTGACTGATGCTTCGGGGGAATCTGTCTTCTGCACAATGGCTCAGCTTCGCACTCCATATCAGTATTTGTTTGTATGACCACATGGCAAGGATGAAAGTGCTCAAGAGTCTCAAAATTAAAGGAGTCTTCCTGGAAGAGACATGGGTCACTTCTGCTCTTATTTCATTAGGAGAGTAAGTCAGTGGCCACATATAACATTAGGAGGGCAGAGAAGTGTCATTCCTCCCTGCAATCTTGTCCTAAAGGAGGCAAAAATGAACTATAAAATATATGCTGAGTAATTAATGCTTTACACAAGTCACCTAATCTAAACCAAGTCTTAATCTTTAAATAATATAAAGGAGAAAGAAAGAATTAAGCATGAAGAAATTCAACACTAAATAAGGAAGGGAAAACAAGTTTCTACTCTATTAGTGAATCAGTTTGGTATAGATTCATAGAACACTAACTTGAGAAGAATTCTGAGGCCAACATTAGCTCAGTAGGAAAGAGTGATTCAACAGGTCAATGATATCAGCTATGAGTGCAAAAATGAGGAGTATTACTGTGTCATAAATTAACTTATTAACTCCAATTCCAGCCTTCCTTCTGCATCCATTCCTCTGCATGGCCTCCAGTAGGGCAGAGTGGACTTCTGCATCCCTTGACTTGGGGTTGGCTCTGGAACTTGTTTTGGCCAACGGCATGTATGTAGAAGTGTGCAATTTCTAAGCCAAGACCTTAATGTCCTCCTGTATTTCCACTTGCTCTCTCATGTCTCTGCCATTACCATGAGAACATACCCCAGGTGGTGCTGTTGTCTCAGGAGAAAGATACTGACAAACAAAATAGACCCAGAGACACTGAAGCAACAGACTGTGGTATCTTAGAGGAAGGGGGTGGGGAGTGGGAAGAGATTAGCCAAAGAAGTTATAAGCATATATGCATAACCCATGGACACAGACAATAATGGGGTGAAAGCCTGGGGAGGGGGTGGGAGTGAGGTGGAGGGGGTGAATGGGGGAAAAATGGGATACCTGTAGTACTTTCAACAATAAAGATAAAAAAGAGAGAGAGAGACACATGAAAAGGAATCATCCTAGTCCCTACAGCCTGAAGCAAAGCTGCCCCTGGCATCCCATAGACCTGCGCAGAGTGAGAAGCAAAGCCACAAAGTGAGCTCAGTCTACATCAGCTGAACTTCCGCAAACCTCCAGAGAGGCAAGAACAGTTACAAATGATTGTTGTTTTAAGTCATGAAGTTTCCAGGTAATTTGTTAAGCAGCAAGAACTAATCAATACATGGACATGTGCCAGCCACTGGTCATTCATAAATTACAGTAGATGAAAAAGAAGAAAAAAAAACAGAATCTAGAAAACAAAAAGAATGGGATGCTATCACACAAAGAAAAAGAAAAAATATTCTTAAGGATTAGGAAAGAAAATAAGAATGAATATATTCAGTCTGACTATTTTTCTGAACAGTCAAGGTACATGAACTAAGACCATATGTTTAGGCTTGTGACTATACATAAAAAAATTTTCAGTTACAAAATTTGACATCTTAATATAAGAATTAATTTTATTTTAAAACCAGAAAAAAATAGTGAACTTGGAACAGTACCCAATAATATACCATCAATAATTGAAGAATCACCATGAATAATCATTCTATAAAACTATAAACTTGAACATGATATCTATTACAAAATCCTTTTGTATTACAATTTAAGGGATGTAGTTTTGAAGGATGTGGCTTTTGGAAAAACAAAATAAAGCATTATTTCAAAGAGTAAAACCATAGAATTCAGTGACTTAATAAGATATATAAAAATTTAAATAGATATTTCAAGGTAAATTTCAGGATGACAATTTTTCAAATGAGACATTTAAGAAAGCTCATTTGAAAAACCCTCTAAAATGGAGACTAATATCAAGCAAGTATCTAGATCCTAGCTAATACATGGCAGCAAGTACTGATTTGGCAGGACTATGAGTCCAACCCAAACATTCTATATTTTCATAAATAGGCAAGGGTGAAAACAAATAAAAGAGGACTGACTGAGAAAGTCAGGAGTACTCGGGAATCAACAATTGATGACTAGGTCAAAGTGACCCCAAGCTATTTTTCTTTCATTGATGTTACTGAGAGACTCAGGAACAGGGATTCTCACCTTCATTTATATTTGAATGACTTAGAATATTTTTAAAATACAGGTAGCCAGTCCTCAGATTCCACTGGTGTGATATTGGTATTTTTAAAAGATCTCTAAGCCATTTTAAAGTGTAACCAGTGTTAATAAGTATCACTACTTTGACCTATTCTGAGTGTACATAAGTCAAGTAATGATTAATTATAGTTACCAACTTTCCAATCCCAGGCTGTTTCTGGTCTCATTGCATTCAACCTGATTGAGTCATGTGCTCTAATAATTAAAACCTAGAGGACCTGTCACATTTACAAAGTAGCACAGTGGCATATTTGCAAGCTGTGTCTCACAGTAGTCAAGTTGGATTACATAAACCAGTTAACCCAAAAAAAGGATCTGCTATATCTATAGAAATGATTATGAGAAAATTACTGTTTCCAGTACATGAAGCAGAGCACATGTTTAGTTTCAGCATCATGCTGTGGGAGGGACTGAACAACAGAAAATAACTTGGATGTCATAGTTTCAGCTTTTGAAAAACAGAATACATGTTAAATATAGATAACAATTAAAGCTATATTTACAGGTGATTTATGAAACAGTCACTGGAATAAAAAATTAGTTGAATATCAACTAAAGCCCTTGTGTAGGAGTGAGGCACATGGAATACAAAAAAGGGCACAAGACTGACCCCTTTACTGAAAAATAAAGGAAGGGGGGGGAGGGGGAGGGGAGGGGAGGGGAGGGGAGGGGAGGGGAGGGGAGGGAAGGGAAGGGAAGGGAAGGGAAGGGAAGGGAAGGGAAGGGAAGGGAAGGGAAGGGAAGGGAAGGGAAGGGAAGGGAAGGGAAGGGAAGGGAAGGGAAGGGAAGGGAAGGGAAGGGAAGGGGGAAAAGATGGAGGGAAGAAGGGAGGGAGGAAGAAAAGGAAAATCAATTTTCCCACTCAATTTTGGGGAAAATCAAGAAAACAATAACAATGAAACAATTTGAAAGTTACTATTTGCCAAACTTGCTACTTAATCAAAGTGATTACATTAGAAAACTTTTGGGGTTACTTTCTGTAAATAAATTGACATGCTCACAACTATAGAACATCTCCAATGCTCTTACAGAGTGGTCTACCAAACAGGTATAAAATAGTGAAGATCCTAACAGCTTTGGTTAACCATGTTTCACTTCCAAAAGGCAATCTGATTATAACTCTTCCAGATCTGGAAGTTACTCATCCTACTAAAGGGAGGAAAAATGTATCAGTCTCCTCCCCCGAGCTGGGCAGATGGTAGAACAAATGGGCAGCAGGCCGCAAGAGCAGAGGGAGGCTACAAGCTTCCTGCCCAGGCAAACAGAGAACAGGGGAGGAGATGGATGGGAGGAGAGGAAAGAAAATGGTAACAGAAGCTGTTTTTGATGCCAGAAACATAACAATGCCTTTGTTTTAAAACACAGGCATGGATTTCCTGTTTCCATCCCTTGTGTTGGTGAGTTATTTTTACATTTATTAATGAAGTTACACCCTGCTCTGAGATTTCATAAGGCATTTTCCTGACTATGAAACAAACATAATATTCTTCTCTCTGATTCCATTTCTTCATCGACCTTGGAAAGCTGAACAAGAGAATGGTCTGGGTTACACATTAACCTACGTGTCTAAGGTTGTGTGGGGAGAGGGAGCGGTCAGGCTCTGTTAACTCTGAGGAATTATTTACCTGTGAGACTTGGCTCAGTGTCATTTACTGACTTTAATTTGTACCTCGAAAACTTACAAAATGCCAGAAATTAAGTATTTCCTAAACTGTGGAGGGAAAGTTCTCAAAAAAGTGTAAATATAGATTTGGCCTTGAATGATGCATCTCAAATCAATGCCGACCAAAAAAAAAAAAAAATCTGTGTGGGAGAATAAAAATTAATGGAACATGCCTCATTGTGGGCATCAAATATTCAAATTAATGAAGAGCATAGCCAAGTAGACACAATTATTTTATTCTCTGGTTATTGCTTGCATGCTGCAGTGGACAGAGGAATTTGGAATGTGCCCTTTATTGCTGCCATGCTGCTTCGGGCACCAGTTTGGGAATTAGGGATTCATGCCTCTACATAATGATATATGATTAGCACTGTGGAAGTAATTGAACTCTTTGTTCTAGACAATCCCGTGCAGTGTCAGCAAGAAGCTGGAACAAACTGTGTCATTTAACAGACTTATGCTGTAAGTGAGAAAAACCTCTGATCCCTGCACAATTAACTTCCTAATAATTTTTAGATTCTTAAGATTAAATGAGAGAATTACTATAATAGACCATGTAAATGTGCATCAGAGAAAGAAAGCAATGCAAAGGCACTAAAAGGGATGGTACATTTAAGAAAATTAATAATTGCTCTCAGATATAATAAGAGACAGGTGTCAGGCTGTTAAAAGGATGATTGTTGTAACTGGAGCAGCTGAGAATGGTAAAAGCACAGCTGTTGCAAAGATTAGCTGTATAGTAACAGAGAAGGCTTGTTTTGCTGCACACTCTACTAAACTCAATTATGGTACAATGAGCTCATAAAGTATCTGCAAAGTGAAGTAATCATGATATTGACACCTATTTTACATAATAAAATACTATAACTCAAATCATTTACCATAACTTTATGCCTTTGAAATCTCAGAAAATTGGCTTTATTATGTATAAAATTTCTGAAATCTCTTCATTAAATGTATGAAATATCTCAATAATAATTTTAAGACAATAAGGCAATTCCATTATATTGTATTGAATTTAAAATGATCAAATGTTGAAAATAATATGTTCCTTTTGAAGTTCACTAGTTCCAAACACCCTTTTATCCTCGGAGTTTAGTTTTATCAAAATGTTGGGTTTTTCAAAGATTTTATTCATTTTTTTAGAAAGAGGAAAGGAGAGAGAGAAAGAGAAACATCAATATATTGCCTCCCTGGTGCAGCCTGACTGGAGATCAAACTGGAAACAGGGCATGTGCCCTGACGGGGAATCAAACCTGCCACCCCTTCATGTACAGGAAGACACTCCAACCAGGCCACGTCGGCCAGGGCCAAAATGTTATTGTATTCAGCGTGATGGGTTGTATTTCAAGTAATTCTGTAAAATTTTATGAGCATTTCTCTTGGATAAGGACTGGACTATATTTGGTTCAGTCTTGGACTCACTAACCTTTAGGGGAAAAAATGAAAGGAGTGATTGCTTTGTAATTATTATCAAATGAATTTTTCGTGTGTTACAGTACCATCACATATACCATCTAATTAGTTAATATCCTCATACACAACAGAGAACCTAGAGCAGGAAAAAAAAGTGTATTGAAATAGATATGTGACTATATTTATGGCTGCCTATGGTATTTCTTTTATAAGAGAGTCTATGAATGAAAATGGATACCAGTCACTCATTCACAACTTTCTGAAAAGAATATATGTTCCTTGGTGACAGGCAACTGGGTTTATTCAGTAAAGAATTTGTTCACAATATTTTGTTTTGATAATTATAAAATTTCTTTTTTACACCTCTTAGCCAATACCATCTCATGTGAGTTCCATTCACATTAGCAAGTAGATGTTAGTTCTACCAAACATGTGAATTGAATATCAAAATATCAACATACTTGAGCTAATAAATTGCTTTGAGAATTGAGCTCAGACACCATTCTTATGCAACTTTGGAGATACTTCTATGTGTTTAATATACGTCTGATGGCTGGCTAAATAAGCATTCCTCTCCTTAACAGTATTAAATTGATTAGACACAATATATTAGCCATTAATTTTTTGTCAGTGATCAGAAAAATTTTATTTCTACCTGGATAGATTTAAATAAAGCATCCACCTTTTTATTATTAAAGTTAATTTGATACTGCAGAATTCAATTGCTTAGAATTTTATTCTTTGTGTTTTTTCTGCTTTGTTTTTGTTGATGTGTTTTTTGTTTTTTGCTGGAGTGGGGTTGCTATGCAATTAAGCTTCCACTAGTCTTTAATAACCACTGGCCCATTGAATTTGGATCCAAGATTTGATAAACACAAATACTTTCTGGCTGATTTTCTTGCAGATTCATATTTAAATAATCAAAGAGAATAATGTGAAGTGGTAATGAATTATGGTAATACTGAGCTTTTCTCCTTATAAAGAAGGAAAAAGGAAAAGCATTAACTTTGTTAAAGAAATAGTTTTGGTTTAACATTTCTAAAAGTTTGGTTGAACTTTTTTTTTCATATTTTCAAAAGCAGTTACTTCACTAGTGGCTTCTAAAACCTTAACTAAATTTTACTCAAAAAAGTGGGGTGGAATGATTTAATGAAAAACTATATTGTTGCTGCTGATATGGATGACTGTCAAGGGCATGTCTTCAGGATGACATCAGCATTGTTGTAGCATAGTTAATACTTCACTGTAATCAGTTGGCTTTTCCATTACCTCCATCACTGAAATTATAAAACAAGCTTCTCTAGATCTTTTATTTTTCATCAAAGTAACTGCCAGTTGAACAAATGAGCTAGAATTCTTAAAGTTTATGGCTATATAAAGTAACAAAAAAGACTATTATATTTATTTTTAGATTTATGACAAATCCCAGAGCCTAGAAAAGCATGAAGCTGGGTCCTAAAATACAGAAAATTCAGGATGTGGACTGTGTACTGTCAATAACAAGGAATGTGGAGAGGTATTTCAAAATCCCTGTAGTTCTTTATATGCCCTTGTGCCCTTACCTATTTGAATGTATTTGTTGTTTGTTTACTTCCCTTTCCTCCCTTGCTCTCTGCCTTATGTCTATTTCCAAAAATGTACCAGTGGCATAAGAGTACTCTTGTTTTGTCATAGTTCTATGGCCTGCAGTGTCCAACAGATTGCCTTTCATTTAAAGGGTTCACAGATAAGTGTAAATGAATGGATCAGATGAACACCCATGGATTCAAAGCTGGAGATGGAAGTCTAGGATAATGCACAGAAACCAAAAAAGAAGATGTTCAGAAAGCAATAGGGAAAATAATGAGAAACAGCAGAAGGTCTAAAAAATAAAAAGAGGTAAGCAGACAGCCTTCAGGATAGTTGCAGCCATTGGAAAATCAAGACAAAGTGTCATTCATTTCATTCAATACTCAAATATCAGTCAACAGCCAGGCAGCATGATGAACACTGGATGATGGCAATGAATGAGACACACATCTTCTTTGAACTCCTGTGGCTTGTTGCCTAGCGGAAAGCATAGTAAAGAAAATAAATATGATGCTTAGGTAGATGGTAATAGGTGGACAAGGGGTCAGGTGGTCAACTAGGACTTCTGTGTAGAGATGACGTTTATGCTGAGATTTAAAAGGTGAGAAAAAAAGAACAACCCTTCAAAAAGTGGGGAGAAATACTTCCCAAGCAAAGTGAGCACGTGCCAAGCTCCTGAGGTGAGAAAATACTTGGAATGTCCAAGGAACTAGAAATAAAAGCCTGAGGAGTGAGTGAGAGGAGTTTGGCAGAAGATGAAGTTGGAGAAAGAGGCAGTGGCAAGATAATGCAGAGTCTTGGAAACCAGGATGAGGTTCTATTCCAAGTCAACACTTATTCCAGGTACATAGAGCAGAGGTCATGATCTAATTTAACTTAAAAGGGGGAGGGGGGAAAACACGTGGAAGTGGGAAGGCCAGTTGCAAGGCCATAGAAGCATCTCTGAGGTGGGATTATGGCAGCCTCAGTTTGGGCGATTGCAATGAAGACAATGAAAAATAGAGCTCTTTGATCCAACAGCATTTGCTAAAGGATTAAAAATTAGACGGTGGAGATGGGACTCAGGAAATAATGAACCAGCTGACTTTTAGGTTCCTGGCTTGAGAAACTGGGTAAAAGTTAATGCATTTACTAAGATAGGAAACACACAAAAGGGAGGGATATCTAGTTTGAGTGGAAGTATGTCAGTGGTCTTCTTTTAGGTATGTTTATATAAAGGTGCCTATTAGATGACCAAATAGACATGTCTGTATATGAATTTGGAGATCAAAGGAGATGCCTTGGCTGAGACAGTAGTTGAAAATCATCAGCACAATATAGTATTTAAAGGAATGAAAATGCATTATTTCATCCTGGAAGAAAAGAGACAAAGGTAGAGAAAAGATCCAAGTACGCTAGTAGGTAGTTAGATAGGCATAAGCAGAGTAGGAATTGGGCCAGGTGCAGAGGGTTACCACGGCAGAGAGCCCTGAGTGCCTAGCAATGGGCAAAACTACAAGCCCTTGCACAACCACTCCCTTAAGCATTAACCCCTGGAAGGTGACATCGAGTCTTCATCTGTGTTTCAGCTTCAGGCCCAGAGAAGCAGCAAAATCAGACTGAGTGACATCAGGACCAGCTGCATTGACCAATGACCCCCTGGTTCCAACCAGTCAATGGAGACCACAAGGGGGCACATCTGGAAGGCCGATGAATATTCTATTGAGATCCTCCCTTGAGACCCCGGATAAAAGTGCTCACAACTGAGGACCCAGTGTGTGCTCTCTTTCTCTTTTCTGGAGCAGGCCAGAGCCTCTCCTCCCTCTTTTGTCTCTCAAGGCACATATCTTTCTCCCTCTTTCTCCTAAGCACCAAGGGCCCTTCTACCACCTCTATAACTTTCTAAATAAACTTCTCCTTATAATTTGAGCTCCTTGGCTCTGAATTCTTTCAAGCTGAATTCAAGTACCAAGGTTGCTGAAACGAGGTACAGTCTAACTTGCTGCTAACAGTACCATGAGCAATTAGAAATGTCATAAGTACAGGTGAGGGGGGTGGGGGAATAGTAAAGGGTAAAAGGGATCAAATATATGGTGTCAGAAGATTATTTGACGTGGGTGGTGGGCACACAATACAATATACAGGTTATGTATCATAGAAATGTACACCTAAAACTTATACAATCTTATTAAACAATGTCAACCCAATAAATTTAATTTAAAAAAAAAAAGAAGAAAAGAATGAGTCACCAAAACAGAGAGAGAAAGAGAGAGAGAGAGAGAGAGAGAGAGGTCATGATTATTGCTATAAATTGTTCTATTTCTGCCTTAGGGAGACCTTCTTAGATCTTTCCAACTAGGATCAGCTATATGGAACAGGGCATAGTCTTCATAGGATCTTCCAGTGGAAATGGGAGATTTATTGCTACCTGACTAGGAGACATATGTGACTGAAAATAATACCAGGTATTAATAATTTGAAGTTTCTGTTTTAGTGTCACCAATGTAGCTTTTTATTAAGAAACATCATGCTACCTGACTCTAAATCTAAAAATTAGTCTGCAACCTGGGCAAGAGGAAAACTTTTCTCCATGTAAACATTCAAGCTCTATGCCAATTATATGGAAAGCTGTAAGATTCCTGGCTGCAATCAATTGTAATTACTAATGAAATGTTGGTCTTTTGCACGCTAAGTCACATACCTATCTTCCCCACTCACCACTGGGCATGATTTTTCCTCCTTGATTAACATCAAATCTCAGGAATGGATCCAAAGTTAATTTTGATAGAGGTAAAAATAACTAATAACTTTTAAAATATTATCTTTCCCTGAAGAATTTTCTTTTCAACAAGAATTTGAGAAATTATGGTGGCATTGAAAATATTAAAGGCAGAATTAAAGTCTCCAATGGTGGAATTTCAGGTGATTGCATTCAGGAGAGATTAATGAGGGTGGAGAAGGGAAAAGGGGTTTTATTCTACTGCTGCTAGCTTGAACATATTTAATGAAAACCAGTTTTGGAAGCAGAGAATACAGATTTAGCTAACATACATATCTTACAGGTCATGTCCCCTTCATCAGTTATAAAATCATGGTACCTTGACTCAACTGAATTCTGTATAAATTCTGTAAAAATGAAGATCAAGCTTTCCTCCCCCAAAATTATTTTTTTCTTAAATGTATGTCTCTCATAGAATAAAAATAATAATGACGCTTAAATTCAGTTTTATATTTACGTATTTATTTTTCCCACTATAAGAGGATTTGAGATTACTTTAAATATGTCGCTTTTGGCACTCTTCCTAGTAGATACAAAAGCAGCACATGCTAGAAAGTATTAGATTTAAAAGTAGAGCAGAGGCCCTATTGTTTGAAACACAGGTCAAGGCAACACAGACAATAAAGCCACTGGCTGGGGTAAAATTTAACTGACCCTTTCGAAGTTGAAAGAGATCTCCAATCAAAATATTTCTCTCTCACTAGAGGAAGAGCTCTGCATTGACCTGATTTAATAGTAAAACCTACTGAAATCGCTCCCACTGGGGAAACATATGCTAAAACAAAATCAACAACAATAAAAACCCACTGCAATTGTGGTAAGTAGACTCATGGAGCTGTGTTTCTCTACTTCGGAGGATACCACTGATGACAGGATTTTTTAAGTAAAACAAGTCAGATAGATAAACATATTTTTTGAAATTATGTTATTTCTTACTTCCATTAAGTTTATTCATTTGTCGTATACTGTTCTCAGCAGACTTTAGACATCTCTTACATAATGTTCAAATAAAAAGGCTCTATTTTTGACATGAAAGGTTATTTAAAGTTGATCTAATGTGTTTACTATCGATGTCACGGACCTGCCTTCAGCACTATATCCACTAGCAAGTATTCTAGTGCAGTAAATGAGTCACAGAGATTGGATGTTAGCTTGTGCTTCATGGGAAATGGAAAAAAATTTTTTCTCTGAAAGTTGTTTCATCCTAGTGCACTATCTTTCAGTGGCTCTATTTTGTTTTCCAAGATCCAGACTACTTTAGCCACCATGGCATCTGATGCACAGGGCTATTAAGCTGGACACGTTAAAGTAGATGGGCGGTTTGAAATGATTCAACAAGGCAGTGCCAGTGTGTCTTCTTAATTTCAAAATGAAGAACAACAAAAATTATTACTTCTACTGATCCAGGCTGGGAGCAAATTTAATTGGCGCACAAATCCCTCACAAATAAATGTTAATAGAAGTCATAATTCTGACCCCTCCTTGAATTGGGGGAAGCAAATCAGAGGCCACACAACAAACCCAGCTCTGTTATTAACTTCCCACTTAAGTAGAACCACATGGTTAAGGATTCACTGCATGAATTCAAACCACAACAGACAACCAGACTCAGTGATAACCCAAAAGGAAAGTTAAATTAAAAATACAAATCATGAAAACAATAAAATATAAGGCTTCTTATCACAAAAAGTCACTTTTAATAAAATATGAGTATACTGGATTTGATCATAATTTATGTAAAAATAATGTGAACTATCAATGAAGCCAAAGCTTATACTATTTGAATGAATTAAAGTATAAAAGTAATTTTTCAGGTAATTCTACAAATGTCTACTCCTCTTGTCTGGAATCTGAATTACAGTAAAAGTATTCCCCTCTTTCTTTTTCTATTCCTAACTGTCACAGTCAACAAGAAATAGAAAACCAGTGTCATCATAGAGGAGGAGGAGAACTTCACAGTGTTTTCCAGTCTTTGCCTGACCCATGCCAATGCCTGGCTCTTTGGCATCTGGGCAAAAAGAGTCAAGGAAGCTGCAGAACAGGGTGCTGAAGAGAAAAAATAAAGTGCTGTTTGCAACTAGTGATAAAAAAATAAAATAAAATAAAATAATAAAGTAATAATGATGATGATGATGATGTGAACTATCAATGAAGCCAAAGCTTATACTATCTGAATGAATTTAAGTATAAAAGTAACTTTTCAGATAATTCTACAAATGACTATTCCTCTTGCTTGGTACCTGAATATTGGTAGAAGTATTCTCCTCTCTTTTTCTATCTCTAATTGTCATAGTTATTTTTATATTTTGCTCAATTTTTTATTTTGATAATGCAAATCTCCCCCAATTATCAAATTTTCTCAAATTTTGTAATCCTTAGAAAGCCTATATATATATTTTGCCCTGACTGGTGTGGCGCAGTTGGTCAAGTGTTGTTCCATGGACCAGGAGGTCCCGGTTCAATTCCCAGTCAGGGCACATGCCAGGGTTGTCAGCTCCATCCCCAGTAGGGGGAGTGCAGGAGGCAGCCAATCAATGCTTCTCTCTCATCCCAATAAACCTATTGTAATTTAAAAATATCTTAAGTAAAAAAATGCAGAGTCCAATCAAATAATATAGCATCATGGATGGAGATTTCAGATTTCCATGAGTAGCCTTAGAAAATAGACTCTAGGGGTACTAGGAATATGCCTTTAAATACAAGAGATTATCAATAGGTCTTAGGATATCTCATCATTATAGAGAAAGTTGTCCAATGAATATTCTGTCAAATATCTCTGGTCATTATTCAGTCATAACCAACAAAGACAATATCCCCAAAATTGCTTGGAATAATACAATTGTTTATTTAGCAAATAAGATTCATTAAAACTAAGGAAAATATAAAATTAAGTACAGAAAGGCCTAGGAAAATCAGGCATATGGTGTTAATATTTTTGTAGTAAGATATCTGGGTTTTTAGTCTGTGATGTGTAATGTTCAAGAGAATTTGTCCTATTAGAACAACCTTGTAACTCCAATTTAATATGTGTTGCTGAATAATTGATTTCAACTCCTGATTTAAAGTTGAAAAGTGTAACTGAAGTGCTAATGAAAAGTATTGGGTATTTAATGGAACTAACAAATACCATTTTAATAAGTTTAATAAGTCAAAGTATTATTTGATTACTTGAGTACTCGAAAGTTGGTCAGTCAGAAAATTAAATTACTCAAAAAGTATATTTGACTGCATTAAATAAGAATTTAGTTAAAAATGTTTACCGTTAAGTTTTAATTAGCACCAATCATTAATTAAAGATCTCTTTAAAGTATTACTAAATTCTTCTCATTTTATAACTATATAAATTCACTTATTAAGCTAAAAAAGTACACTTTAAAATGTATAAGTAATAAATTTAATATTAATTTTAAATAAAAATATCTGAATAATCATTTTGTGCATTCACACACACGAAAGGAAACCTCAAAATCATTTATAAAGTCACATTCAAGACAATGACTTTTAGAAGAAAAAGAATTTGGATTTTTTTTCCACTTAGAAGTAACTATTATGTCTGTACTACATAACAAAACATGAACAAGAATTGTTAGAAATTAGCAATTAGCTTCTAAAATGAATAAATTGTGTAATAATTTCAACAAAAGAGGTGAGCTAGCTACATTCATTTTCTTTTTTCTTGAACTCAAACTTAATTGTATGGAGAGACATATCTAAAGTTATTAGTGATATGGTTTGGATAACAAATTTCCTACTCCATTTCACTTAAAATTTAGTGGACATAACTTTTGAAAATGATAAGTATAAATAGAGTTGAAGCTATATTATCCACTGAGTTTGGAACAGTAGTTTGTCAGTTAATGAGAAAAAAGAGAAGTTCAAGCAAATAATCATTAGAAATAATTAAATTAAATATTATTTTAACATAAATACACATATTTGTTCGCCTTTATATATAGATCTTTGCTTTGATTATAAGTCAGGCTAGTGTTATATTACTGGTTAGTACTGATTATATTACAGGTTAGTATTCTCCATGTTCAGAAACTCATTATCTAAAATTTCCAGTTTCATTTCTTTAAAGTTGTCCAAGAACATAAATATACTAGCAACACAATCAGATACAGAAACTATCATCTGGTATTCCTTCTCTCAGTCTTTTCAGTTATTACTCATACCTAGAAACTTTTTTCAGCGACTCACCTTTAGTCTTTCCAAAGCATTCAACCTGGTTTTCATAGAAACAAAAATAGATCTTCTACTGTACCTAGGTATATGTCAAAATATAGAATGAAAGTGGATATTATTATATCCTAATTAAATGTAACCTTATTTCCATCCCCATATCAACACCATAAATCAGTAACTTTATAATTTGTCTAAACTGATTTCCATTTAAGTCTTTGATGTGTGCAGTAAACCACCAAGAACCAAAGAAAGGAAGGGAAGTATGGAACAGGGAAGGAAGGAGGGAGGGAGGGAGGGAGGGAGGGAGGGAGGGAGGGAGGGAGGGAGGGAGGGAGGGAGGGGGGAAGGGGAGGGGAGGGAGAGGAGAGAGGGGGAGGGGAGGGGAGGGGGAGGAGGAGGGGGAGGGGAGGGGAGGGGAGGGGAGGGGAGGGGAGGGGAGGGGAGGGGAGGGGAGGGGAGGGGAGGGGAGGGGAGGGGAGGGGAGGGGAGGGGAGGGGAGGGGAGGGGAGGGGAGGGGAGGGGAGGGGAGGGGAGGGGAGGGGAGGGGGAAGGCAGACATCACATGAGTTTAAGCTTCACTATTTTTCACCTATGTTATAATGGACAATATCAGACAGCATATATACAGAAGTAACGCGCTAGAGCCAGCTCATATAGGCTCATAAGAGTCAATGCTTACATTTTCAGGAAGTTTGAAAGTCAGTCACTAGCAGCCATTATCAAAAATTTAATTATATAAACTTTAAATTAAATAAATTTCATTAAAAGCAAAGGTAGTAAATACTCAAAATTCATCCCCTCCTAATTATTTTAATGCATTTTATGTCTTATTATCTATGTTCTTGGGGTTATTTACATTTGTTATATGTTTATAGTGGAAATGTCCTATAATGATGTTCTACTGGTATCTCTTCCTAACCCTTCTCAGTGATATTACACTAGTACTTTGAAATTAGCCATAGGAGAAGTATCTATACCATGGAGACCAGAAAATGCAGCAAAACGGGTTGATGCTTTTTGCGGTGAGGAGGGAGGAGGGTGGGGGACACAATCGTTAAACATTTACCAGCATACCATTGTATATAGGGCATAATATATTACTAAAATATATACCATAAATATTTTTGTCATGTTCTTAAAGTACTAAAATTTATTTCTGGACAATGAACCTTCAAAATATTCCTGTAGGTCATTTCTAAATTTGTTACCCAACTGTACTCAAAAAGAAGAATAGTACTTTGGCAGGCTCAATGAGAAATCAATAAAACACTCTGTCTTCCAGTCCAGACTTGACTCATGAATTTCATTCCATTAATTGTTAAAAATATCTGTCAGCATATATTTTCAATAGTTGGATGAGAGACTAAATGACTTCATGTTCTGTTTTATATATTTATATAACATTTACAAATAGAATTTAAAACATTCCCACAAGAACACCAAAATGAACACAATAACCTCCCAACCTCAGCTCCCTAACACTTTGTTTCTTAGAAAGATACTTTATTTACCTGCTCCAGACTTTTATAGGACTCCAGATTTTATTGGGCTAACTGGAATAATGAGGGGAGAATTCTGCCTACAAAATCTAAGTTGGTTTATATAAAAAGAACAGAGCTACACTTGGGAGAAAATTTAAAAATCAGGTGATTCAGAAAAAAAGTGTGGTAACGTAGTAGCTAGAGTTTTGAGAGAAACAAGGGAAAGAAATTTAAGAAATAACTGCCACTATTAGGAAGAACAATATATAAGATATTTTAGAGATTAATATCAACAATAAATATTGATTATTAATTATGTGACAAGTACTTTTTTAAGTGGCTTACATGTATCAACTCAACCTAATCTTCTTAAAAATCCTATAAGATACTAATATAATCTTAGAAATGTCTATTTTACACATGAGAAAACTATGGAACATTGAAAATGAGCACATTGCTAACATCAGTTGAAAAGTGGCCGTTGGAACTCATACCCAGGTATTCTGCCTCTTAGCTCATTAACTTAACCTTTAGACTGGAGACAGTTTACTTAAAAAATATGCTTTCTAGCTATGTCAGAAATATTTACAGAAAACATCAACAAAGATATTTTACTATACAATACTTTTGGAATTAAGATTTGTGTTTCTTTTCTATTAATCATGTTAGCATGTTGAACTGGCCTCAATGGAGTAGCTTTATTCAGATTATACAAGCAAAATTAAAAGAATCTGAAAACCAATGTCTTAGTCACTGTGACATTCAAGGAAAATTAAATATAAAATGAATTTTGCTACTTAATGCGTTGAGGCTAAAAGCTGAAAATTTGACAAAATTTTCATTGCAATGTGGGGTGGTTTTTTGACAACTTATAGGTGTACCAATTTGCACATCAAAAATCTTCACATATGGCCTCATATTCTTTTTTTAATAATGGGAATTATAAGAGAAACACCTTCTAGGCTGAATAAGACAAGAAATATAAATTTAAAATTTATTTTGTGTTAGGTAAGAACTCATGAAAATAAAGCCTAACCTTTTTAGAGATATGCTATCATAGAGAAAACATCGACTTAATTTGCTTATGCCAGAAGTTCAGTCTTTGACCTGTACTCAGAGGTTTATGTGCTGGAAATGCTGGAAATTAATGAAGTGGATACGCCATTTAAGCGTTAGTGGCAGAGTACCAGGAAAAGGCCAGAGGGAAATTAAGAGATGACCGTTGGCTCAGGGGAAAAAAAATAGACGAAGATTCAGATATTGAAATCTTTGCCTTTTTCACAGTCACCCTCCCCACCCCTAAGTCCTTTTAGCTTCTGTGTATAAAGGGGAATGGCATTTCATCAAACTTAAAACATTACCATTGTAAGAGGCACCACTGGTTGAGGTAGAGCTATTTTTTAAAATCAGCCAATTCAACTGACGGTGCTTTCTTATAACTTAGAATTTTATACTTGAAAAAAGTCAGATTTACATATGCATACAATGCTTTTCATATCTCACTCTATGTGCTCATAAAAAAGAAAATAGAGTAAAAAATAAATTGGTAAAGAAATTCCAAAACTTCAGAGGATCTTACCCTTTCGGATCACTTCCAACAAAGAGCCATTGATACCTCTGTCTTCCCATAAAATCATTCTCTGTGCCATCCAGAGCATTGGTGGTACTCTTAAAATATGCCCAGATATTGTCTTTGGGGTCTTCTGACAAGTCTATGACATTCTACAGGTTTTGATGCTGGTGCTTTCTGATCTGATGCTGACAACGGAGAGTTCCAGGTAGCAATTAAGACCTTTTGCTAGAGACTGAATGTTTGTGTCTCCCCCTCGCCCCAAATATTCATATATTGAAACCTAATCCCAAAAGTGTGGGTATTTGGAAGTGGGGCCTTTCGGAGGTGACTGGGTCATGAGGGTGGAGCCCTTATAAAGCAGGCCCCAGACAGCTCCCTTCCACCGCGTGAAGGCAGAGCAAGAGGACGGCTGTCTGTGAACCAGGAACCCGGTCTTCACCAGACTTCGAATCTGCCTGTGCCTTGATCTTCCCAGCCTCTGAACTGTGAGAAATGTTTCTGCTGTTTAAAAGCCACCCAGACTATGGTATTTTTGTTATAGCAGCCCAAATAGATTAAGACACTATCCTATTAAGGTCCTTACATAGTTCATGATTGAGATTTTAGGGGGTTTAATTTTCCTATCACACGGCCAGAAACAACAGCCAGGTTGAGTATAGACACACAATAACACATCCTCACTTCCATCTGGTCAGCGTCCACTTTAAGATTCCATCAATTGGGAGACAAATCTCAGTTTCAGAAAAGTTAACCTGTGGGCAATGTACAGTTTAGAATTAACATTAAGTGTTCAAGCTGCTCCATGTTAATTTGGACAAACTGAATTCGGCACTTTGATGCAGTTCTTTAGTCATTAGAGTTAAACAACTGCTGATGAATTTACCTGTCTATGTGGCTTTCCCTTCCATTAGAATATCCACCTTCCTGCCCTCAAACTCCATTCTGCTGGTGCCTCCTTCGCTGTCCTCCAGGCTTGGATCTAAAAGGATTGTCATGTCAGCAGTTTGCTTTCCCAATTTCTCCTCCCTTGGGCAGAATGCACTTTGTAAACCCTCTCTTCTCTCAGAAAATGATCCAACATTTTTTTATACCAAGTAGTAAAACACATAATAAAGTACTGTTCAATTTAAAGTTTAGTTCTATAATCCCTTCTCTAAACTCTATAATCCCTTCTTTAAGACTCTGGGACAGAGATGTTTCAGAATTCTTAATTTTCTTTTGATTTTATAAAGATTATATTGTCTTTATAGCATATACCGTGTAATCCCAATAGGGTCTAGAGTGGAACGGTGTGATCAAACACTTAAATATTTCTGCAGGAAAATGTATGAGTTATAATACTAAGAGGGACGAAGGCTATAAATGGCCTCACTTAAATTCAAGCTGGACTTTGCCAACAAGTGAGATCAGGTGAGATGAGTTTTGCCACCAAATGAGTTACCCAAATTTTTAGTTTTCTAAGCTAATGGAACTCAGAATTGCAGATATGAGTTTGTGGGTATATGTTAAGCATAAAGATTCCAGGTTTTGCACAGAGTATTAGGCATGAGTAGAAGATGAATGGTATTTTGGATGGATGAAGGAAGTGGCAGGTTTTCTCAGTTCCTAAGTAATCACATCATATTTGGAGAAATGGACAATATCCATACTTGAGGTTGGCCATGTGGCTCTGAGATTTTTCCTGATTGAATTATCTTCTTCCTCCTTAAAGTTCTTCATCTCAGCAAATGGTATCACAACTGCCCAATTGTTCAAGCCAAAAACTTTATAGTTGTTCTTAATTCCTTTCTCATCTCTCCTCATATGAAGATGTCTTATCAACTCTATTTCTAAATATGCCCTTTTGGAAAATGTATGTTATGGGGCCTGCAACATCCACTCTCTCCATTTCCATAGCTCAACTCAAGACACATTGTGTCTTCTCTGAATTAAATAACCTCCCAATGCATCTCCTGTGTCTACTCTTTACTCCCTGAAGGGCCATTCTCCACACAGTAGCCAGGGTGACCTTCAAATTGCAAATCAGATGTCTCATTCACCTGCTTAAAAAACCCTAAACTTTTACTATGACCAAGGCTTTACATGACCTGGACCTCCCCTTCTCTCCCTTTCCCTCCTGTGCTTTATTTATCATCAGTTTTCTTTCTTTTGCAAATAAGCAAGCTCTTTTCTTCTTCACAGCCTTTGGAATTTTCTGCTTACTTGGGGACACTGATTCCCTGAGATATTTTCCTCTTGCCCTTTAATTATCTTCTCATATGTCAATTTCTCATCCTGGACCTCCCAGAGTCCCAATAATTCACAGTAGACCTAATCCCCAATCACTTAATGTAAGACCCTCGTTGATTTTCTTCAAAGTGCTTCATTATTTGAAGTCATCTTGGTGAAGTGTTTCTTTATTTATTTACTGAGCTGTCTCTGCCTTCTAGAATGTAAACAAGCAAGGACTGTTTACCATTACATTCCCACTGCCTACACCATTGACTGACTTATAGCAGAGGCTCACTAAATATATTTCTAATGAATGAATGAAAGCCAAGCAATTAATTGTTGAACATGTTTGTTTATTTTATCATTGCACTAGTAGTCTTGGTTTACCTAGGATGGTCTCACACAAATTGGAGTAAACTATGCACATTTCAGAGAATGATGATATGTCTAGAATACCAGAGCATGGGGAGATTTTTACCTAATTTGATATCTTGGGTATCTAAATCACTACTTTTGGTCTGCAACTTGGGTTACATTTATGAATGTTTTCTATGAGCCATGTTTGCTGTAGTCTCTCTCTCTCTCTCTCTCTCTCTCTCTCTCTCTCTCTCTCTCTCTCTCTCTATATATATATATATATATATATATATATATATATTATATAATATATATAAAACATATATATTATATATATATAATATCATTTTATCTTTCCATCAACTCTGAGATAATTAAGTGGCTTTCCAACATCTCATATCTAAAATGCAGTGTCATGGGGTTGAATCCAGATTCCTCGAAGCACAAATCTGAAGAAATGAATGTAGGCATTCAACTTATATTAAATTGATTTTAACCTTCTTTTAATGATTCAAATGCAATTCTGAAAATATTGCTATTCCATAACACAATTTAAAAAATAGTTATCTGAGTTCTATGGGTTTTAAAGAACATAAAAATAAAAAAGTTTACTGTGTCTGTATTGGAAAGGCTATCTTCTCTGTGGAAAAACTCTACAAGTTAGGGTCTCCAGGTTTATTTTCAGATATGCTTATAGAAGATATAAATAAAGAAAATATTTTCATGAAAATAACCTGGTTTGCACAGCTATGATTTTAGTAAGGAGACCAAAAATCTGCCCCTGACCTGAAGAGGGATATGCCTTCAGTAAGAATTTACAATGTTTTGGTATAATACAGGGTGTCCTCAAAAAATGTATGTGCACTTTGAATGATTACAAAATCAGTGTTTATTAACATACAATTCATTTTCAAAATTTAAAATTATCTACAGAAATGAATCATTTTTTTGTCAATGCTGTTTCAAACTGATGACTATTCTAGTCCAGGCACTGCTGATAACAACAATGGAACTGCAAATATCAAGAATCATTTTGTTTGGTATTTGTGTGCCCTCAGTTCATCGACTGTTGCCAGTTTTGTACCATAAACTGAATCTTTTATGTATCCTCATAAAAAAGTCTAGTGGCACTTTAGGATAAATTTTTTTTGTTCAAAGCTTAGTCTGGCTTCACCCTTTATTTCAAATCAGTTAAACTTGAAAAGGAATGAAAACTGAGTTCTCAGCTGTTAAAGTGTGTATACACTTTTGGGACACCCCATATTTTTAAGAATATTAACCTTTCTATAGTAAAGAAAATCAAGATTAATTATCAGGACAAAAGAATTTTTATGTAACCAATTAAAACTATAAGAAAATGATGTATTGCAATCAAATTGGTGTTAGACAAGCCTCTTGAAGAGACCAACAAGGAGACTAAGATGAAAGCCTCAGACTGTCTCATGGGCTATTTATGTGCCTATTTAAAGATTGCACTGCTACTTTGGGCTAAATAACATTTTCTTTGGCTTATTTTCTCATTTCTTTTTATGTTGCAATAGAGTATAAGTTTCCTCAAAAATGACATTCACAACCACACAAAAAATAGAATTTTAAATAAAAAAGTTGTCTTGAGGTTTTATTTTCAACTCTTCTTGTCAACACTTCTCCTAATGCCGACTATATTTAGTGGAACTCTCTTTGTAAGTGTGTAATGACCCTTTCAGCTATAACTATTCCTGTTAATATCAACAGCTAAAGTCTGAGGTGTGATTGTAAATGACTTTTCACGTGCCAAAACTTTTATTTTTTTGAAGTGTCAAACCTTTCTTTAATTTCTGGCTTTACATAGTGGCTATAATAATTACAAAAAAGCCATTTCAAAAAACATTATTAAAGTTATTTTAAAATAAAGTGTTTTTAAATTATAAATACTTCAATATGTGCTAAGTACAGAAAATTTAGTACAGCCGAATAGTTATTTGAAACAATTGTGTCTCTTTTCAGATTTCTTTAAGGAATCTTATAATGGCAAAAAATAAAGGTTAATCTCCTGAACGATACACAAGAAAGAAATCTAAGCAATCCATATATTAGTCCCATGGCCACATTCAAATTATTGCATCCAAGATCATAGCCATAAAGAAAAGAATTTTGCATTTGAAAATTTTTCTAATGGATATACTAATCTTATTACACGGTGCTGCCATCACTAACCCTCCAGTGTATATTACTTCAGTGATTTTTTTCAGTAATTCAATTTTACTAGATCTTTCTTTCCCTATTTCTCAATCTCCCTCGAGGCCACCACACATTGAAAGGAAAGCTGTCTTTACAAGAGGTGAAGCTTGTGACTGACACAGAACAGGCAGATTAGCCTAAGTGGGGCTTATGTTGAGTCCTAGTTTATGGACTCCAAGGGGGAGGGCTGGAATTTAACCAGAACCCCCCTCCCCCAAACTAAGCTATGTCTGTACCAGTACATGAAGCAATAGACTTGGAGGCTCGACTCCTAAATTTTCTCCATAGTGAGGATACTATTGACATTCCTTACTGCATTTAACCCTGCCTGTTAGGTTCTGCTATAGTCCTCATGTTACAGATAGAAGATACGGAGACACAAACAGCCAGTCAGCCTTGGGCAAGGGTTTGACTAAAAGCTTCTTTGGTTGCAGTCATTCTACTGGTCATACTTCTTTTCCAAACACTGAAGAGCTGAGAGATTTATAAGTGAGTAAAGAGGGCCAAGGCAATGATTCTCAGCTGTTTAATGAATAAATAACAGAATATGTATATGAACATATACACATATTGAGAGAGAGAGAGACTATATATACTTTAATGACATACTAATGGTTTGGGTAGAAAATACCAAGTTTTAAGAATGAATGTAAGAAAAAGGTAATTATAAAAATTTAAAAGCAGAAAGATTGATGCTATGATTGCCTATTCAGAAAAGAGGATTTTTTCCTGTAAATTTCCATACATGAAATCATTTCTGCACAAGTATTTAGATCACCCTTCATTACATTAAGAGCAATTAATTGCTTTCTATTTCAATTCATTCTTTCTTAAATCTAGCCAGTTTTCCCCCCTAATATTATAAACCCATGCTTTGCAGATTAACTAAAAAAGAAGCTTGTTAATAACAAGGAGAGAATAAAAGGATGAAGAGCTTGAACTTTTTCCTCCGATTGCCCGGATTCAAATCAGCTTGCTGTTGGTGGGAAACAGGCTCTTCCACGGGATTATGAGGAAAGAATTCCAAGGATCCACGCATGGGAGACTGTGATGTGGCAAGGTGGTTTATTGGTGCGGGTTGTCTCTGCCCTGGGGCTCCTGAGGTCCCATTTCCCTCAGTCCCACCATAGAAAAAGCTTAACCATGTCTTCAGCAGAGCCCAAATATAAGCCAATGTCCAGAGTTTCTGCTTCATAGTCCTTGGGAGCCCATGCAGTCTGCCTCCAGCCAGGTGCATGGTCTTGTGCTCCCAGGTGAGAGAGAACAAGAGAGAACAGAACAGGGCAAGTGTGTGTGGGAGAGAGAGAGAGAGAGAGAAGGGGGTGGGGGCTCTTTGTCTCCTGAGATTATAACCAAGAGCTTTAAAACAACCAATTAACTTCCCAAGATTTCAGGGGTTTGCATTGGAGTCCACCCCCCTAGCCAATGATCTTTTTCCCAGGTTAAAGTGACAGGCCTCTGTGGCAAGTAGCCCCCCCGCATCATTTGACTTTACTGCGAGTGCTTTTATCTCCCTCTGCTCTCCCAGACAAGCCAATACTGGAGGGGGGAAAGGGAGGGGTGTTAATCCCCTTGGAGGGACAATGCTGTGATTTCTTGGGGTGTAAAGCTGTAGCTTCCTGGTGAAGCAAACAGGCTGTGTCCAACTCCCCTTTGCTTCCTTTCCTTCATTGATATCTAGCTAACTACAGTAATAAACTGTACCACAGTTTTCTCTCCTGTAAAATGGAAACAGGATTAAATGAGAAGATATAAATGAAGTGCCTAAGACATCTGATGAACATTAAATTATAGCTCTTACATCAACATAACATTTGAATGTCTTAGATGACAAAACTACTTCAGTTGTCAACAATTCATACTAGATCTGCATTGGATTATTGAAACAATTCTCCAGCACATAATGAATGTATTGATTGCCAATCTGCCTAAGTCTTCAAATAATAAGGCTTTCTTAAATGTGAATGGTACTCTATGGGTACAAATATCTCATGGCTCTTTATCTTCAAACCACATTCTAAACCACTCATGAATCCCTTCATTTAGGCATTTGGAGTGTGAAACCAGCATAACTCAGTCTAACAATCTCCCTAATGATTGACAGGTAAATGGACAACAGGATCATGACAAGCATTTTCCCCTTTTGTGCATCATGAAGTGTGGCTTTTTGGAAAATCTGAAAATATAAGGTTTATAGGTCCAGCATTTTACCTCTCAAATTCCTGGTCTTGTGAAGGTTAGATTAAGGGTGATATGGTTATGCAAATAACGCCCAGGATTTCAAGAGTAAATTCATATTGCCCCAGTAACAGCCCCAAAGCAGCAGCTACCATTTAGCCATTCAGAGCAAAGGGCTCTTTGACTGCTAATTTATACCCCCAGGCTGTTAACTGCCTGCTAGGGCTCCCAGGGCTGGTTGAGGCACATGAAAGAATGAAGATGGGGCAGATTCCATCCCCTCCTAGGGCCTGTGGAATCTGGGCAGAGGTTTGCATTGCCGCCATTGCTGAGCGGGTTTTGATTTAAGCGCTACTAGAACTTTGTCATATGACTAGGTGGACTTTCACTTACAATTGTGATGTGGGTGCTCAGGGCTCTGCATGATTAACTAAAACCTGAGGAAAGTTGGGTTTGCTCTTAGTTAAGCTGTCAGTAATGGAGCAGTTACTTTAGGTCCCTACAGGAACTTCAGAGATCAGAGGTGGGGCGGCACAATATACTATCTATGAGGCTTTGACTTATTTATCAATACTGAGAATAGGACATAGAAAGTGCTCAGTAAATACCTTAGTGAAGAAACGAGTAAGGCAAAGCCTGGAAGTTAGTGACTTAGGCAGGAAAAAGAAAAAGAAGCGTCAGTGTAAAGGAGGAAAGGAAGAACTAGGTGCCTATTATGTTAGTATAACAATGTGGGGCCCAAAGGCATAGGAAATTAAATATCCAACTAACTCAACACACATATATTAGTCACCCTTTTTGTTAGTTTTCTATATTCCACATTTCAGTTTTGTTTTTTTTTCTCCTTCACAATTTGCCATATTTAGACAGCACCTATGTGTGCTGGTGTTGAAAAACACTTCATTGGGGTTGACAAAAAAAGTGTTTTAAATGCTTTAAAGTACTTTCAGAGCACTCACTGTTAAGAAAGAAGATATCGCGTAAGAAACCAAGATAACATAGCTATGGGCTATTCTACTAGAGCTCTGTACAAATCCTCTGAGAAAACTACAAAGTTTGGGGAAGGCCATGAAGGAAGCATCTCTCTGAACATGACAGGGTGAAGAGATGCTTCCTCAGAGGAGCCCAGAGAGTAGGTTGTCTCCCGCCTGTGGTTGTGTCTTCACAACTGTGGTTGTGAAGGCTGTGCCCATACAAAGGAACCCAGCCAAGGGCTGCCTGGACACTCCACTTCTTTCTCTGTGCAGTCTATCACAGGACTGCATCTGCCTAAAGTAGGGACATATTTTTGGAATCATCTTTCCCCAGGTGGGGGAAGGATGGCTTTGGGGGAGCTTATTTGCCTAGAAGAGGCCCCCATTTCTAACCCATCTTCCTGAAGGGGCATCTTTATTATAATTTGGACAGACACCATTGAGCCGCACACCATGAATTATGAACATAATTTCTCGCCAAGTGAGTTTCAATTTCCTTCCCCTTTTTCAACTTTCTCTCCCATTACTATAATGTAAGAGGATGCATAGGTTGGGGGTGGGGTAGGGGTAAAGAAGCTTTAATCCTGGCTCTCATAAACACAGTAGCCTTTCTTCACTATTTTTCTTACCTACTCTCTGCTGTAGAGATAGAATAATGGCTCCCTCCCCAGAATTTGTGAATATGTTCTGTTATGTGACAAAGGGGAATTACAGTTGCAGATGGCATTAGTGTTGTTAATTGGCTGACCTTAAAATAGAAAGTACCCTGGAATATCCAGGTAAGTCCCATGGAATTAGAAGTTTCCTTAAAAGTAGAAGAGGGAAGCAGGAGAGAGGTCAAAATGATGTGATGTGAAAAAGGCTGAACACTACTGGAAAAGGGTGGCAGCGGATCTCCCCCAGCACTTCCAGAAGGAATGCAGCCATGCCGTCACCTCGATTTTAGCTCAGTGAGACCCATGTCAGAACTCTAAAATAATAAATTTGTATTGTTTTAAGCCACTATGTTTGTGGTACAGTACTTTGTAATAGCAGCAATGGGAAATGAATACACTCTGTCTCTAGAGGTCCCAGAGATCTCTCTGCTTTGACTTTTTTTGCTTCCAGGATGCTACTATTTCTTGGTTGTGTATCTCTTACCTGTTCTTCACAATCACTTTTATTAACTTCTTTTTATTATATCTAAAAATTGTTTCTTCCCCAGGTTACTCAGTTAGCTCTCTTTTCTCATGCCACAGGAATCACAAATATGCTGAACATGGCCTGATTCAGTTTGCAGATTTTTTTATTTTTGTCCTATGCAGTGTTTTCCACAAGCCAAACTGAAAGGTATTTAGGTGGATATGTGTCCTCTATTTTTTCCCATAATTCATACTATTCGTACTGTATTTCATCTAGCTCCCTTCCCTGGTTTACATTATTTTTTTTGTTTTTAAAGGTTTTGAGTTAAATATCCCTCTTCTAAAACATAAATGTGTGTTAAGATGTTATATTAAAAAGGATCCTTAGCTCAAACAGGTTTAGGAAATGCCAAGTTAGATAAAGTAAGGTAGGTTGTTATATGTCAGGAACTGACAGCCTTGATGGTGCTAATTATCCCATATCTATGTACATATGTCTGTATAGAGTTGGAAATAGCATATAGCATGGAGCAGCATCTCCCCATCTGATGTCCCAGTGAAACTAGTGGAACATCTTATAGGTGAAGTGTTCCAAATATATACACTGAGATATACTTTCAATGCATTCTTTTCATCTGGCCCCATTATATACAACCATACAGCTCTGATGACTTCCCAAAGCTATAAACATAATAAATCAAACACTGGTAAAACATTTACCACATGTCACATACTATTTTAAGCACTTTCACACACGTAAGCTGATTCACAACCCTAACATAATAGGCACTATTCTTACCCTTATTTTACAGGTGAAGACACTGAGACCCAGGGAACTTGTCATGTGTTTAATGTCATACAACTAGAAAGTGACACAGCTGGAATTTGAACCCAACTTGTTCCAGAGTCTGTGTGCTGAGCCCAGACCTACATCTAGCACTCACCCTGCTCTAGAGCTGGAGCAGTGGGATTCATATAAAAAAATACTTTCGTCCAGAGGTAGATGAAATATAACAAGGCATCTCAGATCAGGTTGAATCCACTGCTCCTAGAGATGTTGGAGAAGAGACAGGAGGCCTTCTAAAGAGGGAATTTTATGGGAGGCCCATGTATTGAAGACATCTAATCCAACCATAAGTTCTTCCCAAATATGAGAACCTAAAAGGAGACGAGAGTCTCTTATGCCTGGGTAAGTAACATGAGCAAAGACGAGGGATGTTGTTTGAGAGAAGACCAACCTGTCTAGTATGACAAATTTATGGAGAAGAATAGGTGCAAGTCATGCTGCACAGATAGGATGGAATCAGATGGTGGGAGGCCTTGAACATCAGAAAAGTCGGGTTTTGATCTTAATCCTTTAACTAATGGGAAGCTTCAAAAATTGTCTCATGAGGAAAGTTATATATGTATGTATACACACACACACACACACACACAAGTGATTTGAAGGAAATTAATCAGACAATAGTCTTGATCCACTGAGTGATGACGCAAGGCAGGCCTCTTTTGCATCTTCCCTTCCTCCTCCTTTCCACTAGATGGCACCAGAACTCAAAAGCAGGCCTCTTGCAAAGTCTGTCTCTTCTGAGCCTTTATTGGAAGATGACTTGTATAAAAGATATTCGATGTGATGTGAACAGATCAAAAAATATTTTTATTGCCAATTCCTAATCTTCTTCTTCACTCATCCTGGGGCATTTTTCTAGTAGTTAACAATTTTCAGCTTAACTGACTGTAATGTCCTGAAGAAAAGCTTCTGGGGGCCCTGCCGGTATTAGAGTCCTGCTGTAGACCAACGGAATAGCCCATCCTGCAGAAACTGATAACGGGCAGCTGGAAGTTGATACAGTGGAATTTATTCAGCTCTTGATGATTTCAATAGGGGGAAACTGTTCTGATTCACAAGACAGGGAGGATTTTAAGATGGCTTGTTGAATTACCTCCTAAACAATTAACTCTAGTTTGAGTGTGGAAGGGGTGAAAACCTGAGCTAACTTATTACCTAATTCTTCATGAAAGAAATGTGAGCCCGCATCTTGTCCCCTCCTTCCTTTCTGAATGCCTTTTCTCATACAAACTAGTTTACACGGAAGAAGGCTCCTCCTCTACATATTTCTTACCTGAAATGTCTTTTCTTAGTGCCACAGTTCTGCTTTTGTTTCGTCTTTTAAAATAGGCTCTCGATTTGTTAGAAAGTTAGCATTCTCAGCAATCTAAATAAGAAGCAATCATTTCTGATCACATGTAAATACGTATGTAGTGACAAAAGTACCCATAAATCAAGATTCCCATTTTAAACATCTAAGACTAATTCATATGATTCTAAGAATCAAAAGGCCAATGGCATATCGCCCAAATCATAGGTAAGTGAGCACATGGCACTTTTCCCTAAATCCTTCAAACTGAAATTTGAGAAGGAAACACAAAGTTAGTGAACATGTCACAAAGGAGGTATTGTTTAAAGATAAATAGGCTTTTGTCTAAATACCATAGTCTCAGTTTTTCTCTGATTCTAAAGAAAAAGAAAAGGAGATGTATGTACTCTACTTAATTTTGTTTACTTGAAATTTTTATACTTTAGTTTTTCTAAACCTACCTCTTCTAAAATGGGCAGTAGAAGAGAGAGGTTAAAACAGATGAAAGACTTATAGGCCTGGATAAATAATTAATGGCCTGGAGTAATTAGCTGGAAGATACTTAATCATTAATCTGTCTGAGTCATCACAAGCATTTGAGCCTACTCATAAAATATGGCACAAATTATGAGTGTATATGTTTATATATTTTGTCAAAATGGAAATTAATGTATGATGAGAATCAGCACTTTGAAAAATTCAAATATAGAACAAGTCTCTTTGTTTGTTAAAGATATGTGCAATTTTACTTTTCTTTATTTTACCTAGTTAAAAAAAAAAAAGGTTGTATAAATTTCATCTTTATGTACAACCAAGAAATCAAACCTCGTGGTTAGGGAAGCAAAGTAGCTAGATAGTTTTGTCTTTCTTTAGGAACTTCTTCCAGGAGAGAGGCGGAAAAGACAAAAACAAAACACCTCATTATTAAAGTTTCTGGTGAACAATTAGGGACTTAAGGGCTATGGGAGGGGGGGATGTCCTTTGACATAATGCAAAGTTTTGAAATTTATGGCTGTGTTCTTCAATGTGATGTTTTCCAATACAATTTTATTACAGGCTTTAAATTATACTTTCACAGGAAAGGTCTGTCTTTAAACTTTTAGGTCAGAATTGTTCAGATCTTTTCACACTGAATCAATCAGGTTTAAAGCTGGCAAAATCCTTGGCAGCCTTGTAAATCTTTCAAAAGATGTTATCCAATTACCCTTCATGGGCCACAGGATTCTACAGCGTGACTATTTCCTTCTCTATGAGGAATTAAGTGCTCATGAGAGGTTAGAAACCAATGGAGTTGAAAAGTAAGGTTCTGCATTTTTCCTCCAGTTCACTTGGTATAGATAGAGCTGCAGCTACTAATATATTGTGGGATCTGTCACAAACATTCTGACCTAAACAGTGGCCCTGGCATTGTTGAAGTTTTCCTTGTTTTAAATTAGCAAAAACACAAAACAGAACAAAAAATTATAATACCAGATTGTTTTCTGTCACAAAACTTTATTTTGGACCTGTATTAAGAATAGAGCTCAAAGATATACCCCAAATGGAAAGCACAAAAGATTACTATTGCTCTTATTTTTTCAAGGAAAACAATTTTTAGGTACATTCAATAAACGCACACAGGATGGATAAAGAAACAACAAAGAAGATAGATGCACTTCTATGGTTTGAGTTTTGATCTTCTAAAAAAATGTGCTTATTTTCCATTTAAAAAACACATATTAATCTTAGTTCTTCCTCCTCTAGGTTGCCAATATAGAATACTAAGAAAAGGCTAAGGAAACATTTAATTTATATAAAAGCCTATTTCATGCCACTTGGTTTCAAGGGGAAAAAATAATCACAGGCAGAATCATTTTGGAATAATTTTTCAAGGAAAAATGTGAGCATGCCTATAGATTCCTTCACAGAAGTTAGAAAAGCACTGCTCTCCTTTGTGATGTAAAAAGCCTAATGGAGGTTATGGGATTCCAGCTGCACCTTTGACCTCAAGGCCTCTGGAGTCATTCACTTGTCATGACCTTTGACCTTTGGCAAATTACAACCCTGACTATCTGTTTGACTTGATTTTTTACTACCTATAACAAAAGGTCTTTCCCTCTCTGGAATACATAAGCAAAAGTCATATAAATGTTTGAAAATAGTTTGTCAGCCAACAATCTGGCAGAGGGTAAGAATTTAAAAAAGCAAAAACGCAAAGCATGAAAGGAAATACTGTAACATTTAAAGGGTCCTCCAGTGGAGTAGATTGATTTCAGGGACTAGAGTGTGAACACTTGGCCACATGTTCCCTCTTTTAAAATCTTTGTTTTCTTTGATTTAAAATGTGATGTTCAGGAGGTAGGAAGGTCAGTGCTTTCATAAATTGTGTTTCTGATTCTTTGCAGGCCAGTCATTAAAAATCGCAGACATCACCTCTGAAACTGCGTGTTCATCAGCACTTCCTTTTAACCACTATCTAGATTGCTTCCATCTCCAAAGAAACGCAATTTCTCTTATCAGGATTGTGAGTGAAAGGTGATTATGTGTAAACATTGGGAGTAAAATGGAGTATTGGAGCCAACTCAAGTACAGATGAGGAAGCCCAGGCGATTCACAGTTTTAAAAATTTATATATGAGCCCTCTGGATTAAATATTCAGTTACTTACTATATACAACTCTAAGCCTTAGTATTTATGACATCAATTGTTAAGAATCTAATACACACTGCTGATTGGTAAAACAATCAAATGACTTGAGCCCTCAAAAGCTTTCCTTTCTAATGCGATTTTCAACTTTTTTGATCTCATGGCACATAAACTAATTACTAAAATTCTGCAGCACACCAAAAATTTTTTTTTTTCAATCTGACCAAAAAAAAAGGTATAATTTTTATTCATTCACACCTGACGGCTCTTGTTGTGTTGGCTGTCGTCATTTTTTTATTTGACAATCTATGGGGAAAGAGGTCAGTGTCCCTGACTAAATAGTCACATGTTGCGTGTTTTAAAAATTCTTGCAGCACACCAGTGTGCCATGGCACAGCAGTTGAGAATCGCTGTTCTAGATTGTGATGCTTGCTTGTTCGTTTTAAGCAGATAATAGGGGAGGAAAAGCTTGAAGAGATCAAGTTTAATAAAAGTGCCTAGAAAACTTAAGGTATCAAAGAGTGATGTATACTTTTTCACCAAGGTAAGAACAAATGGAATCTCTTGAATTATAATACTCTAGGATTTGTCTACTTAAGGGATACTTTTATGGCTATTTATTTCCCAGCCAGCTTGGGGATTCTTATCTTTTCTGTTTGCATTAAGATAGAAGTATTTAAATATTTATTTAGGAGACAGTTTTACTTTTAGGTATTTCCAGTGGCTTTTTTTAGCATTCGTTCGGAATCCACTTTTTTCTTCCCTGATCTGATAGTTTCTCTTTCTCTAAGGATCAAAATAAGTGCTTGCTACTTTGAAAATACAGTGAAAGCTGGCTCATTGATGAAGTTAGTTGTAGGTGGGCCAATCTACCTAGTTCAATAAGGATTTACAAGGAAAATTAAGGATTTGCTAAGTACTCAAACAAGTCTGGTTAAAACCTTTTCAACAAAAAATTTTAAATATTTATAATTCATTTTGAAGAGAGTTGAAACAAATCTCTTTTTAAAATCTTAATACAAATCTTTTTATAGAATTATATCTGTAACCTACCATTTTATGACCCCTAGATAGAAAGTATTCAATAAAAAGGTGCCCAACTGTTAAAATATTAATTGTCCTACCTTAGTTAGAAGGAAGGTGAATGAAATGGGCTGTAAACTGTAGAGTGAATACTCTGCTAGCTAAATGTCCTGTGACCTACTATGTGACATACTGTGCTATGTGAATGTCTGAAAGTTAAATCAATAGAAAATAAATTGGTAACTTAATTTCACAGAAACTTCAATACATCAATCTGAATAAGGTAAAACTAAATGATGAACATTATCCATGTTTTAATTTTTCTCTTATGTTGAGCCATTTCAATAATGCTTTCTCCTTCTTTTGGAGGGAAGGGGTCCAGAATTTTTATAGCTATGATTTTAAAATAATAACACCATGAAAGGTAATAAATTTTACTTAATGTTTTACAAAGCTAATATTGACAGCACATTTTTTAAGACCCCTTTGATTGTAATGTGTATCAACTATAGACTTCCTCTAGAGCAAGATGTTTTTGAAAAGCAAAGAACACTCCCACTGTTTTCTCTTCCCACCACCTCAACTCAGCTCTTCACCCCCAGTCCTGCATAAATATTTTCCTGGCTATCCATTCAGATAGAGCACCTTTTCTCAGCCTTACTATTATTGAAAATATAAGTAGGATAATTCTTCACTGTGGGGAACTCTCTTTTTCATTTTGAAAGGTTTAGTCTTCTTTGAGTCCTCTAGATGCCAATATCGCCGTCCCCACATGGTGACAAACCAAAAATGTCTCCAGACATTCTCCAGTGTTCCCAAATTGCCCCCAATTGAGAAGCACTGAGACAGAGATTGAATTCTTAGGAAGTATCCTCATGATGTTTTCCTACTTACCAAAACCTGTATTAGGTGCTTCAGACAAACAGAACCGATCGGATGTGTAATATACAAAGAAAGACATTTATTATAAGGATTGGCTTACAAAATTAATGAGGCTGGCAAGTCCAAGCCTGCAGTGTGGGCCAGCAGGCTGGAGACCCAGGGAAGCTATGGTACAGATGAAATCCAAGGCAGACAGAGAGAGAATTCACCTCCCTCAGTGATCCCCGGGCCCCAGACACAGTCCTTCCAGTTCCTTGAATGTTATGTTCTTACCCATCACAGGGTCTTAGTAGGTGTTGTGCCCCAGTCCTGGAATGCTTTTTCCCACCACAGCCTGTCTTTAGATAACTAACACTTCCTCTCAGCTCACCTTCAGTTGCACTTCCTGAAGGGATTCTTCCCAACCTTCCAGAGTAGGTGAAGTCTCCCTATAATTTGTTTTCACAGCATTTATCACTATATAATCTTTGGGGCTTTTTAATATTTATCTTGCTCCGTATCCCCAGAATCTTACATATAGTTAGTATTCATCAAATATTTGTTGGCTGACTGAATAAATGAATTAACATTTACCCACAATATGGTCTCCTTTTTCATTGATTATTGGCTTACAGAGTGATATTACAATGGTCTAATTCAGCGATTCTCAACCAGTGTGCCACAAGAATTTTTAAAACATGCAATATCTGACTATTTAGTCAGGGGTACTGACCTCTTTTCCCTTAAACTGTCAAATCAAAAAATGACAACAACCAACACAACAGATGTCTGGTGTGAATGAATCAAAATTACACCCTTTTTTGTTGTTTTTGTCAAAATGGCAAAAAAAATATTTTGGTGTACTATAGAATTTTAGCAGTTAGTTTATGTGTGTTATAAGATGAAAAAGGTTGAAAATTGCTGGTCTAAATCACAAACTTGTACACCATGAATATTAGAAATGTTAGAATTATGTTATTAACATATTAGAATATGTTATACTTATTTGATAAACCTGCATTGTCAACTATCTATGGGAATATTGGAGAATTACTAATGAACTAGACCTCATTGCCACTGTTTCTTGTCTCAACTCTTTGAATACTGTAAAATGCGTCACTTTATATATTCTAGCATAAAATGTGTAATGTGCATTTTATAAATGCACACTGCATGTTTTGGGATTTAATGACAGGGAAAGGAAGCTATGCCAATTATCAATGTATTGCCTCTGAACTCCAAATTCACACTTCATTGCCCTGAATTGTGATACTGGAGTTGGAGCCGTTAAGGATTTCTCCTTTGCCAGCTGAAACCACGTTAAGCTTTGTCAGTAAAAGATGTCAGAGAAAGGACAGTGCCAGACTAAGACTTTGCTTGAATCAGTTGCTTCCTCTCTTCTGCCTCCTAGGGTGTGGCTACTAGAAGCATATGTGCAGGAGGTCCAGTAACACACACTCTCCAGCAAGTTTTGCTGGAACTCTAGGGGAAGACTTTCTGAAGGACAGTCCCTTCCCAGGTTTCCCCTGCCAGCTGGCTGTGACCAGATCTGGCGTGGGGTTATGTAGTGAACTTCTCTGCCATTCAGTGGGCCCAGCCACACCTCTCCGGTCAAGTCTCAGTCAGCATTAAAGACAATGCCCACCTCCAAATGCATTACTACATTGGGTACTTGTCTCTCAGCCCTCGGGTATCCTTTGAATTCTCTTTTATCCCTTCTTAGTGGCTCCTCACCTGCTACCAGTTAATAATTCTTCATAGTAAATGTTCCTTTTTCAAATTACTGGATTCTGTTTCCTTCCTAGATTCTGTCTGATGCAGTTGGTCAGTCAGTAAAATATTGAAATACATACACACAAACATATGCACCCAGTCTTATTTCAACAATCTATTGCCCTTCAAAGATGAAAACTGTTAGCAACAAAAGCTTTTTATGGGCCTACTATAATGATCAGAATCCAAGAAACAGAATTTAATGCTGGATGGAGCCCAAGAGGTCACCCAGGCCCTTGTTTTCCATTTGAAGCATCTTGGTCACCGAGAGGTTAAGTGACTTCATTTACAGAGTGGCAGAATGGATGGGAGGAGACCCCAAGGGCCTGATAGGAGGCAGCTCCTCATGCAATGCCCTCAACCCAAAGTGAGGACACTCCCCAGGAGCTTCACTAGATGACTCACTGACTTTCTTATGAGGACTCAGGGGAGGGAGAAATTTCTCTCAAGTCTGAGTATGGGGTATAATTATGCTTCTTCTGTCAGACTACTCTAGATTTAGCTCATGGATAATGTGAATCATGTAAGTGCTTATTTCCCATTTAGGACAGTGACCAGAAGCTGGAGGGCAAAGCATGGCTCTCTCCTGGCCAGGCGGCAGCACCTCAGAACACTCACACTTCTAGCTTAATCTCAGTTGCTTTCTGCACTGCTTTCCCTTTGTCTTGATTGTCTCACATACTTTTTTTTTTTTTTAATATGTCTTTATTGATTTCAGAGAGAGGACAGGAGAGGGAGAGAGAGAGATAGAAACATCAATGATGAGAGAGTCATTGATCAGCTGCTTCCTGCAGGATCTCCATGGGGGATGAAGCCCGCCAGCAACCCAGGCATGTGCTGCCTCACATGCTTTTATTACCCTATTATAAATCAGACACTTTAAAACATCCACTTAAGAATAGGTTGGCTATAAACAAAATATTGAAGTATAAGTCTTCAATTTTCCTTATGCTAACTTCAGTGTTCTTTCATTACACTGTTTGCTGACAATGGGCTCACCTCAGATGCCTATTAGCAATTTGTTCAGACATTTCAAAATTTCCCCTGCCACTTATTGACCTAATTAATACATTTAATAAGTTACCAATGTCATACCCAAATAATAAAAACTGTTAGACTTCTTAGCAATTCTTTCAAAGCAAAGGCATCCAAATTGATAAAGCTTGTCTATAACAAAGCAGACCCTAGGCTCAAAAAGGGTCATCTTTTTTTTTTTCTTATCTGTTCATTGAATTATAATGTCAAAATTGGTTTGTTTCAAGGATGACCATTTATCAGTATCGCACAAAATTTAAGGAAAAAAATCCTGTTCTTTTTCTTTACTTTAGTGCTCTTATTATTTTTTTCTTGCTGATTAAGCACCTTTTCTTTTTGCCTGTCTCCCAAGGATGGTGAGAGATGGCTATTCAAAACCTTATTTACACCTGAATCCCCTCCTGTTTCTGTGCTTCCACAGCCCAGCTTCTACACTTAACCATTTATCACAGGCAGCGACTCAGACTTTGTAGAGACAAAATTAATATTTGCTGAATACATCCTCAGAGTTGCTACCCAAAATGCGAAATGGTGGGAACAAAGAAGCAATCACAGAAAATAAAGTAACTGCAGCTGTGGTAATAAACTGCATGATATTCCTGCTTTTCACGTCATAATTCCTCCAAAGAGAGAAAGATTTTGTCTCTCTGCACTGAAGCTGGAAAACAATATACTTTTGGCTTTGTCTGCTTTGAAAGAAAAAGTTCTAAATAATGTTTTTCATGTTTTTCTTTACTTCAGAGAAACCAGGACACTTAGTGTCATAAGTAAATATTCATTCTTTTCTTTAAGTACCTATGGGAGAATTTGCCAAAGCTTTTATGCAAATATACCTGCCGTTATAGAACAAAAATTAGTAAGTTTAAAGATCTAATTGGCTTTATTGAACAATTCATGAATTGGTAAGCATCCCATCTATAAATAGAAAGATACTCAAAGAAGTTGTGCAAAAGGAAAGGTTTTTTCTAGCAGAACCTGGTGGGACAATGAACCTATTAGCAAAAGGAAAGAAAGGATTGTTTCAGGCAAGGGCATCTTTCTTTGGGGGGAAGGGTACTAAGGGTCTTATCAGGAAGAATGCCTCATTACTGTTGATCAGGAAATTCTAGACTTACTGATTTGCGGTCACATTCCTGGGAAGGGCTGAACCCAAAATTAGGTCAGGTGTTAGGTCTAGGTTAAGGTGTCATGGGCTTTAGCACAAGCGACTCCATTTTGGGCCTGTGATTTTTTCTTTAACACTGGTAATCTTTGGCTTCAGTGAAATAATGTCAGGCAAACTGACCTGCAGACCAACCTAAGGGGGCGGAGGGGAACTCTAGGAACTGGGCTACAGAGACAAATGGGTTAAATAAGGAAGAAGAATGAACCAATAAGGAGCCGATGCTTCTGTTCTCTTGATGTAATAAGTCTAAAACAGCAGTCTCTTATTTAACTCTGAGCATGCTTCACAGATAACTGGGTCAGAATCCTTTTAACTATCAGATTTTCCATTTATTTCAGAAAATATAAGATCAATTTTCCATGTGATTCAATTGACATATTGGGTTAATGCCCTTCATGCCTTCAGATATATTCTGGTGCCTATTTCTATTACCCAAGTCTTTGATCTTCAAAGCCAAAGGCTGCATTTCTCTTGGGGCTCTTTGGGAATCAATGAGGAATGAATCCTTATCTTTGGACACCCTAAGTTCTTTACGCAACTGAGAGAATAGAAATCAAAATAGGCAAAGGAATTAGAAAAGATGCATTTCAAATACCCTATCCAATCTGTCGATATTTATTAAAAGAGGCTACTAGATTTTTCAGGTATATACCAGTCTTGAAAGTGAGTTGTTTTTGAAACTATTTGGAGGAAAGTATGCTTATGCATTCCAGTGTTATCAATCATGTAAAAATTTCTGATAAGCACTTTCAGACATTTTAACAAAAGAGTCTTTGCCTAAAGTGTGTAATCCTTTGCTTAAGGAAGGCGCCTACATTGTAAGTGTAAGTTCTCCGGGCATGGTGTCGTAAATAAGATCAGGCAGTTGTGTAGCAAAAACAGGGCTTTCTAGATACTATGCACAGACAGGGTCTCTGGAAGCCAAGGGAAGCTCCGTTGGAATATGCTGTAGTTACATCTGCTCTTGCCCTGCAGGGCCAGCTAATTTCTGATGAGATGTGGAACTAGAGAAGTTAATCAGGGCCCCAATCTTCCCACTGGAGAGCGTGTCATTGGCATTAGCAGTGGCATCGACCCTGTAGGATGTACTACCCGAGCTTCCCCTTGATAACCACACAAGTTCTTCACAGGCCATTTGCAGGATGATGTGAGCGAGTGAGTATGACAAGAAGCTTGGCTTGCACAGCACTTAGTAATAGAAATACAACAATTCCTGTTGCTATGTTTTACTCCTGCAGAATTACAATGGGAATGAGACAGCACTGAAAAAGCTATGGCTTAAGTGTGCTTAGTTTGTGGCGAAGGTAGAGATAAGGATTGGTGCGGTTAAAAATAAATGATTCTGTTGCCATGGTTTCCTTCTTTATAAACTCTTTTCACCGTGAATTGCTGTTGTTGTGTTTAATTTTAGATTCATGCAGATTTTTCATAAATAAGAATTCCTATACATCTGAGAAATGGTTTTTATAAAGCTGTAGGAAAAGTTTTTGGACAGCCTGGCTTGAATATTTCTGAGTAAAATAACCTGCAGTGTTCTGGCTGTAGACAACTCCCAAAGGAAAGCGAATAAAGAGAATGAGAACATAAAACACTTGCCAGACTAGGTTTAAACTACTGATTAAAACATGAGTTCATGTTATGGCAAAATATAAGGGCATGTTGAACATTGGGGACTGCCTCTCAGAACCATAGGGACACAGGTGCCTCTTCTATGGAGTAGCTTTTTTGACAACCAATCCATAAAGGATTATAGTTACCAAAAGTTAATTTAGATAAATATGCATTTATTAATATCAAAGGCTCTAATTGTGTTCTCAAAATTTATTATATTATCTCAAATGCAATTCATTTTGCTTGAATAGGATGTCAGAATTACGTATCATGTACACCTGCTCTGAAATAGCTGCCTCACTTTTTAAAAAATTAATAATGGTTATTTCAAATTTGGAAAACATAAATGGAAAGGGAGAGTTGACTTTACCAGAGAAATTATTTGTTTGTTTTTATTAATTTTTAAAGGTTTTTTAAAATTTTTTTTTAATTTTATTCCTCACCCGAGGATATTTTTTCCATTGCATTTCAGAGAATGTGGAAGGGGGAGAGAGAGAGAGAGAGAGAGAGAGAGAGATTGAGAGAGAGAGAGAGAAACATCGATGTGAGAGAGGCACATCAATTGGTTGCCTCCCGCACGAGCCACAACCAGAGCTGGGGGTCAAGCCTACAACCAAGATATGTGCCTGTGGCTGGAATTGAACCCGGGACCCTTCAGTCTGCGGGCTGACTCTCTAACCACTGAGCCATACTGGATAGGACTATTTATTTATTTATTACAAGATTTTTTAAACAGCAAAATCTCATGCTACAATTGAAATAGGACATGATATTTTTTAAAAAGAGGAAAGAATCAAATTACTTTGGCAGAAATGCATTATAATACAGTTGCTATGTAAACAGTGAACACCAAAATGTTAATAAATACTTGTTTCAAAAGTATAATTAATGGTTAAAAGATTCATAGTATTTTGAATTTTCTTTTCATTGTTTCCCCTTTCTAAAAATTTTGAGACTAATCTTAGAAATCTAGCAAAATAAAAAGTTCAGAAGTTAGAATATATTAATTTAATACAGTAAGTGATTAAATTCTAACTGAAAGGAAATGAGTGAACAATATTTGTCTTTGTAAACATATTTTCTTATTAAAAGTGGGGAAAGACAATTATTCTTTGTTCACCTTTCTTGTTCTATGTCTACAGTTGTTGAGTTTTAAAAAATGGTGGCATATATATTTATAGGTAAAGAGCCCCAGGCTAGACAATTTTTACAGAAGCTAGAGACTGCTTATATTTCCAGCATTTTATTTCCTCCAACTTCAGGGTATCAGTCCCAACAGGAAAGAGATGGCTAACTCAAAGGGTTATGAAGAAAGCATTTACAGAGCCATGGGTAAGGGTGAAAGGGAATGCTCATACAGAACAAAACCCTATGCAACCCAGCAATGGTGCTCTTAGGCATTTTTCACAGAGAAATAAAGACTTACAGTCACACAGAAACCTGTACATGAACGTTCATAGACACTATTCCTTGAGGACAGAGAAAGGCAGAGAATTGACCTGAGGAGCAGTGAGTAGGGGCAAATAGAGACACCTGCCCCTCTCTGCCATATGCAGATACTTTCTTCTAGTATTTCCCAGAGCAAAATTTGTTTGTAAAAGTGCTATTTATTTATTTGGAAATTTCCACTATTTTTTTTTCCAGTTGCCTATGTACACTTCTGCCTGGTTGGTTCTACAATTAACATTATTCTATTTGTTGTGAGCATGTGTTTATAGTTTTTGCTCAGTAAATAAACACCATGTAAACTGGATACGTTTTGTTTCTTAAATTTTAATTTAAAGTGTTTGTTAAGCCCTCAAATAAGCAAGGTACTGTGGTAAATCTTACTAGAGATACAGCTAACAGTAAGTGGGGAAAGAAGGGGGGCTTCCCTGGCCTCAGAGTTATTCATAATCTTGGGCAGTACATAGAAAAAAACTGAAAGGGAGAGAGTGCTCTGTCTTTAATCAAATGTAAAATTCTAAATTGAAATATTGGTGTCATTATACATGTATAGCTTTAAAATTCCATCACAGTTCTGCAAATGTTTGTGGTGGGTTGAAATGAGAGATGTGATATTTCTGAATCTCATCCCAGCAGTGTAGTTAATGGAGTCCTGAGATGGCTTTGCATTTCTGGGGCAAATTAAGTTTTCTTCCACTTTCAGTCATTTTCTTACAGAAACGCAAGTCCCCCTTTTCCCTCTTCCCTTCACATGCTGTAACTATCTGGACGACATCAACCTTTCAGGCTTAATCCCTGACCAAATCTTCTATTTTCCTGCCACATCACAACATGTGAAAAGAAACAAACTTACAATTTGATTATTGCTTTTAACAAGGTAGAAAGATTTATGTATATCATCTATCAATTTTGATATGTAGGCCACATAGGACGTCAAGGTGACATGAAAACATACTTTTTCATTTAAATTACAATTTTGGGTATAGAAGGAAAGATTCAACTGGGATTGTTCTGAATGAAATAAATATGCGATAATCAACTTCACAGTATTTCCATCTGTGGAAATGAAAATAGATCTGCATATCCTCTAAAATATTTATTTAGATTTTTTTTCTTTAAAACTGTGTTTTCTTGCATTTGTCACCGGCAAAAATAAAAAATAACTTTTTCTAAAGGCTGGAACTAAAAAAGAACTCTTACTAAGTAGCAAGAGTCCAACAGTCACTGTTCTTTGTACTAACTTTTCTTGCACAATGACATTTTTTTCAATTTATTTTATTGTTGAGAGTATTACGATGCCTCCCCTTTTCCCCCATTGTCCCTCTCCACCTATCTCCCACCCCATCCCAGGCCTTCACCTGCCTACTGCCTGTGTCCAGGGGCTACGACTAATTTGTGCTTCTAAATCCCTTCACCTTTTTCACTCATCCCCCCAACCCCCTCCCATCTGGCAATTGTCAAACTGTTCTCTGTATCTACGAGTCTGTTTCTGTTCTGCTTGTTCATTTATTTTGATTTTTAGATTCAGTTGTTGATAGATATGTATTTATTGCCTTTGTATTGTTCTTATTCTTGAACTTTTTTCTCTTCTCCCCTCCCTCTCCTGCCCCCCCCCCTTCTCTTCTTAAAGAAGACCCTTCAACATTTCCTGTAGTGCTGGTCTGGTGGTGATGAACTCCTTTAGCTTTTTCTTATCTGTGAAGCTCTTTATCTGACCTTTAATTCTAAATGATAGCTTTGCTGGGTAGAGCAATCTTGGTTGTAGTTCCATGTTTTTCATCACTTTGAATATTTCTTGCCACTCCCTTCTGGCCTGCAAAGTTTCTGTTGAGAAATCAGCTGACAGTCGTATGGGTGCTCCCTTGTAGGTAACTGCTTTTCTCTTGCTGCTTTTAAGATTCTCTCTTTGTCTTTAACCTCTGTCATTTTAATTATGATGTGTCTTGGTGTGGGCCTCTGTGGGTTCATCTTGTTTGGGACCCTCTGTGCTTCCTGGACTTCTATGTCATTTCTTTCACCAGGTAAGGAAATTTTTCTGTAATTATTTTTTCAAATAGATTTTTAATTTTTTGATTCCTCTCTTCTCCTTCTGTTACCTCAATGATGCGAATGTTAGTACTTTTGAAGTTGTCCCAGAGACTCCTTACACTATCTTCTTATTTTTTAATTCTTTTTTCTTTTTGCTGTTCTGAATGTTTTTGCTTCCTTAGATTCCAAATTCTTTTTTTAAAAATATGTTTTTATTGATTTCAGAGAGGGAGAGAGAGGTAGAAACATCAATGATGAGAGAGAATCATTGATTGACTGCTTCCTGCATGCCCACTACTGGGGATCTAGTCTGCAATTCAGGCATGTGCCCTGACTGGGAATAGAACTGTGACCTCTAGGTTCATGGGTTGTCACTTAACCACTGAGCCGGGCTATTTCAAATTCTTGATTTGATTCTCGGTGTCCTCTACTCTACTGCTGATTCCCTGTAAATTATTCTTTATATCAGTTAGTGTATCCTTCACTTCTCAATGGTCTTTTTTTGTGGTGTTGATATTCTCACTAAGTTTCTTGAAATTTTCAGAAAGTTCCTTGAGCAACCTTATAACCATTGTTTTGAACTCGGTATCTGGTAGTTTTTTTTGCTTCCATTTCATTTAGTTCTTTTTCTGGAGATTTCTTCTGTTCTTTCATTTGTGGCATGTTTCTTTGTCTTCACATTTTGGCTGCTTCCCTGTGTTTGTTTCTACATATTAGGTAGAGCTGCTATGTCTTTCAGACATGGTAGAGTGGCCTTGTGTAGTAGGTGTCCAGTGGCTCAGCCTCCCCAGTCATTTGAGCTGAGCACTCCAGGTGCACCCTGTGTGAGCTGTGTGCACTGTTCTATTGTAGTTGAGCCTTAGTTGATGTTGTCATCCCTGGGAGTGATTGACCTCCAGGCCAATCAGTTGCAAGGATCAGCTGTGACTAAAGCAAAAGAGCTGCTATGCAGGAGCCAACACTATGGAGCAGGACTTGCTTCAGTGGGGCTTTGGTACTCAGTGAGTCTACCCCTTGAGTGTGTCACTTGTGGAGTTGGTGGGGTTGTAATCTGGCATGGTCAAAGCTGACTACCAGGTGCACTGGCTCTGGAGCCTCCTAGGAGGTGCAAAGACAGCCTCTGCCTGTGCTCTACTTGGGGCCACCCAGCATGAGCTATAAAGCAACCTGCAGGTGGTTGCTACTTGCGTTGGGCTTGGAGGTGCCCAGGAGAGGCCAAGCCATGTACCAAGGTGGGCTGCTACTAGTGTCGGGCCTGGGGCCACTTATTGAGAAGTACGGTGTATGCTGAGGCCAGCTGCTGCTTCTTTGAGAGATTTTAGAAAAGTCCAAAGCATGAGGCAAGAAAGGCCAGCTGTATGGAAAAGCTACTGGAAATGGCTTGGATAAGCTTGCAAGTAGGGAGGGGTGGGGGGGTCTCAGGGAATCACCAGGGCCAGACAAAAAATGTGAGACAGGTTGCTGGAGATTCAGATATGGTGCCCTGCCTGGAGCTCTGTGGGAGGATGACTCAGCAAAGGAACAATGGCCTCTGTCAGTTCTTCTGTCTGAGAGACAAGTTACTTCCTCTCTGATTGTCCCAGGTACCTTTCAAGCTTCTGCCCTAGCACTGGAGCTCAAAGGGAGTGAGTCCGAGTAAGTCTATGCAGGGGCCCTTTAAGAGGATCCGCCTGGGACCAACAGCCCCTATGTCACTCAGCTATAATCCCTGCTGGTTTTTATAGCCCGACGTTGTGGGGACTTCTCTTCCTGTTCCTGGAACCCTAGGCTGGGGGACCTGGTGTGGGGTTGTGACCTCTCCATCTTCAGGGAAACCTCCACAGCCAGGATATCCCTACTGATTTTATACCACCACATGTGGGTATCGGACCAGCTGGTTCAGAAATTCTGGTCATCCTCCCCACCCTACCCTTGTCTCTGCCCCTCCTACCAGTGTCCATGTGGCATCTTCTTTAATTCCGTAGTTGTAGGACTTCCATTCAGCTAGATTTCAGGTGATTCTGAATGATGGTTGTTCTGTATTTTAGTTGTAATTTTGATGTGGTTGTGAGAGGCAGTGAGTACCGCATTTACCTATGCCACCGTCTTGACTGGAACCCCCGCACAATGACTTCTAATTTTCCTGACTGTTACTTTGGAAGTAAAAGAAAGAATCTGACTTATAATCAACATGACTTGCTCAGTTTTAGAATAATTGTTTGGTTTAAATAATTTTTGCAACATTAAGATGTCAAAAACAGTTCAAATTTTACTTTTCTAAAATAGATTTGATTTACAATCCAATCTAAATAGTACATATGTTTTGAGACAATTAGTCTTTAATTAAAAAATAGGGGATATTTTTATCACAGTATCTCTGAAGAACACTACTACTACCCTGCATTTTAAAAGTATCTTTATCTTTTAAAAGTTTGTATATATTTTATCCTAATACAGTGGCAGTAGAAATCCATCTCGCAGGTGAAGAATCGAGACAGAGATGAATGAATTGTTGTCCAAAGTGATGTCTGCACAAGGGGCTGAGTGTATATGAACCCAATTCCCTAACCTGTGGCACAGTTCACTCACGGTAGCCACACCCTAGAGCAGCCAACATATTTTGAACAATAGAGACTTAGAGCTCCTATCTCCCTCTGCAATCCCAGGAGTGGTGGTCACAGCAGCTCTGAAGATGGCTTTGTAGGAATGCTTTATAATTAGAAACTCAGGAAGTAACTGCAAAGGGGTTGGGCTTGTTTTCTGGGGAAGGAGGAAGTAAGGAGGATTCTTCCTCCCAGTATACTAAACTTTTCACTCCAAAATGACAACTAAAGGAAATAAATAACCCCTCCCATCCTGCATTTAACTCCACGAAAAAAGTACTGCAACCCAGGGGAGTGTGCTGCAGCTCCTACGTGCCTTAGCAAGGGATGCAAGGAAGAGAAGGGGAAGCTAGAGACAAAGGCAGATGGCAGATGATGAAGGCACAGGGGTGGTAAAAAAGAGTGCAGTTTAAAGAAAAAGGGGAACTTACAAAGATTTGCTACAAAGAATAGAAAACCTTCATAACAATACTCCTTGAAAATGAAGTCATTGCAGCACAAGCCTATAAGTCATCTAAAATAAAAGGAGGAAGAATCAGGAAGGGTAGAGCTGAGATAAGATGTTTGTTAATAACTCACAAGTGAGGAAGAACAGAAAAATGTGTGTCCACTACCAAACAGCGTATCTGTAAACAGCTCAACTGAAATGTTTAATCAATTCTTCAGTCAATGTCCATTGTCCTCAATGTTCCCTTTTTGTTACAAATCCCAAAGAAGTAACCTCAATCTGTTAACCTTTGCGAAACTGCTGATTGTGGGTGGCCTCTGAAACAAAGCCGAAGCAAACACATTTCAAGGAAGAAAAGTAAAAAGTAACATCGAGTCCAGTGTTTTGGGAACTGGAGACTTTGGAGATGACTTGGTTGCCTGCTCCGGGCTCCTTTATCTCCTTAGTCTCAAATTAGGAAGAAAAACCTGTTCTCCCTGACTGCATTCCTTTTAAAAAATGTTCCTTTCTCATACCCAGATGGTGCCCTTTGAACTTAAGAGCTAAAGAACTTTGTTCCCCACTGTAAATTGTCCCCACGGCCATGTTGCTTTTCCATTTAGCTGCCAAGCTGGGGAGAAGTGGCAGTTATACCGGACAATTAGCACTTTGAAATATTACACCACCACATATGTAACAGGTTAGCACAGTGCCTGGACATGAGAGCACTCCCCAAATGTTAGTGCCTTCCTTCCCTCTGGGCACTAAACGAAGCTCTGGCTATTTGCGCTTCTAGCACTGAGATAGAGGGGTAAAAGAGTGGGCAAGCTGGTGTGTGGTGTCCTCAGAGGATCTAGATAGACACAGAAGAAAAGAAAACTATGAGAAGATATTGCTGGACCCTGATTTTAAAACTTGGTTTTAGATTTACGGGTCATTAAGCAAAGCCTGAAAAAAATCAAAGGGAGAACATGACAACAGAAAATGGAAATATTAATATTGAAACCCCTGGAAGCAATCACCTTTACCTCTGCTTGTAAAACTATCCATGTTTTATAATCTCACAACCCAAAGTATTACAAGCGCTAATCAAAGACCTCGGTGGACTGCCTCTATTAGTAATTAGAGATGGTTTTAAGTTTTCCCCTAGCGCTTTATTTAGTGCAATACAAAATGTTATCACATATAAGAAATAAGCAGTAGCAGGGCTGCTATTTATATAATCTGTGAAAATAAGCACTAACCCACTCCTCTAGTCCCTGAATAAAACCAGACATATGGTGGATATTAAAAAGCAAATGTAGTCTATCGCAACTTTATAAATTCTTGTTTGTTTTTTCATGGAAACCCTCACTTAAAGGAAATTTCTCTGTTTTAGATGAATTCTCTAAAACACTGCCCACCCCTTCAAAAAATCCTTAAATCCAGAGGAAAGTGATTCCTAAAAGTATTCAGATTAACCTGGGAATAATATGGTAATTTAGTCAGCTAAGAAGTGGGACTTTCTAGTTATTCCCCATAATGGTTTCCTGACCAGAAGAAAGAATAACCTAGCTTTGCCCTGAGCTAATAAGTCAAGAGAAATTTGAGCCAGTGTTTAAATAGAGTATACAATATCCAGATTGTTATACAGGGGGAAAAAATGCATTGGATTTGGTTGAGCTTTCAGAGTTTGATAAAAACACTAGGCCAGGAATCAGAAATTGAATTAGTTTTAGATCTTTCAACTTGAACAGTACCTCTCCCATTCTCACTTTCCTCATCTACAGAAAAGAATAAAAGGATCTGTTGCACCTATCTTTCTGTGAGAATGTCCCAATTATAATCAGATATACATTATTATTCACGGTTATATAGCATTTATTTAAAAAACATATTTTGAGAGGTCCTCTTTCCCAAAGAATTTTCTTGCATTTGAATGTTTATTGTCATTAGGTGAGGCCCAAATCTCTGGTGTTTCTGGAAAGAATAAGAAAGGTTAAATTTCACTTATTACAAAGTTCTCTTTATTCCCCTGACCTCAAGCCCTTAGTTCTGGAAGTCCTGCCTGTCCTCTCCATGCAGACTGCTTGATCTCACTTGGGGTAGGGTAAAAGATGCTTCTAAATTTAGTCTAAGTGGATTTAACATATGGCATCATACCTTCCCGGGTCAAGAGGTCCCAGCGGCTCTGGAAAACTGGAAAACAGACTTTGCTGGGCGGTAGAAATTGGAGAAGGCAGAACAGACTGTTGAACTATTTGGAGAAAAACAGTGACTTGGGGACTTGTGGCCTTTTTTTTTTTTAAGCTAAATTTCTAAAAGAATTCTATGCCCTGATGCTAAAAAGCATCTTGCTTTTGGCCTTTGAGATATTTCCCTGATGGCATCTAAGGCATATTAAATTATTTGGCATCTGGTCCATGTGCCAAATGGATGCTGCTCCAAGAGGCTTGGACCTGGCAAATTATCCTTATTGGATTTGAGGATAAAAATAAATAGAAGCACAAGGAGGGTTAGAATAGAGGTTTTCTTTTCAACAGCCAAAGGATCAGAGTCAATAAAAAAGCAAAGGAGAAAGGACAGGAACAACTACGACAGGGAAATTGGATAAGATTTTAAATTAGGAACAATTTTTAATAAAGACCATGATTTTAACCTTGTAAATTTCCTAATAACAAAGGCATGCCTTTAGGTCTAGCAGAGCATGGGTGGCTTTGTATTCGCAAATGGCAGCCATGTGTATTTCTGTGAACCTTAAATACCCATAAGTAAGAAACGGGTGTGATCTGCCATCTTTTTTTATTGCTTAGGTAAGGCCTAAGGATTCACAAAGACATAGAACATGCTTTTATGTTTGCCATGGGATATCCACAATTACTAACACTCCTCTAAATGTTCTTTCCCCAGTTACACTGAAGGCATAAAAGGAGTCCAGGAAAAGAGCAGCTGTAGAGACAGAGCTGGAGTCGTGTAAAATCCAAAATGAAGGCGTACATTTGAGTCTGTGCAATAAAATGACTGCAGTGAGCGCCACTGTAAACTATGTGAACACTGCCATCTAATGCACTGCTGAAAATCAGCAAGTGCTTTGCGAAGTTTTGCTGAGAAGCAAGAGAAACTGAAAATAACCAAAAGGGACACTGTTATCAGAATTTTATTTTAAATTAAATTGAATGTAGTATTTAAATAAATCATGGCTCTTGTGCCCTTTTTTGCCCCCAGCACACCAACAGTATTTATTTTCTGAATACCTGCCACCCTTATCTTTTCTCATTTTCAAAGTATAGATGTTTTATTTTACCAGAACTATGTAGCAAAGAGTATTTAAATTAAGAAATTTTCTATCTGATGACTGTTTTGTCCCTTGAAGAAAATAGGTAATCGAAATCTATCAATTCAAAAAATTCAAACACCTAGAAAAGATCCAAGTGTGTCTATACTCAAGGTGGGATGTGATTAAAATGTCGGATATTGTGCTGGAAGCTATCAATCCTATATCTACCATGGCCGTTTTCATTGCTTCACAACTACCTAGAAAAATTTTTTTAAAAAACTGTTTGTCATAGATAAAGAGATAAGGTAAAAGAAGCATCTCTCCCTCCCTCCCTCTCTCTCTCTCTCTCTCTCTCTCTCACACACACACACACACACACTATAGCAGAACTATCATTCCCTCTAGTCTTTACAAAAGGAATATTTGAGAAATACCTAAAGATGTATGAACCACCTCTTATATTGGCATTCTGTTAAATAGTTTTACCAAAACTTCAAATGAGTCTGACAAAATCATTTCTATAAAATCTATAAGCAAGTAAGTTAAGGTAATCCTGTATTCTTTGGTTTTGCTGTCAAGGAAATAGCTGATGGTTATCCTGCTACAACAATTCCCACCCTGGACAAACTGCAAATAGCCTTTACAAAGAAAGGATGAGTAGTGGACCAAAGGAGAGGTGCTGCGGTAAATTTGATAAGTTTGGCAAATGAACTGCTATAAACTTCCCCAGCTTCAGCTGAAATCAGTCCTTCGGATTAGCAGGAGATATGTGAGGGTCAAGGATTTAAAGGCAGTTGTTTACATGGACAATGGTCGAATATTTAGAAAATGATTGCCCTTGTGCATTCATTAATTCAGTTTGCTGAGCTGAGACCAGTGAGGGATGGAGAGATCAATGAGATAATATCCCTGTGTTTATTAATTTTTAGAGAGAGAGGAAGAGAGAGAGAAAAAGAGAGAGAGAAACATTGATGTACATGCCCCGACCAGGGGTCAAACCCGAAACCTAGGTATGTGCCCTGACAGGGAATTGAACCAGCAACCTTTTGGTGTACTGGTTGACCCTCCAACCAACTAAGCCATCTGGCTAGCATCCAGTAATTATTTTTTAATGTTTGAATATGTGGACAACTATTTGGAAAAATAAATAAGTGAATTATGAATTAGCGTGATAAGAGAGGTTATGGGATTTCAGAAAAAAGACAAATTATTTCTGTTAACTTTGATAAACTGGAAAGTGGAGAAAAGATACAGGGGTTTGAGAAAGATTACAAAGTAGAGTTGGTATCTGAGCAGTTAATATTTGAACGATTGGTAATATAAGCCCAGGTAGAGATGATAGAAAAGTCATGCAGACAGAAGAAATAACAAAGCTTCAAAACAGGAATTTATTCTGGATATATGTATTTCTGTTTGCCTGAATAATAGATGATATTTTACAAGGGAAAACCTCCTACCTCACACCGAATAGAAAAATTAGCTCAAATATTTTGAGCTAAAACTATAAAACACTTAAAAACAAAAGAAAAAAACTATAACACAGAATAAAACTGCGGTAAATCTTCATGACACTGAATTTGACAATACATTCTTAGGGGACTTATATAGACGTCTCTCTAAAGCACATGAAAAGATGCTCAACATATTTTGCAATTAAGAGAATGAATGTAAATTAAAACCACAATGAGATACCACTTCATACTCACCAAGATGGCTATACTTAAAAAAAAATTAAAAAATACAAGTGTTGGCAAGGAAGCAGAGAAATTGGCACCCTCATGCACCGCTAGTGGAAATGTAAAATGGTTCAGCTACTGTGGAAAATATTTTTGGCAGTTACTCAAAAAGTTAAACACAGAAATGACATATGATCCCAAAATTTTACTCCCAGGTATATATCCCAAAGATACGAAGACAGGTACTCAAACAACTACATATACACGATTGCCCATAGTTAAAAAGAATCCAAATATCCATCAGTGGGTGAAAGGATAAACAAAATGTAGCATATTTATGCAAGGCAACATCACTTGGCCATGAAAAGGAATGAAATGCTGATGCATGCCAGAGCACCACTGATGAAACTCTAAAACATCACGCTAAGTGAAAGAAACTAGACACAAATGTTCACATATGATATGATTCCATATGTATAAGATATCCAGAAGAGTTAAATATATGGAGACAGAAAGCAAATTGATGGTTGCAGGGACAAAAGGAAGTGGGGAATGGGGGAGTGACTGCTTAATTGGTATGGAGTTTCCTTTTGGAACTAGAGAGAGAAGTGGTGATTGCACAACATTATGAATGTACCAACTGCCACTGTTCATTTTATTTTATTTTATTATTTTATTTTCATTTTAAAATGGTTAATTTTATGTTTTGTGAATTTCACTTCAATAAAAAAATTATTAAGAAAAAAAGAGGAAGGTTAAAAAATGTAAAGGTAAGTTGGATAATTTTATTCACTGTCCATAGGATGAGCATGCAGGGAAGAATCACTCACTTGCAGGTTCTTGATTAGAAGAGCACCACATGCTAGGGAAGTTTGAAGTAGCTGCAGTGTGTGTTAGAAATTGGATGAAGCAAAGTTATCTGTTCATAATTTAAAATCTATTTCTGGAGGAGTTTACAAAAGTCCAAATGACGCTGGTGGCTACAATGGGCATGGGAATACCAGATTAGGTGTCAGATATTGAAAAAGTAGTGGGATACTCAAATCATTTCATCTAATCCATCTACAATGAGGATAAAATTTGCAGAAAATAGTTCCAGTTATTTTTCCTTATAGTTGAATTATACGGCCTAAGTTCACTGAAAAATATAAGTAGAATGTCTCACTGGAGAGCAGTATAGACAATTATTCCATTTACTCATGTGCTCAAGGCATATGAAAGAGCGATCACAACTGCAGCCATACTTTAGTATACCGCTCTGAAAGTTTCAGTTCATTCACTCAATTTCTTCTCTTACGGAGAACAGATGTATCCACTTAGTAAATATTTATTGAGCATATACAATGTGCCAGGCACAATGATAGATGCTGAGTTTATAAAGGTAAATAGGTTGAGCTTACATTCTAGGGAAAGATAAGTGAACAGTAAATAATACTGTAATTAAAGGGTGAGGGTGAAGGTAAGTACAGTCAACACCAGATATGGAAAAAGTCACCTGAAACAATTTTGAATGATGAGCAGTGGAGTGGAGTGGTGGTGGGAGTGGAAATGGGGTTAGGCTTTGGAAATGCTTCTTCAAAGGAAGCCACAGCTGCAACCCAGAGGGAAAAGACCTATTAGACTGGAGAGGGCAGAGTTGTAAGCAGAGAAACCACCAAGGTTTCTGTTTAGATATGTGAGAATTAGCGAGAGGAAGTTTTATAGATCAGTGAGCCTACCACTAACGGGCAAGGAAATAACTGTTTTTACCTGAAAACTGACAGGCAGATTTTTGTCTTGCAGGTGACAGAAGTTATATTTATGTCAACTAGAATGTCGATCCTCGATTTTCCGACCATCAGTTGCTTGCCCTTGGGTTTTGGCAGGATTCTAGACTGGGCACCAAGACCGGGCCCTCACCTGTTACTATCCCATTAAAAGTTCTCCCTGTGATGGAATATTACTCAGTGACAAGAGGGAAATCCTGCCATTTGCAACATCCTGGATGAACCTGGAGGTTATTATGCTGTGAAATAAGCCAGACACGGAAAGACAAATACTACATGATCTGACTAATATGTGGAATCTAAAAAGGTTGAACTCACAGAACTAAAGAGTAGAACAGTGGTTTCCAGGGGCTGGGTAGTGAGGGAAATGAGAAGATGTTGGTCAAGGGATACAAATTTGTGGTAATAATATCAGTAAGGTCTGTGGATCTAATGTACAGCATGGTGACCATAGGTAATAATATTGTATTGTATGCCTGGAATTTGCTAAAAGTGTAGATCTTAAGTACTCTCACCAAACACACACAAAATGGTAACTATGTGAGGCAACGGATATGTTAATTAACTTGGTTGTGGTAATACATATTTCAGAGTGTATATGCACATAAAATCATCATACAAATAGATACAATGTTTACTTGTCAATTATACTTTAATAAATCTGAAATGTTTTTTAAAAGCTCCCTGATCCATACTCTGATTCTCACACACTTCTCATATTGTTTGGTGATATCAAACTTGCACAGGGATTTTTATCTGGTCCCCTTGGTGGTTATATCTAATTAGGTTTCTACCCTTTTAGCTTGCTTTTAGTGTCTTAACTAACATCAACCAATGGTCCTTGGTACCAATTCAACACCAACAGGAGCACCCAATTTGAGGTGTGGTGAAGAAGAAAACTTTATTCAGTGCAAAACAGCTCAGCTGTGATACAGCACAGTGGGAAGTGCAGTTGGCAGCCTTCAGTGGAAAGGGGAACCTCCCTCCCCACCCCAGCGGGGAGCTGGCTTATATGGACAGGAGTCCTTAACCCGGGTCCCTGATTGGTCCATCCACATGCAAATGAGGACTCCAAATCTTCCCAATTTGATTGGTCCAAAAGGCACTGTTCTGATTGATCAGAGTAGAGCCACTCTGATTGGTCAAAGCCGCAACTCTTATTGGATGGGGAAAGGCTCAGTTGAAATAGGATTCCGGGAACTCCTTTATAAGGGCTGGCGCAGAAGGCAAAATCGCAGCGCAGGCAAGCAGTTCAGCACAGGTCTCCCCATGAAGTAGTTTGCGTGGCAGGCCCGCCCCTGTGTAGATAGGCTCTGCTTTTATTTTATTTTTTATTTTAGTTAGTTAGTTTAAATTTTGAGCCCAGTTAGCCACCAGGAGCCCTTTGAGTAGATGTCTTTTTTTCCTCAGGGTTTACACTAATAAGTAATGCTTTTAAAATTTTTTTTATATTTTACTTTTAAATGAGAAACAGGAAGCAAAATGACATGTTGAAGGTGATGAACAGCTCTCAGTTCATACAAATTAACAATTTTTTGCCTAAAGGTTGTGTTTGTTTGTTGGTTGGTTTGTTTTCATCAAGTCTCCAGTCAGCACAGCAATCTATACTGGGGGGAAAATATTATGTTGAAAATATCTAAATGCCTTCTTTCAGAGAGATACTCAAGTAACTCTTTCTGGGGGAGACCTTATCCATGCCAGGCCACTCAGTGACCATTTAACTATCCACTCTACTGTGAGCTACAGAACTGCCATTTATAGTATTAACTATATATTATTTACTTCTTTATTGACATACAATTTTAGTTGGTAGTAACCACCATCTCTTACTTTACATGTGGATTAGGGATGGTTTATTTGCTGTCACTTTTTATATGTATGCTTTTCCAGAGAAGGTGTAGGGAGACTGAGATCTAAAAAGCCACCATTATCCCATAAGAATCTATACATTCTTAAAAATATGATAAAATTCTGTATTCTAAGTTTTAACCCTGAACTGAGTGAGGAATGCTTTATTCTGAATTGCTTTATAAACTTCTGGCATTCAAATATAGCAACATTAAACCAAAATATTTATTTCAATACAACTGTAAGCTACCTGTTGATTTTCTGCAGTGCTGGTGGTATACCATTACTACAGCGTAGACTTTTATGATTATTGATCAGCTGCTGCATAATGTAATGGGTTAGCTTAGAATAAAGTAGCCATTCTCACTTCTCAAGTAGAAATGTTATTTCTGGTACCTCCTGAAGGTGAGAATTTATCCCAAGCAAGATGCAAATTGGAAAGAATATATTATTTCAAATGCTTTAAAAAGCAATTGTCATCGACTTTGTTTTTTTAACACCTTTTCCTTCTCTGTCCTACCTTCCTCTTCATTCTCCTTCTACCCTAATTCTCTAAAAGTTCCTTACCTCTTCCCACCCAACGAGTATAGCCCTCTAGCCTATACATTAGAAATTCCAGTTAGGGAATGATTTCCATGGAGTTTAATCACTTTTTTTTTTTTAACTTGAAAGTTACTCTTAGCCACAAAGAGATTAACAGACCTGTTATATTAAGAATTCTTGGCTACCGTCGTATGTCATATATTTGAAATCATAAACATGAATGTAAAAGAGCAGAATACAGCTCTCCACTCATCATTTACAGGGAAATAATTTTCATTACACAAACATTCCCATTAAGAAATATATATCCTGAAAAATATTTAGTTACATTTCTGTTAGATGTTTGAATATTCTTTTATATACTTTTTTTTTTTTTTGCAATTGACTAGTGATCTCTGAGAAAGATACCTTGACCATGCTCACCTCATTTTAGACTGTGCTAAACAGAATCAATGCCACTTTGTTATCATTTAAGAGCTATACTTAGGAGTAATAGACATCTCAGCATTGTAAAAGACCAGAAAATAAGAGACGCTCCTGCGCTTCTTTCTGCTTTTTTTTTTCACTGAAACTGTTCCTCTCTTTGCTATAGCTGTTCTAGTGTCTCCTTTTCTGCTTTCCCAGTTGGTCAGTTTATTTCCCCAAAATGTTGGCTATGCAGCAAAGGTTACAACCCCAGTATTTCCAGGCTGCCCTTCAGGGTTCTCCCTCCTCTAGTCTATTTGGGGAAAGAGAAACTCTTTCATGTCAATTACTGAATTATTTTCCACTCCCAGCTGATTTCTTTATACCATTTGAGACTTCTACTCTCTTGGTTGGCAATCACTCCCACCCATCACACCTAGAAAGTCATTAAATCAAAGGATGTGTAACATCCTTCACTGAAGGTTTGGAACAAACAACTTAAAATTAAATATTAGACATTCCATCCTTATAAGTCCCTCAACCATCCCCATCTCTAGAGAATATTTATTCTACTTGGACAGCTTCCTACCATATTGCAAAACCTCATCTGGTCCTCTCACTTCTTTGGGGTAGCTGCCACTATTCAATTTTTCTTCATTTTATTACAGCCAATTTACCAATCTTCTGTTTTGTTGTCTCCTTAAAAATCATATAAGCATTAGTTTCCAAGGTCAGACAATTCATTATGTTCTTAAACAAAAGTCTCCAGAGAAAAATTATGCCACTTCCTTAGAGACAAAAGCAGCTGTGGTTTTAACTAGCATATTTTTTCCTCTTTGTTAGTTTATTTTATTCAAGAAGAACTAATGTAGTTCTTTATGTCAAGGTCACAATAATCAAAGATAGTCCATGAATACCCTGAAGCTTTAGAAGCGCTGCTATAAGGGGGGAAAAATCATGTAACAACAACTCGAGGCCGTAGAAGATACAACAGTGATGAAAAAAAACTGAAATACTCATTTTCTGTTTTGATATAAACCAGTTAAGATATTTTAAAAAGGCAACACTTCTTTTTTTCATTTCCAGTTGGAGTAGTGCAGAACCTTTAAGCTGACTGTGACTAAGTCATTAATTGAACAGTATGCTAAATAAATTAAATAGGGAATACCTTGTAAAAGTACAAGGCAATCATGGTTATGATTAGGGAAGCCGAAGTGCAGAACACCCAGAGAGAGAGAACTGACGGAAGCATTAAAGTCTCCATATGTGGCCCACCTGGCTGGGAAGGAAAGCTGGGGAAGCAGTCAAATGAATGAATCAGAAAAGTAGATCAGAATAAAAAGGTTAAGAGTGAGGTAAATGTAAATGAATTAGAAGAAAAGAAAAATGTTTCTATAATATGACCAAGATTTTTAGGGAATTCAAATGTAAGATAACAATTAAGGAAAAAACCTGTATGCATCAAGCATCTGTGTATTTCTGTACATAATTAGCCTGTTTACAAGCTGTTCTAAAATATAGCAGTCAGTATCAGTATGGGTTCCTGGTGGCAAGCAACATAAATTAAATCAAATTTAAACCAAAAAAAATTACTAAAGGATATTCAGTATCTCAAGACTTGATTTGAGGGAGGCGGGGGACGGCTGGAAAATGAGTCTCAACTATGTGCACACAAGGACAAGTCTCATTACTGAACAAACCTGATTAGGGTGCGCTCTTATTAGCAGCACTCCCGATGGACACTCACGACTCAGCTCCTCTAATGCATCTATCATCACTGGGGAAAATTTCTCACCAGTCACTTTTTCCCTGCAGATTCAAAATCCTAGACAAGAACATCTCCTTGGCTGAGCATGAGTCACATGATCAATTCTAGGAAAAGGGAGATTGCAAATTGCCACGTCTGTTACCAAAGCTCACAGACAGGGAGTTCCTTCAAAGACAGAAGCCTCTTCTCTACCCTCCCACCAAATAAAACACATAAAAAGATCTCCATAAAGACTGAATGTTTGGCAGTGCTATCAGTCTAACTTAGTTGGATTGCTAAATGGAAATAGTAATCATTTTCCTGATTGATCTTCCCCTCATGAAAAAGGGAGGGGCTAAGGAGATTGTGGGGGACTGAGAGAGAAGGCTCTAAAGTCCAGGATTTAAGATACATTTGTTATAGCTTCATATTGGTGATAGTTAAAAGGGAAACTAAAATGCTCTTCATCTCACAGAGTTATTCTGAGGACAAAATGAAATGACTGCCTATCACTTGCTTACTATGTTGCCTGGAAGATGAGCAAGTGCTCACACAACATCAGCAGCCCTACCACTCACACTGTTGTGGCTCCACTCCCCTCTCCCTGCGGTGCCTGCCACAAACGCATTGCACGGGGAGCTCTGAACAAGTTCTTGATCTTTTGATTCCTCTCCTCCCAGAGCTGAGGAAAATCCTGATGTAATCCTTCTGCGTCCAATCATCTTGACTGCTTTTCTGACTTTTTCTGGTTATCTCTTTTTATCTTGAGGATCAATCTCCAGTTGCTACCTTGTGAATCAAAGCAATTCTGTCTTTGTCTGTATTCTTGAGTTCCATATTGGGTTTTTTAAAAAAAAGTATTCCCACAGCCCTTTCTAGGATTAGGGCCCTGCTTTTATATTGCTAACCACTTAGCAACCAACCTCTAGTTCTCTAGTATCTGGATCCCATGATCATGAACATGAGTTTGGAGGCCAGACTACCTTGGTTTTAAATGAAGTTCTATCACTCAACTGTGTGACCTCGGACAAGTTACTTAACTTCTCTGGGCCTCTGGCATTATCTGCATAATGAAGGCGCTGATGAATCTGGCACATAAAAATGCCTTTGAGTATTATCTCAATGACTGTTAAGCTTCTGGTAATAGAAAAGGTTCTACAACTGACCCTGATTTTCTCACGAAGGGTTTCAGTAAGAAGTTAATAGAAGATGTAGCAGTCATAAAGTCTGTAAAACAGACAAAAAACCAAAAACTAGGCTTAAGATTGCTCCATTCAGGAAAAAAAAAAAAAGGCCATTCCATTCAGGAACTTTATAAAATTATCGTAAGACCGATGGGCAGAGAGCTGTCCTTCATCTACCTCAGCCAGAAACCTGTGGATCACAATGGAAGTTGCAGCCCTAGCCAGTGTGGCTCAGTTGGTTGGAGTGTTGTCCTGTTCATTGAAAGGCCACGGATTCAATTCCTGATCAGGGAACATACCCAGGTTTTGTGTTTGATGCTGGGTTGGGGTACATACAGGAGGTAACCAATCAATGTTTCTTTCCCACATCAATGTTTCTCCCTCTCTCTCCTTCTCCCTTTGTCTCTCTCTCAAATCATAAAAAACATATCCTCAGGGGAAGATTAAAAAAAAAAAAAAAAGCTGCAGCCACAAGGTGGCAGTAAACAAAACAACATTAAGGTAGGTATGGGATCCCATCACAAGATTGCAGTAGGTCCCTCCCAGTCTCTGGGACCTGTTTTATCCTAGGAGCTGGCCTCAACCCCATCTGCACAATGAAGTGATTTGCAGAATTTTCCAAAAACACCCATTTCCAGGCCCAACCCCCCAAAGTCTAATGTGAAACTGGTTGAAATCGGAAAAGAAATATATGTTAAAATATAATCTTGTTTTAGAAAGAGAGAGAGAAAGGAATCACTGTTCTGGGTAGTTACTGATTGAGGTCATTTCTCTGCTTCCTAGATGTGCCCTAAAATCTGTGCAGAAAAAGATAAAATCCCTAGATAAGTTTTTGTTAGTTCTTTTGTTCCTGTGCTCTAATAGCTCAAAACCTTTACAATAAAAAACTCTCACTAAAGTTTACTCTAAATCCTTCCTGTTGAAAGCTAAGTCCCATCATTTTAGTATTTAGCTCAGAGGAAACAAAACCTGCTGTAACACTCAGATTTTACCTTTCTCTATCCTTGAAGTGTCACTTCAGTTTACATAAGTGAGTTCTTTTTATGCTTAATGCAATTGATTTGCCATTTCCACTGGACTGTAGTGTCAATCAGCTCACAAGCAACTCTGGGCAGTACCCTTCTTGTCTCCTAAGCCAGATTTTGTTGTGAAAGCAAGCATCCCTGGCTCGAGGGCCATTATGGGAATGAGATGGCAGGACCCAGCATTTGGCCTCCACTCAGAGCAACCATTACACTGCCCTTTGAACACAAGCACCTGATAGTAGCCTGACTTGATTAAACCTTTATGCCAATCCTAGGAAATGAAAAATGAGCCTTTGGCAATCTTTAGTCTGACTCCTTATACAGTTAAGCCAAGGTGTGGAATATAATAGGCCTTGTTACTGAGCATCTAGTATATGCCAAAGATGTAAAAATTAAAGAAGAAAGTTGATGGACGGAGCACACTGCCAGGAACATAGTAATCTCAATAAACGTTGACTGGCATAGGCATTATTACTAATCCCAAGAGTGGCCTTGAAAGGGTGACATGATTATTCTCATTTTGCAAGGATGAAATCCAATACTTGTCCAAGGTTACACAGTTCATCAATGGCAGAGCAGCCATTAAATGCAGAGCAACTTTTTAATAACAGAGCCTTGCCCAGGATCGAGAGGGCAGAACATTTGCAACTGTTTATGGTGGTTTCTCATGGTTGGAAAGTGGGTTGAGTGGAAATTGCAATGAATTACTTGCTATTCTTTTGTATAGGATCACAAACCACCTAAAATTAACCCTCCAGTAGACTACTGGCTCTGTGGTACAAGCACATACATGAGTATGCATGTGTAGAAAATATGATGTATTGGTTTAGTGGTAATGGTAGAGAGAGGCAGGTGATGAATTGAATTGTAGCAATAGCACAAATTGATCACATTCAACAAGATTTATCAATATCATTCAGTTCAGTTCTCTAAGCATTTATTATCAAGGGCATATTATGTGTTTCATAGTGTGCGTTAAGTTCCTTAGAGGACATAAAAGAGTCCCAGCACTCAAAAATCTTTGTAGTTAAAACCCACTGTGAAATAGAAAATCAAACAGTATAAGAAGTTGTTCATTAAAGTGCTAACTTAAACATCAATTTAAGTACCAAATGTATAATAGATACCTTCAGGATTAAGTAAGGGAAGGAAAAGTGTTGGGCCATTATCAAGGAAGGCTTCCAAAGTGAAGAGAGGTGGGAAATAAGCCCTGAGGATTTAAAGCTAAAGCGTGAAAAGGGTGTGAATGTCCTTTCCTTCTACCCCAGGTCTCTTAGGAATCTGCCTGAGCAAAGCACTTAAGTCAGGAATTCATTTAACTACTCATTCATTCGACACTCAACCTAATGCACGCCAGACTTGTGGCGGAGAGAGAAAGAAGCATGATGTGTACAGGACAAAAAGAGGCTCGCGTGATGGAGCAGAACTCGAGAGAGGTTGTCAGGAAAAGACACAGCGGCAGGGCGGGGGCAGGTTCAGGACACCTCTGGAGACAGGTGGACCGACGGTGGGAGTCGGGGAGCAGGAGAGGTACAGGGAAGGCCGTGCGAGAAAACCTCCTCGAGGAGCGAGTGCTGCCAGCCCCATACAGTCGTACATATGCCTAAAACTCATTTGGCTATGCTAAATTTTCAAGAAAAATACTATCTGAATATGACAACGGATATTCTGGAAGGCAAAAACAGAGCCAATAATCCTCAATCTGGTTTTCAGTTAATTCCAGATAGCCCTGTCTAAGCCTTCTGGGAAACGTTCTCTAATCCCATTATCCATAACATAGATATGACTTTCCTTTGCCAGTAAACAGAATATCAGGAAATTTTCTACCTGCAACCAGAAATCCATGTAGTTAGTTTAAAAAGGAATTTTTTTTTATTTTTTTTATTTTTTGCCCCAGAGACATAAGGCAATGGGTGAGAAAGCAAAATATTTTCAACGAAATAACAGAACTTCAAACAGCTTCATGTGCTTCACAGCTACTAAAAAGGCATAGATATCAACTCTTGTTTTCCTACTGTCAGACCTAAGGTCTCATTCTTTAAGGAATCCAGGACACCAGAATTAATTAGAATAAATCTGCCCTAAATTGCAATTGGCTCTATTAAATAACAGAAAAACATATAAGAATGTCTCTCTTGGGGGGCGGGGTGAGGGGAGTGAAAATTGCCAAAGAATGGCTTTAATTTTAGAATACTGGGAAGAATTCCATGTAGCAGCAAACATAATTTCACTAAAGCTGCATGAAAACATTATATACCTAAACAGCTATAAATCTTTGCTTGTAAAAAGAACAGTAAGTGCAGGAATCCTAATGAATAAAAATGAAGTTTAAATCTATATCCAGTATGGGCACGGCTGCTAACAGATTTGGTCTAAACCTCACTTTATGACCCTATTGCTCAGCTCCAGACCATGTGGGTTTGCTTTCACACATTATGGGTTTATCAAATATGAAAGCAACCATCCATTCCCAACCACCAGTCACTTAAACAAAAGGAGATGCATTACTCTTAACCTAACTTGCCAACTGGCACACTAGGAGCTTCAGCAAAGACAGAAGTGGCCTGAGACTTCACAACCGTGGTTGATGCCCCTAAGACTACCCTGCCCTTTCCTGCTGCTGCACAGGGACAGACAGGGGCATGCAGCCAAGAAAAGGAATTCAGAAATTCCAGATACACTAATCTTTTGTAGCCAATCCAACCATTTCTCTAGTTTGGTGTTTCTGAAGAAATGGAAGCTATCACTTCAAGTGACCTCTAGTCTCTTTTTACCAGTCATCCCAAGCTGCTTATACAGTTGCTCTTCTAATTGCTCATATATGAAGGGAGCAGAAAAATCAGCTATGGAGTGGCAAAGTGAGGGACTGGCTTTTGTTCTTTGCAATATTGATAGGAATCATGGGAAGCGAGGAATCTGGATGATCAAAGACAAAGTGCTTTAGAGCAATGCTACACCCCAGTGCTTTTTCTAGTGCTGACACTTTGGCCAGTATTACTTTGTTCTGAAATACACGGTCACCCCTCTCCTTTCAAAGGCAGAGAGGACATGTAAACCTAAGCACGTGCAATGGGGGATGCCCAATTTGTCAGTGTATTTTTGGACTGGGTGTGTTAACACATTGTTCCTACTCTGATTTAAAAGAATATAAAGAAATCCACAAATAAAAAAGATACACATCAGTTGTTCACACAATGGTACCTAGATCATACACAGTACTATTTGGTGAGTTCTACAGCACACTGTCTTCAATAAAGATGGTTGCAGGGTTCCAGAAGAAGGCATGTCCTGGGCCAAAGGTGAACTATTAGTTCCCCATACCCAGAAGGCAAATGGGCAAGAATTAATAACATGAGAGAGCATATAATACACAGCTGTAAACTGGGCCTCATATGGAGTAATAAAGAAAAACATACCCCTAAGGTTTTGCCCTTTTTCCTAACTGAGGATAACAGAATCCATTTGACCCTTGAACAATGAAAGGGGTGGGAGTGTTTGAGGTGCCAACAACCCCCTGCCCAGTCAAAAATCTGCATATAACTTTTGACTCCCCCAAAACTCAGTTGCCCCTTGGTATCAGCATAGGATTGGTTCCAAAATTACTGTGGATACCAAAATTTACAGATGTTCAAGTCCCTTATAGAAAGTGGTGTTGAACAGTGCATATAGTCAGCCCTCGTCATCCGTGGATTTCCCACTGTGGATGCAAAACCCCGGGATATGGAGAGCCAACTCTATTTATTTGTGCTACAACTAAATAGCACCTCTATAAAGAAGGTTTCTTGGCTAATCAGAGAAAAGATGGATGGAATAGTAGAGATGCAGGTGGGATTATTATCAGGCCCAGGTGAGAACACCACTGTTAAGGAGATCACCTCTGCTTGAATGTGTCCCCCCCCACACACACACCCCTTAATCCTCTCTCTGAATAATCTGCCTAAAGGACAGACTCTCCTCTTCCGAGTATCTCCCAATATGAGACTATGTCTGTCCCAATTCCTATTTTTTCAGGATAAGCAAATCAATCACTAATACCCCTATTAGTGAGGCAGTCTTAAACATATGGCTTTAACGGTGTTATTTGCCAGCACTGTGACATAGGTTTCTGTCCTGGTAGAAGATGAGGATCACTTGAGAATGACACCAAAGTAGATTTTAAAACATATCAGAAAAGTCAGGTCTCGTGCCAAACTGGCAGTGGGGGTGGGGCATCTCTTTGCTGTTGTTTTTGTTTGTGCCTTAAAGCTCCAAAGGTGATTCTGATGCTAAAGTTCAGTGAGGACTGAGACTCAATCCCAAGGACAGTGGTTCTTAAAGTGTGGTGCCCAGCATCAAGATCAAATGCAGATCCTCAAGACACACCCCGATCCTATAGAATTAGGAACTCCAAAGGTGGGACCCAAGCCTCTGTTTCAGCAATACCTCCAGGTGATTCTGACATGCACGGTCAAGTTCGAGAACCACTGCACTGGAACAGGCATTCCTGAGTCCAGGCACTTGGCATATAAAGATGAAGTGATTTCTTTTAAAACAAAACAAAAACAAAAACAAAAACACATCTAATTTGGTGTGTGATATCATTAGGAAAAATTAACAACATACTATAAAAGTTCAGAGGAAGAAACTATTAAACCTCATTGTGGGAAGGCTTTGCACACAGCCCTTTCAGCATCTTCTCAAATCATAATATGGTCCTACTATTTGACGTTGGCCATGGACAAGGCCATGTCAGATGAGCCACCACAGACCACAGACCGGCGATTTTAAACCCCAATATTCTGCTTACTTTCCATCTTCTGATGAGAGATTTGCTACTCCAGTTACATACACTGAACTTAACATCAAGTGGAATAATGGAAAATTGCGTTTCCTTTGGTGTGAAGTCACTGATCTCATCTGCTCCACCCCACTGCACCCCTAGCATCTTTCCCAACAGTTGACCAATGAAGTTTTGCCGAATTTAAAGGCTGTGGCTGAACACAAAGCGGGTGACCAGGACCCAACAGAGGCCACATTCCCACAGGAGCGCGCGCGCGCGCGCGCGCGCGCGCACACACACTACCCCGAACCCCACCCCCACCCCCCAGGGTATGCACCGGTCTTTCCAGGCCAGGGGCTTCTTTTCCGCGCAGCCCAGCTTCTCCCCCTCAATCCAGAAGGAAGGAAAAGGGCTGGTCTGCCGCTGCTTTACACCACGAGGCCTCCGGAAGGCCGCCGCCACCGCCCCAGCGCGCGGCTCGGGCGCCTCCAGCTCGGGCGCGCGGGGGTCGCCGCGGGTGCGTCCTGGGCCAGGGCGCAGGGTCCAGCCCCAGCCGCGCGCACCCGGGCAGCGCGAGGACCCGCCCAAGGGCAGGAAGGACCGACGTTCAGGGTTGATACACCCCGCCGCCTCCGCGGGGTGAGAGCACGCGCGGGATCTCAGCCCCGGCTGGCCAGGGTTTGCCCCGCTCCAGCTCCGCTCTGCCGCTGGGGCAGCCAGGAGCGTCAGGCAGCAGGGAAGGGACGCCGAGCGGGCTGCGGGCGACCTTGGGCCTCCCTTTCTTGCCCCACCCCCTCCCCCCTCCTTGCTTGTTCTCCCCTCTGCCCTTCCTCCTCTTCTGGACCTCTCTGCAGCTCTCCTCCCAGACGCCGGCTTAGCAGCGTCTGAACCCTTGACCCCGCGCGTTCCTGAAAGCACCTTCCAAACGGGGTTGAAACGGCAAAGGAAAAAGTTGCTGGAAAGAATCCACGGCAGTCTCCCAGCCCTACCCGCGCAGAGTCCAAGAGAGCCACCAGCTCTGGGCAACATTATCAAGGAGACTAAATAAACGCCCAGTTAGGTTCTTGGGGAAAGAGTACTCAGGGCGGTATCTTTGGGGAAAGCTGGCGGGGTGGGGTCCAGAAAGGTGTAAAACAATGGTGTTCAGTCCTGAGGGCTGTAACAATCACCTAAGAAACATGGAGGTGTGTTGGAAAGGGGTGTGTTGGAAAGGGGTGTGTGTGTGTGTTTATATACCAAGTATCGGGGTTAGGGCTTGGCTATGTTTTCATTTTAAAAGGTAAAAAAACATTCTTATACTCTGGGATGGGCCTGGACATAATTAGGGGGTTTTATTTCGTTTTGATTTTTTAAATTCCTTAGGTGATTCTAAGATATTGTCATGATTCAGAACTGCTCATCTAAAGCAGTTTTCAAAATGTGGCTTCAGGACCAGCATTATCATCATCAGCTTGGGAGCTTGTTAGAGAAGCGGATTCTTAAGTCCTACTCCAAATGGACTGGACCAAAAACCCTGGAGGTGAGGCCCAGCAATCTGTATTTCAATACGTCTTCCGATTGTTCAGTGCATGCTAACCTGAGAACCATTAGGAGTTGGCTGGCCTGTACTTCCCAGAAAGCTATGATTTGAATATTTTTTAAAGGCTGTAAACAAAGAAAATTATGTGATAGACCTCAGTGGTTCACAAAGCCAAAGTATTTATACTGCCCTGTCCAGAAAAGGACCCCATTCTAAAGGGTCATATGATAGGAGACTCTGTAAGCCTACCGGACACTGGCAGTGTGAGGACACTGAGAAATTTTGTGAAATACAGGTGGCCTTCTGTGTTTTAGAATTATGCATCTCCAGATTCAACCAACCGTGGATGGAGAATATTTTGGGGGAGAATTCCAGAAAGTTGCTCCCTAAGCAATACAGTATAACAACTATTTTCATAGCCTTTCGATTCTATTAGGTATTATAAGTAATCTAGAGATTATTTAAAGTATAAGGGAGGATTGCACAAATTTTATGCAACTACTATGCCATTTTATATGAGGGACTTGAACATCCTCTGATTTTGGTACCTGAGGTGGGTTGGTTTCTGGAACCAATCCCTCTTGGATACCAAGGGACAACTAGAGTGAGGTGCTGGGGGGTACAAGGAAAGGCAGGATAGGAAGATGTCAGGGATAAAGAGAGGGAAATGCCTTTTATTCTCATTCATGTGAAAGACCAGGTCTACTTAAGGGATGTGCTAAAATCACTGGAGGTCAAAGTAAGATTTTCCTTTTTTGTAAACATGCATTATTATTAGCCTCAAGCAAACACGTATGTAGGATGGTCTTATATATGGCATATGTGATCAACGGCAGTCTTCCAAATGGAATCCGAAGTCAGCTAGTTTCATATTCAGCTCCCACACGGCAGCTCTGTCTACATGGGCTGTTTGTGTGTAGGTTGGCTTTCCCTAAGTTCCTTGAGGAGAGAAAATAGAAGTCATATTTATTTTTGTATTTACCACCTGAAGTAGGCATACAGGAGGTCCTTAAATGTGTATGTACTCAATAAGTGTTTATTTTTAAAATATCTATATGTGGTTCTCCAAGATATAGTGCCAACTCTTTGTATATGTGCTAGGTTAGATATTTGGAGGAACTGTACCAACTGTCAGATAAGGCGGGGGCTAATAAAATAAAGGCTCTGGGGCATCCAAACTAGTGAACATTTTAGACATATAATTTTTTAAGGAAATAATGTCTGTCTTTGATAAAACAGTGTATCCCTGCATAAAATGGGGATATATATCTTTAACCACTCAGAACAAACATTTCATTGGAGTTATTGTTGGTTACTGTTGTTAGTGTTATTTCATCTAAAAAAGTCACCTTCCTATTCAACACTCTTCATAAGGTTAGAAAATTAAATGTGTATGCTTAGATTTCAATTTTAAAGGCCAGAATTATAGCATCCATTTCTATTGAGGGATGCTATTTCTAGGTCCTGGCTGACAGCCATTACTAATACTACTTGGCTGTGGTGAGGCTAAAAATGAAGTCTATTGAAAGAAAAAAAATTTAAATAACAGATATGTTCACAAGTTGTTCTCCATATAGCATTGAATCTGTTTTAAAATATGTGATTCTTTTAATCCAGAATTAATGTAAAATTATTGCATTTCAGCACAATGTTATGTATTTTAATAAGAGTCTTTTCTTCTCCCAAAATGTCATATTGTAATTTTAGGGAAAGACAATCATTTTAAGATTGGGTAGCCTTTTTCTGAAAAAGGAAGAAAACACGTCATTGATTCAAAAACAAATGTTTATTTCTTCAAACTTAATTCCATTGGAATGAATGGCCATCTTTCAAGGTCATTTCCTTCCATCCAGTCAATTTATTTGCCATTAAATTCATTACAGGTGTAGCAACACGAGCATAATCTACTAGAATGAAACTCTGGTATTTTTAAGATCTAGAAATTCAGCATTGTCAAGTGTAGAGTACCTAGGTAAATCCAGTTGGAGGCAGCTACCAAATGAAGTCTCACTGATGCATATAATTGTAAAAACACATCCTTAACTTGTGTCTTTAGCATAGTATTTTTTAAAAATCTACAATATCACTTAGTGAAAATAATATGAATGTATGAAAATATAGATTGAAGCTGCCTAGGAGGTTCAAGTATGTATAGATGCTGAAATAACATATTTAGAACACTACCAAGTAGCAAACGTCATCATAAAGACAGTGAAGACCATCATTTTATTAAAGACATGCAAATGCCATAGATATTTTTTGCTTCAAACTATGATTACCTTTGCCTATGAAAACCAGGTTGCTTTGCTGTCTCTTTAGCACCACATTTTCCCAAGCAAGAGGTAATTTTTTGAAAATATGGCAGGAGGAAAGATATACATAAGGAAAAAATATATACAGAATATGTTCCATGGTCAATACGGATCTGGTCCTATATTTTAAACTCTCTTACCAGTTACTATCTATTCTTGGGAACACAGGCCCACTAATTTCCCTATGGTATTAATTTTCTAAATGATTCTAGAAGGTCATGAGGGCCATATGGAAGGGTGCTGATTACTAAGGTAAGGGTCTCCCCAACTGAAACACATGGCACCTGCTCTTATAATCAGATCTTCTTAGCAAGTTGGGCCTCTTGGGGTTGCCTCTTGTTGGCGCTGTAAATGTTCATACACTTCTCATGTTGAAATGTCTCCAAATTGTATAGATCATTGGAATGGTCACAAAATTTTGAGGTTGGACAACAACCTCCTACTCAAAAAGCACCCCAAGAGATCATGTTAAATCCATCCCCCTTTCAAGAAAGTCAGCTATTAGAGAAGACAAGGTCAACCAACTGTATGTCCCAATCTTTGTTATTGGGAGAGTCTCCAACGTCCTTATAATATATTCTCTTTTACTGAACTAGCTTAAATCACATTGTTTTCCATAACCAAATAATTCCTAATGTAATAAAGAATTCAAGACTGGACCATGATCAAAAGACTGGGCTACTTTTGAGGAAGCTAGGAGAAAGTTACTATTGAGAAGATATATGGGTGTCTAACTATATCAGTTAAGGACCATTGAAGAAACAGAACCCATGTCAGACAATTCCATAGAGTAAAAAAGGCAAGCATGGGATTAGCAGGGGCAATAGCAGGGGCACAGTATGACCTGTGGGACTGGAGAACCAGAGGGAGGAGATAATGTTATTAGAGCACAAGAGCTAGGGCTGGCCATCAAAATATGAAATCATAAAGGGAGGTACCAACCAGCAGAGCTGAAATCACAGGGGAGATGCAAAAATGGTCAGAAATCCATCCAAACTAGGAGTATTAAAGGTGAGAGAAATTCCCTGGCTCCCCTTCTATCTCCTGCCTGTGTGTTCTGTTGACCAAACTTTACTGGAAGTTGATTGTCAAAGGAGCTAGGAAAATGCAGTTGGAAGGGATTAGCTCCATACTATATAGAGCAGAGTGTGATAAGGCTGGGGAATGGGTCAAAGAGCAAAGAGGTTGACCAAAAATCCATCATTCATCCATTCTGGTTAATAGATATGTATCAGTAAACATGGCAGACCAAGACTATTAAAACATGGCCTACTTTGGTAATGATTGATTCAAGATCTGTATAGGCCTGAACCTGAAGTGGAAAAATAACAATTCACATGAACTCAGTAGTAGCCAGCGGAGAGCATGATACTTGACATTGATTGGATTCATATGCAGATATAAAGTGGTCAGAAACCATCTGAAAATATTATTCCATCCACATAGTAAGAGCAACAAAATGTGGTTCCTACCTTCAATTAACCCTCTGGCTTTTGGTCAATGGTGTAAGTGGCACCATGCTTCAGAATGAGAAGGGAGGAATACAAAGTAATCATTTATTGAGCTCCTACTATGTTCCCCAATCTGGACTGAATGCTTTATACACACTGCCTCATTTAATCTTTATGAAACTTTGTGTTCAGATACAATTATCTGTGGATCTCTTGTGTTTATGCATATGCTATGAGCAGGGCCACTCCCAGTTTTTGTTCCAGAGTATCTTTGTATAGTGAACAGCCTTGAAAGATAGAGATGATATTTCCCTTAGAGCAGAGGGCAGGGTTTGGTTTTGCTTTGTTTTGTTTTACTGTCCAGTATAATAAAGATAACCTCTTAATTTGGGACAAAGTTCAGGCTTACTTATCGCCTATTATAAAAGATCTGTATTCTTTAAGTTTGGAATTTCTGAGCTGTGTTGCAAGCTCACTTAGTACACAGCATCCACCTGGGCTGCTTGGCATCACAGAGCAGACTTGGTTGACTAGAGGGGCTAACAATGAATGTAAAACTCAGGCTACTTGATGCACCATTAGTAATGAAGTCCTTAGTCTCTGACCCAGGAATCTTGTGTCCTCTACTAGCATCCTTGAAAGCGTAGCAAGCTAACTTGTTAGCTTTCAAGTAGAATAAAACGTCAGATCCTTCCCAGTCATTGACAGTAGGCATAGGACTGGGTAAGGCAAGAGAGAGATGCCTGGGGCTCTAAATTTAAGGAGGCATTGACTCAGTCAGGATCCTGCAAGGCCTACTCTGTAGGGATCTCTCTTAACTCACTCTAGTCCTGGCCTTGCATGACTTGTTATACAGTAAGTTTTTTTTAATGAGTAAGTGTTTTAGTTATTCTGTAGATGAATTATATAGATAATATTTTATCCCAAGTTCTATCTCCATCCAAATCACATCTTCTGGTATATGTATATATTCACGCAGGAAGTATTAGCAGGAATAGAGGCACCAAGAATTGTTAAAAAGAAACAGATCGTCTGATAGAAGAAATAAAACAAGCTTTCAAACTGTTTAGCAGAAACCAGACGTTGTCATTTGTGATACCACTTTGACATTGGAGTTCAGGATGCATATCTCCCTTTGCACCACAAATAAATCACAGTCTACTGGGCTCTGCTGCCCAGCAACACTAATGTATTACCTGGCCTTCACACAGAAGACATCAGAATTCCCTTTGGAGTTTTCTAAGCTGAAGAAATATCCACACTATAGAAAATTGGTTGCTATGAAAAAATAACTCGGTCTGAACTAAAATGCTTTGCAGACCATGAAGGAAAGTGGCAGAGCTGTAAACATTAATGGACCTTGTAAACAGTGGTTTCAGACATTATATCCAAACATTGTGGCAGATCAGTCACTTTTTTTTTCTTTACTGTCAGATGCAAGCACTGGGGAAAACATCACTGGCAGCTTCATTAAATGCTATTGATAAATTTTATGGAATATAAGATGAAAGAGGATGTCAGGAAGACCTAAAATGATGCTTTCATTAAGATCACTTAAAGTTAAAAAAAAAACAAAAAACTCCTAAATGAGGTGTTTACGTGTCTATTAGAAAGGTTAATATGGGAATGTTTAAATGAAAAACCTGATTTCCATTAGTAGATATAACATTACAATCTGATGTTGCTCCTTTTTGATAATATAGATGGGTGGGAATAATCAGTGCAGACAAGGTCACATTTAAATATTGAAGTTAATGTTATATTTTAGAAAATTAAACGATAAAAAATATTGTCATGTTGCTCTGGCTGGTGTGGCTCTATTGGTTGAGAGTTGTCCCATGCACCAAAAGGTCACCAACTGATCAATTGTTTCTCACATGTCTCTCTCCCCTCCTTCCCTTTCTCTCTCTCTAAAATCAATGAAAATATTTTAAAGATAAATAAATAAAATATAACAAAAACACCATCATGCCTGGAGCTCCTGAAATCCCAAACTTGGGATGATTAAAAGTATCCTATATTTAACTGTATAGATGTTATAGCAGCCATAAAGAAGGCAAGGTCCATATACATGAATGGAGACATTCACATATAAATATATAAATACAAATATATACATATATGTATGTATGTGTGCATGTATACAGTATGAAGAATGATACTTATTTTGTTTACCTATCTTGGGACCCAATACTTTTACTAAGATCATCAGGTAGGTAACAGTCTTTTAGTCCTACTGCATCTGTATCAACCCAAAGGTATCTTTAAAATTACACTTAACGGACATATTCAATTTTACTAATCAGTTCACTTATGCATTCACAGTGAATTACCTCGAGCGAGTTACTTAACATCTCTTAGCTTCAGTTTTCTCCTGAGGAAGGTAATAGGAAGAATACCTTTCATCACTGTGGATTAAATGAAATCATGCAAAAAAAGTGCTTGGCATGAACCTAGATTTTAAAATGTTAGCTTTTTTTTTTTACCATGCATATCATAGAAAATATACTTTCCCCTCACTGAGCACTAGTGAAAACCATTAGTTGTGTAAGATGCTAAGCATCTGATCTACAGTTCTCTTCTGATCTCTGGCATCTGATTGCCATCTTCAGAGTCCCTCACAATGTTCTTATTCTGCCCTTCTTGGGGGTCGGATGCCTCCCAGCACGAGCACTGAGAATTCTCAGATGTTATCTGCAATATCTCAGAAGTTCACATTTCAATATCCAAGCCTTTGTCTACCAGGGTAAATGATCTTCAGACTCTCCTCCAAAGTGCCCCTCTGAATGCCTGCCAAGGATTACTCATGTCCCTGCAAAGGGCTTCTCTCTGGAAATGTGCATCTTGCAGCTTCCTGTTCCTGAGGGCTGGGTGCCTGACACTTCTGTGTGCTGCCAGATCTGTGTCCTGTGCGGGGCTCTGCTTCAGGGGTGGGGGAACCTGACTCCATAACATTTCCGGTAGGAAGAATCACCTCTGAGTCTGGTCATTGCTGAAAAGAATCCTCCATTGTGTGGCATGGAAACCATGATGCCTCCTGTTTGGCTCCATTGAACATCAACCTGCCTAGCGAAAGCAGCCAAGAGAGCTCGCTTTTTACAAATGTCATTTCCAATATTTTGTGTACTACAAAATACTTGAGACAGAAAAAAAATCAGACTGATTTTGTAGAAACATGCTCTAGGAGAGCTATGATTACACTGACACAGTGGCATCTCCCATCCCCTCACCAGCAAACATCTATGTAATTCTTTCCATATGCCAGATACCATTATAAGCATTTTACATAGAAAAATCCACTTAATTCTCAACAGAAAGACTATGAGACAAAAACTAGTATTAGTACTACTTTATAGAGGGGTTAAATCAATTGAGCCTAGGCACAGCTAATAAGTGACTGAGCAGGGATTCTAGTTACAGGTGGCTCTCCACTCCCTTTCAAATGGCACTTTTTAAGTGAGATTACACATGACCATGATAAATAACACTTAATATTTATTGGCTATTCTCTAATTTTGAAATTTTAATCATTGACATATAGGCAGTGGTAGCCACAAGAAAAGAAAAACTATTTAAAATTTGTAAAAGAAATATTTTGCACACCTAACATTAACCAGCTGAAATAACCAGCTGAAAATAAAGTCACTTGTCTTTTAGCAGAGTCCCTAGAACTAAAGTAAATATAAGACACAAAATACTACAAAACCAGACCTGCAGTTCATTTTATGCTTTCCCTTTGCAGAAGTAGAAAATGCAGGATAAATAACTATTTCATGAAACATTCTTAGCAGAATTATGAGTACCTTTAGAAATAGCTGCGACATAAGTCAGCTCTAAATGTCTTGATTAATACTGCCATCTAATGCCCAATGGAGAACTCCAAATTTAGTTTAGACTGAGTATATCCTAGTGCTCTCCTCCAAAATTAATAACAGAAATGGCAGCACAAATTGCATTAACAACTAGGACCCTTTAACTGCATCAATCATTTTGAGATAAATTTTAGTAAGCAAGGAGAGGCTTAGGCTCTCTAACATTATAGTCCAGCTTCAGGCACCTTTGGTTTCAGGGTATGGTGGTTCATAAAAACTGATTTATTATAACCTTCTACAATGTATAAGACAAAACATAGCAACGCAGTGACAGTAAAACCCTGTTGATATAATCAAAATTTATTCTCACGTCTATTTAAATCTCTTTAGATTTTTCAGATTTCCTCCTTTCTTCTTCTCAAAAAGTGTATCAATAAAACAGATTTTTCCCTTGGATAAAGCATTTCTTTATCCAAGAAATATATCAAAAGAAAATTCAGAAGCTAAAGAAAGCCAAATATGTGAAGGTAAAATCAGGTAGAGGATGCATAAAAAGAGTCATAGTCTGTTTGCACATTCACATATATATTAATGCAAATATTATAGATCTTTCTAGTTTTAACTCTCCTGTATTATTTCCCAATACTTGATTGAAAATTACTGTTAAGTATACATATAATGGGTGGTCTTCGGTGAATTAGTTTTAGCTAAGATATAAAAGATTAAAAGGAAAATTTATTTATTGTAATTTATGTATTTGTAGTTTAAAGATTCTTAACTCTCAAAACCTCCTATAGTTTTTACCTATTTACTTAATCTTTACTTAAATTTAAAACATTTCATGTTTTATTTCACTTTTATCATCTAAGTTTTGGCTAATAATATTCTCTTAATAAGACTCCCCAAAATTACATCCTCATTCCTGTCAACATGGTTAAGCAATTCTTAGATAACTATGGCCGTAATAGCCATATGTATTTTATACCTAGAAGAATTCAATTCATGGTTAAAGCTCATTTGGTTGTCCAACTTCCTCAAAGTAAGACGGCTTTGGTTAGTACGACTAAACTATAGCAGACCATCAGGCGATCAGTTTCACAAGGACAATTCTCACACTCCGAGTGGGCCTACAACCTGGCTCCACCCAGAGCCCATGTGGCATATGGAAGGACAATTTGAACAGTACACTGTGCAGACTATCAGGGCCGGAATGGAGGATGCCTAGGTGAGCTCACTATGGTTTATCCACTTAACACACTCCCTTCCCTTTGCCTTCAGCTCTGACTCCCTTGCTGCCCTGCTGAGGTTGACAAGTATGGTCACTGTTTGCAAAAGGTGGATCTCCAGGGTTAGACCTGTCTTTGGATATATCAATTCCTTCCTACAACTTTTACATAAGTATCTAGGGAAAAGAGGAAAAGATGGTATCCATGAAATTTCAAACAAGTTTTTTAAAAGAGTTGAATGAATTACTGTTAAAAATGATATTAAAAACTGACAAAATACTGTCTAAGGTATAACTAAGTAGCTATTTTTCAGAATAGCAAGTGGTTTGAATCCATTCAGGCCTCTACCGTTCAAATAAGTTTGTGGTTGGCACAGCCAAAATCACTTGCTAGGGTACTTGAAATTGAGCACAAAGAAAAGGAAATAGCCTGACCTGATATTAATTAATATAATGTTGCTAGGAGCAATTTAGCTTGCTAGATGCAAGACCAAAATTCTTTGAGATTTAACCTTCTGGTATGAAGTACTTCTAAGCAATTTTCAGCAACTCCATGTGGAATTCCTAAAATGCAGAACTAACATTATTAGAATAATAGCTATGAACCAAGAATGGGAAAGAGGCAGACATTCATTCTGACAGAGATAAATAACAGGCAAAGTAAATTATTAGCTGGATACTTGTTATACATGAACTAAACCATCTCTCTTATATTTATACACAAAGCAAATATAAAAGGAAAAACAACTGCACTGGAATTCACTCAAATAAGCACAATAGTAGTTTCCTGGGAAAAATTATTCTGATTGTATCATTAAATTTAAAGCATTCACTTTAGACACTGAACACAGCTCTCCAGTGAGCCTTTTATCACAAGCTTAATATGAAGAGTGAAGGAAAAAATCTTGCAAGCTAATATTTTTAGCATCTTGAGCTCTCCCCATTTTGTGGTTGGACTATTGAAAATACACCTCTAGGGGGATAAATCAATATTGTATTCCTCAAAACAGTTTCAAAAAATGTGGCTAAATAAGAAAGAATAAAGGAGGGGCACTTGTCCTGATCTTCTGCCTGTTCAGGTTAATGAATCCCCTTGACATCAGAGCTGTGATAGCCCAGTCTCTCTCTAGATTCCATGAAAGACAGAAACCAAAAAAATAGGTCACTTGAAAAAATCTGCTCCCCTGAATCATTTACCACAAACTGAAATGAACATTAGGGTTTTATGTAAGTAACAGTTGTCCTTGTTTTGAGAAAATTACCTCTCATTTTGTTACCCTGATTTCCTCTCCCCAAAACAAAAATATTCATCCAATGATTAAAGCTGATCATTTTGTGTAGTGATTCCTAATCTTCATAGTTCTTATTTTTGTTACCTATCCCACTGAGAATCTGATGTTCTACCCCACACACTGGGTCCTTTCAGTTCTGCATGTTTCAAGGATACACAAGGGCTTTCTTCAGTTTAATAATGTGATGATGTATAACATTGACCTAGAGCAACTCCGGAACCTGGTTTGGATGGTTCAGGGTCACTGTGCACAGCTCCACACAGTTATGTGGTAAATGGCATCCTGGCCCTGAGGGGGTTCAAATTCTACACTACTATGCACAGGCTCCGTGACTTTGGTCAAGTTCTTAGCCTTAGTTTCCTTACCCTATGTACCTGTTTTGAGTATTACAAAGATTAACGCCTTTTAAACAAAAGAATCCTAATACATAGTAAGCTCAAAATAAATGTAGATTGTTTCATTATGAGATTGTTGAAGCTAGTACAATCTCATAGAATGACATTCCACACTATTTCTCTAATATTTCATTGCCAACCTCTAGGATATTTTTTCTACCAGGTTGTATTATGTACATATTATTCTCCATTCCTTCTCCTGGAAATACCTTTTATTCCCCACAGCTCTTTTCATCTTGATAAGCCCCTACTTAGTATTTAATACCCAACTCAAATATCCCCTCCACTGGGATGGCTTTCCCAGTTTCTTGGACATAGTCAGCTTCGGCTTTTCTGCACTAATAGCATGTATTGTTTCTATTATTTAATTAACCACATTACACTGAAATGTTAATGACACTTTTTTACTCTTTAAGACTGTGATTTATTTATATATCTATTCCCAAGAAATAACTGGGGGAAAATCAAATGTTCCATAATAGATGGATGGATAGATGAAAAGAAGGAATGGGAAAGAGAGAGTAAAGGGGGAGAAAGGAAACAAGGAAGGATGGCTGTAGAGTCAGAATCCCATCAAAACTGGATAAAAGTGAATCTATTTTCTCGCCCCCCCCCCCCACCTGTACCTCCTCTGCATTTCTCTGGGGGTTTTTTGTTTTTTTTTTCAATGCTCTAACTATCTGCTACTCATAGACTCAAAATTTTAGTCTTGTTTGACACTTTCTTCCTCAACTCCTTGGAAGTTTTTCACTTAGGATGCCATTCCATCTTTCTTCAGGGCATGTGTTAGTCTGTCCCCCTCTTGTCACTAGTTTTGCACTAGTAGAACTTGGGCCTATTTTTAAAACCTTCCTAGTTGCCTTCCCATATACAGTCTCTCCCTTTAAAAAATAATTTTTTAGAGAAAAACTAATCATGTCATTTACTGGCTAGAAAACCTTCAAGGGCTCCTCATTGTCTGACATTCATCATGCTCCAACATATGGCTCCAGGTGACCTTTTACTTGATTCTTTATTCTTCATTCAATACTCTTGTCATGTTTTTTTTATTCCATACCTTTGTTCTCTTACTACATATCACATCTTTGTTCATGGTCATCCTCTTTTTCTCTAATGCCTTTCCTTTTATTAGTTCATATATATGTTTTTAAATTAATATTGTTTTATTTCTCTAAGACCTAAGAGCAATGATTCCTAGCACATTGAGTACTAGAAATCATTTAAATGTTAAAAAAATTAAATGTTGAAGACCTCCAGGTCTGTCACGAATGGGGAAGGATATACAATTTTAACCTACTTATAAATTAATAAGTTAGTCTATTACTCTTTCATAGATGCTGGCAGAAGGGTCCTAGATAAGAGGCAAGGGACTTCTTAATCCTCACTGCACAGTAAACAGCATGAGTCTCAGCATAATTGTGTTCATAGCCCTTGCCCCCACTCCCACCAGGGCAATGTTATGGGTCCAGATATAGGTTACCAATGCAATGAGTTTGCTTTACAAATGAAGAAACCTAGGCCAAAGGTTTTTTAAGCAAGTAGCAAACGTAACAGCCAGAACTCCTAACTCCAGGGAGCAAATGGTTACAAGGAAATCAGGCTGTGATACTCTTCACCTAGTAGTTGTCTATATGAGTAGCTACAGAAATGGCTCAGGAACAGGAGTTGAATAGGCTTTTCAGTCTGGCACACTCAGCCCTGTGCAGAAGTATTCAGGGCCCATGGTGGACTGTCCCCCTATACAATACTGAGTGACAAGTCAATATTCATGAACTCGCATTTGTTAGTTATAAGCATATCTCACTGCATTTAAAAAATAATTATAAGTATAACTTGCAAGACGTGTTACTCAATTTACAGATAATGCAACTTGCAATTTCTGTGATCCTTGGGGGTCTCTAATAAATATAAGTTGGATACCATTAATTTTTATTGCAAAGCACTTTGAGGGCTCAGACTGCATTTGATGTCTGTTTATTTCCCATGGCCTACCACAGTGTTTTGTTTATCTTAGCTATTTAATAAATATTTGTTAAAGAAGAAAATTAAGGTAAATAGAATTGGAATTGAAAATTTTAGCGATAAGTTGCCCTAAACAGTATCAATGAAGATAGCTGACTTTGAAAACAATATGAGACAAAAAGCAGCTGTGTATATAGATTTAGAATGTGGGGAGGGAGGTTTATGTATGAATTTCTGAGCTAGTGAGAAAAATATAAAAGATGAGAGGAAGAGGTAGAGCAACACTCATTTCCAAGCCCACTGCCTTCCTAGGAATTAGTAGACTAGTCAACATTTCCATCCCTTGGTTACTAAATTCCAGAGAAGTGTCCATGTTATGATACCCAGTTGTGTTTAGCTCTTACTGAGGTCAATTGTAAGCTCTTGGAGGAGAGTAGGAATAGGCCTATTTACCTTTGTATCACCTACATACTCAAGCCTAAGCATTCACATACATCACCCCACTGGATTGTCCCAACAGCTCATGAAGGTAGTTATTATTATTACCATTATTCAATGATGGAACTGAGGCTTAGGGAATTTATATGACTTGACTGAAATCAGAAGTGGTAAATGATGTCATTGGGACAGGATTTTTATATAGTAAAGATACAGATAAAAAAATTCAGCTTGTCAGATTCAAATCTTGCTTCTATCACTAATTATTTGTGTGACTTTGCTGTGTTTCAATTTCAACCTCCATAAAATGGAAATAATAATAATAGTTCATGGTTTTTTGAGGATTAAATGAAACAATATCTATATAGAACCTTGAATGACTGGCATGTAGTAAATGCTCAACAAACCTATAAGTGATGATGATGATGTCAAGAAATTCTGTGCTCCAGATCCTATAATAGCAGTTTTAATCACAAAATGCTTTAAAGATAATGTTTAGCAATTATCCAGGATACCACATACTTCTGTTTTCACACATTTTCCCTAATGATATATACTGGTAAGACTGATAGTGAATATTTGGTCTAACAATGAAGTTCTTTGAGACTTAATTTTTCATTATTATGTTTTTAGTTTGTCTACCTAAGGAGTCTTTGTCTGGTCAAAGCATACCCTTGTGTCATGGCACTACCTACAACATATAAGAAAGTTATATGATTTAAAATAAGAAAGTCAAAATTTCAGTAGATGGTTAATGTTTGGTTATATTTTTCTTTGGAATATAATAGAGTTTATACCAAATATGTTAAAAGTCCTGAGGAGTAACATTCAATAGCCAAAGGACGTTACTTGGGGCAGATAACCAAGAATCATGGCAGAGCTCAAACAGTAGTAGAATATTGATCAGGAGATCTAGATTCCAGTTTCTTAACAAACTATGTGATATTTGATATATATCACCTGTCTGGATCTCATTTTCCTCATATGCAAAAATACAGAGGTAGGGCTAACATCTGTAGTGGGTGCTATTGGGGCCCCACCGAGGTAAAGAACTAAAATTGGTCATACTTCTTTTCAATTCCTTCCATCCAAAGGTGGGGTCTATTCGTTCCTTAAGTCTGGACCAGCCTCATGATTTCCCTTGATAACAGGATTTGGCAGAAGTGTCTTTGTGCATGTCCCAAGCCTAGGCCTCAAGAGGCCTTGCAGCTTGCGCTCTTGCACTGAGAACCCTTTCTCTACCAGGCAAGCCGGCCTGAGCTATCCTGATAGATCCGGGTCAGCAAACTTTTTCTGTAAGAGGACAGATGGTAAATATTTTAGGTTTTAGGGACCATACAGCCTCTGTTTCAACAACTCAACCTCACTGTTTTAGTAATAAAGCAGACATAGACAATATACAAAGAGACCAGTGGCTGTGCTCCAATAAAACTTTATTTACACAAACAAGCACCAAAGTAGAGTTGGCAGATCTTTGTGACAGATGAGAAATTATATGAAGGAACGTTGCTGCTACCCCAACTGTCCCAGCCATCCAAGCCTAGGCCCCAGATACGTGAGCAAGGCCTGCTAAGAACAGCTAAAACCTACCAAGACATGAAGGATTGTTCATCTGAGCCCCCACCAAATGGTCAACCTAAAGAAATGTGAAATGTAATACGGTTTAAGCCACTAAGTGTTTTTTACACCACAAAAGCTAAATGATATGCACATTTTAATCCTCTTTACAGGTCTTGACTGCACATTCTCCATCTGCTTTGAGACTGTTGAGGCCTCCTACTCCAGAGAACTGTCTTGCTTGGAAGATTACCCCAGAGCAATTCCCAGTAAGTAAATGACAGGGGATAACAGGAAGCCAACTCCTTGCCTCAAGGTAGGACCTACTGGGAATAAACTGAAACTAGTTTCTATCTGAAACCTTCCTTCGCTTTCTCCCCTGCCCTATCCTGCTGCTCTCCCTCCCCTTCTCCTACAAGTCCCCTCCTCCCCTGCGATAAACCACTTGTACCATCTCAAATTCTACTTTTAGGAAACCTAATATAATGTTCAAGAATTCTTTTATCAATCATAATCAGGATAAACTTGAGATAAAAGACTAAAATGCAAATGCACAGGGCAATATACTAACCCAAAAAGACTAAATTGAACCCACTTTAAGAAATGGCAATGAGAGTGATTTACTGCTCCATAAATGCCTTATCTGAATCTAAAAGTGCTAGTAGGGGAAGGGAAATTGAAAGTAGAATTTCTTGAAATAAAATTAAAATTCTGGCAATTTACTCCTATCAATATAAATTTCTTAAAATTAATGAAGTCAACTAAGTTTTTGACATAGATTTCTTATAGTGTTCCCCAAATCCTGTCCAATTAAAGATTGTCCCTACATCATGCTTCTGGATGATCGTAGTCCCAAATCCTATCTTCCCTATTGACTTCCCTTTCACTCACGGAGAAAAAAAACAAACTGATCCACCACATCATTCAAAACTTGAGACTATTAATGAATTTATGCACATAAGTTACATTGAGATCACCAGATGAAGGGTCAATTATTAAAACAATACACTGATCATCATTATTATGCAAATAGCATTCAGAGTATTTTGAATTCAAAAAAAGAGAAAAGAAATATTGCCACCAGCAAGTTCCCTGCAAATTGGGAATTGGGTAGCTGGTAAAAGGAGAGATCTGATGAAAATCTAAAGAAGTAATAACAGTAGCAGGGTTGCCCTTTCAAGAGAAGAGAAATAAGGAATTGTCAGAGAGGAAATAACTAGAGGAGTAAAGTGTGTGGAAAGAACCTCTGAGAGATGGGAGATAGAAACAGAAGACAGAAAGCCTAAATCTAGAGTCTAGAGAGAAAAAATATGAGGGGAAAAAATGCATTTATTGGAACAGATGAAGATGATTCATCCATGTTGCTATGTCTTCTGGAGACAGAAACACTCAGAAAAAGACTAAGGAAAGATTAAGAGAAATAAAATCAGGCATACCTGACATAAATATTGAATTTATGCATTATTAGACACTTCATAATCTAAAAAGTAATTTTAAAGTAATATTTTCATTTTAAAATGCCGTTATTTAAATTGCATGATTTTTTTTTTCTTTAGGCTTATTACCATCCAAACAAAATGGTTCTGTTGCACTTGCTTTCTTGAAGGAAAGAAGAAAGAAGAGAGAGAGCATCTCAAAATTCATACTTCTTGTTGAAATTCAGAGCACTTCACCCAAATGTTCTATACTTCAGTTTCCTCATCGTAAATGAGAAAACCAGGTGATGTTTTAAAATTCAATAATTCTGAAAAAAATTAGTTTTAATTACATGAATACTAACTGAAGGAAACATTTTAAATGGCATTTTAAAGTCAAATTGTTTGCAACCTTAGAATTCAACTTAGAAAAGCAATACTTTCTGTATTGCCTGAAATCATAAACTAAAAGTACTCAAAAAAGCTTATTTGGTACAGCTGGAATGAGATCAAAGGATGTATGTTAATCTAATGACTGTTTAGTATAGGAAATCACAGCTTAAATAATTCATATGAATTTGGATCTTCGTTAAGGTATTGCAGCATTTCAAAATGAGTTATTTTAAGACCAGGAACTAAAAATGGTGGAATTTTCCTTCACAGAAACCAGAGATAAGTAAATTGCAAAGCATAATTAATTTATACAACACTTTATTTTAGTGTTTATGCAAACCAAGGGTACAGAAAATAGTGAAGTGTTTTGAGTTAAATGTGTATGGATATTTATGGGAGGATGAAAAAAGATACAAGATTGAAAAAAGAATGAACTAGATCTCCTTTAAAAGTAGCAGGAAGGTTTAGAGAAGAGTTTTCATGAATAGAATTGACAGTCATAATCAAGAGGAAGGAGGCAAAAAGAATGCGGATAAAGATGGCAAAAGAGAAGAGATAATTAGGAAGCAATGTCCCAGAAGAAGTGGGAGGTGGGAGGTGGGAGCCATGAGAATCTTGTACTCACACAGAGAGGGATCACCCTGAAAATGCAGAGAAACAATTGTTCAACAGAGACATGAGAGATGGGAGATAAGAAAAGCAAATGTATTTACCAAGTGCCCATCAGTAGACGGGTAGATAAAAAAGCTGTGGTACGTTTATACCATGGAATACTACGCAGCTCTAAAAAAAGAAGGATCTCTTACCCTTTGAAACAGCATGGATGGAACTGGAGAGTATTATGCTAAGTGAAATAAGCCAGTCAGAGAAAGACAAGTATCACATGGTCTCACTCATACGTGGAATCTAATGAACAAAATAAACTGATGAACAAAATAGATCCGGAGACATTGAAGCATGCAACAGACTGATGAATTTCAGAAGGAAGGTGTGGGGACAGGAAGAAATTAACCAAACAACTTATATGCATATATGCATAAAACATGAACTGATAATCGTGCAGTGAAGGCCTGGGGAGGGGGCAGGAGTGGCATGGAGGGGGTCAATGGGGGGGAAATGGGGACACCTGTAATACTTAAAAAAATAAAGATAAATTTAAAATTTAAAAATAAAGAAAAAAAGAAAAAGAAAAGCAAATGTATTTAGCCACTAGTTGCCTTGACATTCTCTTTTTGGGAGCTCCAATTACGGTTTTCTTTTCTTGTTCTAAACCACTTCTTCCTGGCAAACAGTATGTGGAAGTGCTTCATAACCACATGCAGTTGAACTCCCTCTCTCTGTGCCCCAAACCCTATTTCCATTTTAAGACCACCCTCTGAGTACTGGTACTTCATGGATCTGATTGGGTTCCATGACTGACCTCTGGCTTAAGCTTCCTGTGTTACCATGGATATTCTCATCTAAAATTTCCTCTATTTTTCAGTCTCCTGAAACAACACTCCTCCATTCCCAAGGCTCTATTTTGTCGTTACAAAATGTTTGAATTGGCTAATCAAGATATTTGATATGTGCTATAGTCTAGATTGTTGTGGTATAAAACTCACATGAATTATCTTCTAAGTCTTCAATGTGAAGTATTTGCATTTAAATTGTTTATTACTTTGGCATCAATATATTATATATAATTAATTATGTATAGTCATGTACTGTTATATTATATACATATATGTGCATAATTATATTAATAACAGTGTTAGAAATTTAAAATAAATTTGAAAAGGGGGTGGAGAGGTGAAAAGTGAAGGGGGTCTTAATATATAGTGATGGGAGAAGATATGACTTTGCGTGGTGGGCACATAGAGCAATATACAGATCTTGTAACATAGAAACCCATACCTGAAACACATATGTTCATATTAACCATCATCATCCCAATAAATTTAATAAAGTGTTATTTTAAAAATAAACAATTAATTAAAAGTAATCAATTACCGTTTCATTAATATCAAAACTAAGTACTTTAAAAATTATTTTAGCCTGGCGGGGTGTGGCTCAGTGGTTGAGTGTCGACCTAGGATCCAGGCGATTGGGGTTCGATTCCAGGTCAGGGCACATGCCCGGGTTGAGGGCTCAATCAATGACTCTCTCATCATTGATGTTTCTATCTCTCTCTCTCCCTCTCCCTTCCCCTCTCTGAAATCAATAAAGATATATTTAAAAATAAATAAAAATTATTTTAGTGCCTGGTTGAATATCTTGCTCATAGCTCTTCAACAAATTTCTACTAAACATAAGATAGCATTCTGCATTTCCTCTGATTATTTTGTTGCCAAATAATTAACCTTTGTCATTTTAACAAAAAGATAAAAACTACTTTTCTAGTTAAAAAAAATAAAATAAAAAGACTTAGGAGTCTTTGTTGGAACTGTTATAAAAGATTTGGAAGGAAATGAACAGTAAAATGTTACTCTGGTTAAATCCATTACAATTTAGTTGTAACTTATGTCCTTATGAAATTGAAGTTTCACATCTACTTCTTCCTTAGGGCATTTAGTAATCATTTTAAAATGGAATAGTATGGAATGAAGCTTAACTAATAAATAAAGTTGAACCATTATTAATAACTTTATGTTTAATATTGGTGGATACTTTTCAAATGAAAATAACATGGTTTAATTAGATACTGTTATTTTTCTAATTTTACTGGCAATTTATTTTATTTTATTTTTATCCTCACCCAAGGATATTTTTTTATTGACTTTTAGAGAGAGAGGAAGGGAGAAAGAGAAAGAGAGAAACATCAATGTATGTGCTCTGAGTCAAAATCGAACCCATGACCTTTCAGTGTAGGAACACTCCAACCAACTGAGCCACATGGGCCAGGGGGGTTTTACTGGCAACTTAAAACATAAAATGAAACACCTTGACTGAAAAACAGAGGTGGTTTAATTCCCTTTGTCTTATTCAGTAATTTTTAAATATTTTAATAAGAAATAACATTTATGCCAAAATTTATATAGATTTCCTTCATTTTAATCTCTTTACCTTATTAAATATGCTCTCCTTAGCGATGTTAAATATAAAAAACCACAAATGACCTACAAATTGTTTCTTTAAAAATAATATGCAATTATAACTTCAACTGTCATAAATGTAGCAGAAATCTATTGGAATCCTTGATTTTTATGGCAAAGAATAACATCTCTATGCTATTTTTACAAAGAAAAAATGCTGATTCCTATACATGTACAGTATAATGTAATATATATGTGGAATACAATAAATGTAATAATATATACCTATACCTAGTATTTTTACTCAACAACAACGATGATTCATTCAATTATCATATGTTGAGTGCTGATAATATACCAGGCTCTGAGCTGGGGAAAATGATTTGACATCTAACAAAACTAAAGATCTGACATGACAAAGTCTGTTTTTACATGAACTTCATGGTTTTTGAACTCTTCTAATGAAGAAAACTGTAACCTTCACATATTGTATATGCATGGTATAGTTGATCCAGTGTAGGTTTTGACTCCAGATTAGCCTGATTTTAAATAATAGTTGTGTTACTTACTCACTATGTAATTTGTGTAAGTTAAACTTTTCAAGCCTTAGTTTTCTCATCTGTGAAATAAGAACACTAATATAGTTGGATTTTTTTTAAGAGTCATTATTACATAAAGATTACACACAATACACATGCACACATTTAGCATGATATCTAATAAATCATAAATACTCCTCAAAAGGTAATTCTTAATAAATCTCAATGCTATAATTCAGGAAAGATCATGTATAGTGACACTATATTAGTTTCTTATAGCTGCAGTAACAAATTACCACAAATTTAGCAGCTTAATGTATGCAAATGTATGGTGTTACAGTTCTATAGATCATCAATCCCACACACATCTCACTGCATTCCTTTTTGGAGACTCTAGGAAAGAATCTGTTTGCTTGCCATTCTAGTCGCTTGAGGCCACGTGCATTCCTTAGATTGTGACCTCTTTTAAAAAGGCAGTAAGGGGGGGGGGGGGTTGGGGGATAAGTGAAAACCGAGAAGGGGATTAAGAGGTACAAACTTCCAGTTATAAAATAAGCCACAGGATGTAGTGTACAGCACAGGGAATATAGTCAATAATGTTGTAATAGCTTAGCACGATGACAGATGGTTACTCTTGTGGTGATCACATCATAAGGTATATAAATGTCGAATCACTAGGTTGTACACCTGAAACAAATGTAATATTGTATGTCAACTTTACATTGATAAAAACTTTTAAAAAATAAAAAGTAAAGGCAGTAACACTGTATTGAGTCTTCTCACATTCATCTCTGTCCACAGCCAAAAACGATTCTCCACTGTTAAGACATGTGATTAGATTGGACCTACAGAGATAATCCAAGATAATCTCCCCTTAATCACATCTGCAAAGTCCCTTTGCCAGGTAAAGTAACACATTCACAGTTTGGGGGGATTAGAGCATGGGCATCCTTAGCCATCATTCTGCCCTGCTGCAGGCACAATGGGACCAACGGGAAGGTGCCCGTATTGTGGCACAAAGGGCAGGAACTCAAATGTAGCTGCTGCTTATACTGGACATTCTTGGCAACCTGTAAATCAATTCTAAAGAGACTTTCAATTTTCCCCCTACCTACAGGAAGGCATGTTTACAGAAAATGCTGTTACGTTAGAAGCAATCATAACACTGTTTGACTATCTACAAGGGAATAGTGAGCGAGTGGAATCAGAATTAGCAACATGTCCACTTACGCTGAACTCCTTGGGCTCTCTGGAACTACCTTTATATCAGGATCACTGTATCCTATGTCTGCAACTACCTGGAGCTACCACGGTATGCTTCCTGGGAATGGTGCATTGTATGTTCTTTTGAAGTTTTAGCGGGATGACCTCACTGGTTTAGGCAGCTTCATCTGGACAAAGTAAAAGGATGATTCTAAGTGGATCTATAGTTTAGTCAGGCCACTCTCTCCCATTTTCTGTCTCCTAAAGATATAGTAAACAACAGAAGTAAATCGTTTGGCCACTATATCGAATTCCTTTCATCTTATAAAGGAAATAATACACTTGTGATTTTAATAAGCATGAAAATCCATTTGACCTAATCTTAAAAATCAAAGAATTTAATTCAACTTCATTAGAAGTTTACCAATATTTTTTGCATATCTCCAAATTTCCAGACTTTAACGTAGACACCACAGCCTTGATAGATGAAATAAATAGTCTTACTGCACTCAAAGAAGCTACACTATAATGAAGGTTGAAACCCTAGAAACTTGACCACCCTAAACCCTCATTTAAGCTATAAGGAACAGAATTCCAAAAAGATTTAAATGCAGCCTGTTCCACCTTTGATGCATAATCCACCTTCATATCCAATAAAGTAGAATTCATTAGCAAGATTGGGTTTTTGAGATTAGAGAGGTCAGTCCATTCAGCAGAACACTGACTCCAAATATCTTGTTAATCCAAAAGAGAAAAGTGGTGCAAAAGATAGCAAGCACATTAATATTAGAGAGGCAATAGTAGAAATGGCTAGGGCTCCCTTGTCAAACACACTGGGTTTTCATTCCAGCTCAGCATGTGAGCTGATCTTCACCAAACTGCTTGACCTTTCTAAGCCTCAAATACCTCATTTGCAAAGCATGGAGGCAATGTGGCATAGAGGGTAAGAACCTCGTTTTCAGGCTTCAGAATCACATTCAGGGTTTTTGAATGTGGTTCTGCCATCTCCAAACCAGGTGATCTGAAGCACATCAGGTCCTGTAATATTAATCCAATTAATATGAGAACACTATTACCTGCTTCTGAGGTGTTTTATAAGAAGTAAATGGAGTATATAGAGCACTTAGAACAGTGTTTGAATAAGAGTAAGCAGTCCATAGGTGGTATTATTGCAAATAGTTTCCAAGTGTATTGTGAATAATAATAATAAATGCAAATAAATTTCCACATAAATGGCATTGCTATAAATTTCTGCATTTTAATAAGAATTCTACATTTCAAAAGTTTCTAAAACCATGGCCCCTGCTCTCATGCCCCAACAAACATATGGCTAATTTTTCCCCATTTCAGAAGGTGAGAATTTGACTTTGAAAAGGTCCAAATGGTTCAGGATCATATATTAAAGTGGGAATGAAGAAAGAATTCAAACTCAGTGACCCCCTGGCTCTCTGTTCACTGCTCTACCTGTTAAATTATATCACCTTGGCAGTTTAACAGTACACTGAAAACATTTTCAAGGAAGAATATTTATAAACACAACTCTTGGCACGATAAATATTTGTAAGAATTTATCCTGCTCCAGGCCAATCAACACCTTATGAAACTTGTGATTTAAAAGGCTTGGATTTTTATTCATGCAATGTTAATATAATGGAAAACAATTCAGTATCTCCAGCAGGAATGATTTTACAGGCACTGAGAAGGTGGAAGACTACATAAACTTTACCTTTCTTGGCATTTCAAAATAACTAATATAGTTTTAAAGCATGTACATTTCGTATCATTTAAATAGTGGTACTATTAATGATAAACAAAGTCTATAAGTAATGTGAATTTGGAGCATTTTGTTTATATTAAGTTAGGTACATGTAAACTTTGATAAATGCTAATGGGAGTTACTGACATGCATTCCTTACATAGCAATGGAGGAACATTCTGTACTATTCCAAATAACCCTTTTAACCTTGTGAAAAATGAATAAGAAACTAGAATGTGTAGAACACTAAAGCATAATAAGAGCAGAAATGAGTGAGCTTACCTTCAGTTCATTCTTAGGCTACATAATAAAAAATAATGCCAAGCAAGTACATTTCATGAGGGCTTATACTTTCCTCCCAGACTAGACAATAGAGAATGCCCTTACTTTTTACTACTCATTGTTTCGTAACAATTGTCTGGCTTCCTTCCTTATCTGATGTGTTTTTATAACACCATATTGAGTTAGAAATATAATTAGGAAGTAGTTAACTAATCTATTCCACAAGTACATATTTAACGCCAGGTGCCATTTATAATAATAAACAGGACAGACAGCTGTCCCTGCTCTACAGAAACTTGGTAGTCCAGTGGGGAGAGCAGAAAATTAAGTAGGAGATTTCAGTACAGACAAGCAAAGATATACAATGTGATAAAGGCTAAAAACATGAGTAAATAGGGTGTTCTGGAAATACATGAAAGTAAAATGTAAATAACTCCAAGGATTCTAATGCTAGGCAGAGAGCACCTACTGAGCAAGGCACTGAATTTGGACACTATAAAATATCAGGAGCTTTGCCGTGATTTGGAAGATAGAGCCCAAAGCTCTCTCTCCTTTTCTCTAGAGCCAAACTGCCTCCTAGACGTCACCACTCCCCATAGCTAAAGCTTATTGTGTGCAACACTAAATTTGTTTTCTCTTTCTGTCCTCAATCTTTGTCCTTATCGCCTGCATTTTCTATCTTGGCAACTGGCCCTAACCCATCCAATTACTAAATATAAATCAGAGGAGGCATGCTTGGCGACCCTTCCTGCCTCTCCTTTCACTCCAAAAGCATAGGACAATGTTTGGGGAGGTTAGTGATAAGTGAGTGAGACTAGTTTATGAAGATTTTGAGTGACAGGCTGATAATCATGGGCATTATCTTGTAGACAATTCTGAGTCATTAAATCATGGCCAGCATTGCCTTGTCATATGAGTAAATGAAAGAACATATTTATAATGTACTTAGTGAAAAATATGCATTGGTTGATTTTAATAACTGCTTAGGAAACATTATAAAGGAGAATATTTTTCCAATCATAAATTGCATTCTACAGCCAAATATTAATGGGAAGATATTATCATTTAAAGAAACAAATATAAAGATGTGTGTGTGTGTACCATATTCTAAAGCCAAGCATGAAAGACCCTAATTTTTTTAAAATAAGCATATCAGATAATACATATCAAGTAGTATCTGTTGAAAGGGATTATTTCAGTGGACCATACTGATAAGTGTTTAAGAGCAAGGAGCCTTGCATCAAATAGGCCTTCATTGACATACTGCCTGTGCCATTTGCTACTGTGTGACCTTAGGAAATTTAGCCTCATTGAGTCTCGACTTCCTCACCTACAGAATGCATATAAACTCAGCCTTTCAGGTTTTTTGTAAGAGTTCCATAAAATAATGTAATTGAAGCATTGAGTATATACTAAGAACTCAACAAGTTATTACTATAACTATACTCACTTCCAGATAGAAGCCAAGGAAGAAAATGGCATTTTGCCTAAGACCAGGTAATTTTAAAGCTTTTTTTTTTTTTTTTTTTTTTTTGAGCATTCAAGGGAACAACCATTAATAACTATATGACATATAGTGGTGGAATATGATAGACTAAAAAATAATTCAGATGCAAACACCTAGAAATACTGGACTAAATTCACCTAACTCCATAGTTAAAAGTCCAAAAAAAAGGGAATGAGACAGGAGTCAGAAACGTAAGAGTTGAGAGCTAATCCTGTAAGTGAAAATACTGGCAGGCAAGTATTCTTGCCCATGAGTGGTTGATGTGGATAGTCTTTGTAAACTTATAACTTGGATTTAAATATATAGGTGGGACAAGAAACAAGGCCTTGGGCCCAAGCAAAGTAGGAAGTTAAAACTGAAACTTCTGCATAAATCTGGGACCTCGTAATCTTTCATTTTCAGTGAAAAGTAGACTAGGAAAAATGCACTCACAAACTCAACATGGTAACAAGAAAACTTGGTCTCTGCCATGTGTTTTGGTGGGGAAAAAAGACAATAAATTTCCCTTGGAAATCTAAAATCATGGGCCAGCACCTTAGATGGGTTTTAGTTTCAAAATTCTTCTACCCAGTTTATCTAGGAACTCCTAAGACAAAGTATAAACAACAATAAAGTGGGCATTTGATAACTTGTTGGGTATCTGATAGAAACAAAAGCAAAAGTGTATTAGAGAACTAAGACTTTCATCTAAGGTCACTACATTCCTATAGATACTCTAAAGATGCAATGCTGAAGACGTTTAAAATTATAGATAGGTAGATGGTAGGTAGAGGATGATAGATGATAGATAGATGATAGATGATGATGATGATAGATAGATAATAGATGATAGATAGATGATAGATAGATGATAGATAGATAGATAGATGATAGATAGATAGATAGATAGATAGATAGATAGATAGATAGATGATAGATAGATAGATAGATAGATAGATAGATAGATAGATGATAGATAGATAGATAGATAGATAGATAGATAGATAGATAGATAGATATAGATAGATAGATGATAGATGATAGATAGATAGATGATAGATAGATGATAGATAGATAGATAGATAGATAGATAGATAGATAGATGATAGATAGATAGATAGATAGATGATAGACAGATAGATAGATGATGGATGATGATGATAGATAGATAGATAGATAGATAGATAGATAGATAGATAGATAGATAGATAATAGATAGATGATAGATAGATAGATAGATAGATAGATAGATAGATAGATAGATGATAGATAGATAGATATAGATAGATGATGATGATAGATAGATAGATAGATGATAGATAGATAGATAGATAGATAGATAGATAGATAGATAGATAGATAGATGATAGATAGATAGATAGATGATAGATAGATATAGATGATAGATAGATGATAGATGATGATAGATAGATGATAGATTAGAGAGATAGATGATAGATAGATAGATAGATAGATAGATAGATAGATAGATAGATAGATGATAGATAGATAGATAGATAGATAGATAGATGATAGATAATGATTACCAGAGACAACTAAATGAATTAGAACCTCAGAAAATTTATATTAAAAAGTCTGATAAACTTCTTTGAAATAAAAATATTTAATATTATTAAGAGGAATCAAACCTTAAGAACAGAACAAGACATAATGGAAAATATTAAGTAGATTTGATAAAGAACAATTAAAACTTCTAAAATTCAAAAGGTATAATCATAGAAATTAAATCTTAATAGGCAGATTAGACAGCAGATAAAACATAATATAAAACACAATTAATGAACTGTTGATAAGTCATATCTGAGGAAATTACCTAGAATGTATCATAGAAAGGAAAATTCAGGAAGCAAAAGAGAATTAATGAGCCAAAGACAACAAAATGAGAAGGTCCAGTATACAACTAATTGGAGTTCTGGATGGTGATAACAGAAAGAATGCAGAAGCATTATGCCAAAAGATAATGATTGACAATTATCATTTATGAGTCAAAAAGCAAAAGATCCATTCAGGATTAATAGATGGATGAATTATTGATAATAGATGATGATGACAGATAAATGATGATAGATAGATGATAGATAGATGATGATAGATTAGGTGATAGATAGATGACAGGATAGATAGATAGATAGATAGATAGATAGATAGATAGATAATGATGATAGATGATAGATAGATGATAGATAGATAGATAGATAGATAGATAGATAGATAGATAGATAGATGATAGATAGATAGATAGATGATAGATGATAGATAGATGATAGATAGATAGATAGATAGATAGATAGATAGATAGATAGATAGATAGATGATAGATGATAGATAGATAGATAGATAGATAGATAGATAGATAGATAGATGATAGATAGATAGATAGATAGATAGATAGATAGATAGATAGATAGATAGAGATAGATAGATAGATAGATAGATAGATAGATAGATAGATAGATAGATAGATGATAGATAGATGATAGATGATAGATGATAGATAGATGATAGATAGATAGATAGATAGATAGATAGATAGATAGATAGATAGATAGATAATAGATAGATAGGTAGATATAGATAGATAGATGATGATAGATAGATGATAGATAGATGATAGATAGATGATAGATAGATGATAGATAGATAGATAGATAGATAGATAGATAGATAGATAGATAGATAGATAGATGATAGATAGATGATAGATAGATAGATAGATAGATAGATAGATAGATAGATAGATAGATAGATAGATGATAGATGATAGATAGATAGATAGATAGATAGATAGATAGATAGATAGATAGATAGATGATAGATAGATGAGATAGATAGATAGATAGATAGATAGATAGATAGATAGATAGATAGATGATAGGTAGATAGAGATAGATAGAGATAGATGATAGATGATTTAAAGCATTCACAGGTAAGATATTTAATGCAGCCAGAAAAGAAAATTATTTACAAAGAATCAAGATCCCTTGAATCCCTATAGTTCAGTAATTTGAAAAATTTTAATTCAATACTTTACCTGTTTATGATGCTGATTTTAAGAGTGAGTGGTATTTAAATAAAAAATGACATCAATATTCTATAAAAATATTAGATTTTTATGACTAATATCAGAAAGAGTATTATGAATGGAATTTACTAAATCACTCCAAAATTGTTAGCTCAATTGAATTGTATATAAAATTTTCTTTTAGAAATTTTACTGAATGGGAAAAATCTTCTCAGATTGTGTGTACGGCACAAAAGTAGTGGAAGTGAGGACAATCCACCACTTTATTCAAAGTTCGTGTAGAGGAATCAGGCAGCTTTGTTCTCTAATCTGTAAATCCCCTTCCCATTTCCTCTTGGTGAAATAGGAGTGGGCATGTGACCTAATTCATAAACAACCTTACTTAAACAGAGAAAGTGATGATTACCTGTCTATCAGTTTCTCTTTTCTGAGAATTTTAACAATAAATTTGGGAACACAATCTGTTGATTCAGTAATACTAAGAGGAAATATAAGAAAACACAGAATCAGAGAGACCAGAGAGAATGTTAAAGATAAAACAATAGGAAAAAAAATCTATGGAATTTCTGCTGCTAGAAAACAACAAAGACCCTGCCTGTAGCCAGCTGGTTTCTTTCTATGGATCCTCAAGGGTGTGTTTGTTCAGAGAACCAGGCTACCTCTTGCTCCTGAACTAGCCCATGCATTGTTGCCCAAGTTGGTCAGAAAGAATTTCTATTCATTACAACCTAAATGCACAATGCACTCACATTGTCTCATTTAATACTCTCCTACAAGTATACAATCCTGTAAGTTAGGCCTTATTATCTCTATTTTAGAGTAGAACGTTGAACTTCAGAGAGTTTATGTAACTTACCCTAAGTCAAAGAGCTGGTGAGTTGGACCTACAATGCACCTACTTCAAAGCCTGTGTTCTTTTGGCATGTACAAGTCCCAATTTCTTCACCTATAAAATAAGAGGACTGAGGAAAGTAATATTTTCCACTCCACGTTTAAAATGACATGATTATCATAAATGTCTTAAATGTTATTTCTTCAAACTCACAGTTTAAAAGTGACAGACACAGCACATTGTGCCAATGTATACCTGAAATATTAACGCTATCTACCTGATAGAATGCTTACATTTCTAGGACAGTAAAAGTAATAAGTGAAGTAATTCCTGAAAACAAAGTTTTCTTTACACTATTCCTATTTTAAAGTAAAATAGTTATGATTTCTCAGTCACAGAAAATTAGAACTGGAAATATATGTTGGTGATAGTAACATTCAGGTTTGTGCCATGAAGAACCTGTGCAATTGTCCTTCGTACACTAGTTATGTAACTACATCACTGAAAAATATTACTTTTCAATTTTATTAAACTGCAAAGAAGAAAGTAAAAATTAATTTCCAGAATTTTAGAATCATTGAATTTTATAGATTTAGATTTTAGTGATCACCTAACCCACCCCTTATTTTAAAGATAAAGAAAACAGACTCAGGAAAACTAACTGACTTTTCCACAAGTGTGTCTTTGTCTTTTTTAATCCTCACCCTAGGATATGTTTTTATTGATTTTAGAGAGAGATGAAGGAAGAGAGAGAGGAAGAGAGAAAAACATGGATGTGACAGAAAAACATCGATCAGTTGCCTCCCATGGGCTCCCTGACTGGGGATGGAACCCACAACATTTTGGTATACGGGACAATGCTCCAACTAGAAGAGCCACAGTTCTTCTATTTTGAAAATACTATATATATTCTCACTTGGGGAAAGTGTCATCCAAATTCTGTAGGTCTCAAAACAAACAAACAACAAACAAAACTACAACAAACAATTAGTACAAAATATCTCCTAAGGATGGATATTATACTTCATCTGTCTTTAAAATATTACATGAGTAAAACCAGCAGTATATAGTAGACATCATCGAGTGTTTTATAGCATAACTTTAATTGGTTTGAAAATCAGGAGCAACTAGATCTTTCTCTATTTAGAACATTAAAAGTTGGATTTCATGAATTTCTTACATCTATCAAAAAATATGCCAGCTCTGAGTTGTTAAGGAAGTGTTGCCTTATTTTAGAAATGAAAGCTGAAGAGTTAATTAAAAACATCTTGTTAAAAATTGTGAAGTTTTTGATACCAAAAGATATTTTTATTTTCCAGCTTGCTGAAATATTCCTGCGGGAACTATTACAAGAACAAGAAGAGTTCGCCCACCCAGTGATGGCACAGTCAAACATTAAACACTGAGAATTGCAGTAGAGAAAGGTTTACTTTTATTATGAATGGCACCACCCAGGAGAATGGGAATCTAATGCTCAAAAGCCTGAATTCCCTGATACAGGGTTTGGGGCTGGTTTTTAAGGGTAAAGGGGGAACAGGTATCTAGAAGGGCTGGTTAGGCAATTTTTAACTGGAGGACTTTGGAGTTTGGCCATTTATGGTAAGGGGCATCAACACAGGATCTTTCTGAACAAGGGACCCTTTGTTTCTGAAAGGATTCTAGGGTTCAAGTTCTAGTTATGTCCCAGTCCTTTGGTTCCATGTGGGCGGGGAGTGGAATGAAACTTTGGTTCCGAGTGCAGCTGGAAGTCAAAGTTCTCCCCTCTGCGCATGCTTCAGTTGCATAACTTGTGGATCTGGTCTGTTGTCTCTGAAAAGCAACTCAGTATCTCATTAAGCAGAATAGGGACATTTTGAGCTGGTTCTGTGGTTACAGAACTTTCATGAAGTGGAAGGGCAGCTGGCAAAAAGGAAGTATTTGAAGTGCATGTATGTTTGGTGATCCTTAATGTCAAGGGTCTACTGAGGAGTACCCAGCTGGGATCTGGTGGCCAGCTAATAATGTGCCATATTCTATTGCCCTAACCATTAGGTGACAAGAGTATGGAAGCCAGCCATACAGGCCTACCTTTGTGTTTTTATTCTATATATGCAGACAGGCTTATTCCTGCTGTGGCTGTAGCCAAACAGGGTGGGTGAGCAACCTTGATCTACACACTTGGGACCATGAATTTATAGTTAGATTGTGTGTGAGCCTCTTAGAGTCTGATGATTTCAAATACCTCATATGCGTGGAACATGCAGTACAATATTTGCCTTTCTGTGACTGGCTTATTTCACTTAGCATAATGTCCTCAAGGTTCATCCATGTTGTTGCATATTGAAGGATTACTTTCTTTTTAGAGGCTGAATAGTATGTATTTCTTTGTTGGCATATACCACGTTTTCTTTATTCATCTGTTGATGGACATTCAGGTTTGTTTCCACACTGTGGCTATGGTGAATAGTTCTGCGATGAACAGAAGGAATACTAATATCTCTTCATGATCCTGATTTCAATTCTTTTGGAAAAGTACCCAGAAGTGTGATTGCTAAAACTTTTAGTTCATTTATTTTCATTAACTCCCAATAACAGAAGCATGTGGCTATGACTTTGCTTGAATGATAACTTTGGTTGCCATCTGCTTATTTCAATGTCTAAATCTATTTCTTAAGTAGATTATTTTGTATTTCTGATTTCTACAGTGCATAAAGTTTAGGAGGGTTTAAAAAATATATGTATGTATATTTTAAAATGTTTTTTAATTGTTTAAATATTGGTTGTAAATTTTTAGCTTTATCTATTGTGTTCAGAATACGTGACTGGTACATTTTTTACTTTTTGAATATATTGAAGTTTTATTTATGTTCTTGTATAAAGTTTATTTTGTAAATGTCCCATGGACACTTGAAAGTAGATTCTTGTCCGTTGGTGGGTTCTGACCTAATCAACTAAATTAAAATTGCATTCATACTTTACATCATACACAGAAATCAATTTTAGACAAATTAAAGACTAAAATTTGTTAGTTTTTTAAAGTCATTATGGGAGCATAACTTTATGACTTCAGATTGGGGAGGATTTCTTAAGACTCTAGAGCTTAAACTATAAAGAAATATACTGATAAATTCAATTTCATTAAATTTTCAAACTTCTATTCATCAAAAGATACTATAAAAGCAACAAAGCCAGGAAGTAGGAAAATATTTGCTGCATGTAAACTAAGGATTAGTATGCATAATATATAAAGAATTTCTACATATCAATATGAAAAAGAAAATCCAAAGAAAACATGGGCAAAGAGGTCCCTTCTGATGCTTCACACACAATCATGGAAGAGATCACACTTTATTATGTAACCACAATGTCATCTGGTCACCTAGCTCCTTAAAATCTAAATAAGATCAATTCAAACCCCCATTTCATGGATTGTGGAAATTTTAAACCTTCCTTAAATATATCCAGATTCCTGGGAATGAAGGAGGTAAGGTGTGTGTCTTAAATTCTCACAATCTCTTCTCACACTGGACACTGAGAATTGCAGTGGAGAAATATTGGTTATTTTATTATGAATGGCACCACCCAGGAAATGGGAAACTAATGCTCAAATGCCTGAACTCTCTGATAGTGTGTAAGTTATAGATTACAGAGAGCAAAATAACAAGACATCTTGGCTCGGGAGTTCTGGGTTGTGCTAGAAAGTGATTGATCAGAGGTGAGGTAAGAGTAATAAATCATTTCTTCAGGTCTTGAGGACAGCTCTAATGAGCTCTTTTCAGACTTCTCTGTCCAGTTTCATGGGAAAGCAGCCAGTGGGTCTTTCCACCCTTGGGCTCAGGAACTGAAACAGAACTTGGTCAAGATGTTATCTTTAGCCTGCCAGAAGCCTGGACCTTGTGATCATTAGTCAGACCCAGGCTACTGTCTTCTGCTGCCTCAGGGGTTGCTGATTATCCAGGGGAAAGGGTAGGTCTCTGAAGGACATATGGTTGTGTGTGTGTGTGTGTGTGTGTGTGTGTGTGTGTGTGTGTGTGTGTGTGTGTGAAGGACATATATATAGAGAGAGAGAGAGGAGAGAGAGAGATGATTTCTAGAAAAAGGATTTAAAACTAAATTTAATCAAAGTCAATAAGGACCTTTGGCTTCAGTATGATCACTGCAGTAAGTCTAGTTAACATCCATCATCATACATAGTTATGATTTTTGTTGTAATGAGAAATTTTAAGATCTGCTCCAGCATATGTATCCCATGTAGCACTAACCTTTCTAGCCTCTGACCTTTCTAGCTTCTCTGATTCCCCACTTCATCACCACCACCACCCTCTCTGCTGCTCCTCTCTCTTCACCTGGATCACAAACGCCCAAGAATTCCTTCTTTACTTCTGTGAAAAGTAATATCCTCAAGTCTCACCTGCCCCAGTGAATGTTGCATAAACAAAAACAGTACTTCCCGGTACTGTTTTTCTAGTGTCAGATGTTAAGATAACAAATTTTCACCCTGTTGTATTTAAAAGAAAGAACAGAACAAGCGCCAGGATCTGTAGTAAGTAATGGTCTTTGTAAAGATGTCTCATCTTTTGAGATTTTGAAAAGTGAGCTATGTTAGACCACACTCTACATGCCTAATCTTTTGACTATATTCTGACAAAGTATTTATCTAGACATATCTTTTTTATGTGTTTAATGTTTTATCTATTCCTTTTACAAGTATCATCGATCAATCTACTTATCTATCTATCCATCTCTAGGTATAACTCTAGGTGACTTATTTTAGATTGGAAATGTGCTTTCCTGTTTAACATAGTTTAACATTATTTATTTTTATGTGAACTTTATAAAGTATATCTTGTCTATTGAAGAACATCTGCATTTTAAGGTTGGCTGATTATTATATTTTTACAAATAATACTTGAAGTTGATTTTTAAAAACTAAACACACTATATAGACACATATCTTTGATCCATCTCACTCCTCTCCAACCCCAAGCAGTTTTCATTAGTGTGATATCTAACTTGGGTGCCACCATCTGCTCATCTCCAGATAACGGCTAGTAAGGATCGGAAGTGGTGACCAAAGTGGTTCCTTAGTCATGACTGTGATTGACAAGTTTCCCAAGCCACTTCCTCTTCAGGTAATAATGTCCCTTGGTTTTGTGACTTCCTCATTTCACACAGCACTTAAAATTATTCTCAGAAGCAAAGGACATTCCGTTGATAAAAAGAAGAGCAAACAACAAAATTTTAATCAAAATGGAAAAGCATTACTATTATAAATACTTGGAACAAAGTTTAAGGCATCATTATTATTACAGTGGAACTGAATTAGACTCAAAACAATGATATTAAAATTAATATTTTTGTTTCTTCGGTACCCCACCTCTCTAAATGTTTTCATTGTCTTGCCTTAGGCTTCCATACATAACACTTGGGAATTGACAGCTAGCAAAACTCACATGTGTAGCTGTTTCTTTCCACAGTTTTCTAGGACTTCTCCTAAGCAGTTTTCACTATAATGATGTTGACAAATTGTGACATGGAAACTTGGTTGGCTGCTCAAAGGAAAAGAAATTTCTTATTATGTGATTTTAAGACTTTAACACCATCCACGTAGGAGAGGAGAAATTACCACAAGCTATCACTGATAATAGTTACTCCTGACAAAAAAACAAGACCTCCCTGTCACCTTATTTCACAGCAGCCAGAATAGTCATAACCATAAACTTCCCAAAGTTTTGTTTAGGAGAACAGTAAGGCTTACCTAAATAAGTAATTAAAAATTCAGCCTAAAGCAACCATTTTGAAAATTTCAAGTCTTCTAAATTCCAGTAAGGTAGGAAATACGTTAAAAGATTATCCTGGTGGAATTTAGGATACCCTTTTTCCCCCCAAATATTTTAGCTTTACTTGTCCTTTTTATCAACAGGTATCTCATCCAAGAATACAAAATTAGAAAGCAGAGAAACTATATAGGCAAAGAGTCAAGGCAATAAGTTGCCTTTTTCAGGATCAGAAAATGACCCCTGAAATTGGGTACAACCACCAAGCAAAGAACAAAATCATCATAGCTCCTGACAAAAGATGTATAGATTTTTTACAGCGGTTACTAATTTTTTAGTCTTAAAAATAGCCATCACTCTAGAAATGAATTCCATGATTTGCATATAAATAATTTCTGTTTTAAAAAGATAGTTGTTCTGGCCCAGCCGGCATGGCTCAGTGGTTGAGTGATGACCCATGAGCCAGGAGACCACTGTTTGATTCCTCTCAGGACACATGCCTGGGTTGTGGGCTCGATCTCCATTAGGGAGTGCGCAGAAGGCAGCCATTCAACAACTCTCTCCCATCATTGATGTTTCTACCTCTCTCTCCCTCTCCCTTCCTTTCTCTGAAATCAATAAAGACATGAGACTCACTGCTTGGCTACCTCCTGCAAGCCCCTTGCTGGGGATCTAGCTGCAACCCAGGCATGTGCCCTGACCAGGAATCGAACTGTGGTCTCCTGGATCATAGGCCAATGCTCAACCACTGTGCAATGCCAGCTGGGCAGTATCATAAGTTTTTAATGGTAAATTATGTCATTATATATTTGTCAAAACCTATAGAGTGTACAACACCAAGAGTGAACCCTAATGCAAATGGTTTTAGGGTGATAATGATATATCAATATAAGTTCATAGGTTGTAACAAATGTACCACTCTGGTTCCAGATGTTGATAGTGGGAGTGACTGTAAATATGTGGGGGCCAGGGTACATAGGAACTCTCTGTACTTTCAATTCAAATTTGCTGTGAACCTAAAACTCTAAAAATAAAGCCTATTTTAAAAAGTATAGTTAGAAGCCGAGAAAGTAACAAAGTAAGAGATGACAGTTACTGTTCTACAAATCTTCACGTTAAGGAATCATAAGTAATTGCAATAAATATCTTTAAAGGAACTATATATGACACCAGGAATAAAGGTTAGCCTCAAACGGAAATTCTTGTACAAAAAACCATAGCCATGTGATTGCATGCAAAACAGAAGCATTACAAAGGGTCACACGTGATTATCTACACATGTTCTGTTGTAAGAACAAGAGGTTTCAAAAGAAGTGGGTTTACTTAGTGTATCCAGCAAGAAGAGAACTGTGCTTTAGCAATAAGACTTCCTCAACTGAACTTTTTTTTAAAAAATATATCTTTGTTGATTTCAGAGAGAGGAAGGGAGAGGGAGAGAGAGAAACATCAATGATGAGAGAGAGCCATTGATCGGCTGCCTCCTGTATGCCCCCTACTGGGGATCGAGCCAGCAACAGAGCCACGTACCCTGACCGGGAATGGAACCGCCATTTCCTGGATCCTGGGTTGATGCTCAACCACTGAGCCACGCCTGGCCAGGCTCAAGTTCAACTTTGAATCTATTTCTTTTTTTCAATGATGTTGAGTTAGTTCCTCTTTTTAGTCTTGTTCTGAGAAGCCAGAACTTTGAAAGGTTCAGAAAGGTTAGAATTTCAGGTTGTCCCAGCATTTCAAAATGCACAAGTACTCATCTGTACTTGGAAAGAAAAAGCAGCCTTGTTTGATTCAGTCTCAAAGAATAAACTCATAATCCATGTTCTTTTTTTCTTTTTTACTTTCACATCCATTTTTAAATTTATTTTTATAATGCCTCCTTAATGTAGACATCTTAGGAATTACCATCTCCATTGTGAGAACCTAAAAGTAGAGAGTTAGCAACAAATTCACACAGGTCACCTAATATCAAAGGAATATGTTGGAGCCCTGGCTGGTGTGGCTCAGTTGATTGGGCATCCTCCTATGCACCAAAAAGGTCTCAGGTTCAATTCCCAGTCAGGGCAAATGCCTCTGTTGCAGACTGGATCCCCAGTAGGGGGCCTGAAGGAGGCAACCAATCATGTTTCTCTCTCACATCCATATGTGTCTTTCTCTCCCTTCTTCTCTCTAAAACAAAAATCAATAAAAACATACTTCTTAAAAAATAACACTTTGGAGAATAAAAATTCACAGTCAAACTCACTTTGCATGTAAATAAAACCATGAGACATAATAAATAAATAAATAAATAAATAAATAAATAAAATAAATTTTTTTAATATATCTTTATTGATTTCAGAGAGAGGAAGGGAGAGGGAGAGAGAGAGATAGAAACATCAATGATGAGAGAGTCATTGATCGGCTGCAGCCCGCAACCCGGGCATGTGCCCTGACCGGGAATCGAACCTTGATCGCCTAGGTCCTAGGTCAACGCTCAACCGCTGAGCCACGCCCGGCTGGGCTAAATAAAATTTTTATGCAGTCAACATTTTGTATACTATCTATATGATAAATTCCTTAAAAGAAGTCTGTCCACAGGAATTGCTTGCACCTAAATTCATACTCTTTCTTAGTGTTCCACATTCTATAAGCTCTATAAACAAATAATACTATTTAAAAACTCAAAAAACTAGACATTTCATATTGTATGTCTATACCACTAACTTTTCTAGTGTATATAAAGCCTTTTAAGTCAGTATGGAATGAAAATAACTTCAGGGTACTTCTGATGTCCAATGAGATAGTTATGGAGAGAGAATAAGTTAAGCATTTCCTAAGATTCTCTAGGATGCAGAGATATTTTGTGAATACCTATGAATATTTTAAGAGATGTTTAATTGGAGGCAAGTTCTGGAAAAGTTGAATGCCTAAGAAGTCAAGATTAGGGAAATGCCATAAGGTAAATAAAGAATGTGGTTGAATATAGAAAGAAACTGTATACCATATAAGGGTAAATCTAAAGTTATCTACAAATGAGAAATAAAAAACAATGCCAGATTCAAGTTCAATTAAAACACCTTTCACGATTTCTACCTATTACACATAGGCAGAAGAATGCTGAGTATAAAACATTACTCAATGAAAAAAAATCTATATTCTTCATGGAAAGTGCACTTTAAAATTATATAGTTTTGACAAATCTTCATAAATAACCTTACCATGTGATTTATAAAAGGACAAGAGTATCCAGTATCCTCTAGTTCAGTTGAAAGCAAACACAGCTAAAGGTCATTATATATGTATATATATAATTTTTTTTCTATTTCTGATTTTCCAAACTTTAACCATAAGAAGTTCAAAAGTCATTCAATTCTAAAAATATATTTATGTATAAAATAAAAGCTTCTATATTCAATGTATTCAAACCTTCTCAGGAAAATAAATAATAGAAACAGATGATGTTTATCTAAGGACACAAGCACTGACAAGAGCAGAAGAATAGATTGATGATCACGAGTCTCTTTCTATCTCCTAACATTATGATGGATGGTAGAGCTAAGTCACAAATCAGAGAGATAATGCAACTTACAGTATTTTAAAAGTTCTTTATCCCATTCTTTAAATTCTAAAAATGACAGAACATTTATTCTTTTGTGAAATTATGTTCATAATGAAAATTTTCAAAGAAAAACAGAGAAAAATGTTACTAGACACAGGTTGGTTTTCTCACTTCCCATTTTATGGCACTGAGTTGATGTACCACCTGGATCCCTTACTGCCCCAAGCTCTGCATTTTAGCAAGCCAGGTGATACATATAGATTGTATTTTATGTCTTGTTGTTTTATTGTATTATAGAGAATAAAACTGGAGGGTTCACCCCACCCTAGGGGTCAGACTCCTAACAGAGAGGTGTAAAGGTTTCCATGAAGGATGAGAGGGCCTGACGAGTTGGCAATTTGCTCTCTAGTCCCCCAACTTCCATGACACCAGCTCTGCTTTTGTCTTATTTATTGGGCCTCCATGTAAGTGCTTGTTTAGAGAATGGGTTCAGCTGCATTACAAGTTTAAAAACCACCATCCTACAGATTTTGATCTCTACATTTAAACTCATTTGTTTGGATGCCTTTTTTCTATATTCATTAATATACCGGGGAAAACAGTGGTTTATAGATCAGCAGTAGAGGGCAAGAGACCAAGTGAAAAAATCTGATCAATCTATAATATGCTAAATAGCTCCAACTATTTCACAAAGAAAGTTCAAAAATAACAGGTGTCAATTGGGGAAATACTAGGCATAGATAGTGATAAAAGAAATTTCCTTATTCTCACCTTCGAAAGCTTATTCCCCTTCTACTCATATGCCTTCTGATGCCCGATATCTTGTTTTCTTTTTGTGTGTCTACATTTGTGCCCTTATCTCAATAGCTTACTTTTTTCAATGGAAGTTAATAAGTTGATATTTGCATTGGTAGGGCCTTATTATTAATGTGTTGTCTTATTAATTAAAGGCATAGGGATATGATTTTGAGATTCAGGAAAGAAAAAATACATCTGAATCAAACTTCTAAGAAAGATTGACTCTGGAAATTTTGGAAGGACAGAGTATAGAATATGTCTGTTTATTTTCCAACAAATATTTATGGTGCTATTACTGAAAACCATGCAAGTCTTTTAAAGGACACTCTGAGGAAACTCAAAATCTCAAAGTAGAGGCATAATAGGTGCAGGTGTGGTTATCAGCCTTAGAAACCCAAATCTCAATTTCATCCGTTTACTCAGAAGCAGGAGGGGCTCTGTAAATGTAGAGCAAAGATCACAGGATTTGGAGTCAAAGATGTAGGTTTGAGTTCTGACTATACCTCTTATTAGCTGTTTGTGTTCTTAAGCAAGTGACTTAATCCCCTAAAAAACAAAAAAGGTCAAGAAATAATACCTGCCTCACAGGGTTGTTGTGAAGGTCAGATGAGATGGTGCATATAAAACGGCTTTATACATTGTCTTGGGCTAAACACGTGTTGGTTAGATTGGCTTCTGGTGGCGAGAGAGACTCCCCAAAGAAAGGAGAATTCTACGTGTCAGTGGGCACCCAGCAGGGATTCCCTGCAGGCGGCCTTTGAAGGCTGATAAGCATCTCCAACAGCTGCGCAGGAGAATACAGGGCCCAGAGAGAGGGCAAAGGTCATGCCCTTTGCCCTTCTGCTCTTAGCTCAAAGGACATCTGCTAAAGATCCCCTGCAGGGAAATATAACTCTAAGGAAGGGGGCCCGGGGAATATTTTAAGGGATCCTAACTAAGAGTCCTAACAACACTGAAGACATTAGCTTTGGAAACTAAATTTACCTTAGTTATTTTATATTATTACTTTTAATTAATTTAGTTTTGTTCTCTACTCTGCTAGACTTTAAAAGTTTATATTTAACATGTATACATTAATATCTGTAATTTGTAATCTTTGTTCATAGATATATATTATAATATATATTTATTCTAAATGTGTACATATACTATGGACCTCTGTGGTATACACCCTATATAACATGTGGGTGGCACATGTATAGGAAAAATAAAAGCCTGAATGTTAGCAATGTTGTCTCCTGGAAGATGAAATTATGAATGACTTGTTTTCATTTTGCCTATCTCTATTTCTCAAGTGTTTCCTTGGAAAATGAATTTCTTTTAGACTGAGAAAGTCACAATAAAATGTTCTGATTAGAATATATTGCTTGCATTAGTTCAGTCTGTTTTAATTTATCGTTTACATCTATTAAGTAATTTAATGAACTTTCTTTTTTAAATTCTACTTTTGTTTATTTTACTTGGACTTTCTCTTAAGTTACTTATTTTACCTATTTCTCTTAGACTTTTGACCTGTATTTCCTTTCGTTTCTTCTTATCTTTTTTCTATCATTTAGTTCCCTGTTACCATTTGTTTTGTTTTTCATATTCTCCCTTTTATTGAATATAGCAAGCACAAAGCAGAGGATTGTGTCCTAAAGGATTGTTGGGGACTCGACCAAGGACGCTAGACCTTTTCCCTTCCAGTTAGCCCTGTGGTCACATCCACTGATCCTTACTGTCTCAAAGCAGAACCACTTAATTTTTCTAGTACTAAGGTGGAAAACTAGAGAGGTTAATAGACTAGAATTATTTAGCAAGCAAATATTAAATCCATCCCTAGCATCAGTAAAGATGGTTTCAAAGCATTAGTACACTTTCAACTAATGTCTGTGGATCTCTGGATCAGGTGTCTCTCTAGAGATTTACTTGTCTATATCTCCATTCAGGTGTCCTACAAGCAACTCGATTCAACATGCCAAAATGAAATATCATTCCCTCACCTCTGCAGAAAAACTGTTCCTCCTTGTCCCTCTTTCTCCTAAAGAAAGGGAATTCTCTGCAAACCCTTGAGCAGCCAGTCGGTATTAGTGACGTTGCCATCCCACCAGGTGCCTGGGTCTGAAACTTGGGAATTATCCTACTAAACTCTTCATCCCCACAGTTCCCATACTCAGATTTTCTAATTCTGCCTCTTTAGTGCCCGACTAATTCTGTGCTTTTCAAAGTGGGATATGAGGTCATCCTAGGATAATGACATCATACCAGGAAATACATGAAAGCACAGAGTAAACATAATGAATCTCCCTGGAATACCCTCATCCTCTTGCCACTTCATCATAATAAGTAACTTAACACATCAAATTTTACAAAAATAAATGCATACATTATGTGGAATGTAAGCTGAGCATTATTTTAAAAATGGCATGTAACAATTCAAAGAAATATGGGGCTTATTTTCGGATGCTTAGGGTTCAGGTGCTATAACCCTAGAGGTTACAATGGCTTCCCTGCGCTGATGAGGTGTTTTGGTAGAAATATTTTAGAATTATTCATAGTAATTCTTGTGCCCTTCAGGGCTGCTCATGACTTGGCCAAAATGGTCCCTCCTCTCTTCTCATGCTCCCACAGTCTCTCTCTATTTCTCACTGGAGCTTATTGTGATAGCCTCCTACCTGCTCTGGCTTTGGCCCCACTCAGCTCCAAATCGCCCCACACTGCCTTCAGAATAGCACGTGAAAAACACTAACCTGATCTTGTCATTTCTATGTATGACATCATTCAATGGCATCTATTTCATACAGATTAAAATAAAAGCTCCTTAGTATGACTTACGATGTTCTTCAAATCTGGCCCATGACTCCTTGATGTTCTCAGCTCTCCCCTCTTCCCTCCTGTCCTATGAATTACTTGTAGTTCCCCAAGCACAAGTTCTTTCACAGACCTACGATTTGCACATAGTGTCTCTCCTATTTCCCATTCCCTTGTTTAATCTAATATCCTATAATAGTCAGTTCAAGCATCACTTCTGAAAGTCCATTCTGGACTCTCCAGAATTGTTCAGTTTCCTGTCTCCTTGGTGCTTGCATTCTTGGTAACTCCCAACCCGAACACCTGTCCCCTCACACAGGGGTCCATAAAGCAGGGATTGTATGTTGTCCATCTCTAAAATCTTTTCCACTCTGTAGTTTCTCTGAGATGGTTGCTAAGGACCCTATCCTTTGTACCAGCAGGTCTCAAATGCAGTCCATAACCAAATTTCATCAGAATCACCTGGAATATTTTTTAAATTTAAAGATTCCTTGGTCTTTCCAATTCTGATTCAATAGTTGAAAATTAAAGTCCTAGGAACTATGTCAAAAAAATTTAAATTATAATAATTTTTAAGTTCCCTCGGTCATTTTGATGCAGCTTATCTATTGATTAGCATTTGGACCGACTGCATTCTACCACTGTGATCATCTTGACAGAATTTAAATATTAAAGCAATAACAACAACATAATTTTACTATTAAGCCATTTGCAAATGCCTTCCTAAAATGTGTTAATTTAATAGTATTATTTTTACTTCAGTGTGTTATTTCTGCAGTTGGCTATCTTTAATTATATATTAAACATTAGTTTTTATTTTAATAAGGGGGTCTGCTTCTGATTTTGTTTCCAAATTTTTGAGAGCTGCTTACTATAGATTTCAAATCCTAACTACTGTTTTTATAAAAGTTGTATATCACCCATTTACAAAAATAACCTAGAAATTCATTTTCAGTGAAGTAAGCCAGTCAGAGAAAGATAAGTACCCTATGATTTCATTTATATGTAGAATCTAATGAACAAAATAAACTAATAAACAAAATAGAAACAGACTCATAGAGACAGGACAGACTGACAGCTGTCAGAGGGGAGGGGGTTGGGAGACTGGGTTTGAAAAAGGTGAAAGGATTAAGCAAAAATACCCCGAAAACTCAGGCACAGGCAACAATATGGTAATTATCAGAGGGCAAGGGGTGGGAGGAGGTAGAAGAGGGTAAAGGGGAATAAATGGTGATGGAAGGAGACTTGTACTATAGAATTGTATCCCTGAAGCCTATATAATTTGATTAACCATTGTGACCAAAAAATTTTTTTGAAAAATTAAAAATAAAATTTTTAAAAAAGAAATTACTTTTTAAAAGCTGTTTGGATGTTAAAGGTCAAACACGAGTCTTTTTCTTTCAGTATAGATTATCTTAACATCTGCTGACTGCTTTTCTGCTAAGCTCCTGGCATTGGCACCTCGACAGAACAGGAAGATGGTTTAATACGTGTGACAAACAAGCTCACAACAATAAACAAGAAAACAAACAAAATCTCAGGGAGTTCTTCTCCCATCCAAAGTTAATCCCATCAATCACGTTGGTTTTGAAAACAGAGAGATAAATGGGGTGTGACATTAAAGTAAAGTGACTTTCCAAAGCAAACCTGCCACAAAGCATAAGCCCAAATAAGTACTGTTCTTTTATAATACTTGTTGCCAGTGGGGGTTTTAGATACTGTTCCATTGCTGCCAACATAACCTAAAACCATGAATTGTTTTTGAAACTAAAAGAAAATAACTTGAAACATGCAAAGCTGACAAACTGTGTGGATAACAGATTTGAATTTTGAAAAGAGGAGGTTACATTGCTCCAACTCTGACAAAAAGTTGGGAGGGGAAAAGAGTAAGAAAATGTGATTATATCGTGAAGGTACATTTTAGTCCAGTTTTAATTAAGTTCTGAAGCCAATTGCAAAAGTATATATCTAAAAAGTTTTAGAAAATGATAATATCATTTGAATAAGAATAAAGCTTGCTACCATGCCTCCTGATTTTGATAATATTTATTTGGATTTTTATATGTTAGGTGAGTAAAGTCCATCACATAACTTTAGAGACATACTTCATAAACTTTGGGACAGAAATTGTTAGTTTAACATTGGACTTTTTAACTACTTTACACATTTATATAATTTCAAAATAAAATCCTTTTTAAAAAAAAAAACAAAAAAAAAAAAACGAAAGAAAAAAAAAAAGCTTTCCAATTTGCATGAGGATTGCCAAACCAACAGATGGCTACTGTCTCTATTTTTCTCACAGTCCTGTTCTCTACATAGATTTTTTTTTTGTAGTGTTCAAAGCAGTTCTTCATTTCAAAGCAAGAATTTAGAAAAAGAAATATTCAAGGTGCTAACTAAAAGAGCTACTTTCGTAGAAAGCAAAAAGTCTTTAGCCTGTTAAAAATAGGCTCTATAGAAGGGAGCTATTGGGAAATACAGCATTGTATCTGAGGTGTATCATAGTGGGATGTACAAAGTGTGCAGAAGATGTGAATCATGGAAAGCTGGAGGTGGGAAGGACCCAAGGCCGTCTCCAGTCCTTGGATCTGTCCCAATCTTGGACAAAATTGAAAAGGAAACCAAGTTTATGTTGAAACTCTTTTCTTGCTCATTTAATTATTATACCCCTTCTCCTCATGATCCTTATAAGACATTAACTAACAACCACTTAAGGAATACAAACAAGTTAACTTCAGCAAATAGGGAAATATGAGAGATGGAGACAAAAATGTTTCCCTCACTGTGGGAATAATTCCCCTATCACCACTTAATGGCCATGGCAGCCTTGAGATTTTTATTTCATTTTCTCATGCTAAGTATTACCCTAAAGGTATATTTATTATATTATTATATTATGTTAATTATATTTATTATATTATATTACAAATAGGGTTTTTAAGAGAAAACAGTGTTCAAAATTGAAGGAGAGAAAGCTCAATGTCAAATCTGTGGTCCTTTCCTAACTTGAGGAGATGCACTTGTGCAAGGAGACCTCTAATCTCACTATCACAACTTGCACCAGCAATTCTGCCTCCTGGTGGTGCTTGCACACTCTGTTCCAGACACCCATGCTGCTTTCCCTGTACAGCCATGTAAGAGGCATGGAAAGGTTTATCAAATATGGCAGTGACATCTAAATCAGAAAAAAGAATTATTTAGCCTTGAGTTTGAATGACTGTTGTTGTTTTCTGCTCATTTGTAGCAGTAATCAGAACTAACTCTTTTGACTGAATAAGTATTTTTGCGTCTTAATGTTGCTTTGATAGAAGAACCCCAAGGAAGGGCAAGGAGTCATTCTTGCAATGAGTGAGAGTCATTTTATTTCAAAATTTAAAGGGATGATACGTCACGTGGAGAATATCACATTACCTTTGATATGGATCATTGTTGAATGCACAAAGTATATATAAGGTGTGAATCATGGAGAAATGGAAGCGGAACAGAACTAAGACCCATCTAATTCCTCATTCTAATAACAGAATTCCTGATTCCTGCTATTTTCTAACCAACTCTCAGTTTGAGTTTGTTTCAGTATTTGTTACACTTCCCTAAATAATCTAAGTTTTCCTTTCTATTTCCAAAATAAGAGGAATAACAAAGTATGCAGTCCAAAATTAGTATAGTTAAAAAACTGAAGATTTGAGCTGAGGAACACCACTGTGAATCTTACATTTTATCTTCCTATCCCTACCCCAGATTGGTGATATTTAGGAAATCGGAAGTTACAACTATGTTTTATACTCATTTATATTTTGATACTGCAAACGTATATTGTAGATTTTATAAATAAAACTATGTATTTAGTCAAACTCATCCTTCCAAAGTGATCTTTTCTCTCATCTTTTGATAGAAAATACTAAAATTAATATTACCACTGAAGGAAATCATTCCAATTTATTCTTCAATGCTAAATAGAAATTAAACTAATTTATGTGACTTTCAACTCAATAAAGTAATAAAATGGGAGTTTCATTTAATTCTGCTTTAAAGGCATATTTTAGCATGACATAATCATAAATATTCATGTAATAATAATAATAAGCACCTGTCTTTGGTGCATAGAAATGAGTCGCCTAACTACTCATGCTGGAAGCTCTAAGAAAAAAATTATAAAGCCAAATCAAGTATGCTGATGACACTATTTTGATTCCCCTTTAGGTAATCTTTCCTGGTTCCTGGAGTACAGACTCTCATCTCCCACTCCCTCAGCTTCTTAAGTGTGTACCATTCTCATGGACATTAAACTCCAAGAAGGCAGTTGTTTCCTGCCTCCTTACCATTTCCCCGGCCTTCCCAGCAATTCCACAGACCCACTGACTACAGAATACACACCACCTGCAGCTCTAATTCACTCCTTCAGATTTAGCCATCTACCAGCTCCCGTTTAGCATGAGCCTGACAAGGCACACTTAAGATGTCCAGATTCTACGGAGCATGGACATTAGTTTTATGTCACCCTCCTTATTATGCACACTGGAATTAGAGCTTCACCATAGGAATTTTGATTGGACACAAACAGTCAATCTGTTGCGCTGCCTGAGGACCATCAGTCCAACCTGCCCGTTTTCCCATGTCAGCAAAATGGCTACAGAAATGGGCTTGAAAAGACATCTTGAAGTACTGACAGGTGTTTTTCATGGGAGATTCAGGAACTTGGACCACCCCTGGTGTTTCCAGTAGACTCCTAGGTAAAGTTTTGGGGAACAGAGATAAAATTATGGTCATGTTACAAGAGATAGCAGTTCATTTTGAGGTAGTCATAACAATTTGGAAGAGCCACACCATAATGTTTTCCTGGGTGAGGACAGCTCTGGGGTTGATTCTGAAAGTCATAGATCATTAATACCCTCCTTCCCCTGTACCTCCCAGGGTTTATAGTGTCGTCCCCCCCCCCCCCCCCCCGCCCAGGCTGTTACTCTCCTTTAACTGCTTCCCCCTCCAACCAAAAAAGAAGTGTATCCTATTTCAGTAGCTATAACTTAACCTTTTTTTCCAGTCATACCCTATTTGTATCCAGATCTTTCATCAAGAAAGGTCAGGCACAAGAGGGACAAAGGTATTTTTGTAAATCTTAGAGAGACCAATTATGTTTCCTTAACTGCTGGAAGGATTGAGTGTTGTGTGAATCTACCCATATAACCTCTAAAAACTTTCCCTTAGTACACCCCTAGCACTCTGCACTTAGGAACTATTCAATAAACATTTGCCGAATTTTAAGGTCACTGTGGGGAGTAAACCCCAAGTAGTAGCTTTCTTCCACTGAATTTATTACTAATTACATCATCCTATTGCCCTTTACATTCATCCATTGATAGCTACAGATTACATTCTTAACATGTTGGATGTTCAATATGAACAAAATGTCTGTGCAAAAGCAAAGCAGAGTTAAAAGTCAGGCCATCATGCCCGGCCAGGCGTGGCTCAGTGGTTGAGCATCAACCTAAGATCCAGGAGATCGAGGTTTGATTCCTGGTCAAGGCATATGCCCGGGTTGCAGGCTCCATCCTGTGCAGGAGGCAGCTGATCGATGACTCTCTCATCATTGATGTTTCTAACTCTCTCTCCCCCTCCTTCCCTCTCTCTGAAATCAATAAAGATACATTTTTTTAAAAATCAGGACATCGGTATCCTACGGCAAGATAAATAATGTGTTGGGATGCCTATACCAAATTTTAAAAGAGGCAAAATTTTGAAAGTGTTCCTGGAGTAAGAATGAGGTCAGCACTCTAGGCAACAAAATGTTTCCTAGACAGTATTCATCACCAGGATTAGCTACATAATCCAGAAAAAGCAAATGCATAGAGACAGAAAGCATATTCATGGTTGCCAGGGTCTGAGGGAAGGGCAGAATGGGGAGTGACTGCTTAATGGGTATGGGGTTTCCTTTTGGGATGATGAACTAGTTCTAGAATTAATGCCACTGAATTGTACACGTAAAATGGCTAACATAGTGAATTTTGTGTTATGTGCACTTTACCACAATAAAAAAAGATTATCCACACAAATGGGAATGAATTTTTAGATTGGGGACACCAAACTCATTTAAAGGATAGTGTTTGGGGAGAAAAAGGTGATAATGATAATGTGAAAAGGAGGTATAAGTCTACAAGTATCTAGAAGAAAGGAGCACTAGATACATATATTAAATGAAATCATATTTCCACTAGACTTTTATGTGTTGCTGTACAACCAAAATGTCACTATTTTGAAAGTAATCAAACATATGTAATTTAGTAGAAGTGATCCACGCGACTTGTAAGCATGTATTTAAATTAGATATCGGGTCAAAACACTTAACAGCACACTTGCCCTATCTTTTACATTTCAATTTACCATGGGAAAAAACAACAATCTTCTTCATGAAGTACAGAATTTAGGTAAGTGCATTAATTACCTTGAATCCTATACCTCCCAGGTTATGGCATTGGGGGGTTATTCTTAGTTGTGTCTTTCATTCAATAGGATTATAGCTCAGGGGCATGGTGAGTAATGAAATAAAATGATTTCTTCTGATATACAGCTCAATAAATACTTATCCCTGTTGGATGCTCCAATGTTGCTGTTTAAGAGCAAAAGTCAATGAAATTATGTAACTGATGACTGAATTGAAAACTCTGCTGCTGTCCTATAAAAATTGGTAGAATCAAAATGCAAACATGGAGACCAAAAATGCCTAGAAGAAAGAAAGCCTTGCTGAATTAGGATCACCTCCTTCAGTATCACAATATAAAAAAATTGAAGCCTAAAGAAGTCTCATTTTTATTCAGTTCTATCAAGATATGTTAAATCGGGGAAACAGTCTAGGGATATTCTAGTTTTTGAGACCATCTGCCTCTTTGAATGAGCTTTATTTAAATGAATATAAAAATTGGTCAGCAAAACTCATTATTTGGTCAACTAGCTTCTTCCTGCTCTCAGTTTCTACAGGAATATTTATGCTTAAATGACCAAATAGTTGTGATATCATAGAGCCTTCCTTCCCCATTAGACTATGAGATCCCTGAGGGCAAGGATAATGTCTTGCTTCCATTAGTCATCCCAGCATCTAGCCAGAGAGTCAGCTGGCATTAAATAAATGTTTCCTAATAAAGATGAGCTACAAATAAGCAAAACTTTTAATCAGCAAGTCTACAGTGTATACAGTGATCAATTATGGTCTGTAAATCTGATGATAAGAAAAGTGAGTACATTCCCTACAGGAATTTCAAAAAAGAAGATCCTAAAAGAGAGTCCTCCTAAAGGGTCCCAGGGTAAAAAGAAGGAAGATTAGGGGAATTTAGCATATTTTGTAAACTTTATGATGGCTTCTCAGAGTCCACAGGAGCCAGTTACCTTGACTGGCTTGATATTCTTTAACCAGAGTTGCAAGCAGTTACCATACCCAAAATCTACTCCACAGTGAGAAATGTTCTGTTTCATAGGTAAATTTGTTGTAATATCTTCTCCCACATCCATTCCATTCCGTCATGTTCCTTTACCAAAACAGCAGTCACCCATAATGAACAACAGACAGAAGGTTTTAGCTGAGTGACACTCTGGATCCTGTCTTTTTATGATCTCCCATCATGGAAGAAACACAAACAAGACCATTCATATTCCAGAGGTTTCTGACCACTCCAGACTCCTTGCTCTGCTCTTCTCCACCCCCCCCCCCCCGAGTGAAGTCCTTTATTATGCTTTGAAGATCCCAAGTTTCCTAAAGTGTATGTGTTAGTTGGATTGAACAAGGATAGCTTCTAATCAAGAGGACTATAAAATCTGATAGAGACAAATGCAAGCTGGCTTACAGAGTATTCTGCAGCAATTATTTGAAAAACAAAGAAAATCAAGGAAAGTCATCACACAAAACACATTTACTCAGTACCTTTTTTTCCAGATTCCTAGTGAGAACAGAAATAATAATAATAATAATACCACCAAAGCTTTTGTTGAGGACTATGATAAATATTTTATGTATATAAATATATTTACTTTTCACCTCAACCTCTCTAGGTAGCTAATTATTTTCTCCATCTATAGTTGAGGAAACCAAGCATACAGTGGTTAAATACCTTGTGCAAAGTTTACCCAGGCAATAAGTGACAGAGGCCAGAATGAAGCTGAGGAAGTCCACACTCTCACAGGAGACTCTCCTGGGTCTGTGTAAACCCTCCTGCTCTTTAGCACATTTCAGTCCTATTCTGTGCACAGATCATGCCTTTATGTGGCTTAATATTCATCTAATATATAAATATTCAACTCTGTAAAAAGCAGAAAAATATGTCTACAAAACTGGATCTGAGAAACAATCCATCACTATCTCTCCCTTTTCTTTTCTTTTCTTTTCCTGCCCCCCCCCCGAAAATGGCTGAGCAATCTAGTAGCTGAAAAATACTGATGTCACTTGAAAGAAATTGCTTCTTGTTCTGCCCTCTTCTCCTCCAATTTTGGGCCTCAACCAGTTGGAAACTGGTACGAATGTGCATAATGATAACCTCTGAATGATCATTGTGAAATGACTTTCCCCAGTAATGTTAGATTTATCTGATGATTTTAATACCCTTCATTCTAAAACGCTATTATCCTGAGTGCATGCAGGGGACAGTACCCTTAGTCATAAGTGATGGATGAATTCATTATCTTCAGCCACTTTTAATGGGTCATCTAGAAAGAAAATCACCAATCAGTTTTGGCTATTGAGCATTGCTACCTCACACACCTTTATGAAGCCAAATATAAAAATGGGTGGTTTTTCATTCTCCTGTCAGACAACAAAGGTCACCTATCACAAGCTTCAGAGACATGCAGGTTTATTTCTCTTTGGTCTGAAAAATGGATAGAGTCAAAGTCTTTTATCTTTTTCCATTGTAAACTGAATATTTCAGAACTGTGCACCCTGCAAAGAGTGAAGGTGATTCCCAGGAATTCAGAATAAGGAGTTCTCTCTGCAGAGAAATAGAGGTTGACATTAATGTATTCCATGGGTGACACTGTTAATCTAATGGCATTATTGAATTCTAGGGCTTCAGCCCCACTATTAAGAGCTGGAAGTAAACACATTGGTGCAGAATATAAGTAGGTATGCCTGTGAGAATCACAGGTTTTTTCCTACCCTCAGCTACTGGAAATTGAAAACGTTTAATATGCATGAAAGCACCACTTTTTGTGTCTCAACCTTTTTTTTTTCTTTTCATGGTTGGGAAATCCTGACTTCTTATCTTTTAAATAATCATTTTTCATTTGACTTATCAGCTTTCTCTCCAACCCAATTCTGAACATCTGCAGCTGTTGGTTATAATATGAGCAAACAGGTATTACTTCAGGATCTACATTAGCTGCTAGCAAAGCCTTCCCTGCTATTCCCGGTCATGTAAAATTCACTTGACATTATTTTAATGCATTTATATATCTAATAATTATCTTGCATTATCCTGAAAAGGCCATGATTAACAAATTCTGCTAGAAAGTTGTTGAATTATACAATGAGGATTTTTAAAGATAATTAAGAACTAAGGAGACGAGCATGTCACAAATATTCTAAGGCTAGTGTGTTATACCAAAATAATCTAGAAAAAATATTGGGATTATACTGTGATTCTTGGATAGAATTAAAATGGAAACAACTGTCTGAGTGGTCAGAAAACCATGGCAGATTGACTGGATAGCTATTTGATCCAGTTCATCATTTTAACACCCTTGAGTAAGAAATTATCACTTTTTAATTTTGTATTGTGTTTATTAATTGTGTTTAGTAGCAAAACCATTATTTCAAAAATAAAATAATCCTCAGTGAAACTTCAATAAATTAAATACATAAGAACAGAGTTGATCTGTAGAATGGAGAAGTTTAGAAAAGAAGTCTTAGTGCAACTACTCTGGCCTCCCTCTTCCCCTCTGTGGAGACTCTCAAGGCTGAATGAAGTCCTGGAATCAGTGGGCTAGTCCAATAATTTTAGGGAATCGATATAACACAAGGAATTGTCCTTACTCAATGATTCCTACTTAAAAGATGTCTTTCACATACACTTGCCTGAAAAGTGAATGTATACTTCACTAACATTTTTCTGAATGTAACGGTCTCGCCTGGAACTTCTGAGGCTTATAGCTTTTAGCTTTTATTTCTTTATTTCTTTATTTATCCTCACTCGAGGATATGTTTACTGATTTTAGAGAGAGAAACATCCAACCTCGATCATTGCCTCTTGGACATGTGCCAACTGGGGATCGAACCACAACCTATGTGTGTGCCCTGATTGGGAACTGAACTCTGAATCTGTTTGGTGTACAGGGCAATGTTCCAACCAACTGAACCACCTAGCCAGAACAACAGTTTTTAACTTTAATTTTAGCCTTTTAAAATCAAATAAAAGTTATCAAATTTATTCTAAAATAATAAAATAGCAAATAATATGAATTTGAAAGTTATGACTATTACTTCAGAAAGCCTATTTCTTCCTGCTGTTTAGTTATATAATGAAATAAATTTATTAAATGCCTCACGACGATAAATAATTTTCCATAAAAGGTAACTGGGCTAGATGTGAATTTTATTAGGTTTGAATATTTTTTCAATAACCTAAACAATAATTATATAAATATTCTTTTAATTAGGGTCAATTATTTAAGAATTCCCTGAGACCCTGTATGACATCTGTTGATTTATAGGTGTGGGTAAAATGTTGAAGGTGTTTCCTCATGGTTACTTTAACTAATATCAGGCAAACTCTTACCAAGTAAAGGGTAGACACGGTCACATTCTTTTCTCAGAGTTCATAAAGTTAATGGAGACAGAGTAGATTGCTTTTGTTCAATCAAAGACCATGCTACTCATCAAAATAGCAAAGCATAGGTAGAGAATGAAAATGATAGTCCCAAAATGCTTTGAAAATTGTAAAAAGCCACAGACATCATTAATTAGAGCAATACTCTTTCCATGTCTTTTTTCCATTTCCTCCATGAATTGAAACTATTATCTACAATGATTTTCCTAAGAATGCTCACCAATATGAAATCTCAAGTTAAGGCACATTTCATTTTTCGAACTTCTAGTTATCTAGAAGTATCAATACATACCCCAACCTTATTTCTAAAGTGGATAGAATATTGTCCATTATAAAAAATCCTTGCCATATTATAACTTACTAAAATAAATTTTAACAGAAGTTACCAAGGATTTTAAACAGATGTAAGTTAGCTCTACCCTATCCTATGTTTATGATCATGGCCAAAAAAAAAAAAAAAAAGCTAGCGAAGGGTTTAAGCAAGAACAGATAACACAAGTCCATCTGTTTTTGTCATCTGCTACTCTTTATGTGACATAGTAAGGATTATAAAAGGAAAATCAAATTCACATAGCATTTATCTAAGAGGCTTCTATTATAATTGAATTCTTAATAAGGGATTACATTTTTTTTTTTGTTCTTTTAACTCTAATTACTAATTTAAATAGTAAACTAATATTTTTAATATATTCACCTTTACTAAAGGCAACATTCTTGTTATTCAGTAATGCAATTTGATATGTCCATATAGCTTTTCAAAATTTTACTAATTTCTTGGCTATCACTCTGTGGAAACACGTAAGCACACAGGTGCTTGAATTAGCCCTTTTTAAAGCTGTAGGTTAATATTCAGCAGTATACACATAACCTAACAATATACAGTCAGAGTTCTTATCGGTCTAATATAGATCCTTATCACATGTTCCTTCATTTCAGTATCTCCCTGTTATCCCAGACTCCAACCCTCAAACTCTCATTTTTCCAGTCCCAGCAAAGTTCACCTAAAACTTCATCCTAAGAGGTATACTATGACTACTAGTAGAAGCACAGCATTTCCCTACCCACTCCCAATCCACATCTATCAGACTCACGGGCAACGACAACTCTGGGAGACGGATGATGAGGCACATTAGGCTGGAGAAGGTCAATAGTTTGGAGGCAACATGGAGCCACGTTGTCTTTGATGGGCCTCATCAGAGTGCTTATGACCCATATAGATAACGCAGTGAGTAAGTATGGAGAACCTTCCTAATGGGAAGGGGCCTCCCATCTAATGAGAGCTGTGGGACAACCTTAGCAAAAAGTATGAAATAAATACCTTAGCCAAAGTGGCTCTAGGATTTAGGGTGTGCTTTTCTTTGGGATGTCCTTCTTCATCTTCTTCTCTTCTTTATCCCTTCTACTCTACCTCTACTTCTCTTCTTCTTCCTGCATTCATTCATTCATTCATTCATTCATTCATTCATTCAACAAAGAGTTGAATACCAGTGCTGTGCCAGGCACCGTATTAAGTACAAGTACAGGGTGGTGCACAAGACACTTGTGATCACTTCCCTCATGGAGTTTTCAGTAGATCAAGGAATACACATATTAAACAAATAATTATAACTAGGATGGTATAAGGAAGGAAGGAGGTCAGAATATGATGGAAGCAAGAATAGAGGCCTTAATGTAGTGTGCAGAAACAAAAGGCCACTTTGAAGAACTGACATCTGAACTGAAATTTGAAAGGAACACAAATAAACCAGATGATATGGTGGGAGTGGGAGCAAGGAGAAGTGTGAAGAATATACTGAAAATTCCAAATGAGAAAGAAAAAAAATGAGAAAGAGAGTTGATGGATGCCAGGAACTGAAAGAAATTCAACCTAGCAAGAACCATGAGTGAGGGAGAGCCAGTAAGAAGAGAAGCATCAGGTACATAGCAGAAAGAATGTGACAGTGCAAGATCCTGACAAGGGGGGAAGGACACTCTCCAAAGCAGCAGCAGAGGGCATGGTCTTATCCAAGAAAGAAACATCTCTGTCAATGAGAGGAGGGAAGGAAGAAGGGAAGGTTTGTCGGTTTGGTGGTGGAGAGTTGAGGGAGAGCATCTCTCACAGAATTTTTTTTATCTTTTAATGACCCAAGGAATGGGCTCATTTACTGTGAATGAGGAGGTGGAGCTTTGAAATGATTGTGTGGAGCACAGGAGCATGAGTCTATTGGGAAATATATTAAGATTACCAGGCAGTGTTGAGGACCCAGGTAAGGTGATGACTGTAAGCTTATAATGGTACCAGTCTTTTCAGTTATGTAATTTTCTCCAGCAAGTCTTATCAGGCAGAATTATGGCGCAGATACTGTAGAAGTTGGATTCATCCAGGAGTGATGATTTGCCAGGATGGTGTGACAAAAAAAAAAAAAAAAAAAAAAAAAGCCAGAGCTCTTTGTAGGAGAGTTGCTAAAATGAGAGTCAAGGAAATTTACCACCAAAACCAAGGATTGAAAACTAGAAGGGGCTGATGGATAGAGAGTATGCAAAACGATCAATTAACTAAAAAGCAAAATAATTGAACAAACAAACAACTTTTGTTCTCTAGAAGCTTGCATTCTACTAGGTGAGTCATAAAACAAACAAAACAGCCACGAAAGTGATACATACCATGGAGAGAATTAAAACATGCTAAAGTTATACACAGCGTGACAGTGCAGTCGTCTTATATTGTGTAGTAAGGGTCTCTGAGAAGACACCATTTAAATCTGGATGGTAACAAACATTCAGTTTAGATACATGACAGGGAAGAGCAAACCAGAAAGATAACAGAGTAAATACAGAGACACTAAGATGAGAATGAGTTTGGAATGGAAAGAAGCCTAGCACTACGCTGAGTCTGCAAGAAAAAGAATTAAAAGAATGAAATCTAAGCGTAAAGGCCGCATTGTGTACAACTTAACAGAAAAAGATGAGTTCGCTCCTTGTTTTGGTCAGAATATTAAAGGGGAGAAGTTATGCGCTTCATGCTTTAAAAGTTGATTATGGCTGCTGTGTGCAGACTGAACAGTAAGAATTAGGGAGTTGAGGTTGTCAGTAATCATTCCGATGATCCCGGAGGAGAGATGAAGATGGAATCGTCTAAAGGGTAATAATGAAAAGGTGAGAGCTGGAGTATGTTTTAATGGCTTGGATGTAGGGAATAAGAAAAAGAGAATACAAGCTTGGGAGTGAAGCAAGTGAGGGTAAAGTAGGGTCTGTTGTAATTTCTATTACAAATGTCCTCAAATAAGCCCTAATCTTCCTCATCACCTGGACAGGACAGGACTCCTCCTCAAAGCAAGACTGCAACCATCGGTTTTGGTGCTAATTGCATGAAAATTCAGTTGTCATTGTTGCCAACTTAACCCTCTTAGGGCTTAGTAGAAAATGTTACTCTTTCTATGTCTTGGTCAGATGAGAATAATCTCACAGCAAAATTTCCTGGGATCCAACGCATTTCAGCTGTTTTAATTCATATACAAAGCTATTGCCCAAAAGTGAAAACACACTGCCATGCAGCCTTTTGAGTGTGTGACGCCCTCCTACATTTAAACCGTACTTTCTAAATCTTGCCACTGTAAGATCTAGAAAGTAAGGTTGCAATGTAGGAGGAGTCACACACTCAAAAGGCTACAAACACTAGACAAGACTGTAAATGAACAGCATGGACCAGATGCTAGACTATAGGGTGGGGTAGGAATTGTGTCACACTGAAGAACCCTTACCCTATCTAAATGGAGTAGTTGCTACTCAACTCCAGTTTTGTAGTCATACAAGAATGAAAATCTAGCCAAATAAACTGATTATTCAAAAACAATCATACAGGGCCCTGGCCACTGTTGCTAAGTGGTTAGAGCATCAGCCCATGCTCTGAAAGGTTGCAGGTTCGATTCCTGGTCAAGGGTACCTACCTGGGTTGCAGGTTCCATCCCCACCTCAGTCAAGATAAGTGGGGGAGGCAACCAACCAACGTGTTTCTCTCTTGAATCGATTTTTTCTCTCTCTTTCTCTCCCCCTCCCTCCATTCCACTCTCTCTAAAAGTCAATGGAAAAAATATCCTCAAGTGAGGGTTAACAACAAAAAAACAAAGCAAAACAAAAAACAGTCATAAATTGAGATTTGGATGTTAAATTTCTGGTTTCTTTTAAGTACTATCTTTGCCAACAAAACCTTTCAACTTTGGTTCATACATTGTTCATTGTAGCCCAGTTTCTAGAAAGAAAAAGAGAGAAAAAACAGGCTGTTCTTGGTACAGAACTAAGATTCAAGTCTCAAAAGCAGCATTTGTTGCACATGTATATGGAATACTTTAGCTCACCAGGAAACTATCAATGTGTTAGAATCCCAGTCTAGAATTAAGGTTTCTCTTCATAGATTCTTCTCTGACTTGGGTTTGGACTGCTGAACTCCACCACTTATTAGTCATGCCTCTATACTAAGAGCCTGAAAGAGAAAGCACCAGATGGTGCTCAGCATTCTCAAATATTTGAAGCCTCTCCGCTGTCACATTTTCACGAGAAGAAATGTAGAGGGGAGAAAAACAGGCCAAATTTTTCAGTATGATATTCAATGTTCTCTATAACCTGATTTCAATAAAACTTTCAACCCTATCTCTAATTCTTCTGTATTCCACTCAATTAGAATGCTTACTGTAGTCAAACATATTATGCATCCTAATTTCTGTATCACCCTCCCTTTACTACCTGGATCAAGTACTTTATCATTTTTTGTGACATTTTCAACTGTATTGTTTGTTGCCTCTTATTGTGTGCTTCCTGATAATGTTGTTTTTAATGCTTCCTGAATATAGTGGATTTCATCATCAGTGTGTTAGGCTGAATTCTCCAAGAATAATATGTCAGGACAAGATTAAACATGTGAAGATTTTTATTGGGGAAAATGCCTGTGAAAAAAAAAAATGGGGAGCATGCTGGAGAAGGCTGGGAAAACCATCCAAATACAATGCAAGTCTGATCCTGAAGGAAGGAGAATGGGAAGAAAGATCAGAAGGAAGCAACCTGGATTGCTGTGCTGTCGGAGGAAGGTCCAGAAATACTCAGGGGCAGTCCTTGAGTAAAGGCAGCTGGCGAAGGAGTCCCAAGTCTCCCAGGGCTAGGCCTTCCTCAGTGTCTCAGCCGTGCTAGCCAATGGCTGGAAATAACCCCGAGGAAGTGCGAACTCAGTGCATACTCGGCAGCAATGGACTGCAGAGCCCAGCAACAGAGGTGCTTGGTCAGTTACACTCCCTGAAGTTGGAGGACGGAGAGGCATATTTTCACGGCAGCCATTAGGAGACAATAACCTCTTTAAAGATAGAAAGATCTCAAATGTACATTTTTTTCTTCCACACCACTTGAAAAGTTACCATGTTCAATAAGGGCATGCATATATATGTACATACATACATTGTTAGAAATAAATAGGCAAACAAGTAAAAATAAATCACTAGAAGGTATAAGCATTTAGGTGTAGGTTCAACTTAACTGTAAGCTCTTTCCTTAAAATGGAGAAATACTATAAGTATAGTCTGTCCTCTCTGTTAATGAAGTTACTTTACTAATCTAATATTATTTTGCTTCACTTTTCTAAATTTCTTCATATTTATTTATTTATATTAGAGAAATTCATACATAGGATAAACATCAACAAGTATTACATCTGTAGGGGCCAAAAAGCTGCCCCTGTGGCTAGAAATAATTATTCCAGTAAAGCAATATCCTTTGAACATACATAGTATTGTAAGAGTTCCTTGTTTTTTATTTTGTGTGTATGTGTGTGTGTGTGTTCCTTATTTTTTTTACTTAATGTGCATGTAGAGGTCATGACAATACCACTTAGATTCTTACTGCACACTTTCATTAAACTAATTATCTTGAAAATAATTAGCTAATTACTGGGAAAGGTAGATAATGATAGTGAATGGAATGTAAGATAAGCCTTAATGAACAACAGCAGGATCCAAATATTCCAGTCAGGGAGAAGACATTTGGGGTTGGCAGAAAGACGAAAAATATTCAATAACCTTTTGATCAGTTGCACTTGAATCAGAACTAACAATGCTACCCTGTGTTATTGCAACTGGGTAGGAATCCAAGTCCTCAATTTTTAAATTCTAACAAAGCTCCTTTACATTTCAATGATACTGAATGATGTACTAAAGTGCCCTAGTGCAGACCGATGGCAATTTGTCACCTGGACTTTTCAGTCTTCCTCTTTTTTGCCTTTTTAGCAAGTATTATGTGGAAAATATTTGTTTTTACTTGCAGCTATTGTCAAAGCAAGAGCATTTAACAACTAGGTTATGACCTGCTTCTGAAGGACCAATATTCTAAACTTTAAATTGTTCACAATAAGGAAAGAACATATTGTCTGAGATGAAAAATAAAACAGGTTGAAAATAGATTTTTAATTAACTGGCTCTGGATCAGAGCACTTTTCAAATGAAAATACAATAGGGCATCTAACAGATAGATATATTTACCCAGAATAATTGGATCCTTGCTATAGCAAAGTCCTTTAAAATGTGGCTTTGCTGCAGTGTTTTTTAGTTATCTGAGTGTGTTCAATTGCTAGAGTATGAAACTAATGTAACATGTATCATGATAAAATCCCTGTATGAACCAAAAGCCTCATCTGACAAAAACCATGCCAAAATCAAAGGCAACCATAAGAACCCGTCTCCTCTAATCACTGGATTGATAGTAGAAGTAGTGTAATTCCCAAAATCACTGCACAATATATTAATCATATTACTTTATAGTAATTCATGTCCCCCAATTCCCCATCAGAATGTGAGCTAATTTTGAAGACAGAGATTTAGCCTACCTCACCTTTTATCCCCCAGCCTAAAATCTAACAAGCCCTCAAGAAATGTTAGTTGATTTAAATGTAAACAGTGCAGAAGAATACTAAGACTAATTTAATTCAATATGTTATTTATTTATGCTGTAGAAAGCATGAAGCTAGTTATAAATGAAAGAGAAAGCATAGATATCATCTGGGAATACATAATCTTGGAAAATTAAGACAAGTCACCATGAGACATCTACCACAAATTGGATGGTTTGTAAAAATTATGTTTGAATGAGTGATACAAACAGTGGATGCTAACAGAATTCAGAGAAAGGAGGAATCTGTGAGGTAGAGTGGCCAGCCAGCACAAACACCATAATTATGTAAGGCAAAGAAGAAAAGGATGGCATCCAGAAGGTGGAATAAGTGAGTCATACACTCAAAAGACTGTTGGGAAATGGGACTGTGTGAAGTGGATGACTTTATGATGAGCAGTAAAGAGAATAGGGTTGGAAACAGAGATGAAAAACCCTAAAGCCATACTGAGAAGTATGAAAAAGGTAATGGAAAAAGCACAGAACTAAATCAGGAGATCTTGTTCTGGGCCTTACTTTGCACGCCCCCCCCCATCCTCCCCCCCCCCCCCCCCCGCTTGCTCTGATGTTGAGTACGGGAGTGTACCTCTCTGACTTCAGTTTCCTCATGCATAAAGTGAAGGAGGCCAAAAGACCACTGTAGCTCCTTGACAAGGAGAGAAGTAATGAGCAAGGGAGCCGTATGAAGAACAGAAGGTATGGGTGAGCTCAGTCTGGTGGTAATGCACAGAAGTGGGCTGGGGATGGCCAAGGAAAGGCTTGTAATAGTAAACTGATTACTAAAGGATGAAGTGCTGGAATAAAAGGCTTGCAAAGGAAATGGAAATGTAGGAAAAATTTAGAAGGCAAAGTTAATTAAACTTCATGACTTGTAGAAGCACTGATTAAAAAATAATGGCAATATTTTGAACCTAGGTGATGGGAGACTAGATTCTGATTATAATAAAACTATATTAAGGGCAAAACCTGTGTGAGAAAAAAATCAAATACAAGATTGCTTTTGGTTCTGTCTACCTTAAATACCTTCCCTCCACTGCAAGAATGGCCCTTTAGTTTCATCCTTAGGTTCTACACCAATGACACCTAAAGTCTGAACTTGCTAAGGACCGGCAACATCCATTTGTGTGCTTCCAACATCACCTCCTCCTGTGTTCATCACACTTGGGCATTCTTCCAGATTAGTTTGGCCTCCTATACCATTCACTCTTTTGAATGTTTTCTCCTATATCATTTCTCCATTCTCAAGTTAATAAAATCTGACCTAAAATTAATGCTTTACCAAGAAAATTATTATGGTTTGATAATTAAATAAGCTTACTGGGTACTTGATTATCATGGCGACCTTTGAAGTATTGTATTAGTTTTGTCTTGCTACATAAAAAACTACCACAAACACAATAGCTTAAAACAATATCCATTTGTTAGCTCACATTTCTGTAGATCAAAAGCCATGGTGACGGGGAGAAACAAGACGGAGGCGTAGGTAACAGCTGCACCCACCGCCTCCCGCAACCACATCAAAATCACAACTAAAACACAGAACCACCATCACTCAGAGCCTCCTGAAACCTGACTGCACAGAAGCCCCACAACCAGGGACCTGAAGGAGCAACAAGACCGGGAGGAGGGGCAGAGACGCGGGCGGATCGGGGCTGAATCAGAGACGCAGCAGCAGGCCCACACCCGGTGCCACCATTGAAACCAGGGAGGGAATCTCGGCGGTGGGGGTTTCCCGGAGGAGGGAGGGGTCCCAGCCACACAGCAGGCCCCCAGCCCAGGGCTCCAGGGCCGGGAAGAGACATCCCCACAACCTTAGGCTGCAAAACCAGCGGGGACTGTCCCTGAGGGTCGCGGAGGCTGCGGGAGCCCCAGCAGCTCCTCCTAAAGGGCCCGGCACGGACTCACTCGGATGCTCCCTCTGAGCCCAGCGCCGGGCAGCAGCCGGAAAGGACCCGGGACACTCGGGGAGGAACTAACCTGCCTGAGATCCGGGCGAGAGCTGGAGGGGCGGCTTCCTCCCAGGCAGAAGGGCTGGGGGAGGCCATGGCTCCTTTGGCGAGTCCTCCCCACACACAGCGGGCAGGCAGGTGCCATATTTGAATCCCCAGCACCTGACTCTCACCTTTGGCCCCGCCCCGTGATTCCCGGAGGCCCCGCCCCTCCCCACCTGCAGCTCATCCAGGCCATTTCCAGGGGCTTTTCTGTGCAACTGGCCTCTCGAGCCCCATGCTTAGGACTTTCCTACAATCTCTCAAACAAGCAGCAGCGGGCCCCATATGGCTTGATAAGTGGCCCCAGGCCTGGCACTAGCAGCAGCCTGCACTGGCTCATAGCTTGGCCTCTCCTGGGCACCTCCAGGCCCAGCACAAGTAGCAGCCAACTATGGTTTGCTGTGTAGCTCATGCTGGGTGGCCCTGGGCAAGGCACTGGCACAGGCTGACTTTGCACCTCCCAGGAGGCCCCAGGGACAGTGCACCTGGTGGTCAGACTCAACCACACTGGATTACAACCCTACCACATCCATGAGTGACACTCAAGAGGCACACTTGGTGAACACCAAAGCTCCACTGAAGTAAATCCTGCTCTATTGGGGTGTCCCCAGCACAGCAGCTCTCTGGCCATAGTTGCAGCTGGTCCTCACAGCTGATTGCCTTGGGGGTCAGTTCCTCCCATTGACACCAACAGCAACCAAGGCTCAACTACAACAGGACGGTGCACACAGCCCACACAGGGGAGCACCTAGAAGGCCGAGCTCAGGTGACTGGGGAGGCTGAGCCACTGGACCCTACAGGACACCTACTATATGAAGCCACTCTACAAATTCCGGGAGACATAGCAGCTCTACCTAATACATAGAAACAAACACCAGGAAGCAGCCAAAATGTGGAGGCAAAGAAACATGTCACAAAGGAAAGAACAGAAAAAATCTCTAGAAAAGGAACTAAATGAAATAGATCCAAACAAGCTAACAGATACAGAGTTCAGAATAGTGGTTATAAGGATGCTGAAGGATATTAGTAAGAGTTTTACAAAAATAATTGAGAAAATTGATGACATAATAAAGTACCAATTTGAAATGAAGGCTACAGGAACTGAAATGAAGAATAATTTACAGGGAATCAACAGTAGAGTAGAGGACACTGAGAATCCAATCAGCAATTTGGAACATGAGGAAACAAAAAACACCCAACCAGAAGAGCAAAAAGAAAAAAAATAATCCAGAAATATGAAGATAGTATAAGGAGCCTCTGGGACAACTTCAAGAGGCCCAACATTTGTAATATTAGGATACCAGAAGAAGAAGAAAGAGCAAGAAATTGAAAACCTATTTGAAAAAATAATGACAGAAAACTTCCCCTACCTGGGGAAAGAAATCGACTTACAAGTCCAGGAAGCACAGAAGGTCCCAAACAAGAGGAACCCAAAGAGGCTCACAGCAAGACACATCATAATTAAAATGCCAAATGTTAAAAACAAAGAGACAATCTTAAAAGTAGCAAGAGAAAAGCAATTAGTTACCTACAAGGGAGCACCCATATGACTGTCAGCTGATTTCTCAACAGAAACTTTGCAGGCCAGAAGGGAGTTGCAAGAAATATTCAAAGTGATGAAAAACATGAAACTACAACCAAGATTGTTCTATCCAGCAAAACTATCATTTAGAACTGAAGGTCAGATAAAGAGCTTCACAGATAAGAAAAAGCTAAAGGAGTTCATCACCACCAGATCAGCACTACAGGAAATGTTGAAGGGTCTTCTTTAACAAGAAGCTAATGAACAAAAGAATCTTATGAACTAAATAGATCCAGAGACACTGACACATGCAACAGATGATCATATTTCAGAGAAAAGAGGGAAGGGGGTTGGAGGGTGGGAAGAGATTAACCAAAGAAGTTATATGCATATATGCATAACCCATGGATACAGACAATGACAGGGTGAAGGCCTGGGGAGAGGGTGGGTGTGAAGTGGAGGGGGTCAATTGTAGGGGGGGAATGGTATACCTGTAATACTTTCAACAATAAAGATAAATTTAAAAAAAAAAAAAAGTCATGGTGAGATGTGGCTTTCTCTGCTCAGGGTCTCAAAAGCTCAAATCAAGGTGTCAAGATTTTGGGCACCTTGAGTTCTCATCTGTAAACTTTGAGGGAATAATCCACTTCCAAGCTCGTTCAATATACTAGAAGAATTCAGACCCTTGTGGTTATAGGCTTGAGGTCCATATTTTCTTTCTGGCTGTCAGCAGAGGGTTGCCTCAGCTCCTAGAGGCCACCCAGTGCCTCTCTCTTTTCCTAGAGTTCGTGGGGCTCTTTCATCTTCAAAGCCTGACATGGAGAATCTTCCTTGTGTCAAATCTCTCTCCCACTTTGAATACCTCTGACTTTGTCTCTGACCCCTAGACCCAAATTTAAATGATTTATATCACTGCCTTAGGCCCATCTGGATAATCCTTTTTTTTTTTTTTTTTATGTCCACTGTGCTATGTAACATAACTCAGTCACGAGAATTAAATCCTCGTATTCACAATCCCACAGATTATACAGTATAGGGTATATGCACTGGGAGAATTCAGCCCACCACTGGTATGCAATAGGATTATAGAATGGCAGATGGGACCCAAAGCTGTCTTAGACATTTTCAGATGTTTCCATGCAAGGTCTGATATTTCCATGATGGTTACTAATGAATGAGACACTTTAGGATTTAAGAGCTTGGGCTTTGGGTTCTACCTCTACAGGTAGATTTTTGCCTCTGCCAGTCATTTGGTGTGTGACTTTTTTTTTTAATCCTCACCTGAGGATATGTTTTTACTCATTCTTAGAGAGAGGAAGGGGAAGAGAAAGACAAAGGAAACATTGATGTGATAGAGAAATATAAATTGGTTGCCTCCTCTACACGCCCGACTGGAGATCAAACCAGCAAACTAGGTATGTGCCTTGATCAGTAATCAAACTCACAACCTTTTTTTTGTGTAAAGGACAATGGTCCAACCAACTGAGCCACCCAGCCAGGGCTGATGTGTGATCTTAACCAAGATCCGTACAGCCCTCCCAATTGAGTTTCCTCATCAGCAAGATACAGGGATAAATAGTACTTGCCTCACATACATGTTATAAAGATTAAGTGAAATAATTCGTGTAAAGCTTCAGCACAATTGTCTGACTCATGAATGGTTTGCTTTTTTTTTTTTTTTTTTTTAAATAAGACTCAGAGATTTAACTAATTTTTTCAGAATTACATTGCTACTAAGTGGAGAACCTGGGATTCAACTCCTAGTCTTTTTGACTTTACAACCTACACTCAGGCCACCAGACTCTAGGTCTCTTCATAGTTTCTCCCATCACTTCACAAACATTATATATTTATCATTTCATTGATTAACCAGTTGCTTAAAAATGCAGATACAAAAGTATTATTCAACATAACTAAGGAATCAGCTTCACAGACTTTAAATACATTTCGCTTATTCTTCCTTACTGCTGATAGCTGGCCCGCTAAAAAATTATTCTCCCAGTGTCCAATATTTATTGAATTTCATACATGACATGGAATTATTACTTTGTAAAGAAAGTACATCCATTCTTTTTGAATTCACCTAGGGATCAAGATATTACTGTAAATGATGTTTAAAAGAGATGTTATCATTTAATTAGAATATTGCATCTGGGATTAAAGGGTTCTTAATTTTAACAAATACAACTCACTATACCTATACATCCGGAAGCCAGCTCACTTCAACCCAGAAACAAAGGCCAAGACACTTAATGTTATCATCATCAGCAATACTGGTAGTGCTCAAGGATATTTAAAAGGAGACAAAAGGGGAAAACTTCATAGAGAAGTTGCTTAACTCACCATCTCCAACAAGAAGTGACCAGGAAAGCAAAAAGGAGACAACACCAACTAAGTTGAAGGAGGTGATGTCATGCTAAGATAAAACAGATGACACATAGACTTAAATTATTAATTAAACCTAAAGTCCCTAAAATGCCATTCTTATAGAGCTGAGTCAGATACTTATAAATATCATCACCAACTTTTATACTCCCCACATAAATTTAGACCTTTGGCATTTTGTTTTTAATACTTGATTACATATATTTGGACCCATACAACATTTTCTTAGAATTAACAACAATAAAACAATAAACTCTTAGATTGATATATCACTTTAATACAAAGTAATTTACATTATTATTTTAACTTACATTATTATTTAACTTATATTATTTCTCACAAAAGTCCAAGGAAGTGGTGAGAGCATATATTATGACTACTTTTACAGCTAGGTTAATGAAAGAAACTCTCTTAAGAGAGCACAGGTGGGGGGGGGGAAGGCAAAACTAACCTCAATCTACCACATCACAATGCTATTCCATTTATTTGTAGCTTTTGACAAGTTATCAAGCATTTTATATTATATTCAAGTCATGCTGTTTCAACAGAAGTCAAATATCGAGCCTGGACAACTTGCTTGGTAAACTATTAGTTTTTTCTTTAGGTTCTGTTCATTTGAAGATATAACCACATCATGATGACTGTACTACTATTGGTTCTTTTTAGATTTTTGGAATAATATCATACATTATGCATTAGTCACCTTATACTAAAAACTTACCATCCACACCTTTAACTCTCTCCTCCAACCTCAAACACTCATTCTCTCCACCGGTAACATTGCTTTCTATTTCACAGAAAAGTTAGAAGCACATAAAAGAGAGCTCCCAGCTTCAAACCTACCAATCATTCTGCATTGGTTCCTTTCTACCCTTAACCTTCCTCCTTGCTCATGGGATGAACTACCTAAGGCAAATGCTTCCCTTTTATAGGCTCCAACCCATCTCACAGAATCAAGGGAAACTTTTGGAATTATCCCCTCTTTTCTGCCTCTTTAATTGTTCCCACACTAGGGTATCATTCCATTATCACAGACGCATGCTGCTCTACCACCCACCTGAAAAGCAAAAGCCTCCCTGTCCCCATGTCTACTTTTGAATGTCCACTTCTTATCTATTTCAATAAGCGACAGCTCCATCTTTCCAGTTGCTCTGATAAAAAAAACATGCACTTGTCCTTAATGCCTCCCTTCCCCTCACACTCCACATAGATTCCCTTAACAAATTCTCACACCGCTCACTCAAATGTATACCAAATCTGACCTCTTCCTGCTATCTCCACCACCACCACCACCACCACCACCACAGTCCAAAGACTTCCCATCTTGAATGAAATCTGACGTCCTTATCAGGTTTTACAAGGTCCTTTATTATCTGCCACCAGGTTTCCTCTCTAGCCCCATCTCCAAACACATTTGGTTTCTCTAGTTCACTCACTCCAGCCTCATTCATATTCCTGGAACATGACAAGCGAGCATCTGCTTCATGCCGTTTGCATTAACCCTCCTCCAAAGGAAATGTCCTACCACAAATAAGCACAGATACCTCCTCACCTTCACTTCAATTGTATTTCCTCAGAAAGGCCTTCCTGGAACCACCTCGAATACTCTCTATCACATTTACCTGCCTCATTTTTTTAACCTTCAATATCGTATTGTATTGGTTTCAAATGCACAGCATAGTGGCTAGGCGATCACATACTTTACAAAGTGTTCCCCCCAGTATTACCGGTACCCGACGCCACCATATAGTTATTGCAACATTGCTGACTATATTCCCTCTGCTGTGCTTTACATCCCCATGACTGTTTAGTAACTGCCAATCTGTGCTTCTCAATCCCTTCACCTCTTTCACCCAGTCCCCTCAAATACTCTTCCCCCTGGTAACCACCACTGTGCTCCCCGTGTCTATGATTCTATTTCAATTGTTTGTTTGTTTATTTTGTACTTGAAATTCCACAAATCATATGGTATTTGTCTTTCTCTGACTGACTTATTTCATTGAGCATAATACCCTCTGGGTCCACCCATGCTGTGGCAAATGGTAAGATTTCATTCTTTTTTATGGCTGAGTCATATCCCATTGTATAAATGTCCCACAGCTTTTTTATCCACCCATCTACTCATGGGCACTTGGGCTGCTTCTATATGTCGGCTATTGGAAATAATGTTGCAGTGAACACAGGGGTGCATATATTCTTTTGAATTAGTGTTTTCTCAGATAAATCCCCGGAAGTGGATACCTGCCTTACTTTTGTATGTTATATGCTATTTGTTCATTAATATCTTTAGCTATTTTTTACATATCTGTCATTTTGTATTCACTAGTTTACTTATTATTTATTTGTTTACTTGCCTGTCTTCACCCCACTAAAAATGGAAGCTCCATGAAGGCCTGGAAATTCTTCTGTTTGCTCACTGCTCCTTCTCTTATTCCTAGCACAGTGCTTGACACATAATAAGTATCCCAACATATTTGTAAAGTAAATGATGGAAATGTTTCTTTTTTGTCCTTAAGTTAGTCACTTAACTTTCATTCACAGATGTTTACTGTGTGGTCGTGATGCAGGGGGTCCTGTTCCAGGTGCTGGGTATATAAGGGTAAATAAAAATTTAAAGAATGATAAGAGACACAGATAAAGAAATAAGCAATGAAATTCCAATAAGTGTGCTATAATATGGGAAAGGCAGTGTGCTTTAGGAACAAAAAAGGGTGGGGTCTCCCTAAAGATCAAGAATTGTGCCTGAGGGAATTGACAGATAAGTTGAAATATCAAGAAAATGTAGAAGTTGAGAACTGAAATTTGTAGGGGTGGTAAGAGAGACTGGTTTTCCATTTGTAGGTAAAAAATAGAAAATTTCAAATACATTTGTTTTGAATGTCCCCAAATTTTACTTAATAACATATTTAATCCCTAAATCATTGACCTGATCAAGGAAATTCTGTCTGTTTTTATTTGGTAATCTCATTTTATACTTCAGGTTAAAGACATTCAGTGTTGTTGTTTTTTAAGGGTTAAGAGAAGAAACAACTCACAAACAAGCTATTTTATTCTTTGAATTGGATCACAGCATTACTAAGCACATACCATTTGCATAAAGGTAAGTAAGTCAGGATGCCTCCCTCCCCCCTGAAGGTAATATCTGCATAATTAAAATACAAAACAATAAATAAATAAAATACTCTAGGAGTCGTTCAAAATGCTTTGAAAGTGAAAAAGAGAAACATGAGACATTATTTGATTGGCTAAATGAGTTTACCGCATATGCAAACAGAGAAATATCTAATTAATAGAGCTTTCAAAAATATAGAAGGATTTTTTAAAAACCCTAGAAGTAACTGGTACTCAAGGCCAAATAATATTCTTCAAAAAAGAGGTCCAGAATGTCAAAAAAAAGAATAAAGGAAAAGATGATACGCGTAGCTTTGTCTCATCTCTCCTGAGACTGAAGGTGGGATTTCAATAATGAGGGTAAAGAACAAACATATCAGCTTGTTTATATTTTAAGCTGAAAGGAAGAGTAGCTTGTTAATCTTCATCTATAACCACCAAAGATAAAATCCCAAGTTATGTGGATACTCTCATGTGAGAAACCTAAGCTATCTCATTTGTTGTTTATAGATTTCCCAACAAAATGTATGCAGAAAAATAAAACACTTGAATGAAAATAAAACTTTTCTGATATATTCTTCACTGTTGGCCTGCATTTTTTAGGAACTCAGTTTCTCTATTATCTTTCCTTATCACACAGTAAAATAAAAATTAGAAGCTATCAATATTCAGTCAAATAGAACTTTCATAGCATTGCATATAATTCCTTGGGAGATTTTATCAGGCTGATATTCTTCATTTCCAGAAGCAGTTGTATGAAAATTGCACTATCAGATCTCCAGTTGATTCCTTATAACATAGTGCCATCTAGAGATTAAAGTTGATGTTGCTACAAGCTACATTAACCACTACTAGCTTCTAAATCATATAAAATGTAAACATTATGTTTTTTAGCTAATAAGTTCAGTTGGGTACATCTATAGGGAACACATTTTAAGTAAATTAATGACCATGTACATGAACAAATTTCCATCTAGTACACTGATATCTGATCATCATAGTGTGACCTCTCCTATGGGTAGTATTCTATCCATACATGTGTCAATATGTCTAGTAGTTTAGTAACACACCGTAGCATTGAGGAGAGTTGTATGGAGGTTACAACATGCATGTGATTAGATTTCGTAAGGAGGCATAATTAAATTTCTGCAAAGAAGCAAGGTACTTTTCATCATAAATATAAAATATTTATTAAGTACCTACTATGGGTAAGGCATTGTACTTACTATGTGTATTAGTTTCCTGAGGCTGTCATATCAAAATACCACACACTTGATGGCTTAAAGTAGCAGAAATGTATTCTCTCACAGCTCTGACGGCCAGAACTCTGAAATCAAGGTGTTGTCAGGCTGCACTCCCGCTGCATGTTCTAGGGGAGAATCCTTCCCTTCCTCTAAGCTTCTGGTGGCTATCAGCATTTCTTGCATTCCTTGGCTTGTGGCCATGTAACTCTAATTTTTGTCTTTGTGTTCCTGTCACCTTCTCTGTGTGTTGGCTGTGGCCTCGCCATTCTGATCTCTGATTCTGCACTCACATTGCCTCCTCCACTCCTGTCTGTGTGTCCTCTGTGTGTTTCTCCTCTGTGTGTCTGCTCTAAAGACACTTATAGGTGGATTTAGGGCTCATCTGAATAATCCAGGATGACCCCTTCATCTTAAGACTTTAATTATATTTGCAAAGACCCATTTTCCAAATAGGGCAACCTTCACATGCTCCAGGGATTTGACATACCTTTGGGGGGGCCATTATTCAGCCCATTATACTATGTTTTTAAAAAGATGGAAAAAATGTTTTTACTTCAATAAGCTTACAGCATAATTGGGGGAAAGGCTTATATGCAGAGATAAACAGTTACCCAGATCAGGGTTTCTCAACTCAGCAATGTTGATATTTGAGGCTATATAATTCTTTGTTGTGGGGAAATGTCCAATGCATTTTAGGATGTTTAGCATCCCTGGCTCTACCCATTAAATGCCAGTAGCACCCACCTGTCAGTCATGACTAATAAAAATGACTCCATACATTGCTAAATGTTTCATGGGGGAGCAAAATTGTTCCTGGTTAAGAGCAAGTCATCCGGGTTATGGAGGAATGACATCAGCAACATGGCCAATTAAGACGTCCCTAACCTGTATCCCTGCTTCAACAACAATAATTTGGCATACTTCCACAGGCCAAAGTGCCTTTGTAGGAGCTCTGGAATCCAGGTAGGAGATTGTGAAACCTGGTGCTGTCCACGACTGAGCAGAGACATTTTGAGAAGCATTTCATAACCAGGTGGCTGACTCACCAACCATGGTGCCGGCTACAGAAACGGAAAGAGCCCTATACTCCTGACAACTCGGCCACAGTCCGTTTGGTTTTGGTTCTGTCATTGGCATCACAGGCCAAGGGACCCAGAAGGCTCCAAATAGGGTAATAGACATAGAGACCTCGGTCCAGTTGTGGACCCAGAACTGGCCCATGGAAGGGTTCCAGCCCCTCTGGCCAGTCTGGGAGCCCCTAGAAGAAACCCCGTCAAACTCGAGCAGACTGCAGATTCTGAAAGGACTGGGTAACTGGGCTCCAATTCCCAGCCATCAAGTGTAAATAGTCCTGCTGATATAGGGACCCCTTAGGAGATACTCCTTGGTCACCGCTACAGACCCAGAAACAGCTCTGGACTTTTGAGGACTCAGCCACAACCCCATTTGGCTTGGTCCTATCACCAGCACCATACACCAAGGGACACTGCAGCAGTCACACCACATACAGACCTCAGTTCAGCTGTGGACCCTAAAGTGGTCATGAACCAGCTCTAGCCCCTCTCTGCCATGGTCTGGGAACTCCTGCAGGTAGGCTGTCGATTCTGAAAAGGCCCTGGAACTGCTTCCCATCCCAGCCATGGTATGTGAACAATTTTGCTGGGACAGGAACCCTGCAGTAGACACTCCTGTCTGCACCCCCAGGAGATCCTGAATGAGACCTGTACTTGGCTCAGGCCCCCTCACAACCATGCTCTGCCAGCAGTCCCGAGGGTCCAAGGTCCCATAGACACCCTCAGAGATCCTGAAGGACCATCCAATCCCACCACAGCCACGGGCCGCCAGCAGACCTGGAGCCGAGGAACTCAGTAGAAGGCCTACCTGTCTGCATTCTCAGAGTTCCTGAAAGGCCCATACTTGGCTCCAGCCCCTCCTAATCCCAATCCATGAGCAGTCCTGTGAGTAGTCAGCAGAGCATAGGGACCAGGCTGGAAACACTCAGATCTGTGCCTCGGGAAATCTTAAAAAGGCCCAGTAGCCAGCTCTAGTCCCTCCAGCTACAATCAGGGACCAGTCCAACTGCCTAGGTACCTGGGAAATGACAGTCTCATCTATGCCTCCAGGGTCAGATCTGCAGATTTCGATCTTGTTTGTTTGTTTTAAAATTCTTTTTGCAGAAGTAGACAATGTGCACTATGTCACATTCCATTTTTTTTACTATGACACCTAAAAGCACAGGCAACAAAAATTAACAAGTGGGTCTACATCAGACTGAAATACTTCTGCACAACAACAAAATCTACAGAATGAAGAGGCAACCTAAAAAAATGGAAGAAGTATTTTCAAAGCATGTATATCAGTTAAGGGGTTCATATCTAAAATATATAAGGAACTCATACAATTCAGTAGCAACCCCCCACCAACCTAAAGAATTCTATTAAAATATGGACAGAGGACCAGAATAGACATTTTTTTCCAGAGAACGTACACAAATGGTCAACAGTCAGGATATGTATCTGAAGGAAATGAAATCACGATCTTGAAGATATATCTGCATCCCCATGTTCATTGAGGCATTAGTCACAGTAGCTAATATATGGAAACAACCTCAACATTCATCAGTGGATGAATAGATAAAGAAAATGTGATGTGTGTGTGTGTGTGTGTGTGTGTGTGTGTGTGTGTGTGTGTGTGTGTGTGTGTGTAATTTAGACATGAGAAAGGTGAAATCCTGCCATTTGTGGCAAGATGGATGGACCTTGATGGCATTATGCTGAGTGAATCAAGTCAGACAGAGAAAAACAAATACTATATGATCTCCTTTGCATTTGAAATTTAAAAAAAAATTAAGCCAAATTCATGGAAACAGAGAGTAGAATGGTGGTTGCCAGCACTGAAGGTCTGGGGGAAACTGGGAGATGTCAAAGAGTGCAAATTTCTGGTAATAAGACGAATAAGCTCTAGAGATCTAATATGCAGCATGGTGACTATAGTTAATAATAATGTATTATTTACGTGAGGGTTGCTAAGAGTGTAGATCTTAAATATTCTTACCGCACACCCACACACACCCAAAAATTGTAATTATGTGAGGAGATGGATGTCTTAACTAACCTTATTGTAATCAACCTTATTGAATCATTTTGCAACATATACATATATCATAACATCACATTGTACACCTTAAACTTACATAATATTGTGTGATAATTATTTCTCAATAAAGCCAGGGCGAAAAAGAACAATTCATCTAGATTATCACAAACAAATAGCATGAGATATAATTTCAGAGGTGGAAGAAACCAAAATGGACTAGTATAAACAAAATTTCATGGAGGAAATGAAAAGTGAACTAGTCATTGACTGAAAAAAAATAGCACTTAGAATTGTAGATGGAGTCAGGAAAAGCATTACTGGCTAATGCCCTCTTACTGAGGAGCACTCTGAGCTTAAGACCAAGGAAGGACCATGCAGCACAGTTCTTGGCACAGAGTAACTCTCAGAACTGTTGAGTGAGTCCATGAGGTTAGGTAAATAGATTGGAGTCAGTAGTTCTTAAATGATGGTCTAGGAAATTGTAAATTTATGTTGTCGCTTATGGGGAAATCTTGAGGGACTGTGAGCAGGAAAGATGAACTGAGCAAAGAAAGCAGTGGTTTATAAAAATACATTGGAGAAGCTAGAAACAAGATCAAGAAAGATCAGCTAAGAATTATTAAAATAGTCTTGCTGCAAAGTAATGAGTTCAGGGACCAAGATAATAACAGTGGGAATTAAAATGAGGTGTCAATGACAAGAAAAAATAATTGTCAGTTTCTTATTATTGGATTTGGAGAAGATGGAGGAAAAATCATATAGGAAAATCTTCAAGTCAGCGTAACTAAGAGAAGAGAGTTTGTTCATTTGAGAAAAGTCAGGGAGTCTAGAGAGGGAGAAAGATGATGAGCTTGAGATGAGAATGCATATCTGAGTTGTTATTCATTGAGATGCAGGACAGATTATTTTAGGGTAATTTTCAAAAAAGTAATAGGAGGTGAGAATGAATCTAAGTAAATATGAGATAATTTGTATCAATTTTAGGAATTGCTTGCTAGATATTATCCTCATAGAAATTCGTAAGAGCTTTTGGGTCACTAGGAAAGCTCTTTTTGCAAAGATTTCTGAAGCAATCTGAACTCAAAATCATGAATTCTGTTTTTATTCAATGGCTCTCATCTTAGACTGAAAACGTAGGCAATTCCAGATTGTTGCATTATTCATACTCTGACATGCAAGCCACTGTTTCTTCTGGATACATTAATGTTCAGGACAAAAAAAAACAAAAAAACTACATATCAAGTTATATTAACATGACAAACAAGTTTGAGAATACAGTTTAAATTCAAAAAAAGACAATTTTTAAAAATTCCATTAAACAATTGAGTTTCTTTCCTTGCTACTAACAGTTTACACAAACTGGTTATTAACAACTTGCAAAAACAATTCTATACTTACTTAAGTTAATTTTTTTCATTTTCTATTCTGTAATTTTTAGGATGTTGTCCGTTTAAGCATTTAAATATTATAAATTACCATATGTGTGTTTTTTCTGAGAGTAGAACATCGTATACTTAATTAAGAAAATAATTTTATTTTTTTTTTAAATCACTAGGCTAGAAATTAGTGAGTGAAGAGCAGAGACAACTCGAATTCCAAATCTGCCCTTAAAGAAAATGGGATTTTCTCCTACTTTATAGGTGATTATCTTGTTATCTTATTAGCTGTGTAGGGAAGTTTTAAAATCATAAAACTACTCAATATGTGGGTACCCACTACTGAATTCTGGTGTTCAGGTTTGGAGAGCACTTAAAGATAAGAATCCACTATCAAAATCTAAACTAAGAGCATTAATCTTGTTTAATGATCTTTTTTCCTGTTTATTTATAAAAGAAAAAATATGTATTGCTAAAATCAAACTCAGGTAGCAATATGAAATAAGATGACAATTAAGATTAACTAAAAATAACTTTACATTTTATAACACTTTGTAAAATGACTTTACATTTATATCCAAAAAACTCAATAACTAAAAAGCTTTTTAATAAGAGTTCGTTGTTTCTTATAAATGCTCCTCAGTTGCATACTCAAGAGAATTTCCCTCAAGAGTCACAAATTTGTCCAATAAATTTAAATAATTAATTAACAAATAAATGAAATAAAAATTGTCATTATTCTCACCACCTTATTCTAGAATTTATCTGAATTTTAAGCTTCACAAATAAATTTCATTTCTAATGCCAGGCTTCTCTGGGAACCCAAATACATATAGGACAGGAGGGACAGACAGCTCCTGAGGTCTGTGGTGCTTTGGTTAAGAATTACAGGAGGCTTGGATTTTGTTTCAAGCCCCCTAGATTTTGTACCGCAGAGCACTATTCCACAGTTGGATTTGGGACAGGAGAGGGCATGCCTTTCTTTTGTACAGTGGAAGAAGGGTTATTGTGAACTCAGGCAGGTTCTCAGGCAGACTAATTTTAGGAACGAATATCAGAACTTGAGAATATAAAAACTGATTCCCTTAAAGCCCTGCAGGGTGAACTCCTTTCGTTCCCTCCCAGGCCCAGGGTGACTGGTAGAAATGATGAGTCCCGCTGGTTGTGGGTGAAGCAAGAACTGCGAGAGAAGTGGGGGCTCTGGTGAACTAGAGCGCACCAAAGGCCAGATCTAAAGGGTGCTGAGACTACTGTTGCCGTTAGGAATAGAGGCAGTGTTGGCTTGTCTTCACATTTCAAGAAAATTCAGAAATCCCAATCTTTATGTCAAATAATATAACTTCAAAATGCGAACTCAAAAACTTTTAGAAACGTATTATGCACACCAAACACAATACTACTGCTGATTCAGCCCGATTTATGCTTTCTGCTATTGATTGTTCTGTTGTCGTTTTCTGCTTAAAATAAATACCATTTATTTCAAGGTATACGTTATAATTATTATAATTCCATATATTAGAAGCTTATCTCATCTCAATATAACATTATAGTTTTTTCTAGGTCAACTACAAATAGAATTAATGAAAATTCAGAATAAATCTTTACACCTGTCATTTAGAAAATTCATTCATTTATTCAACATTTACTGAATGTCTTTTATTTGCAGACATCCTCAAGATACAAAAAAGAAAAAATGCATCTACTTCCAATTAAATATGAAAATAACACTTTCAAATAAGTAGTATTGATATAAATATATGTCTTATAAATTAAAAGGAAATTTTTAAAGCAGGTCTGTGGATTCAAAGAGAAAAACATGATTATTGAAACTAGAGTATATTATTTATTAAAAGTGTCTTTGAAAAAAGTAATGTCTTTCATAAAAATGGATGTATTTGAATCTGAAAAATGATAGATTATGAGTACTAAATATTTCTTCACAATGTTTTGACAAAGCAGATTAACAAGAGAAAACAATTGCTACTTGTCTTGAAAACATTTTTAAAAATTTTTCTGGCATGTATTTTATAAATTATGGAGAAAAACTTTTTATATCCAATAGAAAATTTGACATTTTCTACACACTAAAATATAAATACTACTTTAAAATTTACCCTTTCATAAAAACCATGCTAATAAAAAACAATGGCAGTGCCCTGGCCCATGTGGCTCAGTTAGCGGATTCCCATGTACCAAAGGTTGCGGGTTCAATTCCAGGTCAGGGGACATGCCCCCGTTGGGGGCTCGATCTTGGTAGACGTTCGTGCAGGAGGCAGCAGATCGATGTTCCGCTCTCACATCCATGTTCCTCTTTCTCTCTCCCTCTCCCTTCCTCTTTCTCTAAAAATCAATGAAAATATATATTTTTTTAATGGCAAGATGTATAAAATATCCATTGCCTTTCAAATTGCAGGCACTCAAAAATATTAAGTAACAGCAAACCGAGAAAAGGGGAAATAATCTCAAGCTCCCAATTCTACAGGGAGCAAGAAAAAAAAGTTGACAGCTTTTATCCTTTTATGTAGTGAGGCTGTATATGAGAATGCTAAAAAGCAGGGAGTTTATAATCAGACAGCTTTTATAACCAGGCTGTTTTCATGCACACTCTAATTCTTAAGAGCAGGGTCATCTTAACAAAGGGCTAGGTTTTATAATCCGTGAATAAGATGGAAATGAGGAACACAAAAATTACCCTTGGAATCTCTTTGAGAACAGAGCCACATTGGAAAGCAACATGCCACCTCTTAATAAATCGTAATTGCTTCTTTTCTTTCTGTCGTGTTTCTTTCATTAAATACCAGATATATTAGCTGGTGTGTGTTTAGGGATCACATTGTACAAAGTAAAATCTAATTCTCACTAGTGTTAAGAGTGGACTAACAAGGGGAACCATCCATAATATTTAAACTGTCATGTTACTGCCTATCTTCCTCTCTACAAGTAGCAGCGAATTCATGTAAGATTATTGACTGTGCAAATATAATGTGAGATACCACTGTAAAGATACATAAGCTTTCTTATTAGTAAAGTAATGACAATAACATCTTTTTCTCAGAGGTACTGAGAGGATTAAATGAAAAAAATAATTAAATAAATATATATGTGTGTGTGTATATGTGCATGTGTGTGTGAACATATATGTGTGTGTGTGTATATGTGTGTGTGTGTGTATATATATATACACAGTGCCTGTCACATGGTAGGCATGTAATGAAGTATCATTTGTTTAATTCAGCAAATAACTTTTCCTACAAATAAATGTTAGTGATATGAACAAAGTACTGCTTTTTAACTTTGAATTGAAGGGCAAAGGTCTTCTCCAGCCCCAGAACACACATAAAGCTATTTTCTTAAAGGAATAATACAATCAATCTTATGTTTTAGAAGGATGTGCTGATATATTCTCTGTTTGGCTCTCCAGATCCATTCTTTCCCTTTTCCACCCTGCTCTGTGTCCTGGAAGGCCAGCCGTTGTGGGCTCCTTGGCTCTCAGTTTGGATTTGACTACTAGAAGGCATGGGCAGGAGACTGAAGGGAGAAGAGGAATATGAGGTCAGTATTTATTTCCCTGTTTCCCTCCCAGCCATGGATCAGCAATAGCTGTGTTCTGCTACCAAAGGCCACAGATCTTGTCACCTGGTCTCCTACAACTAGAACTCTCTCTCATCTGCTTTTAGGAGGTGCTTCTTTCCCTGGCCCCTGCAGGTAACTGCTCCTCTTTGTTGCATAGAGGCTGACTTGGAAGGAAAGACTTGAAGCAGGAAGACTTATAGAACAGAAAGAGTTTGGTCAACTGGCTAGCAGAGCCAAACACTGGACACTGAGAATTGCAGTGGAGAAATATTGGCACTTTTATTATGAATGGCGCCATCCAGGAGAACAGGAAGCTAATGCTCAAAAGCCTGAACTCCCCCTGGAGTGTAGGTTATAGATTCTATAGGACAAAATCACAAGATACCTTAGGTTAGGAGTTTGAGTTGTGCTGGGAGCTGATTGATCAGGGGTGAGGTAAGGGTAATAAATAATGTCTTCAGGTCCTGAGGACAGTTCTGATGTTGGTTTCAGTGTCACTCTGTCCGGTTTCATCAGAAAGTAGCTGGAGGACTAGTTCTCCCTTAGGACTAAGGAGCTGGAACTTAAGTCAAGATGTTATCCTTAGCCTGCCAGAGGTCTGGACCTTGTGAATGTCATCATTAGTCAGGTCTGGGCTACTGTCTTCTGCTGCCTCAGGGGTTGCTGATTATCCTGGGGAAAAGGCTAGGTCTCTAAGGGGTAGAGATAGAAAGAGAGATGTGATCTCTAGAGCTAGGATTTAAAGCCAAATTTATTCAAAGTCATAAGGACCCTTGGTTTCAGTACTACTTAGAAAGCACAGTCATGCACCACATAAGGAAGATTCACAACGATGGACGCATATACAACAGTGATCCCATTGCTAGTGACCTGGTAGCCAACCAAACATCATAGCACTGGCTACAAGTGTGTCTTCAAGGTAGCCTGTCTTGTCCTATCTGACTTCCACATGGAACTTGTCCCTATCTCCTCCCTCCCCGTCCTCCCTTTCTGCTCTTCCTCCCACTCCTCCCTTGTCTGTACTTCCACCTGTGTTCCCAAGGGCAATCCAAGAGGAACCGTGGCCAAAAAGCCAGAAGGTACCCCCCCCACCCCTCACACACACTGTCAGGCACCTTCCATGGGACCTGATTATAGTAGCACCTTCCACTTATTCACGTTTTCATGGTGATGCCGGCCCGGTATAAACCAACCTAGTGCACTGCATCATGTAGAAGTATAGCACACACAATTATAGTAGTAGGTTATACCATATAGGTTTGTGTACTTGCACTCTATGATGTCGCCATGACAAAATCACCTAAAGACACTGTCCTTAAGCTGCACAATACTGTACTTGTAGACAGGAAATAATGGGGATCTGACCAAAGCAATGGATCAGTCAAAGGAAACTGGACAAAAATAAGATGCATTTAGAACAGATCTAGCATAGGATAGAAAAGAAATTGCAACTCATTGGTGAACGAGCAGGGAGAGAATAAATCCAGGAGGATGCCCAAGTATTTAACTTCAGCAAATAAATGAAGATTGATGCCATTCACAGACACAGGGAGGTAATACAACCTGTTGTGCTCTCCCTGCTCCCCTTGTTTCTGTTTTCACTCATTTGGAAACTGATCGTTTGCTTCTTTGAGGTATCTCTTGTATTTCATTCAGCATTTACTAGGACCTCACCTAGTTTCCTTTATGAGACAGTAAAAATTATTGGATATAGAGCTTTATTTTTGAGTAGTCAAAAATTTTAGAGTACTATTTTTTAATTTTTTAAATAAGTTTTAAATAGTTCTGTTGCGATAAAATTGACATAAAGTAAACTGCATTTATTTCAATTGTACAATGCGGTAAGTTATATACAGCTGTGAAATTATCACCACAAGCAAGATAATTAACATATGCATGATCACCAAAAGTTTTCTGTTGGCCTTTTGTAGTCCCTCCTTCACACACCCCTTCCCATATTCTATTCTACCCCAGGCCCAGGCAACAACTAATTCAATTTTTGTCACTATAGAGTAGGATGTATTTTCTAGAAATTTATATAAGCTATAGATGTATTTATATTTACAAATAAAAATATAAATTTATATAAATAGCACATGTTTTCTTTCCTGGCTTCTTTCATTCAGCATAATTATCTTGAGATTCATCCATGTTGTGGCATGCATTCCTTTTGTGTAAATAATATTTCTTTGTATGAATACCACAATTATTTCTGCATTCACCTGTTGATGGACATTGGGGTTGTTCCCAGGATTATTTTTATATGGATACATAACTTTGATGAAAGTGATTATATTTCCACAGAAACTGCTACTTCTGTCATAAAAGTTAGCCAATGCTCACACTCAGAGAATCTAAAAATCAAAAGATAAGATTAAGTTACATTGGGCCTCCAAAAAAAGCTTTCATTACTTTGTGTTTTTGACTGTTTCTAAGTACATTGAATTTGTGTGCACACAGCACTAAGTTTCATTCTAAAATTTAAAAAAATGAAAAAACATATCATCATTCACTTGCCTTAAGGACATAATAAACTAAAATATATCTTATGGTGGCCTAACTATTTCCACTTTATCTCTGTCTAGCATTATGTACACACAGAGTAGTATGTCTGAGAAAAATTATTGCATGAAAATCATTACAATCCTGTGGCATGAAAACAATAGTGAAAACCTTAAGGATATCATGAAATAGAGAAGTAACAATGAAAATGTATTGAATCAGATGTGTAGGCTTCTATAAATGTTTGTGGGCCTAAAGACTGAGAAATCATTTTAATACTAATATTGAATTTCTGTGTAATTTTGCAGTATACTGGACCTCAATGTCTAGGCTGCTCTTGATTTTTCTGAAGTTTTGTTTAGGTTTTCTGGATATTATTCAATAAAAAGTCATATATATGGGAAAGTCATATTTGTGTTAAATAAGTATTTTCTTCTGTATGGTTTTCAGAGTGATTTTCTCTGTGCCTGGAGGGGAATGAAAAACAGTCATTCCTCCAACAGGAAGCCTGGAGAAATATCCAGCTCAGCTATGTGGTCACGTGTGGCTTCCTGTTACATTCCAGGAATTGCTGTTGGGTGTAAACAATCATCTTCCAGGGGACAGGCCATGGCTGCGTTTGCCTTAGGTGTCACTCTAAACTTATAGAACATATGAAATATCTGGCTATAGCTGTTAAATTAATTCTGATATAGCAGAAAGTCTCCATTTGTTGAATGTGTCAAACTTTTGTGAAGTAAGCACAACTTTTTTAAGGCAAGCAGAATGCATTATTGAGTAAATTCTGTGCATCTTTTACCCCAAATAAAACATTGATGTGTTGCTTTAGCATATTGAAAGCATATTTGAAAGAGAATTTCCACAAATCTTTTCAAGCTTTCCAGCACCTGCCAACAATAAACATAATAAACAAGGACCTGTCTATAAAAGTGTCCACAGCAACATCAGAATATATGAATATTTAATATGAAAAATTATTCAAAAATAAAACACAACTTCTGAATTATATATTTATGTTAGTCATGAGTTAGGACTTTGCTGCATAAAGACTTGAAAAAATCTACATTCAGTGACTGCATAGAGATACAGATAAGACAGGAGGAGTTCATCTCAAAATTAATTAAGAGTATAAACTGCAGTGTCCAATGTGGGAGCTACTGGCCATGTGTGGCAATGTGGATGTAAATGCAAATTAACTGAAATGAAATAAAATTAATATTTCAATTCCTTAGCCACATTTCCTGTGCTCACTAGCCACAGAATAGATATAGAGCAATTCTTTCATCACAGAAAGTTCTATTGGACCATGGTGGTGTACAAAATATAATACATAAAGTTTAAAGGAACTAGGATTAGTATTCTTAGAAAGAAAGGAGTGACTTGTACAGTATCTGAAGAATTTTTATGTTGTTTCTATACATTTAAAAAAATATTTGATTGACTCATCTGACTTTTTAGACTAAATTGATTGGAAGTTTTAACTATTATTTGTAGTACAGGGGCAAAACTAGACTTAGTGGAACCTTAAGCTTATATATTTGGGGGACACTTTTAAGGAAAAGTGCCTAACAAAATTAGGCATTCAAGAGAACATTTTTACAGAATGATAAAAAATCACAACACATTACAAATTTTTAAAAACTGACAAATATCAGAAACATAAAAAATTCAAAAAGTAGTATTTTTATTAACTTTTTAACCCACTTTCATATTCCCCACATTTTGCCTCTTTGTGTGATGATGTACAGATATCATTTTACAGAGAGAGACTAGAGAAGCAATTCAATTTTCTAACATGGTCAATTAAAATTTGTTTTACTATTGAAGTTAGGGTGCACAAAAACATGCAACCGCACAAACATGCGCTTTTTATAGTATTCACAGGTCTGTGCCCTAAAACAGATATTCTGATAAGTGCTCCACTGTGTGATTCCAGCAAAAAGCAAAAATATACATGATGCATTACAAATTTTATATGCTGCATTTTCAAGGATTTCTAATAGAGGAGAATTTCTATTTTGAGTAGATGTTGGTGATAACCAATTCCCTCCTTAGAATTTACATGTATAAAAATGGAAGGATTTCTCCCAGATTAGCTTCTGGCTCCATACACTTAAACACTATTTTGTCCCCACTTCCCACATAGGTTCAATGGAAAGTGGCATGGCACTAACCCATATTGTTTTAAAATGTCTGGCTCTAAATCTTCATTTCATGACACCAGGCAAGTCACCAGTGGGCAGTATGTTTTTGGAAATAATTTCTACTGTGGGATAATTAACAACTGACTACATAGAAAAGAGACTGAGAACCACAAAGTGTATATGTTCCACTACACTCAAACTAAATGTATGCAACACTCAAATTCCCTTCAGCTGAATCCCCAAAATGCCCATGGTGATTCTACTACCATCACCAAAGGAGAGCATGACCGAGAGTACATATGAATACACAGTAATAGCAGTTAAACTGAGTGCAATTAAAATAACTTACTTTTGCAAACAACAAAAATATATGACCATGTGACACAAAGCTAGAATCCCTCCCAGGGCCTTGGAAGGGATCTATGCCTGGTAAACCATCCCCATAAAGGACGCATTCTTCACTGACCACTGTGTAATAAAGGTTGAAATATAAGGATTCTGATTAAATATGAGAGAGAAAGAATTCCTGACATGATTGCTGAATGTTGACATTATGACTTAATAGAGACAGACTCACAAGCTCAATATTCAAGAAGCTGTGTATTTCTTTATAGTTTCTTTGCCTTTGTTTAAAATACACTGTTAGAAGAGAAGTGGTAGCTTCTAAAATCTTTATGATCTGATATCCACATTTCTGCAACATAAGGTATCTAAGACAGGGTCAAAGTGATATATGTCTACATTAAATAATTTGTTATAATATCAGGGAAACATAGCCATTACTGAGTGAAGCATATTTTAAAGAAGGAAATTTTAAAAGAAGCATAAGAGATCACTAGCCATCCGTTTTGCTTTTCCTCGATTATTATTGATGCTTTACTGAATTCTTGTTCTTTCCTTTGCTAAGAACAGAACAGTTTTTTGATTCTTTGTGTTGTCAGGTAACGTACAGTAGCTACAAAAGTGCTTGGTTTCATCCTTTCTAAAAAGAGATAGCCCATGTTTCCTCATTTTATTTTATTTTTCTCAGTCCTTATAATACAAACAAAAGAGCTACTCCTGGAGAATGGTGGTAGATAATAAAAAACAGGCAGAATCTCATCAGCACTCCGCTCTCCCCAGACTTCCTGCACCAGATAAAAGGGCAAGATGATGGAAACTCAGCAATTATTCTCCCCCAATTAAGTTTTCTCTGCCACACTGCTGTTCTATGTGTGCATTGCATAGACTGTGTCATTCTAAACATCTTCATTCCTCTACCCCAAAATCGCCAAATTAATAGCCCAGCCCCTTTTATTTGTTTCTATGGCAACCATCACACAGTGGAGCAGACACATCTACTCCTTCATAAACTCACCTTATGAACAGGCATATAGTTTAAAATTTTAGGTTTATATTAGAACATAACTTTAAACAGATGCATTATATCAGAGCACATCATGTTCCCTAAAAAGTGACAAGTGGTTTCTCAGTAATTGGAAAAGAATACTAGGTAAAACTGAAATTTTATAAAGTATGACTTATAACGATGGCTTTAAAATCAATAAATATTTCCTCAGTAACCATAAGCATTGCACGTAGAGTCTACAAAAGTAACTAGACCCTTCCCCTATAGAAGACTGTAATCCAGTGGGACAAAAGGGGATGAAAGGTCCCTTGGGCTGTAATAGCATTAAACTGACAATCAACTATGGAAGTCAGGAAAATTCACGAAAAACATAATTTGTTATATGACTGTACAGAGATTTAGGGAAATGATCCAAAGGAATCATGGGGGTGGATGTTATAAAATGAACAAAGCAAAGAGGCAGTAAAACATAAGACATTTGGAAAGAGAAGCTTGATCTACTTTATTTCAGGTCCAAAGTTAGCATGAGGAAATATCTGGAAAAAAAAAATAGTAAAGTAAATGTTTGGAGCCAGAATATAGATATGAGGCTTGAATTCAAGTTAAGCATTTGATTCTACAGATAATGCAAATCCAGTGGAGAAAATAAACCTTATAGATTAAGGAAGAAATGAGTACAGTATTTTAGGAGAAGTAATCTAGCAGTGCCATCAACATAATACCAAATATAGAGAAAAGAACAGAAGCAGAAAATTTTTTCTATTATTAGAATCTCATATATTAAAACATTCCTGAGTTCTGGAAAAGCATTATTTGACCTTAAAGAAATATTTTTTATCTATTAAATTATATGAAACCATTTTATTTAAGAATTTTACATCTATAGACATTGATGAGGCCAAGGCATGGTTTTCTCATTAGTGGAATCTTAATCATTTTATTAGTGATATGATTTATTGTGTGCTTCCTATGTGTCTAGAATTATGCCAATTGTTTTCCATCTATTCATATGCTGTTCCATGCATATAGCAAAGCTTCTTGTTTTATAGGAGAGGGAATTTAAGCTTAAAAGTGGCCACTTGACCAAAGCTACACAATTAGTAAACGGAAGAACAAGAATTTGAGCTTGCCTGGCTCATTCAAAAGCCTTCACTCTGACCACTATGCTATGCTCTCTTATGGAATAAGCTTTATTATGGGATAAATTAAGAACTTTATTCTCTTTTTATTTGTTGTAGAGCTAATTCCATATAATAAAAAATATCAGTTTCTTTAAAGGTATAGGAAATCCCCAGAGAATCCACTGTATCCAGCTGTGTTTGCATGGCACACAGGATTTGGATATGAACCTTCTAACCATTTATTTAATATACTTCATAGACTAATTCAAATGTATTTACAAAGCACCCACTATGTTCTAGACACCAAATGCCATAGATCAAAAAATGATATGGCCACGTCCCTCTTCTTAAGAGCTCTGATGGGGAAAATAAGATTGTAAGCAAGTGCATTATAATATCTGAAATAAAAAAATTTACTAAGCGGGCTCAATAGCAACTTTAAACTGAATAAAGAGAGAATTGGCAAATCTGTGAATAAGTCCATTGAAATGATCCAGTCCAGGGAACAGAAAGTAAAAAGCATTTTAAAAACGAACTGAGCCTTGGATAACTATGGACACCATCAAGCATGTAAGCATATGTATAATGGACCCCTAAAAGGATAAGAGAGAGATAAACAGCATAAAGAATAATTGAAGAAATAACGGCTGAAAACATCCCATATTTGAAAAACATTAATCTATAAATACAAGAATCTCGAAATGCTCAAAGTAGGATAAATTCAGAGATCCACACAGCATAATCAAATCATCAAAGACAAAGAGAATCTTAAAAGCAGCAACAGAAAAACTCATCATGTACAAGGAATCCTTGATAAAATTAATGTCTGATTTCTTGTCAGAAATCTTGAAACCACAAGACAATGGGATTATATATTCAAATGTTGACAGAAAAAGACTACAGAATAAGAATTTTATAATTCAGCAAAACAAACATTCAAAATCCAAAGGCGAAATTAAGGCATTCCAGATAAACAAAAACTGAAAGAAGTTGTTACTAGCATACTATCCTTACAAGAAATGCAAAAAGGAGTCCTTCGGGCTAAAATAAAAGAACATTAGACTAACCCTACTCCATATGAAAAAAGAAAGAACACTGATAAAAGTAAATACATAGGTAAATATAAAAGACAATATAAATGTATTTTGGGGGTTTTCTGGGTTTTTTCTCTTATCATATTTAAAAAACAACTACATAAAGCAATACTGATGAAACTGTGTTGATGGACTTTTACACAGATGTAATTTCAGTGGAAATAATGGCACAAAGGAGGGAGGAGTAAATGGAGCTTGTGGAAGTAAAATTTTGTATAGTATTGAAAATAAATGTGTATTAATCTGAACTAAATTGTTATAAATTAAGGTGATAATTATAATCTGAAAGGTTATATATATGTGTATGTGTAATATACATATGTATATGAAAGAAATGACAAAGGAATGAAAATGGTATTCTAGAAAATATCTATTTAACACAAAAGAAGGCAATAATGGAAGAAACAGGGAATAGAAAAGACATAAGACATACAAAATTGAAGGGATAAATAGGCAATTAAACAATAATACATGCACACTTCAACACCCAATTTACCATAATGGATAGAATATCTGTAGAGAAGCTCTATTCACAATTCACATTCTAGTAAATGTTTAAATAAGAATTAATGACAATCTTTAAAAAACTCATCCAAAAAATAGAAGAGAAGGTAACATTTACAACTCATTCTATGAGGCCAGAAATGCCCTTATACTGAAACCAGACAAATATCTCTTTTATTTTATTTTATTACTTATTTTATTTTATTATTTATTTATTTATTTGTTAATAAATAAACAAATATCTCATTTTAAAAAAGAGAACTACCAGCTGACATTCCTTATGAAAGTACACACAACAGTTCTCTATAAAATACTAGCAAAACCAACCCAGTGACATAGAAAAAGGAGTATACACTATTACCAGGTGAACTATAACATAGGAATGCAACATTTTTCAACCTGTGAAAACCAATCAATGTAATACATCATATTAATAGGACTAAAGACAAATGCCATATAATTGTCTCAATAGAAGCATCAAAAGCATTTGAGAAAATTCAAGATCCTTTCATGATTAAAAATGCTTACCAACTGGGAATGAAGCAGAATGTCCTCAATCTCATACAGAGTATCTTCAAGAAACCCAACAGTCAACATCATACTTAACAAAGCTTTCTTACTAAAATCAGGACAAGTATATCTGCTTTTGTCAATTCTATTCAATACTGTACAGAAATTTCTAGCCAGTATAATTAGGCAGGAAAAAGAAACACAGAGCATTCAGATAGAAAAGGAAGCAATAAAACTCTCTCCATACACAGATGACATGATTATGTTCAAGGATTGGAAAACTTACTGTTGTTAACATGGCAATACTCCTTCAAATTGATCTAAAGATTTAGTGTAATCTCTACCAAAGTCTTCACTAGTTTTTTTGCAGAAATTGAGAAGCTGATCCTAAAATTCAGGGAAATGTAAGGACTCAAGAATAGCCAAAATAAGTTTGAAAAGGAAGAACAAAGATAAAGACTCAGACCTCCCCATTTCAAAATATACTACAAAAATACAGCCATCAAGACAGTGTGGAACTGACATATAGATCAATGGAATAAAATGAAAGCCCATAAGTAAATCCTAGTACTTATGGTCAATTGATTTTCAACAAGGGAGCCAAGACAATTCAATGGAAAAAGAATAGTGTTTTTAACAAATTGTGCTAGATATACACAGGCAAAAGAATGAAGTTAGACCTCTACCTTATACAAACATTAACTCAAACTAGACAAAATATCTATATGTAAGAGTTGAAGATACAAAAATCATAGACGAAAACAAACCTTTGCCCACTGTAATGCACAATGCCTTAGTCTGCTCCGACTGTCATAACAAAAATACCACAGCGAGTGTCTTAAACAACAGGAATGTATTTTCTCACAGTTCTGGAGGCTGGGAGTCCCATATCAGTATGTTGGCAGACTCAGTTCCTAGTGAGAACTCTCTTCCTGTCTTTCGAGGGCCATCTTCTTGATGTGTCCTCAGGAGGCAAGGAGAGAGAAGAGATCTCTGGTGTCTCTTCTTATAAAGACACTAACCCAGTCGTTCAAGACTCCACTCCTAGACCTCATTTAACCTTCCTTAAGTGCCCTACTTCTAAATTCAGTCACACGAGGGTCAGGGCTTCAACATACAGACTTTGGTACATAAACATTCAGTCTAATAAAGACAACATCCTCTATTGGATTCCTATCCTTCTGTGTTTCAGATTCCTGGTTCTTTACTCTTGCTTCTTAAGATCACTTTCCAAATAAACTAATACAAGTAGATCAAGTTGTGCTTTAGGGAGAACCCAAGCTAAGAATTATTTCCAGAAATTTCCATAGCAGCATTGTCTATGATAGCAAGAAAATGGAAATAATAGAAATGTCAATTGACCAAAAAAAATTGTAAAAATAAATTGTGGTATATACATAATGGCATTAAGTACTAGAATTAAAATGACATAAGAAGTAAATCACAAAAGAATACATACAGTATAATTCCATTTATATGGGGTTCGAAAACAGACAAAATTTAACAATATGTTGCTTTTGTTGAGGGGATACATTCAGACGCAGTAAGGCTATAAAGAAAATCAAAGAAATGATAAACACATCATTCAGTGGTTAACCCTAAGGATGAAGAAAGAGCTTAAAGTTATTGGCAATGTATTTCTTACACTGGGTTGCAGGTACAGGGTTGTTGGTTTTACTTTTTTGACATCATACATACATCTTTATACCATACATATATTATATTTATGGTTTTATATGAATGCATGATATATTTATTAGACATTTTAATAAAAGTAGTTTATTTTTTAAACAAAAATAATAGCTTGAAGCACAAAGAGTAGGCTTTTAAAATACAAGCTTTGTTAAATGATACACTCATTTAATTTTTTAAAAAATGAAACAGTAAATTTGGAGGTTTTGTTTTGTTTTGTTTTTTACTATTAGCATATTCAAATTCAACTAGGGAAAACCTTAGGAAGAGGAAAACATGTTTCTTCCCTAGGCAGCATACATTTTGAAATCTACCAATAGGGAAATATCTTCCACGGATAAATTTCAGGAGGGAATAAACTTGATAATTTATTACCTAGATGGCTGCCAAACTTTAGTGACTGAAGAGGCAGCAGATTTAAGGTGCTTTTTTCCCTTCCCTTTCAGGTTCCAGTTTGTTAACTGGAGACAAGCCAAGACCTTTAGATGACTCAATTTTTCACTCTATAAGATGAAGACAATACTTGCCATCTCCCAAATAGAAGTTATGAGGATTAATTTGTCCATAAAGCATTTGAAGGTCCTTGCAATAAAGAATAAAACCATATGTAATATTTGTTGGTATACATATATATATGTATACATATATGTATATACTGTGAAATATTGCTCTGCCTAATAAAGGAATACAATCTTGAACATAGGGCATATTTATGCTAATTGAAATAAGTCACACAGAGAAAGACACATACCATAAGATTTCACTTAAATGTGGAATCTCAAAAACAAAACAAACTATCAAAACAAAACAGAAACAGACTCCTAGATACAGGAAACAAACTAGTGGTTACCAGAGGGGAGAGCAATTAAGGAGGTGGGTAAAAAAGGTGAAGGGGATTAAGAGGTACAAACTTCCAGTTCCAAAATAAATAAGTCATGATGGTGTGATCTACAGCATAGATAATATAGTCAATAATATTGTACTAACTTTGTATGATGACAAATGGTAAATTGACTTATTGTGGGGATCATTTCATAATGTATATAAGTACTGAATCACTACTATGTACACCTAAAACTAATAGGATTGTATATGTTAATTATATGTCGTCAAAAAACAGATTGAAGTAAAATGAAATAGAGTTGAATGGGGGGAAAATCATGTTATTAATATGATAGTTTACTGACTAAATTCTGGTTACATATTAGTATTTGCATTTTATATTAACATTAGGAAGAAAATTCCTTTTAAAAATTCATGTCTGTTTATTCCCAAAATTTGTTAATAATTTCTATTCATCATATTGTAAAAGTATTTTTATGTTCAAAATTTAACACATTGAAAAATAGTTTCATCCCTCAAGCCGCAGCAGCTTCAGGGTTAGGAGGCATCAGTTTAGCTTTTAGAGACATTGAAGTATCAGTCAATTTGTTTTCCCATTCTGTCTGTAGTTTAACAACATCTCTGAATACATTTAACAAATTCACTTTTTGCCCAGCCAGGCGTTGCTCAGTGGTTAAGCATCGGCCTAGGATCCAGGCGATCAGAGTTCGATTCCCGGTCAGGGCACATGCCCGGGTTGCGGGCTGCAGCCGATCAATGACTCTCTCATCATTGATGTTTCTGTCTCTTTCTCTCCCCCTCCTTTCCTCTCTCTGAAATCAATAAAGATATATTTAAAAAAAAAAAATTCACTTTTCTTTCCAACTTCCCCTATTCATATTCATTCATTCATTCATTCATTCATTCATTCATTCAATAGACGTTTATGCCTACCTACTATGAGTGAAAGCTTTGCTAAAAGATACAAACAAAACATTTGTCCCTGCCTTCTAAGAAATTCATAGTCTAATAGGCAAGACAGCAAAGAAAATACATGATTTTAATTCAGTGTTCATGTTTAAATCAACAGTTGAAAGAGAAACCAAATGCATTTTTGTGGCATGCATGTGTGAATGATCATGTCAAACTCCAACTTAAAACCTCTCCATGGCGTCTACAGGTTTTAGTAGAAACCTGAACTTGGTCCACACAACCATCATGACCAAACATCCCTGGCCCACCATTGCCAGGATAGCCCTCTCCTGCAGCCACACTGACTTCTCTCCGCCCTACCTCTTTCTCTTCCTTTGCCTCTGCTGTACCCTGTGCTTGGCATTCCTGCTTGTATTTTCTCTTTTGCTAGATAATTCTTATTCTTCGTGTCTCAACTTAGGAGCCTGCTCCGGAAAGCCATCTCTGACTCTTTTAGTTTTACTTAGATACCTCTCCTCTTTGCTCCCATAGAATGGTGTGCATATCTTACAGCATTTATCTTCTGTTAATTTATTTCCCCTGGTAGACAATTGAGTCCTTGAAATATATCCAATAAACTACTGACCTAATACCTTATAAAATGCATAATCATAACTGTATATAAAGATTCATCTGATAGAAAAAAACACAGTATAAGAGCACATAGAAAAAGCACATAACTCAAAACATGAATTTGTGAGGGTCTGGGTGGGCAAAGGGATGCAAGCTTCCCTGCAGAGGTGGGATTTCCTATGCCAAGCTTGGAAGGGTGGCCAGGGAAACCCAGGCACAGCGATGGAGGGAGAGATGCTTTGATATGAACTAGTTAGTGTCTTTATGTTGAAGGAACATCATGTAATGTGGCAAAAAAGTGAAAGTGTGTGTATCTAAGTCTCCCACGGGACTGAACTTTTTGGCTGCTGCTTTACAAACAAGACAGAACTAACTGCCTACCCACATCCAAAAGAGGAGGACCAGGTAATTCCATTCCCCCTGTGGTCTTACCTGCTATTAGGTTATAACTGTCTGCCTGATTAGGTTCCATGTTCTCCCCTCCCCCTCATTCTTTCTTTCCTTCTTTCCCTGCCTCTTCTTACCTGCCTTTCTGCTTCTCCGTCTCTCTCTCCTCCCATCCCCACCTTCCTCTCCTTATATTCCTCTTTCTGTTAAAACGATGGCTGATTACAAGCATTTTTTACCCTCACAATTCAGAACTTTTTTGGACCTTAAAGCTTGTTCTTAGTGTTACAGCATTAAACGAGACCCAGTCTCCTAACTTCTAATGTAATAGCTTTAGACTGTACTATCGAGCTGCCATAACCCTAGTGGATTTTAGAAATCTACTGAAGCCCAGGAGAATAGTTTTAAACCACAGCATGACAACACTTTTTCTCAATCTGGATGGTGATATTGACTTCCTGATGATTGCAATGATGGGAATGTGGGAAACAATATTATTTTGACAATGTAAATGTAGAGAATGAACATTTCCTTTTTGTAAAAATCTATTTTTTATATCAATGCACTATATGTAGCTGAGTGAAAAATTACTGTATTAATGTCTGCAATACACATTCATCTTAGAAATTCTGTATTAGTTAGAGAGGCCTGGTTCATGTGAAATGAGCAGTAACAAAGAGATTTAAGAACAAGACATTTAAGAAACTGCCCCATACTGGAAGACACTTCAGCTCTTCATTAAAGTTATTAAACTCTTGAAATATTTGGTGTGGAGTGATCTTTGGTGGAAACTGATGAATGACAGGCCTGTTTGCTCAAGTTGGTTTAAATTAGAAGTGAGAAGAAACTCATTGTGGCAGCCACTACTAATACCCGACGAATAACCATATGTTCTTAATCAACAGACCTTTCTTTTATTCAGGGTTAAATGTGTCCAGGTACACAATTCACATGAATGAAGTATAACTGGAGGACTTCTGGGGATTTTGGTTTTGTTATGTAGGTGACTCTTCAACTCCGCCTTTTCCTTCTTCCTACTGCAAGTGTAGCCAGGAGACTGAAGGTGAAGCAACCAGAGGGATAAAAGCCACACACTGAGGGTGGAGGGGCAGAAAGAGCAGAGCCAGAGGCAAAGATGGCTTGATAGAGCGAGGCTGAGAACAATTATCCCCTGCTTGGTGGAGCCATTGCTGTTGCATCTGTTCCACACTGCTGAGAGCGAGTCCTAACTGATAAATACACAAACGCAGGGGAAGGGAGAGACAGGGCCCCAGGAAGTAAGCTGAAGGGGAAATTGTTCACATCATTGAGAGGGCTTTGAATTCTCACAGACCATGAATTGGGGAGTCCAAACAAATTATACACAAAATCTGAGGAAAACGGACGTTCTAGTGTACATTTTTGCAACATGGTCTATGAAGGATTTCACTATTAGTGGGTCTGTGTTTACCCTGAGACTTGGACATATCTGAGCAAACCTGTATGTACTAGAAGGTAGGAATGGCAGGAGTCTATTTACATGGGAACAAGGAGCCTTCAGGAGAAGAACACATTCTTAGGGGAGAAAACATAGAAGTGTAGAAGATTGTTTCAAGGGTGAAGGATTGTCGTCACAGGGAAAACATTATGCACAGTACTTTTATATTAGATTGCTCTCTGGCCAAATGCCCAAGGACTCCTGCTTGAGTCCTAGGACAAAGAGGCTATAAAAGGAAAGAGTAAAACTAAAACGAGCTTTCTCTAAATAACCTCTTGTGATAGGAGTCACGGTGGTGGAAATATCCACTATAGGGGTGGCAAAAAGACTGGTGTAAGTGACAGGCATTGCAACGACAGTTGCCGTGGTCTTGAGTGCAGCCACTAGGCAGCCTGGCACAGCGGCCTGAATGCACCCTACGTGCACCACGACCACAGACACCGTCTGCGGCTGGCAGTTCTAAAGATGCAGCCCTCCCCCCCCACCAGGATTCCCAGCAGCAGGTTATCCAAACGCTAACGTAGGCTCTGCCGTGAAAAGGGACTCTGCAGATGGAATCCAGGCTCCTAATCAGTTAGGCACGCGCAACATAATCGCATGAGATCTTAAAAGCTAGAGAAAAAGGTAAAAGAGTGAGGCGAGAGACATGAAACAGCAGAGGAAGTCAGAGAGGCTCAAGGTGTGAGAAGCACTTGGTCTGCCTTTGCTGGCTTCACTGCTGAGGGGACCGTGGGGCGGAGGATGCAGGCAGCCTCCAGAAGCTGAGGATGACCCCTGCTGCCATCCAGCAAGGAAAAAAGATCTCGATCCCCTGGTCACTTAGAACTGACTGTTCCCCCAAACTTGAATTAGCTTGCAAACAAATTCCTCTCTGGAGCCTCCAGTAAGGAATGCGGCTTCCCAATGCCTGATTTAGCCAGGTAATTCCATGTTAGACTTCTGACCTATCAAACTGTTAGAGAAGTTTTGTTTTGCAATTATTTCCCTATGTCTCTGTCTCCTCTACTAAATTCCCATCCCTTAGGGCAAGGGGGATGTCCTTGTCATGCTGTTATTTCCTTGTTTGTCTACTTCTACTCCTCTAACCAAGGCTTCTCATCTATATATTTTTTTCTATTTTGACATAAAAACTCTGATGCTTTTCCGTTAAAATATTCTTGATTTGTTTTCAAACACATTTGCAGAAACCATGGTTGCATTTGATTATTGCTAAGGTCTCTTTACACAACAGACATGTATTCGTCTGTGGAGGCTGCCACAAAAAATACCACAATTTGGGTGCTTTAAACAGCAGACATTCATTTTCTCACAATTCTGAAGGTTAGAAGTCTAAGTTCAAGGTACAGCAAGATTCGTTTCCGGTGAGACTTATCTTTCTGGCTTACAGAGTCCCACCTTCTCTCTGTGTCCTTAAGTGGCCATTTCTCATGCACAAGCACAGAGAAAGATAGAGATCTTTGGTGTTTCCTCTTCAGAACTCATAAACCCCCTTCTATGGGTTTAGGGCCTCACCCTTATAACTTCATTTAACCTTAATTATGTCCTTAAAGACCCTATTTCCAAATTCAATTGCATTGGGGGTCAGAGCTTCCACAAAGGACTTTTGAGGGAGCACAATTAAGTCCACATGGGGACAACAAGGTCTAGCCTTATTTGTATCTCAAGAAATAAAAGTTACACTTAAAATGGGCATGTACATGTTGTGCTCATTTGCAAGTCCTGTTGTTTTCTACTATGGATACATTTGTTGCTCCTTACTATCAAACTCTTTGTGGAGGGCTAGAGACAGTGTTAAGCCTCTTTCAATCCTCAGAGATTTAAAGTCTGATCTTTCATTTTTTGTAATTTTATTGCTTTCACATTTGTATTTAATTCATGTTCCAGTAGAATATTTATTGAAGAATCTGTTTTGAAAAAATAAGCAAAAAATATACTAAGAAGTCCCCAAACTGAAACTGCTGTTTTTACTTCAAAGATTTTTTTTTAAGTGATCAGTGTCTAGGTTGAGAAAACCCTGCTCTAGATTGTTTCCAGGAAAAACTCCTACTCCCGACTTTACCTCTGTTTCAATTGGGAAGGGCAGTCAGCTGCAGAGTCAGGAATGTCACCATCTCTGCCAGAATCTGCACCAAACAATAACGGAGGCTCCCACACGGCCTCTCTGCTCAAGCGAAGCAACGTGAAATCAAAGCCCCACAGAGTGCGTAAACCAAAGGATCTGCCACAGAGGCTTATTTGGAGAAAGACAACAACAACAAAAAATTAAAATTAATCCACAATTAAGTTATTCCACTTTTTCTGTGAATTTTTGTAATGTGGATGCTGTTTATGTTATTTCTGAAGTTTGTGATTAATTTACAAAGAATTTCAATTCTAATACTATCTCAATGGGCACTTTCTAAACACGCTTATTTTTTTTTTAATCCTCACCTGAGAATATGTTTTCATTGATTTTTTTTTATCCTACCTGGAGGATATGTTTATTGATGAGAGAGAGAGAGAGAGGGAGAGGAACATCGATCGGTTGCCTCCAGTACATGCCCCTTCGGGGATCAATAATACAACCTAGGTATGTGCCCTGACTGGGAATCAAACCTGCAACATTTTTGGTATACAGGACGACATTCCAACCAACTGGGCCACCAGGCCAGGGCTAAACACCCTTATTTTGAGAGAAGTAAATGTTATCATTATATATTTTAGGGGGGGGGAAATGTTACTGTCCTCCCTATCTTTTCAACTGTTTCCAGCTAATATTAAAAGTCTAGAATTTTTAAGTTGAAATGTCAAATAATACCATTAGGTCTGGTTTCAAACTGATTAACCCTTTAAACGGCTTTATTTATTTTATTTTTCTTACTGGCACGATCACACTCTGGAGGAGTGAAAAGGAATTTCTATTTCACTTTTCAGTCAATGCTTCCTGGAACCAGTCTGTTAAATTCTTAGAACTGCATAAGCCAGTAATTCTTGCTATGGATTTGTGATTATCAAGATAGTGTTCAACTAAAAATCACAGACGTAGTTTCAAAGAAGAATCCCAGATGATAAAATGATCATTTAAATCAGAAGTTAGCATTTTTGTCCTGTAAAGGCCAGATAGTCAATATTTTAGGCTTTGTGGGTCAGAAGATTTCTTCTGTCGCAACTATGTGACTTGGTCACAGTAGAACAAGAGCGGCCATAGAAAACAAAAGTGGGTGTGTCTGTGCTCCAATAAAGCTTTTTTACAAAAATATACCCAGGTGGCAACTGGATGTAGCCTTGATTGAAATCAAAGTGTGTTTCTGGTACTAGCAAGCAGCAGTAGTATCTGGGATGTCGTTAGAAAAAAAATTATTATATCCCACCCCAGGTATACTGAATCAGAAACTCTGGGTCGAGGTCACAATCTGTGTTGTAACTAGCCTTCCATGTGATTCTGAAGTTTGATCACTATACTTTTAATAATTCATGTTAATGTAGATTTTCATTAGCCTATGGTAGCTTTGCTTAAATAACATTGACTTTAAACTATTAAAAGCAGTGATGATTTCCAATTGTATAAGAACCGTATAGCATTTTTATAGCACTATACATATTAAGCCAGGATGCTATATTCATAAATAATGGGCTCTTACACACAAAGAATTTAGCTTATTTCTCTTTCATTTACTCCAAGCAGCACTTAATAGTTGCTCAAGAAAGACTTCAAAAACAAAGTAAAAAATAAGAAAAGATAAAAATTAATGTACATGTCCTGGCCGGTGTCTCAGTGGTTAGAGCATCTGCCTGAGCAACAAAGCGTCTCATGTTCAATTCCCAGTCAAGGGCACATACCTGGGTTGCAGGTTCAGTACACAGCCCCACTCAGGGTGCACGCAGGAGGCAACCAATTGATGTGTCTCTCTCACATGTGTCTCTAAATATCAGTGGAAAAATATCCTCAGGTGAGGATTACCAAAAGAAATAAAAATAAATAAATAAATTAAAAAAAAATAATGTACTTACTGATTTTCCTCAAAAGTACAGGTGGATAAGAAAACTGATTAACTGTACTTATTGAAATTCTTTTACTTTCTAAATATTGAATGAATAAATAAATGACTAAAAGAGTTAGGAAAACAGTCTGATTTTTCAGTGAATCTTAAAATAATATTCGCTATGCCTAGATAGTTTATAAGCGGCAAACATAGAAGTATGCATAACTTTGAGCACTGACAGAAGTTCATGGAATAAAAACCAAAGGTTCACACTCTTCTTTCCAGGTTGAAATTTCTCATGGTTCTCTACCTCCAAAAAATGAAAACAAAGTACTTGGAACTAAGAAATTTCCAAAATGGAAGTGCAATTTCTGGATAAAGTTACAAAGGGGAAACAATACAAATAGTTCCTCAAAAAAGTTACTACTTTCTTCGTATGCATCTTGGCCTCCCAACCCCTAAACTGTGTCCTTCCTAAGCAAAACCCAAGCCCCTAAGGGTGCCTCATGGACACAGGCTGGACTTTGTCCTAACATAGTAAACCTACATCTTCCAGTAGAGGGCATTTTTCAGCTTGTTTAGGACAAGTATCAATCTGGCAAATGTCAATCACAAAATGTTTCCAGAAATCATGGTCTCTAGATAGAAATTCTCCATGGAGAAGCTCCTTTAAGTGTTCCGAATTCACCTGTTAGATTTTTCCTATTTTTCTTATAGTTATTACTTTTTAACTTTTTTTTAATATGTCTTTATTGATTTCAGAGAGAGGAAGGAAGAGGGAGAGATAAAGAACATCAATGATGAGAGAGAGTCATTGACTGGGCATGTGCCCTGACCAGGAATCGAACCGTGCTCTCCTGGATCATAGGTCCAATGCTCAACCACTAAGCCATGCCAGCTGGGCAACTTTTTAACTATTGGTGGCATATAGTAGGTGTTTGATCAGTAATTATTAAAAGAATGTGTAAGCCCACAACATATATATATATATATATGTATACACACACACACACACACACAAGCACATTATATGTATACATTGTATATATATTATATATGATATAATGATATATGTAACACACATATTATATACTATGTACATATAATATATCACATATATATTACATATATAAATCTATCCACCAGTGTTTTTATATATAAAATAATTATAATAAACTAAAGGCTATAACAAAAATAATAAAAAATAATCTGATTTTAAAATGAGCAGAGAGACTAAATAGACATTTTTCTGAAGAAGAGATACAAATAGCCACGAGCTGCTTGAAAACATGGTTAAGATCACAAATCATCAGGGAAATGCAAATCAAAGCCACAATGAGATAGATAACACCTCACACCTGTTTATGATGGCTATTATAAAGTCGAGCAAGCAAATGTTGGTGAGAATGTGGAGAAAGGGAACACTTGTACACCATTAGTGGGAATGTGAATTGGTGCAGCCACTATGGAAACAGTATAAAAGTCTCTCAAAAAGTTAAAAATGGAACTACCATGTGATCTAGCAATCCCAATTCTCAGTTTATAACCTAAAGAAATGAAATTAGTATCTCAACAAGATATCTGCATTCTCATGTTCATTGCAGCATTATTTGCAATAGCCATGATATGGAAACAACATAAGTCTGTTGACAGATGAATGAATAAAAATATGATATATATATATAGTATTGATATATTGATATATGATTAATTAAAATATATGAAATGTTATTTATTCATTAAAAAGTCCTGCCATTTGTGACAACAAATAGATGAAGCTGGAAAGCATTAGGCCAAGTGAAATAAGCCAGACAGAGAAAGACAAATGGGATAATTTACATGTGGAATCTAAAAAGAAAAATTCATGTTCGTAAAAACAGAGTAGAATGGTGGTTGCTAGGGGCTGGAAAGAGGAAAAAAATGAGTAGATGTCGCTCAAAGGGTGCAAACTTTCAATTATAAGATAAATAAGTTCTAAGGATCTAATGTACAGAATGAAACTGAAAGTGGTTGTCAATTATCTGGATATTTATAAATACTAAACCTACTTATTTAGAACCAAACAGACAGAAATTGATATACTTGAGTTATTTATTGAATTATCTGATGGTTTGGATTATATGGAAATAGCAGATTTGGTTTCAAGATATTTTCAAGGAATTAGTTGTTAAATAACTTCAACTATTATTAATTTTTGTGTGATAATCTGAATTCAATTAGCATGTTTTACAAAGGTCACTATGTGTACATGCAGTGTGAGAGTTTTTTCATAATATGATTTCATAAATAAAAAGGATTTTGTTTATTGCAAATGTGCATTATTTCCTTTTATTAACAGACTTCAGAGTGATGACAACTGTGTATAAATAATGCAACATTACGAATCCATTATTTGCCTACCAATTGGGTAGTTTGACGTCTGTCCCTTAAAACATTAATGTTGGGAATGTGGGATTACTTAGAATTTGAAGGGTTTATCCACTGCTGATATATGTTTCAAAAATCTCACCGCTGATAATACGTTAGATGTCTTGTAGAAAATTAAATGGAAATATTTCAGAGATCCCATCATTTTTCATATTCTCCAAGCAAAGAATAACATCAAGGGTCAGCACAGTGTGTCATTTAGCTGAGTCAACTGAAATATTTTTATGTAAATTATGAAACAGAAACATTCATTTATTAACTAAATATCAATGAACAGAAGAGGTATTTGTTACAACTGATAAGGGAACCTTGTGTCTATGGGAGAAAAAAGTTGTGTTTTAATATCTTTGCAACCATCAGCCCTCTGTTTGGTTAAGATAAGTGCTTTTATATTAACTATATTCATCAGAGGCAATAGTAAGTAATTGGAAAAATTGAAATAGTGAAAAACTAAAATTCAAGTAAATAAAGTGGAAAACAAAGTTTTTATAGATGTGTTTTTTAAAAATCTTTAAAAGTATGACTATTTAAAGAGAATATTAAATAAATATATTTTTATAAATTTTTAAAAATATACATCAATTGACCTGTTGTTCTATCTATATTTAAATCAGTGTTTTTCAGACAGTGCACAAAAACATAAATCATACATAATCATCCAAAATAACATTTTAAAAGCAATAAAATGTAATGCTTCATAAGTAGAATGTTACATGCAATTTCTTTTCAAATTTTGAATTATTTTATATAGTCTAAACTCCTTTTTGTCTAAACTTCCTTTCATTAAAATAATTTTAGCAGAGTTTAAGTTTTAAAACCATTTTAAGATATAAAGAGGTTTTTAAAAACTTTTTATTTGGGAATAATTTCAAACTTCAAAAAGTTGCAAAAGTGAGAACAGTAAAAAGAAATCCATATATTTTCCACTTACTGTTAACGATTTATCCCATTTGCTCTATAATTAGGTTGGGTATGTGTATGAGTTTGTGTGTTTTTCCTGCACCATTTGAGGGTAATATACTTCATGAACCTTTCCCCTAAATATCTGTGTCTATTTCCTGCATTGAATAGGGATATTATTTAAGCCTCAGTACAAATACTAACTTCAGCAATTAAATTGATAAATTAGTTTTATTTAGTTAACCATCATTCTTCTAATTCTGTCAGTTGACCCAATTATGTTCTTTATAGTATTTTCTCCTTTATTACAGGATCCAGACTAGAGTCAGGTATGGCATTTAGCTGTGAAGCCTCTTTAGCCCTCTTTAGGAAAGCTAGGAATGGAAAAATTCCTTAGTTTTTCTTTGTCTCTTATAACAGAGCCCTCTTTTTTTCCAATAGTCCATTTCTCATTTTATTTTATTTTATTTATTTTGGTGCTCAGATTCTCCCTTATTGGGCCAGCAAGCACCCTTTCAAGCTGGATCCTGTGTCTTATAACACATGTCTTTTTTCTTTTCTTTCTTTTCTTTTTCTTTTCTTTCTTTTTTCTTTTCTTTTCTTTTTTCTTTTCTTTTCTTTTTTCTTTTCTTTTCCTTTCCTTTTCTTTCTTTTCTTTTTTCTTTTCTTTTCTTCTTTTCTCTTTTCTCTCTCTCTCTTTTTTTTTTAGTTCTTCCTTATCTTATAGCATAACAAGATTTTTATTTCAGCCTCATATTTATCTTGTCCCATCTAAGAATCAGCCATTTCTCCAAGGAGCCCTGGTTCCTTATGGTATGGCATGGCATTAGAGACTAATATCTGGGTGATGTGTGTGGTCTCCAAGTGTACTTCTTTTTAATATATCTTTATTGATTTCAGAGAGAGAAAAGGAGAGGGAGAGAGAGAGATAGAAACATCAGTGATGAGAGAGTCATTGACCGGCTGCCTCCTGCACGCCCCTGACTGGGGATGGAGCCCACAACCCGGGCATGTGCCCTGACCGGGAATCGAACCCCAATCTCCTGGATCCTAGGTCGACGCTCAACCGCTGAGCCACGCCTGGCCGGGCTCCAAATGTATTTTTAATAATGATAAAAAAAAACAATTAAATCCTGCCATGTTGAATTAGTTCTTTGACTAAATGAGATCTGACTTATATGTATAGGAAATGCCGAGTTCTATTTTACTATAAATTGAGATTTCATACAGATAGTAAAAATATCATGAAGCTTTTCTGACCCCCTAAAATAAATTTTTAAGAGAGATTTAAGCTTACACCATGATGGCACTTTTCAGTGTTACACAGAGACCATAAGAAATTTCAAGATATTTCTTTACATGGTTCAGATCAATCCAAAAGGAAAATTCATTCTTTGACAGAATGGGAAATTCTTATAACTCTTTTGATGAAGGAATAAATTATTTCATATTTTCATGCCTTAATTTCCCCTAAGGGCTCAACCCACCTCAAAAAGAAATTGGAACTCCATATTTGCATATCTGCATACATCCATATAAGTTTCACTTTAATATATCTCATTAAGACGTGAAATTAAATATGAGGATTTGCTGCATCCTTTCTAAGGTGAGCTATTTAATGGATGAGGCTGGATTACAAATTGTTTCATTTTCTTGGGAGCACCCTCTATGATCTCTACTTTGTCAAGACTAGAATATGGTTACCCTAACTTACTCAGTTGTAATACTTATTATATTTGTACTTTCTTGCCTGGTGAGTATCTTCCCTGTTAGAGTAGAGGCTCGTAAGGGCAGAGACCACCATGTCCCCAGGGCTTATGACACTGCAGAACTCAAAGAAAAATTTGTTAACAGGTTGAAAGAACCACGATCTAACATGGAGCATGTAGACAACATTATTATGAATCTTCACTGTGTAGGTGTATGTCTCAGCTTAAAACCAAAAACCACATTGCAATTTCAGTGAAGTTGCAGAACCTCAAGACAATTTTGTAGGGTAAATAAAAAGTTACGTCAGCTTGGTGATTTCTTACTTCATGGATTTCCACCATTTTAACTGTGAAGTTTTTGGTTTGCTCAAATATTCATTCTTGTCCCAGAGTCCTTTCTGCTGATTTTAATAGACAATAATGAATCCATGTGAAGCACAGGCCTAATCAAACTCACAATCACTAAGGGAATGTATAGAATAAAGAACTGGAAATTAGGTAGATAAAAAAGAGAGTGAAAACTTAAAAACTCATAGTTAATAATGCATAATGTTTTTTAATTATTAGATAATAACTTAACCTGGCACTGTAAAGTCTTTTTGCTCTTCTTGGTAGAATTAGTAAGACCCTGCTAGAAAAGCTATTACAAATTCAGATCACAAATATCTCTTTCTTAGATTTTAGTCAATAGTAGATTGACTCTGAATTTTTGGTTTTGAGTAGCATGTTATCTTTTCCATTTATGTTTTAAAAAGAGAATTAAATTAGGAGCCAAGGTTGCAGAATTAATGAATAGAATTTAACAAATAATTCAATTGCAAACCATGATAAGGGAAAAGTTTCTTATAGTTCACTGTATTGTTTTAAGGAAGTAGTAAGGATTATTTTTTTCTTTCTCTTCAGAAACTACATAAGATAGAAGTCAAGATGAGATACTTGAAGTATTTTTTTTTTTTTAAAAAAGACTAGTTAACAATTTAGGAAGGATGGATGTATACAGAGAATCCATACATAGTATAGACAGACCAGATGATGATGATGATGATGATGATGATAACTATATATTAATAGCTACAGTATTTTAGCACCTGTCACATGCCCAATGTCACACATCATGCCATTTAGTCTGCCTGCGAAGTGAAGGTGGTATATGATTATATATTTCTGGGTAATGTAATTCTAAATTATGATTTGCCAAGAGAAAGGAAACACTTTGTATGTTTTATGGTTTCATTTGAGTTACCGGAGACCTGCAATATCACATTTGAGAAAATTCTTATTAATCAAGTCTTGTGTAAGGAGGAAGGTTAACCCACTTACCCTGTTATTTCCAATAATGCCTGGCTTCTTCGGACATCCCCTTACACAGAGGCAGCATGCGAGGAGAGCTTAACTGTATTGCCAGGAGGACAAATGCATACCTTTTCCTTTAAGTAAGTTTCAGTAACCAGCAAGTATATTTTCAGTCAAAAAGTATTACCTTCAGAGAGGCAAAATGCTACTGCTGTCAGATAGGACTTGTTCTGTTCCTTCAGAGTGTTGCTAACAGAGATTTTGTTACTGCAGAACTGTCAATTTTTTTTCTTCTATGAGACTTAACCTAAATTATTTTAGATTTGCTCTCACAATTAGTCTACTTGACAATAAACACACATGACTCTTGTGAATAATCTTATACTATACTTAATCCCAGATATGAGATTTATTAGAGTTCCAGTGCCCTAAAAATCAGTCAAACTGCACAGCCTAGGCTCTCACACAGGCAGGATACTAAGGATGGTCCTAAAGCTAAAGTTGTACTGTTTGAATTTTTATAAAGAGGACTTTTTGGTCCAGCCGGTGTGGCTCAGTGGTGGAGCATCGAGGAGGTCACGGTCAGGGCACATGCCCAGGTTTCGGGCTCCATCCCCAGTCGGGGGCGTGCAGGAGGCAGCCGGTCAATAATGTTTCTCTCTCATCGATGCTTCCGTCTCTCTATCCCTCTCCCTTCCTCTCTCTTTAAAAATCAATAAAAACATTTTTGTTTATTTTAAAAAAGAAGGCTCTTTTGTTATTCTCCCAGGAACTAAACAAAACTCGTCACTAGGCCAACTCCTGGAGCCAAAGTTAAGGAGGCAAGCGGAGTCCACTTGACTGAGAAAGAGGCAAGATGCTGAAGGGAAGAAAGAAAGAAAAACTGTCCCTCTTACTGGTATCTTGGAACATGTTCATTTTAATGGCACCTGTGTTTTCCACAATAACTTCATTTTTTTTCTCCTTTAATAATTCGTTTTGTAGAAATGTGGTGATGGCACACTTGTTCCCCTTTTGTCCCATAACCGGGTTCATTTGATGTCCACCTCTGGGTTCTGAGGATAATTAGGTGTCTGTGGCCGTGGATACCTACTCGACCCCGGCCACACTTTCTGAGACTCTCATTATGGGTCCCAGTCGGTGCCCCTTGGTGCCCGAAGCCTGCTGGCCAGCGCCTGCGTTTGCCTGTCTCTGCCCGACGACACTCAGCCCCACATGGAACCGGGCCCTCCCGCCCTCTCGCCAATCCCAATCCCAGCGTCTGCAGCTCTCTCCTCAGCTTTTTCATTGTGGCTCAGACACCTGAATGGATTTACCAGAGTCCCAAAGCTAATAAATATCAGAGGATTCGACCTTAAATTCTTAGAAATGCATGTCTAGCACTGTGGTACTTAACTTGGTTTTGACAATGAAATTGGGCTGGAACTGCCTCAGGGTCCCATTAGCCAGAAACATGTTGCAGATTATAAAACAGTAAACAAGAGTATACTCTCTAAATCTAGCCACCTTTGCAACTCACTGAGGCAGCAGCTACTTCTCTCTTCTGCAGTTATTCTAAATAATCCCCACCTTCTTCCAGAAACCCCCCATTTCACGCACACACACACACACACACACACACACACACACACACACACACACAGGTGGTGCCTATTTGGAAAACTTTCAAAAGTCTGTGACCATCTTTAAACCTTACAAGAAGTAATCCCTGCCTGTTCTAAAAATAATTGTTTAAATGAGCATCCATCCTAGGAAGAATTAATAGAGCATACAAAGGTAAAATTCAACAACTCACAAAATCCAACTGGATTTGCTAGATATTAATATGTCTGCTATTTTCCGTGACTCAATGAGTTCTTTCCCGGTTTAAGTAATGGTGAACGTCATGTAATTAATCTCAGGCTCAATCCACATAGCCTTTCAAATTTACTTAAATCTCTAGTCTGCTGACTACGCCCTGCTCAAAGCATTTAATGCGTGCCTGAGGGTTGAACATATGAGAATTAAGGTACAAACAAAACAAAACAAAACAAATCTGTCTCTGCCTAACATATCCAGATAATGGAAAGGAACGCTCTATTTTGTTTGAATAATGCATAACTTCCCTCTGCTTTTCAAGTCAATTTAGACATTTTTTCCTAAACAAACGATCACCATCAACTGTGAGGGGTTTCTGTTCGTTTTTTTGTTTTTTATCTGTCCCTGGGTGTTTACGGTACAATTTAATTTTAATTGCTCTGTCCAGTTTGGGTGTGATGTGCATGCGATGCTTTCCCTCTTTGGCTCCCTGTGTAGCCATTTTTTATTACTCTATACCACTACCAGAGGGGTAGGCAAGTGAAGGACACGTCAGTGAAACTGAAAATCGCTACTTGAGGTGAAAACATTTTAGAAAAAAGCTGAGACCCCTGACTAATTTATATTTATAGTCTCTATCCAGTGAACAACAGCAGGAATGATTTTAAAAGTATGGTCTTCAGAATCTTCCTTTATATGAACAAACATGATTAAATAAAGAAAAGGAAGGAAAAGCATATTTTTCTGTTGCTCCCCTTCCCTTCTGTGTAAGTTCTTTCACAGCTGCATAAATCTCATACTTAAAATAGCCAATTTTAATATGAAACAAGTTTTCTACATTATTTTAAATAAAATAGCTTTTTAAAAATCCGAGAATCTAAATATGGAATTATTTAATATGGAATTTTCTTGACAGAATTTTAAAAAATTAAGCATTTTTTTCTTTTTTTAATCATGCTGTTTTAACACTTGAAGAACAATTTCCCGTGGTGTCCCCTGTAAAGATGCATGTCATGTCATGCTGCAGATGTCATGTCAGTGACAGCAGGGAAAGCCAGACCGTGTTACGAGGAATGAATGGTACAGGTTATAAATGATGGAACAAAAATGGTTCTGTCACAGAATATTAAATATAAAAAACCCATACATTTAATAGAACAAAGGTTATTGCCATTGAGTGGGATAAAATAACCCCATGTGTTCACACTAAGAACAGAAGATATTTGAAAATGAAAACTTCCCAAGAGCAATCCCAGAACACATCTAGATCTTTTAAAAGAAAGCTGTTCAGCTGTCCTCTACTCTGGTTTTTGCAGGTGCTTCTCAGTCCACCCTGATAAGCAGGGATTTTGCCCCACTCCTACCTGTAGAATCTACAGTATAGATCAACACAGATTTTCAGGTAAAGAAAGTGTTAACATATTTGTTATTATTTGGGTAATATCTTCTTTTGTTTTCCATTTCTTAAATTTTGCAGATTTTTACCAAAATTTTTATTTTGTTTCAAACATTAATATAATTTTTTCTCATAAGAAATAAGCTAAATAGGTAGGATTTTAACTAACTTTTATGTTTTGAGGTAAACCCCAATATTAGCATTTTATACAAAGTGACAATAAACACTCACTACAGTCTCTCAACTATAGAGTGTCTCAAAAAATGTATACACACACTTCGAATAATTATAAAGGTGGTGTTTATTAAAATCCATTTCATTTTCAAAACTGAGCTATCAGCTGTTAAAGTGTTTACACATTTTTGGGACACCCTGCATTAGCATTATATATGATTTTCTAAGGCATCTAAAATTTTAAAACTGATGTATTAGTACCATTTCCTATGTCTGATGTGAACCACATCTTGAAACTAAAGTATTTTTTTCCATCTTTTAAGTTATCTAGACTTCAGAATTATCATTAATTTGGAATAGATCAGTTCTGATTGTTCTGGGCAAACAAACTTTACAACTATCATCCGTTTTCATTAACATTACTTGAGCAATTTTGGCAGTAATTTTAATGAAAAACCATAAGGATTATAATTCCCATACACAGGGAGGTGATGAATTTTTTAAAAAGCATGCTCTCCTGGCAGATAAAATAATCACCTTCGTTTGTATGTGCCAACTACTAATTATTTCAAAGGCTGTAAATTTAAAATAATTATTTCAAAATATGTATATTGTGGGTCATTGTGAAAGATGAATTAAGAAGCTCATGAAGATGCAGATATGAATAGTTATGTTACTTTGGATCATGAAGAAAAATGCAATTTTTAAAGGTTTTTTTTCTTAGGCAACCATATTCAGAAGAAAAAAAAAACATTTAGGTTCAGTTTATAGGTATGACATATTTCACCCTTTTCTTGACTATTAAAACCATGAATTAGCAGCTGTTTGATACTTAAAACAGTCAAGCTGTGCATGCTATAGCTAAAGACAGAATGCAGAGGTAAAAGAAAACCAGTAATAAATCCATTGTTTCCCTTTTGAAGCACAATTGTTAAATAGGATCTTATCTCTCGATTCATTGTCTCAGTGTGAGCCTGGGTCCTCCTAAGAAACTGTTGATTCACAAATACTTTTCAAATACAACTTATTTTCTTTATACCATTAAAAATATTAGTAAAGAACAAAACTGAATTACTAAAATAACATTTATTGGTTGATTATGTATAAATTAAAAAATATTAAAGTATAGTACCTTAATTTCTCCTTCATTGTTAGCATTATACTTTGCAAAATTCTGCAGCAAAATAATAAATTCATGTTGAATTTTAGATTTATATACAGATATGAAATATTTGGGGGAAGATGGTTGAATTGGCTAAGTACCCCCTTCACAGCTAATAATTAATATTTTTTTCCAATTACATATTATTATTTACTATATTTTTATAATATTTTTGTTGTAGCCATAGCATCATTTAATTATGTATGGCAGAAATGAACAATCATGATATGTTTATAACAGAATACATTTTGTTGATTTCAACCTGTTCATATAGAATATTTCCTTCATCATTTTCTTGTAAGTTCTATATTTCTTGGACTCATCCATTTTTGCTCATTTGGAAATTTGGATCAAAATGTTATACACCTAAAATATACTGGAAACTTGAAATCAGAAGCATTTGATTTAGCAATTAAATTCAGCCTTTTTAAAATAAAGTGTCTTTTTCACATTTGGCAGATAAGACAGTTTGCCCCAAACCCCTTAAAAAATATTTCATTAACATAATTTAAAACAGGGAGGAAGTAAAAGTTGTCTATTGTTTAAAAATATAAAACTTGAATATATTTTCATTTTGTGAAACAAAAAACATCAAAAGCAATTCATAGACTAGAAGGAATGTTATTTCAAGAAACTTATAAATTAGGAAATTTTTGACATTCTTAGAACACCAAAGAAAAATTATAACAGAATTAGCAGAAAAATTTCCCCTAAAATCCATAGTCAACTATCACGTTTGTATGATTACAGTTCTTACAGAATGAGAGGAAAATGTCTCTGGGGTGTGTTATCTTACGTATAGTAAGCCATATCGTCTGGAATACCTTCACACTAAACAATAAAGTTCAAAGATCTAAATAAGAGGAACAGAAAAATGTTCTTTCTTCTTCAGGTCTACTACTTAATTTTTCTGGATTTAACCAAGTAATTTACATTAGCATAAACAGAATCCTATGTATTCCCTGACTCTTCTCTTCCCACAGGGAATGTAAGACTTAAAGGGAATTAACGTCAAGCTTCTTCTTTCTTCCAACTGCAGCTATTCCGTAGCAATTCAGGATTTAAATAAATCTACACATGACTGTCATGTTTTGAAAAGTTGAATTTAAACATTCATACACAGCTGGGGGAGTGTAAGCTGCTAAAACCAATGTGGAAAAATAATTTTACTTTACTTGGTAACGTTGAATATATGCATACCGTATGACCATTTCTGTGTATAATACTACAGTCTGGAGAAATTTCTCCTGTGCACTGGGAGGCATGTCCAAGTTCATAGCTGTACTGTTCACAATAGCCAAAAACAAAACAAAAACGGACAAACAAACAAAAACTGCAAATAATTCAAAAGCCCATGACAGTGGATAAAATAAACAAATTGCGAGATGCTTACCTATACACTGGAACACGGCATGGAAAAATCAATGAACTACAGGGATGGGCATCAAGGAGAAAGAATTTTTTAAATTAAGTAAAAAAAATTAAGCAACAGAGGAATACAATATGATTCTATTGGTTTCAATTTCAAAAATAGGCAAACTAAACACATATTGTTTAGGAATACATCCAAGTGTAGTAAAACTATAAAGAAAAGCCAGGTAATGATTCGTGCCAAACTCAGGGTAGAGACTGCTTTCAGGATGAGGGGAAGGGATGCAAGTGGGATTATATGCACTCAGGGGACTTCAAAGTTTCCTGCAATGTTTTGTTTCTCAAGCTGGGTGGTGGGTGGGTACACCAGTGCTTGGTTTTTTGTAGGTTATTTTGGCGGTGTTATTTTGTTTTTCATAACAGCACTCTGGTTTTTTTTTTTGAAATTTACATGTGTACCGTATTTCACAAAGAAAGTAAAAAAAATAAAGTAATTGAATGTAGGCATATAACTTGTAAGCAAAGTACTAGTAACTTTCAGATTGGCTTCAAAGTAACTTATTGACTCTTGTCTTCCCCCAACCAATAAGCAAGCAAACAGGCAAAACAAATCCGCGTTAAAGTGCAGAGTAAACCAAGAGAGGTATCAATCCCAACATGCATGGAACTAAATCTAAATTTGTATGAACTAAATTACAGTACAAATGAGGGTTTAGAGCAGTAATTCTCAACAGAATTACAGTGGATCTCAGCCAAGACCAGGAAGGAAGGCTTGTTGAGGGAAGTGTCCAGAGTTGTGGTGGAGGAAGAGTTTAAGAAAAGCTGCCCCCAGTGTGTTATGCCCTTTCAAGAGCACGATTCCCTCCCTGCTCCTCTCCTTCACCTCCACCAATCCACCACTCTCACCCTCTAAACTTGTCTGGAGAACAACTTTAAATATATACACATTTGCATTTTTTTCTCTCAAATTGAAGAGCTCAATCATCACATTTATTTACACCTTGTGCAATTATTTATTGAGCACCTACAATGTAACAGGCACCAACTTTCCAAATAAAGCAGTGAACAAAATAAATGAAAACCCAAAATTAAAAAACAGATAAAGTAGAAGCCACTTCTCTGATATGATTAACACCATTGTTTACTCTGTTAATGGAAAAACACTTTTATTTCTTTTAAATTAAAATATTTAGGGTTTATACCATATACACAGACACCCACATTTCACTCACAGGTTCTTTGATAAACCGTGTAGTTCCCCTTGACTAGAATGCTACATCACCTTTCTTGCCTAAGCCACTCACTAATGCAGTGTGTACAATTTCCAGATTTAGTTTCTTTCAAGTGTAACAATAACTTAAGACAGGCTAAAAGTCACTATTAAACATACTTAACCTGAGAGCCGGCGTTTTGGGGGTTTGTCAATTTTTTTTCCTCCCAGCCTCAATCTCCCACCACCAAGTTAACAGCAATTTTATCACTTGTGTTTCATGAATCATTCTAAACATTCGATTTAGAGTCCCCAGAAATAACTATTTTCATTTCAAACTGGTCTTGTATCTATCTATGTAATTTTTAAGTTAATTATGTCATTAAAATGATGACTGCAACTGACATAACAAGTTTGGGAACTGACATCCTTTCGGGTTTAAAGTCTCAGATTATTGATAAGCACACAATCCAGTTGCTGGAAGCAAAGATGAGCCAATTTACCTATCAGAAAGGAACCGGCTAGTCTTAAACATTCACTGTCTCTGGCATCCGTCAGCATACTATTCAATGCAAGAAAGGAAGAAACTCTATTAACACAGCGTCAGTTAAGGGGAGGCTGATTAAGATAACTTACTATCAAATTGACAACAGCAACAATAACAGCAAGGGGTTGTGAGCCAGGAAATACGCATTCTGGAAAATACTGTGGAAAGAAGGCTCCTATCTGGAAGAATTTAATCTCTAAAATCAAATTGATTATGCAGTCTGGGGAACTTAAATTCTGCCCTAAAACCCAGTAGTTTTTAGTCTGTGAGTCAGTTTAACAGGTGCAAAATCCCCCACGATTCCTATCCTACTGCTAGCTACTGCTTACAATTTTTTTTTTTTTTAAAAAAGAAAGATAAAGAAAAACCAATACAGAAAACACTGAGTAAAAGTAAAAAGTAACAGGAAGAATTGTGCCACTTCTAATGAGACCGAAGTGATGGCTTTGATTAGCTACTGAAAGAAAATTAATGCCAGAAACCTATTGGTATCACCCTATTAAAGGCTGTACATGGACCAGGTAAAACCCACATGGTACCTGAAAAATGAAACAATAGCCCAAAGCTATCTAAATTCTGAGTTTCCCAATATTCCTGTAGAGTCTGAAATGCTGGTGCATTTTTTTTCAGATATGTGGACCCCCCCAAACAAAGGTAGAGTTGACACCAGGGGTTGCTCCCAGGGCCACCACCCAAGAAAGACACAGGTAAAAGGGGTCCGAGTGACCCAGAGGAAGCTGAAGGGGAAGGGCTCTGGGGTCCCCAGTTTGGAGACAAACACCCTTTCCACGTAATGGGATGAGCCAGGTGCAGGAGCCTCCTAAGAGAGCTGTAAGCCAGAGCTGCAGAGCATGCACCTGCGCCCACAAGCATTGTGTTATTTCTGGAAAGAAGTCACTTTGTAATTGGTTAAAGAATGAAAAAATAAAAATGCAAAAACAAAATAATACATTGTAATAAATTTTAAAAATAAATCCATATGTGAAAAAAACCAGTTGGTATATGCCCCACCTCCTCTTGGCCCCACACCCCTTCCTTCCACCGTCCACCTGCCTCCCTGTCTACACAGGTGGTCAGGATTAAGTCTAAAGGAGAGAGTTGGCCAAGCTCTGCTGGGGCCCAACCTCCAAGGGTGCGGGCTCAGCCCAGGCCCAAGAGGTGAGGGACTGTGCCTACCTTGAGGTCCATCACTTCGGTCTAAGTGACTTTGGCCCAGAAGTGACATCCACATCTGGGACCTTGAATTCTCGTGACTGTCCAGCCTGCAAGCCTCTTCTCCAAGAATCTGCAAGAGCGGCTTCTCCCGCTACTCCTGGACTGAAATCAGGAAGACCCTGGACTTGTCACAGCAGCATGCTGAGCTGGACACACACCGCACTCAAGCCACCCCAATTTCGAGCTCAAGGTTTGGACCAGGAGGCCTCTCCAACCCTTCTCCCATCCTTCCCTGCTGAGCCTTTTCTCATTGACCAGCTTTGGGTTGCTGAAAGAGTCTCCCAGTTGCTCCTGATGCACCTGAACCCAGGTTGCTTTTCTAAAAGCGTATTGCTTCCTTTCACTATTCCTCCTTTTTGTGTCTTTTCACACCCACTTCATGTACACACAAGCATGCATTCACATACCTTGCCTTGGAGACTGTTCTCCTTGGAGACTGTTCTCTTAAGGTGTTCATATAACTGTTTCCAAAGCTCATCTTTTTTTAATTTTTTAATTTTTTAAGGAGGTCGCAACGCAATGGTATTCACTGTCGATTTAAGGATAGAAATGCTATGTGTGGTCGGTATGAACCCACTTCTAGGCCAATGTCCAGTGGGACCTGTAGTTTCTGTTGTCTTCCTCAAGACAGCTGGGAGCAGGCTGCCCCTGGCCGGTTGAACTCCAATTTTAAACTGGAAACTTATCCGTAACACACCTGCCATCAGGTGTGGGCAACAGGCTACCTTTCTTTGTTCCTGTGACTTCCTGTTCTGAACTTTTAAGTGTTGAATTGCATAGAGTTCTGTTTTCATTTGAAATAAATTTCAAAATAATTGAGATTTAAAAATTTCAGCCCGGACCGGCGTGGCCCAGCGATTGAGCATCAACCTAGGATCCAGGAGACCTGGGTTCGATTCCCTGTCAGGGCAAATGCCCGGGTTGCGGGCTGCAGCCGATCAATGACTCTCTCATCATTGAGGTTTCTCTCTCTCTCTCTCCCTCCCTCTCCTTTCCTCTCTCTGAAATCAATAAAGATATATAAAAATAAAAAAAATAATAAATAAAAATGTCATAGTATTCATTGGAATAACTAGAGACATCCTTGTAATGAGGTAAAATCAAAGTTTTTTGGGGAAAAAGGTTTGGGGTCACTGGTATGCACAATCCTAGACATTAGAATTTCACAGCTCTATCTATTTATGTTTTTAATTTGTATTTTAACTTTATTTGTTTAATAAAAATAAATGCCACTCCCTAAACACCATCGTTATTATCTTTTCAAAAAAGCCACTTAAATTTCACGGAAATAAAAATAAGGGGTTTTTTTAAACCTTACAAAAAAACTCCTTAATGTTATGCTTATTTCACTTATTTTTGCCCTTCTCAATGTAAACTTTGGCATGGAATGGCATCAATATGATGGCTGGTATTTAAGAGCCACATTGCCCTAAATTGTTTTGATTGCTAAGAATGTAAACCAAGCTGCTCTGGGATGCTTGCTTACATCATTGGTCTCATTCACCAGCTAAACTTCACCAAGGAAAAGCTGTCTTTTCCTTCTACCAAGATATATGCATGTTTGCTAATCATGAAGAGGAAACAAGCTTGACAAGGTTATTTTCAGAGGTATCTTCTTCAGTCTGCTTTACAGAGAATGTGTGATTAGGAGGAAAAGCTTATTTATGGGAAATAGCTGGTAGGGTGTTGTTACAGCACCATTTTCCATAATGGGAATTTCTGATTTGAGATGCAGAAAAGTGAACGTTAAGGTAGCATGCCGCTGGGACTTTGAAAGAAAAAGAACTCGTCTCTGGGACATTTCAACTGCAGTCTGTGTGTTCAAGGAGAAAGTTGGCTAGAGAGCTGTCTGTACTAACCTACTGATACGTTAGGAATGCATATAAGTTATTCTTTTTGAGATTTCTTTGTGCATGTTGACTTCATGAACAGATTTATTAAAATTAATACATCATAATGGAGTCAGAGGGTCTGGGTTTGGTTCTTGGCTCAGCCGCTTGATCATGCTGAGAACTTGAATGAGTTCGGGCACTTCTCAGAGCCTGTTTCATCTTTTGTAAAACAATGATAATCTCTATTTTGCTCAGCCCATGTAAGAATTAAAACTGTTAAATGGTATGTGAACATGACATATTACGTTATTCCAGTTATCCCACTGAATGTTGTGAAATTCTTAAAACTCAATTATTCTGAAATTTATTTAAAATGAAAACAGAACTATATGCCATTCAACACTTTTAAAAGTTCAGGGGAGGAAATCACCGGATCATTCAAACAAAATTAGTTTGACATGACATGCACATATTTGCAAAAATTTCTTTATTTTTTTTTAATATATCCCTATTGATTTCAGAGAGAGGGAAGGAGAAGGAGAGAGAGACACAGAAACATCAATGACGAGAGAGTCGTCATTGATCGGCTGCCTCCTGCACGCCCCCTAACTGGGGATCGAGCCTGCAGCCTGGGCATGTGCCCTGACCAGGAATCGAATGGTGATCTCCTGGATCCTAGGTCGATGCTCAGCCGCTGAGCCACGCCGGCTGGGCTTTGCAAAAATTTCTGTACATATTTATGGATTAGACATGAGAATGAGCTCTCAGTTATAAACATTAGGAAGAGTTGAATAATATACTCACTTCCTGCACGTGATATGATCACATATCATGATCACAGCAGCCTTAGGAAACAAGCTTTCTTCTTTGTTACCCCAGCCTTATTGCAAGAATTGGGTTCCACATTCTTCTTTGGCATGAAACCATGGACAATTACAGGCCAGATGAAGAGGGACTGTTGAATATGCAGGCAAATAGGTGGGGTCTCAGGCTTTAAAAGTGAGCTGAATAAACTACAATAGTCCCTGGCTTCCCATTAAGTTTTAGTGAAAAAAATAAGGAAAGAAGGAAGGCTACTGGCTCTCCCTTTTACACCAGAATAATCATTCCAGAGAGTGTGGCCAAATGCATACATCCACAGAATATTATATTTCTCTTTCATTTCCTCTGGTTTCCCCTGATCTGTCTGTTTTGAGGTGACCACTTAAAGAAAGGTCAAGGGAAAGGCCAGTTTTCAAGCCTGTCAGAGAAAATGCTGCTTACTAAGCACCATCAAGACTTCATGTGGTCCTAATGGAGCCATGATGGAGACGGCAGCAAGTGGGTCTCAACAACAGCCGCGACAGTGACACCCTTTGCTAGGTGGGCAGAGGTGTGTAGAGGCTTGGAGCACCTACTCTATAGCCAGACTGCCTGAGTGTGAATCCAGGCTCCACCACTTACTGTGTGGCCTCAGAGAAGTCAGGTAACCTCCCTGTGCTTCAGTTTCTTCATCTACAAAATGGGACCATAACAATACTAGGAGCTACCTCAGAATTTTTATGAGAATTAAATGAGTTAGTATTTGTAAAGCACCCATAAAACTGTAAACAGTATGTAACTGTTTGATAGTGACTCTTAAAAATTATATTTCTATGAAGGTTGTGTAATGACAGAGTGAATGAAATGCTTAAGCACCCTTTAGCTAATTGCCAAGGTTGTTTTTGCTTTTGTTGTTGTTTTGGTATTAGCATTAGGGTTAGTTCTTTATTCCCAGGAGAACTGTAAACAATCTTAAATACTGATTGAACCAAGAGAAAGCCTCAATCATTTATTAACCTAGCCACTATTCAGTCTGGTTTTACCATTGATTTCTAATGAGATTTTTATCTCAGGATGTAAATCATTGGTAAGCATTATGTTTGAGTACAGTTGTTTCACATATGAATAGTGTATATAATCTTGATCAAAAGTGGCCACAACCAACTGAGTATATGTGTGGGTCTCCAGAAATGCCTCTTTACCTACAAAGCTTACTGAAGCACATACTAAATATAATTACAGTTTGATTCTCTCCCTCACCCTTAAGTACATTTAGGCCAACAGAATTTGGAATAAATTAACAGCTCTATTAACCGTTACTCTATCCATCCTTAAGCCTGCTCATTTCCCTTCCTCCATGAGCATCTAAAGCTGTTCAAAATCTCCTTCACGTTTCTATTTCTGTAGGCTGTATAACAATGGTTAATCAAGCTTTGGCAAGACATACAGGAAAGAGTCCAACTGCTTGAATCATCCCATGGGTTCACATCCATATTTTTTAGTGGAATTATAAATAAAATAGATAAAACAGGTTATGTGAAATTCCAAGCAATCTGATAGCTCTTCTACCTTTCTCTCTAACACTAAGTACTCGGCTCCATAAAAGGAAAACTCTAACATAGGGTATCCAGAGTATCCACATTTTTATTTTGCCCCTTAAGAACAATAACAAAAAAACTTCCATCATCTTAATTTCAAAAAGGCTATTTTAACACAAAACAATAAAATGGGCCTTTTTGAGAAAAACTAAGTCTTTAACGTGGAATGCATTTAGGATTTTTAAAATAACTACGTTTTCCTTATTTTCCTTTTTTAATCACAGGTTAGTGAACTTTGCAGCATCTGCTGAGAGACTAGTGTGGGAGAGACTACTGTAGATAGTTATCTGCAATACAGTTGTGTTAGTCTGTTGGGTCTGCTATAACAAAAATGCCATAGACTGGGTGACTTAAGCCACAAACATTTATTTCTTACCGTTCTGGAGGCTGGGAAGTCCAAATTCAGGTTGGCAGCAGATTTGATGTCTGGTGAGAACCCCCTTCCTGGTTACCACCCAGAGATCTTCTTGCCATGTCCTCACTTAGTGGAAAGGCCTAGAGAGTTCTTTGGGGTCTATCTTATAAGGGCACTGATCCCATTAATAAGGGCTCCACCTATTTCCCTCCCAAAGGCCCCACCTCCTATTACCATCACTTTGTCGAGTTAGGATTTTAACAAACAAATTTTGAGGGGACACAGTCAGTCCATAACAATAATTTAAGCACATACAATCCATACCTACTGAGACTCCATTTTCATGCCTTCAACCTGGGATGTGTCAGGCCTTGCAAACAGAGCGCGATTTCAGGGAACAGCGCAAGGAATTAGTCTTCACCGTTTTATAAACCCAAGTCAACCTAACTCTTTTTAAAACATTAAATATTATAAACAAACTTGCTAAATGCTACAGTAATCACTATTTTACATTGCATGTTTGGAATTAGGCTTCATAAAAGTTGACATCTAAATTAGCAATTTGATGTAGTGTGCATACAAACAAATGCGAAATGGTTAACTTGCATTTTAATTGTGTTAACATTACATACTTTAAATATATTAACATAAAACACATAAGTGTACATTTTATTCTGAAATCTCCTTGATGTAGGGCCAAAGACTTTTCTTAAGTATAGTTTCACTGATTTGGGTTTTATTGATTAGATCAAATTCTTCGCATATAAATCATATTCCAGTACATCTTCTGAGGTTTCTGTATTGGTTTCTGAAAAAAAGAAAAAGTAAAATATTAGCCAAATAATGTGATTCTTTATAAATTTTTGACTTGTTTTCTTCATAATCTTTTATAGTTCTTCACACACATTTAAATTAACAGCATTTTTTAAAAAAACCTATTGTCTACAGAGACTCTTTCTGAAGCATTCAACTTAGTTCCTTAGAAACAACAATTTTCCCTTCCAAAGCTTATTTCATAAACATTAGTTTATGTAGCATTTAATGAAATTACGTAATTACAATAACAGCTAGCATAAATAGGTTGGCAAGTCCCCAACTCTGATTGGTAGGAGCAGAAACATAGAACTTACTGGAAAGACGCCTACTACTCTAGTGAACATTCTGTGTGGCCTTGTGTCAGTATGTCTTGCACAGAAAAGAGAGAGCTTTGATTAAAGTATTGACTATAAGAAAACATGTTTGTTAACTATTTTTTCACTTAGTTTCATTAACTATTAGAAAACCTAATCATGAATAGAATACTAACATTTTATCATTGCTACATCATTAAATGACACAGAGAAAGTTATAATAATTATATGCTTCACAAATGAAAATTTTAAAACAAAATTATATCTGGAATATCTTGGCTTAACAAAAAGAGAGGGTGTAAGTCTGGGGCAGCAATATTAAATCTACCTGTTCCCTACTCAAATTTTCAAGCTCACCACAGTCAAATTATAATATAGACAAACTTTGTTTCATACAAGGTAGGGCAAAAGTATGTTTAAAGTTGTTTGTATAGAAAATAATACAATAATTAATAAGTAATAATACAAGAAATAAACTCTGTTTCATGTACTCATGATTGTAAACCTACTGTCCCCTCCCCATATTTTAAGATGCTTCCTAGCTAAACAAGTGCTCTTCATTTTTTACATTCAAAATTCTCCTTCTCAGAGTTCTCCCACATCAAAATTTAGCTTTTTCCTATTTCAGTCCTTCGGTTTCTATTTTGCTAGAATAATAGGTTATTAGTTAAGGTATATCAACATGATTATAGTGTGGTTAATAATATATATGAATATCTAACATACCATATGCTCATGAGTTAGTGTGCTGTCCTATTAAGATAACATAAAAATTTTAAGAGGACTGTTATAGAGATAATCTCACCCAAAAGGTGTAATTAATGGTAGGGATTTTAATAGGTGCTTTGGAAGACTTAGGCATTGGGAGGGAATTTTCAATGACTACTTTTTAGCTTCTTTAAAACGTAATACTGCGGAAACAATTTCAAATTTTAGGCCTGACTCCTAATTTCTTTCACCAAAGATATACATAAACTATCTCTACCAAAGAAGCAGGGAGAATTCACAAGCTGCATCTAAAACTTAAAAACACCTTTATTTTATTTTGATCCAGAAAGTCAGTCTCTGTGTGTGTATGTGTGCGAGTGTGTGTGTGAATTTTTGGTATACTTGTTAAAGTATGTTTCCAGTGGAAAAGGAGCATGCTATATATAACTTCTAGAGGAGCACTGATCTCATTTTAGGTCCAGCCAAAGAGGTTATTCTTGACAGAGGAGCTGGAGTCACACCCTTATTAAAAGGCACCTAGGCAACTTTAACCCACAAGCCACTGAAACCATATTTTACCCAAAAGTTAGAGGCATAAACTGAAGCAAACAAACCCCCAAATGGTAACGCTCTGCAATCCTACACAGTTTGCCTGAAATTCTACCTTCCCCTATTATCTCTCCCTCATACTCCAGAAATCAGGGATAGGAAACCTTCAGTCTCTGACCGTGCCAGTTTATAGCAAGTCCAGTTAAATATTTGTTATTTTGGAGATAAAGTCTAGGCTAATGAACATTAATAAATATCTCATCCCATTTATTCAATAATTTTCAAGCATTTCTGAAGCCTTCTGTTTCCTTCCATTGGCTTTCAAATTATATGAGCTGCACTTTTATTCCAAAAAAAATTAATAAAAATTTCACAAGCTCTGACTGAGACAAAGTCACTTTTACAAGTTTCTCATTACCTCTTTAAAGTGGATTATTTTTTAAAGTTCTTTTTAATCAATTATTTTTAATAAAATAATTTATTAGAGCTCCTTGTATTATCAAACATGGTTTATTTTTAAAACATTTGTCATTTTTCCTTATACACGAGAAAGTTATAATTTAACAAGCAAGCCAAAATATGTATATTTATAGGCTTTCCGTATCAAGATAAAAGAAAGGCTTTTTCCTAGTTTTAAATGCAATTCCTGAGTTATCCCCGCTTCTTTGGTGAGATGGTTTTGTGGTATGTCTTCCAAGCAAGGAATTAGGAGTCAGCCCTAATGATTAGGTGCCTACCAAAGTATGCTTCTGAACCATGTTAGTTTATACAGTTTTGAAGCCTTAGAGAAAGATTATATGTTTCCTTCAGTGTAAGCCACTAAAGGGAATTATAAAATTGACATTTTTCTAAAGCCTCTTTCAAAATGTATTGACACTGTGGTTGATGGCCTGCATTACTAATGGTCTGTAAGCAAGATTTGCCAAGATAGCTGATTACACACACAGTTCATTTTGCAAGACTATTTAAAGGTTTTGGTTGGTACAAGTGTTATAAAGTATTTCTAAAAATACTTAATTAGAGGGTCTATCAATACAAAGAGGCAAGTTAAAGAGTTCCATTGATCCAGACTCCTGCATCCTGTGAGTATTGGCCTCTCTCTGATTGTTTCATTGCATAAATAGAGTAATCCTTGGAAAATCAGAGAATTGCTGAATGGGACATCATGGTATGTAATTATGCCAATTAACTGAGGAGTTGCCATTTTTCTATACCTACTATGAGTAATAACAAATTAACATCTCTCACGAGGCCAGGGTCTTAGAAATAGTGGAGTCTTTTTCTTCCATGCACACACATATGCCACTTAAATTTAAGAACATTTAACATAACATTTGGAATTTTTGTTCTCTCTTGGTGTTTTTCTCCTGTGTGCCTTTATCTGTTCCCATTTTGGCAGAGACAGGGGCTGGTGTGAACGATGTTGAGGAGACTGGAGTGGAAATAACAGTAAAACAAAATTGGAATTAAGAAAAAGATAAATAAAAGAACCAGAATATTTGGGTTGTGAAGAACTTAAAAAAAAAAAAAAGGATGGCTGCCCTTACAGATCTTATATCATGGGAGCGGGAAGAGACAGAAAGTAAACAAAGGACATAATAAGAAAGTAAATGAAATTGGATATTTTAAGATGGTGTTTTAAAAAAAGTAGAGCAAGGAAAAAATTGGGGAGATTTGCAGTTTTAAATGCCTTCTACAGAGAAGAAGGGAAAGCAACACTTGACTCCAACCCTTGAGGTACAGGTAGGAGAGTTAAGAAACAGGTCTTGGCAAAAGAGCCTTAAGAAATTTTTGGATGAGCCCTTGCTCTTAAATAAGGAGCAAAAATCAGCATTTCCTGACCTCCTCCTGCTTTCCCTTCACCCATCCAGCAAATGCTGGCAATTCTCTTAACTTCAGTTCTGTGTACAAATGATGTTGATGTGGTACAGGCATGTCAGTGAAGATCCACTTTTTATATAGTTATTTTAAAAACATATAGACACATACAAAAAACCCTGTGTCCAGCTCACTGCAACGCATTGTGCTGTCTGTTTTCCCATACAATACTTATACACATGTCCATTCTATGGATATTTCTCCTTGAAAACAAGCTCTCTGTGTTATACATTTCTGTATCATACTGAAGGATTACTTGTTGACTGAATAAATGAATTAGCTCATTCATTTTATTCATAGTTGAACACTGAATTTGGCCAAAGGGGAAGGAAAAAAACTTGTTCTATCATGCTTTAAAGGAGGCAACAGTCAAGTTCAATTTAGAGCAATTTAAAGGTTATTTCTTATTCTCATAAATATTAAACCAGAGAGAAGACTTTGGAAGAAAATAAGTTTTCCTTCCCTTTGTACTAATTGCATGACTAGTTGAAATGTATTATTCCTCTTGTTTCATGAACACAAACCCTATCCAGTTCTGTATGTCCTGATTGTATGAATATGTGTGTGAATGAACGTAGAAGAGTCTGTGTAGAAAGATTTTGAGGTACTTTGATAGCAAAGTGGCCACTTTTATGGTGTAAAAATTACTACAGTTTCAATTATATTTACTCATACAAATTAGAAGGTTTTAAGAATCTGGCTCAATATGTATAACAATATAATTTACTATCTTTTCAACAATAAAAAAACCTAGATGTTGGCAAATGATCTTGTCATAATATATTTTAACTTTATATTACTGTTAACAATAATAAAAATAGCTAATATTTATTGAGTTCTTGTGTACTATTCATGACCTTCATCCATTTACATATAGCATCTCATTTAATTCTTAGAAACAAACTGATAGAGTAGATATTATTTTCTTACTTTAAAAATAAGGAAACCGAGAGGCAGAAGATTGTTCATGATTATAGGCTAGTAAATAGAATATTTGGGACCCCTACACTGATCTTTATTTTTCTAAATTACATTCTTTAAACATTGGTGTATGTTTTACCTACTTTGATTAATAACTATGGAAATATTAGATGTTTTATGGACCACCTGAGAAGGTTTTGAAGCCTTTGAGACTTCAGGAGAAGCTGAAAGGGATTGCTTAGTCTATAACATACTCTCAATTTTCTATTGTCTACTATTGGCAATTTGAAAATAATTCTTGACTTTTGTTTCTTCTAGCAATCAGAACAACGGCAACTTTGCTATTCATTGAATCTGTTGGAACTGAAGAAAGTGAGATTTTTTTTTTTTGGTAAATCTTTTAAAGATTTACCAAAGGAGGGTATGGTGCCTTGGAAATGTTCAGAATTAAATTACTTAATTTTTGTTCCAGACATTCATGTTGACTAATCCCTAATGAATAGTAATCTCATAAAATTAACAATACTGTTCTAAGTAGCTTGGCAGTTTTTACATAACAAAAACTCCGGATATTCCTAAGGAGTCAAAACAAAAATGAAAAATATATGGAGTGTTTTAAATCTCTAAATCTAGTTTAGTTAATATTGTTGAATGTACTCTAAAATATAGCAAATGTGATTGTACATCTTTGAGGTATTGCTAAAATGCAGCAGTTCATTTTTTCTGAAAAGATTAAAAGACGTTAGGGACAGTCCTACCTCCAGGATCAGGAGAAAGGTTAGTACACACAGAGGATTGCTCTGTAAACGGTGGCCCTACGTGGATTGTCTTAGAATCCACTCATACTTACTTTCTTTTTTTTAAATAGATCTTTATTGATTTCAGAGAGAGGAAAGGAGAGGGAGAGAGGGAGAGAGAGAGAGAAACATCAATGATGAGAGAGTCATTGATCGGCTGCCTCTTGCATGCCCCCGATTGGGGATCGAGCCCACAGCCCAGGCATGTGCCCTGACCGGGGATCGAACCTCGATCTCATGGATCCTAGGTCAGTGCTCAGCTGGGCCATGCTTACGTTCTTATTGCTCTGTCAGTCTAACCTTTACTCACCTGCTCTCTCCTGATTCAGGACTGCCAATGGTTAGTATACTCCCTGACAAGGAAATATTTAAGAAAGTCCCAGTTGGGACAGAATTTTGTCGCCATTTCAGTTTTACCAGGTAATATTATTGATTACTGGTGCTTTGCATTGACTTCTTTTATAGTCCTCAGCTGCTTTCCACAGTTCCACAGGGTACTACAGACAGCAGGTCACCCAGATAATGTAAGGTGTTTGTTACCTCTCAAACATTTAATATGGAAAAAGAGAATTCTCTTGGCTAATCTTTGAGGTTGGTCTTTTGTTGAATATCTGCTATCGTAAAAGTCAGCTCTTCTGGCTAATGTTAGGCAGTAGTAGTTTCTTAAATATTACCTGTGACTGATTTGTCTGTCCCATCCATGACTCTTTAATTGCAACTAGCTCATCCATGCATAATCACTTAGAGAACACACAAAAGCCAGCAACAGACAGTAGGCAAGTATTGAACCACAACTTTCTTCTATGTGTCTCATTAATCCCTGCTCTTCTGTTCGCCTTAGGTTCCTTGGATTCCTTCTTCTTTGTTGTTGTTAATGCTGTCCGTATTATTGTTTTGAAATTGAAAGATAATATACATAGAACAAAAAGCATTAACTACACTAATTATGAGTGTATTATAATACACTTATAAAATACTAATAAATACTAAAATTAAAATACTTATAAGTGCTAAATGATTCAGACTATTTTTACTCATGTAACCACTCCTTTGATAAAAAACATAAAATATTTCCAGCACCCACTTACCTAGGCTATTTTCCACACCCCATTCCCATCCTCTGAGCTCTGCCTTACTCCTCATTTTGATATCCTGTGTGGACTTTCATGCCTCATAAACTTCACCTTCCCTCATCCCTTCCTATCTTGACTTGATTTTAAATATTCTTTTGGGTTAATTTTATGTGCAGCTCCCAATAACAGCTACCATGACCTCTCAGCCAGAGAAGGAGAAAAAATTGATCTAAATATTTTGCAAGCAAATTTTAACATTGGGCACATATAAGTATGCATGGCTAAATCTAATATCATTTGTTTTTAATTTATACCCATGCAATTTTGGGAAATTCCTATAAACAAATATGTCAGACATAACTGGCCTTTCTACCACCAGATACCAACAAAATACCATCATGCACATATTCTCAGAAAGCAAAGGAAATCATGCACATTCTCAAGGATTATTTCTGAGGCTTGGGTGAGTACTAATTTCTCTTTGGAATATTGTAGTGTTGGGTCCCCTTCACTCTCCCTAATGTTTTTAATTGACCCTTACACTTTTATCATTTCAGACATAGAAATGTCATCTTCTGTTCCAATTCAGTTATGGTTTTACCTGGCTAAAGCTTTGCAATGTACTTCCTTGTTTTGAACGTTGGGATATGAAGAAGAAGCTAATATCCTGAAATTTACTGCCTGCATATGGGAGAGGCTTAAATAACTGGCTGTTAAGGAAGCAAAGGTGCACTCCTTTGCACGATTTTGCAAAAATGTATCCCCTTTATTGGAAGTTTCATGTAAATAATACTTCTGTATTTTTATAATTGGACCAGTTTTTCTTCGTTAAGCATTTATAGAAATAGAGTGAACCCTCGATTTTTGCAGCCCTCAATTTAACGGACTTTGGATTTAAAGGACAAATTTTCCCATCTGTATGTCATATGTGAAAATTAACACCGTTAATTTTAAAATACTTTTAACCAAGTTTTGCTTATAATTAAAAAAACAGGTTATTTTTTGTTATTAATTCACTGTTATTTTTAACAAATTTTAGTGAATAGGACATGTTTGAAAAACACTGTAGTAATTTCACTGACATAAATATTACACATGTACAACTATAGTCTGCATATTTAAATCCAAGTCATTGCTGGTCATCAACGGTCCACAAATGATTAGCACGTGATCACACCGCATCTCTCGTGGTAACTGGTTCTGTTGTCAGTGGCATGACTTTCTGCAGCAGTTTTAACGTCTGCTGGCCGATGTTCAGACAGGAGCTAAACCACACCCCACTGTGTGCATTTGTTTGCTCCTGATGACTGGTGAATGCACACATTTACTAGACCTATTCAGTATAAATTTAAAATTATATATGTACGGTAAAATTCATCGTTGTAACCCTAACCTTAAAATCTGGACAAACCGAAAAGAGTCAATTTAACGCTAAATCAAAAATGAGAAGTCTTAAAAAAGCTGTATTCGTGAATATGTGTGTCTTGTATATGTGAGCAATATAGCATAAAAAAGCAAACTGTACCGAACATTTTTTTAAAAAGACAAAATTTAAAAATTGCGTTAAACACCTTGCTGACCCGTCACAAGATAACTCGTGTCTGCACTTACGTGAAGTAATTTTAAACACCTTGCTGACCAAAATGGGCGAGTTCCGGGGTGACATAGCCCGTCCGCAAGGACATGTGATGCCGGTGCAAACACCGGTCCCAGCAAACATGAAACCGGCAGGTGAAAGCCGCTGAAGGAACCTTGTTGAAGCGGCGGGCACAGCAGCGTTCCTGCGGGGCCGCTCGGCCAGAGCTGAAATCGCAGCAGCTAAATTAGCAACCATGTGAACACACCATTGGGAGCAACTGACGGGTGGCTTTGGCGCTTCGCAAAGGGCACGAAGTTATGGACAAACGAATTTATGGTGAAGCTTCGAGTGCTCCAACAGAGGATATTGAACCATTTAGGCAAAAATTAATAGAATGTATAGATAACGAAATACTATTACAGTCTCAGCTTTACAGTGCTGACGAAACGGGTTTGTTCTGGCGTTCTGTGCCTGAAAACATCCAAGCCTCCAAATATGAAAATTTGACACCTAGAAGAAAAATCAGCCAGGACAGGATCTAAGCACTGCTTCGTGCCAGCGCCAATGGATGGCATACACTGACACCTGTAATTGTTGGCAAATCTCATAAACCTAGAGTTTTAAAAAATATAATGAATCATCTGCCCCTTTTGTGTTATAACCTTAAAAGACATGGTTCAACTTGGACATTTCCCAAGACTGTTTTTTTAAAGAATCTGTACCTGCAGTACCAGCTGGTTTGGCTCGGTGGATAGAGCTTCAGCCCACGGACTGAAGGATCCCTGGTTCAAATCTGGCCAAGAGCACATACCTCGGTTGCAGGCTTGATCCTGCAACCAATTGATTGATCTCTCTTACATCGATGTATTTTCTTTTTCTCTCCCCTTTGCTCTCTCCAAAAAGCAATGGAAAAAATAACCTCCGGTGAGGGTTAAAAAATAATACGACTTTGTACTTGCAGTCAGGAAATTTCAAGGCAAAGAGCTTGGAATACCACCGGAAGAAGAGAAATGTTTATTGCTTTTAGAAAACACTCCTGCCCTTCCATCCGAAAATACTTTATGTTCAGAAGATGGCAAATTTAGATGTATATTTTGCCAAAAAGTACAGCATCGCTTACCCAGCCCAAGGGCCAGGGGATAATTCTGGCAACCGAACAAATATACCACAAGAAGTTTTTAGATGAAGTACAGGTTGCCTTGCAGGATGAAGATAATGAGGCAGACACAAGAGGACAGCGTACTTTACGAAACTTAAAGAGTTACCGTTTAAAATTGGCAACTTTTAATTTTGCTGCAGCATGGAAAGAAGTGAAAGTGCAAACAATGGGAAATGGCTAGAAAAATTTGCTTAATGACAAAGGTGCAGGCTTGGATTTAGAAGGGCTAGAGGTTACTGATTACTGGACAGTACAGAATATTAGTGGAGAAGCAGCTGAGGAAGACGTTTCGCAGCGGTTAGGAGATGAAGGTGACCCTGGGTATCACATCATGACTGAAAGTGAGAGAGCAGCTAAGAAGAAACAACACGCCCAACAATAAAGTTATCAGTGATTAGATCCCATCTTGATGCTCTAATAACATTTATTAACAATTCATCAGATAACAAAATTCAGCTTTATTGCACCCATTTTTGTAATTTTAGGGAGTAAATTTTTTTTTTTTTTTTTTGAAAAGCAGACTTCAAAAGTTTCAAAGCAGGATTACCTAAAGCAAGAGCCTCGGCATCGAACATGACGCCACAGCTGGAGCGTCTGAATATATCAGCATCCAAAGACGATTAAGTAGGAAAAATTTTTCGTGTTTTTATAAAATTTAAATTTTGTTTTGTTTTTTTAAGAACATTATTTGTTTAGTTAAATATTATTAAAGAGTATTTTCAGAAAAACGTTTATTTCTCTTTAGATCACATACTTGTTTGTTACATCTCAAAACTACAGTGAGTACATAAGCAGTAATACATACAGAAAACTTTTCTGTGAAATTAAACTTTGCATACGTACTTAATTTTAATTACACAAATGTGCCTACATAAGTAAAAACAGGTAAACTAACTAATTTGTCAATTTTTAACATACGCATTTGGGAAACTTAATTATATAACGAACTTTCTGTTTTAATGAACACACCCTCGCCCAAATTAGTTGTTATATAGAGTTTTTAGGAAATTAAATAAAAATGGTTAAAAACATTAGCATTTGGTCATTTTCTTTTGTTGTCTGTCTTTTATTATTTTTAATATGAGATGACCCAGATGATCTATCAATACCTCTTTCTTTCTGCTGAGTGAGAAAAATTTTTTAACTTATGTTTAAACATGTCTGGTACAGAGAATTTTTTTTTTCCCAAATACAACAATCCACATTTGGAATGCTTCTTCATTTTAAGTAGATTTCTTAGTTAAATTAAACTGTAAGTCCAGATAGCAAAAGTATAATGACACTCTAAAGTTTCCAATGTGCCTTACAAACCAAGATTGCTACAGTTAACATGTCTTTCAAACTTATTTCTGAAGGATTGTCGTTTTTTATGTTCATAACTCTTTGGTGAAGGATTTGGAATATCCTGGGTCAGTTTCTCATGGTTTGTGTGTATTAATAATGCACATATGCAATGCGAATGAACACGGACACAAGCACCAGCATTAACCAGCTAAAGGTACTGATTGGTCAAACACTTTTATCCAATGTAGTGATTTTCAACCCGTGTGCTGCAAGAATTTTTAAACATGCAATACCTGACTATTTAGTCAGGGGCACTGACCTCTTTCCCCTTAGATCATCGATTTTCAACCCTTTTCATCTCATGGCACACATAAACTAATTATTAAAGTTCTGTGATACACCGGTTGGAAATTGCTGCCTTAGATTGGCAAACAAAAAAATGACAACAGCCAACAGAATAGCCCCCTGGTGTGAATGCCCTGTCGTGAATCATAAATATACAGGTCATATAATAGAGCTACATCTCATTGGTCCTGTCACATAGTAAGGTGGCATCTGATTTGTTAATTCTTGGTAACAGAAATCCTTATATACAAGTATACAGGCACCTGATATTTTAAAAAGTCACTTTGGAGCACAGTGTAGGTAATTAGTCTTATTATTATTTTTAATCAACCAAAATTATACCTATTTTTTGTCAGATTGGCAAAATATATATTTTTTGCTGTGCCAAAGAATTTTAGTAATTAGTTTGTGTGCCATGAGATGAAAAAGGTTAAAAATCACTGATCTAATGCAACAACTAAGTACCAGAGCTTGTCGGTTCTGGTTTAACATAAGCATGACCTGGGAATTTTTTAAAAACCAATGTTTAGAGCCTACTTTTGACCAGCTAAATTAGAATATCTGCAAGTAACAGCCAGATATCTGTACGTTTTAAAGGCTCCTTGGGCAATTGTAAAGTACAGCCAGCTTGAGAACCACTGAATTAAGAATAAGAATTAAAAAATAAGCTATTTCTAATTTTGATGTTGCATCCTTCTAGTAAAAACAAGTGAAAAACTAGTGAAATGCTTTACTGGAATGTATTATAATGATGCACCACCACCTTTAAATGTTTAATTAGAAATGTATTAACTTTGTTTTCCAAAAGCCATACAATTATATATATATTAAGTAACATCAATGCATACTGAATTTCTTTAAGTGTAAAAGCTGTCTCTTTACTGTGACAAATAGTACTTAGTCTATCTAGTTTTCTTAATTAAATAATTCTTAGTTACTTTCATCTGGATCTATAGAGCACCACAGTGACAAATTCAAAAATACAAACAACACAAAAAGTACTTTCTTCAACTTACTTCTTTATTCATAACTACACATTTATTCATCTTTCCCTCCATAATTTATTATGTCTTAATTTCAAAACCATAGATGTGATCATGAGATCACATGATTGTGGTCTTTGTGCTCACTATAAATTTTTTGTCATTAATAGCACTTCGAATGCCATTTGTAGCAAATAATCTATATATTTATGTTATGCATTATTATCAAATAATGCAGATGCTATAAATTGTTAACTAAGGAAATACAATAGCCGGACATCAGTGGAATTATTTTATTAGACATTGGAACGAATAAAATAAAAGCCTGAAGACAAAAATCTTTCAGCTTATTTGTGAAAGATTCATGATCATCAGCAATATCCTGTAGTTCTTGAACTTCTCATTATCCCAGGCTTTTACTCTTTGTTATTATTTCAAGGAATGCCAGAAGAATAGTGAGCACTTAGTAGATGATTGTTAATTTGGATTGAACACTTTTAAAATCCTGAATGTAAAACATAATTTATATGTAAAGGGTAGACTATGCATTTTCAGACATTTGAAATATATATCGTAAAAAATTAAAAATGCCATCATTAAATTTGTGTCATGGACTATATTATTTAAAAGAGTTCGAAATATTCTTGATTTATAACCAGTTAATTTTCCAAAGTCAAAATGCTGTTGAATTTTATTTCCTTTTCTGATAAAATGTAAATACTGTGAGAAAATAATAAATAACTATAGGAATCTATGTTAAAAATGCCAAATTGCCAAAATAGTAAATATACTTAATTGCAATAGCAAACTTATAAGCTATCTCCGAATTTCTATTTAAATTATATGTAAATATAGGTTTAAAATAACACTAATAATCATATTTGTCTTAGACTCCTGCATCATTTTTGTTTTCAAAGCTGTAATGTGAATATGATTACTGCTTCATTAGTTTCTTAAAATCCTGTAATTATGTAATAAAACAAGAATATTTTAACTGAGCTTATCTTTCAAAAATTCAATACAATTAAGTCAGTTGATACTGACATAGTCAAACAGCAAAAGGTAGGAAGTAATATTCTGAATGTTATTAATAAAGTCAAGAATGTTTTATATGTTCTCAATTCACAACATCTATGTCTATAAGGCTCTGAAGCATATGGGTGAAAAGTGAAAGATACAGATATTTATCTACTACTTGGTATATATAATGTAAACAATTATATGAAACTGTTCTGATGTTAAACTGAGCTATTCATTTCATCTAAAATGTTCTGGAGTATGTAAAACAGTACCGTGTGTTTTAGCTAACTTGAGAAGGCTGTGTGTCTACTTTGGCATTTCAGATAGTTTTATTTTTACATTCCTTGGTTGCAGAAGGCATTTGTTAGCAGTTCTGATATTTTTCTGATCTTCAAAATCATGACCACAAAATCTTCACTTTAGTTATACAGCATACCTAGCTGTGGCCCCCTGAAATTCAGGAGTATGAGTTTTTAGTTAGTTAGGAGGGGCTTTTAAAAAAATAAGTTGGCAAAGTTTCAAATTCACTGGGATTAAAAAGATTTCAACTATTCTAATTTTACTTACAATAATTTGTTATTAATTTTGAAAGGAAGTATGAGTGAACCCCTTAAAAATAAAATGCAATCTACTAATTGTGAAACTTTCTGGGATTTCCAAGCAAGTAGGTTTTTAAATTAATTTACATCTTCCAAAATCCTGATTACCGTAAAAAATGTGTATGCTAAGAATTAAATCTCTCATACTGTAGTCACAGAAAATAGTTGCTGGTATGTTAGATACCCACATAAATGTTAGATGTCTAAAAACAGCTTTTTAAAGCTAGGAGTATTGCAGTGCTGACCTTAATTGGAAAGAAACTATGAGATAACTCTCTCCTGCTAAGAAACCTGCATATAGGTGGGATTTCCCATGATTCAGAGAATGTGATGAACACTTACTCACAGCACCTCTCTCACCAGACACTCTTATTTAAAGTAGAAGATAAAGTTTTAAAGAAAAAGGAATTGACATATCAGTCAGTGCTGACCAAAAGTAATGTAATTAGATTTTAATAAAATTAGAAATGTTTTTTCTTTAAAAGACTAATAAATGACTAACATATTATATTGTAAAATTTCAGATTTGGCCATCTGTTTTTATTTGTAAAACAGAAGTACCAGAAAATAGATCCTTAATATAAAAGAACAGCAAAAACAAAAGTCAGTCCATTACTTTTTATCTCACTAGTTTGAAAATTGAATTTAAGCAGAGCATGATAAAATGAGTCAGAAAGATAGTAAATAGCAGTATGTGAATGTCAAAAACTAACATTTGGACATTACAGACATCTGGTAATATGTTTTTTACAGTTGACTTGTAAAATCACTAAATAGTAGTATGTGCTTTCCAATAAAATTCTGAATTACTTAAAACCAATTTAAAATTACTGTATTTGTAGTGTTATGAATGCTCACTTCTTTTAATTATGTTTCTGAGAATGCTGGAATTTCCTAAACCACGCTGTGCAGGAGGTGCCCGGGAGTGGGCTCCTTCTCTCGGCGTCGCGGTTGTTTCACGAGGCTCTCCAGCTCTGCTTTTTCTGCGGGAGAGCCAACAGTTCCTGCGAAAGGCAGCGGCTGGGAGGCGAGCGGCAGGCGCCGCAGCTGGGCAGCCTCCGCTCGGGCGCGCGGTCGGGTCTGCACGCCGCCGGGGGAGGAAACGCATTTCTGCGATTCAGGCATCCATCACTCTCGGGGGTAACGCACCCGTCTCCGTCTAGAACGATCTCGCACCGAGTAATCCCGTTTCGACGAGAAAGTAAGTCACCGGGTTTTACTTATCTTTGGCTCCTCACGGGACGAAGCAGGTCCCTAATTCCCGACCATCGAGACCCATCGAGAGCCAGGGAAGTAATGAATGAGCAGCACACCGCGTATACGTCGAGTCCCGGCGAGAGCGGGGCGCTCGGGGAGCCGCAGGAAGCGTGCGCTTCCAGGAGGGTGCCGGGCGCGCTCGGGCGCGCGGGGGTCTGCACGCGCGCAGAGCGTGTTAACGGAGGGCGTGCGGGGGCGTGGCGCGAGGTGTCCGGGCCGGGCGCTCCGAAGGCGGGCGCCAGGGGGCGGGCGGCGGGAGAGCGCGGCCAGGGGGAGGCGGCGCGGCGCCGCGAGCTGCGCCCGGCTCCCGCTCTCCAGGCCTCCTAGCCCGAGCCTCCGTGGGCGGGGCCTGCGGTGATTGGCGGGCGGGCGGGGAGGTCGGAAGTACTTTGTTTTTTATGCTAATGAGGGAGTGGGGCTTGTCCGTATTTACGTTGAGGCGGGAGCCGCCGCCCTTCATTCACCCACATGGTCCTTCGAGGTGCCGCCGCCGCCGCCCGACCTGCGCCTTCGCGCCACTTCGCGCCCTCGGGCGAGGCCGAGGGGGTGGGGAGGACCCCCGCCGCGCCGCCCGGGCTCGCGCCCCTCGCGAAGCTCGTCCGCGGGGTGGGTCGGCCGGCCGGCCGCACCCCCGGCCTGGGGCCTCGGGTCGTAGTAAAGCGGAGGCGGGTGGGGAGGCGGGAGCGAGAGCCCGTAGCGGGCGAGGCGAAGATGGTGGCGGCTACTTCTCCCGGTGAGTCTTCCCGTCCCCCCGCCGAGTGAGTGAAACCTGTTGTGTGCAGCCCCGGTCCAGAGGGAGGGCGGGCGGGCGGGTGGGGCGAACGGGCCCGGGGCAGCGTGGCGGCGGCGGCGTGGCCGGGGCGGGTCCGGGCCGTTGGCCGCCCCAGCGTGTGGCAGCCGCGGTTCGCTGCCCCCTCGGTTGCACGCGGGCGGGCGGCGGGGCATGGCCAGGCGGGCGGAGGAGGGTGGAAGGTGGCGGCGTGCGCGCGGCGGCCGCGCCCGGGACCCGCACAGACCCTCCCTGGGCCGCCCTGGCGGGCGGGTGGGCGCGCGGCGTACACAATGGCCCCTCGGGGAAGGGACACGCTTGGCTCGCACCCCCTCCTGGGCTCGGTGTGCGCGCGGGGCGCAGGGTATTAGGGTAAGGAAAGTTTCTCCCGGGGGCGAGAGTTAAAGCGCCTCCAGAACAAAGCGGCAGCGGCACATGGGGCAGGCCGCGGGCCGGGAGGGGGCGCGCCCACGAGGTACCTGCGCGCCGGCGGGCGGTGCGGCGTGGGCGGGAGCCCGCGGGCCCCCCAAACTTTGTGCGCGCGAGGGTGGGCAGAGGGCGCGGGAGCTCCGGGCGGCGCGGCCTGGGCGCCACCCCCCACTCCGCGTGGGCTTTGTTAACCCGCGTGGGGAGCCCCCGGGCGGGGCTCGCAACTTCCCGGGCCGTGGCCGCGGAGCAGGCCCGGGCCGGCCTCGGTTACGGCGTGGAGCCGCCGTCGCTCGCCCGCTGGCTCAGGAGCGCGGCGCAGGAGGGCCGGCCGAGCTCGGCGGGAGCTGCGGCCGCGCCGCCATGTTCCTGCGGGGCGGGCTGCGCGGGGGTGAGGGCGGGGGACATGGCGGCGACTGCGCGCCGCCGCCGATTGTTCCCGGCTTAGGCCTCGGGCCGCGTGCGACGGGCACCGCAGTAGCGGAGCCTCCGCCCCTCTGGGCCGGGCTCGGGGGGGCCGGGGGACACAAAGGAGGGGCGGCGCGCCCGCGTCCTCGCCGCGCTCTGGCCTCGGCGCCGCCGGTCGCCGCGCGGCTGCCGCCGGGAAACGGTTTGGGGGGTGGGGGTTGCCGCGTCCGGCAGGACTTGACTCTGACCCGCCGCCCCCTGGCGGCCGCGCGGGGAACCGCAGGGCCGCGCGCCCCCTTGTGCGACATGTGCTGCCGGCCTGAGCTCCATGAGTGTGGCGGGCACTTTGCAGTCTCCGGTGTTAATGCCGCCTTTTCTATTCTTAAACGGGAGCAGAGGACCGGAACTGGAGAGGGCAGGCTCGTTTAAGCAATATCGCGAAAAGAGAAAATTAGCCACATGCCGTTCCGACCACACCAGTAAGGGGAAACAACTCTTTATCCCGGCTTTCAGCCACGAGGTCTAGATTGGGGGAGGGGTAATGAAGAATAGTCCCTTTGCTGCTGCTTTTCCCTCTCGTTGGAACTGTACAGTAGAGTTTAAGATTGCTGATGATCATACTCTAGGCTTTTAGGATCTTTTAAAATAAGATATGAATCTAATACCTGTTGGTTTTTCAACTTTTATTATTTTACAAATTTTCACTCATACATTGTTGGTCTTTCAAACCCCAACAGTATTCCCTAGCTATCTTCGGTTTTTGGGTGGATGTAATTGACATAAAGGGGTTGGAAAGGAACAAATTTAAGTATAGATTTGTACAGTGGTAGTAATTTGTGTGTTTTCCCTGTCCCTCCCATCCCAGCCATTCATACACGTGGACCTAGCTGCACCAAAAGCTTTCCTAAGGATAGTTGCTGAAAAAGAAGTTTTCCCAAGTGGGTGAGTGTATTCTAATTTTCTTTTTTAACTTTTCTTAAAAACAAATTTCTCCTTGACTTTCAATTTTTGATTTGAATAATTAAGATGGGGTTGGGTTTTCGAAATAATGAAATGGGTAGTTTGTCCATTTATATTTTCTAGAAAATTAACTTCGTACAGGTCAGCTAATTTTTAAGTTAGTAAAAGTACAATCCAAATATCTTTATAAATCTTTGAAAACTGATGCATAGTTTACAAAATGTAATTTTAGAACTGTTTTAAGTTGGTAATAAAATAGATGAAATCTGTAGTAAGTTTTCAAGGTTTAAAAATAATTTAAGTGAGATATTAGATCGGCCAGTTGGTACACTTAAAGTGTAGTCTGAACAGTAATTTTATCAGTTTACCAAATCATTGCTAATGGGAAGCAGAAGAAAAGAAAAATGTTTTTCCACGTGGATGTGAAGATTTCCTCTAAAAGGTACATGAGTCAGATTACATTAGTTTTCATTCATATGCAGACTGATTTTGATTTTTTTTAAGTATGCCTTTGGGAATGGCCAGGTAAAGAGCCACTACTTTTACAGTATTAGAATGATGGTTAATTATGTCTTGTGAAAAAGTTTCTTCTGTTTAAAGTCTAAATGTGCTTCTGAATGGAACTCACAGGTTTGAGGTAATTAAACTCGTTTTTCTCTTCCCCATTAAGGATTATGTTGAATTTTGTATGTTTTATAGCCTGTAAGAGTTTGAGGTGTTATTCTAATTATTCATTTAAAATTTAGCAGGAATAAAGAGAACATCACCTTGTAAAACTGAAGATTGTGACCAGTCAGAGTAATGTCAAAGTGCTTACAGTGCAGGTAGTGATTTGTGCATCTACTGCAGTGAAGGCACTTGTAGCATTATGGTGACAGCTGCCTCGGGAAGCCATGGTGGGCTTTAAAGCGCAGGGCCTGCTGGTGTTGAGTGCTTTTTGTTCTAAGGTGCATCTAGTGCAGATAGTGAAGTAGATTAGCATCTACTGCCCTAAGTGCTCCTTCTGGCATAAGAAGTTATGTTTTCATCCAGTAACCCAAGCCAAGCAAGTATATAGGTGTTTTAATGCTTTTTGTTTGCAGTCCTCTGTTAGTTTTGCATAGTTGCACTACAAGAAGAATGTAGTTGTGCAAATCTATGCAAAACTGATGGTGGCCTGCTATTTCCTTCAAGTAATTTTTACTAATTTTGTGTACTTTTATTGTGTCGATGTAGAATCTGCCTGGTGTGTCTGATGTGACAGCTTCTGTAGCACTAAAGTGCTTATAGTGCAGGTAGTGTTTAGTTATCTACTGCATTATGAGCACTTAAAGTACTGCTAGCTGTAGAACTCCAGCCTCGGCCTGTCGCCCAATCAAACTGTCCAGTTACCGAACACTGTTCTATGGTTAGTTTTGCAGGTTTGCATCCAGCTGTGTGATATTCTGCTGTGCAAATCCATGCAAAACTGACTGTGGTAGTGAAAAGTCTGTAGAAAAGTAAGGGAAAATCAAACCCCTTTCTACACAGGTTGGGATCGGTTGCAATGCTGTGTTTCTGTATGGTATTGCACTTGTCCCGGCCTGTTGAGTTTGGTGGGGATTGTGACCAGAAGATTTTGAAAATTAAATATTACTGAAGATTCGACTTCTACTTTTAAATGTTCCAGAGATAAAAGGTACTAAAAAAAAAAGTCTTCGTAATTTTAATTATTTTACCAGTGTAAAATTTATATATGCGACATTTTATTTCTTGAGTCAAGTTTTGTCATTTTTTGTACTAACATTTCACATCTGAGGTTGCATATCAGATTTGACTAAGTTTTTACTGTGTTTTTTGTCAGATTAGTTATTTGGCTATCGAGCATTCCATTATGATTGTGTCTGTAAAGGAAATTTACTTTAATAAATGCATGATGGTAATCTGTAAAGTTAGGATATGCCTTTTTGCTTTCTTTGGACTTGGTATTCAGGATGTTTTATCTAAAAGTTAATAAATTATGTTACTTATACATAACTCAAGTATTTAAATTTGGTGAAAATGCCATTCTCTTTAAAGCAGTGTATTAAAATATTAAAAAAGTTGTTCAAACATGGAATTTAGATTTGGGAAGGGGGCCTGTCTTTTTCTTGTAAACAAATACTATATTTTACCACCAGTACTGGTGTTTGTGATGTGTAACTGTTAAATGGTTATATACTAGTTTTCTGGTAATTGTTAATGATGTATAAACTGTTAGTGATCCTTAAATTCTTAGCTTTCTGGAAGTTAAAAATAAGGAAAAAAAGACATGCTGGTGCCAAATGGAGTCACAAGTATGGGTATGTGTACAGGTTTCTTAATGCCAAGAGTAGAAGTTGGGTGGGATTTTGAAATTTGTTTTTCTCTTTGTTCTCTACTCCCTTCCTAAACCAGACTTGCAACAATTCTAGGCTTGTGTGACCTACGTGACTGTGGTGGAACCTAAGAAGTGGCAGTTACGGTATTTTATCCAACAAATCTGCCCCTTTTTTCATGTGTTTTAACTCTAGCCTGTGTTTCATACGTGTAGAAAAATGTGGGTTAACTTAAGAATGATCAGATTTGAAAGGATCAGTTAAAATTGGACCTGAGGTGAATATCAGTAATAGGAAATAAATTTACAAAACATTTAAAAAGTACATTATGTGAAGTCAAACAAGAAAATTTAAGCCTCCCGAAATTTAAAGAATTTAATTACTGATCCCTGAATAGAAAGGTAAGAGTTTCACAGTTCTGGAGTTGTAATTAAAAGGAAATTTTCGGAATAAGGAAATACTAAGAACCATGCGGTGATTTATAAAGCAAATATAACTGCCCTTAAGTGTTCTTAAACCTTTTCAATTGGGAAAAAAGTTCCATGATATTGGTATGACTTAACTAGTTTGCTGTGGTTATAAGTGAAGAAAGTGATGTTTATTACGTCTACCAAATTGTATAATTATATTTTAAATTTTGGGGGGGAAACTACCTCTAGCATCAATGGTTTAAAGCGGAACAGTGATAAGCCTGCCAGATGACTTCTTTAATGTGCTAAACTGTAATTGAAATTTCAATAACAAAATCTTAAAATGGTTAACTCTCTTTCCCTAGATGCTGAACCTCTAGTACTTGTTTTCAGAATTTAACATGACTTTAACATCTAGTAAACAAATTAACAAAGTATATAATTTCTTTGGGGGTCAGGAGGGGCTAAGGTTGTATAGGGTTTGGTAGGAATTGAATTTGTTTCTGGCAAAAATGTGTGGCAAATTTGTGTTCTTGATTCTTTTAAGACTTTTTTATGCACTAGTAAAAGGCTGTGCAAATATAAAGATTGACATTAATATAGCCATTTTGCGATATAAATAAGTGAACAGGTTGGTTGTAACTGATAATTTCTCATCTCTAATTGACCTGGGGAGAAAGAGCTCTGGGCCTTTTAGTGTTTTAACCTTTAAATTGCTTAAGACTTAAGGTACTGACCATCACTTCAGGTTTGAGAGCATTAAAACATTAAAAAAAACCTCTTCCTATTATTTTGCATGTTATGCATGCACATACAAACTTCTAAGCTATGTTTGAAAGGCAATACTTATTAAAGTTTTATGAATTATCCTCTGCGAAGTAGTGATTTCACTAAAGGCTCTTGAGATCTTCATTTTACAGGCAACCTGTCCAAGCAGAGCAAGCCAGGCTTCGGTTTTTCCCTGTAGTTGGAAGTGTCCTGCAGAATGATCCCCGACAGAATGCAACCTGCAGCTGCCTGGAGAACAGTTCATTGTCGTTATTGAAGTTTATGTGTTTAATGAAATAACTGTTGTTAGTAGCTCATAATCCTAGTGTACTTTGTCTAGTATTAAGAAAAGTTGGCCTTTGGGCTGAGCAGTAAAGGTAAGAAGAGCGTAGTGTACAAGGCTAATTTTTGGTGTTTGACTGGAAATATATATAATGCTTAGTTGAGACTTTGCTTTTGAAGTTTGAATTAATGTGCTTTTTGTTTTGATAAGTTAATATTCTTTGTATTAGTGATAATATTGATAAAATGTAATATTCTTAGTTTTAATTTTAAAAGGCTTAGTTTTCCCAATAATTTGAACCACACAGCACTGATATGCCTAATTATGTATTTGCAGTTTAGTCGTGCTCTTTGAATTGCTTTAGTGCATTTAATGTAAATAAAGTTATGCATTTTAAAACTGCTTGTTAAGAAATTGTTCAGAATGAGCATATTGAAATAAAAATTTTAAGGTTTTTCTTAGTTGTGACAGTTTTTCTGGTTGTTTTTGTTGTCACAGTAAATGGCACATCTTTACTGGGGAAGTGGGGACAAGTACCAATGTTAGTCTGTTAAAAAGGTTAACTACTACATACTATTTTTAATCTGACATGTTTAAATCACACCTGAATTTATTTGATATGGAGATTGATTTGGATTCCTAATATGTTAACTTAAGATCATCAATTCCAGTCCCATGCCTTTTTGAGTACTAAAGTAAATGACAGCATTTAGGTTTGGTTATTAATGAGACAAGTGTTTAACATGGTATAGAGGTGAATAAAAACCTGATTTTGGTAGCAAGTGGTACCAAATCAAATATTCAGTGCAATGTCTCCATTTTTAATAACTGCATGATTACATCAGGCTGAATTTAGGGAGTATGTACACTTAATAGAGAAAATGAGCCATGTTCCCATTGTTTACATGTATAAAAGTATATGTGCTGTGAAGTTGCTAACAAAATAATTTGATTTCAACTTACATAGGCTAAAAGGCATTGAAAGGTTTTAAATTCTTTGAATCGATTCTTGGCCTTTTGGCTAAGATCAAGTGTATATTTAGTGGAGATGTAATCGTCTGGGAAAATGACAGTTCAACAGATTGGGAGATCTGGGACTTTGCAAGAATAGATGACAATTGTCTACATTCAAGGCAAGCGTATATGCCCTTTAAGCCACTAAGGGTCTTTAGGCAGTAAGTGCATCAATTCCAGTTATATCCCTCAACACTAAGATGCAAAGGCCAAGACTCCTGCTGGGGTTCTAAATGTCCATTTACGAGATAAGGTTCTTTACTACAATTGGGTGTTAGAATTACCCAAGAATGTTTTTCAAAATATAAACACTGGAACTTTAATCCAATCTTTGGGGCTTGAGTAGAGCTAGATGCTATGAAGACAAGCATTTGAGAAATCTGTTGTTTGTATTTAAGAATATAACTGCTTCCACGTATTTTCCAAAATGACGAGCCATAGGGAAAGCAGAACATCAAAGCAACATTGGAATTCGTGAGGCGCGGTAAGAGCCTAAGGACGAGAACAGACCATTGTGTTTCATGTACTTTCTTAGTTTTATATAGCTCACTCGGTTTGGCATGACACCTTTCAGCTAGAGCCAGTCTTACATTTGCTGCTGGCTCCATGGGGTTTTCTTCATTCCCAACTTTTGGCAGTAGTGACTCTTACTGCTCCAGTGATGACTTTGGTAAGAGCACCTAATACACTTGCTGTGTAATCTTTAGTGCTGGATGTGGGTTTTTAGGGGGTTAGCTCTTGTGGTCACACTGTAGTCTAGAGTCATTCTGGACATGATTTTCTAGTCCTCTGCCTCAGAAATTTTTTCATTGATATCTAAAATCCCAATGTTTAGGATAGTTTCTGCCATGTTCTAAACATTTCTTATCTCTAATTCTGCTCTTAATTGTACTGCTAGTCACAATGGTAGAATGCTGCTTTTAAAATTACCTTTGCTAGAGCACTTAGTAATCACCTTGATACAATGACCTTTTATTGAAGTATTCTGCACTCTGCAGGCTTTTTCTCATGGACTTTGCACTTGCTCTTCCCTTAGCTTGGAAGAATTTCTGTCCAAGTAATGTAGGAATGTCAAAGTCCCTTAGCTTGGAAGAATTTCTGTCCAAGTAATGTAGGAATGTCAAAGTAGCTCTCCTTAACTGTATACTCTTTCCTGGTTCTTTTTTTCTAATAAGGGACTAGGAGGATCATCTGGGATCTTAGAAATGCAAAGTCTGAGGCCCATCCCTAAACCTGAATTGGCATCTTGATGTATTTTAAATTCTGTGCCCCTCCCCTCTAGGAGGGCAGGGATTTGAAGATGTTTGGTTCATTTATACCAATTTGCCTAAAACAGGAACCTGGCTCATGAAAGGTGTTTGATAGGTTTTGCATAAATGAGTGGAAATGCCCATGGTGAAAGATTGGAGAATGAGGCAGGCTCAATGGCGGTTAACAGAAAAAAAGCCATTAATCTGCTGAAACCTAGGGGACTTAAGGTACTGTATATTGTCAGATATCTGGTAGGAGGGATTAGCAGGTAAGTAGGAGATATGAATTTACATTATTCAGTAATCTAGCAAAAAGGAAAACTGAAGGGTCAAACTTGAGAACCTACTCTTCTATGTTCCCTTTGTGTGGCACTGTAATGGAAGTAAGTGTTGAACTCCGTACTTAAATGTCCAAGTGAGCAATCATCAGACTGCCAAACTGCATACAAAAGGAGGTATAGGAGAGGTGGAGATGATTTTGTTGCCTGGGTAAAGTAAGTCTAACTCACGTTTTCTCCATAATCTCATCCACAATTTTTGGTTTTCAAACAACTTGGCATTTTTAAAATACCACATCTCTGACCAAAATACTAACTGGTATTAAAATTTTTGTCTTCACCCCAGCAGAAGTTTTCAGAAATAGAAGAAATTCCACACTGGCATACTGTGCCTTGAGTAAATTGAGTTGTGTCTTTGGTGCCCTGGGACAAAGCATCAGTGAAACCGGGGTGCTTGAAGAATATTTGTGCTCCAAGAAAAGGGTGAAGGAAAACCAGGTACATTCTCATTAATTTTAGGAAACAATAGAAATGGGCACAGCAATTGATTTCCTCATAGTCGTCTTGAAGTTGATCTGTTTTGTAGGCCCAGGAATAGTCAACTCCATCTTGAAGACTGCTCTTATAAGTAACCACAAGGTACTTGGCTAAATTGGTTGAGAAATTTAAAGAACTACTTAAGCCATAATAGTGTAGTTTAAGAGGGAAACTTCCTGATTTCAAGTACCAGTTTCATCGGTTTCAGCTTTTCTGTCTTAGCAAGATCACCTATCATAGTTATCCCAGTGTATGTCAGGCACAGAACAATCCTCCATTCCCACCTTCAAAATTTCAGCATCGCTGCTTGGACAAGTTTAGGTCCCAGACCCACCTGAACTAGTCTGAGGGATAAGATTTTCAGGCCTGATCCTTATGCACCATATCAGGCAATGATAAAGCTTCCCAGAAGCGCACAGGATTCCTGGGTTGTGGAGGGGATAAAGGAAAGGTAAAGTAAAATAGAGGGTATACATCTTGGCTGGCCCCAAGGAGCACAATTTCAGAAGAGGAAAGGGGTGGGCGGAGGGAAGGGGGAATTGAACAGGCTTGTAATTCCTGTCACCTGCACTTGGCATGATGGATTTAGCAGTTTCTAGGTCTCAAATGTCACTTCTGCAAAGGCCTTCTCTGACTATATGACTCGGGTCTTCATCTCTGCCATTTGTTTCATTAAAAGCATAGCACAGATTATCTTACAGATCTGTAGGTTAGGAGTCTTAACACAGGTGACGCTAGGTTAAAATTAAGGTGTCACCAGGGCTGTGTTTCTGGCTGCCTTTTCCAATTTCTAGAGATTTCTCGGCATACCTTGACTCGTGACCCCTTTCTCCCTCTTCAGATCCAGGGACGGTGGGTCCAGTCTGCACGCCATAGTTCTCTGAGCTCTGCCAGCATATCTCCCTTGGACCTGCCTCTCTTCCACTTTTAAGGATCTTTGTGGTTACATCGAACCCACCTGGATACCCCAGACTAGTCTTATTTTAAGGTCAGCCAATTAGCAGCCTTAATTCCATCTGCCACCTTAATTCCCCTTTACCATATAAATTTATATTTGCAGGGACTAGAATTAAGATATTTGGGGTGTCATTCTGCCTGTCATACCTTTTTTGGAATTATGTTGCTTTGGGATATTATGTCCCAGGCCTGCATAACTACTTGGGATTTTATTCAGACTGAGCTTAAGTAAAATTAAGAAAAGTACTTTTAACAATTCAGGGAGAAAAAAATAGAACAAACTCAGACTATCTTTAAGAGTTTTACCCTGTGTTACTTAAATGCCGGTTTATAGAGGTCTAAGAAGAGTTATTCATAAATACAATAACCGATGGTCATCCTTGTCTGAGTAAGACATTTTCTCTGATGGAAAAGGCTCATAGTCTTATAAACCTATTCTAGGAAAAAAAGAACTCAGTCAACTAGCAGGTTATTTAAAGACAGACCTCCATTTAAAGAATTGGGAAGTGGTGAAATGTTAGCCAATAAAACACAAACATTAAAGAACTACTTTAAAAAGTGAAGATACAGAATGTAAGAAAACCAAGGCCTGAAATGGGATTATCAAAAACAGGAATGAGCCTTTGGAAACAAGTTAAATAAGTGATTTATTCTTTAAAGGTTTCTATTTCAAAGAGTTTGATAGAGTTTGAATGTTTTTATTTCAGAACAACCACTAGCAGAATAAAATACTAAACTTTGAAATCACTAGAAAAAGCTGAGGAAACAACCCACAAAGCAAAACACAGGAAGGGAGAAAATAAGGACATTTTAATGGAAATTTAGCACAAAATACTAAGTAGTTTGTGTTTTAAGTCAAACAGTTCTATTTAGATTCTATAACCTGCAAGCCTTGGCTATTTGTAGCCATTGATAAAGGTCCTGGCCCTTAGGTGGTTTCTGGCCCAGCAATAAGATCTATATACATCAGCTTCTTGAAAATGAACATCTTATTTTGTATTTCCCCAAATGACTGCAAAATAGCCATTAAATAAGTATCTGTTGAATGGAATATCACTCCTAAGTGTTATTTTACAATGCGTATATTCTCTCATGCACTGTAGTGGGTGTGCACTGCACCCTCACGTTTCTCATCTGATGCCAAATTTTGTCCAGAGATCGAGGCTGAAGGTTATTCTTACTTTCATGGAAAGGGTAGACAAGACTGTGAGGGGCAGTGGATGTAAAGAGAAAGCAACCTGTGCACGTGTGTATGTGATGTGTAAGGGTGATGTGAATGGCTGAATGGAGTGGGATAGTGATCTGGTGGGTTCTGGGAGCTTTACTAGTGGGTCATACTGTGATAAAAAGGATTCAGAACAGATTGGGCAAAAGTAACCAGTTTTCTAGCTTTTTTTTTTTTTCTTTCCTGTGTTAACTTGGGAAATGGGTCCATGACCTTGGAGCCACTGTCTTGTCTTTTTTACTTTTGGGCCATTGTTCTCCACCAGATTGCTGTAGTCCTTGAAAAGTAAGATGCTTAATAAAGTGACAAAATATTTGATAATATATAGGCACAGCCCTCTATACTAAAGGCTGTGTGTCCTCAAGGACATTGCTGGTGATTTTGAGATGTCTCACATGAGTAAATTAGAATTAGTAAAATGAAGTGGTAACTAACACTAAATGAAAAGCTCAGAAAGTAAGTGCCACTGGAGTTCAGAGAGGAAATGTTTAGTATGTGCATTTGGCACACATAATATACAAGTAATTAGAAGGGCAGATTTTAACTCAGTCTAATTTAGCATACATAAATGCAATAATCAAGGTTTATACTAATTTGGTCACGGTATTGTTGATCTTCACTTAATATGAGAACTAATATTTTACAAAATTTTCCAGCTAAAAAGGGAATGTGCAGTTTAGTTCCAAGTGAAACTATTCAGCCATAGTTGATAGGTCTTACTGTCAGAGAATAAATTCCTTGTTTTCTTGCTTTATAGAATTTGAGGCATTTCATTGCTATAGAGGTGTTTTGCTTTCTTAAAATGGTGATGGAATATTAAAATATCAAGGACCCTGAACACACCGTTTATTCATTTTAAAGACTTATTCAACCCTGCTGATGTTTAAAGCCTGCTGTAATATTTTAATCATAGGAAGTCTATCTCCAAAAGGATGCCATCCAAAAGTAATTTTCATTTTCTGTACAGGGTTATTACTTTGCATTCATTCTATTTATTAAAAAAAATGTTAAGGGACAGCAATACATTTAGATAGTCATGTAATTCAACTTTAAATTACAGGTTTCTTACACATGTCTAGTTCTGGGTAGCAACAGGATCTAGAATAAGGAAGCACTGATGAAACTTTAAAAAATTACCAGGAAAACATTAAAGTGGTAGTTCAATAATTCAGTGAGGTTACAGTGCAGAATTAAATAAGCATATTATATAATGTCATATTTTAAATAGCCGAGAATGACTTATTTAGTCATGATCTTGTCCACTTTTTTTACTTTTTAAAAAATTCATCTTTATTGTTGACAGAATTACTGATGCCTCCTTTTTCTCCCATTGACGCCCCCACCCTGTTCCTGCCCCCATGCCCCACCCCAGGCCTTTACCACTGTGTCCACGGGTTGTGCATATATGCTTATGTAAGTTCTCTGGTTAGTCTCTTCCCGATCATCCTCCCCTTCCCTTTGAGATTCGTCAGTCTGTTCCGTGCTCCCATGTTGCTGGGTCTATTTAATACAATGTGAGCAAAACAGAAAATGCTAAGATGTTGAAGAAAATTTTGAGATTAATGATTGATTTTTACACTTTAACCATGTTTTAATAGTCTAAGTGGTGCTGATGCTATTTTGTCTTAAACTCATCAAATAATTGGGCCAAGTTTGAGGTAATCGATCTCTACTAAATAGTTAACCATAAAGTATATTTGTATTAACAAACAAAATGCTTTCAAAATATTTCACTTTTGAAACTGTTTGAGTTTTTTATGTTGACCCAAAGATTTTGTTTGCAAAGGTAAACTGAAGTGGAGTTAAGCAATTGCCTAGCAAATTTGATCACCGAGATGACCATACAGGATAAAATGAATAAACTGATTTTTAGAATTTACCTAATGACAGCAGACCTTTACTTTTTTGACATTTTTAGGAGTTTTTACTTGTTCCAGGAATTGTTGGAGTTATAGTTCTGCATTCTTTCCTCCCTTCTTCCTCTCCCCCTCTCTTTTTCCTCTGCCCCCTTTTCCTTATCTTTCCTTTCTTCCCTCTTTAAATCTTCCCTTCCTTCTTCTATTTATCTGTTTATTCATTTTTCAATTATCAGTAGTGTGCACATGGTTAAGGATTTTATCTAGTAAATATTAACCCTATGTATATAAAATTTTAGTATTTGTGGACCTATCAAATTAATTAGAGTACATTTTTAGTTTTAATAGGATGTTTTATATTCATATGGAAAACTCAGAGGCAAAATTATTTTTTAAAACAAAAGTATATTTTGAAACAGATGGTGAAGACCAGAATTATTTTCTACTGAATTCATTAACACAGTACCACCTGAATTAACTACTTATTTCTTAGACCATAATCATAGCAATATTTCCTGTTTCCTAGTCATCTCAGCTTCAAAGTGCCTGGGATTTTCATAGTGTCTAATCTGTCTTGATGCCATCCTGCTTTGAATGTTAAATAAATGTCTTTCATAGATTTTTAAATTTCATGAACCTGTGCCCAATGAACAGTGAGTTTAAAAGATTGCATAGTGATGTCCAAGAAAAGCTTCTTGTCTTTCAAGACCAGGAAAGATTTCTTGGAATGTGAATGGCTAGGGTTGGAGGTGAACAGAGAGTACAGAAACATCATGGCTCTCTTTTGTAGGGGTTGGGCACAGAAGGTAATAGAAGTCTCAGTTATATTGGGAATTTGAAGGCCAGCCTTATGACCTAAGGTAATAGGCCTGAGAAAGACTCACCAGATTTCTTGCCACTCTCTGTGGCACACAAGAAAGAATGGTTTCTGTGCACAGGTGGAGGAATGGTGTGTCAGGAGTATCCCTGTACGCCGGAAAGAGCCGTGCTTGAAAAGGCCTTCGGTCCTGAACGAGAGGCAACCCAGCAGTCACAGACACGGCCTGATATACAGAGACCAGTGTGGAAAAAGCCTCTCTCCACCCAGAATTTGTGGCTGAAATGTGTACCAGGTATTAGAGACAGAGGATATAAAGCATTATGGGAAGAGTTTGGTCTAGAATCATTCAGTATAGCAAATGGATGAGAAAAGAGGGAGGTCATTACAGAAGGAATGAGATGGGATCCAGGAACAGTCTGTGGCCAACAGGAACTCTAACCTTTGAGCCGACAATAAAGTGAGAGGAGACCGTGACTGATCCCCACTGATGGGATAAAAATGGATACTGCTAAAAAACAGCAGCCTCCTTATTCTTGGAACCTTGACCCCCATAGCAAGGCAGAGTACCTTTGACAACTGCCACCACCCTTACACATTTATTTAAATAAATAATTCTAGTATCCATCTGGAAGAACAACCGTGAGATGAGAAAGAGTTGAACAACGTGGGAAATATACTAAGCACTAAATGTTTTATGAAGTTACACTAATAAAATGAGCCACTGGCAATAATCAAGATAAATCAATGAAACAAAATAAGTAGGCCTGCAACAAGCATTGTTATGTATTAGAACCCCAAAATATGTAATAAAATGCCAGAACCAAAATTAAAATATAAACACTACCCTAAGGAAAATGTTTGAAATGAATATGGGAAAGAGATACTATTCTTAATGTAAAAAGCAGTCGTCATGAAAGAAATCACAAAGTTCTCTAAGAAATTAACAGGTGAAATATAGGTGTTGATAATTCAAGAAAAATGAAGAGCAAGTGCCAAATACAGTGTGTGCTGGATGAGGGAAATGGCAGAATTCGTCTCAGGCATGTGCAGTGTGGGGGCTTATTTTTATTTGGTGGTATTTTTGAAACATTTTTGGAAAAGTCAATATATATTACTACATTTTCTATTTGTTTTTGTGGCAGATACCGCTTATGTCACCCCAATTTATGTCTTTCCCATCCCCCATGTAGAAACAGGATCAGCAATGTTTCACCTGGGCACATGGCTGCCCAGCTAGAGACTACTGTCTCCTTTGCAGTAGGAGTGGCTATATGACTAAATTCTTGCTAATAAACATTGTTAGTAAACATAAGTGATATGTGCAACTCCCACTTTGCTTTCTTTGAAACAATGTACTTATCTTCCTCTCATTTCCCCATCCTTTGGGATGAAATACAGAACTGGTGCTCATCTGCTTTGACTATGTGGAGAAACAGTGAACTCCAGGGGTTGAGAGCAACAGGGTGAAAGGAATCTGGATTCCTAGATGACCTTTTTGGTGACCACTTAGAGCAGAGGCTTATGCCTTAAATGGGATTGCCCTGATATTAAAGTCTCAGACAAAGGCCTATGTTGAAGTAGTTTATTTTAGAATTGATGCTAAAAGCAGGAATGAGGGAGAGAGGAGTGGAACAGAAAAGGAGTTATCAAGTTGGCCACTACTAAAATTGCCTGGTGTTCCATCCCATGAAATCTTTTGAGGAGCCTTATCAAATGCATTCCAAAACTGCCTAGGGAATAACCCGGGGATTCATCTTTCTTACTGGTTCTCATCACCTACTGACTAAAATGTTTATTTCTCTCTGAGTGTTAACCACCCCACTCTCTGGATAGCACATACCTATTTATCTACTGGATTCCCTTGAGCAGAAAGTGAGAGATACTGCACAGGCGCAAAGTGAGTCGTCTGCATACTCTACAAAGCTAGTCAGTCTGCGTAGATTTCCTTGCCTCAGAAGTGGCTAAAGGTGTGATCAAGATTTTAAATAGTACATGAAAGATGTCCAACACAGCACAGCTTTTGCACCACACAGATCTGCTTGTGTCTTGCATTAATCTCAATCCATCACAGAGTTCCTTTAAGGTTATGGCTGGTCACAATCTCAGCAAGCATGCATAATGAGAGGTTTACTGGAATAAAGTTACAGTCCTGTTACTGTAGCTAGTTGTGACTCAACCCCACAGCAACTTATCTGCTATTCAGTGAGCAATGCTGACCTTCTCTAAGAAGGTCTGGATCTCAGTTCTTGAGGGGCTTTTTCATTGGGTCTCTATCTCAGTCCGAGGGCTAGTAGTGGCTGCTCCTTATATCTGCTAGTATTATTTAGTATTCCCTTTACTTCTTACTAATTCCTCATTCTTCCAAATCCCTGTTAAGTGATTCTTTATATTAAACTTCCCTTGTTCAAAGTACAGTGGTCCCTCGGTTTTCAAATGTACTCCATTCCGGAAGACTGAGTTCTGAAGCATTTGAAAACCAAGGGATCCACAGCCGACAGCTGGGCCTCATGGTCTTGCCCTCAGCAGAAGCTGTGTGGCATGTTCGACTTTGAGGTGTGTTAGAAGACCGAAGCCTTTCCTTCTGGGTGTACGGCGTTGGTAACCGAGATGCTCGTCAACGGAGACATTCGAAAACTGAGGTACCCCTGTACCATGTGGTTTCTCTCTCCTGTTTGGACCTAGACTGATATGATAATCTCACAAGAGATAATGAAGAATGAATCTCCCAGAGGGTAAGACCAGTGGCCAAGGGGAGCAGTGGCCAAACGAGTTCCTCCCATAGATCAGAACCAGAACCTGAGCAAGGAGTTTATTGCTTGGGAAAGAAGTTTTCTCAATTCCTGCCAAATAGAATATAGTGATTGCTGTTTCCCATTCTTTATTTTTAGAATGGTAGTTTTTATTTTATCTAATTTCACCCTATTGTATTGAGAAGTATGGGAGTACAGGTAACTTATCTATTAGATAATAAATTGCTAGTCCTTGACAAGCCTCCAGATCACACAGAGAGAAATAAACATTACTCAGATATCCTATATTTTGAATTGTGAACAATAACTGAACAAGTTTTAAGTTTCAATCCTTGGGAAGGGCCTGTGTCTGCTATATAGAAAGATTGATGCATGTGGATACTTGGGAGCTAGAAGCCAAAGGCAGGGACTTCTACTTTTCAATATTCTTTCCAATGTTCCTTTTAATAATAATACTCAAGTTTTTGGCAAGTACTTGTCCAGCCAGAGACTATATGTTTTCCTGTCTCCTTTGCCAGGTGTATAAGGCTGTGCATATATAACATCCCAGCCTTGCTCCTCATGTAATTAGGTGTATGCTCTTTGTCTCTCTTTGGCTTAATCTTGAATGAAGACAGTATGCTGGAGAGCCAGTTTTCAGTATGTAATCAAAGGGATACTCTCAAGGGTTCCGAAGAGCCCCACATAGAAAATCTGGGTTCCTGAATGCCCTAGTTAAGCGCACAGTCTCCTGCTTGGATTGCCTTCTTGCTTCTGGACTACTACATGAGAGAAAAATAAAATTCTTTGTTTTTGTGAGCTAATTTATTTTTGGTCTCTGTTACAACAGCTTAGCCTGTTCCCTAATTAATGCAGCTTTCTTTCTCATATTCCTTTCACATTAAATATATTATTTTCCTTCTATCATGGAACTTTTACAACATTTCTTTCCCTTGAGTCTACCCCTACCATATTTTTCAGAGAAGAGTTTGCAGAAAATTTTGGCCTCATTTCATTACTCTTTACTGTCTCTGCCTGCAGGCAGAGCCCGTAATGTAAGTGTAGAATTGTGTTCAGCATAAGTTCCCTTGAGTGTGTAATTATAATGCATTCCAGGGTGCACCTAAGTAAGAAGTATCTGTTTCTCCAACCTTAGATTGATTCTGGTGCCAATCACACAGTAAGGTAGAGACAGAGGCAATAGCTGTAGTAACTAACACTAAATGAGGCAGACCACAGTTTAAAACATTATCCATTTTCATTGCTAATGTTGGGGAAGATTCAGATAATATGGAGGCCCTAAGGGTGGGATAGGAAAATTCTATTTATTTTGGAGGCTGTAGAATATTTTGTAATGAAATAGTACATCTGTTCATCTTCAGAAGCACTAAGTGACTTAGTTCTGTTTTATACTGAACATTAAGTAACAATTAACAAAAATATCTGTATTTTCTATTATCAAATCACAAATACTGACCAAAGTGTAGATCTTTGTTTTAGTTATTACATAACTATAACAACTAAATGTATATAGATATATGAAAATTCTTTAATATATAAATATACTAAAATATGTTTAAATATATACATATTTATATATATGCAAAATCTTTAAAACACACACACAAAAGGAATCATTGTAAAAGTCATTGTTGATGGTCAACTTTTTTTTTTTTTAATATATCTTTATTGATTTCCGAGAGAGGAAAGGAGAGGGAGAGAGAGAGAGAGAGAGGTAGAAACATCAATGATGAGAGAGTCATTGATCGAGCCCGCAACCCGGGCATGTGCCCTGACCGGGAATCGAACACCGAACGCTGGATCCTAGGTCGATGCTGAACCGCTGAGCCATGCCCAGCTGGGCGATGGTCAACTCTTAATGACTGGAATTCAAATGCACTTATTTTAAAACAAACTCTAATACGAAGCAAAGTTTCATACATATATAAACATTCATAATTTACTTCACAAAAAAATTGTTTATTCTGAGTGGACTTTAAACATATCACAAGACTCAGAGAAGTTTGGATATAGAACCTTTTATATAGGAAAAGTTTGTGAATCATTTAGTAAAAATATTCAAGTAATTAAAAGTAAATGCCTTCAATTTCTAAAGTAAATGTATTTCATTGCTGACCATAAATTGATGCCTTTGAAAATATAGTTTCATTCCATTTTTACTTAAATATGTTTAATTTTTTAAAACCAGTATTATGGTTTTACATGCCACAAATGTGCTCAACACATAATATTTTTAAAGTCCTTAAGTTAAAAATATTTTTTGGTGTGCTAAACTCATCTCACATGGCCTGCATTACCACACTTTGGTTAGTGATTGATGTAGCATTTCAGTATATAAAATTCTAGTAATCAGGGCATAAGTAAAATATAAAAATCTGCTATACTTAAAAATCTCATTGTGGCAAAAGTGTGTTCATGCCCTATCAGCCAGGATTAGTGGTAATAATAGGTATATCTTTTTCCATCACTTTGAGATAACTAAAGCTCTTGAGCAAACCAATAAACCTTAGAGCACATTTTATACAGAAGTATGACTTAGAAAAGTATGCTATTATTCATACGGTTAACTTCGGTGGCTCAGTTGGTTGGAGTGTCGTCCATATACCAAAAGGTTGTGGGTTGGGTTCTGGTTACAGCACATACCCAGGTCGCGTGGGTTTCATCGCCTGTCGGTGCATATGGGAGGCAATTGGTCGGCATTTCTCTCTCACATTGATGTTTCTCTCTCTCTCCGCCCCCCTTCCTCTCTCTCTAAAACATATCCTTGGGTGAGGATTAAAAAGGTAAATAATAAGTTTAACTTCACTATCTAAATAAGCTACTCCAACTTCACATTCCCCATAGTTAAAGAGATAAAGGCAAATGGCAGGGAATAAGTTAAATATGTTCAGTAGCAATTATTAAAAAAATTTTTTATGTCCAACTTTTCAGGAATGTTTTATTTGCCCAAAACAATTGAATAATATACTTTACAATTATCTTTGAGGTAAGAAAATAGTGGTCAGCCTAACACTGAACAGTATTTTAGGTTTTTGCGTTTGCATTTGTGTGTATCTATAAATTGCCAAGTTGCAAGCAAGAACTCTCAATAATTCAAGTAATATTTCTTGGATAATAAATAAAATAAGAAACCCAGATCATTCTACAAAATATAATGCACTGTTTTTATTGATTATGAGACATCTTTCTGTAGGGCAGTGGATTTGGATTTGGAGACAGTATTTACGATAGGATTCCTCTATCATCCAATGTCTTGGATTACCATCTGCTTACAAATGTGGTTATGGACCAAAATGCTGGATGGAGTCCAGCTTCAACCCCATTTACTTCCTGGAGTTTTGCCCAGATCAAATGTGCTTGGTAAGCTGGGACAATATACATGCTTTTCACAGACTAAAGCTGAGTAATGAAACCTCAACACTCCATAAACCCTCTCCAATTGTTTAGAGTAGAGTGAAGAGTCCTAGCATGACCCTGGGGAGCAAGCCTTTGCACAAAAGTCCCTCGATGTTCCTATAACCTCATGCTTTCCCAGTGTGCTGAAAGGGATCTGTTCAGGCCACCTTTGGAGATGTATTCCTTTTCTGTTGCTGTGTAGCAGATTACCACAAATTTAGCAATTTATAACATTCATTTTTATTTTATTTTTTTCCTCTTTTTATTTCCATTGATCCCCTCCACCCCACATCCATCTCACCCCCAGGCTTTCCCCATACCAATGTCTGTGTATAACAACATTCATTTTTCAGCTCACAGTTCTGTAGGTCAGAAGTCCAGGCACAGCATGGCTGGGTTCTGCTCAGACTAAAGTCAGAGTGTCAGCCTTCTCATGTGGAGTCAATGTCCTTTTCCTAGATCATTCTTGTCATTGAAAAATTCATCTCTTTGCTCTCATAGGAACTGATATCCCTGTTTCCTTGCTGGCTGTCAGTTGGAAACAGCTCTAAACTCCTAAGGCTGCTCCCTGTTCCTCACCATGAGGTCCTCCCTATCTCAGCAATGGAGAACTGCTCTACGAATCTCTTCAACTTTCTCTTCTGTGAGCAGCCAGAGAAAATTATCTGGTTTTAAAGGGCTCCTATGATTGGGTCAGGTCCTGCAAGGTGATTTCCCCATCTCAAGGTTAATGGTGTCATATAACATCACCTAATAGGAGTAAAACAAATTCACAGCCCTGGGGATTATACAGGGTGTGTATAACGGACAGGGAATATTGGGGGGACAGCTTAGAATCCTGCCTACTATAGAGGCTTTTGTCACTTTCACTTTCAGCCTTTAGAGTTTTTTTTTGGCTTCTATCTTCATACCCAAGCCTTTTTTTTCTTCCCCCCGCCCCAAAAGGAACTCAGAAAAACTCAAATTGTCACAGAATTAATCTACATGTAATAAAATATACATAAAAGATGTGTATTCCTGGGTTTGCAAACATATTTCAGGGTGAAATCAAATAAGCTTAGATGCTATTCATCATTCTCATTGCAAATGCAGTTTCTACTAAACCATCACTTTATGGTGAAGCACATTTGTGACATAAATAGTAGCTCACAATATCATTATAATGAGGACATTGTATTAATTTGTTTTTTTTTTCCTAACGTCAGGCCTACTATGGAAGCAAGTAACAGGTTTATTTCAGTACAAATACTATTTTATTTATGATGATGTTTCTACAAATTAAATGTATTTTTTAAGCTGTGTGAGATTAGTATGCAAATAGTGAACAATTAAAGTAATTATTGGTAATTAAAGACAAAGAACCTTAAAGGCAGCAAGAGAATAGCAATTTGTTACCTACAAAGGAGCTCCCATAAGGCTGTCAGCTGATTTCTCATCAGAAACTCTACAGGCCATGAAGTATTCGAGGAAATGAATAGCAAGATCTGAAACCAAAACTACTCTATCCAGCAAGGCTATCATTCAAAATAGATGGTGAAATAAAGTGCTTCCCAGACAAAAAAAATAAAACGAAAGGAGTTTATCACCACCAAACCTGCATTACAGGAAATGTTAAAAGAACTGCTGTAATACGAAGTAGAATGCTTGGTAAAGCTCCTCTGTGAAGTCGTCCGGACCAGGGCTTTTGTTTACTGGGAGTTTTTTGATTGCTTCTTCGATTTCATTAGTTGTTGTTGGTCTGTTCAGGTTTTCTGGTTCTTCCTGATTCAGTTTTACATGATCTCACTCATATGTGGAATCTAATGAACAAAATAAACTGAGGAACAAAATAGATCCAGAGACATGAAGCATGGAACAGACTGATGAGTCTCAGAAGGCAGGGGTGGGAGAGTGGGTGGGGAGAGATTAATCAAAGAATGTGTATGCATACATGCATAACCCATGAACACAGACAATAGTGTGGTGAAGGCCTGGGTGGTGGGGGGCGATGCTGTATGGAGGGGATCAATGGGGGGAAAAAGGGGATATGTGTAATACTTTCAACAATGAAGATACATTTTTTTAAAAGGTAATTGGTGATCTGGTTGCGTCCACTTATCCTGAAATACTTATCTCCCCCTCCATGTCTGATTATTAATCGGATTCTTTTTTTTTCTTCTAAGATGTTTTTTTATATATGTAAATTTTTAGATTTTAAACACAGTTGTTGTAATCATGTATATAGTTATACAATGAGATTTTTCATTAGCATTAAAACACTTTTAAATACTGTTTATAAACATACTTTTTTAAAGCATTAAGTCATTATTTCATAGTGCAATTCTCCCACCTGAAACATTAAGGTTGAGGGTTTTTTGTGTGTGTGTGTGTGGTAAGAACACTTAATATGGGACCTACCCTCTTCTTTTTTATTAATTGGATTCTTATAGCAACTAATTTTCAACCAGAAGCTTTGATTTATCAAAGTACAGGCAAAAGGTACTTATGAAGAACACAAGTAAGTCCGGTTTGAAGGTGCTTACTAATACTAAAATTTATTACTAGATATCAAATGGCTAATTTCCAGTTAGGATAAATACGAATGATAGAAAATAAAATATGCAATGGTGTAGTGTAGTGAAAAAAGTAGATACTGGATAAGCTACTTAACTTATCTGAGTCTCTGTTTTTTACCTATAAAAGCAGGTGGTTGTGCAACTTCATTGAGTTGTGAGAGTTGAATGATTTATCAAATATATAGCCTATAATAAATGTTCAATAAAATACTTCCCTTCTCTGAATGTGAACAAACTAATTTAATCAATTAGCTTATCTTAATAAACTTTAAAATGGATGAAGTCACAGTTTAGATGGACAGAGAAGACTCCATAGACTTAATTCAACTTGTAAAAATTTGTAGATAACAGCTGCTATAACGGAGATAATCAGGTAACAGTGGCTTAAATAATACTAAAGTACTTTAAAGTATTTGAAACAAAGGACATTTAGTAGTGGAATTAGTTAGGTGATGGAATAGCTGAGAGAAGTCAAAGGTGAGCAAAGATAACCCAAAGATGCGCAAAAGCATGGGGCTCCATCTCCCTACACCAGAAACACAAGGGGAGGGTGAAGTGTTCCTGAAACCCAGTGGGGTGGGATTGTAAAGGAAATGCAGCCAGAGGTCCCTCCCAAGGTAGAGGGAGAAATAATCTGGTTTCCTCCTTCTAACAAAAGGCAGATCACATCAAAGCACGAAAAATGACCCTCAGAGTTTAAGAAGAACAAAAAGGCAATGAGTGTATCTGAAGGTAAGCAGACCATGGACCCACACTCTAATTGGTAGAACTAAGAGAAAAGTAATTGACCAGCAACTCATTTCAGGTGATTCAAGAGAAGCTGGGATCCTGAAAATACTGTGATGAATAATACTCTTAAGTGTGTTTCCTCAGAGCTTCAGAACCACCACTAACAAAAAAGAGCTGTTAAAGACAGAGATTTATTCCCTGAGGCCCTCTTAGGCAAGGCTGTGGGGCGCACAACTGATGACTGCGGGATAGACAGTCCCAGGAGAATAACTAGGAATGTAGGCCTTGGCTGTTCCTGGCCACGAGGTATGGTATAAAGCATGGAGCTACTACTATTTGTTGTCTCACTTTTGCTCTTTTTCCTAATGTGGGAATTCTGCCTGTCTTCATCATATTTGTTATTTTGGGATGTAGAAGAGCGTGTTTTCCAAAGGTGATCGCAATGATATGTAGCCCATACTTTATGATCTTATTACGATTTGATGTTGACTTATGTCCACTGAGATGTGTTAGGGTGCCTGTGTTATCTCCCTTTAAATCTGTCAAATCTGTGACCATGAGAAAAGTGACCGTGACTTTTGAGACTGTATGATAAAAATGACACAACTTCTGCCAGCTCCTCCTGGGATGCCTACCCTTGGACCCAAAACACCATACTTTGAGGAAACTCAGTACCCATATGAAAAATCCATGGCCCTGGCTGGTGTGGTTCAGTTGGATGAGTGTCATCCCATGCACCAAAAGGTCTCTTGCCAGTTGGATTCCCAGTCAGGACACATGCCTGGGTTGCAGGCTCAATCCCCAATGGGGGACTTGCAGGAGGCAGCTGATCAATGTTTCTTTCTCTCTTTCCCTCTCTGTTCCTTTCTCTCTCTAAAATCAATAAGAACATTAATCAAGAAAAATCCATGTGTGGTATCTCAGCCACCATCTCATCTAAGAGTCAGTATCAACCAAATGTGAGTCATTGAGTCTTCAGATGATGCCAGCCATCAGCCTTCAGACCCTTTCAGCTAATTCCAAGAGGAGCAGAGATGACATGTACCCACCAAGCCCTTCCCAAATTGCAGGCTCATGAACAAAACAAATGTCATTGTTTTAAATCATTAAGTTTTGGAGTGGTTTGTGACTCAATAACAGATAACCAGAACATAGGATGATTAAACTTATAACTTAGTCAAGTGTTGCCATATATGACAAATCACATTGGACTTAGAAAAATATGCTTCTCCAGAGACCTTGGGCATACTATTTTACATAGTAGCTGGATTTGATTTTGTGTTCTATGCCTCTGGGGAAGTGTAGTTGTGAGTGGGATAATTGTATTTACTATATTCAGCAGAGGAAATGTGGGAATTGTCTGTGCATGTCTAAAATGATGTTATAACTGGATCTTTCCTGTCTCCATTTTGACAGAGGCACCAGTGATTGATAACATTACCTAAATGACAGATTCTGACTTCATATTGATTTATTTGACATGAAGTGCCTATTATGTGCCACTTGTTATTCTAGGTGCTGGGGATAGAGCAGTGGACAATGCAGTTAAATTTTTCTGCCCCCATGAAGCTGACATATGCAGAATTAGGAAGGCAGCAGCTCTAAAGCCCTTTTCCTTAAGGAATGTAAAATGAGTCAGGGTGTTGAAAAGAGGTGTTTTGTTAAGAGATTTTCTTGGAAAGTCTTGGCATGTGTATTAGTCAGGAAAGGCTGGGTTATGTTATGATAACAAACATGCACAGATGAGTCAAAGGTAGCACTTGTGTACAATGTCATGTATCTTGTCCAATAATGGCCAGAAAATCTCCACAGGAAAAAATATTAAGATGAACACATACAGTCCTAAGGGTGAAGAAAAATGGTAGAAGACCATTTGGAAGAGAGAGTCACCTGCCTTCCTGGATCAAGGGCACTGTGGGAGAGAGAGAGTGTGTGAAGAAATATCTGAAGAGAGAAGGGTGGTGGCAGAGAACAGAAGGAAAAACACCTTGTCCCCATGCTGTCTCCCAGCTCTCCTTTCCCATACGCCTTCAGAGAGAGCAGGTCCAAGCATAGGCTAAAAGAATACTTGATGCTAAATCAAGTTAAAATTTTGCTTAATATTTTGTATTGGGTATCCAATTTTAAAATTGAAACTGTGTTTACCACTAACAGTAACTGAAGAAGTTTTATTTTCTGTGAATGAGTAACCACAAAAATCATGGACATGCCCAATTATCTTTCAAGGTAAGGGAAGATTGATTACCTGGACTGAGTAAATTTTGAAGCCAAGGTAAGAGACATAACTTAATCGTCACAGTGATCACAATTCTTGTGTTACACTTATTCAACATTCCCAGTTTACATCTGTGGAGTAAAAGGTGTGTTTTTCTTAGATAGACAATGGATAGATATTCACTTTTTTCTGCCCTAATGCGGGTAAGAGAATTCCACTTCCTTATGGGGAGTGAGTTAAATGGAGATCATTCCACCTACCTCTAGTCATAAAAGTGGACACCTGACCCGGTCTCAGTGAGAATGATGGGTAGCCGGATAAGCATTTGGCCCAAGAGTCCGTTAGACTCTACTTTGATAAATATAGGGAAGAGCTGTGTCTTTCTGTTGGAATTACTAAACTGTGGGGTTAGTAATTTTTTTTTGACAATGAGAAGAGAGAGAGAGAGAGACAGATTGAAAGAGAGATTGAGAGACACTCACTGTATCATTTTAGTCCCGGCTCCAGCTTTACCATGAAAAGCCTCACTTATATAAGCTAACTAATTTTCAGTTTTTACTTAAGCTGGTTTGAGTTGTCACTTGCAACAAAAACAGTTTTGACCTATACCGGTATCATATTTGAAGAGAACCAAGTATATGCCTCATTGCCAGTAGCATGTCTATAAAACAATGCTTCTTAGTTATTAGGGGGTTTGGATCCTTTGTAATTTAATGAAATCCAAGGACTTTCCATATTTTACACGTTAACACAATTAACTCAGTTATATTGGAATTTGATTTTCTTCGCATAGATGACAAAACAATAAATTGTATTTTTCTCAAAAAATAAAAAGTAAGTTTAAGGAGAAAGCCCCTGCTTGGCTTGAAGGCAAACTTGACCAAGAGGATTGGATTTTGACTCACTTCTTTTTGGCAAGTTGGGAATCCTTGCTGCTCTTTACCTATGACCGTGTAGAAAACATCTTCAAATGTGGCTTACAGTGCCTATCTGTGTCTGCAGATTTCTGTTTGGAGTGAAATTTTTCAGGACCCTGTCATTTTCATCCATAATCTGAAGAATTATTTCTAGAGCTGGACCACCCACAAAGTTGTCTGCTTTTAGTATCCCTTTCCAGAGTGGCAACTTATGCTTGAAGATAAATGGGTTTTTGTTAGTATCTATAATGTCACATCAAGGCCTCCAATCAAAGAAGAGATTCGTACAAATTGGTAGTTACTAAATAGTCATGGGGATGTGAAGTCCACCGTAGGGAATATTGTTAATAATATTGTAATAACTATGTGTGGTGTCAGGTACTAGATTTATCATGGTGATCGCTTAGTAAGTTATATAAATGTTTAATCACTGTGTTGTACACCTGAAGCTATATTATAATATTGTAATATATGTTAGTTATAATTGAAAAATAAAAAATTACTTAGAAATAAAACTAATCATCAAAAAAAGAAAAGAGAATTCACCTCATTCACCTGGCTGAGACTATCTGTCAAATGACCTAATCACCTCTTCGCTGTCAAACTGATGTGGACTTTGGGTTGGCTATATCCACCTAATAGTAAAACGTCGGCAAAAGATTCATTTAAATATGTGAAGACTTGTCTTTTGGAAAGTTAGCAATATGTATTACATTTCTTATTATAACAAAATCTCTTGAGAGGTAGCAATTCAAAGCCCCACTTTAGTTAGCAACTAATAGCAAGCACACCAATGTAGAAAGCTGTGATCTTGCGTCCCAGGGACATTTGGCACTTCTTTCTTCACTCAGCCACAAAGCCAGATGAGTTCTAGCTACACAGGTGCTCAGTAGTGCTTGGACTACCAGGACATTTCTTCCACTTGGCATATTTTTTTGGCAAAGCTTGAAGATACTGGTACCAAATTGGTAATTCCTTTTTTGATGATATCAGTATGAACACCATGAACAAAAATGAGGAACTGCCTGCACTGAAATGTAATTGTTTCATCCAATTTTAAGTTGAAGGGAAAAAGAACAGTAACTAACATTAAACTTAAATTTATTCAGATCAATATTTTTATAAGTATTTGTTTTGATTATGCTTAAGTACATACAGAGCGATTTGACTGAATTTAAACCACTTCAATAGCATTTTTAAAAAAATTTAGTTATTTTTTTATTGAATTTATGGGGGTGACATTGGTTAATAAAATTATATAGGTTTCAGGTATACAATTCTACATTACACTATCTCTATATTGTATTGTGTGTTTACTACCCCAAGTCAAGTCTACTTCCATCACCATTTATCCCCCCTTTAATTTACCTTCTTCTACTCCCCCTCAATCCCCCAGCCCCCAGCTGGTCATAAGATGACAATAGTTTTAAATCAGATACTTTGAAAGATAATGTGATTTTTTTCTTATAGCCTCTATCAGCAGGAATTTTTTATATTTGTGTAAATATAAGAGGACGCTCAATTTGTTTGAGATACAAGGCAAATCTCTTTCTGAGATACCAAAATGGCAAACATGTACTCTTATCATTTTGGAATGGTCGCTAACTTTACTTAGCTAATATTAAATTGTCAAACTCCCAAACACAAGTTTAAACTTCCCATATGATCAGGTACTATGCTCTGCAGCTGTTAGGATGTGAGAGAACACTTGGGGGCAGGATGAGCCTGGTGTTGTACAAGGGTGTTTACAGATGCACAGACTGGGATGGGCAGCCAAGGAGCCACAAGTAGTGTTGCCCTGGCACCTTTCCTGTTTCTTGTGATCAGAAACAAATAGATTATTTTTAAAGAAAAAAATTGTAAAACTTCCAGAACAAATATTATCCTTGAATATGATCCATGCTTCTGAGTTTATGAGTTAGTGTTGAACCAACAGTTGCACCTATAATAATAAATGTCTTTACTATTGACTGAAAGATTGACTCCTCAATAGTATCTTTAATTCCTTCTTAACTGATTATATTAGTGTTCTTCATGTTATTTGTATACTAAAGCATAGTATTTTTAGAAAACTGGTGTTCTAGCAGCATCAGCATTTATGAATGACGAAAGTGATGAATAATAATTAGCAAACTTCTGAGGGTCATGTTTATCCTTCTGAGAGCAATAATAATATCTCTTCAGAATCGCTTTCTCTAATTTTGGCTTAAGTGTCATGTTCTCAAATTTACACCAGGTCATTACAAGGCATAACCGATTGAAAATTTGTTTTTGTGCTGCTAGTAAACATTTTGTTGACTTAATGTTTTTCCTGCAACTTAATGTACCAGGTGAGACAAGTACTGAGGTGGGGAGGGAGAAAGGGGGGTGTGGAAGGCAGGGAGGGAGGGAAAGAGAGAGGGAGGAAGAGAGAGAGACAGAAAGAAGATGAAAAAGTAGAAAGTCGGGGAAAAAAGAGCTTTGCTTTGTAAGGTAGTGGCAGTCTTCTTTCTTTTTCTTTCTTTCAGAACAACAGTGTGGTGATGGCCAGAGGGAGGGGCGTCCAGGAGCTGGGTGGAGGTGGGTAAAGGGGGGAAAATGGGGGACATCTGTAATAGTGTCAACAATAAATTTAAAAAGTAATTGTTTATAGATTAAAAAAAAGAAAGAAAAAAAATGAAACAGTGCCTAATGTCAGTCTCTCCAGTTGGGCTATGAATTCCTTGAGGACAGAAAGCATATTTTCTTTACCTGTGTTTTTCTGGTGTCTATTACAGAAGCTTGTACATGGTAGATATGCAGGAATATGTGGTACACAAATTAATGAACAATTATTTTGTTTTGTTTGTTTTTGTCTTGGCAAAAAAGATGACCATTTTTGCTTCCTCTTTAGGGCACTGATTTTTTATTTAGTTTTTTATTTAGGTTATTTCAACCTATTTGTTACATTTAATGTGGTGGAAAGTACACAGGCCCTAAAGTCAGATTGCTTGAGTTCAGATCCCAACTCCGTTTAAGGCTGCTCGGTTATTATTATTATGATTATCATCATTATCATCATCATCATTGCTATTTCTCAACTTCCCGCTCCGATCTAGTCAAACTCTTGTCCTCATTATCCCACAGGCAAATCAAATAGCTGTTTTTCTATCTTCTTTCATTTTGTTCCCATTTTCTGAAAATCTTTCTCTTTCCCTTCTATTTGTCCCAGTTCTATTTATTCTTCAAAGCGCCCACAGGTCTCTTCCCTTCAGTGAAACCTTCCCTGCGGCATCAAGGCTTCTCTGAATCCGCTGGCATGCAAAGTATAACACCCACGCTTAGTCTGTAATTTTCACCCCTGTGTCACATGTGTAAGTCTTGCTTCCACTAGTCTATAATTTCCATCAGGGTAGAAATTATGTCTCTACTTCTTTTGTATAACACTAACCAGCCCGGTTCTCTATTCTACCGGTAACATATATTTTCATTGTTTATTGCTTTTCCATTTGAAATTGTATTGATAGTAATGTGTTATATGTTATAAAATTTTCACAGTATTAGTTACCCATAAACATCTAAAGTTATTTTTATTTTTTTAAAAATATATCTTTATTGATTTCAGAGAGAGGAAGGGAGAGGGAGAGAGAGAGAGAAACATCAATGATGAGAGAGTCATTGATCAGCTGCCTCCTGCACGCCCCCGACTGGAGATCGAGCCCGCAACCCGGGCATGTGCCCTGAGTGGGAATCGAACTCTGATCCCCTGGATCCTAGGTCGATGCTCAACCACTGAGCCACTCCCGGCCGGACTAAAGTTATTTTTATAAGAATAATTCTTAATGTAAAATGACACCATAAACAACACATTTTAAAAGGAGACCATTTCAAATAGACACATTTAAAAGGTAATGAATCAATATAAAATTTTGAGATTGCATCAAGTTTTAAACATATTAAGTACATTTGAATAGAGACCTTTACCAACAAACTGATAATTCCAGGAAGCTTTCTGAGGGAAGATTTATTAGTCATAAAATTCAGGTGAGAATTAGAAAACCTAAAATGTTAAATTTCTAAGAAGGTTGATTGAGTCTATAGAAGAAAACAGATTGTACAATATTCTTAAAATTCTTTAAATTGCAGTATTTTAATAACCATAAAATCACTCAGTTTGCCCAAAGATATGCATGCCTCAAAATAAAGACATGAAAACACACATGGCTCGTGAAGCCAGGCTCCCTCATCTTGTGACCCTCCTGCAGTGCTATCACCAGTACAGATAAGCCATGTTTCATTTCCATGTCCTCTAAGCATAGCAACTGGGACGTTTGCTTCCGATGCCACCAAATCTCTATGGTTCATTTTGTTAGCAAAAAACAAGATTAGTATTTTTCAGTAGTTCATCTGTGGATGATACTGGAGAATTTCAGCGTTCTCTGTGACCACAGCCATCACAGATAAGAGCCACAGTCTGCCCTTCCTTGTAGAAGATCTCCCAGAGCTGTGGAGACATCCTTGCTGGGCTTGTCACACGCCTGAGAAAAACAAACTGGTGGATTGAATTCTTTGGTTGGGTATCTGCCCTAAGGCTGGGCATGTAAAGGTTTGACTTTGCTAAGTTGGTGGTTTTGCCTTTTTTATCCAGTCCATGGTAGGAGACTTGAACCTCCTTAATCATCAGGCCAAGCAAACCTGAAAATTTTTTCACCAAATCAGCCAGGGGACTGTGGGTCTCTGGTGGGAGCCAGAATGGTCCTGAATGAAGCCCCCACCAGCATTTGGGGAATCGATAATAGCCTGTCATTAGTAATACTACTGCATGAAAAAGGACCCTGCAGAGCCATTGTCTCATAGTTATTGATACATTTAAAAAAAAATTTGATTGGTTTTAGAAAGAGAAATGGGGAGGGAGGGAGAAAGAGAGAGAGAAAAGAGGAGAGAAGAGAGAAGAGAGGGGAGAGGGGAGAGGGAGAGGAGGGGGAGGGGAGGGGAGGGGAGAGGGAGGCGAGGGGGGAGGGGAGGCGAGGGGGGAGGGGAGGGGAGGGGAGGGGAGGGAGAAAGAGAGAGAGAAAAGAGAAGAGAAGAGAGAAGAGAGGGAGGGGAGAGGAGGGGAGAGGGGAGAGGAGGGGAGGGAGGGGAGGGGAGAGGGGAGGGGAGGGGAGAGGGGAGGGGAGGGGAGGGGAGGGGAGGGAGAAAGAGAGAGAGAAAGAAGAGAAGAGAGAAGAGAGGAGGGGAGAGGGGAGGGGAGGGGAGGGGAGGGGAGGAGAGGAGAGGAGAGGAGAGGAGAGGAGAGGAGAGGAGAGGAGAGGAGAGGAGAGGAGAGGAGAGGAGAGGAGAGGAGAGGAGAGGAGAGGAGAGGAAATATTGATTTGTTGTTTTACTTATTTGTGCATTAATTGGTTGATTCTTGTATGTGCCCTGACCAGGGATCAAACCCGCAACCTTAGCATATCGGGATGATGGCCTAACCAACTGAGCTACCTGTCCAGGACATTATTGATACATTTTAAAGAATCATAGAAAACTTTTCAAACTTAAAACATTTGTTTTAAAAATATGTATAATTTGCTAATTTCTGTTACATGAAAGATTTGTTATTTTCTGATTTTTGCCAATTAAAAATTTCAAACGGCACAACTATATATGACTCATTAATACTAAATTGAAACCTTTTAGTCTGTATACAGGTTTCTATATATTTGCCAGTGTTCTATTTTCATGAAATGTTTCCAAATAGAATTACTGAAATGTGAGCCAATATATTTTTCCTGGATGGACAAACCACATTAGTTTAAAATCGAAATCACACATATGGTCTATATATTATTTTCAACACTTTTTTCCTTCATAGAATTGTGCTTCTCACGGAGGTTTATTTCTTGTTCTGTGAAGGACCAAACCAGCCAGGTATTGCCACTTTTGAACAGTTGGTGGCTCCAATGCTTTGCAACTGTCTTGGAAGTGTGGCAGCGAAATAAGAGAGCTCTCTTATAACTGTTTAATGCAGAATTTGAAAACAAAAATGCATTTGAGCGATATGGTGCATTTAATCAGAAACTACAAGTTATATATCCAGTATACATTTAGAAAAGTTAATACTAACATGACTATTGTGTGAATACATATTAGTACATACATTAAGTGTTCTTAAGGAATCAAGAATATTCCACTAGACATATAATGAAAGCCACATATGTAATTTAAATTTTCTAGTAGCCACATTAAAAAAGAAAAAGGTGAAATTAATATTAATAATATATTGTATTTAACACAATATACCTAAAATACTATCATTTTAATATGTAAATAATACAAAAATTCCTGAGATATGTTACATACTTTCCTCCCCTCAACCCCCAATGTGGATTTTATTCTTATAACATACCTCAATTTTTACTAGCCACCTCAGAAGTGCTCAGTAGCCACATGTGGCTAGTGGCTACTGTACTGGTGAGCTCAGGTCTAACCCTTTTATTAAGATTAGATGCAATCTATGAATATCGGATGGAGGTTAATTTTTGTAAATGAAATTCTGTAAAGGAAGTACTCATTTATTTTTGTACTCATTTTTATCCTAAGGTTGAGCTCTTTTCCTGGTGGAGATCATCCAGGAGACTTGGCTCACAATTTTGAAGAGACAGCCATGAAACATGTGTCTTGGCTAGCAGCCTGTTAGTTTGTGTTACTAGCATTTCTAGAGATTTTCATTACTAGAGGATTTTTGGATTTCTCTAGAGTCATAGGTCCCTTAATATTTTAGAAGACTGTACAATTTCCCCCATGCTTGATTTCCATTTCTAATTCTCCCCTCCCACATTTTCAAATTTAGTTCACAATGTTCTCTTATTTGGCATTTACAAAGTCTGTGCAGACTCAGTTGTTGTGTCACCTTTTACAGGCTGCTGTTCGCATCTAGAGCATGTAAAGAGTGTGTGTGGCCTCTCAAGTCAAACTAGGTGGGTTTGAGTCCTGGCTCCACCGCTAACTGGTCATATGATCTTGGACCAAATATATACTCCATGTGCTTCAGCTGACATTATAAATACAGAAAATTATAATATCTGGCTTTTGAGTGTGCTGAAGGTTAAGATACGTTAGTTCTAGGTATCTAATACACAAAAAACATCAACTTGTGTATGTCTTAGTTCATTGTTTAGATCTTGCAAAATGCACCAGTGTCTTCTCTTACCAATTCTGTAATATTTAACAAAATAAAAGAACTTGACACAGAACCTTTATATTTTTATTGTAGAGTGAGGAATTTCATTGAAAGATGCTTCTTATTTACACAGATAATAATAAAATACAGTTTAGGTCCGTCTTCCTCAGAATACAGGATAGGACCTTCTGAATATCAAGGAAAGTGCTGAGGAAGCCCAGTGACTGAAGTGCAGGGCTCTGGACAGCATTTTGGAAAGCAGGGCTTCGAACAAAATACATGATTTCTGATTTTTCTCCTGTACTGCTTATTTTTTATTATATAGGATCTGTTCTGTTGCTAAGGAAGGCAAAAAATTCTACTTCTAAAGTATAATTGGTCTGTACATCTGCACAACATATCTACTGGGAAGTTATGATGTGCTAGGCATTATGGTTGTTAAATCAGGATTACTTAGAGAAAATGAGGCATTTAAGAAGTTTGAGAACAGTACATTTGTTCTTGGTGAATAAACTTGACTTGCTACTTAAATATCTAGAAATTGAACATGCTTTTCAAGCTAGTCAAGGGTTTATAGTTCCTTTATTGTAAATTGAGGTTTTACCTCAAAAACTCTAGACTATCTAGAAAAATAAGTCATCTGTACCATCTGCTATAGTTGAGTTCAGGAATAATGATTGAGGGAGAAAAAGAAAACAAAGCCCAGTAAGTTGGAAACAATTCCAAAAGCCACCATTAATAGAAAAATATTTGTGTAATGATTAGTATCTTGGATTTTTCAGTTGATAAGCATTTACCCCCTGTGGTCACAGCTGTCTATTTCTGGACAGTAAAATTCTGGAATAAGTCAGGAACTAGAAACATTTTATGAAGGACATCATGAGAAAAACTCTATAGGAAACTGTACAGTAAGAATATGCTATATTAATGGTTTAATTCTCCATCTTTTAAAATGTTTATGAATAGATTGCATCTCTACACTCAACAAGTATTTATTGTGTGCTTACAATATATAGGCACCTGTGATCTTTTAACTAACTTTATGTCCTTATTATATGTTTGGATCTTTTTTGTATTTAACTGCCATGGTGTTCAAAGGGACCAGCTTTTACACTGGAGCTCAGAGAGGTCTCTGCAGAATGTATGGACCGTGGGAAGCTGAAGCTTGGATTTGGCTGAAGGGAGTAAGAATGATGAAGAGCAGATCCCAGAAAATGTCTGAGTGGAGAATTGATGATGTAATGATTGACTATTTGTGGATGCTAAATGAGAAAACTATCAGTGACAGGATTCAGCAAGATGACAGTGATTCTGTGTGAAATGTTGTGATGAAAGATGGAGAAACTGAGGCACTTGGACAAGAGGGTTTTCTTATTCTTGATGATGGGAGCATTATTATTTGAAGGGTAGATGGATCAGTCCTTGAAGAGGCTTGATGATAGGTTCAAGGTAACAGAATATTAAAGGTGAAAGGAAATTTTTATTAGATCCGGGGCTGATGATCCTCTCTCAGCATCTTGCCTTTTTTTTTTTTTTTAAGTAATGTGATTAAAGGTGATTTTCTTCCTAAGAAACTTAACACAAAAAATTCTGCAAAGAAACAAAAAGTTTCTCTAATCAAGTAGTAATAAAGTAACAGACAGCATTTTACTTGTAGCATTATCCAAATTAACACTCAAAGTGCAAAATTGTCAGCACTACTTAGCCTGTAGTCCCCTTGGCCCTTTTTATATTGTTGAGATTTACTGTTTATGTTTCCACCACTGACTGTTCAGAGTGACTTGGTTTTGCCTCCTCTGGGCCCTTTCTCTGACTCCCAATCAGACAAGTTACTGGAAGGGAAGGGAGTACTGGGGCCGTGAGGACAGGAGCAAGGGGCCTGGGGCACAGTGGGAGCCGCAGGGGAGAAGGGCAGGGAGGGGAGTTGGGACTTGGTTGCTTCCACTTAGCTACTGCCCCATTGACTTAGACTCCTAAAACTGTATTAAGGCACATTAATTAATTTGGATATAAATATTCAGATTTCATAAAAATCGATTGAGCTGCAAAATGAGCAGTCATAAACTCCCATTAAATATCTGAAATCTGTTGTGATGGGAATGTTAGGGAAGTGCAAGCCTTCCTTTCAGCACTCTTCTTGACTTCCATTAACCTTTCAGTATATTTCCTCTCCTTTCTCTAGTGTTGGGAAATGTAGATTTCTTATGTTTTTAGGGTAATGTGAAATTTTATTTGTATGAAATGCTTATTTTCAGGTTACAGCTCTAAATTTGGAAAATACTTGAAAGTAACAAAAAGAAAGAAATGAGAGAGACATAACCAGTTAGTGTATTTCTATAATCCCTTTTCCTGTGCAATGTTTTACTACAGCTGAAATTGTATTCTGTATACATTTTGAATCTCGGTTTCCCCATCCATCGTTCCTCAAGGTATTTGAGACTTTTAACGTATAATTTTATTGGCTACATTATGTCCCGTCCTACTGACGATATGGAGTGAATGGCGATGCAAGCATGAGTCTGTGCTTTCCAAACCCTGGCATTTAACGTTCCCTCTTAGATACAACGAGCTATCATAAAGGAGATATTTGTACTTTATTTTAAAATTTCTATTTGATTAAATTGCATTTTAAAATATCAGAAGGACATGTGTTAGGCAACTACACAAGAAAAACAACTTGCTTTCTGAGCCGTGTGCTTTGTGAAGCCATGGTAGCCTTTCTTTGTTCACTTTGATCAGGGCATTTATCACTTCTTTGGCCCTTATTTGTTTATGTGCTTGTCAATCCTTCTTAGCTGTAAATTATTTGAGGGCAAGGACTGCATGGGATTCAGCTCTACTTCCCTAGTTTTGTATGTTGAACAGAGCCTGGCATGTAGGTGCTTTGATGTTTGAATGAATTAATGAAATCAGTCAGGACATACTGAGTGTTGATTAAAAAAGTCAGTGAGGTTTGGTCTGAATGAGTGGCTTGGGTAATGTTTTTATATATTTTTTATTTTGATGGCACATTCGCTGTGTTAAATATGTGGACAGGGATGATATTGGAGATCTGGTATGATTTTGTCCAGTTTTTTCTATGTAATATCTGAGAAGTGAGAATAATAAATAAAAAAATGCAGGGAATGTGTTTTTAATTCTGAACGTTGTAATGCAAACTTGTTTTTTCTTCTGAGAGGCATAAACTAATTAGCGAAAGCCAAGGCATAATTCAAAAATACATGTTATTTTATGATTGTAGAGAAAACTTTTTGAAGTATCACTTGTGGTTATTTACATTTAATTGGGTTGAAAATGATAAAGCAAGCTGATAAAATCTGTGTATTGTAGATGTTTCTCTGCAGCATATTTATGTTTTCTTCTTCATAAAGAGCAATAGTGACCATTCTACGTTTAGTTTGCATGGTTAGTAAGCCATGAACCAAGCAATCAATATTTTGATTTTCATAGTATATGCTGTGCTCAGTAGATATTTGTCAGAGTAAATGGAATGATTTATATTTGAAAATGAGTAATGAATATTAGTATAGTTTTAAAATTATACTTTTAAAAATGTATTGATTTGAGAGAGAGAGAGAGAGAGAGAAGAAAAGAAACATCAACTTGTGTTCTACCACTTTATGCATTCATTGGTTGATTCTTGTATGTGCCCTGACTGGGGATCAAACCTGCAACCTTGGTAGGTGATGCAACTGAGCTACCTGGCCAGGGGCTAAAATTATACTTTTAGAAACATAATAATTATTTTCCAGATGACTAGCCAACTTTTGTTGCATTAAGACTAATTCAATGGCTATTAGACCAGTAGACAATATGACAAAATTGGTAGGTTAATTTTAACTATCTACTCTCAAATTTCTGAAGACCAAACATAGGACATGTTATAATTATTAAATTATCATCTTTCAGTCTTCATAATTGTACTGGAGTGGAATAAGTAGGAATACTAGTTTACTTTCTAATGAGTCAGTATACAACTAAGTTTCCTGTAATAATTGGTTAGTCTTTCAAGATGCTACACTTAGTCTTTCTTTCAAGCATTCATTCAGCAGAAATTTACTGAGTTCCTAAACCCTGTGGAGAATCTGGAGTAGCTTAAGATTTTCTGAGGGAAACAAAGCATAACCACATGATAACTCAAATAATGATACACAATTGATCAGAAAATAATAATTGGTACAATTATATGTTACAGGAACCCAGAAGTGGAAAAGAATAATATGAGTTGTGAGGCTGGAAAAGTTTTCATGATGAATTAGAAACTTGAGTTGTCCTTTTAAAGAAAGAGAGAGAAAGAAGGAAGTAATTCTAGATTTACCTGTCGCTTGTGAGTAGAAATGAACAAGGTATATGGGAGGGGGGTAGATGATGGACTTCTCTCTCTCTGGAAGAAACAGAGGGTTTATGTAGGAAGGAGAGGTGATTTAGAGCAAAGTCAAAGGTGTTCACTAAGTCTAAATACTTAGCTTGCATAAGAGTTTTATGAGAATTACTCTAGATCCCAAACCAAGAGTCCATTTTTTTTGACAAGGCCAAGGAATCTGCATTTTAGTACTCCAGGTTAATATGATGCAGGTATTTCCTGAACTATACTTGAAGAAACATGGGGTAGATACCATAAATTAATAATTTTTTTAATAGAATACAATTCTGATATAAACTGACTGACCTGGGTGAGCCCAGGATAGAGGATGATTTAGATCGGGAAGAGACTGTAGATGACGAGGACTCTCTGGGCACTAACACTATCACCTGGCAATTTAATGAGAAAGGGTAGGGCAGTTGGAATGGAAAAGATGAATATGAGAGATAGGTGGTTTAATGGACATCTTATAACTTGTATTACATGGAGACATCCGAGGAGAGAGAGAATACAAAACATTCTGAGTTAAAGAGAAACTAAGAATACAATCCCATTTACTATTGCAACAACAAAAAAATAAGATACTTAAGAATAAATTTAACCAAGGAGGTAAAAGACCTGTACTCAGAAAACTATAGGACATTGAAAAAAAAAAATTGAGGGGATACAAACACGTGGGAGCATATATGGTGTTCATGGATTGGAAGAATTAATGGTTAACTGACTTAATTAATCATTAAAATGTCCCTAGTATCCAAAGCAATCTATAGGTTCAATGCAATTCCTATTAAAATATTAATGGCATATTTCACAGATCTAGAACAAATATTCAAAAAAATTATAGGGAACCAAAAAAGACTGAATAGCCTCAGCAATCTGGAGAAAGAAGAACAAAATTAGAGGTATCACAATACCAGATACCAAATTATACTACATGGGCATTGTAATCAAAACAGCCTGGTACTGGCATAAGAACAGGCACATAGATCAATGGAACAGAACTGAGAGCCCAGAAATCAACCTACGTCTTTATGGTAAATTAATATTTGATAAAAGAAGCCAGAGCATACAATGGAGTAAAGACAGTCTCTTCAATAAACAGTGTTGGAAAATTGGACAGGTACATGCAAAATAATAAAACTAGACCACCAACTTACACCATACACAAGAATAAACTCAAAATGGATAAAAGACTTGTAAGTTGTGAAACCATAAAAACCCTAGAAGAAAAGGTAGTAAAATCTTAAGACATATCTTGTAGCAATAGTTTTGCTAATGTATCTCCTAGGGCAAGGGAAACAAAGAAAAAATAAACAAATGGGACTGCATCAAACTAAAAAGCTTTTGCACAGCAAAGGAAACCATCAACAAAATGAAAAGGGAACACATTGTATGGGAGAAAATATTTGCCAATGATACATCTTATCAGATGTTAATCTTATCAGGGGTTAATTTCTGAAATATATAAAGAACATATACAACTCAACACCAGGGAGACAAAAAATCCAATTAAAAATGGGCTAACGACCTGAATAGACACTTCTCCAATCAGGACATACATATGGCCAACAGACATATGAAAATATGTTCAACATCACTTATTATCAGAGAGATGCAAATTAAAACCACAATGAGAATTCACTTCATATCCGTCAGAATGGTTACCATCCATAAATCAACAAACAACAAATTCTGGCAAGGATGTGGAGAAAAGGCAGCCCTCATGCAGTGTTGGTGAGACTGCAGATTGCTACAGCCATGTGGAAAACAGTATAGAGTTTCCTCAAAAAATTAAAAATGAAACTGCCTTATAACACAGTGACCCCACTTCTGGGAATATATCCTAAGAATCCCAGAACACCAATCAGAAAGAATATATGCACCATTTTGTTCATAGCAGAGTTATTTACAATAGCCAGTATCTGGAAACAGCCCAAGTGCCCATCAGTAGATGAGTGGATAAAGAATATGTGGTACATTTACACAATGGAATATTATGCAGCTATAAAAAAGGAGGAACTCTTACCTTTTGCAACAGCATGGATGAAACTGAAAATTACTTTGCTAAGCGAAATAAGCCAGACAGAGGAAGACAAATACAGTATGATTTCATTTATATGTGGAATCTAGTGAACAAAGTAAGCTGATGAACAAAATAGAACCAGAGGCATGGATACAAGGAACAGAGTGGCAGAGGCCAGGTGGGAGGGGGATGGGGGGGACTGGATGAAAGAAGGTGAAGAGATTAGCTGAAGAACATATGTACATAGCCCATGGACACAGACAACAGTGTGGTGATGGCCAGAGGGAGTGGTGGCCGGTGCGGGGTGGAGGTAGGTAAAAGGGGAGAAAATGGGGGACATCTGTGATAACATCCACAAAAAATAAAAAATAAAAATTCTGAGTTAGCAAGGGCAATTTTATTAAAAGAATAAACCTCAGGGTCTTGTGTTTGTTAAAATAATAAGGAAATCGATGGGTGGAGAAGAGTGTGAACTGGGGAGAAGGTGATAAGGTCCCTTTGGTAAAAACAGAGCTTGAGACATCGGTAGGGTGCCCAAATTAAAAAGGGGAGTAGGTAGATGAGAGGGCAGGCCTGGAGGGGAGGGCCTGTGAGGAGTGAGCGCACATGCCACAAGTGAAGTTATGAGAACCAGCAGGTATTCATTCCCTAGGACTGCCATAACCAGTTACCTCAATGGCCACAACTCTGAGCTGTTCTAAAACAATAGGATTTTTCTTTTCTCACAGTTGAAGATGCCAGGGGTGTGAAGTCCTGGCGTGGGCAGGCGGGTTTCTTCTGGAGGCTGAGTGGGGAGTCATCCACTCCTCTGTCCCTCCTGTCGGGAATCTCAGCGTCGCCAAGGCCGTAGCTCCATCGCTCCAGCCGCGGCCTGGATCTTCACATCTTTTCCTGTGGGCATCCTCTCCTCTCCGTGTAAGGACGCCAGCCGTCGGAGGTAGGGCTCCCCCAGCATGATTTCGTCTGGAGATCCTTAATGAAATTCATCTGCCAAGATCCTATTTCCAAGTAAAGTCACATGTTCTCGGTGGATATGATTTTTGGGGGGTGGTGGTGGGCACTATTTAACCCAGTAATCCTCCTGGGAATAGGTAGAAAAAGAAGAGCAAACCTTAGAAAATGCTAACCGTTAGGAAACAGGAGAAAGAGGGAGAAACAGACAAAAGAATAGAGAAAGGACTGTTGGAGAGCTGGGAGAACTGGAACAGTGCACTGCCGGGGAAGCTGAAGAGCTTAGCGATTGCAGAAACACTGTTTAGCAATCTCAGGTTCAGTAGGTATATGCAAAAATTGGCCACTGGGGTTTGGACTGATGTGCTTTATGAACAGCAGGAGAGCAGATATATAATCATTTGGGAATGTGGGGAAAAAAAGGAGAGAGAGAAAAACTAAGATGATATAGTATTATACAGGAAATTGATCAGATGGAGGTGGTTGCTTTTCCTCTCCAAAACAGGAAACACCAGAATACAATTCTCCTTCAAGAGCAGAAGGTGCCAATTATGTAAAAATTCCCAGACACATCCAGAGAGAGGATTGTTCTCTCTTCTCACAAAATCTGGATCAAGAAGAGAATTCAAAAGTGGTCAGAGCATGGGATTTCTCCTTTCAGCCTGAGAGCATGAACTGCTTGTCCCTTTTCATATGCAAATATAAAGAATTAGGCTGAATGCTAATTTAATTGCAGACATTTGTAAAGTAATATCACATCTAAGGATAGTTAATAAGGCTTGTACATGGACCTTATTTATAAACAGCAAAGATTAAACATATGATAAAGGGATCTTTAGATGGAATAATTAAAGATCAATTATGACAATGGTATACAGCAGTGAAAGCCTCTGGAAGACTTCCTACTCATTAATCAAAGATAATTATCAATGATGAGGCTTTATCATTAGTAGAGTGTCTACACTTTGCATCTTAAAAAGCTGATGGTAATTAGTCTCCAGTTCTTGCTCTAAGTGCTCATTATGTTCAGAGAGGAGTGACTCTTTCATTTTAAAAATGACTTTTAGCTCATGACCTTGGGCAACTTAGACTCTCCTGTCCCTACATTGACTTGAGATAATGCTCATTTTTTCCATTACTGAAAAAATAAGTTGATAGTTATATAAATGCCAATTAATATGAAGAAGTCATATTATTAATATGGGGAGGGCAAAATATTTTAGTTTTGAACAGTTATTGGGTTCAGAGGAGCAGATTTATTATCCTAATCACACCTAGGATGTAACTAATAGATCAGAAACTAATGACAGTTATTTTTCCAATGAAGAAGAGTAACGATGTCTATTTATTGAGTGTTTATATGAACCAAGAATTGTACAAAACACTTCACATATATTATCTCAGTTAACCTTGTCAATAACATAACAGAGTTATTCTTTTCCCTCATTTTACACAATAAGGAAAGTGTCAGAATGGTTTAACACCTTGCCCAAGACGATACAGATAATGAATAATCATTCTGGAGACTATCTGATACATAGCATTAAAATTAATCTAATCTTAACATATTAATATTTAAGGTATTATAATGTCAGAAGTTGCAAGAAAACATGAAAAATAATTCTTTAACTCTTGATTGAATAATTAATTTGGAAGTAACATTAAACTTTTTAAAAAATAGTTTTTTATTGACTTTAGAGAGAGAGGAAAGGAGAGGGATAGAGAGACAGAAACATTGATGAGAGAGAAACATCCCCCCTCCTGGGCACTGAGCCTGCAACCTGGGCATGTGCCCTGAATGGGAATTGAACTGGCGACCTCCTGGTTCATGAGGTCGACACTTAACCACTGAGCCACACCAGCTGGGCAGCATTAAACTTTGAAGACATCCTCACATCTTTATCACAGAAAAGTAAATGAAAAGAAGTGAAACAGACATTAGAGATTTGTTGAAAGTAAAATGGTGGATGATGCAATGATTTACACATAATTTTAACTGGGAAGTTATAACCTCCTTTTAAAGGTGTTTATTGATACTGTTCCATCAGATAGTGATATTTTCCGCTTTGAAAGTAATTTAAAAATCTAGTGATTAAGTTGCAGTTCAAAGGTTGACTGTTGCTTAAAAATAAATAATTCTGATAAAGATAATATAGGAAACATGAGGGTGTCAAACTTATGGGGGCCAAATTCATTCAATAAAGTCATACGATGTCCCTGCAGATCGCTACTCAGAGGGCGGAGGTGGGCGTGATGGGCTTACTTGAACTCACAAGGCTTATAGTCTGGTAGTTAAACTTTTGTGGCTTCCTAGTTCTCACATGGAACAACCAGCACTACACAGATATAAAGATTTTTAAAACTTATTTAAATTTTTGGAAAACATTGTTTATGAAGGAATGTTATGTATTCCATAGAGATAACAACTGAATTTACTTGTTCATTCAATTGTCTTTCCTGAAAATATAATTATAATATAATTAATGGTGGAACTGAATTTTGGATGTGAATTTTGCTCCATTTGGAGACCAAAAATAGTTGGAGTCCTAGTAATTAGTGCAAACTCTACATTTGAAAATGAGAGAAGTTTGTACTGTATTCATTTCTATTATAATGTGCTGTAATTTACACATGTAATTGTGTATCACAACACTGAGGACACTATTTTCCTATTCTTAGATATGAACTAGGAGAAAATTATTTGAAGAAATTTAGTTTCATAAACTCATTGAGTTTTCTTGGTGTCTTTTTTTTAATGCTTTCCTTCTCATTCAGAAAGCAACTAGTATTCTTATTTCTCAGTAAATTCTCTGAAAGAAATAAAATGTCTATTAGAAATTGCAAATATAAAACCTATAAAATTAAAAACAGTATGAAATACTTTTGAAATTTTCACACAGGAACAGTTTACTTATCTAATGCTTTTTGTGAAATAGTTACACTGTCTTTGCCTTAAAGATTAATTACTATGAGATGACATAAGTGCATCGAAGACATTTCGAAATCATTGACAAACGCATACTGGATATAATTTTTTATTTTTATTTTTTGTTAATTCTCACCTGAATGTATTTTTCCATTGCTTTTTTTTTTTTTTTTTTTTTTTCAGAGAGAGAGTGGAATGGAGGGAGAAGGGGAGAGAGAGAGGGAGGGAGAGAGGGAGAGATATTGATGTGAGAGTGACACATTAATTCGCTGCCTCCTGCACATGCCCTGCCTGGGGGCAGAGAGCGAACCTGCAACCCCAGCTATGTGCCTTGACCAGCAATCAAACCCGAGACCCTTTGGTGTGTGGGCTGACACTTTAATCACTGAGCCACACTGGCCAGGGCTAGATATATATTTTTTAGAAAGCATTTGTTTGAAAACGTGTTTGCTGATCAGTTTCCCATTGACTTCCATGTAAATTTGAATTTGGTGTCTGGTTTTGAGCTTTTTATGGAATGTTGTATTTCCTATGAGCTCTCTCATGCAGGTAGCCTTTTCTCAACCATTGTTCTCTTGACCTGAGGACACATCCAGGAGGATCCCTCAATTTCCTCCTGGTTACTCGGTGGCAGAAATTCATTACTTGGGTCAGCTGGGGCTCACCTCCAATTTGGCTCCCTTTAATAGGGCTGCTAGGGTGATAAAGCCTGCACTTGGGAGAGATAGAAAGTCAGGGAGGTGAATGTCAAATTTCTTTTTCGAAATAGCTAAGTTGAAGCACCTGTATTGAGGCTATTCTTGTTCTAACCACCTCCTACTCACCTCAGTGATGAAGGAGGGACCCCCTCCTTAATGAATATGAGATGGCCAAACATATGACACTGGAGAGAAGATATATTCAGCAGCTTACTAGTTATATATTCTCACAGTCCAGGGTAGGAGGACACCACATGTTGTGCAGAGCTACATGAGGGTTGCACTTGGAAGCAAAATGAAACAGCAAGGGCTGTGGAAGGCAGGCTTTTAGTGACAAGAGGGCTAGATGACCCTTGTTCTCATGCAAGGATGTGATTGACTTGTTTGAGAATGTCACAGGCTGGTAGGGGGTGGGGGATTGGTTAGGTTGAAGATAAGGTGGGATGGAGCTGGTCTGGCTGATAAGCGAGGTAGCCAGGGAGGGAGCCTTTCCTGCTGGGTGAGGGGTGTGTGTGTGTGTGTGTGTGTGTGTGTGCGCGCGCATATCTGGCAAGAGCAGAACCTAAGGCTAGACTTTTCGGGCCCCCACGCCCCACGAGGCTCAGGGATATCAAGGCAGTACATTGAAGTTTAGTCCTTGCAGTGCAGTTCTCATGATTAAAAGATTAGTGGGGGAGTAGGGAGAAGGAAGTGGTACCTTGGCCAGCTGCTGAAGGAGGTGCTGTTGGGCCAAGGTTAGAGCCGTGCAGGTCTCTGGACCACTATAAAGATGAAGTCTGCCTGGCTGTCTACGAGGAATAGCAGTGAGGACTTGAGTTTCTACCATATAAGGTAGATTGAGTCAAGGGGCCACAGAACAGGTACTTGGTTTGTCAGAGGCAGGAGAGTGTAGTAGCTAAAGGACTGCAGAAGATGGCATGCCTGGCTAAACATTGGGCATTTATCAGATCTCTGGCTTTTGGAAAGTTACTTTAAATCTCTATAAATCTGATTCCTCATTAGTAGTATAATAGTAACTGTCTCATGGGGCTGTTGAAATGTTAAATGAGATAATATTTGTAACCACTTAATAAATATTAGCTATTATTATTGTTTGAGTACAGAAGTTACCCCAACCCGCTTCTGAGGGTAATCTAACAGTGGCCAGTCTTAGCCTAAGGCAGAATCCTGGTTAAAGGCAACGCGATATCATTAATATCATCTAAACCATACTGGTGTTTATTTCTCTTTACAGGGTCTTGAGTTGTCACACTGTAAACAGTTACCTAGAAGCATTGCATTTAGAAGATTAGTAAGATGTATTAAATAATGACCATTTAGAGATCTTTCCTATGTAAGGGTATTGCTATTTTGAAAGCAAAAACACAGTCCCTAGTACATAAAAGGCATTCAATAAATGTTTATTGTATGACCTTTGAAAAATGAGGTACCATCACTATCAAATTGTGGAAATTCCTCCCAAGCTTCATCTGTAATATTTACAGGTAAATTGAAGATTATAGTATGGTGTGTAGAGGTTGCTCTAGAATGTTTATATAAAAGGCACTTAAGTATTGTATTCTGGTTGGAAAAAGGAAACTTGTCTTGAAGCTTCACAGCATAGCCGGTGCATACTGTCCTTTTGGGTGACTGTTAGAGGAACACTGATAGGAAAAGAAGCCCATTGAAGCCACTGTATGGCTCATTCACAGTGGTAGTGACAGGAAATGAGAGGTAGAAACAAAATATTTATTTTTTGTAATTGGAGACATTTTATATGGATGAAATATATTTATTTTCTCTTTAGACCCTACCCCATTTCTCTATACAATTTACGACCTAATAGTTCTGTTGAAATAAATTGCAAAAATGCTGAGAAGAGATCTTGCTTAAATGTCTCTGTAATCCCCATTGTGCATAGCCTAGTGGGTTTAAATATATATAGTATATATAATATGTGTACAAAAAGTATTAGTTGATTAGTTTTTACTGAGCCATCGATAATTCTCTGTTGTGTTTGTGATTTTACCCTTGTAAGACAAATTGTTTTAGAGATTCCAAGTGAAATAACTGAACCAGGTCATCTCTAAAAAGTCTTTTAATGCTAATGCTCTATAGTGATCAAATCTATCAAAAGACATCTTGGTAAGGAAAAAAGTTTTGGAAAAATCTGGGGATATATTAGACTTATAGTAACATAGATGGGATTCTAGTAGAATAAAATTCTATAGATAAAATTATGTATATTTAGTAGTAAAAAATCTGATAAGTTAATAAATGGTCTTTGATGTTACTGAATGTAATTCAGTAGGTTCCCTGGCATGGCATGGAGTAACCAAGGAGAGCCTGTGGTTAATAGCATGAGTTCTGGATTGTGATGCCTGGGTTTAATTCCTGGTTCCTCTACCTAACAACTCTTTTGGCCTTGGGCAAGTCACTACACCTCTCTGTGACCATTTGCTCATCTGTAGAACAGTGATAAAGTAACTACTTTATAGGGTTGTTACAAAGATTAAATGAATGAATTAGTATCCATAAAAAGCACTTGGAATATTGTCGGGCACCTAAGCACTGTGCACATCCTCATGGCCATCTTTTCTTCTCATAGATACAGCTGATTTTCAAGCAGTCTTTCCACACCTGGTAGCTAGAGGAGAAATTCATGGGGAATTCCACCCCCCATACACAAATAAAGCTTTGCCTGAATTTAAAAGCAGCTATTTTTTTTCAATTCTCATTTATTAAGAGAGCTCAAAAAATTCCAGTGTTCATGGAATTGATGTCAAAAGCCAAGTGAGCGCTATTTCACTGAAGTATCTCAGCCATTGCCCTGGAATGGTTTAAAAGCAAGAAATCTACTGCTGAACGTACTGCCTTTGATATCAAATGGTCATTAGACGTCTCATGACGCTTAACTAAGACTTAAAATTATTCCTCTCTATCTCTTGGCAAGGGTTCAAATTTGAGATTAAATTCCCTTTAAGTGGTGAAGGTATTTATAATACCCCCTCCGCCTGATGCTTTTAAGTAGTTTTTTATTGGAGGACTTCTGTCTTCATGTGACTGTAGGTGCAGAGACTCTCTTGTCACTCTCAGGCTTAGTATGGAGGCAATTACGTTTAGACAATGAATATGATACAGCAATTCCTCTTCTGGGTATTTATCCAAAGAGTATAAAAACATTAATTTGGAAAAATATATACACCCCTATACTCATTGCAGCATTATTTACAATTGCCAGGATATGGAAACAACCTAACTGTCCATCGACAATGAGTGGATAAAGAAGATGCAGTATACACACATACACAACACACACCCACCCACATGCACACACACACACACACACACACACACACACACTGGAATACTACTCAGCCATAAAAAAGATCAAAGTTTCCATTTGTGAAAGCACAGATGGATTTTGAAGGTGTTATGATAAGTGAAATAAGCCAGAGGGAAAATGACAAAAACCATATGACTTCTCTCATATGTGGAATATAAAACAACAACAACAAAACCCCAAATGAACAGAAATAAAAACAAACTCATAGATTAAACAATAGATTGGTGGTTACCAGAGGGGAAGTGGGGTGAGGGTCGGACACAATGTGTAGAGGTGAAATGTGTGGTTAAGGAGGCAAACTAGACTTCTGGTAGCAAGCACACTACAGTGTATACAGATAGCAAATGATAAGGCTGCACACCTGAAACATACATGTTATTAACCAATGTAACCGCAATCAAAAGAAAGAGGCTTAAAAAAAAGAAAAGAAAATGCATCTGGCCCTTTGCTTGTTGGTTTCTAATGAATTCCTTTTGTAAATTCACAAAATTCCTTTGGCATTTAAAAATCGCTTAAAATCTTTATTTTTCTGTCTTCCTGGTGAGAAGCTCTCCTGACCACTCTTGCCTTAGTAATTCTCTGAGAAATGTGTTAAAGAAATTCCAGAAGTGGGCCCTAAAAGATACAAAGTACTGAAGTAAAATATGCTGCAAGGGTGCTAAGGGCCCGGCTGCGTGGGCCCGGCGGTGTCCTGTGCGGGACTCGCCGCGGGTTCTCCCAGCGGCCGGCGCGGGAGGCGGAGCATCACACTGATGTTTATCCCTCTCCCTCTCCCTCTCCCTTCCCCTCTCTCTAAAAATCAATTAAAAAATGCTAAAGGGTGACAAGAGACTACATTGGACTTTACTGTGATGACAAGAACGTGATAAGGTTTGAATGTAATTTTTATGACTTCTAAATTCAAAGAATCGTCATGTTCAGAAAAATGTTTTAAAGCAGTGGCATGAAGCAGTTAAAAAGTAACTTTTCATGAACGCTTTTAAAACCTCATGTTAAGCCTCTGCACTGGGATAGTTAACTATAAACAATTTTTGCCTTTTTATATTGTGCCGAGATACCATTTCATGCGATTTGAATTCCAAGTCCTATGAATCGAGGACCTAGATTTATAGGGAAATATTTCATCTTCGTTCTAGTTGGTGTTTCTAGTCTTGTGTTCTCTGAGCTCTCTATCAGACCGCCCAGGAGATTGGCTGGCGGAGCGAGGGCGGGATTGGGTTTCATTTGTTTTTTTCTTTGCTCCAGGCAACGTCGCTCTCCCGAGTCTGCTGCACGAGTCCCGGGGTTCGAGGAGCTGGGCGGGTGTGGCCCGGGGGAGCGCGCGGGGGCGTGGCCTGGAGGGCGTGGTCCCGAGGGGGCGTGGCCTGGCCGCGGGGCGGGGCTTGCCGGCCGAGCGCGGCAGGCGGGCGCGTCGGAGGTTGGCGGCTTGGAGCCCACGCCGCGGCGACTGCTGCGGTGGCGGGGTCCCGGCGCTCGGGAGCTCCGCGGGCTGCAGCCGTGCTCCTCGCCGGTGCTGCGCCGGCTCGCCCCCCCCCCCCGAGAGGGAGACCCCGCGGCGCTCTGCCGGAGAACTCCGGCGTCTCAGCCTCGGGCTCCCCGGGGAAAGCTAAGTGCTCGCAGGTGCAGCCGGTGTCCCGGAGCGGTCCCGGAGCGCCCGCCGCCGGATAGCACCTCTGGGAGCCTCCACCCCGAGCCTCTTCCAGAGCCTTCAGCCGGGGCGCGCGGGGAGAGTGGCGTCCACGGTGGGGAAAGGGGTGAGCAGGACACCGATGATGGACAGACCGACCTGGCGTGTGGGCTGCTGCTGTCTCCTCCTCCTGGCTCTCGTAGTATTTACCCGAAGCGAAGACGTGCAGAGCTGCGAAGAAGTTCGGAAACTTTTCCAGTGGCGCCTGGTGGGAGCGGTCAAGGGGTTGCCGGATTCGCCAAGGCCAGGTAAGGCCGTGCGGGCGGGCGCAGGGCAGTGCGCCTGGGCGCGGGCCGGGGCGTCCTGGGCGCCCGCACTGCGCGCCCCGTTCTCCGTGGCCCTTCGTGGGAGGGCGACCTTTCAGGCCCTTCGGCCGCGCAAGGTGAATCCCGGTGAGGCCTCGGGGGAAGCTGGGTGTGACCATCCCCAGCGCGCAGCAGGTCGGGGTCTCCCTGCCGGTGGGAGTAGCCGGCGGCTCATCCGAGCTCTGCGCGTTTGCTCGCCGCCAGGTCTCCCTCAGTCTCGGCTGATGCGTGGGAACCGGCCAGGAAGGCGGCCAGCGGTTCCGAGTGGGAATTTCACCAGGGCCCCCCCCGGGGGGCCCCTGTTTGCTGCTCTCTCAGCTGGTGGAAGGAGTTGGGTAGGTCGCTTCAAGTTTGATACTAAAAACACAAACCTGCGTTACATTTCTTTGCTGGAGAGCGGGGCACTGACGAGGGCGGCGGGTCTCTGAAATTAGCACTGGGACCCGGTGCACCCACCCACACTGGCGTGGCCCTTACCGCCCCTCCGCGCCCTGGCACCCAGCCCTCTGCTGGCACCCGAACTGGGCAGCGTGTCCCTCGGAATCACCTGGTTAGTTTCAACTCCTGAAAGGGGTGATGGCAACAGGCGATCAGACTGAACGTGCTGGGGAGCCAGTGATCAGGAAAGAGATGCACCAAAGACCGAAGGGGAGAGAATACAGTAAACTCCCTGGAAGCGCCCCCTGCGACCGCGGTCCCCTGCGCCCGCCGCTGCCGCGCGTTCCCGGCAGAAGCTCCCGCTGACATCAGGCCTGGAGGAACAGGTCTTCATTTGTCACGGGCGACAGCAGGTGTCTGGAGCCGAGACCTTCCTGGAGCAATGCGCCCTGACCAGGAAGCCAACACTGAGTGTTGCGAGCATATGGTTGACAAAGAACTTGCGCAGGATGTTTGTTTGGGTGTAAAAAACGTTTTGTGCTTGAGGTTTTAGGATGACGAGACTCGCTCTTAGCACGGTGGAGCAGATATTTAGCTTGACTGCTTTGCTGGTCATGAACTCAGTTCTGGAGTCATCCTACAAGGACAACCTAGGCATTTGGGAACACTGAATCCCTTTTAGTTTATGTGACCAGTTTTAAAAATAAACACAAATATTTGTTTGACGGTCTGTTTGGTACTAGCTGCTTTTTCTGTACTATTTGAAACAACATAGTTGAAATTCTCAGTATATAGCAATAGTACCCCCTTTAAACCTGTTTTCTTACTTCAGTGCACTCTTTTCATTAAAAAATAAACGTCACTTATCGGCAGCTAATAAAACCTTAGTTATCAGGGTGTGTGCTGGGGTCAAGGACACAGTGAGGACACTGAGCTGTGAAACCCTCACCCGCATTATTAGATTTACCCCCCATACACCATAATTTTGGCGGTTATGTTCAGTGAATGTTTTCACACACACCTTTCATATCTCAGTATCTCTGGTATCTGCTGGATGCAACACGTTGACTACAAGGTGTTACATTTCTAGCACCGTGTGTGTTTCATCTCTTTGGAAGAGGAACTTTACAGAATATTATAGTATTTTACCAGTATGTAAGGAGAAACTGAAGCTCTGCCCTGCAGAGAAGGAAATGGTTGTACTTATTTGGGTTTGATGCCCATCTCACACACGTGCACGCGCACACACACACACACACACACACACACACACACACACACACAGGAGCCAGGGTGGCAACCACCTTCTTTTCTCAGACATTCTGGATTGTTTCCCCGTTGCTGGTACCTGTATTGCCCTGTGGCTTAAGGTGATGGGGGAATCACAGTAGCACCTACTAACGGGGCTGGGCAGGGTTGCACTCTTAGGGACATCGGTGGTGCTGGTGGAAAGAAGTGCTAACTTCCTTTGATATTTGCATTGAGAAAAAGCCACATGAAAATATTATTCTGAATTAGAGTCACTCAACAAGAGGCACTCACATATGAATTTGATGTAATTCTGTATTTTTCTTGTCTCCGTATTGCTGGTCGTTTTTCATTTGAATAGTTAAGTGAAATATTGAACCGTTTCTTTTAACATTGATCTTTCTCTTCTTCCCACTAAAAAAAAATTTCATTCCCAAATTGAGTAAACCACACATACCACATGGTACATAAATGCTTTTCTTTATTTTTATATTTTATATGTTCTATAACATTTAGCTTGATTAAGTATAGTAGTTGGCTATCTTATTTTCTAAAATTATCCTCAATTTCAAGAGAGAGCATAGTTAATATACAAATAGTCATTTCCACTTGAGAGCACAAATATTAACATTCTCTGTAACAAATGTATTTATTTAGCACATAGGCTTTCATTGACAAAAGCTAATACATTTAAATTTGATATTTGTTTTCCTTGAAAGCTTATTTTTTAGTGCTTTCTTGCATTTCTTGTTCACAAAAGGTTAATGTCTGGGATGTCTAGCCAAAATACTTAAAAACAATAATATAAGCTGGTAGAAGAACTTTTTATTTTTTAATTTTAAAAATTATTTTATTAAAAAATATTAAATTAAATTAAACCTTCCCATCACCATTTGTCCCCTTGATGCCCTCTCCTGCCTCTCCCCACCCTCTCCCCCTGCAGTCACTACACTATTGTCCATGTCCATGAGTCCTCTCTCTCTCTTTCTGTTCCTTTTGCTCAACCCCCCCCCCCCCCCCCCGAGCTGTAGGCCTGCTATCTATGAGACCGTCTCTATTTTGCTTGGTAGTTCAGTTTCTTCATTAAATTCCACATATGAGTGAAATCATATGGTACTTGTCTTTCTCTACAGTTTCTTCCTACATTTGTGACTTTTACATCTTCTGTTAACTATTTTACCCAATTTGAAATTATTAAGATGGTGAGAAGGGCCATTTAAGCAGTTTCTCAGATTCCCCTCACCTTTGTTCTCGACTCTGCTCCAATTCTTTTAAGCCTATTGAGCTCCTAAGGATGTTTGGATGAGAAATGTAAAAAAGGAGAGAAGGTGTAAATGTGATCAGAATTACAGATTTCCCTGTGTTCTGACTTTATCTTCTAAGTAGTAGTCAAGGTGCCCTTTGCTCTTGTTTATTTTATTCAGAAAAGAACTGTTAGCAAAAGTGTCTTTTAAAGGTCCTTTTATTTTTATGTTATTTATTGGGGAAAAGGGATAATGCTTTCCCATTGAAATTCTCTTCACACATGCATTGTTCACACATGTATTATTTCCTTTTTAGAAAGAGGATAATTCAGAAAGGAGAGGCTTATAAAAAAGTTCAAGACTACGTTCAGATACTTTATATATCAACTGGTTTTTAAAATGTGGATGTAGGTTGATACAGAGAGTAGTTTGTGAAAGACAACTTTTTCTTGATAGCTTTTGGCCATAAATGGGATAGTAAAAATGAAGTTGCTGTGGCAAAATGAAATCGTGACACCATAGGACACTTTAGGTAGGGCTCTATAATTTTAATTTTTTAACTGCTTTCATTGTAATCACATCTTATAATCACTTCAAGGAAAAGTGTTATTTCATTTTCACACTCAAGAGAAGCAATCTGTCTGGTAACATTGGAGTTTGTAATGATAGACATTTGGATTTTGCAACTTCTGCCATCAGTAGGTATGTGACCTAGGTTAATCAGTCATCTCCTTTGAACCTCTGTTTTTTCATCTATAAAATGGGAATATTAGTTCTGAAAGGGTTGCTGCATAGATGATATGAGGTAATGTATGTATGTAAAATAGCACAAATCCAGGCACATAGTAAGTGCTCAAAAATGTGTTATTGTCATTACAATTTTTATTTAGTGTCTTGATTTTAAGTGGACTTGGCCATTGAGGGTGAAATTTTAGTTCTAGATCTCTATATATTGGAAGATATTTTTATAACAACTAGTTGCTTTTTTTTTTTTTTCCAAGTCACAAATGATCATTTTTAAAGTTTGGAGATGTGTTTCTATCTGAAATGGGATTTGTTAGATTATGGTGAATATTTTGTTTCTTTTTTGTGAACTAATGGAAACTCTAAGAAAGAAATGAGGCTATACCACTGCTTCTGCCTCCACTGACACTACCACTGTTCTGCCGTCTATATTCAGGGAGGCGAAGTAGTGTATATAGGGGGGTTTAGGGACTCACATAATTAGATAGCTCTTGTCCATAGTCACTCTTTGACAATAATCTCAAATTTTTGTTTCTCAGGAACAAACACCTTTTGTTGATGGAGAAGTATAGTTATGGTGATTGAATTTCCAAAGCCCCAAAGGGACCCATGGTCTGACATTAGGGCAGATAATTGTCAGGATTGCCTTCTGTTAAAGTCCAGCAGCCAAGAACCACCAGAAACAAACCTATTTCATATACATGAGGCTCATTTTGCTTTCTGCAGCAAGGAGGATTGCACGCCACCGGAACTGTGGGTGTCTTGGTAAGAGGCAATTGAGAGGAGCTTTTTATGGGCTTGTGCTGGGTGATCACAAGGAGGGTTTAAGGAAGGACAGTTCACAGGGACAGTTTTATAGGAACTGGGCATCTTTGTAATTTATCTAGGTGTTAGGAAGATTAAGGTGTGAATAGCTGTAGTTAATGAAGAAGCAGTAGTCACTCTTGTTGATCAAAAGAGGGGGATGTTTAGTCATTTTTGTGGTTTACAGAGTGTCCTTGTGGCTATCCTGCTGCACCACAGGTCTCAAGGGGCTTTGTCTTATCATGGTTTTCTTATTCTGTGCATGATGTCTGTGTTGAATTGTAAACATCAAGGCCTAGTTCCAGTGTCAGGGAAGTTTGTCACCTTCTCCTCTAGAAAATCCAGTGCGTGCTTTGATGTCTAAGAGAATCATGGATTTTATTTTTATCCAGACCTGTAGTAAAGCTTAATGATGGGGAAGTGAGTATAATTTTCTACTTTTGGGCGATGGAATATGACTGTCCATCGGGAGCTTGAATTGTACTAATCACATCCTGTTCTCTCATAGTTTACTAATAAATGTAAATGTGTGTAACCTCGTCCTCTCTCCATCCCATAATTTAAGTTCCTTGTTGCCAAATGTCCAACATCCTGTATTTGTATAATTGGCATCAGGAGAGGTGCAATTTGGGGAACATGCGAATAGCATTTTGTAATTTCCTCCTCTGCCCTGAACCTCATTTCCAGTTTGTCTAGACTTTCTGGGATATAGATTTTTGTTTCGTTTATGTGTGTGTGTATATAATTTGCTTTCTGTGTTTGATAAGAATATCTTCTAAGTCTATAACTTTTTATTATTATTAATTGGTGTAAGACCAAAGTAACATTGCAACAGCCAGATACCTCTTCTAAACAGAATGATTTATAAATCAATGGCCTCTTGATATAACTGTTCAAGAAACCACAAATTCATTTTGTTTTAATGGAGTCATGAGAAACTTTAGTCATAAGCATTGCTGAAATAGACTGTGAATGTGGTACCTGATCTATTTGGTTAAGTAACAATAACAATTAAATAGAAAATAGCCATTTCCCACATCTGTCTTTCTTTTATAAAAGCCTGATCTTTAGCTAGAAAAAAAGACAACGCCAATTGTGCCCTCAATTCTTCAACTTTATACAGCCTTAGGTGTTTCAGACTTCACTAATGATACTGCTAAAGTCATTCTAAAATAATTAGTCACTCTTCTATGAGTCACACTAAATAGGACAGTTTTTGATTAGCCATATCAGGTTCACATATGGCTGTTTTATAAGTTGAATGTATAATGTACTTTTATAGAAAGAAAATGAGATTTTATAGTTCCATGCTATTATGAAAGAATACACATTCTCCCGAAAATTTAAAATACTGAAAAGTATCAAGTAAGCAAAATGACTACCATCCAGAAATAATTACCAGTAACCCTTTGCACTCATCTTTCAATATTCTTTTTTTTTTTTTTAAAGGTATATCTTTATTGATTTCAGAGAGAGGAAGGGAGAGAAACATCAATGATCAGAGTCATTGATTGGCTACCCCCTGCAAGCCCCCCCGCAGGGGATCTAGCCCGCAGCCCAGGCATGTGCCCTGACTGGGAATTGAGCCCTGATCTCCTGGATCCTAGGTCGATGCTCACCCACTGAGCCACGCCCGGCGGAGCTGTAGGCTCTTCTGAGAGGCTTTTCTCAAGGTTCACTGAACTATGTTTCCCAGTTATCAAGGTGACATATTTCTTTTCCTTCTTTTTACCTTTGATTATTCATCACTAGATTGTGCGCATGGTGAGAATAGAGAGCATGTCGACTGGGGTAGTTTCATGGGCATGTAACCTGTGCAGTCACACAGGGTCCCCACTCAGAAAAGCCCCATGCTTGGTTTAATATTCCTCTGTTGCCATCTTGAAGTTTGAACAAGGGCTCCTGCATTTATCTTTTGCATGGGTGCCCTGCAAATTATGTAGCCAGTGCTGTTGTGCAGAATATCTGGTGCCCAGGACAGTGCCTGACATGGAATAGGAGTTGAAATATTTGTTGACATCAATCCATGGCTATTGAGCCTGCAAGATTCTGCTATCTATACACAATGACTTTTTCTTGTATGTCTTAATAGTGTTACATACATGGGTTAAAGCTTGGCCCCTATGTTTTTTACTTGTTTGCAGCAGGTTGGGGTCATTAGCCCAAGGCCCACCATTGCCGATCTCAAATTTTTACACAGCCCATTGCTTTACATATGCTCAAGTAAGCACATTGGTGGTTAGTTAGAGCCTGCCTGCTTTGCATCTCACAAAACTGCACCCGGCTTCTGCTAGTCATAGATGAAACAAACTGGGGCTGTGAAAGACCCCAACTGCTGCTGCCCTTTGAAGCTCCCTGACTCAGACACTTCCCATCTTGCCGCTGAGGTGTTATCACCTGGACTTGTGAGCCCCCTCTCCAGTTCCCCTCTCCCCCGGGAGTTCTCTTGCTCTTTGCCTCTTCTGGGTGGTAGTCCTGCTGCTCTCTCTCTCTCTCTCTCTCTCTCTCTCTCTCTCTCTCTCTCTCTCTCTCTCTCTCTCTCTCCAAGCCTCCTGCTGTGAGGGACATCCCTTCTCATGCACCTATCAAAGCACAGCCAAATAATGCTCTTTGTGTGCTACGCCAACGTGAGGCACTGTCTTTTTCTTCATCAGCCATGAAATCCTCAAATTCACCACGCGTAGATTGGTACTTAATTATTTCTAATATAAGGTCGGGACTCAAAGCAGCAATACCAATTTTAAATATATTTTTTCCCCTCTACTAGACTATAGGCTACTTGAGACCAGGATCTGTGATTTATCTTTTTGTTCTGTGATTAAGCCAAAATTAATAAATGAATTTTGATTTGTAGGATTAATCTTAGATGTATAGTTCCCTAATAGGCTCAGTTTACTATGTTTAATTATGTTTTCTATGCTTAATATTAATAGAATGAGAACTGTAGAAGTTGAAGTTTTAAAAAATATATTCTGATCTGGGCTCAGTAAATTGTTTTCATGGAGTTAATGTTTTCTTATGTATGGAGTTAATGTTTTCTGCCACAAATTCTATAAAGTGCCCCAACCCTTTAAAGTTTAAGTTGAAAGGAATTTTTATCTACATCATGGAATAAATGAATGGAATAAATCCATTTAAGGGAATTTTTATCTATATTACCTAACATGTTGAAACGGAACATATGTCTGGAAGAAAATTTCCTCAAATGTTCTCTGCAAGGAAAGGAAGATTATTTAACATTTAAAATACTAGATTTACTTGCAAAGTTTTTGTCATTGTGTAGACAGTGTAAACTGATCTGCTGTAGAGCATTAATTGTCTGTTACTGGGAGAATGGAGGAAAGAAAAGGTGACTAAATATTAGAAATACCTAGTATTTACAACCTCTCTCTTCAATGATATCTTAGGGGGGAAAAAACACTTTTTTTTTTTTTTCTGTATGAAGTGTGGTTGGTTATTTTTTAGGATATCTTACAAGAGGTATTAGGATATTTTACTTAAGTAGAAGGATTGCTTAATCAATTCCTATGAGACATGCATGTTTTGATATGGTTCAGGTATCAACCTAGATATGTTTCAAATACAGTCATATTCAATAGTTACTAAACATTTCTTGTTTCGTAATTTAAATTGCTTATTACTCTTATTAGGGTAATGGGTTTGAATTACTAATTTTCCTCTCCTATGCTATGATAACCAAGTTTATTTAGGTATTTATAATTCCATATGGCAATATAATTAAATGATCTTTGCAGATAATCTTCTTAGAGTTCATAGTCCTTTGCTTTTCTTTGTCTTATAGTTTCAAGGGACATTATTCATGATTCCTTCAATATTCATTTTGAGAGAGGGTAAGAACTGAGAAGGGCATTGGATAAAAAGCCTTCATAGATCAAAGGAATGAAAAAATTATTCCTAGATGTCCTTGTTTTATATATATATAAATATATATATAAAGAATACATATATATATATATTCTTTAAATGGAAGATTGTCAATATTAAATTACCTGTTCAGATTTATTTGCTTTTTGAACAACTCTCTTATTTAGTAAGGTTATCCTAAGTTACATTTGGTTCACTTTCTTTTGATCATTGAAAATGTCTGTGTTTAATGAGCCAAAACTGAAGTAGGTCAATAAAATGAAGAGATTAACAGTCTGTTCTCACCAGGGTTGGGCTACATTTTACTCTGGGGAAAAAAAAGTAATTTTTAAAAAAGGTTTTTTGATTAACTTAAAAGGTAAAGGAAGTAGGAATAACATTGAAACTGTCAAAAAGCTGAGGAATCCATGAGTTCTTCAGGGTACTGTTTGACAGGTGAAGATATGTAGATATGTGTTTATATAGTTAAAAGCTTTAGTTACAAAACAAAACTAAATTTTACTTTTATAAGTTCAGGGGCACAAATAAGCTTTAAGCTATTAAATATTTAATCTATTCATCTTTGGAAATAGCTTACATATAAAACAAAGAAAAATAGTAGGTAAGACAAGCATTGGAATATCATGGGATAAAAAAAAAATGGGAAAAGCAGGTATTTCAGCTTATAGTTTGTCCCATATTGTGAAATTATAGTTTAGAAATAGCTTGTTCTTGACTCCATCACTTATTAGCTGTGTGACTTTAGCAAACAACTCACTCTCTCAGGAAATGTTTCTCTTTCTTCACAGGGATAGTGATATAGGCTTGTTCCTTTCCCCTTTCAGTGTTTTCTGAGGATCACATGGTATGGCGATAGAGCTTTGTGAACAGTAATATTTTCTACAGAAGCTACAAAATTAATTTTACATAATTAAATCAATTACAAATGTTCTTCTCAGATACGTTATAAAAATTTTTATGCTCAATCAGGAAGGAAAGAAATCATAGAAGAGCCCTGGCTGGTGTGGCTCAGTGGGTTGGGCATCCTCAGTGCACCAGAAAGGTTGCCAGATGGATTCCTGGTCAGGGCACATGCCTGGGTTGTGGGCTCCATTCCTGGTAGGGGGCATGCAGGAGGCAGCCAATTGGTGTATTGCCTTCATGTTGATGTTTCTCTCTCCCTCTGCCTTCCTCTCTCTCAAATCAATAAAAAAAATCTTTAAAAAGGTATCATAGAAGAAATTCTTTTTTTATGTTAATAAAATAACAAACTGTTAAATATTTTTCTCCCATCACTCACCCTCAAAGTATTAATCCTTTACCCTTGGAAACATAGTCTGTGTTTTCATTCTTTAGTTAATAAATAATTCATTATTTATAGTTTAATTCTATGGTAAAATCAGATTTGTTTATTCATATTATGTAGTTTAAAAATGACAGACTGGTCTTTTGCAAAAGAATGTCATTTAAATTAATTCAGCTGAGATTAAGGGGAAGGTACTTTGTCTGGAAATAAGGGATAGAGGCTCTACGACATGTGATTGACTTCATGAGGTGAGTAGGGGTTAATTCTCTAGTGAGTTTTATCATGTTCTTGAATGTCATTTGCACCGACAGGATTTTGTGTGTCACTTGTGTTGGGGGTAATAACTTTTCTTCCAGATGAGAGACACACAGTTGGGAGGTGCTGGCAAGTCTCTGTTTGCCCCTTCAGATGGACTCTCCCACCCTGCTCTGTTCTTGGGCTATATCAGTGGGCATTCTTGCCTCTGGCAGTCCACGGGGACCGATGGCTGGAGAAGAGACTGGGCAAGTGGATTGTGATGGTTCCCAGGTCTCACCTTGTGGAGTCACTGCAGGCTGCTTATGTATGTTATTTTAACCTAAGCACACAGCTCCTGGCAGATGACTTCACAATTCTCTCTGGATTCTGGTAACTGCTTTCTCCTCTTGGCCCCTAAGAGGTAGTAGCAGCTCCTTCTCTACAGTTGCTTGCCGGGGAGTACTACTGTATTCCTTATAGTTTTCCTATACCCTGTGGTTTGAGAGTAGCATTTTATTTCCTCAGGGCCCTATGCAACAAAACTTTATGTACATCATATTATTTAAATCCACAGATTTTAGAGATAATTTGATTTTTAATTAAAATGTATAGAAACATAAATCTGTTTAGAGTTCATTTAAAAATATTTTTAGAAGTCCCAATCCATGATGATTTCTTTACTCACCTTCAGTTGCCTCATGCTCATGCTTTTGTTAATTGTTTCTTTCTGTTCCTTTCCTCTTTATGAAGAACATTGGTGGTGGGTAACTCTTTAGATTTCAGTTGGAATATGACTAAATGGATAGTAAGCCATAATAACACAGTAGTTTTATCCCTACCCACTCCATGAATTCAACAAATCAACAAATTCTCTAGCTTCTATTTCACACATGTCCCTATAGTTTCTCTACCCACTACCATCACCACCGCCATGCTTTAATCTAGTGGATTTTCCTGGCTGGATTACTAAATCAGCCTACATCTACTCTTGGTCCTTTCCTTGTCAGTCCATTTCCCATTTGATTCCCAAATGAGTTGTAGAACTCAGATCTTATCTTTATTTCTGTGTTAAATCCTTTAATGCTTTTCCATTGCCTTTCTTTTAAGAAAAGAACATGATTATATTTGAATATATAACTTCTGTGTAATAAAAAAATAAAATAAACATAATAGTGAAATAAACAGGGGAAAACATACCCTGTGGCATTCTATTTGTAATGCACAGCAACCAAAATGTTAGCATTCTTAATCACAAATGAGCTCTTATAAATTGGTAACAAAGACACTAATATTCTAAGGGAAATGAAAGAAGAACATAAAGAGGACATTTACATCATGTAAATTACTAATAAGGATATGTGAGGATGATTGAGCTCAACATTAATGGGAAAAAAATTTTCTTAGGAATATCACATTGTCAAACATTAAAAGTACTGATCTCTGATGTTCCTGTGGTGGTAGGAAATAGAGTACTCACAAATACTGAGAGAGAAGACTGATGAAGATTTTCTCTACATTGAGTGGGAATTCTTCAGTTACCACTCAAAACTTAAATTCTGTGTACTCTTTGCCTAGCAACTCCAGTTTATAGGAAAGTGCCTCAACAAAGTAATTGGGTAAATTTAAACATACACACATATCATTACACAGAAAATTTATGGCTTTGTAAATGTCTATTAAATGATAAATTATAGATAACTCAGTGGTTAAATCAAGAGAGGTATAGCTATATCACCAAAGAACAAGTGACTTTACAGTATGTTTAGAGGAAAAAGCAAACTATGGGCCAACTAGAAAGGAACCTTCTTTAATATCAGTTTATGTATGAACATACCCCAAAACAAAGTACACAAAATCCCATTAATAGTAGATAGCCAGTAGATAGCCTTGAGGAATAGAATTAGAAGAAGGAAAAAGCAGTTAAGAAGCAAAATATACTTCACAAATTTCTGTCTTTAGAATTCTTGAAAAAGATGATTTTTTTAATGAATCAGAATTTTAAATTTACCCCAAGATAAGTGAATTTTATAAGTGTAGGTGATTCACACTCATAGGATTACCAAGATGAAGCTCTTAACAATTCTATCATTCCATCATTCTTTCTTTAAAAAAAATCTTTTTTATTTATTGATTTGAGAGAGAGAGAGAGGAGGAGAGAGGGAGAAACACTGATTTGTTGTTCCCTTATTTATGCGTTCATTGGTTGATTCTTGTATGTGCCCTGACCAGGGATTGAACCTGCAAAGTTGGTTAGGGCGATGCTCTAACCAACTGAGCTACATGGCCAGGGCTTTACCGTTTTGTCTCAGTTTCTGTGTGTAATAATGTCTCCAGGGCTCCTGGGCCTGAGTTCAGTGGCAACAATGAAAACAGGGAGTCCCATTGCTCTTTATCCTAATAATCTTGGCTTTCATGTCTTATCAGACCCTTCATGATCTTACCCCCTTTTCTTCAGTTTCATATGCACTTTTTTCTCCCCACTTGGAAGGGTCAGTTTTTGATCCTGAGCTACCATAAGTAAAATTGTTCTTCACAGATTATCCCAGGAACAACTGAGGTGCTCTAAATTAAAAAACTTCAGTGCCAGGAGTTATTTCTAAAATTATCTCTGAGTCAGAGTACCTAATTATGGCTTGTCTTTAAGGGCAAATAGAAACACGATTTCTCTCTTGGACTTTTGTGATAGTCTATTGGTCTTGTTTCCAGTTTGTCTTCATGTGATGCCATTTTCCATACTGCTAACAAGGTAATGATGTTTCTAAGTGATAAATGAGAGACTTTTGTCCTTCTAAACTAATTCACACTTTCAGACTCAGGTGACATAAGCCCAAGCTAAATTGTAAGCTATGAAAGGAATGCATTGGAAATATATCAAGGCATCTTAAGGAACAGTGAAGGCAAAGGAAGAGCAAGGATGCAGATGCACTAAGGAAATGAAAATTAGGACTAGAATGTTTGCACATCTCTTGCTCTTTGTGGCTTTAGGCTTTCTCTTGCTGCAGAGAAGCCACCTTTTTATGGCAGAAAATATGGCTGCCATGAAGCCTCCCCCTAAAAAGGGAGAAACTGACCCAGTTCTCTTGGTTGCAAGTTTAAAAATCAGGGAGCAGATCACCAGATAGAGTCTGGCAGTTTTTCACTAACTATAAAGATGAGTTGTGGGTAAAGAGAAGGAGGAGGTCCTAGAAAGCATTTGAAGTCATACACACAAATCCAGTGGGGTTTGGCACGAATCTTAAAACACCTTTCATGGTTCCCCAGTGCTTATGGCAAAAGCTCAAACTCCTATGTATTACATTTAAATTTCTCAGTGATATAATTCCTACTTCTTTTCCAGTCTTGTCTCCTATAATCCTTCTGCTCTCTCCTGTCTCACCTTCCTGTTAAGTGAGGTCATCTGCCTTGGGCCCTGAGTGTCCTGCAAATGCCAAAATGCAAGGCCCTGGCTTCCCTTTACTTAGGTCATTTCTGATTGTTGTGTTTGCAATAAGCAACCTTGAGGGATAGTTTCTCCTAGGGCAAAGAGCAGATTGTTTCCCCTAGATGTAAAAGTGGTGAATCCCCCACAAGATCAGTGTTCCTCCCCTGTAATGCAGTCTCCTACATGCGCAGGCATCCATCTAGAACACCCTGCAGAGCAGGGTAACCGACGCAGGCTCATGCTCCTTGCTGGCTGTGCTCTGAGTCTCTCGTCTTCTGTTAGCATCAGTGAAACAATAATATGCTAGCTTGTTAACTTGCAAGTAGGAAGAACTCCTGGACCCTTTACAGACCTCGACAACTTCCCCTGGACCACACCATAAGCGGACCTGGCTTTCCGTTTAAGCTATACGTCAATGCTTGTTTTCCATAATGAACCATATTTTTTCATACCTCTTGTCTATTGTTGCCACTTTTTGGGATATCATTCCCCCTTCTCTTCTTCTAATCTTATCTGGCTAATCTGAGTTCACATTATTTTTGCTACTTATCACATTGTAAACTTAGATGAATTTAACCATAAAAACTCAATTTCTCATTTATAAACTAGGAATATTTTCTATCTTGTAATTTTTTGGCAAGGAGACTATAAAGCACCTACTTAAACTATTAAAGATATTGCTGAAACTCTCCTGTGACCCACTCTTTTGTCTCTCCAAGAAGAGGAAATTGTTTCTGCCTCTGAGCTCCCACAGAACTTAGTACATACTTCTTTCATAACACTTTGTCACATTAATTAAATTTTTTACAAATGTGTTTCCCCCTAGACTAAGCCTTGGAGGGATAAAACTGCTTTCTAGCCTTCTTGGTATCTTTAATAACTATCAGAGTGTCTTGTACAGAACAGGTGTTTAATCAATATTTGATGAATTCATTTGATTTATTAATTAAAATAAAAAACAGGAAATTACTCTGCAATTTAGCACAGGTGGAATGAAGACATATCATCTCTTGAATAGTCCCTTGAGAAGGAGGGGCAGCTAAGAGCCCATTTACACAATAGGGCAGCCTATTCCCACCCACAACATAGAAGCTTACGCACTTATCAGTTGTTATGATGCCATTTTTAAGAACTCTGCTTAAGTTGACCTCAAAAAGAATAACTTACAAAACCCATGCTCTGCTGCATATTATTTCTATTAGCTGTTTAATTGGTCTTCTTAGCAAAAAAAGATCTTACTAGCTTTGGAGAAATGCTGCATGCTGAACATGTTTCTTAAAGTAACAGTGCATGATAGCTTATTAAAGTTCTGAGAAGTACTACACTTGAGAGAATCTATTTATTTAATTATTAAGAAAACAAATTCATTTGCATAGGGTAAGAGTTTATTACTTATCCCACTTCGATCATTCCCCTGGGACATTCCCCACCCCACCCCCCTACTTAATACTAGTTAGAGAAACCCTTCTTGAAAAAGTGGATGGGGCAGATGGAGAGACTTAGAAGTTAGAATTATTAGAAACTTTGAGAGAAAAGGAAGAGTCTAGTATGGTTCCCAGTTTTGTTTTTTCAGTAGAGTAGAAGATGCTCTGTAGGGAGGAGGGTGTAACATGGGGTGTACCAATATTGAGCCTGCTGTGGTATATCATGGTGGAGTGCATAATAGATAGTTGGGAATATGTGTCTAAATGTCACTTGAGAATGGTATAGATAAAGATTTGGGGATTATTAGCTGTGTAAGTGAACTCCTGGTTGTAGAAGATTACACAGGGACAGAATTGAGAAGCAGAACCTGGGGCAACACAAATAATTCAGGATTAGGAGAAAGAAGAATCCAGGGGTGTTCTAGAAGTCAAGGAAAGGGAAGAGTTTTGAGAACTGGGGTGTGAATAGTGTCGGATTCCCCAAAGATGTCAAGAGTGATTAGAAATGGATAAATGGCTCTTGGATTTGATAGCTCGAGTTCACCAGTTTCCTAGGTGTATGCATTTACCGAGCAGTGGTGGGATCAGAAGTGAGATGGTAGGACTGATGTGAGAATGAAGTGGAAACAGTAAATTCAGACCACCCATTTGAGAAGCTTAATTCTGCAGAGAAGAAGAGAAAAAACTAGAGTATAATTGACCATTCTTGTGTGTGTATGTTTTGCATAGTACACTTCATGAACATGTCTATAGGTTAAGAAAGTGATGGGACTGTGTAGAAGAGTGAGGCAGTGATTAGTCACATAAGGCCGTTTTGGCTAGGTTCAGGATTTTAGAGTTCATACCCAGCGCCATAGAAAGCCATGGGAAATCTTTTAGTAAAAGTGCCATACTGGGTTTGCATTTTTAAAAGACCCTTCTTGTCTCTATGGTATCCATTTAAAGTGTCTTTTCTAGGTGTAAGATTAGAGTGGTGGTAGTACAGATGGAAATAAGTAAATCTGAAAATTGTTTAGGAGGTTGAATCAATATGATTTTGATTTCTTTCTTCTACTTATCTTGCAAAATGAATCTACTCAAGTGCTTCCAATATATTTCTTTAAAGTTGTACATCCAGCTGAAATCAGTCCAGAAAGGAAAGGGAACATATTCACCTTGAATTCATGGACTTTCAATAACCTTAATTATATTGCATGCTGTGCATGGCTATTCATATGACATACGCTTCTTACTGCATAGTTAATATATTTTTAAGCTGTAGGCCCCTTATAACTATTTGGGAGGAGTTATAAAATTTCTAGAGGAGCTAATAATTTGGGCCAGAAGGAGTCAAGCCATTCTGAGTCTTAATTGTTTCCAATTAGCTACATATTTCTATTTTATGTGTGAATTGTACCCTAGCTCTCTCAATGTTAGTTTAAATCACTGTACAGAGGTCATATAGTCTGAAAATAATAGTGGGCTGAAAATGTTGTCTTGAAGTTGCCTATTAGCCACTAAAAAAGAGTAATATAATTAGTTACATGATTCAGAGTAGTTATTAGAGTGAAAAGAACAAGTAATGAGCAAGGAGTTTTCCATGGTTCTTTCTAGAATAGATTATGTAGTAATATAAACAATTTAAGCCATAGAGGAGATGCCTTTAATCAGTAGAGAAGAACGCATGTGGAATATTTGGATTGTCGTCTTTCTGGCTGGGAAGAGACAAAGTGCAGAGGAGACTCTTTTCTTATAGTGAGAAATACAATGGTGCCTGACAATAAGATGTTAATTTGAAATTAAGATATGGTATTAGTATAGAAGAAATGATCAGTTCAGAACTTTTAAAGATACTAATAGATTCTCCTGATGATTATTTCCTACGGAATGATTTTAACAGTATATGCCAAGTTTATCTAGGCTGTTTATGGTAAACAAACGTATGGAGCATGGCCCATGGGAAAATGCCACTATCAGTTATGTAATTATCAGACCTTCTTGGGACAAGAGTGACATCTTTTGATGAAGTTGGTGGCAGGATTTGATGGTAAAGTACAGTGGATGAAGACTGGCAGAATCTAAGATTTTCTAAATATATGACCCAGAATTTAGTTACTCCTGTAGGATATCATTGTCTAGGAGATAGACCTAGTATGGAGACTGACATTCTAATAAAGGTTAGAGAGAAGAAGTAGACCCTGTTGTTGGATATTTTGGCAAAATTTAATAATAAGAATAAATAGTGTGTCATCTTGATAACTTTTTGAAATGCATGGTTAAATATATAATCTCCTAAGCATCTAGATTCTAGGCAGAATCCAGTCACCTAATTTTGGTGGAATTCTTTTAGCTGCAAGTGACAGAAAACATGACTGAAAGTAATGTAAGCAATAAGGACATTTACTCTTTCCCATAACAAAGATTCTCAGTGTAGAGCAGCTTCAGTGCTTGTCAGTTTCAGTGGAATGACATGAGGTTTCATACCAGGCTTGTCTAGAACAGTCTGGATTTTTCCCCAACAAGGCTATTTTAGTACCAATGATTATATGTTGATGGCTACATCCACAGAGAACAGAAAGTAGAATATCTCTGTTTTATTTCCATTTTTAAGACTAAAGAGAGCCTTCCAGGAATCTACTTGATGTCTTTTCCTCAAGATTTATTGGCCAGCATTGAGATTCTTCCCCAGGCTTTAACTTAACAAGTGAATCATCCCTGGGTTTGGGGAGGGATCCGCCTCCCATAATGGATATAGCTACCTGAGGAAAGTGGACATAATAGGGATTTTCAAAGGAATACATACTTGGGGAATGGTTATTGGGTAGGCAATAAATCATTTCTGCCACACTGATAGAAGCCAAAAATCTAATCTGGCCGACCTCACACTAGGAAGTTCTTAGAAGACCGTTGAGCAATATCTACAGAATGTTGACATGGAAACAATATGTGAGTCAAGAATTTTAGAGATGGTTGCCAGAAGGGAGAGGGTAGGAGGGTGGGTAAGAGGGGAAGAGGAATATGGTCAATAATATTGTGATAAGTTTACATGGTGACAAATGATGACTAGAAATTAGCGGAGTGATCACATTGTAAGGTATGAAAATATTGAACCACTATATTGTACACCTGAAACTAAAATAACCAATATAAAATTGTATACCAAATATAGTTAAATTTTTAAGAAAGTAAAAGATATTAAATAAACTTTTCAGCTTTAAAAAAAGAATTTTATAACTATACAAATTTTCAATCAAGTATTAAGGCAACAGCAAAATTCTAGGATGTATAAGGAAAAGAGTATATTACTGATTTATCCTTTCTAAAATATTTTCTTAAAGATTAATTCACCAAAAGAAAGAAAAAAATAGACTAAAAATGGTGACTCATGAGATAAAAGGAGTGGTGTGAAGGATTAATTCTGTTTAAATAAATATTTGAAACTTAGTATCTTTGGTAATTTTCATGAGTAGAATGCTATTGCTATTGATGACAGAAGAATAAAGAAATGAAAAATAGAAGTTGGTCAGGTATATCAGTGAAGGTTCAATGAGAAAAATAGAACAACTAGCATATATACTTGTTACAGGAATTTTCATGTTGCAACTGTGGTTAAACAGTTTCTAGAAGACTGTTATCTTCCTCTTTGATGACTGAAGTTTGAATTCTGCAAGGCAGGCATTTGGGAACAGAAGATGACGTAAGTTGAGAGAGTAAGGATAAGCTTGAACCCACAAACAGAAGCTGGAGCTTACGAGAAGAAATTGAAATCCGTTTCAGCATATGTTGCCTCTAACCTTGATGGTGGGGTTGGTGGGGGGAGTGTCAAGCAGAAGCCAGGGCCCTTTGTCAAGTTGCTAAATACACACACCTGACCCAGGAATTAGAGAAACTGAAGGAGGACCCAGGGGAAGGAGGAGCCCTTGGACATCTGGCCGCTACCTACGCTGGCTAAGTGAGTCAGCAGGTCAGGACATGTCTGAGTTACAGAATTGCTCTCTTGCCCTCCAGATCTCCTGGAAGAAACTTCCCTATGGCCTACACTAACTGAAAACATACAGAGAAGGAAACTCTAGGAAATCTTGACATAGTCTTGCAAAGTCACTGCATTAGGGGAAAAAAAAAAATCCAGAATATTGCAACAAAATGAGGCTGGAAGAAGAGAGAAGTAGGATTGTTTAATTATTTACTAGTTTTTTTTTTGTAGAGTAAAGAATGGTGGCTTTCAATTATATTTTATTTCTGAATTAGGTATATTGAGAAGTATGGGTTAAGCATACTTTTTTAATATTATAAGAGCAATTTAACTAAAATTGATTTTATACACTATAAATTATAAGAAAAGTATTTTGTGGGAAGGGGGGTGTAGATAGAATAGAAAATAAGGAATATATAGCAAAAAGACATAGAGAGAGAACCCGATCCACACTGAAGAGAAAGGAAATAATGAGTATATAGGGCTTCTGAGAAGGCAGCAATGAATGGATCTTTTTCTGCATTTTGAGAGAACAGGTGAGTGAAGATAAAAGAAGTTTGAGACATTGGATGTGGGAAGTTGGTTTTCCTGATTATACCTCGGTTTCTATTTAGTGGAAATGCCAATGAGGTCCTAACATAGTTATAAACGTTATCCTACAGTCAAATTTAAATAATAGAGTCGTACTCAGAAAAGTTCAGGTAGTGACTCTGGAAGCAGGGGAGTTTTGAGGCTGACAGGGTCTGGAAGTGAGTATGAAAGAAGTGGGGAGCTGACGTGGACAGAAGAAACTGAGGCCAGGGCGCTCCAACTTGGATTTGTAAAGAAGGCTGGGTAAAGAATATTGTGAGTTGAAGAAACCTTCAGTGAACAGAGTTGTTCCTACATTTTAAGATGATAATAGTGGTGGTGGCAGCACAATTCAGCCTGTAGAGATAACTTATTTTTTAACTGAACAGGTGAGTCATAGTAGGATATTCCTGTGACTATTGCTGTGTAACAAACCATTCAGCAGTGAGTGGTGGAAATGACCGTTATGCTCACAGGTTCTTTGAATCAGGAATTTGGACAGAGTGTGGTGGTTTTGCTCCATGATACCTGAGACCTTAGTTGAGAAAACTCGAAAGCTGAGGGTAACCCTCTGCAGATGTCCTCCTCACTCACATATTTGATGGTTGGTGCTAGAGGAATGTTGGGACTCCAGCTGGGTGTTGGTCTGAAGTAACTGCGTGTGGCCACCCCACGTGGTCTCTACAAATGTAATTTGGGGGTCCTCGCAGCATGGTCCTTGGTTACAGGAGCAAGTGTCTCAGGGGCCAGCCCATGGAGACTGCCAGTTTCTTAAGTTTTGGGCCTGAAAACCGGCGCAGATCCACTTCTGCGTATTTTATTGGTGAAGCAATCACAGAGTCAAGACTCAAGGGGAAGGGGACATAGACTCCACATTTTCATGGGAAAAGTGGCAGAGCATTTTGGAGCCATATTTAAAAACTGTCAGAGAGATACATAGAAAAGCCCAGAGCTTAACTTCTCTGCATAATGAAAATGGAGGAAATACTTGGATTTGTTGAAAGATTTAGAAGAAGGAAAAACTCAATAGGCAGGGCTGCTTGGCAGGGAGACTGAGGAATCTAGGAATAGGAATGTATAATATTAAATATTTGACTACTGTATTTCTGCTCTGCAAACTTCCTAAATCTTCAGTACATTCTCCCTCACAGATACAAAAGCTTTCTCTCCGTGTCTCTCCATCTGTGTGTGTGTGTGTGTGTGTGTGTGTGTGTGTGCGCGCATACATGTATGTATACATTTATGTGGTGGTGAGGAATTTGGAAATTGGAAATTGGAAATGAAGGGGAGGAATTGATGGGATTGGATTACTATTATGGTTTGGCACAGAAGAGAGAAAGGGCCAGCCTCGTGAGGTGAAATGCAGGTGACAGCAAGAATCCTGTAGAAGCAGGAACTCCAGTCAGAGTCACCTCAAGAACCTAAGTCCTCAGAAACATGTGGACATTTGGAAGAGGGTGTAAGATGGGGCTTGAGCTAACTTCTGGGATATAGGAGAACAGGATGATAGCAGTACTCAGGGAGCAGAGGGTGGAACTGTCAGCAGAAGCAACCCAAGGAGAAATTGGCTAAAACTAGCATTAAGGATATATTGGATATTAGGGATATATTTATTGTAAGCAACCCTCTCTCCCCCATCTGTGCTAAAAGAGTACACTTCTTGTACGTGATGGGGCCAAAGGGAGAGTTCCCTCAGATGAGAACCAGATTCTGGTTGAGGTAGGAGGTTGCAGGGAGCTTTTGGAGAGGGGCTGGGGCAGAGGGGATAACCAGAGGGTCCAGGAGAAGGGATAAAGGTTGTATGGCTTATCAGAAGAGATGAACAATTGGAGGGTGAAAGTATCATAGACAATACCAAGAAGCAACAAAGAGAAGCTAGGATGTGAGGCAAAGGAGATGCAGTCCAGTAGTTTCTTGGAGCATTGGGCAATATGTTTCAGACCAGGATTCAGCAGTGGCCTGGAGTTGGGGTGCCATAGTTGTGTTGTGGGCAGAGTTGGGGAGGAAGCATGGGCTAAACAAGGCCAAGGGTGCTCCTGTGATTGGGTAAGCACTCTGTGTGGCACCTGAGCCTTGCTGTAGTCATCTGGGTGGTGGTCACTCTCTGGAAAACTTTAGGTGGTTGGTAAATTCATCTTGAAATGTTTTAAAATGAACTGATTCTGGGTATTTGGAATTTTAGCAGAAGCTATGTTATTCTGGCTCTTTATTCTCTTTTGTGATAGCTGGATTTTTTGTTGTTGATGTTACTAATTAGATTTTATTATTCTGCATCATTTTCTTAGAAACAAGAACAAACCTTTTTGTGAACTTCAAGACATGCCGCTATATTATTCTACACATCTTAGTTTTCTAAATTACAGGCAAACTACAGCCCTGTGGCCACACCCATTCATTTATTTATTGTCTAGGGGGCAGACTTAAATAGTGATAGAGAATATATGGCCCGTGAATGTATATTTTTTATTTATATATTTACCAACTGGCACTTTACAGAAAAAGTCTGCTCACCTCTGCTCTAAATAGTTTCTTTGCTCTCTTTCTATCTGATAAACATATGCATGATTTCTGTATAATTCTCTTCTATTAATTCTGTCTTCTATTAATATGCAGTTCTTTAAGCATCTTGTTTATAGAATGGCCTCTTTCCCTATTACTGATTTCTAAAATCCAACTAGCCCTTTCACATCTTGATTATTTTACCTTCCTAAGAAGACATTGGTAAAAACCAAGGGTTTTTGAATTCTTTTACCATCCCTCTACTTTAGAGCTCTCAGTTCAAGAGAGACACTGAAACAGAATGAGCTGCATATCTCAGCCTCCAGGTCTTACCAGTTTGTGGGAATAAATGATGTTACATGGACAACTAAGCCAATATAATAGTACTAATAAACATCAACCTAACAGTGTGGAAACTCTGTTCCTGGTTATTTCCCCCCCACCCCCAATATGTATCCCCATGAGACCTCAAGGAGCTTTTGGACTAATCAGTTTGGACTTCGGAGTTGGCACTCCTATGTGAAATGCTCCTGTAGTGGTCAGTCATTCATAATATTACCTTAGTTTCATTTGTTTGTTTGAAACCAAGCTACCCTGTCTTAGACATGCAATCTGAGTGGGACTGATCCAGCACTGAACTCCTTATTGTCTTCAACATACTTTGTACTTTGGCCACCGTGATTATGCAGACACAGGCACGCAAGCCACCCAGAGTCAATAAAATGTGAAGGGAAGTTTGCTGCGGCTTCTGAGTAAAAGACGTTTCCCTTTCTTCTATAAGGACTACCTGAAATGCCTTTCCTCTTCTCCTGGGTGCTGGGGACCTAATCGCAATAGCCATTTTTCTACTTGAGGCTGTAGTTTGTGGGATGCTCACCTTGGGGAAACTGAGGATGAAGCTAAATCTCTGAAAGACAGAGTGTAGAGACAGAGCAGAAGCAGGTCCTCTTTGAAAATGTTTAAGCAGCAATGTCAAAAGTTGCCCCAGTTTTCACTATACTTTTCAGTTTCTGAACCAATTAAATCCCTTACGGTTTTTGCCAGGTTGAGTTAGATTTTTGTTTTTATTCACAAGTGATACAGTTTCTTTTAATGTGTTAAAAGTAGTGGTAGTGGGGGGTCCCTATAGCAGAGCTGGTGAAGTGCTAAGTAATAGAGTTTATTTTTAGTACATTATTTATTTCTAGGCATAAGCCCTGGTGTTGAGTTGGGACAGTTTTGAGTGTCAGGCACCATTCTCTACCAAAAACTACTCTACCTGCCCGCACAGGGTTAGGTTTCTAAGCCTGGCTTATTGGCTGGACTTCTCTACTGCCAAATATTTTAGAGTTCCAGAAAGCCTTCTATATAACTTATTGATAAGTCATCCTTTCCTGCTATGCCCTTGATGAGAGTATCAGCTTAGGCACTTTGGTTGCAAGGGACGCAAATTAATTTGGTCTAATACAAACATAATTTATTATAAGCCTTTAGTATCTCGTGAAACTCCAATGTATAGGAAATAATTGGGGCTCAAGAAATGGACTAAAGCAGGAACTACAGAGAGCTCTGACAGTTTTCCCTTCCTTTGTCTACTCTGTATGCTCTGCTTTTTGTCTCCATGGTGAAATAGCATGGACACCTCACTCCTAAATTACAAATAAAGCAGTTCTGATGGCAAATAGACTAGACTTTTTCTGTGTTCCAATTCTAAATTCTCATATGACACGATCTGGTTGGTTCTGGTTTGAGTCACTCACAAATAATTAGAAGGGGCCTCCAGCATAGGAATATATTAACTATGTAGTGAGAAGCATGTGTCATATGAATAGCTACACAGTACCTACTCTGATCAGATGTGAGGTCACATGGCACACGTGGCTGGCAGGGGCCTCTGTCATGGAGGTGTTGAGATAGCTGTTTTTAGAGGAAAGGAGTTATTATGAGGTAGACTGACCCCAAGGAATTGTGGCATGGTAAGTCATTTTGGTGTGAGATCCATTTATGGTTGAGAGTTTCCTCCCCTTCTCAACCCCTAGCCCCACCATCAGCAAGGTCTTTAGCTCACACACATCAGCAGATACAAATAGATTGAGTGGTAATGCTTAATTTCTTGTGGATAGTTCAGAATCTCAGCTTCAGCCTGATGCAACGGCCGGGTTTCATTTATAGAAATAATGTGGATTATTGGCTACTGAGATGGCATATTTAGGTGAGTTGATTAAAAAGCCATAGGACAGTATGGGGCTTCTTTTAAATTGAGGGGATGAGATTGCAATTAAGTATTTTCATCTCTGAAGTAGCAGGCTATATCACTGCTATTTCTTAAAATAAATATGTATTAATTTATGATTAGGCCTTTTGTCTTCTCAGCTGGTTAATGTGCTACAAAATGTTGATTCCAAATTCATAACTTCAAGTTTGAGAAAACCTTCTATTTAGCACAGCTTTCCCCTGCTTCACTGACACAGAATATATACTTTCATATTAGACATGCTTGTTATTGGTATAAAAGTAAGGGGTTTAAGTATGTGATTTTGTGTGAATGTTAATCAACCATTGCTGGAAAAACAAATCTAGCACATTGTTGAAGGATCAATGCTGCCTCTTAGATATATGAGGGACAGCTTTACAGTTTTACCAGTGAATATTATGTTGACCCCATTTGTTTAAATTTGTAGGTTGCCAAATGTACTTATTTTTTATTGATTACACAACCATAAAAACTCATAATACCTGAAATACTTAATACTCTTCTGATAAAAAGGTTTTTTATTTTAATGAGTAATATCAACATATACTTTTTTAGGACAGTGCCTATATTCCATAAAGAAAAAAAAAAGGATGGGTCAATAAGTGATGGATCAGTGATATGAGGAATATTTGCAAATATATAAATACAGTGATCACAATTACTATTTCAAATGGCTTATTGAACCAGTTTTTAATGTCCTCAGTAATATGCTCTTTCTGGATCTATGTTTAAAACCATCTCATTAACTTTAAACCATGAAAGTGCTTTCTTAGGTCTCTTACGAAATATTTATGTCTAAGTATGGAGAAAAGGGAGGGGACTAATACTTGACTGAAGATCTTTTATTCCAAAAACTGTGCCAGTTACGTACAATACATTGGGAACAAGGCAGTGGTGGTCTTTATCCTGTTGGAACTTGCAATCTTGGGAGAGAAACAGAAATTAAATAGAATCAATTAAGTACACAAAAGCAAATGTTCTGGAAAGCACCAGGATGCAGGACAATATTAGGGACTATTAGGCATCCCTTCTGTTCAGGGTTGGCAGAAGTTAGAAAATAATGGGCGTTAAAACTGTTAAATAGGTTTTAGCATAACAGCTTTCAATGAGTTGAACTGACCTTATAATTTTTTCTCATAATTAATAGGATCCCAAATGCAATGTAATTACTCATGTAGTCACTACCTTGTTAGAGTCAAGAAAACAATCCAATGGTTGCCCATATGATTACAGATCTTTGAAAAGTGCGGGCTTCCTGAGTGTGGCTACTCTGCCCAATACAGCTGATCTCTCCCTTCTTAAAACTTTCAGGCCCTGGCTGGTTTGGCTTAGTGGTCAGAGTGTGGGCCTGTGTATAGAAGGGTTGCGGGTTCGATTTCCGGTCAAGGCCACGTATCTGAGTTGCAGACTTGATCCCCTCCCAGTGGGAGGCAACCGATCTGTGTGTCTCTCTCACATCAATGTTTCTCTCTCTCCCCCCTCCTCCACTCTCTCTAAAAACAAAAACAAACGAATAAAAAAACAGCAATGGAAAAAAATATCCTTGAGTGAGGATTAATGGAAAACAACAACAACAACACAAGAAAAGCTCTTTTAGGACACCACACTTTTCTCTTTTCCTCTTACCTCCTCCCCCGCCCCACCCCATTTTAATCCTTCTATCTCTTTGACTGCTTCTGTCCAGGCTCTTTGAGGAGATTCTCCTCTGCCCCAATTCATATGGCGATCCTTTTGTCTAGGCCAGTGGTTCTCGATCAGAGGTGATTACGCCCAGAGGGCACCTAGCAATGTCTGGGGACATTTTGGTGGTCACGTCTGGGGAGGGTGCTCCTGGCATCTAGTGGGAAGAGCTCAGGACTGCTGCTGAACATTCCTGTACAGGACAGCTCCCCCCACAAAAATTATTTTGCTTCAAGTGTCAGTAGTGCTGAGGTTGAGAAACCCTCTAAATATTATAAACTGAACTCTTTCCTTAGATGATCTTATTGAAACTCTAAGTATTTAATACCATTTTGTATTTAAAACTCCCAAGTAAATATTTTCAATCTGGATATCTTTCCTAGACTTAAGTCTTGCATATTCAAATTTTATTTCTTCGTCTCCAGTTGCATTTCTAATAGACATCTCATTTCCAAATCTGAATTCTATTTTTTCCTTAAACCTGCTCCTCCTCGTGTGTTCTCCTTTTCTGTTAATGGTACCACTTAGGCATCCAGCTTCTCAGGCAGAAATCTAAGGGTTATTTTTGATTCCTGTCTCTTTCTCACCTGCCAAATTGCATCCAAGACATCTATTCAGACTTATCTTCTACCTTAATATATGTCTAATCTAACCACTTCTTATCTTTTTCCCAGTCCTAACTCTCATTTGCAATAGGGAAATGCTGGGTCTCAAAATAGCAATTAGAGTGAACTTTTAAGAAACAATCAAATGAAGTTTCTTCCCTATTATCATTGTTATAAAATTCTTCCCTAGTCTGATTTACAAGGCATTATGTGAACTGACTTCATTTCCTGTATTTCTACCCTTTTTGGAAAGGGTGGAAATATTGGGCTTCTTGCCTTTTCTTTTTAATCTTTGATTTTTAGTAGTTTGGCTATAATATGCACAGGCATGATTTTGTTTCAGTTTATTTTGCTTGGGGTTCAATGAGCTTTTAAAATCTGTTAATTTGTATTTCTTATTATGTTTGGAAATTTTACAGTCATTATTTCATGGAATATTCAATCTGCACACTCCCCCCACCCCACTCCCTCTCTCTCCTTGCTTTTGGGGACCCCTCTATGTTAGATTTTATGCTATTCACTCACTGCTCCATGCATACATACATAAAATCCTAGGTATGTATGTATAGGATTTTCAATCTTTTTATTTCTCTTCCTCTTCAGAGTGGATACTTTCTATTGATCTACCTTGAAATTCTCTGACTCTGCCCACTGTCATCTCTGTTCAGCTAACAAGTCCATCCAGTGAAATTTTTTTTCATATATTATTATATTTTTTAGTTACAGAATTTCCATTTTGTTTTTTTTATAGTTTCCATTTGTCTCCTGAGATTCCTTTTGCTCTAATTTATTCTGAGCACATGTTCCTTTAACCTCATTGAAGATAGTTATAATTGCTGCTTTCCAGCCCTTCTGTGTTTATTCTAACATCTGGGTCATCTGGAGTTGATCTTTATTGTCTTATCCCTTGAAAATAGGTCACATTATATTGATTCTTCATATGTCCAGTAAGTTTGGATTGCCTCCTGGAGGCTGTGAATGTTATGGTGATTCTTGATTCTATTATATTCCTCCAAAGAGTGTTAATATGTTTGACTTCGGAGAAAACTTGGTTGGACTCAAACCATCAACTGTGTCTCGTGGCAGCAGCTGCAATTTTAGTTCAGTTCTTTCACCCTTAGCTTGCCAATAGCTGGGCTACTTACAGTCTCCTCTGGTCACCTGGTGTGGTTCAAGGGTCAGCAGAGACTTGAGTAGGGTTTACACATAGAAGTTGGAGTCCCTCTCAACTGGTCCTCCCTTTCCTGGTATTTCCCCACTATTTTCCAGTAGCTGTGATGGCCCTGTTGCAATCTTCTAGTTCTTCGGTCCTGAAAGACTGTGATTTTTTTATTATTATTGGAATTTAGTCACTTTATACATGGACTATCCCCAGGCTAAAAGCCACAGAGATGAGAAACTAACCCTATAATTTTCCCTTCTTTCAAATTTATTTGTCTTTTTTGTTTTTTAATTGATTTTGAAAGAGAGAGAGAAACATTGATGTGAGAGCCAAACATCAATCAGCTGCCTCCTACACAGCCCCCTACCCGGGATCGAGTCTGGGCCCGGGCATGTGCCCTGACCAGGAATCAAACTGGCAGCCTTTTGCTACACAGGACGCAACTGAGCTACCCTGGCCAGGGCTTGACTCCCTTTTAGAAACTTTCTTCTTTTGTTCACTCTCTAGAGCTTTCAAGTCATTGATCTTTGTATTTTGTGTAGTTAGTGGTTGCTCTATGTGGACAGCACTGCCATACTGCAACTGGAACTCTTCCTGCTGTTTCTTGGATGTACCAAGTTTATTTCCACTCCAGAGCAGGAAACTTGAGCAGCTATTAAAGGAGTGTTATCAGATCCTTCACTTAGTATCCAGTCCTCTTGAAGTTCTGGGATAAACCATAAAAGAAAGGGGAATGGTTTGGCCTGCTTTAACTCTGGGAAACATTACTACTGTTGTATTGTCTAGATTTCTTTATATGGCAGGTGACAGAAGAACCTGTGGGAGATTCAGGCTTCACTCTGAGCTGGAACATGACGATGGCATCTGCAAGCCTTACATCTTTGCATCATTAAATTCAGTTCAGCAGAAGAGAGAAAGCTTTTTTTCCTGGAGGCCTCATCAAATATCTCTCTGCATTTCTTTCTTGTGACTGGCTGTCCACTTCTGAATCTGTCATTGTGCTGATAGGATAGGATGCTATGTTTTAGCCTGTCAAGACTCATCCTTAGGTGTGTATCAGTCTCATCTAAATCATATTCCAGGAGCGTGAACAGATGCTGGTCAGATCTCAGCTGATCTGACGGCACTGTCGTGATTCTTGCTAGATTCATGGATGTAAGTATTTTTTATTCTACTGGATAAAGGAATAGGTTTGACTCAGTCAAAACCCTTTCACCATGATAACATTTCACAAACTCCTATCAGTTTCAGAAAAGATGGAAAGAGCAAGTTTACCAGTATAAACTTCTTGCCCTGAATTCCAAGGTCTTCTTTTCATCTGGTGAGCATTTGGTATTTTATGACATTTAACATCTATCTGGTAAACCTAAAGTATATCTTGATTTCAGTGTATTGGTACCAAGGGCCCTTTCCTATGTCAACTATCAATAAAGCTGGTATGTGCTACAAATGTAAATATCCTGTAAGCTGACTATGGGAGAAACGTTTGAAACAAAAAGAGAATGCATATTACTAACCAGCAGTCCTATTTTAAAAGTCTTTTGTATATTATAAAATAAAGCACAGATACAGAAAATCCTTGGATTTAAGCATATTTGATTGATTGCAATTACTGTTACTGAAGGTCAGATTGTCCCATGTTTGGCGAGTAGAAACCTTTTGAATTTCTGATGTGGGCTAAATTGTGTCCCCTACAAAATTCCTAACTCCCAATATGCTATTTTAGGAGATAGGACCTTTATGGAGGTAACTAGTGTTGAAATGTGGTCATAAGGATGAGCTTTAATCCAGTGACTGGTGACTTTATAAGAAGAAAGGCACCAGTAGTGCTCTGTACAGAGATAATGCCATGTGACGACACGAGAGAGGGCAGCCATATGCAAGTCAAGGAGAACGGTTTCATGAGAAACCAAACTTGCCAGCACCTTGATCTTAGAGTTTCAGGCTCTAGGACTGTCAGAAAATAAATTTCTATTGCTTAAGCCATTGATCTGTGGTATTTTGTTATGGCAGCCCTAGCAGACTATTATAGCTCCTGAGTCCTTTTGATATGACCCTTGGAGTTATTTGATAATTTCTTTCTTTTCCTTCTTTTTTTAAGTATGTATTTTAGAGAGAGGAAGGGAGAGAGAGAGAGAAAAAGAGAGAGAAACATCAATGATGTCATTGATCAGCTGCCTCCTGCACGCCCCCTGGTGGGGATGGAGCCTGCAACCCAGGCATGTGCCCTGACTGGGAATCGAACCTCCATCTCCTGGATCCTAGGTCGATGCTCAACCTCTGAGCCACTCTGGCCGGGCTATTTGATAGTTTCTTTGCGACCTGGTGTACAAGACATTTTATCTGGTCTGTCATCTTATATATTTCCTTCCCCAGATCTAGAGTGAGTCATTTCTGCAAGAAGCTCTGATTTCTTCTTGAGAGAAATGATATTTCATGACCGTAATCTGGGCATGAGGAATGCCCTTGCCGCTAGTCATTGTTTCTAGGCCTTTTCAGTGAAGCTAGGAAACATATATTTGTTGAAGGTAAATCTCTTCATAATTTCATATTGATACTTTAATTCAAATTCAAAATCACAGAATTTTACTCAACCTCTTCTTTATTAGGTCTGTATCTTCTTTCTTCCACACTTAAAAATTCTGATTTTCAAGGATACAGTTTAGACTTAAAGATTAGAAAGTGAATATTGCATAATTAAGTATTTTTTTTGAATTTCATATTACTCTCACAACTGTTTCAGCTTACATGAAATATAGTGTTTAGTATTTGTCTTGTTTTCCTCTTCAGGGGCTTGCATTATTAATAATATTTGTTGTCACCATCTTTCAAGTCCTTTTATTCTTTTTGATTTTTCACAGTTTCTTATTTTCCATCTTCTATTTTTTTAATGCATAACCTTCGTGTGATTGACTCCAGTGTTTCTTCTTGTTTAGTCTTCATTTCAGAATTTTTTTCTTTCATCTTTAATTATTTCTTGAGTTCCATATCTGAGATTTTCTAATTAATTTTGATTCATGTTGTTCTTTCATGTTTTGTTTCATAATCTTTTAGCTTGTTTTGAAATAGTATGGTTATATCTTTGATCTCTTTTGGGGGTGGGGCACGTCTTTCTAGTATGGATATTATGTTGTTCTTTATGCTCTTTTTTGTTATAATAAGTTGGTGTGAGATTTGATGTCTTTTTTTTGTTGTTCATTTTGTTGTTAGCTTTTTTCCTGAAAATTTAGATTGAGACAGGCTTCAGACTAGCTTTTCTACCTTTATAGAGCTTTTTCTTCTGTTATTTTTACGTAGAATTTAAAAGTATGCCTGTTTGTTTTCTGAAATTGCCTGAATTTATTTTCCCTCCCACGTTATTCTAGACCTTTTCTATCTACATCTCTTAGATGCATCCTCTGTTGAATTTTGATTCCACTTCCAGAAGTTTCTTTTCTCTGTGAGGTTCTTCCCTGGAAAGGAGCCTGCTGGATCTGTTCTGAGAATTTGTAGGCATCTGGATCGCTCCTGCTCATTCATTCCTTTCTAACAACAATCCTTTACACACATTTAACAATGAAGGGACGCAGAACACTCTAAGTTTCAGCTGCTGTTCTCCAGGGAGCCCTCGGTGCTTTCCTGTGACTTGCTGTTGGCTATTTCGGGGCTCTTCTGTCCTCAGGTTCTTCAGATATTACCCCCCTGCTTTATTCTTCTTTCTCCTGCCAGTCTGTGTTGCGGGTATTAGGGCATCTAGTTTAGTTGTCTTTTCTGGACTTATTTTCTGGTTCTAGGTAGAGATTTGGAGATAGTGGAAACTATGCTGCCACTGCCACCATCTCTCCAGAATGCTTCCCAGTGTTCCTGTTTTGACCTATTTAAAAACAACGCAAACAGGTAGATGACAATAACAGTTTCTTATGCTGGAAAACAGAAAGGAAGGCACAGTAACCGCTACTGCAGTTTCTTGGTAAGAAATTAAAAAAGCTCCCATGATTCTGGTTGAGGGCCCCTTCAGCAAGGAACCTGCTGTTTTATTTTTAACTTAATTTATTTTCAGTGCTTTAATTCTTGTGGAGTTTGATTTTACTGTTCAGAAACATGACTACTGTTAAGAAACATGGCGATTGCCTCTGAGCCTGGGTTGTGTACTCTCGCTGTTTCATGGCATCCTCAGTTGTGCCGTGTTCTTTGAAGTCAGGCTTTGAAATATTTTTAAAATGTGTCTTGTTGCCATGTAGTATCTGTTTGGATTCCATCTGGCTTTGCTTTCTTATGATGCTTGTTCTATTTACAGAGGGGGAACTGTAGCCTGGGCTTTTTGTCAACATGCATCTTTTTATGTCCTTTGTGGTTATACTGTGAATAAAATGTGAGATACGGTCCTTTCCCCGAGGATGTTTAGTTCCTCTCATCTGTCATCTGGACTGATCCAGGAAGCAAAGGAACTAGTTTCTTGCGGACTCTTTCCCCCTCCTCTGCAACCCAAACTCTGAGTTACTTAAGCATATGTCATAGTTGATACTGTTGAAAATGTTGTGCCGATTAAACATAACTAATCTTTGAATTACAGCTGATTTGTTTGGAGTTTAGTTTTACGTTGTCATTACCAGTTTCCAAGATTCTAAATGAAAGTCTGGATTAATCAATGCAGATTGTCATCAACTTGAAGAATGAATTTGTTCTAAGTCGTTTAAATTGCTATCCATGCTTATTCAGAGCTGCTGAGACCTGATGGTCTCTCCCCCACACGATGTTTAGGATAGCTGCCAGGGTAATTTATAACATCTTTCTAAGTGTACTTTCCACCATTTAAGTTTGTGTAAAAAAGGCAGTGGCAACTCTATAACTTTATATTTTAACCTATTTTATTTTTGAATAAATTCCTTTGATGATTCCTAACCTAAAATTTACTTTCTTGCAACTTACCAAACAGATGACTTTTTGCAAAACAGGGATTGAAAGTGGCCAGTTAGGGCTATAGACGAACCATTTACAGATTTAAGACTATGGCTTTCCTCTCAATAGAGTGATGGTGAGAAAGACAGTTTGGGAATCACTCCAAACACCAGCTTCCCCATTTTGTAGTATGTAGGTGTGTGACACTGGGCAGGTTACAGAGCTTCTCTATGTCTCTGTTTCCTCATGTGTAAAATGTGGTAGTAACGGTCCCTGTATCATAGAGTGATTTCAGTTGTCTTGCTCTTACCCAGAACTAACTGTTGGAAATATGAGTTCTGAGGCTGACTCTGTGTGAAAGGTGGCTAAGTTTGAAAGGTGGCTTTTATGTGTATGTATTTGTGTGTGGTGTGTACACGTACATATTTTATATTTGCTGATCTAAAATTAGTCAATGAAGAGCGAGCGAATGTGGGAACTGTGAAACTCCCTAGAGACCAAGGGCCACAACTCTTCTTCCTGACCCTAAAATAAGGGAATGACTGTCTTATATTAGGCCTTGTAAATACAATTGTTCTGAGCTTTACATAAAACCTGGGTAAAGCCTTGGGATGCCCTGGGACCCTCCCCGTGATGCCCTCGTGAGGGTTATCCTTTTTAGGCACCACTGCGTGCTCCAGGCCTTTCCCTCCATTCTCTAGCAGACCTACTATGTATAAAGGTGCTTGTCCTGGGACCCTATCCAGGATGAGAGGTGCTAATCCTATCAGTAAAATTTTTTAACCATGACCATGACATATATATAATAGCTTCACATTTTGTGTAACATGCATCTTCACAGAAGTTTGCTGAATATGCTTATAAAATTAAAAAGTGCTTTTTAAAAATTTAAATTTGTTGGGGTAACATTGATTAATAAAATTGTTTAGATTTTGAGTATACAGTTCTATGATACATTGTCTGTATATTGCACTGTGTGCCCTCCACCCAAAGGAGTTGTCTCTAGCAAGCTAGGTGATGAGTAGAATAGTGGATGCTGGGTTTGGGCCCATGTGGGGATCTTGCTTCCCCTCATATCATGTTCTCTGATAATCACTTATTCTATAAGAAGCACAATCATGATGTTAAAATGAGAAATCAGGGGAAGATTTTTTTTAACTTCTATTTGCTGTACAAAATTTGATTTTACTTCCTCAGGAAAAACAATTGTTTTAGCCCATATACTTCTCTATACCATATTTGGTACAAATGATTTTGGCTGAATAAAATAAGCAAAAATAAAATTTTCTTACCTTAGCTATGTACTTACATAATTTGTTTTCTATTTGGTCTATTTATTAATTAATAGTAATTAGTTGATTGAGTAGACATACTTAATATTTGATCAAAAAGTTAATAAAATATTTGAGCAGAGCGTTAATGGTTGAGGATATTTTGTTTCATGTTCATGTTAATAAACAATAGATACATTTTTTAATAGCAAGTGCTATAGTAAATTAGTTCCTCACATGGAACACAAACCCCTTATGTGCAGTGCTGATCCTTAATGCCTGACATATAATATGTGATGTTTGTTAAATGAGCAGGTAATTATTCTGAAAAATATTATATGTGTTCCAGGGCCTGATCTTCAGGTTTGCGTATCCAAAAAACCTACATGTTGCACCAGGAAGATGGAGGAGAGATATCAAGTTGCAGCTCGCCAAGATATGCAGCAGGCGCTTCAAACATCCAGCTCTACGCTGAAGTTTCTAATATCTCGAAATGCAGCTGCTTTTCAAGGTAAATTTACCTAGAGTTCCAGAAACTAAGGACAAACCTTGTTATGTAATTTGCCTGTTATCATTATGTTGGTAAACTTAGCTGGGTTTCCTTCTTTGTCTTTGTATATTATTTTGGTATAAAATGAGGTTTTAGCTTTTTTGAACCTTCAGAAATTGTTTCTGAGGCCATCTGGGGATTGATCTATCGATCATCTATCTATCTATCTATCTATCTATCTATCTATCTATCTATCTATCTATCTATCTATTATCTATCATCTATCTATCTATCTATCTATCTATCTATCTATCTATCTATCTATCTATATCTATCTATCATCTATCTATCATCATCTATCTATCATCTATCTATCTATCTATCTATCTATCTATCATCTATCTATCTATCTATCTATCTATCATCTATCTATCATCTATCTATCTATCTATCATCTATCTATCTATCTATCTATCTATCTATCTATCTATCTATCTATCTATCTATCATCATCATCTATCTATCATCTATCTATCTATCTATCTATCTATCTATCTATCTATCTATCTATCTATCTATCTATCATCTATCTATCTATCTATCTATCTATCTATCTATCTATCTATCATCTATCTATCATCTATCTATCTATCTATCTATCTATCTATCTATCTATCTATCTATCATCTATCTATCATCTATCTATCTATCTATCTATCTATCTATCTATCTATCTATCTATCTATCTATCATCTATCTATCTATCTATCTATCATCATCTATCTATCATCTATCTATCTATCTATCTATCTATCTATCTATCTATCTATCTATCTATCATCTATCTATCATCTATCATCATCTATCTATATCATCTATCTATCTGTCATCTATCATCTATCTATCTATCTATCATCATCTATCAATCTATCAATCTATATCTATCTGTCTATCTATCATCATCTATCTATCTATCTATCTATCTATCTATCTATCTATCTATCTATCTAATCTATCATCTATCTATCTATCTATCTATCTATCTATCTATCTATCTATCTATCATCTATCATCTATCTATCTATCTATCATCTATCATCTATCTATCTATCTATCATCTATCTATCTATCTATCATCATCTATCTATCATCTATCTATCATCTATCTATCATCTATCATCTATCTAACTATCATCTTATCTATAGTGAGTTGGACTAGGGAAACTCTTTTATTAATGAAATGGTCCTTGGAAATATATGCCCTTCAAGGGTTCTTTCAGGTCCCCCAATATTCTGACCCTGGATTTACTTCAGTATGAATAGACATAATTATTAGATTTTATTAAATATTTTATAACATAAAATCTCATTATTTTTGAGTGTGTGATTATAGATTTGTTTTTAAAAATATGATTTGAGGAAATATTTGTGTAGTATTTCCCCCTGCAACTTCATGTGTTTTTCATAAGAACACCAACATGATGTATCAGTGTGCAAACAAGTCTAATAAATAGTAAAATAGGAACTATTAATTAGATGTTTAAGGTACAGCTAAGATCAGAACTCAACCTTAATTCAAACAATATGTTTAGATATAAAATTAATGGGTTATGAAATTACAAGGCACATTGCAAAATAGATGATCTTTTTCTTATTTTTGTCATCTCCTCTATAAAATTCCTTATTACTATAATAAAATAGCTTAATTTATTTTTCCTCTTATAAAGCATTAGCTATTCTGTATATGATTAGAATGAAAATATTTATATTACACTGCTTTTCAAATAAATTTATTGCTTTCATTCAATGCAAAATATAACTTCTGTTAGTATTCCTTTTTAATACGTATATTAATATCAATCTAAATTATTTGTGCTTTGTTTATATACAGGACTAAATTACAAAGCTGATTAATTTTTAAAACTATACTATATATTAAATAAAATGAATAAATAAATCAGGATAAAATTTGAATTAAAAGGTAGTTCATGATGAACTGATGATTTTTTTTGTAGAAACTCTGAAATGTCAGATTTTAAGGTATTATTAATTTAGTGGTTCTTTTAGATCTGTTAGAAAGCAACCGTATTTCTGTTATGGGATTTAATCATGTGCAATTGTTGGAGGAAAACGTATTGATATGCTTTCTAAGCAAAAATTTGTGACTTGAACTGGCTGAACTAGACACAAACAGACAGCTATGTAATGCTTTTTTTCTCATGAACATGATAACACGTATAATATGGCAAATACATTTTAGAGATAAATAGACCAGTTTAACCAGAGCAAGGAGTTGTAGATGGGAATTGTGGGTTATATTCTTCAAAAGGTGTGTTGGACTCATGTGGAAGAAGTCTTAAAACATCAACTTGATTTAGTTCTGTGAAAAAATGCCTTTGATATTTTGATAGGGATTGAACTGAATCTGTGGATTGGTTTGAGTAATACAGGCATGTTAATGATGTTAGTTCTTCCTGTCCATGAGCATGATATATCCTTCCATTTATGTGTGTCTTTAATTTCTTTCTTCATCGTCTTACAGTTTTCCAAGTCCAGGTCTTTTACCTCAGTGGTTGTATTTATTCCTAGGTATCTTATTCTTTTTGTTGCACTTGTAACAAAAAGAATTGTTTTCTTAATTTCTCTTTCTAGTAGTTTGTTATTGGTATATAAAAATGCAACTGATTTCTGAGTATTAATTTTGTGTACTGCTACTTCTCTGAATTCATTTATCAGTTCTAATACTTTTTTGGTGGAATCGTTAGGGTTCTCCATGTATAGTATCATGTTATCTGCAAATAATGACAGTTTTACTGCTTCCTTTTCAATTTGGATGCCATTTATTCTTTTTCTTTTCTGGTGGTTGTGGCTAGGACTTCTAATGCTTTGTTGAATAAGAGTGGTGAAAACAGACAACCCTGTTTTGTTCCTGTTTTTAAGGGAAATTGTTTTCGTTTTTGCCCATTGAGTATGTTAGCTGTGGGTCTGTCATATGTGGCCTTTATTATGTTGAGGTCTGATCCCTCTCTCCCCACTTTGCTGAGACAGTTCTCATCATGAATGGATGTTGAATTTTGTTGAATGTTTTTCTGCATTCAATGAGACGATTATTTTATATTTATCTTTCATTTTGCTTATGTGGTGTATCGTGTTAATTGATTTTCAGATATTGGGGGGGATGTGGAGAAAAGTGAACCCTCATACACCGTTGGTGGGTTTATAAAGTGGTGCTACCACTGTGGAAAATAGTATGGAGGTTCCTCAGATATTTAAAAATAGAACTACCATATGATTCAGCAATTCCACTTCTGGGTAGTTATCTAAAGAAATCCTAAACACTAATTTGGAAAGATACATGTACCTCTGTGTTCATTGCAGCATTATTTATAACAGCCAAGATATAGAAGCAACCTAAGTGCCCATCAATGGACGATTTGATAAAGATGAATATTACCCATAAAATAGAATGAAATCTTACTAATTGCGACAACATAGATGACCTAGAGAGTATTACGCTAAGTGAAATGTCAGACAGAGAAAGACAAATGCCATATGATTATACTTATATGTGGTATATAATGGACAACACAGAAATAAATTCATAGATACAAAGGACAAATTGATGGTTGCCAGATGGTAGGGAGGTTGGATGATGTTTGAAAAGGTGAGAGGAATCAAGAAGTACAAACTGCCTGTTATAAAAATAGTCATGGGATGTAAGTAAAGCACAGGGAATAGAGTCAGTAATGTTGTAAAAACTATGTATAGTGTACTACGGGTACTAGACTTACTGGGTGATCACTTCGTAAGGTATTAAATGTCTAATCACTATGTTGAAACTAATATAATATTGTATGTCAACTCAAATTGAAAAGTAAATTTTGAAGAATTAAATAATCATCAAATTGGGTTTGAGAGGGTCTTTAAAGATTTCTGAACAGGGAAGCTTCATTATGATTTCTTCTCTTTTAATATGAAACCTAAATCCCTCCAAGGAAAAATATATGACCAAAGAGAATTACAACAAAGCAAACTGAATTTTTTGGATAACAGCATTAACTATATAGGTGAAAGAATGTGCCAGCAGTTACTAACACATAGGCATTCATTGAACATTAGTTGAACATTTCTTCTGTGTTGAAAGATATTGTAACAAATTTTTCACATAAATTGATTAAAATAGAGAAAATGGAGTTAAAAAGATTGGGAAAAACCAAACTCTGAATTATATATTTAGACTTTTAAGATGGGTTTAGGCGGCTGAAAAATTTTGTTGATGTTGCTCAAAGTTTGGTGATAACTACCAAAGTACTAGAAATATATGGGATTGTGTCTATCTACTAGAGTGTCAGGTAATTTTATGTAATTTTTCCCCCCGATTAATAAATTGTGTTAGATTCAATAGGTTGAGTTTTGGTATTTATTTAAACATTAATCATAAAAATGAAAATGGTAGGGACTTTCTTAAATATGATTGGTTATAATCAAATATTGTTTTCTCCCTTTGTGGAATGCTGAGTTTTACTTAATAATCATGAGAAAACAAGACAAATTTAGAAGAAATTTGCCTAAGGCCTGACTTTACTGGAACAAATTCTCTTACAAGAATATCTGGTTTTAATTTAATGAAAAGAATAAATAGCTTTAGGCTTATTTTCATAAAAACAAGCTTAAATATATATATTCTAAAAATGATTTTTTGAAATTACATTTACTGTATGATAACTTATCAGCTGCTACTTTATCAATAAGTAAAATGCCCTCCATGTAGTTTCAGTGCAATAAAAAATATGAAAACAATTCAAAGTCTTTATTTTTCTAAGAAGAAAGAACCCAAACACATTTTATTGGGAAACCAGTCTGATTGAGATAAATTTAATGGGGAAATCAATTTACTTCTCAAATGATGCAGGCGCATTTGCTACATTTTGATTTTGAAATATCTTTTTATGTCTTCTGCTTCAGCAACATTAACCTGTTGTTGTTTTTTCTTTGTTATTGTTGTTTTTTAGTGGTATTCTGGGTTATGAAAGACTTAGGACTGGGATACAGTATGGTCTCTTTTCTCATGAATCTTATGGACACCCATGGAAACATGTTTTTGAAATAACTCTTTAGATTTTGCTGATGGGGATAAGCACTTGGGGCTATGGATTTAGTGGACCTCATATTTTAGTGATGAAGGGATTTTTCCAGGGGAGAGAGGAAACAGTGCTGGCAAGTGGTGCTTGAGGACACAGGGTTACCCTGTGTACAGTCCACATTCAGATCTGGGATTCAGCACTGGGTGGTATATGTGTATATACCAGTGGGGTGGGAGTCAGCCTGCTGGGATAACTCTTCCGTCTTTTTCCTTTAAGGAATTTATTGGTGTTTTTTCAGTCATATTTCCTTAAAATGAACAGAACAGCAAAACAAAAATCTGCTTGGAAGGGCCCATAGTCATAACCTGGGACTTCTTAAATCCTAAGGGTAGTCATTCATGCAGCGTGCAGCCTTCTGTAAGACAAAAGGCACAAGCTGGTGCTCCTGTGTCTGTTGCTGTTCACAGTGAGTGGTGCTGTTTGTAAAGAGGAACACTGGTTGTGTCACAGTGCAGACAACTGTTCTTCATTTTCAGGGCCTTACTGTTCATGATTAAAGCAGATCTGCCTGAGATAATGTGAAGGAGTTTGTTTCCCTTCATCTGTTTTTCTGTGAGCTGGGATTGCCTACTTTAAAAACATTTTGAAAATATTCTTTGTAAATATTTTATCTGTTTGTACACTAAAGTATGGTGTGACTCATGAAGAAATAGTGGAATTTGATAGAGGATATGTAACCTACTGTAAAAAAGCAACTCTTATCCAGCTTTCCAGTTTGTTAGTATTTAAATCTCCATTCAAATAAGACAGTAGTGTAGCTTTTAAACTTTAACACTATACAAAATTTTCAGCATCGCTTTCAAAAATAAAGCGGAGGAACATTTGGGAGAACACTATTGGAAGCTTGCATTTTTGTAAAATTGGGAAGATAAGGTGAAGAAAATATTTTTCTTTTGACATACCTTTCCCCTATTTCTCTCATCTTCAAGTAACTCAAATATTTTAAAAATATATGGTAGATACTAAGTCTTTATTCTGGAAGTTTCAAGTTTTCTATATGGCATTAAAAAAATCTACATTATTACAAGAGACTGAGTGATAAGTGATATCTAGCACATGAAGAATTTAACATTTTTATTAATGATTTCATTCTCTTGGCTAATTAAATTCTAGTTTCTTGATAGTAAATACTTGAAACATTGGCAAGCTTGTCCTCTTGGTTTGAAATGTTAGATTTAGGAATTTTAATAAAATACATTCCTATTTTCAATGAAATATAGGAATATGTTCAAAATTAAATATATTTTGAATGCAGGTGAATTAAGAATGATAATATAATTAATGAATTATTCTTCTATACACTAACAGATATTAGCTACTGTAAAGTATATAGCTAGTGTACAGCTAATGTAAAACTAGTTTAAAGTGTGTGTGTTTGTGTGTATACACAGTCAAAGGCACAAGGATATAGTGAATATTTGAATATATTACTGTATAGGAGAGTAAATAGATTTATATAAATCTATTATATTAAGCATGGAATACATTATTCTTATTTTGTTCACAGAGGTGGATAATATTTAAAATTATTCTCTGGAAGAGTATTATGTGGAAGAATAAAGGAATAATGCTATTTCTAACACTGAGAATGATTTGATCAAAAGTTCACTGGTAAGAGAACTGGTAGCCTTAGGCTGGCAGTGTTGAGGAGATTTGTTTATTTTTCTTTCTCTCTAGCACCTAGAGCAGATACTCAGTAAATGTAATTAAATGAACTGCATGAATAAATGAAGACATGAATGAGACTTAGCAGGAAGATGGTTCTAAAATAAAATGACTGATTCCCTTCCTCCTGTCCTTCATTCTTTTTAATTTTCTTTATTTCTGTATCGATGCAGTTAATATATCTGTGAAACACCTACTATGTACCAGCACTGTCAGGTGCTTGGATTGTACAGTGTCCAACATTGAATCAATTTTATTTTTATTGACTCCTTCAGACTTCTAGTATGCCAACATTGGTTTATTGATTTTATGAACTAGAAAGGGGCACATTATAATGTTTCTGTCAGTGACATTCCCAAAGTGATTACAATTCTTTCTCCTTTCAGTTTTAGGCATGAGTTAGTGCGTTGGCAGCTATCAACTCAATTGGTCTTTATCCAACTGTTCTTTATCTTGTAAATGTTAAAAATTGTTTCTTTTGAATCTGTGTCAGCAGACTGCTCTTAATTATGAAAAGGAGTAGTTTCGCTATATTCTAGATAAAAGTTGTAAGAGCTTAAATTACTTTTCAGCTGGAAATAAAGCTTGCTTTGAATGAAGCATTATCTATAGTGGAAAATATTAAGTATAAACTGAACACTGGGTTTACTTTGCAAAATTTCTTTTTCAAACTTGAAGAAGTAAACTTTTAGTTGTTTTACTTTTATTCATTTATTTTAATTTTCTTTACTTATTTAATTTATCTTTATTGTTGAAAGTATTACAGATGTCTCCCCTCTTCCCCCGACTGACCCCCTCCTCCCCACTCCTGCCCCCGCCCCAGGCCTTCACCGCACTATTGTTTGTGTCCATGGGTTATGCATATATGCATATGCGTTTTTTTGGTTTATCTCTCCTTGGACTCTCATGGGAGAATGAGTGATTTTCATTTCTGTGGAATGAAATCCCTGAGTTTCCAAAGTCCTATTTCCCTTTGTCCAGACATAGGAAAATATAGCTGAGGTTACAGCAGAGCTAAAATCAGAGTCAATGTCTAGAGTTTCCTTTCCATGTTGGAGCAGAGTCCAATCCAGCATCAGGCTAGCATAGTTTGTGTTCCCTGTGCAGCCCATCGGTCCATTAGATGTGGGGTCCACTGGGCCACATGCCCATGGAGGAAACATGGGCAAATGCAAGGAAGCCAAGAACCCAAGAGTCACAAGAACAACAAGAGAGGGAATTCGTCTGTTTAGGGGATTATGTATTGCCAAAGTTTTGCAGGCTTACAGTGGTCCTGCCTATTCTGGCCAGCCATCTCTGTCCCAAGGTTTGACTGACAGGCAATTACCTTCCCTCTGTTAACCGAAGTTCATTGGGCATGGGTCTGTCTTCCCTTTGTTGATCCCTTCCCCCAGTGTTTTGCAGGGAATAGGCTGGTGCTTCCCTGGGGAGTGTGAAATTGCAGCTCCCTGGTGAAGCTACCCAAATGACATGCCTATAATGTCTGGCTTCCCCCTAACACTAGTATGGTATGGCTCTTTTCACTATATTTCCTATTATTAATAACTAGCTAATTACAATGGTATCAAAAGTAGGTTTAGAGTTGTTTGTATGAAAATTAATACAATAATTAATAAATAATAATACAAGAATAAACTTTGTGTTTCATATACTCAAAACTGTAAAAACTAATTCTGCCCCACCCTGTATTTAGTTTTAGGAAGTGTGACTTATCCCTATTAAGTATTCAATGAAACTGATTATTTAAGAAAAACCATCATTGGCAGTATTTTTAGAGCTTACAGTTTTATGTATTTTAAGGCCCTATAAAATTTTATATAGAATGGTTAATACTATGATTTAATGATAAAATTAATTATTTTTACAGGATAGATAAAATAATGACATTGAAAATATTTAAGAAATTATTCTAAAACTAATGGATCTGCTTTCACCTTTTACATGTTATGTTATAAGTAGTGGTTTATTATAAGATATTAAATTATGTCTCAACATGGTTGTTGTGTGGCATATGCCACATGAAAACATTTTGTTCTCCATTTGCCATTATGGTTAGAACCCTAATTTTGGGGGTGGGGTCATCACCCTCAATGGTAATGTGCTTGGAGACAGTGAATTCTGCTGCATCTATAGGGGATGACATGAAATAGGGGATGACATGAATAGGAAGTGTGTTATATGGTAGTGAAGTTATAAGATAGCTTTTGTGGGAAATGGGAAAGGAAATGAACTAATATTTATTTAGAAGGCTACCATTGGAGACAATTAATTGATAGTAACACTAGTATGATATGGCTCTTGATTTTTAAAACTTTTTTGTTTTTGTCTGGGGAAAAGGCACAATTAGAGTTGTGCACATTCATGCGTGAGCATGGTGAGAGGAAACTCATTCATCCAGTCAGCAAACATTTATGGGGCAACCTTTATATGCCAGCCTTGTTTTAAGTGCTTGGTATGCCTTAGTGCATGCAACCAAAATCCCTATTCTCACAGTTTGCCTTTCAGCTGGAGAAGGTAGAAAATAAACAAACAAATACAGACATAAGTTAGGATATTAAGTGCTTTGGAAAAATGTAGCCTAGAGCAGGGGGAGGGGATTAGGTTTAGTGAAGAGTTGCCATTTAAAATCTGACAGTCAGGGAAAAGTTGGCATTTGAGCAAAGATTTGAAGAGAGTGTAGCATTGGCTATATGGATGGAAGCCTGTGAGAAAAGCATTCTAGGAAGAAGGTGTAGCCCTAAGGTAGGATTGTGCCTCAAATGTAAGAGGAATAGTAGCAAGGAGGCAAGTAAGGCTGGAGCACAGTGGGTGATATGGGGGGTTACTGGAAAGGTCATCATAGAGGCTACAGGGGACAGATCATGTGGGGCCTCTTAGGCTTTTACTTAGCAACAATTTTTTTGCCACAGGTGTGGCTTGATTAAAAAAAAAAAAGACTCTATCTAGTTGTTGAGGGGCATGCACACCCATCCTGTAGAGGGCCTCGGGTGGACCTAGGAAGCCCAGTTAGGTGGAGATTATAATCACCCAGAAGAGATACCATGGTGACTTAGTCCTGGGTGGTGGCAGTGCAGGTGGTAAGAAGTGGTCAGATTTTGGATATACAAGGATTGGCAAAAGTAGATTTACAGTTGCTTGTATGGAAAATAATACAATAATTAATAAATAATAGCACAAGAGTAAATTCTGTGTTTCTTATACTCACAACTGTAAACCCACTTTTGCCACCCCAGTATTACAATCATCAGTGTGTCCTGGGCATAGTAGGAAAACAATTAAGGCCAAGAGGGGGCAGATGTAGTAAAATATACCAAAGGTGTGTCTGTGGGTTAAGTGCCTAGCTGTAGTGGAGGTGAGTTAAAGATGCTGAGACTGTGGATGGTTTCTACATGGATTTTGGAATCTCTAAGTCTGTTGGTAAGAGTTGGAGTGAGACAAACTGTCACCTGTTTCTGCAGTTCTCAATGAAAGAGGGAAGTTGGTGGGTGTGACAGGGGCATTCATTGATTATCTGACGGAACCTAATCTTTTTGTATTGTTTCTTTGTTTATTTGTAACTACTTTATTGGGGTATGATTGACATGAAAAAAGCTTTACTTGTATACAACTGGATGAAGTTGGAGATAAGCATACATCTGTGAAACCTTCCACACAATCTATGCCACAAATGTATTGGAGGAGGCTGATCTTTGGCACAGGGTTAGAAGAATAGTGGCCTGGAGATTGGAAATCTCCTAGAGAGCCAGGAGGTTTCCACCTCCTTCCTATGATTTGGCTCTGTAAAGTGGTAGAGATGTTATTTCTATAATAGCATATATGTAAATATGAAAATTAATTTTGATGGAATAAATCATGATTGTACACAAAGAAACATATAAATTTTTAGCATAATTTGAAAGTGAAGGGCATTATAGAGAAATAACACATACATAAATTTGTAAAAATACTTGGAGCATTGATAGGAGAAAGCACCTAAGGAGACAACATTGAATAAAGTTGCATAATAGTAATTATGGTGAACATCATGAGTTTGTATATAAGAAACTTATTTGAAAGTTATTTTAATTATAAAAGATATAATGTGGTTACATAAAATTGAAAATTAAATTCTTTATTAGTCAAGAATCCAGGTAGCAAATAAGGTTCTGTGATGATTTAAGGCTCATGGGACTATTTTGAAGTCTTGGTAGTAATTCTTGTAACACAAATAACACATTTGCTATTTTTATATGAATAAATGAACTAAGTTCTCTTTACAAAACAATATCAATGGTTATTAATAATTTCAATATCTTTTATTATATAATCTCTTAACCTAATTACAAATACTTGCAGTTCATGTATCTGGCATTATTGTCAACTTAAAAATTTTTAAATGATATAATAATTTATTGTAATTTAAGAAATACAGTTTATTAAAATTGTATAAATGTTATTAATAGTTAAGCTTTCTCCCCCTATAGCCTTGGGGGAAGAGCGATTAAGATGAAAATATTATGCCATTGCCCATAATATTTAATTGGTAAAGTGGTAAGATATAATGGGAAATAAGATACCTCTCTTTTCTCAGACAAATAGAGGACTTTAATTTTATAGCCATTCCTCAATGTAGCTGTTTATGATGGGAAATTATCCATGCATATCTCCATGCTTTTAGCATAAAGTATATCTAGCAATAAATGGGATATATATGCTATAGCTTTTATGCGGAAGGCAAAGGGCTTGAAATGGCATCTTGAGATCCAGAGAGTCATAATAGTAAATAAAGGGTAATTGTTGGATAGCTATGCTACACTTCTTTTGTCCCAGGGTAATTCTGCCTGTGGGCTAACTTTTATATAAACAAAGATAATTGAACTTTTGTACCTTAAAGGATATTGTTCTCTTGTACTATTTGTTTGACTACATCTCCTCAGGGTATAAACTTGACTTGAATGTTAACTTAGGAAACATATTCTTTTTTTTTTTTTCTCTGTAAGTAGAAACAAATGGAAGATACTCTCTAATAGAACAAACACTGGTCTTTGCTGTGGGAAAACCTTTGTTGGAAAAACTTTGTTGTTGTGATTGGATACACAATACACTTAAATTTTAAGAACAAGGGTTCTAGAGTCAGAGGGTCTGAGTTTGAATCCCATCTCAAGACTTGCTAGCTGGGTCTCATTTTCCTTGCTTGTAGACTGGGATAATAATAGTACCTTTTTTGGGGCTACAATTAGTGAGAATTGATCAAGGTAATTAATTAGCATGGTAGCTGGTACATAATAAGCACTCAGTATATGTTAGCTAATCTTCTTCCTCCTTTATTCAAGGTCTATATTTTTTCCTGATATTTGATTGGCAGCAAAACATTTCAAGGTAGAAATTGTCTAATGATGTTTCTGTAAGTATATTATAGGGAATTGTATAAAGTCAATTGTCACATTATCAGAAGTGCTGAAGTAGCCAGGTAGGAGAAGGGCCTTGGCATTCAGACTACTAGGTGCTTCCTTCGAGTACTGCCCCTGATAGGATTGCCAAGAGTCATGTTGCAAGTGCTTGGGCTTATGGCCAAACATGCTGAAGCCATTGAGAAAAATTATTTGGTGAATAATACTAATTAGTATATTTAAAAGCAGGGTTTTCTATTACCTAACTGGTAATCAAATGAAATTTCTAATTTCATTAAGTGGTATTAGATTGTTATGTTTTGACTCTCACTGTAGTAGAAACTAACATGAACACAAAAATCTGAGATTTGATTAACAGAATGTTGGAAAGAGACAGAGTCTATGGGAAATTATTCAGTGGATTAATGGAAGCCTTAATCTTGTTAGTGCCCTTCTCTAAATGAAAATATCTTCACATATGAAAGACTTTTAATTTTTGATTATCACTGACTCATTCTTATCATATTCAGGGATGTTTGCAGTTATGTTGGTAACTTAACAAAGCCAAGCCTTTAGATTATGCATTTATGAGTTATTAAATAGAACCACAAAGTTCAAGTTCATCCTTTCACAACAGCATGGAATAAATAAATTAAGAAAATGCATAGCCTTCAGAGCCATGTGAAAGGTTTTCTGGTTGGTAGAATATGGCAAAAAATTTCATCTAAGATTTTGTTGAACAACTTTGGAACCTACTGTTCATTAAGGTTATTTTTGTTTTGGTCCAAATGTTGCAAATTATTGATGCTTAAAATTATGTAACTATCTGATAGTTGCATTTTCTACCTGCTGAAAATGTGAAATACTGTTTTTGCTTGTCTGCAAGGCATTTTTAGAAGTTTTCCTCTTTACATGAGGAAAGGCAGTCTGGAGAGCAATGGGCACTTACAGTCTCTGGAAAGTGTGATTTGTGAAAAGGGTCAGAGGGGTGGAGGAAATATGTCTATTGGTTCAAGAAGGAACAATAAATGCTCCATTCATGTTATGATTTTTAAAATCTGGGTTTAACGTACTTACTTTATAGCTGTAATCCCAGGGCAATACTTTAGGTAATCTAGGCCAACTGTTTAATTTGTTTTTATTACAAACCTTCAAAGTAGGTTTAAATTAAATTATATATTTGGCAATGCTTACTAAATATATTTAGTCTATTTGTTATTTTAATGAGAGTGTATATTTTGTATGCAAATTAAGACTATATTTAACAATTAGTAGTCTACACTGGTGCAGCTATTCTGGAAAGCAATTTGACAGCACGTGGTTAAGAATGTACCTCTCTCTCTTTTTGGTCTTTCTACTGGTTATTTATATTGGAAAAATTTTTAGAGACAATCCATTTAGGGACATCAACAAGCATGTTAATTGTAATGCTTGTTGTAATATCTGGGAGTTGAGACAATCCGGTGTCTGTAATTGAGGGAAAGGTAAGGAAAATGTGCAGACAGTGCATTATAAATAGTATGTATCATTAGGAATAATCAACTGGATGCATACAAAGTGACATGGATAGACGTTAAAAACATAAGTTAGAATGAAGACAGGAAGAAAGAAAAAGAGGTATATAGCACAATACCATGTATATATCTTAAAAATACATGTACCAAACAATTTTATATATTTTACTGGAACGCATACAAATGAAAGAGTTCACATTAAGCACATTAGAATGTTAGCTTAAGGGTATATAATTGTATAATTTACTATCCAACCACATAAATTTTAAGAGATATGGGGGATGTGAAGGATAGCTAGCAAAAGAAAAGTGAAAGAAAGTGAAATGCTTAGGTATAAATCTACTAAACCGTGTACAGGATCTGTAAACTAAAAATGATGGTGAAAGAAATCAAAGAACTTACATAAATGGAGAGACATACCATGTTCATGAATTGAAAGACTCAACATAGTAAAGATGACATATTTACCTGAATTATTCTACAATGTTAACATAATTTCTATCAAAATCCTAGCAGTTTTTATGTAGAGTCAGTCAAGTTTTTATCTAAAATTTATACAGAGAGTCACAGGCCCCAAAACAGCTAAAACAATTTTGAAAGAGAAGAATAAAGTGGGAGGATACACTTTACTTGATAATGAAGCTTAGTAATGATAGCTATAGTAATTGAGAGTATGATATTGACACTGAACTCAGGTTTAGCTGCCTGCTGCTGCAAAGCCAATAATTAAGAGACAGGAGCTGATGGAAGGAAATTTTGGTTTATTCAAGAGCTGGCAGCTTAAGAACATGGGGGACTCTTCTCACAAAGACCACCTTAGCATCTCAGTGCAAGCAGGGATTTTTATGAGCAGGGGTGGGGAGGGGAGAACAAAGGATTTGGAAGGGACAGAGAGGGTTGTGGGCTTTCCTTGAGGGTGCTATTTGCAAGTCAGCAAAATCTGCTCTGAAAATCATCTCGGAGCCAGCTGGTTAAGAGATGGTCTAGTCTGGTTTTTGCCCATGGAAGTTGAGCAAATCTGGAGCTGAAATGCCTGAAGCCTTCAGTCTGCTTCCTTTGAGCTTAGTTCCTAGAATCCTTTAAGCAAACAGGTTGTTTATCTGGAGCTACATGTGAATTTATAGGTCATCATTTACAGAAACCATGTTAAAAGAATGGTGGCAAGGGTTACAATATTGGCAGAGGAATAGACACATAGATCAGAGAAGCCAAAGTAGACTTACCCAACTATGCCCAACCAATAGGTGCAAGTGCCATTCAATTCAGGAAGAATATCCTTTGCAACAGATTTTGCTGAGCAATTGGACATCAATAAGAAAAATATCATTCTAATATTTTTGTGTTGCAATGTCTAAATATTTCAGTCAAAAGATTTTCACAGCTTCTGCCTTCATTTAGAGAATCTTTAACTTTTTCCCTTAAGGCAAAACCTACTAAGTAAGTCATCTGTGTGATTCTCTTGAGTATTTTACCAAATCTAAATGCTGCAAATCATAGACCTTTTCAATTTCAGTGCATTCTAGTAGAGATAATTTTTTTCCAAATGAAAATAGTAGCTTCATCAAAAGATTCTTCTCACAAGTTGAGTTAATTCAAATAAAATTTAGATCATGAATATTGTTTCAGATCCCAGTGTTTATTTAACTTATTCATTTCCCTTCTTGCTTTTATTTTTAATAGAGGCAAATTTAAATGTTTTTGTTTCATATGCTTTTAAGAATCGAAATATATTAAAATTTTAAAAACTGAGGTTTTTTGGTATACATTTGTCAAATGGTTTGATTTATGATGCCAGGTGATTTCTTTTGACTATAGGATGTTCAGTTAGGTTATTTAATGGTCTGAGGGAGTAAAAAGACAAAGGAGTGAGTTTGGCAATGGGATAGAGATTAGAGGAGAACAAGATCTCAGTATATCTAGAAGGAAAATTTTAGAAGACTGGATAACTGACTATGGAGTGGAATCAGAAAGAGGGAGGCTAGGATCAATATCAAGTCTTGCAAGAGAATACTTTCATGGGATGATTTACAATATCTTCATTTTTCTTACTTCTATCTTAGTTTTTAATACAGTTCTCTTGAAAATTCTATTCAACTCCAAGCGGTGGGTAAGTTAATATAGAGAAATCATCCACTCCTTTGTCAGTATTTATTTAGTATATACTAAATGCTGGATGCTGGACTGTATTCTAGAGGTCCTCAACTTGCACAATTTTTTTGTTAGCTGAAAATTATGCATACCTGAACTGGATTCTTGCTTTAAGTGGCTCCATTGTTCTAGTTACTCAAGAAGAGTGCAAAACGAGGACTGCCTGTTTTTCAACTAGAGATAGGACTGAAAATTATGACTGCTTTCAAGAAGCTAAAAATCTTTTGTGGAAAACAGGCACATGATTACCTTTCAGTGTGCTATGATGGAGTTAAGATTTCATAGAGGAGACATTTGATATGGATTGTTGGTGAAGAAAGTTGGGGGAAAAAAGTTTTGAAAATGGTGACTTTAGCTGAAGAACAAAGATCAGGTGATTCCTGTCCTAGAGATGGAGTGTGGAGAGCTCAAGGGCCCAAGAGTACTTTCCTAAGGTCACCATCAAGTGTGGGAGGTGGGAAGTTTTGGGAAGTAAGATCGAAGATGTGAAATCCCTGTTAGTTATTTTAATTTACCAGGAATGTGTTGTGTCTTTTCTCATTCCTAACTTTGCTTCTCTCTTTTCTTACTCTTCCTTCTTATGCATTCCTTCCTTTTTTATGTTCTCTTTTTCTCCCTCTCTCTCTTTTCTCTAGTTTCTTCTCTTTATCTTATCATCACTGTCATTGTCAGGGTTTTGTCCATGTTTATGCTATTTTTCAAGAACATTCTCCTAGATTTAGTTATCCTTTATCCTTTGTTTTTAGTAAAGGCTGTCTTAATCTTTTAAAATTCTTTTTAAAAATTTCTTTCATATGTTTTTGATTTCTTAACATAATTATTAAATTTTTTGGACATTTTAAATTTTCTTATTTGATAATGAAAATATTTTAGGGGATACATTTTTCTGTGATTGCAGCTTTACTATAGTATGTAGATTTTACTATAAAGTCTTTTTACTTTGTTTTAGAGAATCTGAAATTTTACTTTGGATTTTCTTTTTTTGAGGTTATCTAGATATGGTAGAATTGTGCTGATATGGTAGAATTGTGTTTCCCCCACAAAGTGTCTAGATAACCTCAAAAAAAGAAAATCCAAACCTAGGCTTGACTAGGTTTATTGTAGTTTTAATGACCCCAAAATATCAATGGCTCGCATCCATAAAGAGGTTACATGTCCCTTCAATGCAGGTGATGGCTCTTCCTGGCCAGGCTGAAAGAGCAGCCCTATCTGAGATGATGTTGCTTTAGTGGCAGAGGGAAAGATGGTCTTGGCTCCAACTGTGTCTTCCCAGAAAAGGCACACATTGCTTCTATTCACATTTCATCTGCCAAAGCAAGTCCTGTGATGCTTGCTAATGCTCCCACAAGGAGGGCAGACCATATTTTGTAGGAAAACTTAATTTCCCCTAAAGAATGTTGATATGGTAGAATTGTGTTTCCCCCACAAAGATATGGTAGAATCTTAACTTCAAAGTGACTTTATTTGGAAATAGTTGTTATAGAAGTAATCAAGTTCAAATGTGGTTATTAGTTTGGGCCCTAATCCTAGATGACTGATGTCTTTATAAAAAAAGGAAATTTGGACAAAGAGACAGACATGTGCATGGGAGAGAACATCAACTACAAGCCAAGGAAGGACTGAACCTATCAGAAGCTAGAGAAGATGCATGAAACAGATTCTTGCTCACAGCCCACAGAAGGAACCAACCCTGTTGACACCATGATCTCAGACTCCTAGTCTCCAGACTATGAGATAATTTCTGTTTTGTAAGTCACCTAGTTTGTGGTGTTTTGTTACTGCAGCCCCAGGAAACCAATACAAATGTTTCAAAAATTTTAAGATATGCCTTGTCAGATTCTTCTTATTTATTTCTAACTTTATTACATTTTAATTAGAAAATTTAATCAACAAGATCTCTACAATTCAGTATTTTTTCATGGTTAGAATCATTATCAGCTTTACAAATTTATTTCAAATTCAAAGTTATTAGCAAATTCTCCACTTGAAAAATTTCATTCAAATTTCAGAGGTGATCATTACTGTTTCTCTTTTCTATTCAGAAATTTAAATAACAGTTTTACTCTTTTCTAGTTTACTGCACTTAAGGTTTTTTTACATCTTGATTACATAAGAATTCAGACTTATCTTCCCAAAATAGAAATATCTTAGGTTTTGAAGTCTGCCTTTATGTTAATTTTTTCACTTGTTTTATTGAGTTGTAGAGATCAGAATGGTATAAAATATACTAGGCTGATTGTCATTGTAAATGTTTTCTTATAGTGTCTTATCCATGAGCATGCATTTTTTCTTTTTTTCTTTTCTTTCATTCCTTCTTTGTCTCTTTCTCTTTTCACTAAAGAAACAAAGTGATTTTCTTTAGACAGCTCTCTAAGGCCTGTCTATGAGATCCCTCCATCTCTCTCAAACCAGTCCCTTAGAAGTTACAAAACAGTGCTCATTACTACTGAAATCTTCCTTACAGATGGGACTGAGGCTGATAGTGATATCACAGCTCATCTGGGAAAGGAAATGGGGAAAAAGAATTGGATGGGAGGACAATGGAATGTAATAGATTTCATGCTGCTTTGTTCTCAGGAAAAACTAAGATGCCATTGGAAGGCATATTGAATTGAAGTGCATGATTTGTGATCTACCGAGATCATCTGCATTATTCTGAATTGTGCAAATATTATTTTATGACCTGATCTTGAGTCAGGTAAGAGAATGGTTCTAACTTATGTATGTTTAGCTCTTTTTATCTCAAGCACTATGACCTTGATGCTGTTTTAACTTACATGTTTATATATGTAGTAACATCTAAAATAATGAATATAACCAATTTTGTGTCCTCAGGATTAGCTGTTTGCAAACAACAAACAAGCTTGTGTGAAAAACTGGAGCAAGTCTTTCCAGTTGGACTATATTAGAATTCCATCTACATTTTAATTTGGTTCCTGCTGTGTGGATATATTAGACTGAATCTATTACCTGGCTCAATGGTCCTCTCAGACAATTTCCCTTTCTCATTCTGATTTTATTGTAAGTGATCATCAACATACTGTAGAAGTCTGCTAATCCAATTTTGATCACTCCCACGAGGCACAGATCACTATGACCTTACATTAAAAGCAAAAAAAAACCCCCACAAAAGCAAGAACTGTAGAAGTATTGTGATATTTAATAGATAACCTTTTTATTAAAGGTGCTAGTTATGGAGTGTTTTGTGAGATGTTATACTTGGACATTTCTTCTTTACTGATCCTTCATTTGGGTGTTTTGTGGAAGAAGATTCTAATAGCCATCACTCCCTTGGGGGCAGGACCTTGTTTTATGTTTAACATTTCTGCTTTATATTTAATGTTACTTTGAGTTGCCTCTTTTTCCTGGTGATCATGAACCACCTGCTGTTTTTTCGTTTGGAGATAATGTGTCTCTGAGTATCTATTATAATTTCAGCTTTAAATATAGTGTTTTCATGCATATAATACATTTAATCCTTACTGTGAAACAGATTAATGGACCTTTGGTGTAAAGCGCGGGCACATTAATTTAGTTCACTCTGGCTTATTTAGCTGTGTTGCAACCTTACTGGGGTATACTTTTTCAGGACATGTCTAGAAGTTAAGAGAGATGATGTCAGATGGTAATAGCACGGCATTTCATTTTCTCGTGCTGCTGAGTGGTTTGATGAAGAGCACTCTTTGGGAAAAAGAAATAGTAGTTTTTCATTCCATTTGCAGCTTGATATTCTCTTCTCCAGCTTCAAATGGTCCTGTCATCCCCTTGTGTCTGGTACCTTGTTTTGACCCACCATCCTGACTCTGAGATCATTTCTTCCTCTGTTCATTGCCCCTCTTCCTATTTTTGTTTCTTTGAATATTTTATTCTTAATATAGTTCCTGTTTCTCAGCTGTCTGTTATATATGTTTCTACCTGGACAGCATGCTAACACATTAAATGTTATATTCGCATGTAAATTTCTTATTCTTTTCTCAAAAACAACTTTTCATCCCCACTTCCCCATCTCTGTACATGGTATCACAGAGTCCCAGGCTCAGAGCTTCAAAGCTGTCAATGACTCCTATCTCTTATTTATCTTCTACATGTCAATGAAAAACGAGGTTCTCCTCAAATTTACTTTTTTCTTCCTGTTCCTCTTGGCATTGTTTTTTCTTGTTTGTTTGTTTTGATTTTTTTTTTTTTTTTTAACTGCAACAGCCTCTTGACTGGACTAACTCTGCTGAACCAAAATAATCTAACAGAGTAAGATTTTAAATTATAATATTCATGTGCCACCCTTCAATTTAAAATTCTTTAGTGCTTTGTAGTTTCTTCTGCTTAAAATGCTTTCTAATATTCATAGCTTTAAATATCCACTATAATTTCTGTTAGATCTATTCATAATTAGTTCTTACTAATTTCACATCTTTTTTTCCACCAACAAGTCCTATTCTGAGAATTCTCTGTTCATTCAGTGCTTGTGCTTTCTTAGAACAGGATTTATGCCTTACATTTATAACCATGTTTCTGTAGACGGCAGGTTTGTGTCCCCTCTCCCCAGTTCATATGTTGAAACCCACTCTCCAGTGTGATGGTGTTAGGAGGTGGGGTGTTCGGGAGATGAGCTCATAAGGATGGAGCTCTGATGAATGAGATTAGTGCCCTCACAAAAGGGACCCCAGAGAGCTCCCTCACCCCTTCCACCATGTGAGGATGCAGCGCGAACATGGCCAGCTGTGAACTAGAAGCAAGCCCTCTCCAAATACCACAGTGCCAGCTCTTTGATCTAGGACTTCCCAGGCTCCACAACTATAAGAAATATATTTCTCCTGTTTATAATCTACCCAGCCTCTGGTATTCTCTTAGAGCAGCCAAAACGGACCAAGACACATGTACATCACTTTCCTCAGCAGAGTGTCCAACCTATAATAGATGTTCAGTTACTGCCTTTATTTATTTTTTTGGTTTTGTTTTTTTAGAGTCAGTCAAGGGTATCTTTTAGCTCTCTTATTTTATTACCTTAGATAACTTATCAGATGTTTCTGTGCCTCAGTTTCTTCATCAGTAAAGTGGAGATTACAACTGTTTTAACCTAAAAGAGTTGTTATGAGGACTGAATGAGGGAATACTTATACAGGGCTTTAAAAGAGTGACTGATATATGGTAAGTGCTCAGTTAGGTACCAATATAACTTTGTGTATGTACCATATCTTCCTAGGCTGATGTTACTAAGAACATTTCCAACAGCTTGGCAAATTATGTAGAGAGGACAAATCTTAGTTGGGGAACTCAGTTTTTTATTTTATTCTTAGTCATTGTCAACCCTTGTTTTTATAGTGAGTCTGTTTATTTATTTTATTATTAATATTATTATTTAAAGACTAGTTTATTGATTTTTAGACACAGAGGAAGGGAGAGGGAAAGAAAGAGGGAAACATCGATGTGAGAGTGCAACATCCATCAGCCCCCTACTGGGGATGGAGCCTGCAACCCAGGCGTGTGCCCTGACTGGGAATCGAACTGAGCCACATTGGCCAGGGCGATAGTGAGTCCACTTACATATACATAAATATTTTGTCTTGTTAAATGAAACTGGTATCTGAAAATATTGATGAAAGGGCTGATGACAGTAGAAATACTGAATTAGTAAATGTTTCTAAAATTAATATTATTTATTAATACTATTATGACTACTCTTAACAGCACCATCACCACCATCATTTATTGAACACTGATCATTTGCCATTTGAATTTCCTTAGTAAACTACAACTGATCCACTAAATACTAGGTCAAAATGTGTTAAAAGATATGCATACAGAAATTATTACTACAGAGTATATGCATGTCAAATGATAATAAAACCCTTTTAAAAATTATCTGGTGGGAAAGTTGCCCATTTTAAATATTATATTATTCATACTTCTTAAGCTTTCTCTATCTCCCTCCTCACTATTATCTCAAATATTTTTGTCTATTAAGTGTAAAATTTTCTTGGAGTTGTTCTTTACAGTTCCAGATTTCATTTTCCTGTCACCTTTAATGTATGAAAGATAATATGTAAAATAATTCAAAATTTAAGTGGCCTTTCCTAGAATCTGGTAATATCTTTTAAAATATTTTGTTGTTTTGAAAAATTACCCCTTATAAGGAGAAGAATCTGAGACTTACTGCTTTTTTAGCAGAATTGATCATAAAAAAGTGAAGAGTTGGGAGAATGAAGGACATAAATTCACTGTTGAATTCAGTTGAGTGAACATATGTTTAACATTTATTCTGGACCTGAGACTGTGAGGTGCTAAGAGTTGATGAACACAGACATAGGCCTTTCCTCTATGGCTGACATATTCTAATAAGGAAGATAATGGATGATCACCATAGAGAGGGGTCAGCACCGTAATAGACACGGACCAGACAGCGGAGGGACTGACTTTGGTAGAAAAAGAAACGTGACCGGGGTTGGTTGTAGAATGTTTCCTAGTTGGGGTACAGTATAAGGTTCACTTTCCCCCCCTATTTTAATAGTAATTTGTTTGGTATATTTCTTTATTTTCATATATTCAATATTAAGCACAAATATTTTTTTCTGGCTGCTGTGAAATTTTGTACCAAATCTTCTTAGTCATGACACAATCATATGACTCACTGTAAACTTGAGTTTTATCTCCTTCGCAGGTGATACTGAGAGTTTGGCATCCATCAACAAACCTGCAAAACAGAATATTACTAGTAAAGAAAAGAAGCTTAAACAGGCAGTTCAAAATTTTATTTATACTCCAGGAATAGTAAGGAACCTGTTTATGACAGCTATTTCTCTCCTTTCAGGCTAAGATGCTTCATCTTTTAGTGGTGTTAGTTGAGCAAGGATACCATGGAGAAATATATATATATATTTCCTAGCGTACTCTAGGCTATCAATTTTATAGAGTCTGCACAATTCTTGACAAGAATGTAGTTTGAAGCAAGCTGTTATGATTAATTATTGCTCGTTAACTGGATCTTCACTCTGCATGAAAGAATATTGTAGTTTTTTCCACGTTCTAAAAATTGTGTTGCTCCTATTAAAATTGAAATGCACTTGGGGAAGTTGGAAGTTGAGAGGCCTAGGGTGAGCTGTGGGGAAAAAGGGTTGTTGTAAGCTTTGCTTATGTAGTATTGTGCTCATGCCATTGTGATTTTTTTTGTAAAAAGAAATTAGTTTGCTCAACAGAAAAATTTATATAATTAATTTGTGATGAACATAGTTTACATATTTGTACTTTAATATAAATCCATCTTCTTCTTGGCATGAGTCCTTGGTTAATATGTACTAGAAGATCTTGGAAGAATATAATACAAAAAATCTTCATCTCCCTGAACTCCAATCAGTTTCTTGACTTTACAGGTTATTAACTAAAATATTAACTTGGTTTATCAGTATCTGTCTGAAGAAAAGTAACAGGCAGTTTTTTTACTTTCTTTCTTATGTGAGGAAGGAGATATAGATTTTTGCATGTGACTATATGAGTAATTTTTAATAGTTGAGCTGGAATCTGTCAATTTCTCCACCTCTCTCTACATATACCTTTGAGAGTTTGATACATATGATTATGTTCATATAAACAATGAAAATAATATATCAAAATGTGTAGCCTCTGACTTAAAGGCAAAATTTGTCTATAATTATTTAGGATAGCTATTTCTAACAATTCTAATCTTTTGCTAAAAAGAAAGGGAAAAATGATTGCTAAGCATTGTTATATTAAGCTACGGTTTACAGGGACTTTCACATTTATAGTTGATCTTTTAAAATTATGAATATTTTGCTAACAGTAATAGTAGGAACTAAAGACATATAAAATGTGATTGACAAGGTGTTTTTTCACTATTAAAACACTTATTATGGGTTGATACTGCTACTAAAATTTGTACCATACAAGGCTGTAAGAAAGATAATATATAGATTATTTGCTTAATGTCCTTAATTCATAACATATAAATAATAAGAAATCAAGAAACAAAGAAATAGGACATAGAACAAATAGATATTAACAATGTAGCCCTGGATGGTGTAGCTAAGTGGTTAGAGCTTTGGCCTGCACACCCAAGGGTCGCAGGTTGGATTCCCTGTCAAGGCCACCTAACTCGGTTGCAACCAGTCATTGTCTCTCTCACATTGATTTTTCTCTTTCTCCCTCCCCCCTCCCCACTCCATCCCTCCTTCCCTCCCTCCCTCCCTCCCTTCTACTCTGTCTGAAAAGCAATGGAAAGAATATCCTCAGGTGATTAACAACAATAAGAAAATGTAAAGAGTGTTACTATAACTTAAAATATTCCAAGTAGGGTTACTTATTCCCCTTCAGAGAAGTTGATTTTAATGTACATTTTCTTTTCCTAATTGTATGAGATGCCAAAACCTGTGTACCAGCTGTCGCTCTGTTTCTTATTCTGTCCCTCTCCAGTGCTGTTCGTAAATATTTTCTTAATAGCCAATTGTGGTCACTTTTGGACCCTTTTCCATTGAAAATAAAACTATATGTAAAAAACTATATAAACTTGGACATAAAATGAAAAAAATAGCATTTATTAGGTGATGTTAATGCTATTCTTGTGTATTCCTCTATGAGAGATCCCATTCTGGTAAGATAAATGCCTGGTGTTAGTCTGTGTGTGTGTGTGTGTGTGTGTGTGTGTTTAGTGTGGGAGACATTGTGTAAAAATAAGGGTAAGAAAGCATGTGGTCTAATCAGTGGATAATCACTATATAACAAGCAACCACAAAATCCCAGGATGTACAGCCTTAGCATTTATTTGTTGCTCATGTGTCTGCAGATCAGCTAGCATTTGGCTGATCTGGGCTTGGCTCATCTTGGCTTGGCTCTGAACTCTGGGCTGGGTCCAGGCAGGTCCGTTGCAGGCTTCGGCTCACAGGGATGTGCTTAGATCTGTTTCCTGTGTCCTCATTTTGGGGCTCAGATGAAGTGAAAGTAACTACTCAGGAGAAAACTCTTCTTATGGTTGTTGGCAAGAGTGTAAGAGAGAAAGCTGAAACTCCTGGTGCGTGTTAAAGATGAGGCTCACAGTTGGCCCTCTGTCACGTCTGTATTCTATTGTTCAAAGAGTCGGTGGATGAGAGTACATTTCTGCAGGGAGCGAATGCTTGCTGGACAGTGAGCGAATCTACCACATGGAAAATGCAATAAATGATAAAGCACAACTCAAAAATTTTAAGAGGCTGGAAATGTATGAATTTCTTGATAGTGTAAGCTCTACCACGTACCTAGCACTAAAATTGGCGTGCACTGGGCTAAAAGCATGCCTGCATTGCCTTATGGCTTTTCCAACCATGGCACTACTGACATTTGGAGTTGGTGTCCCCTTTGTTGTGGGAGGCTGTCTTGCGCACTGTAGGATGTTTGGAGCATCCTGGGCCTCTACCCACTAGATGCCAATAGCATCTTTCCCCTCCCAGCCCATACAGCCACAAATGTCTCCAGACATTGCCATATGTCCTCTGGGGAGCAAAATCACTGAGAACCACTGACTTCTCTTGTACTGGTTCTGTTTGAAATCAGGGATCACTTCATTTAACAGATGGAGGAATTTAGGCTCAGAAAGGCTACTTGACCTAGAGCTGCTGCATAAATAACAGATTTGGGATTAAAATCCAGTTCTCTCTAATTCCAAAATACATGACTTTAACCATATTGCTAACGGCTAATAAAGAAGATGCCTTCGAATTGGGTTTTCCTTTAGCAGTGGGGCCAGAAAAGGCAATTACAATATGTAGAACATAAGGTCTATAAACGGTGTGCTCGGAATTATGAGGGAATGGTGAGAACACAGCAGGATCACTTTGCTCACACTAATTGAGGCAAACAGTTACAGGATTAGATGAACCAATAGGACAAATGACAATTAACCAGAAAGAAGACAGGATGGGTCTAAGCAGAGGCCACAGTATATAGAGCCGTGTATCTAAAGAGTGCAAGACACTGGAGATGGTTGATGCAAAGAATGTGGTGGAGAAAAAGGCTGGAAATGAAGGCAGAGGCTAAGCCAACAGTGATTTATGCTGCGCTGTGGATTCTGAGCTCCAATCCTGAAGGCAGTGTCGGACACACACACGGGAATTTTAAGCAGGAAAATTACAGAGTCATATTTGAATGTTATAACATCACTCTGAAGGATGGATTAGAAGGGAGATTATAGATGACAGGAAAATGTGCTACAGAAGCAAGAACATTTGTGGAAGGATATATATTGAAGTATTAAGAATATTTATCTTTGGATAAAGATTATGGTTTTAATTTTCCTTTCTATTATCTTTATTTTGAACTTTTCTGTAGTGAAAAAAATTGGTTTTGTAATAAGTGATACATTTCATTAAAAAATTAGGACATTGTAACAATTTAGGCGCCAGATGATGAGCCCCTGAACTATGGCCGTGGCAGGCGTGGTTGATCTGAGTGGTGTAAGGGGGTAACATTGTCAGGGCTTGGAGACACCTATTTGGGGGCATTGCTGAGGGAAAGGGAAGATTCCAAGAGGCTCCTTGGGTTTCTGGCTTCAGCAGGTCAGAGAGAAGGACGTTTGAGAAGCCAGGCCAACAATTTAGGGGAGAGCGTGCCTTCTGTTTTCAGTGTGGTACGTGCGACGTGCTTCTGGGCATCTATTTGGAGGAGGTACTGAGGAGTCCATCGAAAAGGGGCGTCCATATTCAGAAGAGGGTTTCGTGGAAATATATAGATTTGGGAATATCGAAAAGATAGATTTACCTTTCATGGTGAAATTATCCAGGAAGAGTGCTCACGTCGGGAAAGGAAAAGGGCTGCGGACAGATTCCTGGTGGTGAAAATGCGACGTGCGAGGGCCTGGTGAGTGTCTCGCCAAAGCAGTGTCAGGGCAGCGAGAGCAAATGGTCAGAGGCCCGGAGGGGGCGCTGAGTGACTCAGCCAGGCCACTCGGGGTGCCCCGCATTCCTTTATCACTGGCATTTGGGTCTTTAGTAACCAGGGCAAAAGGCATTTCAGAGGGAATGTAACTGGTGGTTAGAGTTAGTTCAAGAACACTGGGTTGTGGGAGCAAAATAGAAGCCCTGAGACAAAACCAGTCTTTAAGAAGTTTGATTTAAAAAGAAAATAGGAGCGAGGATGTTCCTGTGAGGCACAAAAAGACTCTTCATGCTATTCATGTTTCTTTCCTATGGAAAAATTTCCTGAGCGGATTCGGAGAAAAAAATTATTCGTATTTAGATGACACAATGCAATGTAAAAGGAACTTTTAAAATGAAAATTACCTGTTTCGAGAGGCTTTTCATTTTGTTTCACTGTTCAATTTATCCATACTTTAAAAAGTCCCTGAAACTTGAGGAGGAAAAGTTAATCTTCATACGTGAAAGTTAGCATTACTCTTTTCCTCGAAGAGGGGTATCAATCCATTACAGTGATAAGACTGGTATCCTTTTGAAGGGCGTGTGCATTCTCAAATATAATTTGTATCGCCAAAGAATCACTTAAAAATGTTATTAAAATGAACAATTTACAACCTATTTTATTTTACTTTCTTTTCTTTCTCTCAGTCATCTCCCAACTCCCCCCCCCCCCCGTTATCTTAAAAATTGACATTTGAGTCATGCAGTTTAAATGCAGTTGCATTGTTGGTTTTGTAGTAGGAAAGGAGCAAATTCCCAATGCAACTTCTTAGGAATAATAGGAGATTCAACAAAGTTGCTGAATTAGAATATAACTTTATTTTCTAAATTCAACATATCTAATTAATGACACATTTATAATATATTTAAATTGTATAATGAGAGAAAGTAGAAAAATAATTTCTGTTTTTCTATGGCTCTTACATTCTCAGAGGAGGGCAAATTTTAAAGGTAAAAACTTGCTGAAATTATGTGTGACAAAAAAAGAGATACATCCTTTGGACTCTACATTTTCAGAATTAGAAGTGAGTGTAGGTTTTATGCTTTACCTACTTTATATGGAGACTGTAGTCCTAATAGATTCTTCTATGAAATTGGAGTCTCTGTGTCTACTTTGGGTATACACCTATCAGACCTAAAGATGTTCTAAACCGAAAGGATAATTAGAGACTTTTTGACAAAGTGGCTTCATATACTTCATCTTGGCAGATGTTACACATTTGACTTATTTTAGGCTTCTGCTGTGAAGTGTATATTGTGTAAACTATAAATGTATCTTCATTTATGCACATAAATAGCTGCACTATAGACAGGATATTTCTCCTAACATAATCAGTTTTACAGTATGGAGAGAGAAATAGAACACCAATCAATTAATTTTCTAAATTTCCCCTGCTGCGGGTTTCGCTCAGTGTTAAGTCCTTCACCACAGGTACATGTCTTTCTATAAAGAGCGATGTGTGTGGTAAGAGATAGTTGAGCTGCCATTACTTGAATGCGTAGGAAAACCACTTTGTATAATCTGTTGCCAAATCCAGCTTGACTATTCATTACTTACTCCTAAAAGGCTCTTTTGTAAAACTTTTAAAATAATTTACTAAATATTGCAGTTAGATTTCTATAAAGACATATTGAGTAGAAATTCTGTTAGGCTCTGTCTAGAAAAGATGGGCTGAAGATGGAAACAGAATATTTCAGAATTGAGGAATACTTGGAAGAATCTCACTAAATATTGCAGTTAGATTTCTATAAAGACATATTGAGTAGAAATTCTGTTAGGCTCTGTCTAGAAAAGATGGGCTGAAGATGGAAACAGAATATTTCAGAATTGAGGAATACTTGGAAGAATCTTTGTCTATATCAAATAGCCTTTAGTGTTGCAAATTTTTAATATTTTGGAATTTCTGCTGGGCATTTTAGGATACATATCACAGACTAATATTATCATGGTTTTCGGATCTATATTGTTTGTTGATTGTAAGCATCTGTACCTCTTTCATGCTTAAGCTAAAGAGGGGATATGTTGGAAAAATTTTGGGGTGCTCTCAGTTTAAGAAAATGTTGAACTGAGCCTTATAAATCAAAGAACAAGGATGTCATTAGCCAGAGTTTTGGACGTTTTCTCTAGAACCTTGTCCTAAACATGACAGCCCCAAGCACTCCCAGTCTCTTTGTTTTGCTGTTGAAATTTTAAATTCTGAGACAGGGAATCATGTTGGGTCCATTTGAGTCAGGTATCTGTTCCAGCAGATCGCTCAGTTGCCGCCAGTGCATCCATTCAAGGGTGAGAATGAGAAATTATAAAATTATAATACTGGAATAACATGCAACAATTAATCAAGACCTTAGGTCCTAAGGACTCATGATTTTATTTCTGGATATATCTTGATTAATTAATCACATTCAGGAATCTCTGCATGTCAGACCATTTTCATGCCCCCTATGACTACTCCAGCCCTATTGCTGTTATGATAATCATCCCCACTTTTTTTCTGGTAATTTAATGCTACCACCCGAACTCGATCGTTCTGGGCTCCTATGATTTCCACTGGGATTGGGGTTCACATTAAGCTTATCTACTAACATTTCTGACCTAGAGGAAATAGCTGGTCAAACACTGTTAAAAATCTGGATCATTTTAACCTAACTTGTTTTAATACTATTTGAATTTCAAGGCGCTAGTGGAGAACATTACTGATTAATATTAAATTATATTCATCATACCTTCCCTAAATTTATTATTTGTCTTTAATATTACCTTCATAATAACTTTTAGAGGCAACATTGTCAAATTAAAGCTAAGTTTTACTTTAAAAAGTGGCAATTTATTTGCTACAAATTACATTTGTAGAATGAGTTTTTTTTCCTTTAAATGAGCTCTCTTCCCTAAAATGTTTTGACACTTTTTTGGGGTGTTCTGTCTATGATATCTCATTTGGTTGTTGGGGTAATTTTTGATGTGTTGAAGAGAGCACTGTGACATACCGAGAAGCGGCTGATGAAGAAAGGAAAGCAGGGTCCGGAACGAAGCACCAGGGCTCGGCGGAATCTCGTACTCTACTCTCTCTGTGATCCTGGAGACAATAACATTTTCGTTAGGCCTCTAAATTCGGAGAAAGCTTAACTAAAGTTAGCAAAAAAATTCAAGAAATACAGTTACTTTGAAGACAGTTACAATATGTATATACCTATTTGCATATATATGTGTATATTAATGTATATTTCTGTTTTGACTTGGGAGAGTAGTTGGAGAAACTGTGGCAAAGAAGAGGCATTTTCCTTCTTCCTTTCACATATTTTATTAGAAAATTAGGGAATTTTAGTTTAAAACAGTGGAGATGTTTGTAGGGATGATAACAAGTTCCAGAATTGGAAAACAATGCACTCTAATTGAGAGCCCACTGTTGAATAACACGTATTAAATGCTTTCTGTATTACTAGATAGTCTGTGGGAACGGTGACTTTATTTGTACTTTTCATGTCCCCCAGAAGCTCTCTTCAGACTCTTTCACTTATAATCAGTACATTGCTGCATTTTTCTGCTTCCTTATCAAAGCGTGGTCTAGAGGTCAGCACCGTGGGCATCGCCCGAGGGCTTGTTAGAAAGGCAGAACCTCCAGCCCCGTCTCTTATCTACTGACTCACAATCCTCATTTTAACAAAATCACCAGGAGATCCCTATGCTCATTAAAGTTTGAGAAGCACTGCTCTGGATCGCATATACAATCTTCAGTTCAAATTTCAAATTTCCCCAAATAATTTTGGTAGGTTTGTCTCTATACCTATACAAATTTCCCCCTCCTTTTATATACTGATTTTTTTCAACTCTGCCCCTGTTGGAACAGAAAAGATGCAAAACAAGTGAACTAGGAGCAGTAATAGCAACCCATTCCTTTTTATTCTAGTTAAGATCCTATAATATTCATTTTTCAATCTGTCTGTAGTTACCTGGCTAACCAAGGTTTTAGTCATTCTTTTCTCTTCTTGTTAGTCTAACCACTGGGCTCATTCTAATTCCCATCCCTACCCTGTTCCTTACGACGAATTGGTCTTTAGCAGTGACTCCCTTTTTAAAACAGAGCCCTGCAATTTACTGTTTGCCTCTCTATTCAAGCCAAACTGCTTCTCAAATAGACGTTGACCTTCTTTTCCCCCTCACTGAACCTTTTAAATACATTTGAATAAAACTTAATGTAGCAAAATAGTTTTAACTGTGTTCAACCCATTGGGTTCTTTTTTGGAGCCTTTCCAGTGACCCTCCAAGAATGCTATTTAGTCAGCTGCGAGATTGGTTATTTGTTAGGCTAACTTTGATACCGCCTTTCCAGGTCTAGGGAGAGAGAAAAAAGCTAAGAAATAATTAGAGAATTACTAAGACCAGCTATTTCCTGATCTTGGAGTCTTTGAAACAGACAAAGACAAAGCCAGCATGAACCCTGCTCAGTTCAAGCTCTCTTTGAGGCCAGCAAGCGAACAAACCCAAATGTGGCTTTAAGATAAACCCTAAGTAGGAGGAATGAGATGTCTGTGATTTACCTATGAGTACAAGGAAGAAGGCGCGTGACTTGGAATGAGGCATCAGTTTTTTAACCCAGAGTGTTTATTCTGGGGCAAAAAAGCAAAGGTGATTCTGTTCATTGCACTGAACAGAGAAACCGGCAAGGGTTGGGTTGAGTTGAAGAAAAGTTCATGGAGTCTCTCACATGCCGCTTGAGTGACTCTCTGTGTCAAGACCATCTCCCTAAAGAACAAAATCTGTGACTGGTTGGGGGCTGAGGAACTGAAGATTGTATAAGGTGTGTCTGAGAAATAGAAATATCCAAATTGAACTTCGATTCAGGCTTGATATCCATTCTTAGCACTGGGTGTTCCATGGGATGGCTTACTTTTGAGATGAGTTTAACCTTGAACCGTATCACTGGGAAATCTGGTATCTCTGTTTCTCCTCTATACATCACACATTGTACGTCAGATAAAACTCGTATATTCCTTCTGGCGCCATTCCTTATTCTTGATTTTGCCCTCACTGCAGCACCCAGTATGTTAATATTATACTAATAAATAATGTCATCAGATATTATTTGCCATGTAACTACCACATTAAACATTTTAACTGGGAATGCAAAGAGGTTTTTTTGGGGGGGATATTTACACTATTGCAAAGGAAATCATTGTTTTATAGGTCTATAAAACAATACGCAAGAGAGTGTGCTCAGAGAAATTGCATTATACACACATTTAATTCTAAAAGTTTTTGAGTGGAGGGAGGGAGACCAAGAGAGAAATACATATAACAAATTAAATATGTTGAACAGGGGGTCCATAAGGGGAGAGAAATGGATCTGTTCGAAGTTTCCACATTCCTATTTGGTACTTACGGTCATCAGAGTTTTCTTAGTATAAAGCATCTCCGTGGGTTGAGTTTGATGTAGAATTGAGGTTCTCTCTTTTATGGGTGATTACAGAGGGTTGTTTAGACTATTCTATTCTTGATTTTCACTTTACACCCTGACCATGTGGTAAGGTACATCTTTATAGTGTCAAAATGTGTCTTTATAATGCCAAAATGTGACGTTTGCTATGGGACATTAGAAGAGTGAAGTGGTTCCCTCAGGGAAGTTGGAACAATTTGAGTTGTTTCTTAAAGGAAAGACAGACATAAATGGCACAAAGCAGAGTCTGAGGTGTGTGAATGAATACATGGATGAATAAGTGAGTTCATAGATATGGCTCAACCAAATTCTTTTTCCTTTTAAAATTATTTCAATTTGAATAATGGATGTTCATAAAAACCATTTAAGTAATTTTTCATGCTCCTTCAACTTTTAATTTGTTTATTCCAAATAAGCACATTTAAAAATGGTTTTAGTTGCCATCGTGTGTGACACCCTGTAGTTTAAAGGAGCCAAGTCTAAGTCTCTACCCCTCCCTCTTTCCTTTTTAAATAAGGAAGGGTTTTTGTTAGGATGTTTCAACAAAACCTCACGGCTCTGGGAGAACAGATGTAGTTACAGATTACTGTTATCAATTTAATTGTCTCTTAGTAGAGAATTAGGATGGAAAGGAGATGTACTTTTCAGTGTACATTCTTTTTTTTTTTTTTTAATATATCTTTATTGATTTCAGGGAGAGTACAGGAGAGGGAGAGAGAGAGATAGAAACATCAATGATGAGAGAGTCATTGATCGAGCCCGCAACACGGGCATGTGGCCTGACCGGGAATCGAACCCCGATCACCTGGATCCTAGGTCGGAGCTCAACTGCTGAGCCACACCCGGCCGGGCTCAGTGTACATTCCTAAGTGTCTTTGGGTCTGTATCACATGCACACATGAATGATTAACAGAAAAAGGGGCATCAGGTAAGTTGGAGGTGGTGTAAGCACTTTTTATATACCCACATGCTTTGTATGTTTAAATCCCCATTGAATAATACAGTCTGATTATTGCTAAAGGATAATAATAATTATTATGGTAAGGAATGGAGTGTGTAAATTAGAACATTGTTTTTTCCCAAGTTTGAAGAATTGGGGGGGAGCACTTTGGAGTGAGGAAGTTTAAAATGCTATACTAGGGTGATGGATGAAATAGATAAAATGGGTGAATTGGAAAGAAGAATACCAGCAGGAGTCATCAGGCCTTCCTTGATGGTGGAGAGAAGAAACTTCAAGCTTTCAGGCCTGGTCACAGAAAAATGAGAGTACCATTGAGAAATAAGAAATTTTAGTTAGTTTTAGGGAAAGGGTCATAGTTTGGAATTTTAAATAAAATAGGTGGACTGGGATATTTAGGTAGCATTCTCTCAGGATTTTGTTTGTTGTTTCTGTTTTTTACTTAACTTCCAGCTCTTATCAAGACTTTTTGGTCCTTAGGTTTAATTATTTAGCCTGGGTAGGTGTTTGTTAAGCGATATGGTAAACTAATCATGAATAAATGTTCATCTACTGTTGGTGTTATTACCCAATTTGCATTTTAAATTAGGGCTTCAATCTTTAGCACAATAGCAGTAAATATGTTTGAAGAAAAGATGGATATGCATTTAACTTATTTTACAATCTACCTAGGTCCAGCTCAGAGAGAAATCATTAAATGCACAAATTGCTTCATCAAGGAAAACAGTCAAAACTTACTTTTTTGCTTCCTCTTTGCTATGCAAAGGATGCGTTAGCAGTTATGTACCCTAGTTTTACATTCTAGAACCATGTGTCCAGCCACCCTCGACTTTTCTTTTTTCCTGAAGCATGCCATGCCCCTTTATTACTCCTGGCCTTTGCGTATACTGTCTGGAATAATATTTCACTTGTCACTTTAACTTCTTGCCTTTTCAAACTTCTGTTCTTCTTTCAAGGCTCAGTTCAGATGTCTCTGAGAGACTTTTCCTCATTGTATTCATTTCTGTCACAAATTACCACAAACCAAACACCTTAACGAAACAAACATTTATTTTCTCACAGTTATGGAGACCAGAAGTACAAAGTCAGGGCCATGGTCTCTCCAGAGGGTCTAGAGACATTCAGTTTCTTGCCTCTTCCAGTGTCTGGTGGCTCCAGGTGTTTCTTGCCTTGTGACTGTGTAACTAGGATCCCTGCTTCCTTTCCACATCTCTGTGTTGTCTTTGCCTCTGAAGTCTCTTATAAGTCATTGTATTCAGGGCCCACCTTGAGTGATCCAGGATGTTCTCACTTCAAGATCGATCCTTAATTCTATTTTCAAAGACCCCTTCTGTTTTTCAGATAAGGTCACATTCACAGGTTCTGGGTGGACATATCTTTGGAAGACCACTATTCAAACCACTACACTCACGAAACCCACAGTTCCTTGATTCATTCATTCATTCATTCATTCATTCATTCATTCATTCATTCATTTGATGTCTATTGAGTGCCTAACAATTCCTCCTCTATCATTCTATGAGCCTTGGTTCATATCTCTGTTTTAGCACTTTTTACATTACATTGAATTACATTAAATTTATATATCTGCTTCTGCCTCACTATTTGGAAAGGTTCTTGGTGGATAATATTTGATTTTTCTTTCTTCATTCCTTGAAAATGGAAACCTCTGGCCCATTGTTTTCTCTCCAAATACTACTTCTTGGTGATCATAATTTTTGGTGATTTAAATAACAAGGTGATCCTTCTAATATGCTAACTTTTTGGCTACTGAATATCCTTTCTTCGAATAATCTTGTCCTCTTGTGTTCTTTCAGTCATTTACTCCATGGACATACCCTAGTCTTTATCATTACAAATACCTGCAACAACTTCAAAATTGCAGTTTCAAAAGCATGGCACTCTCCTACGGGCACCACCTGTTTTTCCCAGGCGCTTCTCTCGAGAACTACTTCTTAATGACCTTTGATGACATTGATCCCTGCCCCCTATTCACTGTTGTTCTCAGCCCTCTTATACTCATGTTCCTCCTCATCTAAGCAGATTTACTGCCAATCATAATAATTCTCTTACATTGTTTTCTTTTGCTCTCATACTCCCTTTTTTTTTTTATCATTATTTTTTTTCTTCTTTTTTTAAAAAAATTTTATTTTTGTTTAAAATATTACAGATGTCCCTTTTTCTCCCCAATGACCCATTCCACCCCATCCCTTCCCCCTCCCCAATCCCTCTCCCCACCATTGTCCGTGTCCTTGGGTTGTGCATATATGCACATAAATTCTTTGGTTACTCTCTCCCCCTCCACCCACCCGCCTTCCTCCATCCCTCTGACAATCGTCAGCCTCATCTATGCTTCCATGTCATTGAATCTATTCTGTTCATCAGTTTATTAAGTTCTTTAGATTCCACGTATAAGCGAGATCATGTGATATTTGTCTTTCGCTGCCTGGCTTATTTCACTTAGCATAGTATTCTTTATTCAACCCCATCAACATAATTTCTCTCATCAACACAAAATATATTTGGAAGGAATTGTTTTCCTCTTTTGCTGCTCCATCCCCCCCCCCTTTCCTTGTAGGATGTGTTTGCAAGGCCTGTCTACGTTTGCTGTCTACAGTTTCTTTCACCCTACTCTCTTCTGAATCTTTTGTAGCAGACTTGCAAAGAAACATTTCTTATCGATATCCCCAATAATCTCCTCATTGTTAAACTAATTGTTGAATCCAGTTTTCTGTCTTCTTCTTCATTGACTTTTTCAGCAGCCAGCGACGGGCCGATCACTCCCTTTTCATTGAAATTTGTTTTCCCACTTGATTGCCAGGATGCCACATGCTCTTGTTTCTCTCTCTCCCCTTACTGACTGCCTGCCTTTGCCTGCTCTCTTTTGCGGGGTTCCTCCTGACCTCCTCCAGTGTAACCTCCACATTGCACTGAAGTTTAATTCTTAATTCTCCTCTTCATCTGTTCTCACTTTTTAAGACAATCTCACCAAGTCTTAGGGCTTCAAATATTAAAATTGCTATTTTCATCCTGAACCTCCTTTCTGAACTGCTGACTAATATATCCAACTGAACACTTGACTTTTCCATGTGAATTTCTGGTAGACATCTCGGACTCCAAACTGAGCTCCTGATCTTACTTCCCAAACTGACTTCACTAAAAATCTTTCCTGTTTAATTAATGGAACTTCTCTTCTAGAGTCATCCTGGATTCTGATCTTTCTCTCAGACCTCTATCTAATCTGAACATATATTATTGACTGTAGTCCAAGTGTATCTATAATCTGACTACATTTTACCCCTTTCACTTCTACCAGACTGGTTCTGTTATTATCATTTTTTATTTTTTTTAATTGATTTTTTAGAGACAGAGGAAGGTAGAGGGATAGAGAGATAGAAACATTGATGAGGCAGAAACATCGATCGGCTGCCTCTTGCACGCCCCCTACTGGGGATCGAGCCCTTAATCCAGGCATGTGCCCTGACCAGGAATCGAACCAGTGACCTCTTGGTTCATGGTTCAATACTCAACCACTGAGCCACACCTGCCGGGCATGCTATTATTTTTTTTTAATGTAAATCCTTCTGGTTTCTGTCCTTGATTCCAATAGTCTATTCTCCATATGGCAGCGAGGATGGGGTGAGGGCAAGCTTTGAAGTGTGAGGTAATGTTACTCCTCTGCTCAAATTCCTACAAATGGCTCCCATTTCATTTGGGGTAAGAGTCCTGCTGTGGTTTACAAGGCTCCACTCAATCCAGACATGTCTCTGAAGTCATCCACAACTTCTCTTCCATGATCTCACGCTGTTTCAGCAACAGTGGCCTCCTTGCTTTTCCTCCAGCACATTAGGAATCTAATGGGCTTTGACATTTTTTTTTTCCTCTGCCTGGAAAACTATCCCCCCTGATGGCTTGCAAAGCTTTGCATTTTCTTGTAATGTCTCCTCTGACTCTTCTAATTAAAATTGTGTCCCCAGCACTCCCTTCCAGAATAGGGGAACAAAGAAACACTGGTGAAGAATGAATCTTGTGATCATCTATAGCTAAATCTAGATGGGGAATAATAATATGATTGGGAAATGCAGAATTAGTATTAAGTACAAATTGTTAAAATGGATTTGCATTCTGTAAAGGAATACAAATAAAAATGGAAACTAAAATTTCAAAGTGTCAGCATTTACATTTTAGGAATACTTAGTAAATGGCATGTTCTTGACTTGAAGTTGGGTCTTCTGATTCTAAATATCTTTATTAACCAAATTTTTTCCTCTCTTACTCCCTCCTTTTCTCACCTGCCTATTGCTTTTCTGCTTATTTTCTTCCCTTTTATAAAAATGTGAAAAAACAATTAAAATACTTTTTTTCTATGCTCTAGGTTGTTTTCAAAAGACATCTAAAACAAGCAATGGCCTTTATGAAACGATGCTTGCTATAACTACTAAGAAAGATGTATGGCTATTTATAATTATACTTTACAGTTTCATACATAGATCTAGCTTTGAGTCATTTTAATCGCATTTCTGTCCAAACAAACTTGATTTAAAATATTTCTGTAGATTATTAGGTGTCAAGTATCTTACTGAAGTCAGATATAGTTTATGCTTCTGATTTTTTTTTTAAACAGCAAATTCTCTACTGTAAAGAAAAAAAAGTCATGAAATTAGTCTAGCCTGCCAGCTTTGTTAGTTCCTGTGATGTTCTCTGAGTAATGGCTCATTATTTCTCTCCTTGTTCTAATTCTTTTAGAAGGGATGGCTGACACAATAATTTTTTTTGTTTTAAATATCTTTCTCCCCTTCATGCTCCAAACACATAATATTTATTACATTTAGCTTGATTTTATAATTATAGTATATACCCATTCTCCTAACCATGTACAAATTAATCTTGACAAATTAGTCCATAAAAATCAATACCATTCTGGCCCTGGCTGGGTAGCTCAGTTAGTTAGAGCGTCATCCTGATAAGCCAGGGTTATGGGTTCAATCCCGGGTCAGGGCACATACAAGAAGCAACCAAAGGATGCATAAATAAGTGGAACAACAAATCAATCTCTCTCTCTCTCGCCCTCTCTCTCTCTTCTTCTGCCCTCTCTTTCTTTCTAGAAAAAAATCAATATATATAAAAAAAAAAAAATCGATACCATTCTTCATGAAATGGCGTGTAGTGAGGCACTGCATGGAGGAGCTGAAGGCAAAGCACTGGGAATGCTGCTCTATAAGGAAGGCAAGGCGGCAGCTTTGGAATCGTAGTTGGTGGTATCAATGTCCATATTTATAAAGAGATGGATTAAATTTATTTAAAGTAAAAATAGGAAAGTTATATCTGCCATTTCCCCCAGTTTTCATTTTAATGTGAAGGTTTATTCCCCCGCCCAATATTCAGTATTCTTCACTGACTTCTAATTCAAACTTCCCACTGTGGTCTCTAGGCTCTTTTTCGTCCTTGGGGCTGTTTCCTCTGCCTAATACTTTCTCATAGCAGCGCCTCCAGGTTTATCTTGGCTACTTCCTTTTCATTGTTGAGTTCTTGGCTTTTCGAGACACCGATGTCAAGTCCCTTTTGTGTTTCCTTTATAATGCTATCATTATAAAATTATTTTATCATTTTGCTTTCTCTTTCCTGTTGCCCCCAGGAGTTTTAGGTTACTGTCTTATTGACTGACTCAACAAATAAAGGAGATAAAAGAGAGATTTGCCTGTGGGCAGAGGGAACTGCCTGCGTGGAGGTTTAGAAGTGCAATGAGCCATGATCTAATGGTTTATATGAAAGTGGAAGCCAAGGGCTCCACCAGCACTGGAACGTGAACTGAGGGTAGGGCAGCGGGGCCGTGGGGAGATGAAAGGAAGGCACAAGTGTAGGTTGAGGAATCGGGGAGAGCATCGTATTTTTAAACACAGTAATAACATAATCATACTTGTGTTTTAAAAAGATAACTCCTAGGAGGGTGGAGGACAAGTGACTAAACAGTGTAACAGGAGGGGAGTCAATTAGGAAACTGCTTCAATAATTCAGGTGATTGGTGTGAAAGAGTAGACCCAGGGAGTTCCAGGGGAAATAAAGGGAAATGGGACCAAAGATGATTTTTGTGGAAGTCGAGCTGGGTGGACATGGACATGGTTAAGCTATGGCCTGCAAGGGAGGGAAAAGAGTCAAAGATGTCTTTGGGATTCTACTTAAGGTAACTGGACGCTTCTTATTAGGCAAGAAGAGGGGGAGATTTTTAAGTACAATGAGTTCAGTTTTGGTATGGTGAGATTTGATGGACCAGTGTATTTTTCTGAGTGTAGGTGTTCAATAAATAATAAGTGTTTGGATCTTCGGGGGCAAAAATCTGAGTCCTGATCAAGGAAGTGAAATTGAAACAATGCTCCAGAGAGTATAAGGAAAGTGAAAGGTGAAAAAGTCAAGGATAAAACTTGGATACGAGAAAGAGAAACACCATGGTTTTGCTACTAACTCTCTAGATACTTCCTCTAAGCCACTTGCTATATCTTGCTTATCCACTGTGCCTTGAAAATTAAGCTTTCCTTAATGTTTTGGCTTCAGCTGCTTTCCTGTCACTTCTTTTTGCACATGGTTCATGGTTGCTTTTTTTAAATTTTAATAATTCCTGCCTCACTTTTGCTGAGCCATGTAAATTCCAGTGGCACTGGAATGAGCGTGTCCCCCATTTAGCCACCTTTGTTTTCCTCTTTCCTTCCTCAGGCTTGTCTGGCAGTTACTTTCCTGCCACTTTTCAAAGGCAGCTCAATTACAGGCAGCCATCCTAATCTCAATCCTTCAGGCTGGTCATTCCTAAATACCTCAGTCTAAAATAGACACATTGAGTCACTTTCTGTTACTTTATGATGTATTAATTTTCTAGGTACAAATTACCACTGTCTAAAATACATTGTGTTTGTTTCTTGTCTGTCTCTATCGATAGCAGGGGTGGAGACCGTCCGGCCCGCGGGCCCTCTATGGCCCTCAAAATCATTTGGTCTGGCCCTGCCAAGGCCTCACCAAAGAGAAGCAGTTCCAGCCATCACATTAGGGGTGAGTTAATTAAATGTCTGACCAAATATAGCAGGCTAATTTTTAAGTTGATAGTTTTGTATGGCCTGCAAATGATGTTATAAATATCCAAATGGCCCTTGGCAGAAAAAATGTTTCCCATCCCTGAATAGGAAGTGAGCTTTATTGACAGGAGTCACTTACTGGTTTTGTCTTCCCAACTCCTTTTTGTGTTTCACTTGTGTTTGACGTTTTTGCTTCCAGGACACTCTTCCCTTAGCCTCTGGATCACGTCCTCATTTCACGCTGGTTCTTTGCTCACATGCAGGTTTATAAGACAAGTTTATCTCTACCCTATATCAAATAGATCCCCACTTCCATTCTTATCACCATTTATACCTCTTTTTCTTGAGAACACTGACATTTTTAATGTGTTTATTGTCTGTCTCTTGTCATCAGAATGCAAATTCTTAAAGATAGGAACTTAGTATTAGTCACTATTATGTCATTTGAAATTAGGATGGTTCCTGGCACATAGAATTCACTTAGTTGATATTTGAGGAGTAAATGATGGAATGCATAGAAATAGGGAAGTCTCTTTTGCTAGGCAGAGTAAGAGCCTTGGTCAGCCAATCTGGCCATCTGATTCTTTCTGCTGGTGAATCTTCCCTTTTACTTGTGAGCCATTAGACACACGAGATGTGTGGACGAAAAGGGGCCACATGATAAACCTGACAAGCTCAGGGAAGGCATGCATGGCAGCCTTGCAAACTCAAAGACCTAAAGTAACCACAAAAGATGGTCTGAAATTAAAACATTTTAAAACTAAAATCAGCTTATGGTGGGTAGTCATGTTCTAAGGCAGTATTTTTCTCTAACAAAGCTTAATTTTCACCTTAACTAACCCTATCCATTTGTCTTTTTGCACCTGCAATAACATACCTGATTAACGTGCCTTTGCAAAAACAAAGTAATTTTTCTTTTTCTGGACCCTTCAAAGTACAGGCATTGCTCAGTGGAGACCACAAAACCTCTCATCATCATTGTTATCATGTTAATTGTTGACTTAACTGTCCTACACCCACCTAAGAAGTGTGTGGCTATCATTTTTTTATCCAATCCCAGAGATTTCTCTGCTTTGCTTTCTCCCACCTCCCTAATCTTTCACCAATGGATTGAATGTAACCCACTTACATCTCCTCTTTTGATTGTAATGTATAAAACAAGGTGCAAAACTGCCACTCTCCAGGGCGTTATCTCAATCCGTTGAGATTCTGCTTCTCAGCATGTGTCGACAGTTTGGCTCAAATAAACTCACAAAAATTCGTCACAGGCTTGAATGTTTCTTACATTAACAGATGGGTATTGGGGAGGATTCCCATGTAAAGAACACTACCTAAGAATGTGTAGAAGCAGACCTAAGAATAAATAGAATAATAGTTGGATAAACACTCTTGCCATTATGATATTTAAATAAAATTGACTTGAAAACAATTTCACCATTTATGGAGGTTCAAAGCCCTTTCCCCAAAGGCTGGTAGTGGAGGCCTTAGGTTTCCACCTTCCCCTCTAGCTTCTGGACCTTTAGCTCCCTGCATCCTAGCTCTGTGCTGTGCCACATCAGTCCAGAAGTAAAACTCAACTTTTTGTCCAAGTTTCACAAAATAAAAACTAAAACAAGCCTACCAGTCAACCCTGTTTAAATTCAGTTACCTTTTTTAACCAATCTTACCTACTGTTGTTTCTTTTCTTATTTTTTGCCCTTTACACAGTTTTGTTTCTGTTACTGTCATTTATATGGAGTTTGGTAGGGGAAATTTGTAAGTGTATGGATTAGGGGTGTCATTTTAACTGGAAATGTCCTCTCCTTTTTAAAAAAGAGGACACTCTTTTTCAGACACTCTTACCTTCTGAAATACAGTCTTTTGATTAAATTCCAGATAATACCAAGGTTTTAAATAGCATATTTAAGTGAAGGTCTTCTGACTTCCAATTTCAGGCTCTTTCACTACATTCCCTTTTTTTTTTTTTTTTTTCTTTAGGGGTAAACTTGTTACTCTTTAAAGATGAGTAATTATTTTATTAATTTAAATAGAGATTCATAAAAGTAATTCCAAACAAAATAGATATATTTAAGATTGAGAAGAAATGAAAAATATAGCAATGCTTTTGTTATCTCTTCGGTGTTACCCTCTTAATATAATGTTTAAAGCTATTAATCTTGCTCTCTTGCTTCTGTGGATTTTAGTAATGAGTTCCCCTCTTCTACTGCAGTATAGTCTGGTTTCCCAATTTTATCTTAATTGTCTCTTGCTCATCCTATTAACAGGATACTTTGAGATATCACAAAGTTGCATAAAATTCTGAAAGCCTGAAAGAGCAATATGCCAATAAGCTCTTTGAGTTTATGGATAATATGGAAGAAAAGCAGTTAACGAAGAGATAAGTAAAAAATACTCCCATATGATGAAGTAAAAAACACTTTAAAACCAGAGTGTTTGAGAAAGGTAAAAGATTTAAATGAAGTTTAAAAAAAAATGACTTTGAATAAAATATTTTTAAGCATGTTTAAAATAAAAGCACATAAATATCAATATAAATTTAAAAATATAATGGATTATCTTCCACATATGACTTCTATTAATAACTTAGATCATAAAACATGATGTTCTGAATGTTTCCTGTTTCTTAATTGACTGATATTTGCCTATTATAACTATTATCCAAAAGTTTAAATTCTATTATAAAAGCAAAAATGTCATATATATGTATATATGTATGCATCTATATAGATAGATATAGATAGATATAGATGCATACATATATATGTAAAAAAATTGCATAGAAAATGCAAATCCCATTGTCCCCTTAATTTTCAACCTCCAGTCACAATAAACATAGTTAGCATTTGGATATATTCATTCTTATATATAACAATTATGCAATTTCAGAGATGTGTATACTTGTGACTAAACACCTATATGTCAAAATGAAATGATATTGTATGTACTCTTCTTGGCATTCATAAAGATTTTAAAGTGAGATGAATACTAAAACACTGAAGGTGTACTTAATTGAAAAGGACCATCACTGTCTTTAAAATACTTTTTTAAAGTTTTAAAACATACTTTATGACTCTCAAACAACATATATTTAATGAAAGAAAATTTCTTAGAATGTGTCTTGAATTTAAATGAGAGAGATAGTAAAACTGTAAGGTAAAGGATACGTGACCCTTTCTTATTATTAGATTTTTGGCATTTTAAAATGTTATTATTAGATGATCAAGACACTTAATATTTTCAAAATGGGGAAAAGTGGGCTTAAAATCAGTCTGCATAAAAGAAGAATTATGGCTTTAGCTAATGGCAAAATGTATTATTAGTTCAACATAGTATGAACTGAACGTGAAAAATGCCAACATAAAATTAGATCGCATTTATAGAACTGAAGTGTTGAGAACAAGAGAGGATGTTATCTCTCAACTATCTGACATTGTGAAAACATCTCAAATAGAAAATGGTCCATCCAGGAAGCCACCTTGTTAGGTGAACAATGACAATTAGAGCTTTGTTAAAAGAAGGGCAGCCATGATGGCTTATTTTGGAAAACTGCTATATGATTGAAGTAATTGAGGATGTTTAGGTTGCTATGTAGGTTTTATTGGTATAACTACAGGCAAAATAGGGACAATGGAATTTATAGGAAGGCAGCTTTAAACTTCATAGGACAAGAACTTCCACTTGTTGAGTGCGATGTGAGAGATTTGGTCAAGGTGGGATTTTGGATGAGTTTTCAGAAAGATGGCTTAGTCACCAGACAAGCTTCAGACAATTGATTAGAAAAATATATTTAATTTGATACTTCATATGTCACTGTAAAAGAGATGTAAAAAATGTGAAGTGTTAAGGATTTAAATGAAAAATATCTATGTAAATGTACAATTTATATAGAATCACAGCTGTTTCATAATTAAGCCGATTTTAAAGATAAGGTGCCTGAGGATCTGGAAGACTAAGTACTTTGCCCAAAGAGAGCATTATAAGGTTAGAAAACACCTGAGCTAGGGTTAGCCCTGCGCTTACCCCACAGCCCATGCTCCAACCTCCACATTGTGATTCAAATCATAGTAATTAATCAAACTCAAGAGGGTTGTGGGTTGCTGGTAAAATGCTGTAAGAGCTTTCTGAGCCTTGAGGATCGTTTCCAAGTCGAGCAGCATCTAAGTTGTTGTTGAAGTGATTCCTAGAAGTAGGAGGTTGTACGAGTTATCTCACATATTCCCTACAGTTCTAAGATGTTATTGTTTTAATGCTCAAATAAATAAAAGCACAGTGAAGAGAACTTCTTAAATATTTCATATTAATGGGAAACTCAAAAACATGCAATTATCAGTGCTATTAAAATTTCTATCTCATGTCAAACTACTACTATCTCACTGAACCTCACATGCAAACAAGTTTGGGTTCAAAATGATGACTATCTTGATGTATTTTGCCAAGTTGCTTCAATTAAGTCTCTAATTTAAAGTGATCTAAAATACAACTTAAACATATTCATATATTAAGAACTCAAATAGTGAGCTATTTATATTTTTGTAGGCATTTATGAAAATTCCACTGTTTAAGAAATTATGTATACTACAGTATATATTTACAAAAAGTAGATGTGATTAATAACCTCATTTTAGAATGCCAGTACAGCAATATTTCATTTGAAGACCTTGCTTTTCATGTCACATGAGAATAACATTGATACAACAGTAAATGCTCAAAAAAATGAAAAAGTCTAGAGATATTATCTTGCTTAATCTGCAAAACAGCCTCATAGGTGGGTGCTGTCATTATCCCGATTATACAGATGTGAAAACTGAAACACAGGGAGGTTTTGTGATTTGCCCTAACTCATACAGCTGGAAAGTTGCAGAATTTGAATTTGAAACCAAGTTGCCTGGTTCCACAGTCCTCACTGGTAATCATTATGTCTGGCAAACTCTTGGAATGTGAAATGTGATAAACATTCAAGGATGTACAATTTCTACCTATAATTTAGTTTTTCTTTCTGAAAAAATTCCAAATATTTATAAAGATCTTGGAATATATTGCCAGATTGTTTCCCAGAAAGGTTGCATTAATTTATACCCCATCAAGATTGTTCCACAGATTCCATTTTCCTGTATCCCCTCCAGTAATGGATAGATCTTTTTTTATAGTTTTTTTGATTTGCATTTATTTTTTACTTGGAGCATATTAACTTTTCCAGTTGTTTTTATTAGCTAATTGTATTTCTTTTATAAATTATTAGTTCACTTCATGTCATTTTTTTCTATGGGGGTGTTAAGGATTGAAAGATTTATCTTAATTTTTTAATTATATAATATACACTATACTATGTATTATATAGTATATAATGTACTATGCAACTAGATACTATTTTCTTTTGAGGTTTCTTAAAATGTACTGCTTTCATGGATAAAAGGCTTTCTTTACTGAGAGGTAAGCCATTTCAGTATGATCTAGGTTATTTATATTGATTTTTTTTTTAAAAAAACAAAATATAACACTTTTATCCATTTAGGTTATATTTGAGTTTATGGTTAACCTCTTGTCTCAGAAGTATTTCCTTTTTCCTTTCTATTATGATGTTACTTTTTCAGTATATAAAATGTATGCACAAACCTCACACACACTTGTTTATTCACATACATTTCCTTTTCTTTGTTATCTCATTTGTTTAGAATTCAATATAATACAGTGAAAAAGAGAAGGCCACTGGAGCCAAACTGCCTGGATTCAAGTCTAGACTCAACACTCGATAGCAACGTTGCTTCTGCCAGTGTTTCAGGCTCCTTATTTATTAACTAGAGATAATAGTACTTAACTAAAAGAATTCTTGTGAAGATTAATAAATTAATATCTGGAGAACACTTAGAGCTGTAATTAGCACTACTAAGTGGTAGAGAAATTATAGTTATTACTCTTAAATTTATAGTATTTTGTGTGTGATAGTTATTTTTTCTTAAGTTTTTTTTTGTTTTTGTTTTATTAAAATATATCTTTATTGATTTCAGAGAGAGGAAAGGAGAGGGAGAGAGAAATAGAAACATCAATGATGAGAGAGTCATTGATCGAGCCCGCAACCTGGGCATGTGCCCTGACGGGGAATCGAACCCTGATCGCCTGGATCCTAGGTCGACGCTCAACCGCTGAGCCACACCCGGCCGGGCTTCTTAAGTTTTTGATAGAATATATCTGATAGGTTTACCAGTAATATTATATAGACGTGTGTGTGTGTGTGTGTGTGTGTAATGGCTTTTAACTAAGTAGCTATTTTAATTTATTTAATGGATATGTTATACTTCATATTTACTTCTCTGTAAGTTTTGATCGTTTGTGTTTTACCAGGAATTTTCATTTTATCTAAATTGTTGAATTTTTCCCACAAACTTGTTTATAATATTTCTTTATTATCCATTTCAGGTCTGTAGGGACTCTAGTAATGCTATTTCTTTTATATTTGGTATTTGTAATTGGTCTGTTTTCTCCTTTTTTCCTGATTAGTCTTAGCCAGTCTTGAGGTTCACTCATTTTTCCCCGATCCTATATCCTCTCTGCTGGAGCCCATCATATAAATTCTCATTTTCCTAGTGTGTGTGTTTCAGGATTTCTTTTTGACTCTTTTTAAAATTTTCATTTCTTTTAAAATTCTCTATTTTTTTCATGACTTTTGTCTACCTTTTTTTGTAGATGCTTTGACATATTACTCATATTTATTTTAAAATCTCTGTCTGATAGTGCTAATATCTCAGCCATCTCTAGTTTCAGTTTTGTTGTTTACTTTATGTCTCCACAGTGGGTCATTTTTCTCTTGTCCCCAATTTTTTTCATGAATAACAGGTGGAAATTTCTGGAAAAGAGCTGGTGAATGGGTGCAGATTTTTCATCTCTTGCACTCCCAGAAATTCACACAGAATGTAAGATATACATACATATGTGTATCTATCTATCTGTCTGTCTGTCTGCCTGTCTATCTGTCTATCTATCATCTATCTATTTTTCTATCATCTATCTATCATCTATCTATCTATCTATCTATCTATCTATCTATCTATCTATCTATCTATCTATCTATCTATCTATCATCATCTATCTATCTATCTATCTATCTATCTATCTATCTATCTATCTATCTATCTATCTATCATCATCTATCTATTATCTATCTATCTATCATCTATCATCATCTATCTATGTATCATCTAATCATCTATCATCTATCTATCTATCTATCTATCTATCTATCTATCTATCTATCTATCTATCTATCTATCTATCATCTATCTCTATCTATCTATCTATCTATCTATCTATCTATCTATCTATCTATCTATCTATCATCTATCATCTATCTATCTATCTATCTATCTATCTATCTATCTATCTATCTATCTATCTATCTATCATCTATCTATCTATCTATCTATAATCTATCTATCTATCTATCTATCTATCTATCTATCTATCTATCATCATCTATCTATCTACCTATCATCTATCTATATCTATCTATCATCTATCATCTATCTATCATCTATCAATTATCTATCTATCTATCTATCTATCTATCTATCTATCTATCATCTATCTATCTATCTATCTATCTATCTATCTATCTATCTATCTATCATCTATCTATCTATCATCTATCTATCTATCTATCTATCATCTATCATCTATCTATATCTATCTATCATCTATCTATACACACACACACAAGAATATCATTCAGCCTTAAGAATGGAGGAAGTCCTGCCATTTGTGACAATGTAGATGAACTTGGAGGACATGGTGCTAAGGGAAATAATCCAGACACAGAAAGACAAAAATACTGCATGATTTCACTTATATGTGGAATATAAAATAGTCAAACACATAGAGGAAAGGAGTCAAATAATGGTTGCCAGGGGCTGAGAGGAGGGAGATATGGGGAGGTGTTGCTTAAAGGGTACAAACTTTCATTTATGCAAAATAAATAAGTTTTGGAGATATACTGTGCAATGTAGGGCCTACAATTAAGTATTATATACTTCAAAATGTGCTAAGAGGCCAAATGATATGTTAAGTGCTCTTATCACTAAAGGAAAATGAATCACAGGTTGCAGGAAGAAACTTTTGGAGGTGATGGGTAAGCTCATGCCGCTGAGAGTGATGATGGTTTTGTGGATGTAAACTTATCTCTAAACTCATCGAGTTGTATACATTAAATATCTACAGCTTTTTGTATGTCATCATACTTCAGTAAAGTGAGTTAAAAAATATATGAGAACATGCTTTTAAATATAATTTTTTTAAAAGTTCATTTTTCAAACAAAAACTAAAATAATGGACATGGTATTCAGAGCTACACATTGATTCAGGCAGAACTTCGTATCTCATTTTAATAGTTGGACAGTTTCAGGTTCCTAGGATGGTGGCATTCTTAAGCCAATGAGCAAATTGCAGATTTGCAAATAGTGCTTACACCATCTGACTTTTGTCTTCTCTTCACACTGTGTCACCTCTCACAAAATTTTATTAGCACTGTAATATCCTGGAGATTTAGTTTGTAATACGGGATCTTTTGAAAGGAGTTCATTAACTTTCATAACCTTTTCAGCAAAGTAGTTAAAATGAAATATTTTACTTTATTTTTTCGGGGAAGGACTGACCTGTTGAAAATATTTTATGACTTATGTTCAAATATCCAATGTAATAATGTCTTGTGGCAGGTTAGTTATGTCCAGTCATTGTACTCTATATTTCTATCTGCTCCTCCCTGCACCACTAGTAAGTAAAAAGAAAGCTGAATCATGACCCTCTCTCTTCCTTTATTCACTTGCCCGTTTAATCTTAAATGAACCAGTTACATTTTTGTGATACTGAAATTACATGATCATCAAAGATTGGACGAGACTGAGGATTTTTAGATGGGACAGGTTTGTGTTTACCTGAGTAGTTAAAGCCTGACTGATTTTCGCAGGAAGGTAATTACTTTGTAATTGCAAACCGGTTTTGAATAAAACTCTGGAGTAAATTATGTTGAAAAGAAAAAATTGATTTCAAAAGAACTTATAAAAAAATCAATGAAATAGAGAATTTATCAAAATTTAATGAAGTAAGATTAGGAAAGTTTGAGGGTCTGGAAGCACAATAATAGAAATTGTTAATGAAAGATGCATTGTTTGGCTGGGGATGGGTAGAGGTTTCCTCATACAATCCAGGTAAACTCGAAATAGTGGAACCATTGAAAAGAACTCTGCTTTACATAATGGGCTCTCAGCTTATAGAAATCTTTACACTCACAGCTTGTTATAGGGTGAAATATAAATTGATTTTAATATGATAAATAAATTCATGAAAAATGAAAAAACCCATAGTCATGTAAATGATTCCTATATATGTTAGGCAGATTGCCCACATTAATGAATATTTTTAAAATATTTTAAATAGAAAATATTGCCTGTGTGTGATGGTTGACTTTGTGTCAATTTGGCTAATCTCTCATGCCCAGATGTTTGTTTAAATACCAGTGTAAATGTTGCTGTGCAAGTGTTTTTTAGATGTGATTAACATTTTAAATCAGTAGGATTTGAGACAGGGTGAGTGTGGCTCATGCAATCTGTTGAAGGCCGTAGGAGAGAAAGATGGAGGTCCCCAGAGGAAGTGGGAATTCAGCCTCCAGACTGCCTTAGGACTCATGCCTGCAGCATCAACTGTTTCCTGAATTTCTAGCCTACAGGTTTGCCCTGAAGATTTTAGAATTGTCAGTCCTGACAATGGCATCAGGCAATTTAAAAAAAGAAATCTCTTTCTCTCTATAGAGAGCCTATTGATTCTGTTTGTCTGGAGAACTCTTTTTTTTTTTTTTTTTTTTTTTAAATATGTCTTTATTGATTTCAGAGAGAGGAAAGGAGAGGGAGAGAGAGAAACATCAATGATGAGAGAGTCATTGATCGGCTGCCTCCTGCACGCCCCCGACTGGGGATCGAGCCCACAACCCTGGCATGTGCCCTGACCGGGAATCGAACCCTGATCGCCTGGATCCTAGGTTGAAGCTCAACTGCTGACACACGCCTGGCCAGGCTGTCTGAAGAACTCTTGACTAAATATAATGTGGATAGGTTATTTTTATTTATAAAATAAACCTGTCACGGCCAGCTACTTTATGGTAGTTTAACAGATATGCAACAAATTAGTGATTTTCTGTAGAAATGATGATTTGATTTTTTTTGGGTAACTTTCAAAGTTATAACCATATATCATTACAATTTAATGATTATTTGGGGATTTGGGCATTTAAATTAGTTTTCATAATCTAATTTCAACTGCTAGTAATTACATTTATATGTAATAAACTGTAAGTCTTTAATTGGTATTCTTGTGGAGATTTCAAATAAGCCCCCAAACTGAATTGCAATGATGATTGAATTACCCTTTGCCACCTGGAACAAGGCCAAACCCCTTGTTTCCATTTGGCATCTACTGTGCTGTTTCTCTCTCTTTTTCTTCATGTGAACAAACAGGAAAGGTTTGGTCTCTAGAACTGTCAGGCTGGCAATGTTCCATAAAAACTGAAACCAATTCAGAAAATGTAATGTAAAACAGTCTTCACACAGTGCACATCTGAGTGGGTTCCTCTGTTTTTCATTTAAGTTCCATAATATTCAAGGTTACTCTAGGAATCGAAGCTGAAGAAACTGTGGAATGTGAGAGCGAAATATAAACACACGCCAAAGAATACTGCCAGGCCGTTTTATGCAGATAGCTTAGTTAAATATGAGACATCATAGGGGTGATAGAAATACTATTTCTTTCCCTCGCTGGCTCCTTCTATAAAATTTTCACTTCTTGTCAACACAGAGTACCACTTATATACTTGTCTGTAACAATGATGCTTAACTTAAAAAACATGGTTTCGATACAAGTTAAATATAGATTTCCTCTGTAGCTGTGCATTCTTTTGTTAATGACGTATGACTTTGTTGATGTAGAATGAAAGAAATGTAAAATAAGGATCGTATAGTTTAAAAATTCAGGGAAAGCTACAAATAGGGACAATCTCTGAACATTAAAAAAAAAAAATCTGTGAAATGAGCTGTTAAAGGAATGAATAATTTCTCAGGTCCCTTAAAATTCATATTCACATTCTAAGCACCAGCATTTTGCCAGTGAGAAAATTGAGGCCCGGAAGTTTTATACTGTGTTAGCCTTACAGCCATGATTAAACTCCCACAGCTTTGGAATCTTGGTTTAACACCTTGTCTCTGATGCTCCACAGTTGAAATTCTCACTTTAAAGCAATATGGCATAGTGTGTTTCTTTATGTTAGCACTTAATTCAGCATGGTGTCGTTTTTTGATGGATGTATTTTGGTCACAATATTGAAACATCAGATTTTCATTTCAGCAAATGAAGATACTTAACTAAGAAATAAAATAAATTCGGACCATTCTAGGCAGATTTTTAATAAAAAATAAATTTCTATTACCCCCTATGAAATTGGATTTCTGGAATATATTTACTACGTTATTTTTCAAGAAGAAATGCCATTAATTATATTCTGTTAACCTGGTGACTATTTTCTTTAGTGACTGGGCTGATTTTCTTCAGGTTGTTTGGCCTTGCTTTCCACTTGACTTCATCCTGGGCTAGACCAGTTAGAAGGTGGTTCTTCAAGCCCCACAGCCCTATGGCTCTCACTGGAGGAGCCTGGAATCAACTGCTGCCCTGCCCATAGGACTGAGGACTACTCTCAGTTTTTAGAGGACAGAACAGATATTCATTCTTTCCTGGAGGCATATGCTGATCACAGCATCTTATACTTAGTCAGAATGAAATACATAAATGCCTCTTTGTTTAGTTAAATACCCATTTCCATTTTCTTTAAAAAATGTCAAAACAATTGAAATCACATGCAAGTCTGCCACATGACTTAAATAAAATCTTGTCTTACTGATGAAGGGATGTCATTTTACTGTTGCTGTCAAAGTCAAGAATGCAAATATAGATGCTGAAGTTCCTGTAGCTTAGTACATTGAGTGTCACGAACATATTTAGTAATATTTATATACTTAATTAATGTCCTCTTGATCTCCTGATTGGCACCCTTCTTTCCCTTCTCCTTGTTTCGATCGATACAGCTTGTTTCTGAATCCAAAGCAACTATATGTCTTTTGGAAATAAAAAGTCCATAGATTTATTTTTATTTATTTTATTTATTTATTTTATTATTTTATATTTTATTTTATTGTTATTTTTTCAATACTATTTATCTCTTCTATGCCCTCTTCTACTCCCCCCCCCTCAAATCACCACATTTTTGTCTGTGTCCATGAGTTCTCTCTCTTTTTGTTTAGTTTTTGCTCAATCCCCCCACCACACTGCACCCGAACAGCCCTCTCCCCCTGCCCGAGCTGCCTGCCTGGTCTCTATCTATGAGTCTGTCTCTATTTTGCTTAGTAGTTCAGGTTGTTCATTAGATTCCACATGAGGGAAATCGTATGGTACTTGTCTTCCTCTGACTGGCTTATTTCACTCAGCATAATGTTCTCCAGGCCCATCCATGCTGTAGAAAAGGGTAGAATTTTCTTCCTTAATAAAAAGTCCATAGATTTGGAAGGATTATACTTTTTCGCCCTCAGAAACATGAATATTCTATCAGTGAAAATTCTTTCTAGAGCAGCTTGAAGGATTTAGTGAAGATAATTGTACAATCAATAAATAACTTAAGGGATGTTAATATTTTAATGCCTTAATGAATTTTAAATGTTATTGGGTAGAGTATTGCAATCTATTGATGTCTATACCATTCTTTAGGTTATATGTAACTTTGGTAACTAATCAAATAATAATTGGATATATTAAATATTAGTACCAGCCAAACTCGAACTTCTGAAACTACTTGGTTGTTTTCTGCCTTATTTCTTGAAACTGTGGTTATTACAAAAGTGTAAACTGGAGAGATAACGTTATTATTTACTTTTTACATGCTACCTCTTTCTGAAAATTATCTGTGGCATTTTCCCTGAGCTACGGGAAAAAAGGAGTAAGATTGCTGGCGTGGGTAAGAGGGGACAGCAGCAATGGTGTGTCGTGTGCACAGAAGTTCTGTAATTCAACTGGTGTTGGTCTAAATGTATGAGCTATTTTTGACTTAATAGAAGTAGAGGTCTGGGTCCACTTTTCACTTCACTGCAATTATGTGATAGTATTTCTCTAACAATAATGTTGCATTTGGAAGTTAACATAAAATTGGGCCTTCAATCAGCAATTTAGGGAGGGGAAAGTAAAGAATATCAATATATGATTTACAATATTTATTACACAAGACCTAAGTCATCTGGGGGTCAGGAAAAGGGGAACACTAAACATTTGCCCTCTATCCCTAAAGATACAAACAATTGAATTTATACAGCAATACTTAGGGTCTTCTGCAGGGGCAATATTTAGCTGAGAAGATAGATTGGGGGTTGAATGCATGGTAATGATGAAATAGGAGACAAGATGGAAAATTTTTCTTCAGTTAATATCAAAAGATATGGCCCTACGAAAATTTGGTCAAGAGGTTCAAAATACTATCTGAATTCACTCATTTGGAGGAGGGGTGGGGTGGGCACACAGGGAGAGGAAATTTTGTATGTATGTGAGATATACTACTGCATTTTTAAATTTTTTTTTTTAAAAAGTATCTTTACTGATTTCAGAGAGAGGAAAGGAGAGGGAGAGAGAGAGAGAGAAACATCAATGATGAGAGAGTCATTGATCAGCTGCAGCCCACAACCCGGCCATGTGCCCTGACCGGGAATCGAACCCCGATCGCCTGGATCCTAGGTTGACTCTCAACCACTGAGCCACACCCGGCCGGGCTACTGCATCTTTCAAAACTGTATCTAAAATAGTCATTAATTTTTTCAACATTTAATAAATGCTCATGGGATACACTGTGCTAGACATGGGGAACAGAAAGATGTATTTGACTTGCCCTCAACTTAAAATACTTTTTACTTTCAGGGAAGGAGAGTGGTGAGGTAAGAGATGATCAGCCTTGTGTGATCCCGCAGCAGCCTGAGTGCGTGGTCTGTTGAAATACAGTGAAGGCAACACTAATTTCTTTGAAGATAAGGAAACATATAATATTGTCTCAGAAACTGGTTAGAGGAAGCTAAATTTGAAGATTTAGAGCCTGGAAACCTAGATTTACATTTTGCCTTTATCTGAGCTTTCCGTGATTGACAAGGAGTTTTGCCTTCTAGAGGGAACTGAGGAACTTGTCAAACGAACACCAGTCTCCGTGTCAGGGGCTGTGACACTTGTCATTTTCGTAGCCACTTTTCTGTGCTTGATGTGAGAGTTTTGAGAATAATGAATTAGAACTGATTTTATTATCATTATATTTTAGGTTTGAAATGTCAGTGTGATTATACATAGAGCAAAACTCCTTTCTGGTTTTGGAATGAGACATTTTGCTTTGCTTATCAGTGCATGACTTGTCAGGCAGCTTAGATATTCGTACATTTATTTACTTTATGCCTGTCTCCTTAAACATCGAGTTTCATGTTAATTAAAATCACTTTTAAATTTACCTAAGTTACTTAAAAAGTGATATATAAAGATGTATATGTTGTTTGATTTTTCTCAAAAAAAAAGTTTTGTTAAATTTATCCTGAAGGGAAAGTAAAGAAGAGGAAGTAAAATCATTAAAATCATTGGATCGATACCAAGATTTAAGCTCCTGCTGTCTTAATTTTTATCTTTGTGCTTTGAGAAAATTCATGTCTCTATGTTTCAGTGTTTTTAAATTTTTTTAAATCCTCACCTAAAGATATGTTTATTGATCAGAGAGAGAGAGAGAAGAGAGAGAGAGAAACATCGATGTGAGAGAGGAACCTCAGTTGCCGTCCGTATATGCCCGGACCGGGGATCGAACCAGCATCCTAGGTATGTGCCCTGACCAGGAACAAACCGAAAACCTCTTTGGTGCACAGGATGATGCTCTAACCAACTGAGCCACCTGGCCAGGGCTGTTTCAGTGTTATTATTTGTGAAATGGAATACTATAAGTCTATACTTCACAGGGCTGGTAAAGGAGCATTAGGGTAAAGTTTGCCTGTGCCCATCAAAAGTAATCATGCAGAAAGTGATAGTTTTAAATAAAAACAACAATAATTGCAGCATGGCTAGCTTTATTGATAGATGGATAATTGATAGATAGGTAGATGATAGTGTTTGAAGATCTGAAAATTATAGAGGGTAGTTTTCCTTTGTTGTAAAAATATACCTTTTATTCTGATTTCTCCCCACAGTGGTAGTAAAATAGTAGCCAATGTCCCTTATAAGTGCCCTGGTTATTTTCCCTTGGGGACTTTGGCTGTAGAATAAGATCCTGGTTACTTTTATTGTCTTCTACTCTGATCACATGTCATGTCTCAGTCAGTCTGGGCTGGGGCTTCAGCTCCTGGCTCTGCAGTCTTGCCCTGGGTCCTACTCTAAATGTTAAACTCTCTTCTGTCTTTGGCCTCTCCCTAGTTAGAGGCACAAATTAGGGACACATCACCTGATGCTGAACCCTCAAGTCCTCAGGTAGACTGAACCTCACATTTGCATTTCCCTAAAAACTACTTTTGCTCTTTTTTATTGTCTGAAAATATTTTACGAATTGCTGTCTAGTTGTGCCTGTTTGCTGAACCTTCTGCAACAACTTTTCTAATTCGAATATACATGCAGGAGGATTTTCTTTCGTTCTTTGGCCTTCTGTGAAAAATATAATGTTCAAATTGTTGTTACTGTCCATTTAAACAAATAGTCATTCCAATATGTAGCCACCTTTAGATACCCTTGGGGAGAGGTTTGCTGGAGCTGGCTTGCTGGAGGTGAACAGGAATTTTGTAAACAGATTGATGTGATCTTGATAGCTTGAAGTGAGCCAGGGTGGGGGTATTTATACCATGATCAGCAAATGCTATCATTTAGGTCTTTCCTTCCTCACTCAGAACTCATTTGATCTCTAGTGTAGGACCAGTAATGTAAAATTTCGGCCTGGGGTAGTAGTCGTTGATTGGTATGCTTCCTCGTTTTAAAAAAGAAAAAGTTTATAAGAGTCCTAACTTTTCCCTCTGATTTCACCTTCTCAGCCACTCCCATTGCCAAGACCCACCATACTGTTGTATAACTCACTGTCCTATGTAATAATAGACTGGGTGCCTGTTGGCATTTGTAAAATCCAGTTCATTGAATTTACTACAAATCAGACCAGACCATGAATGTTCTAGTCCCCACAGGATGTGAGTCACCAAAGGAGCTAGGCTTTGGAATATTTTGATTGATTTTCGTAAGTAAAAGTAGACTTTGTAGCAAAGATAATAGTCTTGCCCTCTTACTGCTAATATCAGATTCTCGAAATTGTCTACCCTTAGGGAGATATTTTAGAACATTTCTCTTTGGTTCCTCAGTGACTATTGGCTCCAGCTTTGAAGAACGCCACTGGAAGAGTGGTCTGACTGAGGCCCATGTCACATCTTTGAGTCATGGTGAATTGATTTAGAGCTTAAATGTAATTGTAGCTCATTGTATTTTAAGTCTTACTTTGTGGTATTGAAGTTAGCACAAAAAAATGATTCACAAATAGCACTCCTCTGTTTTAACTCCAAAACTGCTTGATATTTATTGAATAGCTCTAGTTATCCAAGTGATTCTAAAACTTTGAAATGACTTCATAGAAGTCATTTTGAAGAAAGCAAAGACATAGGAATTTTTTTCCTCATACAATTCAGTGCCAACCTAGTTTCTTTTTCTGAGGCACTGAGGGGAAACCAGCTATTAGAAAAAAATCACAAAGGCAGGGTACTTGTTGGTATAAATATTGAAAGCTGTTACCGTGGGCTCCTTTAGGAGCTCATCTCTCACTCTGTGGAAGAAAACCGAGGGAGGTGTGTCGTTGTGAGGTACACTTGTAAAGTGCTAGAAGACAGATGTCTGTACTTAGCCCTTAGGAAAGCTTATCTGTGTTGATGTATTTCTTCTCTCCTTGTTCATTACACAAAAGTAGCAGCTTCCATAGAAATTGTGCCAAGTGGACTCTGAATAGGAGCTCATATGTGTGCTTAAACTTCAGAGGGTAAATACTTTGGGTCAGCCTCTTCAATTTTACTTAGTTTCTCTATACTTTGTCATTCAACTTGATGTTTTCTCCTGCTTTCCGACTGGGAATGGTGGCCCAAACACTTTGTTCCTTTTGGCCTTTCCATAAGTCTCTTAGAAAGACCCTTTTCACTGAGAAGACTAAATGTGTTTCTTGCAGCGACAGAATTTTGTCACAAAAACATTCTTGAGGGGTTATAGCTAATTGAGGTTTTCAACTCTATTCAAGCAGTTATTGAGCCCTTAATGATTTGGCATGGGAATTAGACAAGTAGTTGTAAGAAACTCAATTAACTCCTTACTGGGAAAGATAGAGGGGCAGATTAGGGAGCTTGATACCTGAGTGAAGAGGTTAATATGATTTTGACAAAAATTCCTGAGTATTCATTTTATGCCTACTATTATTAAAGCTCTGCCTGAGAACAATTAAGTTGCAAATGGCCTTGGAAGGGTAACAGTAAAGCATTTGTATAATCCAAACGCAGAAAGATGCTTCAAGTACCGAAGAGACTTAAGGTCCAAAATAGATGAACTGTGTTGCCAACTTATTCAAGTACATATCTAATTTTTCGTCAGTAAAGTTTCTGGTGGGCAGAAACTTTTGGAAGTCTTTACAGTAGTCCTCCTTTGTCCATGGTTTTACTTTTCTGTAGTTCCAGTTACTCGTGGTTAACTGTAGTCTGAAAATATTAAATGAAAAATTCCAGAAATAACCAATTCATAAGTTTTAAATTTCATGCTGTCCTGAGCATAGTGATGAAATCTCGGTGTGTTCTGCTGCATCCTGCCCGGGAGGTGGATCATCCCTTTGTCCACATATCCATGCTGTGTAACGCTCCCTGCCCATTAGTCACTTAGTAGGCCTCTCGGTTATCAGAGGTATAGCAGCCTCAATATCATAGTGCTTGTGTTCAAGTTACCCTTATTTTACTTAATAATGACCCAAAGTGCAAGAGTGATGCTGGCATTTTTGATATGGCAGAGAGAAGCCATCAAGTGCTTTCTTTAAGTGAAAAGGTGCGTATGTATAGGAAAATAACAGTATATATAGGGTGCAGTACTGACTATGTTTCAGGCATCCACTGATGGTCTAGGAATGCCTCTCCTGGGGATAAGGGGGGATTACTGTATTCTCCATGGAGCTTGGTATATTCATTAACATCAGTTTTCTGCCATTTGTTTTCAACGTCTTATGAGTCATTTTAGGCTTTGGTGAAATTACTAGGTAAGAAAAGAGAAATAATTAAATGGTGCCCCTGATTAAAAGATGTATGCACTAATGGATTGGGACAGAAAACATATATAAGATTAATAAATTACTAATGGAGAAAGAAAATTAAGAGTGTAAGTGGTCAGAATAATTTATAGATTCTGGAAGACAAAAGATTTTCAGAAGGTTAGATGGTTAGTCTGGAAATAGGAGGATTTTTGAGCTATGATTTGAGGCTTGGGAAGGAAGAAGAGAACGATGTGGGCAGATTCAGTGCAGGAATGGATATGGTGACAGCAGGGAAGGGCCAGCCTAGGACTGACAGTGAGGCTAGCTTTAGCCAGGCGACTTTTCCAAAACACTGCTTCCCAACGTCTTTCTGTTCTTTCCAATTTATTTCCAGTGATTTTCAAAGAAGCGTTATAATCATTGGGCTAGAGAAAATTAGTTGAAGGGCTGGAATTGCTAATAGTACTAGCTCTATTTTTATTTTCTCTATAGATCAGCTTATATTCTTAAATAAAAAACCCATAGTAACCTACAATTAAAAATGCCCTTAGTTCTCACCTGTGAACTAAGATTTGGGGCTCTACAGGAAACAAAACAATCTCAGCCTTTGACCTTGTGGAACAGCCCTGGGGAAGACAGATATTAAACAGTGCTGAAGAATGCTACAGGCTATTTAGAGAGGGTCTGAGAGCATTGTAAATGGGGTAGCTAGCTAGCGTGGTCAGCAAAGGCCTCCCTGGGAAGCAAAACTTAAATAGGTCTACGAACATACTTGAGTAACTGCCGTAAATCTTTTTCCATGCACCTGCTCAATACCATAGGTGTTAATTTAGAAGTGATTAGGGACTTGAATCATGTATGTGATTCTAAAATCAAAGATTTAGAGTCCTCTAAAACATACTCCTTCCAACTGAATCAGAGAGTCGACATCTTGAATAGTAGAGTTAATGAAAATGGGGGTGGGGGATATATGAGATGAAATATTCTCTGTGCTTTATTATTTTTAATGAAAAAAAAGAAGCAGCATCTCTTTTCAGCTATCCCCCTCTGAGACTTTGCATTAAAGTGCAATAATACAATTATTTTTGTGTGAAAAAGAATAGTCTGCCCTGCTGAGAAGACATAGCAGCTTTTGTCCTGAAAGGCCATTATAGATTATGTAGTGTTCTGCCAACGTCGCTATGCTTCATGATTCTACATATGATTTAAGCATAAATGAACTTGGGGAGAACAGAAAACCATTTTCTGTTATTGAAGTCGAAAACCTAAACGTGGGCATGTCCTCTCCCTTATTCTCTCTGTCCCTCCTCTTCATAGAAGCCCCATGTGCATTCATGTCCTTAAACACAGAGAGTCGCCGTAAACTTACAAACTAACCGGGCATTTATTTACTTACTTATTATCTCTTACATATTATTTTATCTTTGTCACTTATTGTTTGAGTTAGTATACTGAGTGGACCTTTTATATTAATAAAAAGTAGCCTAGCCAGGCGTGGCTCAGCGGTTGGACATCGACCTAGGATCCAGGTGATCGGGGTTCGATTCCCGGTCAGGGCACATGCCCGGGTTGTGGGCTTGATCCCCAGTCGGGGGCTGTGCAGGCGGCAGCCGATCAGTGACTCGCATCATTGATGTTTCAACTCTCTCTCTCCCTCTCCCTTCCTCTCTCTGAAATCAATAAATATATATTTAAAAAAAGTAAACAGCATTCTCTTATTTCTGATTTTAACCAACAAGATTCTAATCTTGTATTCTTTTTCAGTAAATAATGTAAGTGTGAGATAGATATTCTTTATTCTAGTCATACTGGTTTACTGTGAGATTTCATCATGAACAGGTACTGAATGTTGCCAAATATTGTGATTTTTTCCCCTCTTTGACCTCTAATAAGATGTATTAGTATTATTAAGGAAGTTAATATTAAACTCATCTTAATTTTCTAGGATTAAACTTTATTTCATTGTGGCACATCTTTCTACATATTGCTGAAAAATATCTCATCTGTATTTCTGAATGAGATTGGGTTTTAGTTTCCTTTTCAATGCTGTCTTTGTCCACTTGTGTGCATCAGAGTTCAAGACATTGAGCTATGGTGACAGTTTCTCTGATAGTATTGAAACAAAATAATTCATAGCTCTCCCACCCCACACTGAGCAAAGAAAATGTGAAATCACAAAAAGAGGCTCTCTTTAATAGGAGAATGAACTATTCAAGAAACTGTGAAGTAAATCTTTTGTTTCTTAAAGTCTATTTCTCTATATATGTTTCTGAGATGAGAATTAGCTATTGCACAATTGGTTAAAAGGCGAATTATGACAGTATAATACCAAAATCACATTGCTACATTCATGATTTTTTTCTAATATAGTAATGTTTTTGCAGCACAACCAGTGTATGCACAGGACACTAACACAGATGAGTGTAGCGAGTGATGAAGGAACACAATGCTGAAACCGAACCCATCCTCACGGGGTCTGTCCCAGAAGTGTTGATTGCATGGTTGTCCCTGATTTTGTACACTTACCCCTTACCCCCACTCTTTATACCACCTTTCATAAAGCTACTTGCACTTTAAAAAAAAATCATATAGTAATTGAAATATTTATTTCTTAAGAATTTACAGTGTCTTTTTTAGGTGTGTTAGCATTTTATGTTTTATAATTTTTTTTCTTTTACCAGTTACATATTTTCCTCACAATCTCTCTTAATCACAGTACATGATCTTGTAGAACAGGAGGTTTATTTTTACATTATGTTTTCATGTCTTTTCTTTTTATGCTGTTGATGTTCTCACTGAGTTCTTTAAGCATCCTTATAGCAATTGTTTTGAACTCTATACCTGGTAGTTTGCCTGCCTCCATTTCACTTCTTTTCCTGGAGATTTTTCCTGTTCTTTCATTTGGGGCCTTTTTTTTTTTTTTTTTTGTCTCATTTGGGCTGCTTCCTGGTGTTTGTTTCTATGTATTAGGTAGAGCTGCTATGTCTCCCAGACTTGGTAGAGTGGCCTTGTATAGTAGGTGCCCAGTGACATAGCCTCCTTAGTCACCTGAGCTGGGTCCCAGTGTGCCCCTTGTGTGGGCTGTGTGCACTGTCCTGTTGTAATGGAGCCATCGTTGATGTTTACATTTTACTGGAAGTCACTGACTCCAGGCCAGTTGGCTTCGAGGACCCACTGGAGCTACAGAGGAGGAGCTGCTGTGCAGGGGCAGGCCCTACAGAATAGGACTTGCTTCATTGGGACTTAAGTGCCCGCCGAGTCTGCCCCTTGAGTGTGTAGCCTGTGGAGGGGTAGGGTGGTAATTTGCCATGGTCTACAGCTGTCCACCAGGTGCACTGGCTTTGGGGCCTTCCAAGTGGTGCAAGTTTAGCCACTACTTGTGCCCTGCCTGGCACCACCCAGTATGAGCTACAAAGGAATTTGCAGATGGCTACTACTTGTGCTGGGCGTGGAAATGCCTAGGAAAGACCAAGCTGCTACCCAAGGCCAGCTGCTGCTAGTGCTGGGCCTAGGGCCACTTAGCTAAATGTACAGGTTATGTAGAGGCCAGATGCTGCTGTTTGAGAGAATTTAGGAAAGTGTAAAGCCTGAGGCAAGAGAAGCCATTTGTATAGAAAGCTACTGGAAATGGCTTGGGTTGGGTCCAAAATAATGGTGTAGGGCAGGGTCTCAGGGAATCATCAGGTTGACTGGGATCTAGGTTACCCAGGTTGATGGAAACTCAGATATGGTGCCTGCCTGCCATCTCTGTGGGCTCAGCAAAGAAGCAATAGCCTTTGCCAGCACTTCTGTCTGGGAGAAAGCCGCCCCTCCAGTTCTTGCTCTGATGTTAAACAATTCAGTTCCCCCCTTAATGTCCCCTGCACCTTGCGAGCTCCTACCCCAGCACTGGCACTGAGTGAGTGAGTCCGAGTAGGTTCGTGTGTGCGCCCTTTAAGTGGAACCGCCTGGGACTGCAGGGCCTCTGTCTCCCTCAGCCTCAATCAGGGACTTCCCAGCAGCAGAACTCTGGACTGGGGTTTCTGCTGTGGGGCTGGCACCTCTCACTCCTTAGGGGGAAACTCTGCAGCCGGGATGTCCCTCCCAATTTTTTATTTGTTGTTAATTCTCACCTGAGGATATTTTTTCCATTGATTTTTAGAGATAGTGAGAGGGAGAGGAGGAAGGAGAGGAGAGAGAGAGTGACAGAAGCACTGATTTAAGAGAGACACATCAATTGGTTGCCTCTTAGGGCACGTGCCCGGACTGGGCTGGGATCGAACCTACAACCCACGTACATGCCCTTGACTGGGAATCAAACCCACAACCCTCTGGTGTGTGGCCCGACGCTCTAACCTCTGGGCGATAGCCAGGGCCATCCTGACTTTTAATTGCCACACGTAGGTGAGGGACTAGCCCTGAATCTCCACCCCTTCCACCAGTCTCGATGTGGCTTCTTGTCCCCTTAGTTTAGGGCTTCTGTCCAGCTAGATTTCAGGTGGTTATGAATGAGGGTGGTTCTGTAATTTAATTGTAATTTTGATGTGGCTGTGGTAGGTTTAGAGTACTGCGTTTACTTATACTGCCATCTTGACCAGAAACTCCTGATTTTGTTTTTGAATCAGTAACTTGAAGATAGCATTAAAATTAATTTGAATCTGTGGATCTAACTCTAAATTTGGGTGGGGGGAATTTAACTTATTTACATTACTTTCATAAATATGTATTTCTATAAATGTCTTTTCTTTATCACAATTTTTAAACTGTTGGTTTATCTTTTCTTATTCCCTTCCCCCTTTCTTGTCTTTCTGAATATAGAATATCATTTCTAAGCCTTTTTTCTCCTTTTAATTGAAGAGGTATAAGCTGATTCTTCTTTTTATCAATAATTACCTTAAGTGGAAAAACATTTTAAAATCAATATTTTAATAAATTTTATGGATATCTGAATGCAACATTTTTATTAATTTCTTGTAAAATAATATGGATCGTATTCTTTGATATATTCTCTTTGTTTAATTACTAATATTCAGATAACGTTCTGGGTTAGTTAAAACCCAAAGTCCTCTTAGATAGTATTTGATATTAGCTTGGTTGCTAGTATTTCGATCATATTACTCCAGATTATTATCCCCTGAAACCATTTGATTTAGCATAGATTTATAAAATCTAACAGGACATATTAAAATGGCCATAGAAATGAAAAATTGGATCTATTTTTTCAATGAATAATGCAAGCATTTTTTTGTGCAGATTATTTAGGATAGTGTCATGATCTCAGTAAAATGAAAATTAATATATACCTTTCTAGCTACAGGTCCATAGTAGAAGAAAATAATGGCTATGTATTTCGTTTTGAAAGCAGTATGTAAATAAATAGTACAACATAAAAAATATATCATATAAAGTAATATAGAAACTGAAATTTTGATGCCCTCAAATGGCTCTAAGTCAAGTTTATGTCTAATTGAGTGTCAGTAACCAATATAATTGTATATTATTGTGTAAACAGAAAACTACATTGAAATTAACATTAGGTATCATGCAAAAAAGGCTGTTGCAAATACTAAGGCAGCCCCAAACTCAATTTCTGTTAAGGAACTTGGTAATTTCACAATCAGCAATTTTGATAAGACTGAAAAATTTCATAAAATATATGCTACCTTTTGTCATATACTATTTAATTGTGTTTTTTTGGTAAGGGTTTTCTTTTCAATGCAAAACTATTTTTTACAAATAGGTCAGAAACATTTAAAGACACCATTCTTTGTAATGTATGCAAAAAATATTTGTGTTTTAGAAATATTTTTGTTTTCTTTCAATCAACCGAGTAAAAGTCAGGCAATTTGTCTGGATCTGTGTGACTTTTGTTTGTTTAATTGAAAGGAAACAAAAACATTTCTAAAACATGAGCATCTTGACATACATAGCAAATGGTATGGAGGTTCCTTGAAAAATTAAAAATAGAACTACCATGATCCAACAATTTCACTTCTATGTATTTATCTGAAGAAAGTGAAAACACTAATTTGAAAATATGTGCACGCCTGTGTTTATTGCAGCATTATTTACAATAGCCAAGATTGGAAGAAACAACCTCAGTGTCCATTGATAGATAAATGTGATAACATGGATGAACCTTGAGGGTATTATGCTAAGTGAAATAAGTCAGACAGTGAAAGACAAATACCATCTGATTAAATTATATGTGGACACTCAAAAACAAAACAAATGAACAAACAAAATAAAACTCATAGAAAACAGAGGGGAAGGGTATCAAGGTATGGGTGAAATGTGTGAAGGGGGTTAAAAGGTACCAATTTTTGTTTATATACTATAGGTCATGGGGATGTAATGTACAGCATGATGACTAGAGTCAATAATATTGTAGTGCATAATTAAAAGTTGCCAAGAAATTTAATTTTAACAATTCTCATTACAAGAAAATGTTTTTTAAAATTTTGTATGGTGAAGATGGTAACTAGACTTATTTTGGTAATTATCTTGCAGTATATATAAACATTAAATCATCCATTATGTTGTGCACCTGAAACTAATGTTATATGTCATTTATAACTCAATAAAAAAATTGAGACTGAACAACGTGGAAAAGTGCCAGATCTAGAAGGACCTTGAAAGCCATATGTAGGATTTTAGACTTTGACATAAAGGTGGTTGAAAACCATGGTCTTAATTAAGTGATCCACTTTGCATTTTAAAAGATCACTCTGCTTAGAATTCAGAAAGAATTGGAGTCGATAGAGTGGATTCAGATTTTACTAAACCAAATTTGTAGGCTATTGTAGCAGTCTTCACAGTAATGATCTTGGCTTGGACTAGAGTGAGGACTGTAAGAATGAAAGATGAAAAATTCCAGTGGTAATATTAAGGAGGTAGATAGATAAATGTTGGATGTGTGAGATGAGAGAAAATGAGGTGAAAGGATGAATCTCAGGTTTCTATCTTCAGCAACTCGGTGAATTTTCTGAGAGACAACACCGGAGGTGTAGTAAGTTTGGGAGAGGAGTAGAGGTAGAGAGTTCAGTATTGAAAAAAATTAGATACATCCAGTGACACATCTAATTAGAGATTTTGGCAGAGATACATGTTGGTTTGAAACTCAGGATGGTGTCCTAGAGTGGAGATAGATAATAGAGTGTATGTATAAAACTTGATGTGAAATCATTAGAATCCATGATATTATTTAGGAAAGAATATAGGTGGAGATGTAAAGGGACTGGGAGAGCACACTCATTGGAATCCACGTATGAAGGGCATTACACTTGCTGTCTCATGTTAGAAGCTTTTTACCTCTTTGCAAAGTAGAAAGTTGGACATCAAAATGTGTCGTAGCAACACACAACTATACGTCATCTTTGAAGGCTTTATTTTAATTCAATTTAATTTTTACCATTTTGGCTTTCTAACTGGTGTATGCAATTAGGAGTTTCTATAGGTATTACTTGGTGGGTGAATACATCAGTACATCATTGAATTATGATATGAAATTAATTAGGCAAAGCTTAGTAAAACCAAAGTTAAATCATTCCAGATGTCATCAGAGAATCAGGAAAATAGGCAACCTGATTAGATAATTGGATATAAAGAATTTGAAGAACATGACTTATTGATATTGAATTTAGTCCAGTATTTTCAAGGAGAACATGTTTTAATGATTGGTAGTCAACTATTAATAAAATTTTCATTATTTTATATTAAGGGAAAGTAATAATTTTGTTGCATTTATTCAGGAGAAACTAAAAAGGAATAAAAGGAAAGAAAGGAAGAAATTGAAAGGCTAAAGTTGGTGGTATGCAGGCAGGGTAAACAGCCATCTCAGACAGTGAATAAAGAAAAATTGAATTTATTCAAGGAAAAGGTGGGGATGGGGATATCCAAAGGGAAGGGCTGCACAGCACTGAGCCAAAAGGGTACTGGCTTCATGATGGCCCCAAAAATATACTTAGGACAGTGAAATAAGGAAGGTGCATAGAGGAAGCAACAGGCGAGCCCAGGCTAGGCTGCTTTGGCTCACTGAGAAGTCAGAGAGAGAAGGGGACCTTGGGGACAGGTTCAGGGGGTAAGCCAGGGATAAGCTGCCGCTGCCCATTGCTCCTCTGGTTGCAAGTCTCCTGGGGTCCTCTCAGAGGGAAGAAGAAAGAGATGGCATTGGCATGCTCCGCTGGAGGGGAGCCTGTGCTGAGTCATTTGTCCTCAGTATATTTATCTCTTTCTTGCCAGTGGAAATCTTAGGGAAGTTCTCAGGGGAGGGTCTCAATAGAATATTCATCAGCTTTCCAGGCATGCTCTTTCAGGGTTGTGGTCTCCACTGATTGGCCAGGGCCAGGGCAGGGGGTCATCAGTCAATGTATCTGGTCCTGAGGCAGCCACTATCGCCACTTGTCTGGTGTTGCTGCTTTTCTGGGCCTGGAGCTGAAATACAACTGAGGCCTAGATGTTATCTTTAGGGAGGAAATGCTCAGGGGGTCTAAACCACAGGACCAGTGATATGATAGGAGAGAATAGGTTACCTTGGGGACAAGGTTCTTGTTTTCCAAATTTTGTCCCTTGCTAGGTATCTGGGGCTTTCTGCCCTGGTGAGTTTCTGCACCTGGCCCATCGTCCTTGCTCTGCTCATGTCTGTCTAACAGAAATGACAATAAAAATATTGGAACAAGTGTTTAGGGTATATTTGAGCATTTATTGTTGATGTTCTTGTTGACAGAAAATATAGTGAAAGGAATACACACTCTGGTGTGAATGGGCACATCAGAGCTACAGTTGTAGTTCTGCCTTGGACCAATTTCTTAACTACTCTGATTTCTAGTTTTCTCATCTATGAAGTGGTTCCAATAATTATATCCTGGGTCATTGTTAGGACTGAATAAAGTACCTGAAGCAGAGCATTTTATAGAGTTCTTGGTACATGGTAAGTCATCAGGAAATAGTTATTCTTGATGGGCGAAAATCATCTGTAAATAAGTGGGTTGATTCTTAAGTGCTTTTGCTCTCTAAAGTTTCTGTAGTTCAGTGAATAGAGAATAAAATCCTTAGTCCGGGAAATCAGAGTAAAATGGAAAATTGCTCAGAATTGAAAGTTATTCTTGTTATTTAATATATTTATTCCCTAATTGTCTTTTATACTTTTATATGAATTATAAAAAGAACAAGGAAGATACTGTGCCAATCTCTGTTTAATATCTTCTAGAGTAAGGTAGACAAGGCAAAGTTTCATAAAGCATCCATAAAATACAATGACAAGAGTTAAACAGCAGTCTTCAAAAGGCAATATATGTGAAAATACCTGGCCCTGGAGTAGTTTAAGCCCATGGTATGTTAGGAATTGATGTGATAATTGAATCACAGATATGCTAATTTTGGAAGGGAGATTAAAGAAAAACGTAGTATAATAAAATGGGGATAGCAAAAAGTAACCTGTACCCTGGTTCTTGTTTTCCCAGTTTTGCCCCTTGCTAGGCATCTGGGGCTTCCTGCCCTGGTGACTTTCTGCACCTGGCACGTTGTCCTTGCTCTGCTCATGTCTATCCGACAGAAATGACAATAAAAATGTTGGCACAAGTGTTTAGGGCACATTTGAGCGTTCATTGTTGATGTTCTTGTTGACAGAAAGTATAGTGAAAGGAATACACACTTTGGTGTGATTGGGCACATCGGAGCTACAGTTGTTATTCTGCCTTGAGAACTGCAGCCTAGAATTTGAGAATTCTAGACTTACGTATGGTAGAGTGAGAGCTAACTCCATGTATTTTCTGCTCATTCAGCAAAGGCATGAAAAATTAAAGTTTTGAATTTGATTTGAATGATTTGATGACAATGTATTTGGTTCTTTTTTTATGGTATAACTAGAAACATCATTTATGAAAAAATATGGCCAAGGAAAGCTGTTTACATGAAGACATGCTTTTTAACAGAATAGTTTAAATCTGAACACCCTTTAATAGATATTAAGTATCTCTTTACATGCTGGTAAATGTTATATGCTAAAAAATTAAGCCTAAAGTTTCCAGATGAATATTTTTAAAAAAGTAATGCTGGTAAGTGAAGAAAATTTAAGAATCTAATTTTATTTGAGTACAAAAACTATACTGGATTATTATTGTTCTATTCCAATTATTATATATATTCTCTTGCTATTATTTTTAATAATCGGTATTCTCATGTTAAAGGTCAGAGGACTCTGGAGGAAGGTTTTTGATTGCATCAATGTATAGGTGAGACTTAGCCCATGTCCTTGAGTCCATGTTTTTTCTTCTTAAATGAATACTATTTGAAAAGCTTGGTTTATGGCACAGTTGTGTAGGTTGATGGACACAGCTCTGTGGATAAGCAGGTCTTTAGAGTCCTATCTAACATTCTGATATACACATTTACAAAAATTGATGTGATAGACAAAATTTGATGGTAAATTGTAGTTTAATTGGCAGGATTTTCCCTTTTTATACAAAACACAAAATAATGATGGATACTGTAGTCTTAGATTTGATAAAATATGGTATCCTATGTGTGTCTTGAAGAATGCGTATAACTGATTTACCTGATAAATATGAGGGGAATGTGAAAATCTGGATCAGTCTGGGAAAATGACTTTGAAGTTGAGAACATGTTTTCCTTATATCTTTCCTTTTACTCTCAGAAAATTATGATGCAAATTAAAGGTTCAGTGCAATTTAGCCACCATTATCTATATCTCATTTCTATAAAGAGTAAAAGACAGGTGTATGCCCTGGTTTTTCAGAAAGCAGAAATAGCACACTACTTAGGTAATTTTACCGAAGTTTAATGAACATGTAAACCCCTCACAGGCAGAAACAGTGATAAAGGTATAGCATTTATCACTGAAACAGCCCTGTTTTGTTTTGTTTTGTTTTTTAAATTTTTTGCTTAATCCCTTCACCTATTTGACCCAGCCCCCCAGTACCTCTCCCGTCGGACAGCTGTCAGTCTTTTCTCTGTATCTATTAGTCTCTTTCTATTTTGTTTGTTTATTTTGTTTATTAGATTCCACCTATACGTGAAATCACATGGTATTTGTCTTTCTCTGACTGGCTTATTTCACTTAGCATAATAATCCCCAGGTCCATCCATGTTGTCTCAAAAGGTAAGATTTCCTTCTTTTTTACTGATGAGTAGTAGTCCATTGTGAAACATACCACAGTTTTTGATCCACTCATCCATTGATGATTGCTTGGGATGCTTCCAAATCTTGCTATTGTAAATAGCTCTACAGTGAACATAGAGGTGCATATAGTCTTTCAAATAGTGTTTAGGGTTTCTTTGGATATATCGCAGAAGTGGAATTGCTGGGTTATAAGGCAGTTCTATTTTTAAATTGTTGAGGCAGGTCCATACTGCTTTCCACAGTGGCTGCACTAATCTGCAGTCTCATCCGCAATGTAAGAGGGCTCCCTTTTCTCCACACCCTCGCCAACATTGTTGTTTGTTGATTTGTTGATGGCAGCCATTCTGACAGGCGTGAGGTGATATCTCATTGTGGTTTCAGTTTGCATTTCTCTGATGATTAGTGATGTTGAACATCTTTTCATATGTTTATTGGCCATCTGTATGTCTTCTTTGGTGAAGTGTCTATTCAGGTCCTTTGCCCATTTTTTAATTGGATTGTTTGTTATTTTGGTGGTGAGTTTTATAAGTTCTTTATAAATTTTGGAAATGAACCCCTTCTCAGATGTATCATTGATGAAGTATGTTCTCCCATTTAGTGGGTTGTCTTTTCATTTTGTTGACCGTTTCCTTTGCTGTGCAGGAGATTTTTAGTGTGATGTAGTCCCATTTGTTTATTTTTTTGTTTCCCTTGCCCAAGGAAATATGTCAGAAAAAAATATTGCTAAGAGAAATGTCAGAAAGTTTACTGCCTGTGTTTTCTTCCAGGATTTTTATGGTTTTGAGTCTTACATTTAAGTCTTTAATCCACTTTGAGTTCCTTCTTGTGTATGGTGTGAGAAGGTAGTCTAGTTTAATTTTTTTGCACGTATCCATCCAATTTTCCCAACACTATTTATTGAATAGACTGTCTTTGCCAATTGTATGTTCCTGCTTCCTTTGTCTGTTATTAATTGACTATAAGCATGGGTTTATTGCTCTCTGTTCTGTTCTATTGATCTATATGTCTGTTTTTATGCCAGTACCATGCTGTTTTTATTACTATGGCCTTGTAGTGTGATACACACATAAACAAAATGAAGAATTAAAACCACATCATTGTATCAATAGATGCAGAAAAAGCTTTTGATAAAATCCTGCACCCATTTATAATAAAAACTCTCAGCAATGTGAGAATAGAGGGAACATACCTCAATGTAGTAAAGGCCATATATGACAAGCCCACAGCCAACATCATACTCAATGGGTAAAAACTAAAAGTGTTTCTCTTAAGATCAGGAACAAGACAGGGGTGTCCACTTTCACCACTCTTATTCAGCATAGGTACTAGAAGTACTAGCCACAGCGATCAGTCAAGAAGAATAAATAAAAGACATCCATATTTGAAAAGATGAAGTAAAACTATCATTATTTGCAGATGATATGATACCGTATATAGTGAACCCTAAAGATTCCACCAATAAACTATTACACCTAATAATAAATTCAGTAAAGTAGCAGAATACAAAATAAATATCCAGAAATCAGTTGCATTTTTATACAGCAATAAGGAGCTATCAGAAACAGAAACTAAGAAAACAATCTCATTTACAATTGCATAAAAAAATACCTAGGAATAAATTTAACCAAGGTGTAAAAGACATGTACTTAGAAAATGATGACACTGACGAAAGAAATTGAAGAAGATACATATAAGTGAAAGCATATACTGTGCTCATGGATAGGAAGAATTAACATTAAAATGTTCATTCTGCCCAAAGTAATCTATAGATTTGAAGCAATTCCTATCAAGATACCAATGGTGTAATTCACAGTAGAACAAATATTCCAAAAATTTATGGAACCACACAAAACCCTGAATAGCCACAGCAAGCTTGAGAAAGAACAAATTTGGAGGAATCGCACTACCTGATATCAAAGTATACTACAGCTCTGTTCTTAATATAGTGCTTAGTAAAGGCTTATAGAGCTGAACCCAATGCAGCATGCACTTAGGAATAAAAATGAATCTTCTGTTACTTCAATCTGTGAGGTAAATTGCTGTCAAAAGCATCAGAAAGTTTCCCTGTATAGTATCAGTTTATCGATGTACTTGATTGATAATTTTTTGCGTTCTTTATTTTGTATGGGTTTATTTTATATGACATATCATTTTGGAAGATTCAAAGTGAAATAAACATTTTGACACCTTTTTTTCATTAAGTAAATATTATGTATATCTAATGATATGAGTTAGCAATAATTATATGTTCTCATTAAAAAAACAACCCTTATGGAAACTGCACAAGAAATAAAAAGCTCTCTTTTTTTTGTCATATTGTTGAGAGTATTACAGATGTCCCCCATTTCCCCTCATTACCCCCCTCCACGCATCTCCCATCCCTTCCAGGCCCGCACCTGTCCATTGTCTGTGTCCATGGGCTGTTCATATATGCTTATACGTTTTTTGGTTAATCTCTTCCTGCCCTCCTTCCTGCCTTCCCTCTGAGATCTGTTGGTCTGTTCCATTCTTCCATGTTTGTGCTCCTATCTTGTCAATCTATTCTGTTCCTTAGATTCCACATATGAGTGAGATCATGTGGTATTTATCTTTCTCTGACTGGCTTATTTCACTTAGCATAATACTCTCCAAGTCCATCCATGCTGTCCCAAAGGGTAAGAGATCCTTCTTTTTTTACAGTTGTATAGTATTCCATTGTATAAATGTCCCACAGCTTTTTTTATCTACTCATCTAAAAGCTCTCTTAATAACTGCAGTTGGGGCCAGCTTGATATTTAAAAAGAATGAAATTAAGAAGTGTTTATTTAATATAGACAAAGAAATTAGAATTGAAATAATAAATTATAGTGACATTATCATTTATTAAAATAGAGATTTTATTGTTTGGAACTTTCAGATTTAAATGGGGTTTGGAACTTTGGATTTCTTAAATATTCATTAAACTTTCCTCTGAATTCGTATTTAATACAGCCAATTTCTTATTGTCCTGATTACCAGGCCCTTCTACCAGTACTTTTTGTCTTCTTGCTTGAGTCCTAAAGCTTGGCAAGAAAAAAAAAGACAAGAGCTTTTTTTACTTTTTTAAGCTGAGTTTATTTACCTGCCAGGCAAGGAAGAACATGCATGAGCAAATATGTGCGTGCGTGCGCGCGCACACACACACACACACACACACACACATACACACACACACAGTCCTCAGCGAAGAAATTCACTAAATAATTTGCCAAAATGGCAACCTTAGGGGATTTTAAGTGGTACAAAGCATAATTTAGTGTGGACATACTAATTTAAGATTGGAATTTGTTTTTTCAATAGCACAAATGAATCCACAAGTCTGTACATAGTTGGTTAAAACAAATCCTGTTCAAAGCAAATCCTTTTGTTCTCTGTGGCCAGGCAAGCGTCTTCACTTGGGTCCATTGAGGATCTGGCGCATTCAGGCCACACCAAGTTCAGGGTCCTTTTATAACTTCACCTAGTTGGGACCTGCTGTAGTGAGGCAGGGCATTCAGTTTTCATATTAGGTCTCCACGGTGTTGAATTTAAAACAAACCCACATCCAATTCCAAAAGGCCTTGAAAAATAAGTCATTACTGAAATAGCTGAGGGCAGAGAGAAACTTTATACAACCAGCAAAAGCCTTAACAGTCTTCTTCACTTCTCTTCTAATCTTTTTTAGACCATTACTCTCTTGTCTCCAAACAAGAAACAAAATAATAAATAACAAAATTTTAGCCCACAGAGGTTCTTTCTGTAAGTCTGAGGGATTGATGACCAAGGAAGGGGCACTGTCTTTCTTTTTGCTGGTACTTCCCTGTCTTTTATTATTTTTTCTAATCAAACTTTAAATTTTGAGGTAATTATAGATTCATATGCAGTTGTAAGAAATAATACAGATGGAGCCTAAGATCACTTTACCCAGTTTCCCCAATGGTTACATTTTATAAAACTCTAGTATAACATCATTACCAGGATACTGACATTGATTAAAGCCAGGATACAGAACCATTTATCACCCCAAGATCCCTCATCTTGCTTTCCACCATCCTTGACCCCTGACAACCAATAGTCTGTTCTTCATTTCTGTAAATTTCTTCATTTCAAAAATGCTGTATAAATGGAATTTTATAGTATGTAACCTTTTGGGATTGACTGGTTTTCAGTGGGCATAATTCTTCTGAGAGTTATCCAAGTTGTTATGTGTATCAGTAGTTTAGTCATTACTATTGCTGGGTGCCATGCTATGGTTTGGATGTACTCGAGTTTGTGTAGTCATTCAGTTGTTGGAGAACATCTGACTCATTTCCAGTTTTACTATTAGGAATAAAGCTGCTATGAACATTTGCATACAGATTTTGGGGTGAATATAGTTTTTATTACAGTGAGATAAATACCCAAGGGTGCAATTCCTGGGGCTTATGGTAATTGCATGCTTAGTTGTACAAGAAACTACCAAATTGTTTTTCTGAGTGGCTGCACCATTTTACATTCCCATCAGCAATGTATGAGTAATTCCCTTTCTCTGTGTCCTTGCTAGCATTTTATGCAATTACTATTTTTTACTTAGGCTGTTCTGATAGGTGTGTACTGATATCTCATTGTGGCTTTTATTTGCATTTCCTTAATGGCTAATGATGTTGAACATCTTTTTCATGTGTTTTTTTTCCTGACTTTTTAATATACATTAATTTACCTTTTCTACTTACTCTCCCTTTTATCCATTACCCTGGCCAGCAAATCTATAATCCAGCCCCCATCTATTTCTCGTCTGCCTCTGGTTCCTGAGTAGCTGCATAAAAGGCTTCACTGTTGCCTCTGGGGATGATGACTTCCCACCCTGAGGGGGCAGATGTCTAGTCTCAGAGCTCTTGTCTCCTGTTGGTCTCATAGCTGTCAGTCACTGAAGCAGAGAGTGCAGAATTTTCCTGGCTAAACCTCTGTCGAATGCTTCATTCAGATCCTGAAAAAGCACTATTTGTACCCAGTATCAACCAGAGCCTTCTCATTTAAACAGATTCTTCATTTGCTCTTCACAACTGCTTGAACAAGAGCATGTGCATAAGCTATCAGCCCAGGTTTAAGTACACTGCGGGAAAAAGATATTCTTAGGAGGTAAGCAGAATATGCAGAGACATTTCTGCCTCCATTTAAACAGCTTCTTACATTTTACCCTCAAGCTCAAGTCCAACAGCTTCTCCCAATAGGATTATGGATCCTACTGTTGACTCTCAACTCCCCAAAAGACCCCTGGAAAAATTTAGGATTGGGGCAAGCTGAGTTAGACTCTGTAATAAGGGAGAATACTATTTAGATACAGTCTCAGAAAAGGGAAGTCAGAGGAGCATATTTTTAGGGTTTTAGGCCCTGGACTGGCTGGTTTATGAATCTAGTTAGAATTTTCAGAGATTTTAGCTAAGAGCTCTCATTTTGGGATGTAGATACTGAAGGTGAGGCTGTTGAATCAGATCTTACTGAGCCAGCTGTTATGCCTGGTAAGTAGCTTGTTTGGCTGCTCACAGTCTTACTGTCCAGGAGCAGGTAATTCCTGGAGCACTCAACTAAATTCTTTTTGTGTGGTCGAAGTATTGGTTAACTTAGAGACAGGAAACTATACCTGGTCCCAGTACTATTATTATAGGGAAAGGGGATTATGTTATTTTTAGTTCTCACTACTTTAAATATGCATAAGTTAATTACACCTGGGCTAGTTATAAATTTATGGCCTTTCATTCCAAGTCCACTCATCATTGCCTGGATTGTGAAAGTGGATCCGGACCATGTAAACATTTCTCCTTTGCTTGCTGGAGTGATACTAACCATTACTGGTGAAGGTGCTGGAAGGACACTGTGGGAGGAAGGCACTTCTGTTCTTGGTTTCAGGGTCATTCTCTGTGCTTGCTCCTAAGGTGCTTAGTTAGCATGCAGAACATCCACTGATAATCATCCGCAGGGGGTTTCAGTGGCAACACCTTTTCAAGAAGCTGCCTGGGGAGTTTCTCTGGCAATCCTGAGAACAATTTCCCTGCAACACCCAGAGAGTTTTGCAGGCCTCAGTGAGTTCTGTTGGTCCCACAAAAGGTGGTTTTCTTCTTCCTAGCTCTAGCTTCCAGCACCTCAGCAGACGTCTATCAGCCAGAACACCGTAGTTGTTTCCTTTGTAATGATGTCTGTTCTCAGTCCTGGGAAGGGTGGAGGGGCTGAGATTTTTTTCTATATCTGCTATTACTATAGCCTTTAGTGTTCTCTTTACCCCTTTATTGTAATCTCTTTTTTAAAAATGATTTTATTTATTGTTGACAGTATTACAGATGTCCCCATTTTCCCCCACTTTGCCCCCCTCCACCCAGCCTGTACTCCCCCCCCACCCAGGCCTTCCCTACACTTTTGTCTGTGTCCATGGGTTATGCATATATGCATATATGTTCTTTGGTTAATCTCTTCCTGTCTGTAGTAACCTCTTGTTAATTCTTTATATTGAACTCTTTCTGGTAAAATTGCTTTGTGGTTTTTGTCTCCTGACTGATAGAATTGCTACTGTGTTGGTGTAAGGAGATTGGAATTTTGGATTGGTTTGGTCATGCCCTAAGATTGGATCGTAATGCTGAGCTCTTTGTCAATGGGAAATAGGATGACAGTTCCTATTGCATGCAGTGATATCATAATCAAGTTATCACCTATGTTGATTGTGATGAAAAGCCAACTGAAGCAAGTGCCTTAGAAGCTCACATGGCTTCAACATTTGAAAATTATGGCAGTAAGATGTCTATGAGAAATATGGTGTGAAATGGGTTATACTGAGAACACTGCATGAGTGCTTACAGAAAAAAAAATGGTGAACTCAGGACCTTGAGCCCTCTGCTGAAGTCATGCTCTGAGAACCAGAGAACTTATATGACATACCTAAATATTCTCTTGTTTATTGGAGCCACGGGGCTGATATTGCTCAAATTAAATATAAAATTGCACTGTGTAAGTTGTAGAATGTTAATGTCATTTAATTCATAGTCTTCCCACATTTCTTATTTGAAAATAGGGCATTAATTGGGAAAGAATAGAGTCCTGAACTTAGAATGGGTACACATGGTTGGACCCACCAAAAATGACTGTCTTAAAACTCAAGTAACTCTGAGGCTCCCTTACCACAAAGTACCTTGCCCTCCCCTGTCTGAGGTGACTACCTTGTCCTTGCTTATAAATTTTGTGATAAGCTCACCTGGGGAAGATGCTTTAAAAGTGGGTATTCATTCTCTTTGACTTACCACAACCAATCCTGGTTATTTTTAGGCTCACTGCAAAGAGGAAATCTCAGAATGGTCAAGGGGACAGGTACACAATTTACATATAAAAAAATTCTGCAAGACTTTGCTATTGCATATCTTTAGAACTCTGGAGAACATGAGTAAGAGTGGATGTGAAGCGCACTAAACCAGAGGGCAGAAAGCAGAATGTAACAGTAAATGTGACTGAATTTATTGATATGGGTGTACTTACTAGAGAGACTTTATGTTAGCTTGTGAAAACACCAATAACATATACAACTGTAATGTTTAATGCTATCTACTTTTTACACATTAAGAGCCTTCACAATTGTCTTGCACATACTAACTCAATACATACTTACCCAGATGACCTGAAATTTTAGTGCCTGGCCCTAAAACCAAATGTGTTATTGAAAGAAAAAAAAAGAGTGAAGTAAATAATAGGGAATTCACATTGCAAGTAATAGGGGTAAAAGAGATTAGAGCTAGCCCCAAATATCTGATTTATGGTTCATTGAAATGTGGACAAGAATAACTATACCATGAAGAGTCACACAATGATGTATGCTTAGTCCCCTTCATAGTTACATGGGGGAAGTCTTCACCAAACATTTAAAAAAATTATAAGCAAAAATGTATTTTCCAGCTTGCATATGTCCTGTGATTGACTGTAACTTCTTATATTTCTTACTAGTTCTTGAGTGAATAAGATTACTGGAAAGGCAAATAGTTACATTCCTGGAAATGACCCAGATACTTGAAAGGCTTCTGTGGACAGCACCATGTGTGTGAGATCTCTGGTCCTGGAAGCGAACTTGTCTCTAAACTTTTTAATTTAAAAAATGAAGGCCACATATTAGAAACATTTGGTAGGAAATATATATTATTATTTATCATCAAAAAGGAACAAAATGAGACATCATTACTCCATTTAGAGTAATTCTCTATACTAATTTTTATTCCAAAATGTAACTTACTTAATAAATTATGCTTAGGTTTAATGTTCACTGTAACTAGACATTAATATCTAATGATAATTCTGTTGTCAAGTTCTGTCAAATCCTTGTTTCTGATTTTACTCTGTGCCAAAAACTGCAATTGATTATTTTTAAATAACATAAACTGGCAAGTTACTATATGGTATTTCATCATAGAGGCTATATTTAAGAAACTCCAGATTTGTCTGTTGGTCACTGAATATACTGGTCCACAGACACAGACACATGCACATGCAGACAGACTGCTTGCTAATTAACATCTAAACAAGGAAAAAATATCATAAATTAGTCTTTTCCATCCTTTGTAGTAGCAACTTAAGAAAGACATTCTGGATCAGACACTAATGCACGTCGGAATGAAAATGGTCTTAGACTTCCATAAATATTTTTGATGCTGACATATATTCCATATTTCAGACATCTTTCAGTACTGATATGTGTAACCAAGATTGCATATATAATTAAATGAAACTGTTAACACCTTCACAGAAATTTAAGCAGTACTCTAACACAAATGGAATGACTTAATTGCTGTATGTTTCTTCAGTTGTGACACATAAATAATTATAGGGAACTGACATAATGAGGAATATATGTATATACTCACACTCTCTGACACATATATCATCAGAGGAACAGCAACCCATGTGATTTTTATTCCCGTTGACAACACCAGCAAAGATCTTTGCCTTTCTGCCCTCAGCAGACTGTCCCCTCCCCTCTGACCAATTCCGTCCTCAGCGTTACTGCTTGCCTCCTCTTGGCGGGTCTCGCTAGAGTGGCAGTTGGACACCATCATCAGGACTAGTGCTTAATGCCTCTGTAACTAGAGTTGGAAATAAGTGCTTGCCTCTGGTTCTTCCCCTGGTCTCAGGTCAACTCCTCTTTAGGGTCTCCACAAAATTGCCTTGTTTTTGGTACTCCATCAGAGAATCTGGAAAAGGGTGCACCAGTCCAGATTTAAAAAGCTTATAAATGGCAACACCCAATGCCTTGCTCAGATTGATTTCTTGCCAACACCAAGATTGTGTCCTAAAGCAAGAGACTTGCTTTTGGTGCATTCCACCTTTGAATGAATTCTTTCTACCTCTCCTGCCCTCACCTCCCTGACTCTGCTTACCATCGTCTTAGTGGTCACTTCCATCTTTAAGCCACAGTATTTTGTGTTAATTAAATGTCAAATGTGATCTATACCAGAGCTCCTTAATTGGTGGATCACGACCACTGGTATGTCATAAAGAGGTAACAGGTATGCTAACATATTGGTCCTTTCAGCCCTTGGGACAGCCTGGTAGGGTTTGGTTACATCTGGGCACAAACAGTCTTGTTGTCTCTTTAATTCTGTGTTGAAGGTTAGTACTATATTCTTTAGGAGACTTATACTTTCTACCATTTCAGGTAGCATCCCTGGGATATGGACAGATATGAATAGCATAGATAAAGATTTAGCAATCTGAGAAAATAATTGGCAGACACGAATGAATTTAAATATATTTGCAGAGCCATCTCATGAGCATGTAACTCAGAATAGCATGTGGTAGAATAAATCACCTTCAGACTGTTTTTTAATCTCTGCTATCTTAATGGAATAGCAGGTTTGCTTATAGCTATCCCTGAGATTTGGGCATAATGGGGATTAATGATATATTTGTATTTCTTTCCAGGTATCAAATATGGGCCTTTGCAATTTAAAAGTTATCAGGAATAATACTGATTTTTCTTTGGTCTTTCAGTGATTTACTAGCTTTCCCAACAGGTTGCCTTTAAATTATACTATAGCACAAATAATATTCAAATATTAATTTTTTAAAAATTAAATGAGATCATTAAAGGAAATAAACTAAAGGCTGAGTTTTTCTAGGTCCTGGTCAGTTTTGACTTTTAAATATTTATATTTTAATGAAATATTGGCATTAAACTGATTAAGTAATATACAGTTGTTAGAGAAAGTTTTGAGTTGTTGCTTTTATCGTTTAGGCTGCTTTGTGGTTCACATGGTATTAGAGTTATTAACTAACTGTTAGCTGCATAAACAACAGGGATACATTATTTCCTAATTACAAGTTTAGAATAAGTGGTGCCAAAATCATCAAAGAACTTACTGCTTTTCATCTTTCTGCCCTGCATTCCTGAGCCTGTGGGCTTTCTGTCTCGGGCTGGCTCCCACATGGTCACAATATTGCTGCTGCAGCTACTGGCGTTTTATTCTCTTACAACCACAACTAAGGCAGGATGTGCAGTTTCTTCCTGAGCATTTCTTTCAGCAGAGAGGAAACCCTTTCCAAGGACTCGCTCCAGCAGGCTTCCCATTACATCCCACAATGTTAATTTTTCTGAAAACTGATGGTATTTACCATTTATGTTCTTAAATCATTGGAGACAGTGGTCCTAAACTTGTACTTGGCGCTGTATTTTAAAGTGTGAACAGTTGATTTGGTTGATATGTCAGAAATGGATTTTTATAAACATAAGCAGTAATTAACCACCTAACTTTAATAACAGTAAAGGAAGGAAGCGTAGGGTAATGGTTCAAACTGCAAGCTTTGAGTGCAAACATCCTTGAGTTTCAGTTCTGTAATTACCACTAACTAGCTATGTGTCCTTGGGAAGTTTATATAGCCTGATTCTTAATTTCTGAACTGCAAAAATGGGAATTATATAAAATCTAACTTTGCAAGGATTCATTTAACTAATTCATATATTATTTTAAAATAGTGCACACTCAATGGCAGCTATTCCTATACTTTTTGCTCATGACTAAGGGAAATTGAAACAGACCTGGAGGGTGATACCTGTGGACTCAATCCCTGGTCATTCTAAATTCAGAATCCATGTTCTCTGGACTTCTTGTGATTTATTTCTTGTTATGACTTCACTAGCATGTTGCAAACACACACATAGGATCAATGTTATAATTTCATTAATTCACTGGTTATAGAGAAATAGAAAAATACCCTAAGTATCACAAGAATAAGACACCTAGATTATGTATATGTTTTAATCAACCTTTAAAAAACTGTGATATCAATCCTGCTATGAGATTGTATGTATCTATCTCTGTACCTACATTTATATTTATATCTGTATTTATCTCACTAAATCTTTTGAAAGACAACTTTTGAGGTTGTAATAAAAAATACTTTTTCAAACTATAAGTAAAATTTCCATAAATATTTAATTTGGGGATCAAACATTATTCTATATAATATTTAAAAGAGACTTTATACACAGTGTTTTGTATACTGAGAATAGAATACAGCTTTGCGAATGACTTCTCAACTCATCCCATGTGTTTGAACGTTGGCTTACTTCTACTTCAGATACATGGGCTGGTGCATAAAGTTCTTAGACAGACATCAAAGAGCATTTGTTCCACTTATTACCCCAGAAGAAGAGGAAACAAGTAAGTATAAAGTGGTTTGGGGAGGGAGTGATTATTGACAGGATCTAGGAAGTATTAAGGTGGAAGAGACTTGTTAGATGGGCCAGGTACAGAAGTCAGGTACAGAAACCATGGCAGGAAGCCCCAGATGCCTAGCAAGGGGTGAAACTGGGGAAACAGCAACTTGTCCCCAGGGTAATCTATCTTCCCCTAGCATATTGCTGGTCATGCGGTTTAGACCCCTTGAGCATTCCTCCCTAAAGATAACATCTAGGCCTCAGTTGTATTTCAGCCCCAGGCCCAGACAAGCAGCAAAACCAGACAAGTGGTGCCCCATGGTTGACTCACTTCCAGATACATTGACTAATGACCCCCTGCCTTCGCACTGACCATTCAGTGGAAACCATGACCCTGAAAGAACACACCTGGAAAGCCGATGAATATTCTATTGAGACACTCCCCTGAGACCTCCCCTAAGATTCCTACCTGCAAGAAAGAGATAAATATGCTCAGGACAAAGGACCCATTGTGCACTGTCTCCATGGCCCCCCGGGGAGCCACCATTTCCATTCCTTTGAGGGGACCCCAGGAGACTTGCAACCAGGGGAGCAATGGGCAGCGGCAGCTCATCCCAGCTTACCTCCTGAACCTGCCTCCAAGGCCCCTTCTCTCTCTGACTTCTCAGTGAGCCAAAGCAGCCCAGCCTAGGCTCTCCTGTTGCTGCTTCTATGCTCTTTCTTGTTTCACTGTCCCAAGTATATTTTTGCTGCCATCATGGACCCAATACCCTTTGGCTCAGTGCTGTGTAGCCCTTCCATTTGGATATCCCTTTCAATAAATTTAATTTTTCTTTACTCACCCATCTGAGATGGCTATTTAGTCTACCTGCACACCACTACCGACTGTTAACCTTTCAAGACCGAATGCTAAGATTAGCCAAACATACACTTACACTCTTGATTGTTTGTCCTAGGCATTGTGCTTGGCACACAAGTAAACACATATTACCTATTATTATTTTTATTATTAGTGGCAGATAATCTATATATTTTGTAGGAGTCTGTTCCCTATAATTTCTGTAACAAATTACCAGAAACTGGGTGGCTTCAAACAACAGAAATCTATTTTCTCACAGCTCTGGAATCCAGTAGTCCAAAATTAGGGTTTGAGTAGTGTTGGCTCCTTCTGAGAACAAGTCTGTTCCATGCCTCTCTCTCAGCTTCTGGTGGCTTTGGCAGTTCTTGGTATTCCTTGGCCTGTAGATCCATTACTCTGTTCTCTGTCTCTATCTTTGGATTTCTTTCTTCTTTGTGCTTGTCTTCCTTCTTATATGGGCATTTGTAATAGAGGGAGAGCCCGCCTGATAATCCAGGCTGATCTTATCTCAGGATATTTATCTTGTAAAGATATTTACATGTACATGTTTTAGGAAGACATATCTTTTGGGGAGTCACCATTCCATTTCATACAGACTTAAGAAAAAATATGTTAATGTCAGTTTGGAACTTCTCAGCAAAATATACCTAAAATATTAAATAATGAAAGAATAAAATAACTTAAGTGAATGTTCTAATATGAATGAGAGTGACTTGGATCATTTATTAAAAACACAAGTTTCTGAGCCATTTCCCAGAGATGTGATTGAGTAGCCATAGGGCCAGGTATATGCATGTTCAGGAAGCACATGGAAGTTTCTGATGCAAATAGGCCTTAGATGCATTTTAAGAAATGAAACATAATCAGAGCAGACTAATTTCAGCAGAGGTAAAATAAAATATGTGCCTGAAACTTAGCTTTAGTAAAAGGGAAAGCACATAATGCATCCATATGACATTATTGCATTTTAATACAAATTTGTTAGGGACTTAAGAGGTTTTTAGTTTTGAAACTTAATTAGTCAACCAAAACATTGTGAGTATTCTTCAAGGTAAACAGTTTTGAGAGATTATATTACCAAATTAATTGAAATATTTTTCTTCTAATTCTTAGCTAGAGAAATAAATCTTGAAAGCATTTAGCAGTAATTGGGAAATGAGAGGCAGATATATTAGAGAATGCAACTTGGGACTATGATTACTCTAACTGTCTCCAATGGCTCCTGCCATCGTTTTTTTGTTTCACATTCTCTATTAGGATCTATCTCAGGGCCAGCCCTGTCCCATAAGCACACTAGTCCATCTTTACAGACTAAAAAATCAGATTATCAGAATTAAAGTCATTTAAAGGAACCTCGGAAATTTCTTATTTTGGTCAGAATAGTTCAAACTGGAGTGTGTGAGAGTGGCTCTGCGCGCGCGTGTGTGTGTGTGTGCGCGCGTGCAGTGATGTGTTTTAAAAGCAAATGTTTTAATCTTTTGTTTAGATGCTCTTTACCATTGGTATATTTCTGAGTCATCCATGTTCGCTAATTTAAAATGGGGTTACAGGTGCCAACTAATTCCTTGCTTCTCAAAGTGTGATCTGTGAACAGCAACATGACCATGACTGGTAGCTTATTACAAATGCAGAATATCAGGCCTCTTGTAGGACTTTTGAATCAGAATCTGTATTTTAACAAACTTTCCCAAGGGATTTATGTGCTATTAAATTTTGAGAAGCTGAGCAAACTTATGCAATGCTTCAACAGATCAGCAGTTGTTTTTAATATAGGAGACAGTTCTTGTAACGGTTCCTAAGGTAACCTTCCCATGTGATTTCTAGAACTCAAACTATTGAAGTGATGTTGAGTTACTGCTTTGTGCAGTGGCTCCTATACTAATCTTGTATGAAGAAATCTATAAAAATTGAGATAAAAATGACATTTTATGGGGACAAAACATACACCAGGCTTTTAGAACTACTTGAAATATCAAAATAGTATCCTTAGTGGTGTGTAACTATGTCCCTAGCAAGATAAGTCCTGAGATATATGTCACATTGCTAAAAAAATGGGGGGGGGAGCTTTTATTGAATAATGGAATGCAGCTGTGGTGTTTTGCTATGGTATAAAGATGGATCCTTTCTCAGAATTTTCCAAATATTTTGCCTTTAATATTGCATAGGTTTGTTAAAGATCAGTATAACCTGAAAGGCCACCAGTGCTTGTCTTAAATTTAATTTTACGTAGAAAACCATGTACAATATTTTATTCCTTCTTAAGGCATATATATTAAGTTTTATAACATGTAAAATACACACCGTAAGCCCTATTAAAAATTAATAGGAGTGAAAGCTGAGGCAGAGTAGAAAGGAAGTTGAGCAACAGGCTAAGGAATAGATAAAAATTTAGGGTATAAAAGTGTCATCTCAAATTAGTGGGGGAAGATATTTCGTTCAGTAAATGATATTAGGCCACCAGGCTACACATTTATGAAAAACTAGATTTTTTACATCTAATTTTATCCATCAAGGTAGTTTCTAGATCAGTATTTCTAAACATTGTTTTTATAATAGCCTGCAAGGAACCTTTTTAGATACAAGTCCTGTTCCTAATTCATTCCCCCTTTCTGAAATTCTGATGGTGCAGATAGTCTTTATCTACTTACGTACCATAGCCCTTTGGAGGGTCGTGAACAGTTTTAATATCTAATCTTTTCTGCCCCTCTCCCCACGACAAACAGCTTTACTCCATTGGGAGTGGTATGGACCCAGATGAAATTGCATGTTCAAAAATCTAGGAAGAGTGAAGTTTTAAATGTAACAAAATAATGAAGGAAAATAAGAACTTAAGTGAATGTTTATCACTTTAGGGCAGTGGTGGGGAATGTCTGGCCGAGGGCCCTATACAGCCCGAGAGACCATTTGGTCTGGCACTGCCAAGTCCTCACCAAAGAGAAGCAGTTCCAGCCATTGCATTAGGGGTGAGTTAATTAAACATCTGACCAAATATAGACAGCTAATTTTTAATATGATAATTTTGTATGGCCTGCAGATGTTATAAATATCTGAATGGCTCTTGGCAGAAAAAGGTTCCCCACCCCTGCTTTAGGGGGATTAAGCACCTTCAAAGGCAAATAACAAAGAACAAAATGCACAAAAGAAATATTGGTATATTAAACTAAATATTTGGAAAACCTTCTGAACTATTAAAGAAAATCATAAAATTTGAAATTGTGTCTATCTATATGCATCTTAACAGTGGTTGTTTCTTATTGAGGTTATTAAGGCATTTAAATATCTTCATCTATATATTTTCTTTAGTGAGCATTACTATCATAATCAGAAAATATTTAAAATTTATAGCTTTATTAATGGAATACCTGTGACTCTCTTATTTAATCCACTCATCCATCTCACAAAGATCTTGCTGTAGTTTCCACTTGATATTTGAGAACATATGGTTTAGAGCAGTTACTCAAGCTCTAACATTTACTAACTGTAAATGTCAGGACTTGCATTTGAACTGGGTAATCTCTGGCTTTAAAGAGTTTAACATTCCTATAATGTATGATTTTTCTCTAAGTTACTTTTTAGGGCTTAGATCCTCACCTGTGATGTTCAGACTCTTCAATCACAGTTGTGAAATTGTTTTGCTTCCATCCTGGATGTGGTTGATGGACCGTTAGATGAATGCTTGCCACTCAGAACTCTGGCTCATCTGCAATTAATACTGAGAAAGAGTCAAGTTCCTTAGCCACATAAAGTCTTAATTAGAAACATATAACTCTCTAATTAGTTTCTATTATACATAAAGGCAATAACCTATATAAGAAAACATATAAATCACCTCAGTAGCTCACTATTGTTTTCCTAATTGATTCCTCTCTATCTTATCTCTCTTGTCTGTCCAATTCATAAGTCTATATAAAATGTCCTCAAATCTCATTGTACTTAGCTTTATTTTTAATTATCTGGTCTTTGCACTATTCACAAACAGCTGTTTTACAAAACATTCGTAGTCCTTCTTGGATAATAATTCAGAGTTTATTTATTTTTTTAAAGGGGAAGTTTTTTCCCCTTAATCCTCACTTGATGATATGTTTCTATTGATTTTTAGAGAGAGAGGGAGAGGGAGAGAAAAAGGAAGAGAGAGAGAGATGTGAGAGAGAAACATGGATCTAGTAGCTATTATAAGATTAATCATCACCAGCAAATTTACTTACGATAGCTACATTTTAAGTGTTCCGTTATTACACATGTATACAAGCAACTAGCCACACACAGACAATCTCTTGTCTAGTCAGGAAAATTTAGGGATGATGACTACTACTGTCAAGACATTTTTTATGGTTATTTTCTGGTATCATGAATACTAAAAAGTAATGAAGTAAATATCTTTAGAGCTATTCACTGTTTTCACTTAAAAATGTAATAAATGAGTCATCACTATACGAAATGTCTTTTAAGAGATTAAATTGTAGCTGTATATTCAATATAGATTTGATAGCCTTTACACTCAAATATTTGAATATGTAAAGTTATATATTGATTTTTGCCTAGTAGCAGTATCAGATTAATTTCCTAATTATATATTATAAATCATATTAAAGTAAGTTTATATTCTTGAACACCAGTTAATATGGAAATAAGACAGATAATGTCCTAAACAGGTAAATGTGGACAGATGAAGTCAAAATGGACTCTAATGAGAAAGTAGATGTTCCAATAACAATGAAAACTTACCCTTCCTCAAAATTTTAGCATGTATTTGCTTATGTGTGTGTGAATCTATATCAGTGTCTTTCTCCACTTTGTCACTACATCTGCCACTTTGTCACCTCTGGAAAATAGCTAAGGGCAGGAAACTGATGAAAGTTGTCTCAAAAAATTCAAGAAAAATGACTATCTGCAAGAGTAAATATTTACCTTATTTGTGTTTTAGGCTTAGAAATTTAAAATTGGTAACTATAATGTAAGAAAAAAATTTCAAAAGTTTGTATACAATTTGAATGCAGTCAGAGCTAAATTCTAATTTGTCATTTTGTTTTCTGGGACTCACTTGAAGCTACTTAGCTCAAGAATGCAATTGGAAATACGGAGATTTGGTTTCTAGTCTGTATGAGCTGTGTGATTTTAGATAAGTCACTTAAACTGTCTGGGCTTTAGTTTTCAAGTTGTAAAATATGGTATTATTTAGTTCTAAAATACTGTGTAATTCTAACAGTACATGAGGTAGAAATAGATCAGGCTTAGATGCCTCAGGCAAAGGTAAGTGTCAGAATCAGGTGGCACATTAAAGAAAATACAGGAGACTTAGATGGTTTTTCTGGAGTTGATTCTATAGGATCTACAATAGGACTAGCAAGGGACCTATAATTAATTCAAGCAATTGATATTAAAAGTCTCTTCAGGCAAGAAGAATGAATGTGCAATTGGAAAACAGAGTCAGTTTGTCTATCAGAGATCAGACCAAAAATATTAGAAAACCATAGAGATGCTGTAGCAAGAGGAAGGATACCATATGTGCACGTCTCTTATGTGCCAAGCTTTGATTTTATTTTTGTCTCTCAATTGCCATGAAAGTAAAAAGATTTCCCCAATACACAAATAAATTATCTGAACCACGAAGGTTCAGTAATTTGTCCAATATCACATTATTTAGAACTTGGACTCTGTTCATGTTCTAATACTGCTATTGACGAGTTACAGGAGTGATTGCCAAACCTAGTTGGGCATTAGATTTCCCTGGGTGCAGTTTATAAATACAGATTGCTGGGGGCGTCATCCTAGACTACTGGAATCAAAATTCTTGGCACAAGGTTTTGCTAGAGAGTTCTCTAAAACCTTTGCTGCCTGCCTGGTTTGAGAAAGATGGTGGTCCCACGTCCATGCAGAAGAGAAAGAGGGCTGAGGCATAGCAGCTGCATACGCTGCAATCTGTAATATTTGATATTGAAGCAATTTTTGACTACAACGTCCAAAGTTTTACTTTCTGTGAATATCCTAACTCTGTCCATCTCAAACCTATAACCCTTTCTCCTCCAACTATTTTAATACATTGAATTTGCTGGTGAGCATTTGAATACCAGACCTTTTTTTAAAAAAAGGCTGCTTCATTCTCTTTCTGGGAAGAAAGCCTTTTAAATTATAGTATAACATGTTTAAGTTTCTAAATATAATCACATTTATTGAAATAAATGAAATATAAATCCCACATGAGTCAGATTGTGTTTGTTCCGTGAGTTTGAAGCTTACTGCTAATTGACACTTTGAAAAGTTCTAGTATTGCATATTTAAAGATAGGGTACATTGGGAATGCATTTTAAAAGAGCTATTTGCAACTGGAAAATAGGGATGTTGAGAATAACAGAGCTATACAAAAAAATACCCTTTAGCTAACATAGAATCTTTTTTCCGTAGGTGAATGCAACATTTTATATGCTTGTTAAAACTATACATACCAATTGGTAGAAAAGTTTTATTGTCTAGCTCTGTGATGCTTAATTCAATATCTTACAGTTTTTTTGTTCCTCTCTAGATGTTAATTAGTGACTTCTTACAAAGTTTTTTAGTTTTGATGAAATAGAAAATATATGAGGCCAATTTGGCAGCTACAGAATGAGAAAGCAATGACATTTTTTATTACTAATAGTCTGAGTAATGGGGCTATTTTCTTTAAGAATGTGCTTATAAGTGGCTATACATTTGGAAAACTATTTTTATACTGTATCCATCCTGGTTTACATGCTTTCTGGTTGCCACATTACTTTCAGTGCCAAAAGGAGTTCTAAAAGAAGGAAGGGAATAACAAATAACTGAAACAATATTAAACAGTATTATTTAAATGTCACTCATCCAATAATTTAGGCCAAATTTATTCAGTATAAAAACTGAGAATATAAAAATATCAATGAAGGGTTACACGGAAATGTCCTGAATTTTGTCAGTTAAACACTATGTAGGCAAAGACAGTGGCTAAAAATTGGTAGGACAGGTTAGAAAAAACAGAACCCGAACTACCTGAAACAAACAAATAAGCATAGTAGGGGGAGGGAGGAGGGGAGCTCTTTGTATCAGTGTCCTAGCAGGTAACAGCACTGAGTGTTGGGATTTTTGCAAAAAACTTCAGTTTATAAAGGTGTGTGCCAAATTAAAGGAACCTGGGGGTTGATGAGGTGCTTAGAGATTCACGGCTCAGGAAGACATCACACCTCTAGATAGTGTCACTGGAGTCTGCTGAGAGCTGGAGCGGTGCAAAGGGGCCCCTTCTGCCAGAAACTGTCGTCATAAAGGTACACAACCCCGCCACGATATCACAGCAGCAGAGAGGAAGCAGAAATTTCCTGTCATTGATTCCTGCTGACCAAACTCAAGTGGAAGCCTCCTGAAAAGAAAGTTCTAGATGCTTTGAATTTACTTTACTCCCAGCGTCACTTTGCAGATTCACAGTTGATTGCTTAGTTTTCAGCCTCTGCGCCATCTATAATTTTTTTCTTTTGCATGTGAAAAATTGTACTTTATATGTTTCCCTCCTTTCCTTGTGTCAGAATTTTTGCATAGATTCTATATTCAACTCCCCTTCCCATTCCTTACTCATATTCGCATGGGGGCTCTACTGCTCACTCTTGTGTTTTCCTTAAAATAATGAGAAGATTCTTGGGTCTTCTTACCTCCCTGGGCACCCTATGGATTCTCCTGCTGTAAGCTGACTGAAACGCTGGATGATGTGGGCTTCCTTTTAGCCACTTAGCTGTCAGATGAGGGCTGTGGAAGTAGTTGGATCCTTGGGCAATTAAACTTGAGAAATGTGATTCACTTTCTCGGTATTATTTGTTGAAATAGTGCCATCAAATCTGAGCTCAGCTAGTTAAGGAGGATTATGCTGCCCGAGTAGGGAGAGCTATTTGAATTATAAGTTGCCTTTCTACCACTTCACCACCACAGGCTTCCCCGCCTTAGAAAGAAGTCCCCTTGGAGAAAAACCCCAGGCCTATGGACTTTGTGTTTTGTGAGCTGCTAATGGAGTCTCCTACCTTCCATGGCTGTTGTTGGGTGCCTATGGAATCGACTCCTCATTTATTGTTCCCTGTGTGTCTTCCTCTCTTCCTCCATGTACTATTCCAGAAACCTTCAGATTACAGGTTCCCTTACTATCCTTGCCATGATAAACTTCTTAATTATTATGAAACTAGTTCAGAAAGAAAAAGGCACTGGTAGGGCTATGAGCTTGTTACTACTGATTCCTAAAACACTGTGTTTTAAGGTTTAAATATAGATCCAAAATGAGCACTCCCTGTCTTTTCCCAAACTCTTGAGACTTCTAACCCTAATACTAACATACTGGAGGCTACATGTGGTGGTTTAAAATATGTCCGCAAATTCTTTGACACTCCTTTCAAAAGGCGAAGCCTAATTCCCCTGGACTTAGTGACTTCTAGTAAATAGAATAGGTTGGTATTATAGTGTGATTTCTGTGGCTAAGTCATAACAAACATTGTGGTTTTTGGCTTTCTCTCTCATGCTGGGGTAAGCCAGAGGCCATGTTGTGAGGATGCTCAAGCAGGCCTGTGGAGAGATCCATGTAGCAGGTGACTGAAGCCTTCTGCCACAGCAGCAAGCACCTGAGGCTTTCTGCCAATAGCCAGGGGAGTGAGCCTTCTTGGACACGGATACCCCAGTCTAGTCATGCATTAAAATGACAGCAACCCTGGCCAAAGTTTTAACTGCAGTCTCATGAGACACCCTGAGCCAGAACCAATTAGCTAAACTACTCCCAAATTCTTGATCCACAAAAGTTGTGAGATAATACACATTTGTTGTTTTAAGCTAAAAATTTTGGGGTAATTTCTTATGCAATACTGTTTATGTCCCCCCGCCCCCCATAATTTACTGATCCCTTTATCATTTCATTGCGCTCTCTCAGAAGATAATTGTTGCTAATTTCCCAGGACCTTCTTCCTGTAAAAGAAGTTTGGTTCAAATTTCACCATATTCCTCAAAGTTAATAGTATGAGTCTAACACAGTTCTTATACTTTAGGATGGTGAAATTTTCTTCTCTAATTTTCCTTTCCTGTTTTCATTTGATTTGTTTCTAGAAAGAAAAATATATAGTCTGTTTTCTACTGTGGTTTTGAGTCTTATACTTCCTTATAATCTATGCTAATACTTGATGTCTACTTTTAAAAATGTCTAAATTAAAATAAGTAATTAATGAATTTGCATTTTAAAGTCATACTCTTAAGAACAATGAAAACAAATAGTTCCATGTATCCTTTTGTAGTTAATTTTAGATTTTGGGAAGGTCTATGGCAACTACCATTATATCTATGATTCAACGATAGAGACCCATTTAAGTTTCCCTCACAAATCATGGCATTATTCTTCTGTTCTGGATGCCTCATTGGCATGGAATGACATTTAAGCTAACCACTTGCTCTTTCAAAACTCAGGTCAGGTGTCATCTTATCTATCATCTATCTATCTAATTTTTTCATCTCACATGCCCTTATTCATTTTGACCTCAGCTTTACCCATGAGTGCTGTGATGAGAGCGCCCGTAACCTTTCATTATGCTTATTTACCGTTGTGTCTTTCCCTCTTGTCAGTCCTTCAGGGCAGGAGATCATGTCCTACCATTGTTCTGTCCTCAGCTCTCATCCGCCACTTGACTCACAAAAGTACTTATTGGCCATTCACCCATTTTACTGGCGCATCCTTGTATTCTTACTTCTTAAGCTCTTATGATTTAGAGTTTGTATCATGATATTATTCTGTAATTTAACTGGTAATTTGTAAGAGCTTCAGAATTAGAGCCTTAGAATCTTTTCAGGATACTTCTTGGGTGATAATTTTGTGTCATAGAAGAAATATAACTTTTCAATTAATTCATTTTAGCATAATTAATCTCAATACTTAAGGTTTGCGCTTTGAAACTTTTCAGTGGAAAATATATAAAACCAAATAAATTAAGTATTTCCCTTCATAAAATATTATATATGAGTAAACATAGTTGCTTTTTCTTGTGGGAAATTGTTAGCAGTCTTACCTAGTCTTAGGAATTTTTATTTAGCTTTCCTGCATGAGGATCTAGCACAGATATGATTCTTGTTTTTCTCTCAACCTCAGTTTCCCGTCCTCCACTCTTCGGTCCCACTCTCACCCCTTCCTAGACCCTGCCATACACACAATCATTGTTCTTAGAGTTAGAAGCTTGTGAAGTTCTTTATTACTCTGCCTGTATTCATTAGTTTATTATATATGTGTGTGTATGTATTTAGTTTTTACTGTTTTGTGTTCTATGTACTCTAAAAAAACGTAGAGATTTTTAGAGAAAATAAGATGTAAATATGTAACTAGAGTGAAAAAAATATACCACCGTCACGGCCCCATTACTGTTAGCTCTGTGAACTTGGATTTTTACTGTGAATTCTAGAGTTTGTGTTTTCTGCTTTGACCCTGACTTTGTGCCAGGACTGACTCATCTCTTTTTCATCTCAGATCTTGGTCCTTGGCTTACTGTGGTCCCCCTGCCTTTATTTATAATGGTTGGTACTGGCTTGATGGTCTCTTCTCCAGCTGTAGCTATTGCTTGTGTCCAAACTAATTTCTGAGAAGGACATATATTCACTGACATATTTTATAATTGCATATTTATTTGCAGCATCAATCTGCTTGTACTTAAAATGTTTATAATTCCAATCCTGCACAGCTTGTGAGGCCATTATGCTCTCAAAATGATTAAATGATTAATGCAGAATTTTGACAATTAAAGCTAAATGTGACAATCTCTCAATGACTAACTTAATCTAAAGAAAATTTAAAATTTTTAAACACAAACACACATACTTCCCAACAGACATACATGAGCACTAGATAAATTAGACTAACCTGTTACTGAGAAGAATTAAGAAATCTCAAAAAACACACAAACATTTGCTTGAAGACATCAGAGAGCTAGCATGTGAGTAAAGAGAAAAGAGAAAGTATGAACAAGTTGAAAACAATATTGGTTGTATGAAAATTCTAATGAAAAAGACACCGTCCCTGTCCTGGGCTAGACTGAGCAGGGATATAAGAGAAAACACAAAATTTATTATTCAAGAGAGAAAGAAATAGGGGTTATATAAATATATATAAGTGAAGAATAACATGCAAAGACTAGGTGACATTATTTTTAGGAACATAAGTTTGATTTTACACCAGAAAATCATTTAATGTAATTTCCTACTTTAAGAGAGACCAAAGAGAAAAAAATTATAGGATTTTCTCAATATGCACAGAGCATATTTGATAATATTCAATACCCATTTATGGTAAAAAAACCCAAAACCCAACATTTAGCATCTACAAATAGAAGTGAATTTGATAAAGCTAGCTAGAAAAAAGTCTTATAGCAAATATACTTAATAAAAAAAATGATAACATTCTCTCTTACATTAGAAAAGCTATTGTGATGCCCACTGTTATCACATCTATTCAGATGTTATCAGATGTGTTAGTACAATAAGGCAAGTAAAAGAAATAAAAGGTATACTATTGGAAAGGAACAAAGAAAATTTATTATTCACTGATATTATGATTTTTAAAAATTCTGTAATTTACATATTTGAACTATTACAATTAATAATAAATTTAGACAAAATCATGCACATACAGTCTATATTAAATCATTTTGTATGCCAATGATAAAGCTTTAACAAGAACATATACTAAAAATAAAATATATCAACAATAAAATGAAATTCTAAAGAAAGATTCCATTCACAGTAGTACCAACAATATTAAATACCTAGGACTGATAAAACTGCAACATAGGGTATTGAAACATTATGGAGACAACACTGATCTATAAACTCAAAGAAATCTGAATAAAAATTTTGTCAGTCTGTTTTGGTAGAAATTAAAATGCTAATTTAAAAATTTATATGTAAAGGAGCAGGGCCAAGAATAGGTAAGATAGTTGAGACACTCTTGAAGAAAGAAGTGGGAGGGCTTACACTTTTTGATATCAAAACTATTTATAAAGCTACAGTCCATAATTTTGGGTGCTATTGGTTCCCAATGGGACAGAATAAAGTGCAGAAACATGCCCACAAATATGTGTAAACTTAAGATAATGTTTTGGTTTGTTTTAATAAAAGTTGTTGTTTCAGTTGGACAGTCTGAAGGGGAAAATAACACTTGAGCCCAATATTGTCTACACACAAAAAATTGATTCTATGTGAAATGTTGATTTAAATGTAAAAGGTAAACTATTAATGATGTTTTCATAACTTTAGAATAAATACTTTTTTAAACAACATATAAAAATCATTAACCAAATAAGAGAAGACTGAAATTTTGGACTACATTAAAACTAAGAACTTTTTTTAATAAAGACTGCAATAGAGAATGAAAGGGAAGTCACACAGATGGGAGAAAATTTTGGTAATATATTTAAATATATTTTAAATATATTTTAAAATGGACCATAAACTTGAGCAGGTACTCTACAAAGTGTATCCAAATAGCCAATAAGTATATGAAGGTTCATCTTCAATTAGTAGTAGATAAATGTAAATTTATGGTTCAAATTTAAAAGACTGACAATACTAAAGGTTGGCAAAGATAGTAAACTCTTTCATGTACTACTGGCAAGAATATAAATGAGCACAATCATTTTGAAAAGTTTATTAATATTGAACATTTGCATGCTGTAACTCAGCAATTCTACTTCTGAGTATATACCCAACAGAAATGCATATACCTGAAAACCAAGAGGATATGCAAGAATATTCATCACAGAATTATTTGTAATACTCAAAAAGTGGAGACAACTCATAGGTTCATCAATACTGAAATAAATGAATGAACTGTAGCCCTAGCTGGTTTGGTTCAGTGGTTAGAACATCAGCCCACATACTGAAGGGTCCTGGGTTTGATTCCGGCCAAGGACATGTACCTTGGTTGCAGGCTTAGCCCTGGTCTGGGTGCCACATCAGTGTTTCCCTCTCTCTCCCCCACTCTCTCTCTCTGAAAAACAATGGAAAAAATATCCTCGGGTGAGGATTTAAAAAAGAAAGAATGAACTGTAGTCTACTAATGTAATGAAACACTATGCAGCAATGAAAAGGAATGAACTGTAACTACCCTCAAAAAGCATAAGGTTGAGTGAAAGGAACTATGTTTAAGGTAAGGTTCTATATATTATATATGAATACTATATTTTATATTCTATATGAAATTCAAAGATATGCAAAACTAATGTATGGCATTTGAGTCAAAATAATAGTCATACTTTTGGAGGATACAGGAGGTGTAATAAGAAGGGCCACAAAGAGAGCTTCTAGGAAGCTGGTAATGTTCTTTTCATGAGTGTTCATGCTGAGCTGTACATTATTTATCTGTGTATTATAATTTTAAGAGTTAAAAACTATACAAACATTATTCAGAGTTGAACTATGTCTAGTCACATCTGTCTACAATTTCTGAGGATTTTTTCTTTTAAGTGTTTTTAATATTTAATTATTTTCATTTAAAGTTCACTTTAAGTTTTATTAATATGTGAAAATTTGAGGTAAATTTTGAAAAAAGACAACAAAAAGTTATATTCCTTTTAAAAAATGGATTGTCTACTTGTACTGTCTCTCCTTCAAACTTAATCACATGGTTCTGCTTTAAATATCTTAGACAAACTACTTCCTGACTTACAGTAGAGCCCAGTTTTATTAAGACAAAATGGTTTTTTGATTAGTTTGGGGTTTTTAAATGGAAATATTTGATAGATATGTAATGTCACAAAGAAAAATAGAAATGAATTCAAATGTATGTTTAAAATGAATTTATGGGAACAGGGTAGATATTTTAAGTATGTAGGAAGAAACTCTCATCAACAAAAATCAAAATTAGTGTCTTTAATAGTGACATACTGAAATCATAAAGAGGTCAAGTTCTAACATGTTTCAGTAGATTCTGCACAAGAAATCTTATTTTCAAGCTGCTATGATAATGTCTAGTTACTGGTAACACATTGTTTTACAAAACAACTCAAGCTTCTTGTCTTCCTTGATTTTTCAAGTGGTATATTGATGTGTTAATATCAAAACAAAGGTTGACAGTTTATATTTTAGGTTACTTATAGTGTTGATTGAAGGTGAAATGACTTATTTGCAGATAGGTCTTATTTCCAGATCAGTTAGTACACAGAGTATAAATATACAACTAAGCTGAGGATTAATTTTTTTAAATGTCTTATAAACAGTAGAGTTTCTTAGTCTCAGATAAATGATCTAATCATGGGTTTCTCAAGTGCATATTTATGTGTAAAAATAAAAATAATAAGACACATGCCTATTGGTATCATTGTATAAAACACCTTATTTAAAAAAATAAACAATTGGAGGACTGACATTACCTGGCTCCAAGACTTATTAAGCTACAGTATTTAAGACAGTGTGGTATTAGTAAAATTATAGACAAATAGATTGATAGAACAAAATAGAGAACCCTGAAATAGATCCAAATAAATATATTCAACTAATCTTTGATAAAGGATCAAAATAATGCAGTGGAGCAAAGATAGTCTTTTTAACAAATTGTCCTGGAACAACTGGATATCTATGCAAAAAAGTGAATATAGATACAGACCTTACATCTTTTGCAAAATTTAACCCAAGAAAGATCATAGACTTAAACGTAAAATGCAAAACTGTTAAACTCCTAGAAGGTAACATAGGAGAAAACCTAAATGACCTTGGGTATGGTGATGACTTTTTGGATACAACACCAAAGACATGACCCATGAAATAAATAATTGATAAGTTAGACTTCATTAAAAACAAAACAGAAACTTCTGCTCTGCAAAAGGCAATGTCAAAATAATTAGAAAAAAGCCATATACTAGGCGAAAATATTTGCAAAAGACACATCTGATAAAGGACTGTTATCCAAAATATACAAAAATCTCTTAAAACTCAACAATGAGAAAACAAACAATCTGATTTAAAAAATCGACCAAAGACTTTAATAGGCACCTCATAAAAGAAGATATGCATATGGCAAATAAGCCTGAGAAAGGATGCTCCAAATTATATGTCACCAGGGAAACGCACATTAAAACAAAAATGAGATACCACTACACACCTATTAGAATGGCCAAAAACAAGAACACTGACATCAAATGCTCATGAGGATGTGGAGCAACAGGAACTCTCATTCATTGTTGGTGGGAACGCAAAATCGTACAGCCACTTTGGAAGACAGTGTGACTGTCTCTTGCAAAAGTAAACATTCTCTTATTATATGATCCAGTACATGGATAGTTATAGCAGCTTCATTCATAATCGCCAACACTTGGCAGCAACTAAGATGTCCTTCGCATATGAGAACTGATAAACTCTGGTACATCCGGCAGTGGAATATTATTCAGCACTAAAAAAAAAAAAAAGTTCTGTCAAACCATGAAAAGATAAAACCATGGAGACTGAAATGATCATTCATTGCCAGGGTTCAGAGTGAAGGAGAGATAAACAGGCAGAGCACAGAAAATTTTGGGGGTAGTGAAAAAACTCTGTAGAATACTATAAGGATGGATACATGTCAATATACATTTGTCCAAAGTATAATATATAATACCCAGAGTGAGCCTGAATGTAAACTGTGGACTTTGAGTGATTCTGATGTGTCAGTGTAGGTTCATCAATTGTAATAATGTTCCACTCTGGGGGGGGGGGGGGGTGTTGAGAATGAAGGAAGCCTTGCATGTGTGGGCGCAGCAGGTATATGGGAAATCTCTGTAGCTTCTTCTCAGTTTTGCTGTGAACCTTAAACTACTCTGAGGAAAATAAAGTCTTAAAAAATAGTTGGGGAGTAAATGGACAAGATAATAGCAATAACTGAGTAAAATTTAGTAACATATTTTGAATTCCTGTAAGTGAAACCACTACTGCTTTTTCTAGGAACTTATTTTATATGTTGCTTCATTTAGTGCTCTTTTGAAAATTTCACTTTCCCTTTTTAATCATTTTATGTTTTGTCTCTCCCTCCAAGTGCTTATATTAATTACTAAGATGCATTTCTTTATTTTTAGAAACTATTTAAATAAACGAATTAGATTAATTTGTATGATTTAAGCTCCACCAAAAGTGAGATGCAGAACCACCTAGTGGTTGTAAGTGGGAACTTCGGGGCCAGGCATCTTGGAACCATATCCTACCTAGTTATTTACAAGACTTGTAAAACTTTTCAAACCTCTCTCTGTGCCTTCATTTTTAAATCTCTAGAATGAGGGTGATATATACAACCTACTCACAGGGTTGTTATGAGCATTACATTGTTAATATTTGCAAGGTTTTGTGCACCTCGCAAATGTTTGTTAAATAAATATGGACGTTCTTCTTGGCTGCCTCCTATTTTTCTATCCCATATGAGTAGACAGAATGACTCTTTTCCTCTCTGAGGCTAAATATTCAACCAAACTCAATTTCTCAATTCCCCCCACATCCTCAGGGACCTTCCTGGCTTCATGAATTACCTCTTCAAATTCCTGTACTGAGCTGGACACTGTACAGCAGCAATATGGGCTGTTCGTAATGACTTCTCTGGTCCTTTATAAATGATTTTCCCTTTGCATAGGGGTTTTCCCACCTTGTGTACCTGGCCTAATTTTACTCATTGTTCAAATCTGTTCTTACTCTTACATATTTAACCTCTGCTGAAGAGTCCCAAGTGCATAACTCCATCAGAGCCTTTCCCATCCGACGTACCAATAATGTTGCTTTACCTGGTTAGGCCCCCAGCAGAAATGAGTGTTCTCTGAGAGAGGTGATGTGTTCTTCTATCCCATGGTCTCAACAGAATGACCCAAGTTACATGTTTTATCAATCAGTGAATATATGAGTGTTTGAATTTGATAAGCACCTTATTCCAAGTTTATTTTCAGATGAATCTGTTTCAGTAAAATAATAGGTGATCTAATAAATAGCAGAAATTCTCTTTCCAGCCATGATTAACCAAGAAGTATGCTTTCATCAAACATTTTTAAAAATCAAAGACAGTTTTTTGACAGGCCAAAATAATAAGAATAACAGCTTTATTTTTGAACAGATTCTTTTTTTGAGAGAGAGTCTCCTATTCCATTTATTATACAATTAGCTAGCCTATGTGTTGGAAAGACCAACAATGCATATCCCATACCATCATCTTTCTTCATAGCCTTTTCTTGGGAATTAATTTTCTCTTGAAGTCAATGCAGATTATATTAAGTGGTATGCCATCGTATTATGGGGAAAAAAAGGTTTTAAGGGCTATGATTAATTTCTGTGACTCAATGTCTGGATATATGTCAATAGCTGGTGGCTAAAGAAGCTGTCTTTTAGAGCTTTTAGTCATTTAGTGCCTGCATTTTTGAGATACGTATGGCTTTGAGATATGTATGAATGTATGGCTTGATGATTTCTGTACAAGGAATTTATTATTCCATTGATCTTGTCTAATTCTGTTTGTCTTTGATTGAAAAGAGAACTGACAGAATTGTCAATATAAGTGGAAACATACTTAAATAATATGTCTCTCCTTGAGCTTTGCTGATTTGGCTTTTAAGCTCTGACCTGTTATTGGGCTGATAAGCCTGCCTGTCAGGTGTGGTTAGTAATTTAGTTTTAGGAGATCTCGTGTCTTATGTTGTCTAAGTAGTTCAGGTACAGAAACTGACCTACAGAGGAAGTATTTTCTTTTTCCTACTTTCTAAGTGGGATTTTTACTCATTACAGTTAGCCTTTAACATTTTTTAAAATTAAAAGTTAGCCCTTAAAATTTTTAATATAAACTTAAAGGCTTAACCATCCTGTTAATACCGCTTTAGCTGCCTCATCACAAATTTTAAGGGCTAACTTTTAATTTTAAAAAGTTATTATTGCTTTGGTTTTTGTTCAGTATAAAGTATTTGTAAATTTTTATTATGGTTCCTTGTTAAACTTGTGAATTGTTTAAATGTGTTTTTAAGTTTCAAATATATAAGGTTAATATGTTCCCCTTGCTATTGCCTTTCCTCCTCCTTACCTTTAAATGCTCTCTTCTAATGACCCCATCTCTCCTGTATTGCACATACTTTTCTTCTGTACCACTCGGGCTTCCCTTTAAGTGTACACATTTGTTCTAGTTTGCTTTATATTTCAAAAGAGCAAACAAAACCTTTGATGTCACAGTACCCTTTGTACAACTCATTTCTTAGCTCCCCTTTAGAGCAAAAATTTTTGAAGGAGCCCTAGAATTGGTTTCCATTTTGCTCCCATTCTCTTAACCCATTTCAGGGAGGCTGCCATCCCTACCTTTTCCCCACAGCTGCTTTAGTGACCTCCACGCTACCAGATCCAATGGTGCTGTTTTGGCCTGGCTGGCTGGCTACTTTTCTGTCAGTTAGTGAGAGCCAGGTATTGAAACCGTTGACGTCAAGGGTAGATTTTTCGTCTTCTCCTTGCAGTTCTCATTTCTTGCTTCAGGTACTTGAGTTCTGTTGTTGAGTGCATACACATTACTGGTTGTCCTATCCTCCTGATGAATTTCCCTCTTTGTTGTTATGGAATGATCTTCTTTATACTTGATAATATTTATTCCTCTGAAATCTACTTTTTGATATTTCTAGAGACTGTTTTTAAATTAGTGTTAGTGTGATATATCTTTCTTCATTCTTATTGTCTATATTTAAAGTGGTTTCTTGTAGGCAGCAGATAATTTTTATTTAATCTGATAATCTCTATCTTTAAATTAATATGTTTGCATTATTTATATTTTTTAAAAATCCTCATTGAGGCTATTTTTAAAAATTGATTATAGAGAGAAAGAGAGAGAGAGACATCAATCGGTTGCCTCCCCTACTTGCCCAGACCTAGGATTAAACTTGCAACCTAGGTATGTGCCCTGACCAGGGATTGAACCCGCAGTCTTCTTGGTGTATAGCACAATGCTCCAACCAACTGAGCCACCCGGCCAGGGTAGATTATTTATATTTTATGTGATTAAACATATCTTAAGCTTAAATCTATTATTAGTTTTAATGTATTTCCTATTAATTATATTTGTCAGTTCTGCATTTTTAGTTTATTGAGTTTTCTAATTATGGCTTATGTTTTCCTGCTTCTTTGTGTGACTGATAATTTTTAACTGAATTTCAGACATTGTGAACTTTACCTTCTTGGGTACTGAGTATTTTTATATTTTTATAAATATTTTTGAGATTTTTTTTCTGGGATAAAGCTAAGTCTGATCTTTCTGAGGCTTCCTTTTTAGATTTGTAGGTGGAACAAGAGTGATGTTTAGCCTAGGGTTAATTATTGTCTACTGTGAGGCAAGACCCAGTGTGCACTCTACCCAGCACCCCATGAATTATGAGATTTTCCAGCAGGGCTGGTAGGGACAAACACATCTGGTGTGAGTGTTATATATTCCCTCTGGTTCTTTAGGTGGCTCTTTCCCTTGCCTTGGCTGGTCACCTTACATGCATGGACTAATCAGTGTCCTGATGAATACTCCAGGGAGACCCTCTGCAGACCTCTGGAGTTCTCTCTCTGCAGCTTTCTTCTTTTTATTACTCTCTCTCGCAAATTCTAGTTACTTTGAATTCTCCACACCCTCAGCAGTGTCTCCTTAACTCAATAAATCTTCCTGACCATGCATAAGTTCTCCCTTCCCAGTGCAAGTCCTAGAAATTCTCAAAGCAGTGAACTGGAGCAGTTACAAAACTTAACCCCACCACCCCTCCTGATGTCAAGCATCACTATACTTCATTGCCTGGCATCCAGCATCTTGAAAATCACTGGTTTATATATTTTTTCTATTTTTTATTGTTCACTTCTTGTCAGATGGGAAATACAATTCCTGTTGCTCAATCTTGGCTAGAAGCAGAAATTAAAAAAAAAATTATTATTATTTTTAGTTTTCTAGTTGTATTTAATTTAGTACGACTAATTTCTCAGAATTAATTCTCCCATTTGCGGTATAGGCTGTCTTTCCAGCATCGAACTTACTTATATTTTGCAAATCTTGTTTCAAGCTCATATTCTGAGGAAGATTTTCCCTTACATGCCCTTCTAGTGAGTTCATTTTGAGCCTGTCAATAATCCAGCATCGCCCAGGTGCACAAACTCAGTTTGTATCTGACTTGACTCATGGATTTTGCTCAGTGTTGTTTGTGTAGTTACTAGATTCTCCCCTCAATGAAATATAAGCCTATTTCAATCCAGACTCACAAAGCTAGAGCCTACATCCTGGCCACAGTGAACAATTTATTTTTTATAGATGGGTGAGGAGTGGGCACTATTCCTGCCCTTGTTCATGGCAGAAACCTCATTTCTAGTTCCTGCCCTGGGGTCCAAAATGGGGCATATTTCTGACTAATGGCTTTACCCCTAATGCCCACAGTCCTACCTTCCCTGTGTGCTATTGATTTCAGCTTCTGTTTACTCCTCTGAGTCCCTTATTCATTTCTGCTTTATGGAGATTTTCTTTTCTTGGGTCTTTCAAACATGAAAAGTTTTCTATTAATTTTGTGGTTTTGGAGCAGACAGGGAGGGAGTTCCATTTGTGTTTAATCTACTATTTCACCCAGGATGGAAAAAAAAAAGTTTTTGAAAAGATGGCAGAAAGTGGAGACCATGGGGAAGAAACGGAGTAATTTCAGTAACCAGTAATCTGTATTATTTGAAACTTTTATCAGTTTACATTTCTTTAAAGAAAAGGCTTTGTGTTTATCTTGGCAAAGCTTTTACTTAAAGATTTCAGAAAGTTCAGATCCTAATTTATGAGGGATAGTAAAGATTTTGCTGAAGCTGTTGCTATTCTAGTGTTTTCAAAATTCTGGTAATAACTAGAAACAGGTAAAAACTAGCTTGTGAAGTATTGGTAATGGTGCATTTTTTAGTATTGTATGGCATGAGAGTTATCTAGTAAAACTGAGAAAAAAACCTTTAAGAGATGTAGAACTGACAAATTTATTTTACTAAGACCTGCTCATGGGAAAGGAGTATCTGATTAGAATATATGAAAATGAAAAAAGATTCTGGTTGTGGTCCATCTATGTCTGACCTTGTTGTTCCATCTTTGCCAATCAGACTGGCACTCCAGGGTGCCCAAGGTCCTTGTATCTCTTGGTCTGTTTCCACCTTGATTTTTTTAGTCATTGTTTTAAACAATGGCGATCATTTCATATTAAAGATATTTTCCTAAATTTAATGTACTAGTTGATGTTTTTAATAATTAAAAAATGTTTCATAAGTGTAAGTCATTCTTAATATCATGTTTTACCCATCTTTTAAAAGTACCTAATAATTTAAAATTCTCCTATGGAATATTCCATATGTATAATTTTCCTTGCAGGGATGTAATTCAGTAATTGAATCTTTTTCTCATTCTGCTAAATACCAGCCTTCCTCTCATCTTGATGCACCTGAAGCACTTTTATATAGTTACTAAAAATATAATTGCTCTTAACATTTGCATGTTCAGTACGCTCAAGTACCTATCCTTATAAATATAGTTTCAGTGCATTTTCATCTTATCATAAACCAAACTTGATAATTGATTAGCATAATCACTTTTGAGCATTTGGACACAGAGTAGCCTTAAGTAAATATCATCATTAAAAATATTTATTTACATAATTGAGTAACATAAGCATCCAGTTTATCACCGAAACTATTAAACAAAAATAATGTGTACACTTAATACAATAATTTTAAGGGAAAAACATGTAAGTAAAACATTAAATTTAGTTATAGGATTCATTTTTATAAAGTAATGAAATTTATGAATATATGTTAAATTAAGCTGTGTCTAGAATGTTCCAGACATTGTTTTACGTCCTGTGGAAATAACAAATAGAAATGAAGATATTCAAGAAGATTCTGTTATTAATGGGATTTTCAGTCCGAGATTTATTAAAGTTCTTTGAACCAAAAATCAGTGGAGAGTTTGATAGTAACTATTTTAAACCAACCAACTAACCAACCAACCAACCAACCAACCAACCAACCAACCATTACTTATAGAGATTTGTAGCTACCTGTGTGCTTGGTGCTATGTGGCATCTTTGGTCCACTGATTTTATGAAGAAAATATTACCTAATGACAAACTTGCTCAATTCTGTACCTATTTTTTCTCACAAAGTATAGGAGGGGGTGTTTAAAATATCTTATATTAATATACATGAGGTTGGGGATAAAAGACTAGAGAATGATGGAAACCTAAGGTCATTAATGTGTTAGGGTGAATAGGAAACATATCAGAGCTTCTCAAGCAAACCCTCTTCACTGTCCAGGCAACATGGTGTATATTAGTTAAGAGGGAGAAACAGTGTACAACTTGACTCGATTGCCTTCTTTACCTTTTTCTTCAAAACTTATTTGTGGGAGGATGATATATATGCATTCACAATATTTGTGGAGAGCTGGGTATGTTCTTTATCTATTCAAGGAGTACTTTTGTGGCCAGCACTATTCTAGGCTCTGTAGGCTCCTGGCCCAGATATATTGGAGTCTATTAGCAAGAGTGTGGTGTATTTAGTTAGCTATTTTATGACAGCAGTTGTTTCATATAAAATAAATTATAACCCATACTGAAATGAAATGTAGCAATCTTCTTAGTGATTTGACTTGCATTTATCCATCTTTGTGAAATAATAAGCAATTAACCAATGATTAGAATGCAAGAAATAATTTGTAATGATGGATGCAATGGTGGAATTTAATTAACTTCAAATAAATATTTTAGTGAGGATTCATTTGTACGCCCAGATATTTATTTATAACATAATAGCTTCTCTATTTTTGTCATTAGCCACTGTACCAGAAATAGTGCAGCAACATTAATATCAAATTCAAAAGCCATGATCTAAAAAGTCATAGCTTTTTAGTGTTTGTAGCATTTGTATCATGATTAGTATGCAGGTCACAAAGAGACTGACAATCTGGTGTGATTGATGATATTGCTTTCCAGTTTCTAAACACATTGCTCCGTTTTTTTTTTTTTTTTCAGATGGGTTAGTATGAAATTAGCTATTTTGTATGCAATTGGACAATTTTTAATTTTTTATTTAGGGTCATTATTTATAAAGTATAGTTCAAGAAATTACTATTTGTAGTAATTAAAAATAATTTTATTTATTTCTATTTGAATGATAATAGTCAAAAGGGTATTAATGAATAGGTTATCATAGCTGTTGCAGGGAACTGAGGTATGCCTGCAACATGGAGTTAGTGTGTTGCCTCAACCCCCTCAACCCATAATTGTTTGTATCTATCAATGACATAGGAAATAATGATTCTCTCTGAAAAATAACTGTGACAACATAGGTGTAGAAATATTGGAGCATGACTGCAGTAGTGGCTGGGCAGTACAAAAGAAGGCTTTTGAGAATTCATTGCAAGGGGAAATAAAATGTGACGGAAGAGCTTGACTTGGCCACATACCCTGGGAACCAGAGGGTAGGCCTACTTCAGGGAAGAGTAAGAGCACTCTTATCTGAACCAGTTCTCATACAGACCACAAGGCAGGGATGAAAGGCTATGTGTGAAATATTAAAAAGCTCTCTCTATAAATGTTGCAATGCCTCCGATTCAATCAGCTTGGCTATGGGGCTTCCTCAAGAGAGAGGAGTAACAGCATCCATGCTGAATGACTAGTGGCTCAGACGTGCACATCTTTGGCTCATGGTATTAGTGGATATAGTCCATCAAGATGCAGTCCACAGCTGATGGCAGAAATGGTGCATGGCCCATCAGGAATATTCACAAGACTCCCAGTGGGACCTGTAGTGGTATGACTGAGGGCGTGTCTTTGAATGTTGTTAAGGCCAGAATGATGCAGATGTTATTACAGAGCTTACTGAAATTTCTGTGCAAATGTTAATGTGATTTAATTACTAAATACAGGCTGGTTACATATATAATTTTAGATTTTGATGTGAAGCTTTGAAGGGCATACTTTTTCTAGGGAAATTTGAGATTGAGTCTAAGATCATTTTAATTTATATGTATGTGTCTCCTTAGTGAAGCAAAAACAGTTATCCAGGTATTATGAAAGATGAGTGAATGTACATGTATAAAGATGTATTCTGCATTTATTATTATATAAGAAAAGAGCAACCAGATTACTAGACTAATATTACTTTAATATGGGCATCTTTTGGCAAAGCATCTTTTATTTTTTGTATCATTTTCAGATTTAAAGAGATATTGGCACCAGAAATGTTAATCTTACTGATTGCAAGTAAACTTTTTTCTTCACTACATTTTTGTTGTTGTTAACCCTCACCCGAGTATATTTGTTATTGATTTTTAGAGAGAGTGGAAGGGAAGCAGGGAGGAGAGAGAGAGAGACATTGATGTGTGAGAGAGAAAGAGACATCAGTTGGCTGCCTCCCACTTGCTCCCTGAGGGAGGCTGGGGAATCGAACCTTTGACCCTTCAGTGAGCGGGCTAATGCTCTAACCACTGAGAAACAGTGGCCAGGTGCAAGTAGAGAGGGGCAAGAGAGTGGAGTTGGAAATAATATTTACTAATTGCTTTAGAATTTTTTTCTGAACTTAATGATTCTCAGAGGTTCCTTTGATGAAAGCCATTTTTAGTTCAACAAGCATTATACCCAAATCATTTATTTATTACAATGATGCTCAATGGGAAATTTTCATATTGTTAATATTAATTTGAATTATTTCATATGGCTTCTTAAATGATTTTTTAAAAATATATATCTTTATTGATTTCCGAGAGAAGAAAGGAGAGGGGGAGAGAGAGATAGAAACATCAATGATGAGTCATTGATCGGCTGCAGCCCGCAACCCGGGCATGTGCCCTGACTGGGAATTGAACCCCGATCGCCTGGATCCTAGGTCGATGCTCAACCGCTGAGTCACGCCTGGCTGGGCGGCTTCTTAAATGATTTTTGAGGAAATTATAAGTGATTATAGAACAGTCTTTTTCAACTTGTGCAGAGTTGATGGTAATAAGGGAGTAAGGTGAGATGACTTCTAGGAAATACATTGATTACTAAACCATCACGTATGTAGCATCCATTATGTTCTCACAAGTGCTAAGACTGGTATACACTAGGGAACAAAAGAAGAACTGGTTTCTGCCATTATAGAACTAGGGAAAAAAAGGAACTGATCTCATTTTCCTAGGACAAAATACTATAGAGTATTTTAAATCTTTACAAAAATATGATGTGCCTTTAGGCTATTATGTGGTGCTTAGCTTCTTGCACATATTACACATAGGTCAACACATATAGAACTATGGTGCACACTTGCATGTTATTTGTCCATTGTGGGTGCTTTGTGTGCTGCACACACATAAAGCAGCTTCTATTCTAAATGCATATATTACCTGGGGCTGTTCAAGGGGATTGGAGTGGTGAGCCAAGAAAAATGTTATAATCGAACAGATTTGGGTGAATGAAAACCAATATTTAGTTTTGCTTTATAAGATTTAGAAGGTTCCAAATTGGGATGGGCTGAGCTGGTTTCAGTGGCATTTGGTGTTAATGATTGAACATCAATCCTGTGTATTTGCTTTTCACTTTGATCATAGATATGGAAGCAGGCAGTTATATTTGTTTATATAGGATTTCTGTCCAAGAAAATATTTGTTTAGAATGATTTAATCTGACTATTAATAAAACATTTAATTCACTGTGACCACTTTGCAGGTGTGTGCCATCCGGATATAAAATTTAGATTTGACTAGTAATCCCTTCTCACAAGTGTGCTCTCATCAAGGAAATAAGATAAATCTCTCAGGCATATTAAGTGAGGTAAATATTTTGTTGAAGAGATTCCATCACTGCAACACCAGTTAATGGAGCCAGGTCTTTGAAATTAGTGGGCCATGTAATTCTGTATCTGATGAGATCCAAAATACTGCATCATACAAGGCTGCAGTGGCTGAAGCTCTGAGAGCCAGGAGTAATAGAGGATGTTAACACAATCAATTAGCATCTTTCCCACAGCACCTTGGAATAAACTGAAGCAGAGAGCAAACAGGATAGAACTGAAATAGCCAGAAACACAGTGAGAGGCTGAGATCAAAGCAGTTCAGCTAGCAACAAACTTAGTTTGTCCTCAGGATTTTGGGTTTTATTTATCCTAAGCTCTCATAATATCACTTTGTAAAGTTTGTTCTTAATTAGAAACTAATGTAACACATATATATATATTATGTATACATTAGGAAGAACATTAGAATAGATTGGATAGTCTGATGATATTCTTCATGTTACATCAGCAGCAGCAGCAGTAGCAGCTGCTTAGTGCTGATCATTTATCATGAGTCTGGCACTTTTCATACATCATGTCACATGCATTATTCAAAACAGCTTATGATTGTGTTATTAGTTAACCCTTTTTATAGGTGAGCAGTCAGACCCAGGAAGGTGTGGGAGGTGGTATGAGGTCAACCTTATGACCTCAGTCTCCTCTTGCTCCCTCTCAGCCTCTCCTCTTCTCCACTGGACTGTCCGCTTCAGGTCTTAGCACAGAGGGTGGCCACGTCCATGTGATCTTTCATGAAAGATTTCTGCCAATTGTTCTGCACATTCTTTAGGCAAAAGTCAACTTGAAGTCAAAATGAAAGAAAGCCTGCACTCCATCAATCAGCACACGTTCATTTTGCTATTTTAAAGTGATCTCCACTGGGACCCTTTTCTCCACGCTCTCCCAAAGGAATGCCATCCTCTCAGCAGCTTCAGTTACGGCTGTTTGCTGGTGATTCTAAAATGTTTGTTTCTAAGTCGTCTTTCTCAAGTTCCAGTTTCAGATACTGTATCAGTTGAGTCCAGCCCAAAGGACAGAAACTATGCTATTTCAAAAAGAGCAAATTTGCATAGAAAATTGGTTTCATAGATATTGATGGCTACAAGAGCAAAAAGTGGGGTGATGTGGTAACCCAGAGATTAATAAATGTAGCAAGCTGTGGATTTATTTTATTATTTTATTTTATTTTTCAGTTGTAGTTGCAATAATTCAACTCAAATTAGCTTACGGACAGAAGGGACTGCATCGCCGTAGACCTGAGGGAATTACTTTGGTTTAGCTCATTGGAATCAAAGGCAGAGGAGCAGGTAGCTGAGGCTCAGGAAGTAGAACTGAGATTTGATTTCTTCAGGGTATGTTCATTTATTGTCATCCTCATTTCCTCCCTCTGCCTCTACCCCATGCTTTCTCCCTTCCTCCCTATTTTCTCCCCTCATTCCTCTCCCTTCCACATTTGTTTCACATTATGACACAGGATGAATGTCTCTTCAAATGTTAGAGAAGATGGCAGTCACATTCCTGTACTCTCCCAGTTAAACCACTTGGTGGAAAAATAACTTTTTTATTTAATGACTGCTATAAGATATATCAATCATATCTTAATTCACTGTGAAGGACTTGTTGACATTTGGGACAATTTCTGTTGCTGAAGGAATGGTATTCTGTGGACTGGTCAGATGCCCATTCTTGTGGTGAGAAGGTGAGGTCTTGAAATTGGAGAAGTGAGGTTTTGTAAATGAAGGGATGGTAATTAGGCAAAAACATCATATGCTCACACAATGTTATTATTATTGTTATGTTGTCTAGGAAATATAAGGAGCTCCTGGTATACAACATTATAAACAAGTATCTCAATCTCTATTACATATTAATTAAAAACAATAGCTGAACTAAACAAACGTCTTTACTGCTCCATGTCTTCTGCGGTCATCCTTGCTCACCTTCACATTGAATTTGGAGCTTCTGCACATTCCTCATGCAGAACTCATTGTATTGCAGAAACCATGAGCTTGAAATGAGCTCAGTGTGTTTTCTAGAACTTCTAATATACAGTCTGACATAAAACAATCTCTGTTTTTCCATTTTCCTTATATTGAGAACAGACTAGATACTGAATCCTTTCTCCTTATTCTGATTTCAACAAGAATTTTTAATAATTTTATTACAAGAGATTTGCTTGTTTTTAAAAATTCTTTAAGGTTTCCTATTTGTACACATTCATTATGTGGAAATCATTCATTCACTTAGTCAGCAAGTGTATATTGAATACTTTTCATGTATGATGTATGATGCCAGTTGATAGTGATTATTATCAAGTGAGCAAATATTGATTTCAAAGGTACCATTTGGCATAATTATCAAGGTTTTTATTTTTTATTCAGCACCTAATGACAGTGGATACATTTTAATTGTGTCATAACAATAGTAAGACAGATTATGAATTGATGATAATATCTTTACACATCTAATTACTGAATCCAAAATTCAGTTTACTATTCCACAAATATAAATTTTATCAACTTTTGGTCATTCTGGAAAACAAAAAGCATAGAGGTTTTTGTTTTGCTTCCATTTCTTTTTTGCCTCTGAAAGTGCTTTATTTCTGTACACTTTCCTAATTCATTTTAATCAGAGCCCTTAAATAAAGGTTTATTTATTCTTATAACTTTCATTCTAAGTCATGGCAAGCAAAGAGATGGGCCATTAAGGAAAGGGCATTACCTGTAAAAGTGACAGCGCTTTTATAGTCATGTCAACAGTTAACATCCCATCAGTTCATTGTCGGGTGTGGTTTTGAGTCTGAAATTTTCATCTTCTGTTTGCTTTTGTTTCCCAGATCATCTTGCTCTAGGTATAGCTTGACTATTGAGTCTATTTCAGTGAATTCTTTTTTCATTTAATTTATTCATTTGTGAAATAAAAATAAAATCTATCATTACTAGTATCATCCCAAAGCTGCTATAAGTATGAATAAATATGACTAAAGCTAAATTTCTAAATTAAAAGAATAATGGTACTTTAGTTATATTTCTACCTTTTCTGTCCAATGATCCAAGAAATAGGGAGGGGTTATGTTAAAAGTGTTCTGGTCAATGAAGAGTTTTACATTTGGAGCTAAGGGGATAGTTTAAATGCGGTATCATCTAAGACTTTTAAATCAAGTTGAAAGGCAGATTTTGTAAAGGAATGGGGATCTTCATTCAAGTTTCCAGAAAATGAGATTTTCCAAGTGACAGTGTTGCTAAGATTTGTTTTTTTCTCTCTATCAGCATGTCTGTTAGAAATTACCAGGGAGTCTGGATCCCACTGGGCGGTTATGAAAAATTTGTCAGATTAGTTAGAATGTTCAGTAATATAGTGACATTAGTTAACTAAATTGCTTCCTTAATGAGGGCATATGCCATTGGGTTTTTAAATGATAGCCTAAAGATTTTTAGAGATATGTAGATTAGAAGAGTCAACAAATGAACACTAGTACAAGAATATAAAAAGTCTTTGCAAAGCAATTATGAAACATCTTTGTTGTATGAATTCTTATAGCAACTCTCTGAGCGGTCAAGACTATTAAGCTTACATGACAAATGTTCCTTGCCCAAGGTCATGGTTTAAAATGATAAAGATAAAAGTGTAGCCTGCTTTTCTCTGTCTCCAAGGTCCTATTAGATGCCTTAGCTGGGTTCAGTTTCTCACCTCCACACTTCAGCCTAACTTCCAATTCTGGATCCAGTCTGATCTCCAGTTAGAGAAAATTGAAAGAACCCTTGGTTAGCAGTTCATCAGGAAGTCAGCCTATTATGGGCTCTTTTGATCTTGAACTATAGTCAAGATTTTTCTTCATTCTTTAGCACTAAGCTTCTGGTTTATAGAGTTTCGTTTCAGTTCATGAGTATCTGTATTATTCTAATGTGTGTAAATCTACGTTTGGTTCCTTATCAGTTCCCCTAATTCTTCGAGAACCTTGATGACCCTGACTGTCACCTGGGCTCCTGCTGTTCATGCGACCACAGTCCCGATTCATATTCCTTGCCCACGCTGACACCTGTCGTCTTGGCCAGGCTTCCTGTGTTCTTCCCGCGCCATGAGACCGGCACCTGGGCTCTGCTGGGCCACTGAGCTGCTGCCTGTGAGCTGCCCGGCTTCTTGCACTGCCCGCAGTGGGAACCCACTCCCACGGCGGCTTCCTCACGGATGGCCTCTGGGCTCTAGCCACACCCAGTCAGGCCTGTTCCAGTGCTACCTGTTGCATTGATAACAGTAGCCTCACTCCTTATTCATGTTGCCTCTAGCTTTCCCTCTTAGGTCCATTTTTTTCCAACTTTGGGGACTTGCTATGTCATGCAAAGGTGGAGAATACTAAGCAAGAGACCAATCAATCTTGTTTGGCTGGGACAACCCCATCTCCTCTCATAAGAACTTCCCTAGGTGACTATGATAATAAGAATGATAGAATATGCTTATGTAATCCTCACTATGCACCGGCTTCTTTTCAAAGTACTTTTCAGGCATTACTACACATAGTAAAATGTACCATCAGAGAGGCTAGGCCATGTCACATTTTAAGTGTAGTAGGACAGTCATGTCTCTTAGCATTCACTAAGTCCTGCATCAGTTAAGCCTCTCCTCACGTTTCAACATTACCAACATTTAGCATCAGGAGAAAAGGCAATGCCACAATTGGCACCAATTCTACAGAGCAAATATGAAGAAGGAAATGTCGACAGCTCTATTTAGCTGTATGAAAAGTACAAAAGTGAAAATAAATGTTCACTATGAAAGGGAATCTGGGATGTTAGTATGTGGTAATATCCATGCATTAAAACAAACAAGCAAAACCCAGGCTATTAGAAAGTTGAAAACATAACCACCTCTCCTAGAAGGCTAAAAAGGGGGAGACACATGTAGCCTCTATAATGAAATATTTATAATATTCTTACATGCTAAGCTGATCATATATCATCCCATTTTCTCTTCTTCACAGTTTTCAAAAGCATTTTGAATGAATGTTTACTGGTGATTTTTGTTAATATTAGTAATGAGTGTGACAAATATAATGGGTACGTAGCCCCCCCCCCCCCCCCATGGAACCTGGAACCCAGGGTCTGTTGGGTGATGTGGAAAAGGAAACAGGCAGTCACAATACAGATGACAAGTGCAGTAGCACCAGCTAGGCTCTGGAGTCAGGCATTCCTGGGTTTAAATGCCAGCCCCACCACACACTACCTGGGGTACTCTGGACATATTATTTACTCTCTATCAACCTCAGTTTGTATAAAATGAGAATGATAATTGTACCTGATGTTAGGCTGTGTGGATTACAGAAGTCCCAAATTCACCCTACTTATAATCCTGATATCGATAATTTGCCTGGTACTTAGGAATGGGAGATAAGTTAGTAAACTATGTAATACGGTATTTTATACAACATTCTAAAATCCTAAAACCTCTGGAAAATGGAAGATTTTTGGAAATATATTATTGCAGAACTTCACAGAAAGAACTACAAGAGGAGGGGGGAGAGGTGATAGGAAGATGAAAAATCAGCTTGGACATATTGAGCCTGCAGCACCTCTGAGCCATGATATCGAAAGACCCAATAGGATTCAGATATAAGAATTTGGGATGTATGATATATATGGGGTTGGAAAAATTTGAGTGGGAATAATCAGCATATTTATGGTAATTACAACTAAGGTAGTTAAGGTGACATCATCCAGAGAAGTGTTGAGAAAACAGAGAGGACAGGACCCTGAAGACTACCAACATTATGATACAAAGCAGGAGGAGTAGCTGATAAAGGAGATTGAGGGGGAGAATATATTAGATATTTTCTAAAAAAGGCCACGTAGGTGTAATGTCAAAAGCCAGTGTAAGATGATGCTTTGAACATGAGTGAGTGGATCCCAGCGTCACATGCCAATGAAATTTTAAATAAGATAAGAACTGAAACAGATATGCTAGAGACTATGCTGGTATGAGAGTTTCTAATTGCGATGTGAAATAAATATTAAAGCCAACTACTGAAAGTAAGGGGAAAATAGAAGGGAAAACTGATTATGGAAATAAGAAACTGATTCTGTTCTAGAGGTTCAGATTAATGGAGACTTTAGATGTAGACGTTAACTGGCTGAATTAAAACCAGTTCACATATTGAAAGGATTTAGAAGTAGTCATTGCAACCAGCTTATAAAGCAGAGAGATTCACCAATTCAGCAGGAGAGATGGAAATGCAAGCTACTGGGCCATGGATAGTCTTGGACATTAATGTCTGAGTGAGTGAAGGTCACAACAGATCTTCTGGAAGGTCAGTTGTCCCTTTCCATGTCCAGGGTTTTATTCATATGGCATTTTTGTTTAAAGCATAGCCTGACTATATTCTGGGACCACCCCATCCGAGCCAGGGCCCTGTCATCCATCTCGGTATTATGCAATATTCAATGTTTACTCAGGCATGACCACCATTCGTCTCTCTCAGCCTACCCATCTGAACACAGCCTGGTTCAGATACTTTTCTCAGAGGACTGCAGAATTAGAATGAGTGTTAGTTACCCAGATGTTTCTGAGAGGAAGCTATCAGGCCTGCAGACCAGCTGCAAGACCTTGCCTATGTATTTTAATAACATACTTTTCATCTGCTCACAATATTATTGTGTTTCATTGTTGGTTCTGAAGTCACTGTTGCTTGGGATCCAAGCTCAGCTCAGTCTGCGCGAGCTGTGTGACACTAGGCAATTTATCGAAACTTTCTCAGCCCTAGTTTCCTCATTTGTAACATGGGAATAAGACTAGTACATAACTTGCAGGACTGTTGAATTAAATGAAATAGTCCTCATAATTCTTATCAGGTATATAAAAATTATCTTCTATGTAATACAATGAATAAATAAATATTGACTCATTAGTATCATTATCATTGTGGTAATACAAAATAAGAGAGAAATTAAGTATTTTTTCCCTAGTAGAGTTTTAGCTATTGTTTTTTAAGACAATATTATTAGAAAGAGGAGAAAATTAACTTCAGAAAAAAACTCGACTTAAAATCTTAAAAAGTCCTGTAGAATATTACAGATAACTTAATACAAGGGGAAATTAAATATGAGCGGTATTATTTTGAAATAACACTATCAACTGTTAAATATTTAAAAAATTTAATTTGCTAAAGGTTAATTACTTTTACTGTGTCAACTACATTTTTAAGTGAAGGATTCTTAATTCTTTTGAAAACATGCCCAAGGAATTAAGGATTCTTAATTCTTTTGAAAACTGTATCTTAATGTGAAGGTTCATCATAGCTGCTGTTGACTTCAGCTTCTAAAATTAGAGTATTCTCCTTTATACTTTCTCCCTATTGTATTAGAATTTGTCTTGGTCTGACACCAGTAAGAGGTTTTTTATTTACTTTCTATTGCTGGGATAGATTTTTTAATTGGTTTCACGGCTCTTAGTCAAGTATCGCTTTATTTCTTAACAAATGATCCAGACCTGCGGGAGGCATGCCATAATTTAGCTGTAGAAAAAGTTAAGACCTGCAAATGTCACATACACACACAAAATTGCACAATAGAGAGAAAGTTGTGCTGCTCTTTGTAAGAATGAGTGAAACGATGCTGCTTCACCCTTGTAGGTTTATGTGCTTGGGACTTATTTTCCAACTGAGAGAGGAGGCTAACGTGATCATTGTACACTTTCCTTCCCAATCTACTTTATGCCTAGTGGCATATACTTATACATGCACATTAATATAAGTGTGTATAGTTGTGTACGTGTGCACGTGCCAGCGCATGTGTATAATTGGGGCGTTTTGTCTGTGGAATTTATTTTTTTTGTTCAAATTGCATTCATTTATGCATGTCGATAAAATCTACCACCAACTCTTCAGTGCGGTATTTCTCTTGGCCTCAATTTTCTCATGGGTGAGATAAAGCGATGTCTTGAAAGGGGTTATTGGAAAGACTTACCGAGGTAATAGGTATAAATTGGCTTGTTCAGTGCCTAAGTCATCAGGTGCTTAATAACTGCTTGATTTTCACTCCTTCCATCTTTCCTATGCCTTCACTTCTACCTTCAGGCCCAGGCCATGCTTTAACTACCATCAGTTTTCTTCTTTCATTTCTGAAATCACCATGTAATTTATTCCCATTTTTAATCAAAAGTAGACAAATAAAGTAAGTACGATAATACTGTTTCAGGGGGTTTCCAGTTGTAAGTGTGATAAGCTACATTAGGCATTAACGTAAACAGAATAATCTAATTATGAGATGAACATGCACCTCCAGGCTTTTATTGTGTTTATAATTGAAAGTGATAGTATAGATGCCGTGTCTATTAATGGATGAGAGTTTTGATAAAATGACAAACAACCTCAAATAATTTCCCCCTGAGCACCTGTGAGGAAGGACTACAGTTTTTACTTACTACCATCATGTGGAGACCCTTGCACTATGCTCTCTGCCGAGCTATCAGATTCATTTATCCCTATTAACATGTCTTATACAATAGGATGGTCTTAATTACTCACAATCCCTCTGTCCTCCAAAAGTATAGTCACTACTGTTCTGAAGTCTCTGACTATGCTGGCTGCTAGGCCCTGTAGACTTTTCCTTGTCTTCCAGGCCTTTCTGCTAGTGAGCATATTATGTCACATTGGGCATGGCTATTGCTTTGCAAAACTTTAGTTTGCTTTGAGGCTTTTGCTATATTGGATCCCAAAGTTGCTCTGTTTAGTTGCCAGAGGGTGGACAATATATGCTTAAAAATAGGTAATAATGAAATTTTGTATTTAGACATTTCTGGGGAATCTTCTCCAGGCCAATATCAGGTCAGGGACTAAAAGTTTTAACACAACAGAAATGTTCAAAGTCAGTGTGGTCCATGTCCAGCGTTTCTACAACAGCTGTAAGAGGTCTTCTGTTATACTGTGTGAGAGAGCAGTCAGATCTCTCTACCTAATTCCATTATGTCTAACTAGCTTATTGTAGTAGGAAGAATGGGCTTCATTTAATACAAACTAACATAAAGCATAGTTTGTCTAATGGGTAGTTTTCTAAGCGGCATATAATTTTTTCTGCTCTCTTTAAAAAAATAGAATTAACTGATATATTGGAAATAGACATCAGATGTGTTGGCCTGCCCTACACCTATGTGATACACACACACACGTGTGTGTGTATAATTCCATTTTAATTTATTTATTGACTTTTGACTATATCAATGTTTTGAATTTTAATTTTATGGTGGTAAGAACACTTAACAAGATCTACCCTCTTAACACATTTTAGGTATACAATACAAAATTGTTAACTATAGACACAATGTTGTACAGAAGATCTTTAGAACTTATTCATATTACATTACTGAAACATAATGATGTTGATTAGCACCCTCCCATATGCTCATCTTCCCATTCCTGGCAACCATTACTCTGCTCTCTGTTTCCATGAGTTTGACTACTTTTGATAGCTTATATAAGTGGACTCAGGAAGTATTTGCCCTTCTCTGATTGGCTTCTTTCATCCAGCATAATGCCCTCATGTTTCATTTGTGTTGCCACAGATGGTAGGCTTTCCTTCTTTTTCAAGGCTGAATAATATTCCATTGTAAGTATATACTACAATTTCTTTATCCATTCATTCATTGGTGGACATTTAGGCTGTTTCTACATCTTGACTACTGTGAATAATGCTGCAGTGAACACAGGAGTGCTGATATCTCTTTGAGATTCTCATTTCAAATTTGAATGGCTGTTAGCAAAAAAGCAAGACAACAAATGTTTGTGAGGATATGGAGAAACTGAACTCTTGTACACTATTGGTAGAAATGTAAATGATAAAGCTGCTATGAGAAGTGTCATGGAGATTTCTCAAAAAATTAAAAATAGGCCCTAGCCAGTTTTGCTCAGTGGTTAGAGAGTTAGCCCATGGACCAAAGGGTCCTGGGTTCAATTCGCGCCAAGGGTGTGTACCTCCATTGCAGGCTCAAGCCCTAGACCTGGTCGGTGCTAGAGCAGGAGGTAACCAATCGATGTGTCTCTCTCACATCAATGTTTCTTTCTCTCTCCCTCTCTTCCCCCCTCCCCTTCCACTCTGAAAAGCAATAGAAAAAGTATTCCCTGGTGAAGACAAAAAAGAAAGAAAAATTAAAAATAGAATTACTACACGATCCAGCAATTCCATGTCCCTTTCATTTGATAACATCATGTTCATTTTTGTCTGTTTGATTCAGATGAGATTAACCTCAATCTAGGTGTGAGCATGTGATGAACCCTTATTTTCCTTTGATTCAGCTACAGGGAGACACATTAGAACCAGTGAGAGAAATTCTGGTATTTCTTTTCAAAAATTGTTGGACTAGAGAAGCTCTCTTTCCATAATTGTGTCTGATAGCATAGAATGAAAGCCTGTGGTGGCTGACTGCCACCTTGCCATCAAGCAGAAGAGAATCTGCTTGAGAATGGAGTGAACAGAGAAGAAAGCAGGACCTTTTTGAACCTGTGGATCTTCTCACGCCTGGTATTTTACCATTTAATTAAGTGTTCTAACATTTGTTTTAATTGGGGAGTAGTGTCTTACCATACTGATGTGCCACAATTTATCAGTTGTTTATTATTTAATATTTTGTCTGGAATGAGCAGCTGCATATATAATTGTTTGGTACTTCTATAAGTATAGAAATAGCATTGCTAATTTAAAGTATGTAAAGGCGTTTAAAAACTTTTCATATGGTAGGCAATACATTTAATATACATATAATTACCACCACCCCAAACCTACCTTCAAAACCCACATTCCTAATATCATGGGAGTTAGGCTTCCCCTGCTGTCCTCTTGAATTCCACTAATGTGTCAACCGAAGGTCACTGATGTCAATTCAATACCAACAGGAGTCCTCAAGTTGTGGTTTGATGATGAAAGAAACTTTATTCAGTTTCAACAGCTCAGTTGTGAAATTGTGATACAACATGGCTGTGAAAATACCATGGTAGTTAGGAGGCCCCCAGGTGAGGCAGCCCTGGGACCAGGCCCATCTCCAGCTAGACAGCTCTGCTCTGCTCCACTTTCCTTCCAGAGATAGGGTAATGCACTCTTCAGTTTTAGGTAGAGAGCAAAAGTGTGACCTCAGAGCCAGAGGGGAGTTGACTTATATAGAAAGAAGTCCTCACCCCTGGTCCCTGATTGGTTCATCCTCATGCAAATGAAGACTCCAGATCCTTGCAGGTTGATTGGTACAAAAGGCACTGTCCTGATTGGTCAGAATGGAGCCTCCCTGATTGGTCGCTGAAGAAGCTGATGGGGATATAGCTGCCCAGCTCTGGATAGGGAAAAGCTCAGTCTTCTTAGTTGAAATAGGATCCCAGGAACTGCTTTATAAGGGCTGACTCAGATGGCAGAAACTGGAGGCAGGTAGTTCAGTGCAGGCTTCTCCCTGAAGTGCGGTTTGTATTAGAGGCCTCTTTGTGGCAATGGCTGCTAGGCTCTGTTTTTTAAACTTAAGTCCAGTTAAACCCCCAGGAGCCCTTCTCAGTAGGTATCTTCTTTCTCAGAGTCTACACGTGTTCATGTGTTGACCTAGCTCTCAGGAGGGCCTTCCAGTAACTCTCTCCCTTCTACCTCTCAGCCTCTCCTGCTCTCCAAAGCTCACAGCTCCTGCCTCTCTGAAGGATGCTCTCCTTTCCTCTCCTCCCATCCTGAAGCATTCCCTGCTAAGCCAAACACCACCACTTATTTTCCTTTCAGTTGAGGGGTGGGGAACCGTTTTTCTGCCAAGAGCCATTTCGATATTTATTACATAATTTGCGGGTCATACAAAAATTATCAACTTAAAAATTAGCTGTGAAAAAAGCTCCTAGATTTATTAAATTTTGAGTCCCACCTGTGGTTGCCTTGGCAGGGCCAGACCAAATGATTTACCACAGGCCAGACATTTCCCTACTCCTGCTCTAGTTGAAAAGGTAGTGCTAGTTGCATTTATATGAGTACAGAAAATGTGTTCATTGATTGAGGAAAAAAGACATGGACCTCACTAAGTCCTGGTAAAATTCCTGAATGTTAAGATTTAGGAGACATTATACAAAAAGGAAAGAAAGAGAGAACTCAAGGATATGGACAACAGCGTGGTGATTGGGGGGTGGGGAGGGGGGTGGGTGAAGGTGGAATAGGACGTATTAGAGGGCAAAAAAAATTAAATTAAATTAAAGCAATTAAGTAGGCCATTATATCAGTTGCTATACTAAATGTGAACAAGCTGTCTTGGCCCATGTGGCTCAATGGTTAGATTGTTGGCCTGCGAGCGAAGGGTCTCAGGTTCTATTCCCAGTCAAGGGCAGTTACCTGGGTTGCAGTTCACTCCTTGCCCCCGGTTGGGGTGTATGCAGGAGGCAACCAGTGATTTGTCTCTCTTGCATCTCTCTCTCCCTCCCCCTCCCCCTCCCCCTTCCCCTCCCCCTCTCTTCCTCTCCCCTTCTCTCCTAAGGAGAGGATTAACACAAATTAAACGTGAATAGGCTGATTTTAGTTTCCTATGAAAAGGTAGAGATGGTCAAAATCTACCCCTATTGTATGCTCCATGAGAAACAAGAATAGTGATGTTACCATCAGACTAAATGGCCAAGAGCACTTACCGATATATAAAAATTATGTACTAATGGCATGCCTGTGTTTCAAAGAATATATAGTGTCACATATCTGAATGTACCAAACAGCACAGCTCCTAAATACATGTAGAAAGAACTATTAAAACTGCAAAGAGAACTTGATGAAAATGCAATTGTAGTGAGAGATATTAATGTGCCTCTTTTGGAGTCAGACGTAGTAGACAAAATAATCAAGGACATAGAGTATTTGAATGATGTCAATAAACATCATTTAAAAGCTATGTATAGTAATTTACACTTTCAAATAGAAATCTTGTTTTACATATCTATGAAACATTCATAGTTAACCATATACTTGGCCATGAGGAAAAATAACTAGAACAAAAACTAGAAAAAATATCTAGAAAACTAGAAAAAGGTAGAAATTTTATGACTTCTATGTTACATTTTGTATTGGATTAAAATAAAACTAGTTTCAAATATGGACACCCCAACCTGCTCAACTATTGGAAATTAAGAACCACACTACTAAATTAATTATGGAGCAAACCAAAATTATAGATTGTAAACTATTTTGAAAACATTGTAAAGGAGGATACTTTATAAAACCAGATAGCCTCAGCAAAAGCTGTACTTAAGAGACAACTTCAGCCATTGGTCCAAAAGGAGCTCTATGCCAATTACTGGAAAAACAACAACAAAAAATAAAATAGATAAAGGGAAATGCTAACCTTAAGTCCTGTAATAAATGTAAAATAGGAAGAATAAAGTAAAACTATTTTTCTTTGATTATTCAAAAAATCAATAAAACCCTGTTGAAGTAAAGAGAAAAAGGAAAAAGAACATTATACATTATATATGCTTAGGAATAAGAAAGACGACAAGTCCACATAGACTGAAGAGATTAGCAACGTAAGGGAAGATAATTTTTGTGCAACATAAAAAATAATCAATGAACCCCCCCTCAAAAAAAAAAAATTTGGCCACTATATTTGCATATTCTTGGAGTTGGAAAGACCTGATACATCAAGAAAGGAAATTCAGAGAATACTTTTAAAAAGACACATCTTGCTATAAAACAATTAAAATTTTTATACTAAAAAAAGATAGAGTAGATAAAATCAAGGAAAAATATATAGATTTGTATAACATTTTCTTTCTTTTTTTAACATGAAGATAGTATGGAAGGATATAAATCCTAGGCTGTTACTACTTAGGTTACAGAGTGGTGGGGAAAGGCGGGTTGGGCTGAGGGGTTGAAAAGTTGATGGTTAGAGTAGAAAGAAATAAAACGACAGACTGTAGGTACAGTTTAAAACCTATAAACACTGAACAGTAAATTCCTTGAATCGAACAAGTACCTTATTTTAACAAACTGGGGAGAACAGATGTGAGAAAGACTTCCAAATTATTTAAAAATTAATCAAAACTACACTTTTAGTCACATTGTTTAGGGAGAATGAGTTGGAGACCCTTATCAGGACCCTTTGTATATCCTTTTAAAATGCATCTGTTCTATGAAGTTGTCACTGAAAATAGCAACACATTGTTCAGCCCACCAAAAAGTGCCTTCTGTAGTGTGTGAACTTAAGCAATGCTAGTTTTTCCTCCCTTTAAACGTCCGTTTTACTTTTCATGAAGCTACTGTCTTACCTGACTTTAAGCAGGTCTCTCTGTTTCACTTTCGTTTTTCAAGTGGTAATGGCTCCATTGGCTGCTTAAGAGCCCTGCTAATATAAAACTGAATGCATTTTGCTTCGAAATAATAACTGGTTTTCTGAGAAGCAATAACTGGTTTTATAAGGAAAGATCATGGTATTATGACTGTGTTCCTTTTCCACCTAGAATCTTAGGTGCCTTTGTGAAAAGGAATCCTTTCAAATTACGTATTTCAAGGTTGCAAGTATGGAGTGGCATTTGTTACAGTGAACACAAATCAACATCATATATCAGTTTGACATATAAAGTCAGCAGCACATTTCTAAAATAGAGGAACTGTGTATTAGTAGAAAACATGATTTGGGCCTGGCTCAGGCATTTACTGACCATGGGGTCTAGGACATGTTATTGAATTTCTCTGAATCTCAGTTCACACAGCAAGATTTCTGGTCTGTCTACCTGGAGGATTTGGTAGTATAGTCACTGCTCAAACATACCCCTGCCCCAGGCTGGTCTTCTCCAGGGGCCCCTCTGTGCCCTCGGAGTCCTGCCTTCTGCTCTGTCCAGTTGGTCTAGTGGTCAGCTCTGCCTGAAATTACATTATAAAATAATGCTTTTAAACAGTGTGATTGAGTACCTTTCTTTTTTCTTTTTGGAAGAATTTTCTTTAATCTTCTCTGTGAGACTTTATATTTTACTTGCCATTCTCCAGATATATCAGTGGTACAAAATTTGACTCTCTAGAGATAATATTTGAATAATAATAAAAAACATCATTTTATTCTTGTCCTTGGCATGAAAGAAGTATCATATTTGGGATACCTACAGTTTGGTTGAATCTTGAAACAGGTACTTAAAGTACAAAATAAAGTTAGCCTACTTGAAATCATTTAAATTCTGCAAGGTATGATTTCATAAAGTGACTAAGGACATAATTTACATGCAGCAATAGATGCCATCTAGCCTTCTGGAAGAGATGATGTAACGGTGTAATAAAATATTATGTTCCTCCTAACAGTTTTCTTCAACATCAATATGTTATGTAACCCTAAGTAATTATTACAACTAGATGTTTACTGGTTCTACTGAAATTCTATTTCTGTTATAAAGGAAACTACTTGTGCTCAATACTCTAGCATTATCTTTGAACACTTTCTTTAATTTCAATTTATAGAATTTTAATAAATCTAAATCAAATAATTTAATTCTTTTAACCCTCACCTGAGGATATGTGTTTATTGATTTGAGAGAGAGAGGAAAGGAGAGAGAGAGAGAGAGAGAGAGAGAGAGAGAGAGAGAGAGAGAGAGAGAGAGAGAGAGAGAAAGAGAAATATTGATTGGTTGTCTCCCCTATGAACCCCAACCAGGGACCAAACCTGAAACTTGGGTATGTGCCTGACTTGGAATCGAACCCAAGACCTTTTGGTGTATGGGATGATGCCCCAACCAACTGAGCAACACCAGCCAGGGCAGGGTAATTTGCTTTTGATGAAAGAAATTCACTATTTATTTTGCTGGTTTCTATGTTGTCTCATTGCCTCACAACTCCTACAATGCTATTTTTCAGCATCTGAACTTTCCCATCACATGATCTGATTATAACATAAATTATTAAAATGTTTTTAGTCTGCTAATTGCTTGATCCTCATTGTGGATTTATTTTATTCTATTATATCAGCATAATAGTGTATAATAATTATTACTACCACTGCTTTATTAATAAGCATAAACAAAGAATGGCATTAACTGCAGTTTTAATTAGTCTCAAATGAAAGGCAGTGTAGACTATTTAGTGTCATAATTTACCTATTTTTTTGCAATTTGGTTATACATATATGTAGCTATGTCTATACCTATTCTATCTTTCTATCTGTTATCTATCTATATCTATCTATCTATCTATCTATCTATCTATCTATCTATCTATCTATCTATCTATCATCTATCTATCTATCTATCATCTATCTATCTATCATCTATCTATCTATCTATCTATCTATCTATCTATCTATCTATCTATCTATCATCTATCTATCTATCATCTATATATGTCTATCTATCATCTATCTATCTATCTATCTATCTATCTATCTATCTATCTATCTATCTATCTATCTATCATCTATCTATCTATCATCATCTATCTATCATCTATCTATCTATCATCATCTATCTATCATCTATCATCTATCTATCATCTATCTATCATCATCTACCCACCTACCTATCTATTGGTTTAAGTAAAAGTGGATATATAATTCCAATTGGAAAGTAACATGGTATGGGAAAAACAGCATTGGCTTTGAAATCAGACAAAGCTAGATTTCAGCCTTTACTGCTTATTAGTTTTTTGGAAACTTTTAGGGGCTAAATTTCTCCATCCCAGTGCTTTATCGATAAGTAGCATAGATGTGGCTAAATCCATCTCTTTTCATTCCAGAGAGTAGCATTGTCTACCTGGTGGCTGTCAAACTTTATGTGCAAATTAGTCCCATTGGGATCTTGTTTAAGTGTTGATTCTGATTCCATAGGTCTGAGGTGGGACCCAAGGTTCTACATTTCTAATAAGCAGATGGCTCACCTGGGATGGAATGAGTAGCAAGGTTGCAATGTACATGGGGATGCAAGAAGGTTTGAGCATGTGCTAAAGTGCTCTTTCTAATATCTAAAATGGGGATAGTGACATATCTTTTGAAGAGCTATTGGGGCAATTAGAGATAATAGATATGTAAATGCGTGCCTTGGCTTCTGCCACATGGTAGAAGCTCAGGAAGCATCAACGTTGTGGCCTAGGTGTAAATAAATCATTTATGTTTGGCACTGAAGCAGGTCAGAGGTACAATACTATAAGAATCATATTGCCGACACCCTCTGTTACAGAGGAGGCTTGCTTCCAGAGGACAGAAACCTAGACCTCATGATTCTCAACTTAGCATTCCTTCTATCCCGTCAGAGTGCCTTCCTTGTCATAAAAGCTGCATAAGTTTGAAATCTAAAAGGTCTAGTAAGAAATGATCTAAAGTTAATTTTTCAAAGAGAACTAGGACTTAAAAGCCATTTAAACATACAAAAGGACATTTCAGCAGAGTTAAAAGATGTCAGTGAGAACCTGGACCTTCTTGTGCTATAGTCGCTGACTATTTTGGAATCACTCTTTTTGTCACTTAACGTGGAAAATGACACATAAATGTAAAAATGACTTTAAAAGCTATAATATGTATTAAAGAAATCTTGTGCAGTGAAACAGACAAATTAGGACTATCTGGTGAGCCACACTGTAAAGGCTGGGATATATATTTTCTGCACCTTATTTTTTACCTTTCTGTGATCTTTTCCAATGGCCACCTATATCCCAGGCACAGAATTTTCTCTTGTCTACTAGATTTTCTCTCTAGGGGAGACACTGATCTAATATACTCATTCAAGCTGGAGGAATCAAATAATGACTCCTTGTAGTTATATTTATATTAAAAATAAAAATAACAAAAAACACACTTCCAAATTAGGAACTGTGTTCATTTTTTTAGGGCCTTCTTGATTTCTTTCAAATAACGTAGAAAATCTACCTGCTTTGCCTCTTTGGAAGACTAGCTTCTATTAAGATTTTATAATAATAATCAAAGGCAACCTCAGAAGAATTATTTTTCAGAGAAGATTACATATAATGCCTAGATCTTTAATAGTAGATATTGGCTTGCTTGTTATTTGTAAGTGATTGGAGAATAGAATCAGGGCTGAGATGTTCAATGAATAACGTTACCTTGACTTTCTGTTCCCATCCTGCCCAGGTGTAGAAGCAATTTTGAGGCAGAGCTACCCAAGAAAATGTATGCATACCTTACAGCTGATAGCTCAATTGATATTTCCTTCTTTTAAGATTTAACTCATTGGCGTTAATAATTATTCAAAATGTGTATACATATTTTAGGACACCCTGTATATGTGTATATGTGTATATGCATATGTGATATGTGTATATATATATGTGTGTGTATTTGAAATAATATCCAAAATTTATGAAGAACTTATGAAACTCAATACCAAAAAAATCAAACAATCCAATTAAAAAATGGGCAAAGGACCTGAACAGATACTTCTCCAAAGAGGACATACAGATGGCCAGTAGACGTATGAGAATATGCTCAACATCACTAATCATCAGAGAAATGCGAATTAAAACCACCATGAGACCTCACACCTGGCAGAATGGCTGCCATCAATAAATCAACAAACAACAATGTTATCGAGGGTGTGGAGAAAAGGGAGCCCTTGTACACTGCGGGTGGGAATGCAGACTGGGGCAGCCACTGTGGAAAGCAGTATGGAGATACCTCAAAAAATTAAAAATGGAGCTGCCTTATGACCCAGTGATTCCACTTCTGGGAATTTATCTGAAGAAACCCGAAACAAGAATTCGAAAGAATATGTGCACCCCTATGTTTGTTGCAGTGTTATTTACAATAGCTAATATCTGAAAACAGCCCAAGTACCCATCAGTAGATGAGTGGATAAAAAAAGCTGTGGGCCATTTTCACAAGGGAATACTACTGGAGTAAAAAAGAAGGAAATCTTACCCATTGCGCAGCGTGTGTGGACCTGGAGAGCATTACGCCAAGTGAAATGAGCCAGTCAGAGAAAGACAAGCACCATATGATGTCACCCATATACAGAATCTAATGGACAAAACGAGCTAACAAGCAAAACAGAGCAAGCCGACAGCTGTCTGGGGGTAGGCGGCTGGGTGGGGTGGGGGATAGAGAGAGAAAAAAAAAAGAAACTCCCGGGCATGGACAACAGTGGGGTGATTGCCGGGGTGTGGGAGGGTGGGGGGGGAGGGGGAGGTGGAAGAGAGCAAAGGGGGGATAAATGGTGATGGATGCAGACTAGACTTGGGGTGGTGAACATATAGTACAGTATACAGATGATGTGTTGTAGAATTGTGCACCTGAAACCTGTACACTTTTGTTAACCAGTGTCACCTCAATAAATTTAATGCAAAGGAACCCCCCCCTATGGATAGATGATAGATAGATGATAGATAGATAGATAGATAGATAGATAGATAGATGATTAGATAGATAGATAGATGATAGATAGATAGATAGATGATAGATAGATAGCTTTGAAATAATAACTGATTTCCTAAGAAGCAATGACTAGTTTTATAAAAAAAGATCATGGTATTATGATTATTTTCTTTTTCCAAATACATAATCACGTGGGCTTGCTAACACTTTGCCCTTAGAGAGACGAAGCACATTTAACTGGAGACAGTCAATGGCTGCTCTGAACGATATCAGATCTCCCCACAAGAGGGCCTGTCTCTATAAATTACAGAAGTGAAGACGGTGTTTTCTGTGGGCAGGCTGGTTTGGGACAGCATGGATGGACCTGGAGAGCATTATGCTAAGTGAAACGAGCCAGTCAGAGAAAGACAAGTCCCATATGATCTCACTTACATGTGGACTCTAATGAACAAAATAAGAACAAACCCATAGATACAGAGAACAGACTGACAGCTGTCAGAGGGAAGGTGGGTTGGGGGTCTGGGTGAAAAAGGTGAAGGAATTAAGCAAAACAAACCAAAAAACCCTAAAAATTCATAGACAGACAACAGTACAGTGATTCCCAGAGGGAAAGGGGGTTGGGGGTGGTAGAAGAGGGGAAAGGGGGATAAATGGTGACAGAAGGAGACTTGACTTGGGATGGTGAACATGCAATAAAATATACAGATAATGTATCATAGAATTGTAGACTTGAAATCTATATAATTTTATTAAACAAAGTTACCCCAATAAATTAAATAAAAATTTAAAAAAAGAGGTAAAGGGAAAAAAAATGAACTACCCATTACAAATACCTACCCAGAAATTTTCCAATCAGAAAATCCACATTCCTCCTCTGGGGGAGAATTGAGAGGAGGGAAAAAAGGGATCATGAAGTTACTTTAATGAATGTCCCTTAACAAGGAATGGGGGATAAGTGATCTTCCCTAACATTTTCCAGCTTTGTTCGCTTAATCCTTTGGCTTAACTGTAGATCCAATATTCATTTTCAAAAGGTTTTATTTTTTATTTTTTTCAATGCCTGTCTACCTGATTTCTCCTTCTATCTCAGTTAGTTCTGAACCTGAGCAGGGAATAGCAGATTTTATTGGAATAACTGGAATTCATTGGGCCAGAAAATGTGAGAAAGTTACGGAGAGTGGAATTTAAGGATAACAGTTACTAATGTGTATATGATGAATGACGTAAGGCTTTTGGTATCAGCAAGTAAGTGCCACTTGTGTTTTGGAGTTATAATATATAGTTTTTAAAATTTGTGTGGTTAGTTTTTAACTGGTGGAGCCTGGTCAGGTAGCTTCATACATTAGGCTTAATAAGCATGGACTACTACATGTAGACCTTGATGCTATACTTTACGATCTTAGTCCAAATATATGTGACTGTTTTTAAAGCGGTAGGTAAACAGGATATGTCTTTAAAGAACTCTAGCCATTTAGGAGGCCAGAGAATATGGGATGCTGGTGTGAACTGAAATACACAGGCACAGTTAGAGGCCAGTGTTGCTGTCAAGAAGCTGATGGATGTTAAAACTCCAAAAATAAGGTTTTAGTCCTCAATACAAATAGTGCTTCAGAAAAAAAAAATCTAAAGGTAGTCCAGAGCTACATCTGTGGTAGAGCTCTGTGAGGTGCTTAGTGTAAACTGTTTGTGGGTAGGCAGTGCTAAAAATGAGGCTTCAGTTCTTTTACTGGAATTAGGACAAAATGAGTGAACAGGTAATTAAAACTCCTGTGCCTATTTTCAGATATCAGAATTGTTCAGGTGTTCAATGAAGGAACAGAGGCCTTGGAAAATACTCTTCAGTTTTATTATCAGGGAAGTAATAGTAAAAGAATGAAAAGAAAGGGAGGAAGAGAGATTTCATTAAGGACAACTGCTGACAACTTGGAGAACCAACTGGAGAGAAATGAAAGGAAATTGAGATGGTGATGAAAGGGAACTGAGACGGTGATGGTGAAAGGGAATTGAGATGGTGAAGAAAGGCACAGAAGGTAAAACAATATCTTAAATGCTCATACCGTTGGTATTAGAAAATGAGAATCTGTTAGATCTTACTAGATCAGAAACATGAACTAGACATTATAAAGTACAGGAGAGGTAAAATTCCAATGAACCAGTTGGAACAGCATCTAAAAGGGTCCTGGAAACTATTGAGAAGTACCCTTTTAAAACCAAAGTTTGTATCCACTTGTCTGTTGATGGGCACTTGAGTTGCTTCCATAGCTTGACTATTGTAAATAATGCTGCAGTGAACATAGGGGTACATATATTCTTTTGAATTAGTGTTTCTGGTTTCTTTAGATATATACCCAGAAGTGGAATGGCTGGGTCAAAAGGCAGTTCCATTTTTAATTTTTTGAGGAAACCCCATACTGTTTTCTATAATGCCTATACCTGTCTGCATTCCCACCAAGTGAGCACAAGGGTTCTTTTTTCTCTGCATCCTCATAATAACTAGGTATAGTGCCAGTTGGATACTGGAAATATCTGGAGAAACACTTTGTAAAGTATATGATTGTCTAACCAATATGCTGTGTACCTGAAACTAATACAAAATAACATTGAATGTAAACTACAATTGAAAAAGAAATTTTTTAAATAAAACAAAGGGTATAACAAGAGAAAAATATATAAAACTGAAATTTGAAAAACAATGGTGGTTGCCAGGAGCTGGAAGAAGAGAGAAATGGGGAGATGTTCAAGGGGTACAAAGTTGGTTATGCCAGATAAATCAGTTCTGGAGATCTAATGTACAGCAATGTGACTGTAGTTAACAGCACTGTATTTATACTTGAAATTTGCTAAGAGAGTAGATTTTGAGTGTTTTCACAACACACACAACAAAATGTTAACTATGAGAGGTGATGGACATTGTGGTGATTATTTCACAATATATACCTATATCAAAAACCAAGTTGTACACCTTAAATATGTAGTTTTTTTTTTGTCAATTATACCTCAATCATGCTGGAGGGGAAAAAGCTGCATCTGTCCTTTGAAGCATAGTTTAGATTATTGCAAAGCTATGTGCCATTCTCTCCCACTCTAGACTTTGTAACAGTAGGTTTCTGTTCTTAATTTTTCAACTTGACTTTGGAGTTGAGGTTTTAAAGACTTAACCACTAAAAGTATAAGAATAAAAATGGAAAATTAAAAATCTACAATGTGGAAAAAACAAGCTGAAGCTTGAAAGGTAAACAGTAGGATCCCTGAGATTGTGTTGGTTATGTCAAGTAAGTACACAAAATCTGAACACGTTTGACAGGGGAAGACAGTATCCATGTAAAGTGATCAGAGAATTGTTAGATGATTGGTGTGCAAGGTGACACACTTACTGTAAGTCATCATATAGGAACTGACTGTCTTTTTGGGACACACCAAAGAAATTTGTGGAACTGGGATTCTAAGAGCAGGGGCAAGAGCAAGAAAGACAGGGTTATTAGAGGGCATCCAGGCAAGATGATGATAGTTTGAGTCCAAGCTTGGTTCAAACACAAATAAGATATTCAGGCCAGAAAACAAAGGAAAATGTAGTGGAAAGAAGGCTCTTGAACACAGCAAGCAATGCTGCTCTACCTGAATTATAGTAGGAAAGGGGCCAACCTCAAAGCAAAGTAAATTATTTAAACTTTAGCTGAGTTGTCTTGAAAGGAGTAGAAAACAGCAGAGAGAAAGGGCATGTTAGAGGTATAGTCCAGACTGCAGGGAAACATGGGGCAAAAAACCCCCTAAAACACAACAACAAAACTACTTAACTCCTGGAACAATGGAAAGCTGTTAAAGTAAGGATCATCCGAGGATCGTGGGGGAGGGCTTTGTCCTCATAAAGCCTCAGGGTAACAGACTTTAGAAAGACCATCTGTATCTTCTGCCCTGGGACCTGAAGATTCTCCAGTTGATAAATGATTGGGGATAGGTTCAAGAGGCAGGTTTTTTACATCTTAGCAGCTTCCTAGGAAAAGGTAGTGATTACAGCCACCATGGCCTATGGTGGAACTTCCACTTAGAAATGTGGAGCAGAAATGAAAAACCTGGTGACTGAATTAGCCACCACTTGAATTTTAGAAAGGGAGAGGGAGAAGGGACAGAGAGAGAAACATTTATCTGCTGCCTCCTGCATGCCCTCTACTGGGGATTGAGCTCGAAACGCGGGCATATATCCTGACCAGGAATTGAATCAGTGACTTCTTGGTCCATGGGTTGACGTTCAACCACTGAGGCACACTGGCTGGGCTATTTCTAAACTTTGTAGGAAAATAAGAATGCCATTCTCTGAGAGAAGATAGGAAGCATAGATCAATTTCCCCCTCTAGTTATGGTAAATGCAAAGGGTGGACTTAAACTCTTGGTGTAAAAGTCATCTTGATTGGGTTTCAGTTTTGAAAAAAGAAAAAATCTCCTTTTGTTAATAAAAATGTTTTAAATCTGTATTAGGGAATAAAGCATGTCTTTTGAGCAAAAAGAAAGGTCACAGACTGAGCAAGAGGAAGATTTAGGTAGCAACCTAAATTGTGCTCTGGGGAGAGCAAAGAAAGGCATGGCTTAGAAAGGCCCCTGTGGCAAGTGCTATATTCTTAATTCAATCTTCTTTATTTAAATGAAGGATTCTGGCTACCTTAGTAGTGATGGGCCAAACCCAACAGTAAATGAAGGATGCTGGTTGGCAAAACAAGTTGGCTCCTTTCAAAGTAAAACAATGTGGATGATCTGGTTGTCACAGTGAGGAGGAGATAAAGTTCAGGCACAGCTCAAAGGTCCATAAGTTCATGGAAAATGTGCTGAGTGGGACTTGTGTAAGACAAATTTCTTCATGGCCTCCTGGCTTCATTCTAGTTCCCTTGACATAAATGACTCTGCCTGGCAGTCCCCGTTCATATTTTGGACACCTGCTGTAGACGGATAGCTTTCTGGTGAAGCTGAGAATCAGCTCCTCCTTCCTCAGATATCACCAGGTGTTGCTCTGGACTTTGGCAAAAGGACTGGGTTCCAGGAATGTCACTTCTCTAGAAAAAGTTTCTCTAATGACTGGAGATTGCCTCAATTTCTAAATTTTGTGAGTGTGGAACCAGATCCCTGGTAGTCTTTTGTCTCTTAACTCTCCAGACTCTTCAAGAGTGAACACAAGTGATTTTGGTGTTGAACTGATTTAATATTGGAGATGCTTCTCCTGAAGAAAATCCAGTTTAACCAGATATTAAGTGCTCCTCTGCCTGTGACTGAGAACTAGAAATTGGAGGATTTAACTCATATTTAGATTTCCAGTTTATCACAAGTTTAGGATTGCAGCATCAACTCAAAAGAGCAAGAGAAAATGACTTAGAACTTTACATTTCTGGGGCATTTTCTTTTTTCTGAAAATTTGATTATTTAGGCTATATTCAAATTTAGGGTCTTTATGTATTTAATTTTGTTATAAAACCTTTGCGATGTATTGGACAATATGGCTGGATATCATTAGGGACTGGATTTAGAATAGGGGGTGAGTGTTCTGCGTAGTACTGAATGGTATTGCATGAAATTAGTGTGTGCGTATGTGTGTGTGTGTTCATGTGTGTAAAATTTTATTTTTTCTCAGAGCCAAAATGTATGTTTCCCACAAGCAGTCTCAAGAAGATAAAAGGAAAATTATTATTGTCTTGGGGACAGAATCCCCATGAATTTGGAAGTACCTGTCCTGATGCTTCATGACTGAGTAACTGAAGACTTTCAGGGTAAAGGGGTTCTTTTCCTTCGGCTTCATGTATCCGTGTGGACGGAGATCTATCAGAGTAACAATTTCAAATTCTCTTTGTTGTCTGCCTCACTCCTTCAGCTCAGAGGAGGGAAGTGACTTATCCGATCAGTGGTTATGGAGACAGCTGAGCACACTGAGCCCAGGCCTGTCCTCGTTCCTGCCTGTTGGTGTCTGATAGCCTACCGAGAGCACACATTCTGTTCTGCGCCTTCATGGACAGACATTTACTGGGGCAGCTTCCCGTGGAGAAGCCCATGACTGGTTGGATACACCCACAGTGAATTAGACAGATATAGTTAAGCAAGTTCATTCAGCCAAACATCCAAGCCATATATGTCAGTATTGCTTTTATCAGTAATAAAACAGGTATTTATTTGCTATCTGCCTGACTCCTATAACTGTCTCATTTTTCCTTCCTTAAAATTTTTTTTATTATTTTATTAAATTATTTCTCAATTAAAGTTGACATATTAGTTTCAGGTGTACAACAAAGTGATTAGACATTTATATATCTTATGAAATGATCACCCCAATAAGTCTAGTACACATCTGGCACCATACATAGTTATTACAATATTATTGACTATGTTCCCTAAGCTATGAGTTACATCCCCGTGACTATTTTTATAAGTTAGGTAGGGCATGAAGACTTCATTTACTGGGTTCCTCAAATCTCACCTTTGAGAATCATGACATGTCCTAATGGTATATATTGTTTTGTTAATATTTTAAAGTAAAAATCTTACTATTCAAATATAATTTATTTCTAAAATCTCTAAGATTGATTAGGCATACTTTAAAAAAGAATTTTGGGTTTTAAATGAAAAAGACAGAAACATTTAGCATCAGGATTTTGAATGTCAAGTAATCTTTGAAGTTTTCTATCGCCATCCACTCATTTAATTTTTTTTTCATGGCTGAGAAACTAAGACCGAGAGAGGATAAGCTACTAAGAGTTGGTCACACAGATGATTTGTGGCAGAACAATTTTCTCTTTTCTTCTATAACCTTGACATGAGCTGAGTTTATACTTGTGGTTGAATTAGAACAAAAATAAACTATTACCAACATTCTATAAATCCAGGAACTGCTTTTAAAACAAATCACCCAATTTAGTTCACTCTTCCAATCAAGTGCACTTTGTTGTTTATGGCACCCTTTTTACACTTTTGAGAGCAATAATTTTTTCTCCACCTTCTTTATTTCACTTGATAAATACTGATGTTTCCTGTGTTTCTACTGGAGCTTGAAATTAATAGTTTTCTGTACCTGTGTTACCAATTATGTGAGCATCGTGATGACTATAGTGCTTAACTAATGTTGAAGGGTAGCCTAGGGGTGGATTACATTGTTAAGAGGAGTGTGCCAGTTAATAAATGCATATGATTAGTCTGGAAAGGCAGAATGATTTAGTCTTGCCACTTTCCCAGTTCTAGAGTCTCCATTTCCCTCAGCACCTTCAAGAATTTATACTCCTCAACTACTGGTTCTCCTTCATTTAACCATGTGTCTTCATGCAGAGTATATAGTTTATTTTTTATCCCTTTGTGTGCATATGATGCCATTTCCTGAAGTTAGAATTTTAGAGTAGAGGAAGACTTTGGAGTAGAATGTGAGATGACCATATTGAGACACAGGGAAGTGTCTTGCATATCCACTAATGGTAGAACCCAGATTAGGGCTCCAAACTCTTAATTTCTCTTTAACATTTTTATGTATCTATTTTCCAGAAGAAAGCCTTTTCTCTTTTGCATATAAGCCTAATAAATTTAAAAACTTCCAGCAATAGAGAGAAATTCAAAAATGAAAATACAATTTGTATTCAGTTTCACAATTCAGAGGTAGCCTGCATTCACCGTTAGTGTTTCTCTCTCCAGATATATTCTTCTACTTGTTTACACCTATCGTCCTAGAGATTTGTCTAAGTTAATATAAATACCCCTGCACCACTATTTTAAATAGTTCATTTTACAGATGCGTCTTATTATATTTAAACATCCGCCTGTTGCTGTACATATTTTCACCATTAGTATTTTCCTTTATGATATCTGTTATTTTTCTGGCAATTAAAATATTACTGAATATATAATTAATATATGTATTATTTAATTGTATTATACTTTTATATATTTTAATTATCTGAGTGTATTGTAGTGAAGTCTGTAGGGTAGAGTTTCAGCTTTAAGAGCGATTATTTATTTATTTATTTATTTATTTATTTAAATTCTCACCCAAGGACATGCTTAGAGAGAGGAAGAGAGAGAGAGAGGAACACAGATATGAGAGAGAAACATCTGTTTCTGCCTCCTGCACGCCCCCTAACAGGGAATCCGATTAGCAACCTTTCCATGCCCAGGACAATTCAACCAACTGAGCCACTCCAGCCGGGAGTTTCAGCTTTCTATTTTCTAAGATGATAGCTAGTTTCCCGACCTTACTTACTGAATTGCCTGTCTTTTTCTCCCCCACTGATGCATTATTGCCAGGTATTCAGAGATTTATACTTGGAGATAAACTTTAGAATTACGGTGTCAATTTCATGTATTCCACCCCCTTGAGACTGCGTTGAATTTATAGATTTCACTTAGGGAGGAATCCGACATCTTTACATTGTAAAACCTTCCTGTTCAAGAAGAAGGTGACATCTCTACATTTATATGAGTCTTTATCTCCCTCAGGGGTTTTATAGTTTTCTTCATTATAGTTTCTGCACATTCTTATTGGTTGTTACTATTAGGTCCATACAATTCATTTATATTTATATTTGATAGTGTTAGAGATTCTGTTTTTCTTTAAGTGTTTGATATTTTCAAACTCTACAATAACATATCTATCTATCTATACTTACATTTTATTGTTTTTTAAATTGCATTGTACAGCACATAAATTTCAATATAAATGATAGTACTGGTCACAAGCATATTTACCTTCTTTCTGATTTTAATAGAAATAGTAAAATTATTTTGTCATTTAGTATATATTAAATTATCAAGCATCTGTTGAATTAAGTATATGACTTATAATCCTTATAATATAGATTAAAACATACATATTATGTGTATGTGTATATATGCATGTATATACCTACATGTATATTTACACTGTATATACACTGTATACACTTTATATGTATATATACATATACATATGTGTATATAGGTGTATAATGTGCATATACATATATACATATACAAATACAAATATGAACACATATATACATACATATATACATATACAAACATATATAACCTTTTAAAACAAATTCAAATTGCCATAAAATAATTCTTTTTGTTGCGATTACAATAAACACATAGTGGTTTTATAATCATGAATATAACAGATTAGTGGGTTATGGTAAGATGATCTTACTATAGCAAGTATATTTCCAATGGCATGTTTTGCTTCTAAAATTCTGTCAGAAAGATTTTTTGTTTAATTAATGAATGTGCCTTTTATCAATGACTCATTCATTAATTTAAATTTATGGGGTGGATAGTAGTTTTGACACCTTGGTATAAATTAGAAAATTACAGCTTGAATATCATGTGGAAAAGATAAGGTCTGTGTGGGCAGGTGAAGGGGACAGTTACAAAATAAGAAATTATCTAACCTATTTCTGGGAGCCTGGGAATGGAGGAAAATAGGGGATGGAAAAATTTGCTGAAATAGGATTTGGGAGAAAGAAAGTTGTACTTTTCATAAAGTGTATTTACATTTTTATCTAGATTCATGTTCAAATATATCTTCCCCTGAAAGAGTGAGGGATTAATCCATGTTCGAGGCTAAAGATTTATATGTTAAGTGTGAATGGGTGACATTAAAACATTAACTGTTTATGGAAGAGGAAGTACCCAGGGAACAGTGAAATATGACTTTTGTTATCTGAGTGACTGCGGAGAAGGGGCATAGAGTCATGCAGGGTGAAGGATGCAGAAGCCAGGCGAGTTTATGATTCTGGAAAGAGTAACAACTGGGAATGGAGTTCAGGAAAAGCTGCCACAGCATGGGAAATGGCCAAGAACAGGGGAAAAGACTAGAAGAGGGCCGGGAAACACTGACACAGATTAGAATCCTGAATGAAACACCCTGATGAGAAACCTCACTGAGAAGAGGCAGAGAGAATGGAGGAGGGGAGAATAAGTACTTCACAGAAAACAGAATTCAGAAGACCTTTGATACTTTGGTGGGGAAACGATTTTGGCCGAAGTAGCCCAGTTTCATTTGGGTCCCTAAATGAAAATGATTTTATTTTCTAGAGATGAAGGAGAGAGTATACCTTGGATTGGGATAAGAGCTCTGTTCATTCTTCAAGCACTCCTTTGCCAGGAGAGCGGATCACTCACTCCTTCCACTGATCCCCTCTGTACCTATGATTGACTGACTTACAGATCGCTAATAGGGTGGAATCACCTCATGCCTTAGTAGACCATAGTCCTGTAATTAAATCAACCAGGGAGCGAGAAGGTAATACCTCATGACAAGAAGAGAATGTAGGAAAGTACCAGGGCACAGAAGCAATATCTCATTTGCTTTTAGACACAGCAGTAAAAAGCAAAGCTGAGATGGACAAGTACAGAGGGGGCGTTCTTGGGTAGGGGAGAGACTCTCACCTGGTGGGCCAGGCTGACAGTGGTGTAACCCTCACCTTCCTGGACTAGTTTTTATATCTAACCTCAGGATACACACACACACACACACACACACACACACACACACACACCCCCCTATATATACAAGTCATCAAGCCTCTTCTCTGTTCTCTCATTTTAAAATCTTTGTATTTTTCTTTATTGATATGTTTCTAACACCTTTTACTCTCGTAATTTAATTTACAATGGATATTTTTAAACTTGTTAGTTATTGTTTAAATGTTGAATTTTAAGTTGATGAGTGAGTTTAGAAATCTAATTTTTAAACAGAGATTATTAATTTTTAAAGTGAGTAATATCCTAAACATGAAAGAGAAACCCTAAGATAGTATCTTATACCTAGATGTTTTTATTTCCTTGGTTTTAATTTTTTTGATAAATGACATATTAAATCTTGGGATAAATTAGTGTACATGTAAGCTGAGATTAAGCAAAAAAAAGAAGTGACTTGAATTTGAGGTACTTTTTTACTTGAAAATTTTTAAAAAAGATAATGCTTAAAGAATGTAAAAAGGAAATCTAAGGAAATACTAAATTTGAGTTCATCATGTATCAAAGATGAAAACAAACATAATTTTCTATATGCTTTTCATTAGCAAGCATATTTAAAAAAACTGCTGCAAATTTTACCTTGTTTTATTTTAGTAGGCAAGATTCTAAGTTTAAGAAAAGCTTGAGTCATCTCTTCTTCAGCTCCCCTGTCTTGATTTCTTCCCAGCACGATGTGTGGAATATTATAAAACTTGTCAGAAGAAATAATTATTATAGTTAACATAGATATAAATGTTTTGGATTGACAAGATTTGCTTTAACAGTTTTGCTTCAAATATGTCATAGTGTAAACTTCTGTGCATGTAGCCTGGGATACTCTTTTTTTCTTAAATTTATCTTTATTGTTGGAAGTATTACAGATGTTCCCCCTTTTTCCCCCATTGACCCCCTCCACCCTGCTCCTGCACCCTCTGAGCCCAGGATACTCTTACTGACACTCTTACTAGAGTCAAATACCTCGGACTGGAAGATTAATTTATGCTACAGAAATAAAATCACTGGACATCCAGAAATTGGAGTTCTGGGTTCACTTTCTGTTATCTTAAAGGAATTTGCATGATGCTGTATGTGATTTCTAGTAGTTATAAGCTGCTCCCCCCAAGGTAATCAGATCTACCTTTTCTACATATTTATCGTAATTAACGTTGGTGGCCATGACACTTCAGTTGGCATCCTTGAACTCCAATTACACTTCATCTCTCACTGCTGCCCAGGAAGTCCAGTAATAGATAAAACAGCAGAGTGAGAGTGACAGGCACCATCCTGGGTGAAGGGGGCAGTGGACAGGTTCTCTAGTGCAATAAATTCTTTCTCTTCATGATAGTCCCATTTACTGAGGACATAGTATTCAGGCGTTGTTCCAGGTTCTTCCAAGCACCATTTCATTTAATAAGCCAAGTACAACCCTGAAAAATGGGCTTTATTATCCTCAATTTACAAATAAGGAAACTGAGTGTAAGAAAGATTAAATAGAAAGTAAAATTAAAGGCAAGAAATTAAATCTAGGTTTGACAGATTCCAAGACTGTGTTTTATTCACTCTGTCGGGATATTCTTGTATTGACATATTTTGGTTCTCATACTTTTTTTTTTTCATTGTCTTTTAAGAAATACAAACAATACCCATAAAAAGGTAGCTTTTTCTCATTTAAACTACTTTGTTGGATAGATGGCTAATTTTTTCTAAGTATTGATATAGTATTAGATGTATATTAAAACTTGCATAGAGATTATTTTGAGAATTTGCAATTAATAGGAAGTTTTATTTTATTATAGAGCATCGACACTGCATCAAAGTACATGGTGTCATATTTAGTTTATTAATGGCTACGTACAAGTAAGAGAGATGAGAGGGCAAGATCTGGATAACATGAGTACTTTTCTGAAGGGTCATTCTGTAACCTGTAGGGAACATTTGAAGGATTTTAAAATGAAGCTGGAGCCCGGCCGGGCGTGGCTCACCGGTTGAGCATCGACCTAGGATCCAGGCGATCGGGGTTCGATTCCCAGTCAGGGCACATGCCCGGGTTGCAGGCTCGATCCCCAGTCAGGGGGAGTGCAGGAGGCAGCCGATCAATGACTCTGTCATCATTGATGTTTCTGTCTTTCTATCCATCTCCTTTCCTCTCTGAAATCAATAAAGATATATCTAAAATAAAAATTGAAGCTGGACAGCTAGGGGCATTGATCCCATTGAGGGTAAGCTAATTGAGAATGATGAGGGTTGAACTAAGGCTGATACTAAAGACAGATTTCAGAGTAAATACTAGAGAGTCAAGTCACAGGAACAACAGGCATAGAAACAAAAGATAAATGCAAAGGTATCATTCACATATTTATGGCTTGATTAACTGGTTTATTGGTAATGCCATTCATAGATATAGGCAATTTAACAAGAGGATCAAGTTATGTTTTGAAAATATGTAGAAGGAGATATTTGGGGGGAAATTTTATCTGGTGATGTCAAGAGTGGTATTGGTTGAATAATTTAGGGAGTCATCAGTGTAGAGATTAGGCCATCCTAAACTTCAAAGAATATAGGCTCTTTGTGTACATGTATGCATACTTTTTATTCTTAGAAGAGTGCCTATATTTTCCTCTGAGTTGGAGAATGTATGACCCAGAAAGTTTCATATATACTAGTAGAATTGTTGATTGAAGCTATAGTTTTGAAAGTCACTGTGGGGAGGAGGAAAGGGGGCATAAATACAATAAGGAGACCATAGGCTTGAGTATGAAAAACACACACACACACCTGGCTTAGGGATCTAGGGGAAGAAAAGTGACACATAAGAGACTGAGAAGGAGTGGCTGGAGAGATGCCACAGAAGCCCAGGAAGGGAGAGTTCCAAGAACGATGGTGTGGTCAGTGTTGTCAGCTCCTGCAGAAAGGTCTATAGAGATAAATACAAAAGGTATCCATGGAACTTGGTGATGCAGAGGTGGCCCGCAATACCAGGGAGATGAGAAATGGACGTGAAACCCAGATGGCAGTGGAGTGAGTGTGAAAAGGGAAGAGGGATTAGACGGTCATATCAGGTAAAAGAATGAGCTTTGCTTTCTTGTGTGTGACTGGGGCTTGTTTTATTCTAAGCATATAGAAGCATCAGAAAGGGAACCACTGATTGGAGATAAAAGCCTAGAAAGGTGGTTGCTGAAGCTTGTATCCTGGGCATGGGGGAGGGGACAAGATGCAAATACCTGAGTAGGTTCTCAAATCTGGAACAAAAAAAGAGCAATTCCCAATTCTCCAGAGACAGGAAGGGAGTTGGAATCATGGTTATAGATGAAAACAAGCTCTGGGTTGGCACATAAATACCTGGAGGCCTTGATATTGAAGCTGCATCCAGGTAAAAGAAAATAACTTAGCATTTCAATTCTCATGGTGTGTGATTCTCCCCTCCCCCACTGTGTGCATAATGGGCTGGACAGAAAAAAAGGTAAAGACAGACTGGGGGAGCAGAACTCCTGGTAATCAGGAAAAGAGTAATCCAACATCAACTAACATTTCTGTTGTCAGGATGAGAGTTCAAGTTGTGGTCAAAGGGTATAATTTCACTTTAACCCCATGGCATAGTCTAAGGCATCAGTGTACATCCGGCCTGGGAGTCACAGGCCATAGTGCTTACTGACCACTTGAAATGTAACTATAAATTGAGATGTCCTGTTGTGTAACACACACCAGATCTTGAAGACTTTGTATGACAAAAAGGTTGTAAAATATTTTATTTATAATACTTTATAACATACCCAAATTATGATATTTTGGTTATATTGGGCTGTGTTCGTTTCCTATAGCAAAGTAGCACAAACTGGATGGCTAAAAACTATAGAAATTTACTGTCTCACAGTTATGGAGGCTAGAAGTCGAGATCAAGGTGTTGGCAGGGTTGGCTTCTTCCGAAGGCTCTGAGGAGCAATCTGTTCCATGCCTCTCCCCTAGCTTCTGGTGCTTTGCTGGCAATCTTCGGCATTCCTTGGCTTGTAGACGCATCACACCAATGTCTGCCTTCATCTCCATTTTTCTGTGGCTCTGTCTGTGTTCAAATTTCCCCTTCCTATAAGGGTATCAATCGTATTGGATTAGGAGCTCACACAACCTCATCCTAACTTAACTAATTATATATTCCATGGTCCTGTTTCCAAATAAGATCACATTCTAAGATACTGAGGGTTAGGAGTTATACTTGAATTTGGTGGTGGTGGTGGTGGGATACAATTCGAGATAAGATGGGCTGTATAAAATATATTAGCAAAATTAATTTTTACCTATGTATTTTTAAATTTTTTGTTATGGCTACTAGAAACTTTATAATTATACATGTAGCCCACATTTTATTTCTGTTTCACAGTGCTTCTTTATAAAACTAGATAATCCTAACTGAGCCCTTGATCTATGCAGGCACTCTTCTAAGACCCATATGTATGTTCAATCATTTTACCCTTAAAACCCTATTTGGTGTGTGTTATTGTTGCTCTTTGTGATAAGGGGTGAAAGAATCTGCCCAAGGCCACCTAAACAGTGAATCACAGTCAGTATGTGAATGTAGGCAGCTTGGCTCTCGAATCTGCACTCTGATAAAATATATTAATACATTTTGCCAGTCTTGTGAATTTTAAAAACATTTCCTCATACCGTTTTGCACTGGGTAATCTCCTCTGATCTCTTCATTTCTATTTTGCTCTGGTCTCTGCTTCTATCAAGTTTTCTTGATAGCTTTTTACCTCTAGCATCCTTTACTAATCAATAGCAATGTTTTTTCTGTTATTCAATGTGTATTTTATTAGGTGCTTGATATGCTGTCTACAGCAGAACTGTATATTTTTGCTATTTTAACTTGTCTTTTGTTTTAAAACCTCTAGCCATTGTTAGGAAACAAAACTTCAGTATTTGTGAAATTCTCAATAAAAACAACACACCATACACTTTAAAATGGCACTTATATTTGTGGTTATATGAAGATACTCTGAAAATGTCATGGCAAACAACAATGGGATGTGTTGTGACAAAAATTCAGTCTACTGTTTATTAAGGGAATAGCAATAAAGCCTTTTCATTCAAAGCGAGAGACATTAATAAACAAATTTGCTGGGCAATGGTGGATTTCAGTGATTCAGGTTTAATTAAATATTAGGTTTTATTCTTATAAAGTTGTGCATTTGTATGTTGAAAGATGGTTGAATGGAAGGATTTGAGAAGGTTGCTATTTTTTTTTTTCTTTTTGACTTTATCACTTGTTACATGACCTTGCCCTTAGACAAAAGGAATCAAGACAAATTGAGTAGGAGGCTACAGGAAGCTCTTTCAACAGATACTTAAGAGACTCAAGTTCTTTCCTTGGACATTAGTACAATATCCAATTTTTCTGTCTTCTCTAAACTTTCATCTTTGACCTGAGTAATCTTTATCTTGGCTTTGAAATCTGTACTTTATTTTACCCTTACTGCTCCAAATTTTGCCCTTTGAATATGACCTCTGTGTTTCACACTTGGGCATAGTAATTTGGTCTTCACTTTCATCATGCGTTTCCTGGTGAGTATTTAATACCCTAACTCCATGAGCTTGACCCTTAACTCTAGCTAAAATTCAAATTAACCCAACAGTACAGCCCATTAGGAAGATTCAGACACTGCCCCTCTTCCTGACAGTTGGACCCTTCAATCCCTTTTTAATAGCTACTTCATGAAAATTCTTGACCAAAAAAAAGATTTTAGAAATTTGCATAAGATAGTGTGAGGCTTCTATGATTAAGGGTTTCCATATCCTATGAATACATTTATATATTGCTGAAGCTTTTATATGAAAAATGAAGTCTAGCCAAGAATCCACACTTATTTTTCTCGATGTATGGGACACCCATGTTGTCATGTGGGCCAGTACTTCTCAAATTTTATCAAGTTTGTTAAATTTGCAAAAGTCACCCAGAGAGTTTGCTATAATACAGACTTCTGAGCCATATCCCAGAGATTCGGAGTCAGTCAATCTGTGTGGGCCCATGAATTTACATTCTAACAAAAGCCCTGTTAGCCTTGGTAATGTTGATGGTGTCCTGAGGATGTCACTTTATAGCACTAACATACACAAAACCTCTAGGAGATCATTTGGCCCAAATTACTTGGTAACATGTCAATAGTAGGATTATATGTCAACTTCATTCATTGAAGGAAAAATAAAATAAGAATGTTGGTAATTTTTGTTTCCAAGTGTTATATTGTGCATATGTAAAATGAAAGAAACATGGCTAACCTCACCAGTGGCCCTGGTAAAGGATTTTCAAAGCTATAGCCCAGAAACCCTATATCAGGAAAAAAGATGGCTCAGGTCATTTGAAGCAAAGTACCTTAAAAAATGACATTTCCTTAAAATGTGCAACTATTTATCTTCACCAAATATACACTTCAACACTGATTTAAAGCTACTTTAAAGATTCCCTATATGGAAAAGAAGTCCTTCTTATGGTTGGATGAAAATTTTTTTTTTTTTTTTACATTTAAGGAAATGTACTTTTACATTTGTTGTTTTATGTAACATTTACATTGAGATAAATTCTGTATTTCAACTATTGATATAATTCCCACTCTCAGAAAATTAAGTAATATAATCATATTTACAGTTATCTATATTTAGATTATAGTTATCTAAAGCCATTATTTTAAAAACAAACATATAAATTATTTTTAATAACACAAGCAGATAAAGAATTCAAAATTCTTGATCTCACATGTCATAAATGATTTTATGCTTATTTTTCTCAATCAGTAAAATATGTATTGAGTTCATAGTGTTAGCTCAGCATTCAGTTAGAAAATCAGAGACACAGAAAGGTGTAGATGGCATTGAATCTACCTTCAGTTCATGCTCATGGTGTAGAATACGCAGACTCCCAAGGCAATGTGCTTTAGGTGTTTGTAAAAGGATAGAAATGTGATTTAAAAACCTACTAAAAAGAGGTGTAGAATTTATAAAAATATGTGTATGTGTCTGTCAGTGAGAGTGGGTAAGTGAATGTAAACGTGGAGAGGAATTAGGGGGCATTTGCCTTTCAAACTAGTGACCACATTACATATCTGAAAATGCTGTTTATTTTAAACTTTCATAACTTACCTATACAATTATTATTACCCATTAAAATTAAGAGGATGTTAAAACAAGGTAATGAAAGAAAGTGCTTATGAGAGAAGTAGCATACATACTAAGGAAAATGGGCTAATTTTTGTGTGTGTGTATCTCAAATTTACCTATGACATTCATTGATATGATATTAAGTACTCCACTCTTGTGAGGGTATACATTTGACAAACATATCAAGAATAAATATAATATATACCTCCATATATAAGTCGTCCATGAAAGATGCTGGTTGCTTTGTGGAGAAAGTACACCCCTGTAGGTTAACTCTGTCATTGACAGCAGAGTATAACATCCTACATTTGACTCTTTTATTAAAATTAATGTTTCATGTCATTACTTAAAGCGAAAGCTTGTCTTTGAATATATTATTTAATAGAACCTTTTAGGTTTGCATTGTGTATGTGGTGGCTGTGGCACTGGCCTCACAGACCTTCAACTACAGGGAGCTGACCTGACTGGGGACCCAGGCATAGAGCTCTGACAGCCATTACTGCGTTTCTGCTAAGGCCATGCCTCTGTGGGCTGCTACCTTTTAGTCATGTGAGTGTGGCAGGGAAACTAAGTCAGGCCTATTCCTAGGAGACACTGGATAGGCTCTTGTTACTACTGACTAGGGCTGCTCGCTGCCCTGACAGTCTTGCTGAATCTTTCTTAGGCTGTAGCAGGCTAGGACACTGTCCCCCAATTTTCTCTTCTCTCCTTCACTCCTGACCAGACACACATCATTGTCTTTTAGTGTTTCCTGGCTCCCTCCCAATCTTCTCACACTGGTGTGCCTCTAGTAAGATCCTTGCAAATAATCCCATTTTGGCATCTTCTTCTTAGAGGACCCTGCCTAACTGTATTGGTCAGTTATATACATATAGGATATGTATAACAAGGAATTAGTTTGCTTGAGTACGGAGGCTGAAAAGTCCCATGATCTACTGCCTGCAAGCTGGAGACTCAGGAGTATTGGTGATATAGTGCTGATCTGAGTCCAAAGGCCTGAAAACCAAGTGAGCTGATGGCATAAGTTCCAGTCTGAGGGCAGGAGAAGACTGATAGCCCAGCTCAAGCAATCAGGCAGAGAGAGCAAATTCTCTCTTCCTCTGCCTTTTCATTCTCTTCAGGCCCTCAAGAGATGAGATGATGCCCATTCATATTGGGGAGACCCATATTTTTTTATTCAGTTCACTGATTCATGTGCTTATACCTTCTGGAAGCACTTTCACAGAAACACTCAGAAATAATGTTTAACCTGATACCTGGGCACCCCTTGATCTAGCTAGGGGACACACAGAACTACCTGGCACAGTAACACAGTGTATCGGGGACTATACAACAATGTACCAGAGTCACGCAGTTAAACAAATTTGAGTTCACTGATTAGGACCTGTAATACTGTTCTCTGGCTACAATGTCAGTTGTGAAATCTGAAAGGGGCTAACCCACTGCTGGAAACTGTCCAGCTCAAGGAAGCTTCTCTGTGAAGCTTTCCTTAAATTTTAATTTAATCAATATGTTCCTCTTTCCTTTGAACTTCTTGGTAAGATTACATACTAGCATAGAAAAGTCTCTTAGTGTGCACAGTGCTATCTAGATTCCAGGATGCTTTCCTTCAGCCTTTTCATTCAACTACCCAACATTTATTGCAAGTTGATTCTATGTCAGGTGTGACCCTTGACACTGGAGCACATGTGCTGTGTTGAGCATGCAGATTTATTATAAGAGGGGCACGATTTTTCTTCCCATAATTATGTCTGCAATTGTATTAGGATAGTTTTGTTTTTGTTTCTGTTTTTTGTTGTTGTTGTTTTTGTTTGTTTTTTTGTAATGAGGAAGCAAATTAAGTACCATAAAAAACTAAAGTAAGTTTAGTTTAGCCCAAACTGGCTGGTGTGGCTCAGTTGGTTGGACCATCAATCCATACAGCAAAAGGTGGCGGGTTCGATTACCGGTCAGGGCACACACCCAGCTTGCGGGTTCCAGCCCTGGTAGGGGTGGGTGCAGGAGGCAACCGACGTTTCTCTCTCACATCTATGTTTCTCTTCCTCTCTCTCTTTCCCCCTTCCTCTCTCTAAAATGAATAAACAAAACAAACAAAAACTAAAGTAAGATATGAAATTTTCATGCTGTTATATATTAAACGAGAAAGTCAGCTTCATTTCTTGATATATATGATTATTTTTCTGGAGACAGGAAGTGTTTCAGAAGGCCTCTGAAGGTTCAGTTTACTTGTATTATTTTATTTTATAAGTATATGTTTATTATGAAACAAGACAACGGAAAGAAATTCTCTATAACTCTAGTATCCATAAATAATCACTGTTAACCTTTTCCTGTATATTTTTTTAGCTGTCTTACCACCACACGCACACACATATTCAGATATATTAATTACCGTGGTTGATTTTTCCATACATTATTGAGCACCTATTCATTCATCCATCAGGTTCCCACCATCCTGAAACGTGAATTTCCATCCAGTGTAATATCTCTGGAGTAAGGTCGCTTAGGTGACATCCCTCTGTCCTGTACTACCGTTTATCATTGGACGTGCCACATTACACAGCTGAGACTGGTTCCGTGTCTTTAAAGTGGGGTAGTAACTGTGACTACCACACTGGTCCTAGTGAATATACAGCTAGCTCTTACTCAGCAGTGTCCAGGCTATAGGAAGTGCTGAGCCAATGTTGTTATTACTGCACTACTAGCTGCCCCTTACTGATATTGCTTAAAGACAACTACCATAAAAGTGATCATTCCTCAGTGATATGTGTACTCTGGGTTATGCTGCAAACTGCCCTGTGACTGTAACCAGGACTTATATTTGTAACCACAGGATATTGTTTTCTCCACAGCAGGGCCAGTCTATGCTGATCAGCAGCCACAGAGACCTTTTGTTTTCCTGAGTTGTAGCATCTTGGAGCAAGGCTGCAGAACTCCTTCATGTGCCCCACCCCCACACCAGTGCCCTCTCAAGTGACTTTTAGTATGTTCCACATGGCTTTTTTGCTTCAGATTATCCAAACATATCTTCTAAATTTGGTGGAATTTTTCCAGGCAGTAACAAATCACCAGAAACAATTTTATTTCTATTGATTACTATAGTCAGTTTTATAAAATGCATAGCTTAACAATTTTTATTTTGAAGTAATTATAGACTCACAGGAAGTTGCCAAAAAGTACAGAGTCCCTTCAACCCTCTACCCAGCATCCTCCAAAGGCGACACTTCACATGCCGTAGTACAATAGCAAAACCAGAAAATCGTCATTGGAACAATGCTGTTAACTGGACTAGATGACAGACCATGTTCACTTTTCACATGTATTCATGTGCATGTGTGTGGTTCTGTGCAATTTGATCACATGTTTGGGTTTGTATAACCGCTGCAGTTAAGATACAGAACTGTTCCATCACCCCAAAGGAGCTCCTGGCTATGCCTTGTAATTGCACCGGTTCGCCCACTGAGTCCCTGTCCCTAGCCACCAGTCTATTCTTTCATCTTTACAGTTTTGTCCTTTTAAGAATGTTAAATGCAGTATGTAACCTTTGAAATTAACGTGTATTTCCGCCCCCCAGAAAGCATACTCTTTCAAACCATACTCTTTTCCGTTGACTATATGTTATGAACATCTTTCCATTAAAGTTGCTTTGTCATCTATTTTCATTTGTTCTTTTATGTAGGAAAACAAAACAAAAATTAAAGCAGTGCAAGACAAGATGTTAAAACATTGAAAGGAACTAAAGTTGCCCATAGGTGATCAAATACAATGATGGTACTTGGTTTTCAGCCTTCCCTTAATTGACACCAAGAAAACCATTTTAACTTAACCTGAAAGTGAAAGCGGATACTTGTTCCTAGTTATCTCTGACTACCCCATATGAGACCCCAGGGAAAGCAAATAGCAAAAGAGCTGTGATTGCTGGTGACACAGAATTCTCATAAGCTTTTTATCACAGAAGGCTGAAGACTATTTGGTCTACATTGGAAAAAAATTTCCTTAATTTTAGTGAAATTATAAAACTCATGGTGAAATTAAAAAAAAAAAGCTTTCATTTAAGTTGGTGCCTTTTATCCGGTAGTTTTCAGCAAGGACTTTTTCTTCAAAGCCATTATTAATATTGAGTATATTCCTAACATTGTTAAATATTCAGTAAGTCATTGATATAAATTCAAGTAATTCAAATGCCAAGCTGGGTTCTCAGTAGTGATTTACATTGCCAAGAGTTTTATGAGAGTGCATTATTAGTTTGCTGACTGCTTTAATATATAAAGGTTATAAAAGAATTTTATCTAACAGTTGTGAATTTTAGCATACCACCAGATAAATATAAATATCCCAAGGAATGTATGTGGCTTTAAAACTTCTACAGAAATGGTCAGAGTAATTAAGCTTTTCAAATTAGACACACCCCTTTTTCTCATTAAATGGTATATATAATCTTCTCACATTCTGAATGAAAACATACCAGAAAGCTTTTCTGGCAGTGTGATAGAAACCTGAGATTCACATTGGCTTATCAGCATTGCCCTTCCCAGCTGTATCTCTGATATGTGCACTTACACCCTGAGTTTAACAAAATGTGTACTTTGCACATTTCAATTTATAAAACCATTATATATATATATATTAAACTGTCAAGTTAAAAAAACCTGTCAATGAAGATATTATTGTAATTCAGATGATGCAGGCAAGAGTCTCAGCAGATGATTAAATTTGGGTGTTTCACTGTCTGAGATTTCATTTTTTTAATTTGCATGTTTAAACACTCAACTTTATTAGTTTTCCCAGAATCAATCAGTTGGGTGTCAGATTTAAAAGAAATTAGTTTATAAAATAAATGTATTATATTAATTTTGGAATTCTAGACATGTGTTTTTATATGGCATACTCTCCTGGTGACAGGTAGGAAGTTGTCTTCTCAGAAGATGAAGTTATGGAGAAGGTTGTTTGTTGAACAAGGAATTAAAGTGATTTAGATGTTTCTTAAGACTGGTTCTCCAACTTTGGTATGAGAACTTGGGAAATGGAAAGATAATGGGTTCCTTGCTCCTACACCAGGGATTCTGACTTAGGAGGTCTTGCCTTCAGTATCTATTAATAAGCATATCAAGATTATTCCCATGCAATTATGCAGAGAAATGCTGCTGAAAGTGATGTCCATTAATTAGCTTGCTAGTCAACTTAAAGGGCATTTCTACACAGTACAGTTCATTTTAGTCAAAGCATCCTATTCCAGGACAGTGTTGAACACACTGCCCTTCCTTTCCCCTTTCCATCTCCTTCCCCCATTCTATTTCTAATAATTATCTTTGTGCGCTTTGACATAAAAATTTTACCTCGAATAACATAGGCATGTGCTTAAAGATACTTGTATGAAGATGTTCACTGAACTGACCTTTCTAATTAAAAATAAATGGGAAATTTGTAAATATTTAAAAAAATTAGTTGAGTAAATAATAGAACATCTATACAGTGAAATAATATTCAGTGACTAAAATTATTTTGTAGATTACTTATAGATATTTAAAATATATCACTTATGAAACTCAATCACTAGTCAAAGTATATTTATATAATATAAATATAGAAAGTACATTTTAATGTTTTTTAGTGAGTATTTTAATGTTTTCCCTCATTTGTTCATATTTTCCACTTTTTCTACCCTGGAGTAATGTTTTGGAAACAAAATATTATTGCAAATTACATTTCATGTAATGAACTTAGCACAATGCCTGATTGTTCACATTTTTGAGATTTATTTTCTCTTTATTTTATATTGCTTATTGTGTGCTTTTACCCCAATATTAAGGCTTAAACCCAGTTGGGTACTGGCCTATTTTTGACACTTTCCCTTTATATATATTCACACAGAGAACATCAGCTGCTTCCTGAATTACAATCTCAAAGCAGTGCTTATAGCCCTATAATTGTATCTGTAGTATAATACTGCAAAACAGTGATTTCTTTACACATTTCTCTCCTACTGTGGAGCTTAAATCCAGTTGATGGCACCCAGTATGTCTCCTTGATTTTTGTTTGCTTCTGGGTACTTACTATATGCTTCTCAAAGACTGACACCTGAATGAATGACCTTCTCCATGTATCAGGTGCCAATGAGAATGTGATCAACTAAGTGGTAATTTTTATATAGAGATTAAGATTATTTTGGATTGTGTGATTTTGAAAATTGCATGCATTCTATTTTCATTTTAAAATATCATAAAAATAATTCATCAAAAAATAGTTCTGAGAATTTAAAACAAGGTGACTTATACAGTAACTTATTTTCTAGGCCATTTCTTAGAGAGCATATATAAACACATTTTAAAATTTATAAATAACCTTGACCCTTCAATTTGAAGCAGTCTGCAAATTTATGAAATCGTGTATAAGTCATGATTAATGAAACTGTATGTTTAACATCATTAATATATATTTGAATGGGATTTTTTATTTAATATACCCATTTTATAATAAAAATGAGTTGAATAATTATATAGTAAAAAGAACATAGCTCTAGGACATTTAAAATATTGATAAACCAATAAATATTTTGTGCTAGGTAGACTTTATAATGTGTTCTTTGCTAAGTAGAGTACAAAATATTTATTGGTTTTGGTCTTTATCACTAGTAGAGTAAAAATATTGATGAGGCTATCACAGAAGATGAGTTCTAAAACAACAGTATATAAACACTCCAGTATGTGTTACTTTAATAAAAACCTTATACTGTTTGTCAGCTAAACATAAAATTAAATAATATATATATAGCATTAATCGCCTGATTGAGATACCTACTAGTTTGTCAGGAGAGGGTATTATCTGGCGTTGAACTCCCAGAGGAATCTCTCTTTTGCTGTGAAAGAATATATGAAGTGTGTTAACTGAAGAGCACAGCAGCATATTATTTCCTAGTTCCCCAAATAAATATGAGTCCTAACTGGGATGACCTCTGTATACCGGAAAAACCTTTTAGAGATTGCAGTGTCAGCTGAGAGACACATTCCATAGAGCCAGCCTCCAGGTTTCATCCTGCTCCTTCAAAATTCACCAGGCTTTATTACCACAAACAACTTTTACTAACCAGTTTGAAAAACAATGTGGTCTGTTGTACTCTTTTCCATAAATAACAATAACAGGCAGTGTGCAATAATTAGGACACTTACATTGACAGCTGAATTTAGTGTCCTGTTATCTTAGATGTATATGCTATCTATTGATGTACATGTAATTTTCTGGAATAACCTTATTGTCATCATGCATGAGTATCACCTAAGGTTAAATGGCAAGTAACAAATCAGCAAAAAATACTAATAAAGAATGTAATTAATCATGGGGTTGGAAACAATGATTACTGAGGTGTCGATTTGCTAGTAAGAATAAACCATAGCCTAATCCTCCCTAACTGTCGTAAGACCTACTGGAGTAAGAGAACTATGTGTTGGATGGGGATGAGATTCTCTTCAAATACATTAAGAGATAAATGTGAGGTACTGGAAAAAATATTTAAAACAACGAAAATATGTACAGCAGAGAAACTCCGTGTGATAAAAGCATGTCAGTTGTTTGATAAAGACCCAGATGGAATCTAAAATCTAAAAACTTCTGTTAAACCATCCATGACTCTCCTGCCTGTGGCCGATCCACACCTGTGGCCCAATGCAAAATGAAACTCTCATTTCTTTATGAATAGTAATTTTTGGATAATCTTAAAAATTACATAGTCTTTGTTGTTCCTGCATAATGATACAGTTTGTTTATTTATTGAGTACCTGTTAATATTCTAGGAATAGAATAATACAAAATGAAATACAGAAGCTAAACAATAAGGGATCCAAATACAATTTAGCAACAAAGAATTTAGTGTTGGGAGCAAATCTAGACTTCACTACTTACTGGCTGTGGGTCATGGGAAAGTTGCTTAATCTGTATGTTTCTTCACTAGAAAACAGGGAGAAACGCTTTAGATACCTTATAAGATTAGAATGAAGAATAAATGAAAGAATATATATGTGTGTATATACACATTATATATACACACACATTATAATGTGGATATATGTAGGTATGTATATATAAACATATATGTATGTATATGCATATGAAATACCATATATATTTCCCTGTCTTCTTCACTGCATATAATGGGAAGCCACTGAATATTTTAAGTAAGGCCATAATAGAGTCAAATTTGCATTTTTGAAAGATCACACTGGCAGGGCAAAGAAAGTAGATTAAAGGAGTAAGATTGGAAGTAGAGAGACAAGTTAGTTGACCACTATAATTGATGAGAAAATAAATGTTTGTATTTGGAAATTAGCCAGAGTGAAGGGACATTTCTTCTAAATGGAGGGATGTGAGGAGTAAAGGAAAGGGAGGGATCCAGAATGACATTCAAAGTTTCTTGAGAAAGTGGGTAAATGCTAGTGCTACTGTTAACCTGAAATGAAAGGAGTAGGCCAATGTATCTCAATCGGAGGTGACTGTTTCTCCACAGGAACAATTTGCAATGTCTGGAGATAGTTTTGGTTGTCCCAACTTGGCAGCGTGGGTTGGCAATTTTATTGGCATCTAATAGGTAGAGGACAAAAATGTTGCTCCATGCCCTACAATGCATACAACAGACCTCACTACAGAGAATTATCTAACCCATATCATCATGGGTGAGAAACCCTACATTAGGGAAATCAAAGCAAGGTTAAAACACTTTGGTAGAGAAATGATATAGATGTTAAACTTAGATTTGGACATTTTGAATTTGAAGTGCCTATTAAACATGGTGATCATTCTGCTGAAGTTACATGACTTGTCAAAATGTACAAAATAAAAAATTAAGCCTAATGTAAACTATGGACATTAGTTAGTAATGTGTCAATAATGACTTTAATTGCAACAAATGTACCCCACTAATGGGAGATGTTAATAATAGGGAAAGCTTTTCTGATGATGGGGACTGAGGGAATATATGCAAACTCTCTACTTTCTGCTCAACCTTTCTATAAATTTAAAAATGCTCTAAAAATAAATCTATTAATTAAAAAAATCAAATGATAGAGTGTTGGGATAAACTTGGAAAAAAAAAGTGATTGCAGCAACAAATCAAAGGCCAGAGATTTTGTGTAAACATTATAGAAAGGTTCAGTTGTGCATTTTGGTAGAAAGTATGGTTCCTTTTGAACATAAACTAAATGTGTATATGGCAGTATAATTCGAAGAATACTGTGTATAAAAAGGAATAATAATATAGGCTATGCCTACTTTGGATGTTTTCAAATAAGTTATTTATGAAATTGAAGAATGCACTATGTTTTTATGTCCTAGAAAGCAACATACAATATCTATTATTGTCTTAAAGGATATTTTGTCTTTTTTTCCCCTTAAATAAATATTTACTTTTATAGGCATTTCTTAAACCTCTGGATTTTGGTATGTCGTTTAAAAATACTATATATGCATCAAATTAGTAATACTGCAGGCATATCCTTGCAAACATATCTGTCAATGTCCAAGGTTTTACCTTTTTTAACAAACAAAAAACCCCAACTATATATACCCAAATGGAAGAATTAGATACATAGTTTGAATCCCTCAGGAAATGTGCATTTTATTTTAAGAACATTCTGTCTTTACAAAATATTTTTTACATTTAAATGATTAATATATATTTAAGTAGATGATGGGCTGGAGTAGAACAAGCCAACTGAAAGACTTAGAAAAAGATCAGAGTTGAAAGGAGCACTTGATTCAGTTCTCACCTCTCACAAAGTTATACTACCTCATGCTTTTCTTAAATTATTTTTATTTTTATTTTAGTTTTTAAAAAAGTATATCTTTATTGATTTCAGAGAGAAGAAGGAAGAGGGAGAGAGAGAGATAGAAACATCAATGATGAGAGAGTCATTGATCAGCCTCCTCCTGCACACCCCCTCCCAGGGATCGAGCCCACAACCCGGGCATGTGCCCTGACTGGGAATCGAACCCTGATCTTCTGGGTCCTAGGCCGATGCTCAACCGCTGAGCCATGCCCATCCAGGCTTAAATTCTTCCTAAAGGGTAGAAATTGTACAGATTAAGTAATATTGATAAATTCAGCTGAATTCTAATAGTAAATAGAAATGTAACAATGGTGTGATGATCTCGATAGCATATTTCTTATTTGCAAATTGATTTCTTTTATATTTTTAGTAAAATACTTTTGAGAAAAAGCTCATATCTCTTTTCAAAGATCTGTTCGTTTCCAAGACTTCATTACTGAGGCCAATTAATTCAGATAATTGATTCCAAAGTTGAAAATTTTGAGCCAATTATCCACCCAAATTGACCCTTCTGGTGTAATACTGTTTCAGTTACTACACCCAGCTTATGTTTAATTACACTATCTGACTATGTTTAATGATTGCATCTGAATAATGTTTAATGAGACCCATGTTTAATTACTGTCTCTGATTAATGTAATTACTCTTAAGTGATCGCTGTCATTATGAACTAAGCAACTTAAGCTCTGTGGGTCTGTTCTCAGCCTCATTCTCCGTGCTCATCTTGCTTCATGGGTCTCTCTTTGTGCAGAGTGTGCGAGTCCCTGGCATTAGTTCCTCTAATGCTCAATGCTGCTCCCTGCTTTCGGGCCTTTACACTTGCTCATCCACTATTATTCTGATCTTTAGGTATTTTGATCTCAGCTCATGGCTCTATCTGAAGAACAATGTCTTCTCTGGTTTTCCAGAATACTTCCTTCTTGGTTCCACTCAATTTTTTTAAAAAAATATGTTTTTATGGTTTTTAGAGAGAGAGGAAGGGAGAGGGAGAAGGAAGAGAAACATCAATGAGAGAGAAACATTGATCTGCTGCCTCCTGCATGCTCCCTGCTGGGGATTGAACCCACAACCAGGGCATGTGTCCTGATGGGGGCTTGAACCAGCAACTTTTTGGTGCATGGATCTACACTCAACCACTGAGCCACACCAGCTGGATTCCACTCACTTTTCATATATTAGCATATCATTGTCCAATTTTCCTTTATACCAGGAACTGCAATTGTTTTTATTTGCAATCTGTGTTTTTAAATTTTATGTCACAAGCTCTACATAGTAATTCACCATTGTATACTCCATAGTGTTTGTTAAATAAATAAGAATGAGTGAATGACACAGTGAACCACAAAAGTGAAATGATAGCCTTTTAATTGCCAATACTTTATACATATGGGTTTATAAAGCCATTACATCTTGCATAGTGATTAAAAATACAAATACATATAATAACCAGAAAGTAAAAAAGTGAGTGAAGTGTAAGGTGTAAGCCAAAAGGGAGTTTGGAGAGGATATTCAGGACAGTTGTGAAATGGATAATGCACGCCATTGGCATTCACAATCACTTTTAACACTCTGAATGCCAATGAATATTAAGGGAAGCTCCTGGGTCCTGTATGTTCTTTGAAGCTGGGAGCAGTGACAGCCCTTGAAAACTAAGGTTAGGCAGATGGTGCTTATGGTCACATAGATAGTTCTGCTTAGATGTCACCAAGCCAAATGTGCCTATGAATAGTCAAGAATATTCATTCAGTTATTCTCTATGATGTATCATTCATTTAAGCAGTGTTAAGTTACAATATGTATAAAAACAGAAAAAGTGTAAGAGAAGTCTTTTTCAAGGAATCTTAATCAAAATTACACTTAAATCCAAAATAAACTTGGATCTAGCATTTATGAAAGAGCTAGGTACGACTATGAAGAGGCAGGTTCTAATATGGTGTCCAATGATCCCTGAGTTTGGTAGTCACCCTTGTGTGTAGGCGGGACGTATTGACTCAGTTATTTAAAATATATATATGTGGCAGAAGGGCTGGGATGTCATTTCTGAGATTTGGTTTAAAAAGACTATGGTTTTGATCTTGGGCCTTCTCTCATCTCTCATATGACTCACTTTGGGGGAAGGCAGCTTCCCTGTTGTGAGTGTGGAAATAGATGAAGACTATGAGAACAAACCCAATGAGAACAAACAAAGGCTGTTTATTCAGAGCTTCTTGTAGCAAGGGAGTCAGTCACCTTTGCTTGAGTTTGGCTGTTTCAAAGACAGGCAGAGGAGTGGAAGAGCTTGATAGAGGGAAAATAGGGAAGGTTTCAAGTATGCCCTTATGGGAGGCTGTTGGCATGGTGTAGCTGAAGATGGACTAACTACAAGTGGGGCACCTTATGTCATTGGTTAGAGGAGCATACCTGGCTTTCTCTGCTTGGTTTTTAAATTGGAAGTAGGGGGCAAAAATTAGGGAAGCTGACAGTCTTGGCCATTTTGGAGCAGTTGCTACAGAGACTGTGGCTTGACTTTCTGGACAGTTTGCTGCAGGTTGTGGGCCAGAGTTGTAATTTGATATATGGTCTGGCTGTTGTTCATTTGTATATTCAGTCTTTTGTGAGGCAGCCCTGTGGAGAGATTCACATAATTGAACTTGGAAGCAGATTTTCTGAGGCCTCCAATAGCTATATGACTGGGCCTGGAAGCAGATCTTTACCCATTGGTACTTTGAGATAACTGCAACCCTGGAACATCCCTAGACTGTAGCCTTGTGGAAGAGCCTCAGCTGAGACTACTTTGCTAAGTTTCTGTCTGATTCCTGACCAACAGAAACTGTGCAATAATAAATGTTTATTGCTTTCAGCCACTAAATTATGGGGTATTTTTTTACGCAGCAATAGTTGACTAATACATATGGGAAGGATATGTTTTTTTGTCAATCAGATCATTAAGAATTTTAGCTCAAGAACTTCAGGTAGTTTTATCTGGGATGCGTAAGCAATTGCAGTTTCTCAGAAAACACTGATTCTAAGAAATATAAAAACTGAGTCAGGGAGTGGTAAGTCACTATTCCTTCTTAAACCTTCTTATCCTCTCTTTGGTGTCTCTTTTATTTAACGACAACATCATATACCTAGCCCAGTAACCAAAAAAATCTTGAATCATCTTTGATTGTCTAACAAAACATTTATTGAGTCTCTACTATATACAAGGCACTAGTCTGTCACTTAGAATACAGCAAAGTTACCTGTCCTTGTGGAGCTTACATTCCAGTGAATAAAAAATAAAATAAACAATAAACATAATTCTTGTGTGGGGGGGTAGGGGCAAATTCTGTATCATCACATAGTATGGGATAAAGAATAGGCTTGGTTGAGATACAATGTAAGCCAAGGGTCAGCAAGAGAAGCATGGGTCCCCCAGATTTTCCGTAGTCTGTCAGGGACTACTGCTGGACATAAAGTGGGCCTATGTTCCAGTGAAGGGATATCACCCTACATTGCTCTTGCTTCTTACTGTGAGAGCATGTGAACACCTTTGTTTCCTATTGGAGGTACCACTTAAGCTCCCAGATCATTTGGGCAGCAGTTTAAAGTTGTTGTCTAGGAGAGGCAGCTACCCAGCATGGGGAAGCCTTGGGAAGTTTCAGACCCTATTTTTAGGAGAAGCATCCATTGGGCCTGTGGGTTTTCATGGGATTGAATTCTGGTGCAGCCCCCAGAGTCAGCATTAGGGAGCTCCCTAACCCTTTGCCACAGAGTTCCTGGAATCAGTTCCTGAAAATTCTGCTTATTGCAGTGCCATGATAAATAAGTCATTTGTACAATACATTATGTGATATGAGCTGTCTTTATATGTGGAAAAAAAAATAAAGCACATTATGTAGGGATGGAGGGTGGGTTGTTATTTTAAATAAATCTGAAGTAAACCTCATTGAAAAGCTGACCTTTGTACACAGATTTAAAATAGGAGTTAATCCTGAGAACATAGCAAGGGAAAGGCTGTAAGGAAAGAATGTACCAGATGTATTTGGAGAATGGTAAGGAGGCAAGCATAGTTGGGGTGGAATGAGAGAAGGGATGAGTCATAAGAAAGAAAGTGAGAAAAGTAATGAGGAGTCAAATCATACAGAGCCTGTGGGACTTTTTATGAACCTTGTTTTTACTTTGAAGTAGGGAGCAATCAGAAATTTGTCAGCAATAAATTGACATAGTCTTGTTTTAGAAATTTCACTGTGCTGTTCTTTTTTTTTTAAAATATATTTTTATTGATTTCAGAGAGAGGAAGGGAGAGGAAGAGAGAGATAGAAACATCAGTGATGAGAGAGTCATTGACCGGCTGCCTCTTGCACGCCCCCGACTGGGGGTCAAGCCCACAACCCGGGCATGTGCCCTGACCGGGAATTGAATCATGATCTCCTGGATCCTAGGTCGATGCTTAATCGCCGAGCCATACCTGGCCGGGCTGTGCTGTTCTTTTTTTTTTTTTTTTACCAAGAATATACTTTAATTCTATTTTTATTTTTTTATGATTTTTTGTTGTTTAAAATATTACAGATGTCCCTTTTTCTCCCCAATGACCCATTCCACCCCATCCCATCCCCCTCCCCAGTCCCTCTCCCCACCATTGTCCGTGTCCTTGGGTTGTGCATATATGCATATAAATTCTTTGGTTACTCTCTCCCCCTCCACCCACCCACCCTCTTCCATCCCTCTGACATTCGTGAGTCTGATCCATGCTTCCATGTCATTGAATCTATTCTGTTCATCAGTTTATTAAGTTCTTTAGATTCCACATATAAGTGAGATCATGTGATATTTGTCTTTCTCTGCCTGACTTATTTCACTTAGCATAATTTTCCCCAGGTCCATCCATACTGTCCCAAAGGGTATGAGATCCTTCTTCTTTACAGCTGCGTAGTATTCCATGGTGTAAATGTCCCACAGCTTTTTTATCCACTCAGCTACTGATGGGCACTTGGGCTGTACTTTTGAATATAGTCTAGACACATCTGGAATTCAGGATAGAGGTCTAGACTGGAGATATGCAATTGGGAGTCATTGACTCACGTGTAGTATTTAAAACTATCAGAGTGGATGAGATCAACAAAATGTGAGTCTAGATAGAAAAAAGAAAAGGCCTGAGGCCCGAGTCCTGGGAACTCTAAGATTAGAACAATGGAGGAAGAGAGGAAAGAACAAAGGAACCTGAGAAGGAATGACCACTGAGACAGGAGGAAAACCAAGAAAGCATAGTGTCCCGGAAATCAAGTAAAGAAAATGTATGAAGGGAGAGGGAATGAGCACCTGTCAAATACCTGTGATGGGGACTGAAATTCACCAGTGGATTTGGCAACCAAATGGAGGGCACCAGTGAATTTTGCAGGATTTATTTTGATAGAATAGTAAAGGCAAAAGCCCGATCTAAGTGAGTTACAAAGGGTTGCAGAGAACTGGGCAGTAGTTGACAACAAAATTAGGGGTATGAAAAGAATTTTTAAAAATGTCTAAGTAATAAATCTCTCTCAGTCCCTGAAGGCAATTGGAAATCAGGTCTTGTTCCTGATTCTGCTTTATCTTTTAATGTTATTTTCCTCCTTGTCTCATGTAGTTATCCTGGAGATTTTCATGCTGGCCTATGTAATCTCTCACCTGGCCTAACCTCTCACCTAACGTCTCATGATCGTTATTACCACGTTACCATCCCACTAGCACCACAGCATCTTCCTGCTGCAATACCCCTGCTCGGACTCTCTCTCCGACGCGTACCGCTAGAGATGACATCACTCTAGCTCAGCTATTTTCAACTTTTTCATCCCCTGGCAGACATAAACTAATTACTAAAATTCTGTAGCACACCAAAAAAATGTTATATATTTTGCCAATCTGACAAATAAAAAAAGGTATAATTTTGATTCACTCACCCCAAACAGCTATTGTTTTCATTTTTTAATTTGACAATCTAAGGGAAAAGAGGTCAATGCCTATGACTAAACAGTCAGTGTTGCATGTTTTGAAAATTCTTGAGGCACACTGGTTGAAAACCTCTAGTCTAGCTTGCTTAAGTCATTAAATGACTTCCCAAATTCAGATTGGCTGTAGCTCCTAAGCAGACTGGAATGTGAGAGGAAACTAGGACTAGATTGTGCAGTGGGGCTAGCCTGCCAGATGGGGCTACTGTTGTAAGATTTACAATGTCTAAGAAGTCACACACTAGTCAGAGGCCTGAGTTTTTAGGCAAGAAGATGAAAGCTCTTGACCTATTCTCCCTAGAGTGCGTCAGCCTAGTTACACAGTGTTGGATTTAGGACCACAGACAACCTAAAGACCCATATTTGGAGGAGTGAAAGATTCCTAAAATTCTGCCAGCTTCAGTTTTCACATGCAAACGAAAGGTTTTTCAGGCCAAGCATTAGCTGACATTTGTTATCTCTTTCCATTTTTGTACCAGTATATGCTCATCTACATTAGGAATATACCTATATTTGTCTCTACAAATATCTGTGTGTCTATTGTGATTACTTTTATAGCATTTTATTTCTTTCTCCTGATTTTATTTTGTTTTAAATAATAGGAAGTCATTGAAATTGTTGATGCCAGGATATTGCTGCAGCAATAACATTGTGAACCATTATTGATTCCAGATATATTTTCATGCACTTACTATGAACCAGGAACTGATTGTATAACCACTGTAATTTGATGGAAAAGATACTTAGGTCCTTTATTTTCTATGGAATCTTATGTCTTACTATCAGATGACTTAATGCAATAATATCACACTGTATAAAACAGTTCCATACTACAGCATAACTCTATGGTTTTGTATAATATTTGGTGACATTTTAGAAAATTGGAGCACACATCAGGCAGGTTAATCATACTCAGAAAGATCTGATGTTCCTAATCATGTGCTGATTGCTTAGCTCCTGTTTCAGCCAGAGGGAAGGCGCTCAGCAGCTTCCTGTGAAACCATGTGGTTCACCTCTGTGAAGGGTCTCTGCCTGTGTGATTATGCTATTTAAAGCATTGATCCCCTGGTAGTGGATGTGTCTCTTGCATTAGGTGCTTCACACATCACCTCCATGACTATCTATTTGAGAAGTGGTTTTACTTTTCTGTTTTGAGTTTTAGTGTGCTTACTACTCTTAGAGGCAAATTACTCTCCAGTTTTCCTTTTTCAAGTTTTAAGTGATCGTGTTTTTCTAAATATACACCTTCTCTCTGAATGGATTCATTCGTTTTATATCGACATGATATGCATCCCTAAACATTTCATGTAAGTGTTTATGAAAACCAGGACCTAACATTCTATGCTCTGCACTGAGACTAATATCTGCATATTGCTTAGATTTTATGATGAGTGAGACATATATTCTTTTGTGTTTTTAATTTTGTTCACTGTTCAAATTTTACATTAGCTAGCTATCCAGAGATGACACAAAACCGGGACTTTAACCACAGGCTTGGCTTGTCATTCTTCACCTGTGGATTCTCTAAGATGCAAATCACATGCTTCCTGCAGTGGATGCACATTTTCTGAAACTGAATTGGAAGGCCCCCACTTTATTTTCATATTGTGCATGCAGTTAATTGGTATTTTGATTGAGCCAACAGAATAAAAATGCCTGTGAATCAAAGGAAATTATTCTCATTAGATGTGAAACAAAGAAAGCAGTGGTTTCAAGAACAAATATTATTCAAAAATATTCTCATTAAAAGAAATTACTCTCTATGGTATAATAAAATTCTTCTAAAGAGCAGCATCTGGCAGAATCATATAACTTACTGTAGCACAACATTTGGGATGAATTAAGTTGCTTCATGTCACAAAATGCTTTCAAGGCTTCTCAGTATTTTTTCTTCATTTTAACTTATCTGTGATTTTCAGTTCTCCAGTTAGATCATTTTTTTAACTTAGTATTTCTTTAATGGAATTGCATTGTGGATATTATATAGAAGTTGCAGGCCCTTGCAGGTTAGAAATATTGCTAAATGGAATTTGTTGAAGCCCACATGTGGAATGCAAACGTCTTTCTGTGCTGGGTTCACCTGTACAATTTTCCATATTAATGAGTGGGAAGGTTGAACTACAAGTGCAAAGACAAATGAGCTGTGGAAATGGACATTGAGGAAAAGACAGCCATTTGAGCTCATGTGTTTGTTCGCCACCCATGGGTAACCTTGATATCAACCAACATTTGAGCATAATGGAGTGAATTGTTAAGTCATTGAAGAAGCATTAAAATTAAATGTAACAGTGGGTCTTAAAGTTAGAAAGAATTTTTATTTTAATTTAATTTTATTTTTTTAAAAAATATATCTTTATTGATTTCAGAGAGGGGAAAGGAGAGGGAGAGAGAGACAGAACGATCAATGATGAGAGAGTCATTGATCAAGCCCACAACCCGGGCATGTGCCCTGACTGGGAATTGAACCCCAATCGCCTGGATCCTAGGTCGACGCTCACGGCCGGGCTAGAAGGAATTTTAGAGGTCATCTCATCCTTTCCTCTTTCTACCATCACAGATCAGTTGTTTAAATGACTCCTCTGACAGAGTACTCACTACTTTTCAAGGAAGCCCGTTTCATTTTCAGAAAGCTTTACCCTCTGTCTCCACATTTTGTTTCTAGGCCTAAAGGGCTCTTCTCTCTAAGGCCCATCTTCTACATACATGCCTTTAAATTTCTAAGGCAATTTCCACATACCCCCTTAGTTTTTTAACCTGAGCCTCTTGGGGTTTTTAAGGTATAAAAATCAAATAATCCTTTATCTTTTCTAATTCACTTGACCAGACTATTCAAAATAATTCTGAATGGATATGGTGATGATTGCATTACTGTTTTGTTCTTGATTTAAAAGAAATGGCAAAGGGATGCCAGGGGCGGTGTGGAGGTGGGCAGAGGCGGGGAGGGTGGGGGACATCTGTAATAGTGTCAACAACAACAAAAAAGGTAAAAGAAATGGCTTTAACATTACACCATTTAGAATTATGTAGCTGTTTGTTTTTGAGAAGTAGTCTGTCATATTTACTTAGAGTTCTTCTGTTCCTAACTTAGAGTGTTAATAAGTTAAAATGGTGGAATTTTATCAGATACCTTTTTACGCTTATTGATGTGGGATTTTGTGACTTTTCTTTAAGTTGTTGAGATATCACTGATTATGACATTAATTTTTATTTAGCCACCTTTGTCCTCCTGGAATGAATATTTGCTGTCAATGTATTATTTGTTTTGTATTATGCTAATTCTAGTTACGAATTAGCTACATTAACTGCAAGTAACTTGTTCTAACACACACACATATGTATATATATACATACACATATATATAGCCTTCTCTTTTGCCTTCTCTTTCATTTTATTTCATATTTCCCTTATGATATGATTTCTCTTCATTTAAAGGAAAACTATAATAGGTTTATGAAAGAGAGCAACAGTGATATGACATATGAGTTGAGCCTGCTTGGACTTGAGCAAATTCTTGACATTTTTGGTTGTTTAGAGCTACAGCCCCCAGAAGAGTAGGGGTGTGGGGTGGGTTTTAAACTGCAGAGGTGTTCAGTAGCATGGGATGATTCTCATAGTGCACTGGGATCAATAGCCAAATTCTGTTCCTCATGCTTTCTAACATCTCATCAATGGTGTCATTGTTGAGGATTCAGTGTCTGTGAGCCAGGCACACATCTCAGCTTCCTGCTCGGTCAGGTCCTCCAGATGCAGGGCCAGCTGGGAGTGGGAGAGCACATCGACCTACAGATAGTGGAGCTCATGCTCAGGGAGCCCTGTGATGCTGAGTGTTGTCCTGGGGTAGACTGGACCTGCTCCACAGAAGAATTCATTACCTTGAAGCCTAGAGAACTAGGAGATCCCAACACACCTTTTCTAAGCTCCTCATCTTTCTCTATGGGTTGAGGACCTGGGGTGGTGGTGGTGGTGGAGGGAGGCACTGCATTCTGTGACAGATGGCTGCTACACCTAAGACATGGACTCTTAGAATGTTAGTTTTCTTTTTTGTTTCATTGTTTTCTCTTTCGTAACATTGCCTTTGTCAGGTTTTATTGACATTTGATGGCTTTATTAAACGAATTGTGAAGGCTTCCACCTTTCACTCTAGTCAAGAATAGAAATATCTGCTATTTAAATATTAGATAGAATTCATGTGTGTGAAGTCTACTTATTCTGGATCCTGTCTTTCTTTTCCACATGAACCCATGTTTGAATCCAGCCTGTGGCATTTATGACCTCACACACTTCACCATGCACAGAAGTGCAGGAGGAGAATTGCACAAAGGTGTCTGGCCTAAGGGGCAGGTGGGTGCTACATTCAACTGGGGCTTTGCTCTTTAAGTTGGTGGCCCTAGTATGGATCAGCATGCACTTTTTCCTGTTTCACACAAAGCTCAGAATCAGTTAGCAGCACATAGCAAGAGCTAAATGAAATTATATAAGCTGTTTCATCTCTCTGAGCCAGTTTCCTTATCTGTTAAATGAATTGTTTGCTACCAGCTACTTCTCATTCCAAAATCTAAAATACATATGTAACAATTACTGGAATATTTAGCATTATTTTATTATATGTCACTTAATAATATTTTATTTATTATTTTTTAATGATATGAACCAGCAGTTTTAATTGCCTTTGTCTAAATATAAAATGAAAACCAATAAAGCATTATTATTTGATCAACATATATAATTATGATTCAGATTCAAACAGAACTTTTTGGACAGTAAAGTGTCAGATTGAAAAGGAATAATATTTTATTGTTACTCACATTTTAGAAGAATCTTACAATATGTCTTAATATTCCCTGTTATTTCTATCTCTTTTGAGGTCTTTTTTTAAAATTTTGAAATGCCAGGGAAATGAATTGCCCTTGTCAAAAATAAAAATAATTACAGATCATGATAACAGTTTTAAAGTCCAGTTGTATCTTGCTAACCATTAACTTATTATTTATGGAAAAACCTTTACCATCTGGACAACTCTTAATATAAGCAATAAAATAGGAAATGTTTAATAAGCATAACTTAATCAATGTTCTATATCTCTGTAAGTGAATGCACATTTCAACCACACCGCAAACAACGTTGAGACTAATTGTGGTTCTTTCAGAACACCATGATATTCTGAGTGCTTAACAGTAATGACAGGGAATAGTGTTAAGTGAGTCAGGATCTGATTTCAGTTTCTAGACAAATCAGAAAAAGTTCTCCATGATAGAATCGTGAATAAATGCTTAAGGTGTGATCAGTTGACAGCGAACAGACACTAATTTAAAGTGAGAACTTTATTCAGAATAAAGATTTCAGCAACCGTGCTTGTTAATTATCTTCCACTGGCTATGTAAGAAAAACATCATTATATATATTACAGGAGATCTAGAGAAGGAATTAGTCCCAGATGTTAACATCAGAAATGGCAAAATGAAACTAGGAGAGGAGTTCATCAAAACCAACGGAATTGTGATTTTTGTAAGGGGTGAGTTAGGTCAAAGAAGGGGGTTATTCATTATCTCTGGATTTTCCATTAAGTGTCTATAGAAGTAATGTTTCCACCCAGACTACAAGTAAAGTTTTCTTTCAAGGACACCCATTGTCAATGAAGGATCAACAATCTACTGTGGCCCTGAGACTATCTGATAGGAAGAGATGTATCTGCTTGTGTATGTGTTTGAAGATGAGAGGTGAGAGTCTTGCGTGGAATTTGATGATTAATACATCTTTTGTAAATCTGAATTCTGATTTTGTTGGTAATTTGTCTTAAGCCTGCCTTGCTAAGATCTCCAAATACCACATATGTCAGTTGTTTTATTGGGCAACGAATGATTCTAGAGTAAAGGAAGGATCACTGTAGGGTAGTTAGACTGGAATGCATTTTTAGAGAGAATTAGGATATGAACTAGTGTTTGTAAGGACTGAGAAGAGATTCATCTGATGGACCTAGAATCTCCTGTTGGCATTTGATGATTGATGCAGTGGGGGTTCTGGATACAAAGTGTTAAATACCAGGAAGTCACTTTGGTTTGCTTTTTTGGCAATAGAGACACATTCTGCGTTTTGAAGAGTGAATGGGATGACAGTGGTTGGTGATCACTAACCTATTAATGTTCTTCCAGGATTGAAATTAGGAGAGTTCAGTGTTGAGTCCATTGTAATGATGCAGGAGATTGCTCTGTAGACTGGGATGGTGGCCACAATACAAAGGTAATAAAATTTGAATCGATTGTATGAACCATCAGAAAGAATCAAAGACAACTCTAATGTTAGTAATGGGAGAGTCAGAGGTGGGAGATAAAAATTAGAGAGATCATTTTGGAAGATCAAAGCAAATAAAATCTTATTGAAAAAACAATACAATATATTCTATCTAATGAAAATAATCAATCATCAACTAGAATCATTGGTGGCTGCAAAACCTCCAGCTTCCTATCACCAATCATTGTGTTTTCTCCTCTGATCTTCTTCAGACAATAATTTTGAATGATCACAACCTCATTGTGTGACGGTTCCTGCAGTATTGCCCACTTGAGCGTGTGTGTTAAATTGTGGAATATAAAGTAACTTCTGGGCTTTCTTCTCTCACTGAGAACAGCTTTAACATGACTATCTCTTCCAGACTGTGGACAGCTCTGAAAAATGAACTAGCTTGACATGAAGTTGCCAAGATATTTCCTTCTGTGATAAAACTAATAGGATTAAAAAAGAAAAAGAAAAACAATAACCCTCCTTTACTCTTCTATAGCAACAGCATACAAAAAGGCAACTTGTATGACAGATAATGTTTACATCTTTTGGCATTATTCACATTTGACACTGGTAAACAACTAAACAAATCCCAGGAGGTGATCACAAAGGAGAATATTTATTTAGGTATCTCAATGAGTTCTACTTGTGAGATGTAGGCATAACGTGCATTTAGCACACATTAACCCTAATTACATTGATTAACTTGGGCAATATTTGCTTTGTATGATACAATGAACATAAGACTAAGGATTCTTTTAAATTTAGCTTTTTTTTAAATGTTTACTAGTTTCATGCCTACACATTCACAGTTGACTAAGTAATATGCTATGCTAGGCGATGAGAATTGATGCTATGTGCCAGGCGATGGGAATTGTCACGAGACTTAAGCAATCCTCTGTTTAGAGCTGCCTCATATTTAATCAAAAGGGAGTCTCTATCATGCCCCCTCCCAAAAGATATTTATATTTTTCAAAAGAATTTCGGCGATCCAACTGAATAAATATAATTTTGTGACTGATTATCTGTTAACTTCTACTCTAACCAAATTGATCAAATAACTACCAGAGGTTTACATAGTGCTTCCTGGCATGGGTTATGGTTTCTATTATACAAGAATACATTAAAAACACCTCAGAGGCAGCAGAAGAGCTTACCCATTCTTGTGAAAAGATGGAGAACATGGCTGCATTTGAGTATGATATATAAGCTTCTTAAAAAGCTCCTCTACTATCAAGCCAGCACAGAAAATACCACCAGAGAGAAAGGTAGCCATTAATCCTTTATTATTTTACTGTTTTTTGATTTTTTTTAATTATTATTTTTGTGTCTCTCCATGAGGCTTTTTGATCTAAGGGGATTTAGCACCTGCCCACAGTAGGTACACAGTTATTATTTGTTGATTGAGTCAAGACAGAAGTGGGTATTAATATTCTCATGAAAACCAAAGGAAGCCCTGACATCAGCCTTGTAATAGCATGTACTTGCATTGTTCTTTCCCATTCTTGCATTGACTTAGAAACAACAAAATAAAATACATTCATCCACCAGACAAGTGCACCAGGCTAATATTTCTTTGCTTATAGCACAAGCCAGAGAATGACATTGTAAATTAATTATAGTAGACATTGTACCTTTAACCTTTGACTGAACTCTATCACTGAACTTTATCTGTATAAAAAGTAGAATTCAAACTTCATGTGTTTCAGATATTTCATATTATATGAGAAAGCAACAACTGAAAGAGTTAAACTCAGGATTTTTTTTTCTTCATTGATCTGTATATTTTGGTATTGTCAGTCTCAATAAATTGATCATTATGTTGGCTGAAAATATTTAAACATTGGCTTGAAACTAGGGAATAAATTAGTAAGGTATTTCACAGGAGTTCCTGGATATTTAACTTGGTTTATTTATTTATTATTATTTTTACCCTCACCTGAGGACATGCTTAGAGAGAGGAAAGGAGAGAGAGAGAGACCTGTGAGAGAGAAACACTGATGTGAGAAACATCCATCAGTTGCCTTCTCAACTGGGGATTGAACCCGTAACCTGGGTATGTGCGCTGACCAGGAATCAAACTGCTTTTCAGTGTACAAGATGATGCTCAACCAACTGAGCCACTCTGGCTGGGCTTTTAAAAATTTATTATTTTTTTAAATCCTCATCTGATTTTAGAGAAAGGGAGGGAGAGAGAGGCACACACACATATCAATGAGGCTTCTGAAAATGCTGTGCAACAAATTGCACGTGGGGTGTGTGTGAGGTGACTTTATTTAAACTACCAAACTAGCTGTAAGTTTTATGCAGATAATGGTTTTGATAAGAAGGTATTATTTGTTATGGCTAGTAAATGAGTTGGCCCTTAACCTCATGAGATTTAGAATGGGTAGGCAGCCTGGCTGGGCATGGCTCAGCGGTTAAGCGTTGACCTAGGATCCAGGCGATCAGGGTTCGATTCCCGGTCAGGGCACATGCCTGGGTTGCGGGCTGCAGCCGATCAATGACTCTCTCATCATTGATGTTTCTATCTCTCTCTCTCCCTCTCCTTTCCTCTCTCTGAAATCAATAAAGATATATTTAATAAAATAAAAAAAAAAGAATGGGTAGGCAGAGGGGCCACTACTCTCTAAGGCTGTTTATGAAATCAAGAACACAATCCATGTTTGTCTTAACACTTCAGTGTATATGGGCAGGGAACCTCTGCATATATGGAAGGAGAGAGGGAAGGCAGGGATTGGGGGGATGGGGAGAGATTAACCAAATAATTTATATGCATATATGCGTAACCCATGGACACAGACAATAGTGTGGTGAAAGTCTGGTGGGGGGTGAGTGCAGGGTGGAGGGGGTCAATGGGGGGAAAAAGGGCGACACCTGTAATACTTTCGACAATAAAGATTAAAAAAAAAGAAAATAGAAAATGAAGTGCAGTAATGACAACTGTAGACTGCAACACAAAGTGGGAAAAGCTGTTGAAATAATAATGCTAATGATTGTATTGGAGTTTGTTGTGCAAAAGATGCAAGAAGCATTATGGATAATATTTTCAGAATGAAAGATAATATATTGGGATTTATAAGTACAAGTGCAATACAGAGGAAATATGACTTGATCCTTCTGTTAAGGCTCAAAATTGATTAGTATTTTCCTAAATGATGGGTTCTACTTTTTAATGATGTTCAAATGTATGGATACACCTCGACACAGAAGCTAAGGTCAATTTCCAATAAAACAAATTTAAAAAAAAGAAATAGTTTTAAAGTCCATCTTTATGACAGTTGATGTACTAGCTACAAAGCTACTCTATTTCAATTGAATTAAACATGGCAATGGAGCATGAGAAATTTTCTAAAAAATTATTAACTGAAGGGCTTGTTTACTTTTATAGAAGCAAGCCTAAATAAAGTCCTTGAGCTGATTATGGGACATTTGGGAGATGAATTTTAGTACATTGATCAAATTTTTTTGCATTCCTAATATGGTGACATTTCAAAAGCTTTGACCTTGCTCTGCAAAATTGCAGCAATAAGCTTTCCTATTTTTATTTAACAAATATTTGGGGGGTATTTATTATATTTTCATAAGAAAATCCATAGTATTTCTAGTCATATCTTTGAAATCATAATTATTTAAAATTTAGATTTTTTTAAAGGTATCTTTGGAAGCACAGTTAAAAAAAAAATCATACTCTAGCAAATTTATAAAAGACCGCCAACATCCCATGACTTAATCACATAATTGTTATATCCTATGCTTTCTGCTTTTGACTATGTTACTGTTGGAATATTTTCTGATAACATTTATGAAAACAGGAATGGATGTTGTACTGAAACAGATTCTTTTCAGTCTGATTGATTTTGTGCTTTATAACCCATTTCATTTATCAGAAAGTATTGCAATTTTTCCTCCTGCTATTTGGAAAGAATGTAATGGTCTAAAAGATTGCCTACCTTATGAAGGAGTTTTTCTCTTGTCAGGGCAGAAACAGTATATTTATTAAACTGCCTGTAACTTTGGAGTGAGTACATTCAATGCATTTCTTCTCTGTTTGCTGTCCTATAACTATAGGAAGCACTCAAACATGATGCTTGGCAATATGATCCAGGAGATATGTAGGACCATGGCTAGAATGTTCTAAAACCAGGAGATTCTAGAATGTAATTAAAACCATTTTTTTTTTTAGTTTCCTAAAATTAGAACATAAGGGGGTTAGAACTCATCAGTATTTTACTTTAGTATGAATTTGTATAATGACAGTTCTTGTATTGCCCAATGAAATTCTTTAACCATTACTATAAAGCTGATAGAAATGAACAAATATATTCTTAACAGTATACTGGAGACAAATACCCCAGGAACCATTACATGGGAAAGATAAGATGCTAAGATACACACATTTGTACTTCACCACTTGGTGAAAAAAAATCCAGTTAAATTTTCTAGAAGAGGGTGTAAATTAAAGACATTTCTTTGACCAATAAATCTGGTCAATGACTTGCAGTAATTTGATATAATAAGATTGATAAATATAATATTTTAGAAGGTACTTGAAGTTTTAGCTGGAGACCATTTGCTTTTGTATATTTGTGGATTGTATAAAGCTGGCTTTAAAATGAAAGGTTGAGGTTAGTATAATTATGTGGTTAGAGGGATTGTAGGTCTAATTAATTCATTCTTATTTAGAATGCCATGTGCTACTTGATAAAATGGCTTTTCTGGCACCTGTATATTCTTTTAGGCATAGTTTGGAAAACTTGCCATGTAAATAAAATTGTGCTGATTTGTTCAGGTCTATGAGATTTTGACTTGCTCCTGGAGTGAACATTGTATTTAAATAGACAGGTGAAAGGAAGGGTGAAACATTCCGACCGGTCGCTGTTGGAATGAGGAAAGAAAGGGCTGAGGAACCAGCAATCCAGGCTGGATGAGAGAGATTTTTGCGCAATATATGGCAATAGTAAATATTTTAAAAGAGAAAGAATACTATGATGACTAACCAGAAATAGGAAATAAAAGTCCCAGGACCTTAAGGAGGGAATAGTAGGCAAAAAGAGATGTTATGCACTGAGAAATAGATCTCCAGGTAAGAAAATTTTGCCTTAGCAACAATTCTCAAAGTGTAATTTGGGATTCCTGAAATTTTTTCAGGATGTATGAGAGATCAAAACCATTTTCACAATACTAAGACAGGATTTGCCTACTTCTCTGTATTAGCATTTTCATTGATAGTGCAAATGCAATGGTGAGCAAAACGGTTGGAGCTTTAGCACAGATTAACTTTGTGGCACAAAACTGTACTTGTAGTCATTGTATTCCTTACGTCTGTGTAATGATATGGGAACACTTAAAGCACGCATTCTGCATACCGAATTATAATGGCTGTAATGTTGAGAGCCCCTGTGCAATTATTTGAGTTGCAGGCTAGTTACTTTTTTCCCTGAACACTTATTTTTTCATAAACAAATGATTGACAGTCAAACTATGATGATTTAGATTTGGATATTTGGCAGACATTATCTCAGAATGGCCCAGAATGAGCTTATTACTTCAAGAAAAACAACTTAGAGTGTTTGTTGTCTATGAGCTTTAAAGATAAAATTGGAATTTTAGGAATCTTATAGCCACCTCCATAAACTTGAAAGATTGCTAATAGTTACAGAAATGAAGTATGTGAGCACTGGAAAATCTGCATAATGCATGAACCTTTTTTTTTTTTTTCTCAAATGTCAATACATGAGTTAAAAAAACCATGCATGAGTTCCAGAACCATTCGTAGTGAAATATATAGACCAATGGGACATTGCAACTAACCATGAAGAAAAGTCACTTGTCAAGTTTTTGGTGTAATATCAAAGAAGATTGTTAATAATTATCTGAAATAATTGTAAATATACCTTTATTTGTCAGCTACATATTTGTGTGAAGCTTGATTTTCTTCATGCCTCAACAAAAATCAACATATTGCAACAAATTAAATCCAGAAACAGATATGAGAATCCAATTCTCTTTGATTAAGGCTGGCATTAAAAATATTTGCAATATGAAAGGTAATGCCACTCTCTACACTAACATTCTTTGTTTTAGAAAATATAATTATTTCCCACAAAATTTGTGATTATTCTGATGTAATAAACTTATGGTTATTTTTGGGTGGACTAAATACATTTTTAAATAATTATCAATTTTTAAAATAATACATGTTGATAAATGTAACTGCCCAAGACAAGAGCTTTCTCAATAAGTTTTAGGATTGTAAAGGATTCTGAGAAAAAGATAAAAAACTTTGGGAGTTACTCAATAACTTTTAGGATTGTAAAGGATCCTGAGAAAAAGAGAAAAAAAAACTTTAGGAGTTATTGAGCAACATATGTAAAAAAATAATCAGTTTGGGAGTTTCATTTGATGTTGTAAAAGTTGTTTTATATTTTGAATGAGTGTAGTTTAGGCCCTGCTTTTTTTTTTTTTTCTTCCCCTTTTGTAATATAACTGCCTGCTTTAAGCTTTGATTTCTAAGAGGCATCCATTTCAAAGAGGCATCCACTTCAAAGACAGCTATCTGAAACACATTGCTGGACACCGGACTAAATAAAGAACCAGGCTGCTCCTTTGTTTTACAGATCTTGATTGATTTCAGTAACTGACCATTTGGGCTACTTGTTTGTTTTCTCTCTCCTTGCTTTAAATTCCCACTCCCATGCTTTAAATGCACCAGTATAGAGTGGAGCTGGGAAACCCCAACCCTTGACCCTAATAAAATTGGAACCCCAGGCCAGTGCACTTCCTCTCTACCTGGGATTTCCCTGTGTGGCCCCAGGTGTGCTGTGTAATTTCCAGGTCTTGTAAGTAATAAACCTGTATCTTTTCAAAGTTTCCTGAAGGTTATTACTAAAGGGTGTCTTGCAACTATAACAACCACAAGCAATGGTCTAGTCACAACATTTGTTACTGATAGGCTGAGACTACTGCGAATCAATGAGGTAACATGGAACAAGAACCAGGGCTTTGAAAAATCTGGCCTAGGATTTAGAGGAACAATAAAAGAAAAAAAGTTCACCCATAGTGGATATAAGAGAATCAATGCCATAAGATTTAGGGGCTGGAGAAACGAGGACAGTGAGAGCCCTGAGAAGCCATAGGAAGAGGTTGATAGAGATCTCTGGACCATGTAAGTGGCTCAGTACAACCCCTAATCTGATCCAGTTATTGCTCCCTGCCTGCCTAAATCTGTAATTCCCTAATGGAATTTACAGACCAATATCAGCAACAATCCCCATATGCTCAACCTTTATCTTTGAAGAGAACTTGACTTTCATATTCTAACTAAATCTTAATACACCTTCCCTTACAGTGTCATTGAAACCTTTTTTTTTTTTTCCTGGAGGGTTGGCAGAGACCAAGAATGTTATCTGTCTTCAAATTTATTTGGTGACAAAGATCTTACATAGGATCTTTCTTTCTAGAGATTAGGATGAATTTTCCAGTTAAAAATTACAAAAACTAGAAGATCCTTAGCTGTTTTGACTTCAACACAACATATGTAGTAGGGCTTTCTCTTCATTTATTTTTGCTATATTAATAGTATGGATTAATTTCAAAATAATTATAGTAGCTAAATTGGATTATCCCACATAAGTGTTCAATGTGCTAAATTAACAGTGAAATCTTTCCATTTTATTTAGGTATATAAATAAAGTTGTTTTATTTTGGCTTAAGTATATACCAAATGGACCATCTTCAATTAATTTAAATAGACTTTCCACCTCTTTAAAAAGAGACCATATATTCTAATGGTTAAGAACCCAGAGTCTGGAGCCAGAGACCTTGGATTCAAATCCACGCTATTTCATGTTCTATGTAAACCTTCTGCAAATCACTTATATTTCAGTGTTTTACTTGATCATCTTTAGAATAATAATAACAATTATAATTATTATTATAATAATTGTTAATAATAATAATTGTTATTATTATTATTTTAAGACTACTCAAACCATAGGTTGGAGAATCAAGGGAATTAATTTACTAAAAGAACTTAGCAAAACACCTAGTTTAGTTTATGACAAATACATAGAAGTGATGGGTTATTATTATGATGAATCTTGAATGCATTTTGAGCATTTTTTTACGCACTATGCAGGTATGTAGCATGTACAGATTTATTTAATTCTCACAGCTACCCTATTAGGTAGCTACCATTATTCTACCTGTTTTCTGATGAGAGTAAATTAGGGGGTAAGGAAGTTAGGAAGTTTACAGTCACAACAACCACTTAACTGGAGTGGCTTTGAACCTAAATCTATCAGAACAAATTGTCCCCTGCTTTCCTTTTAAAGCATGGGTCAAGGCTTGGGGGATATAAAGATGACAGGACAAGATCCCTGTCTCAAGGGACCCATGGTTTCTCAGGAAAGGCATGAGGCTCCTAACAGTCATTCTTAAAACACATCTCTGGATGTAAACACAGGATGTAAACACAAGAGGACGGAGAGATCACCAGGCATCATCCTTTTCTTTAGTTCATTTGAATCTCACAGGTATCAGAATAGACGTTTACCATATCCATTTTATTAAAGATAAAATTGATGCTTAGAGAAGTTAGATGGACCATATGATCGGTACCTGGAAAACCTAAATTAGAATCATCATCTCCTTTGAGTCTCAAGTATAGACGTGCTCTGTCCTCCCTGATCAGTATTATAATAGGCTGTGTACTGGGGACTAATATCAGGGACTAGTTCCTGAACCTGTAAATGTTGCTTATATGGAAAAAAGTCTTTGCAGATGTAATTAAATTAAAGCTCTTGACCTGGGGAGATTATCCTGGATTATCTGGGTGGGCCCTAAATGCTCTCACATATTTTGTTAAAAGAGTGAGGCAGTGGGGATTTGAGACACATGGAGAAGACAACATGGACGGTGAAGGCAGAGACTTGGATTTACACACCCATAAGCTAAGGAATACCAGCAGCCACAAGAAGCTGGAAGAGGCAAAAACAGATTCTCTGCTACAGCTTCTAGAGGTGGTGCTGCCTGGCCTATCCTGATTGGAGCCCAGTGGTTCTGATTTTTTACTTTTGGCATCCAGAGCAGTGAGCAAATAAATGTCTATTGTTTTAAGGCACTACATTTGTGGTAATTTACTCCAGCAGTAATAGGAAACTAATGTAAGGATCCTCTGTGGTTGGGAAGATGTGCACCTTGGTCTACATTGTTGTTCCCATTCTCCTCAAGAAAATCTCTTTTGACAGACCTGCCAGAAGACTCACTACCTGTTTGTATTCTGTATGGTCATTTATCAGACTTCTGGTCACCTTTCTGTATCAACTCAAGATTTCATTACCTGACTCATTCTGTTTCTCTTGCCATCATTCTTGGCAACTTCAACATCCACTCATTTAGTATTCTGGTATCTGGGCGTGCCCTAGATCACATTGTTTTGCTTATTCAAAGAATTCTTTCCCATAATTCCCATACCCCTTGCTCGGTATCAGTGTTTATTTGTTCATCAAATTTCTCCTATCAGCATATGAACATCCAGTAAATTCTCTCTTGTAAAAACAAAAATCTTTGACCTCATATTTCCCTCCAATGCCTACCTTGGTTCTCTACTTTCATAGCAGCAAATATTTGCAAGAGAGTTGTCTATATTGCCTCAATGTCTGTTCTTTTTTGTGCTTATACTCTGTTGAGGCAGCACTTGTCAAGGTCAGTACAAGCCTTGCCTTGGTCAGTTCCCATGGTCAATTGTTATTCCTCATTGCAGTTGACCTCTTAATAATATTTGACATGATGGATTACTTCCCTCTACTTGAATCATTTTTTTACCTTTGTCCCTGGCTTACTCCACTTTCCTGATTTTTTTCTATTTCTTAACTTTACTAGCTTTTTAAAAAATATGTTTTCATTGATTTCAGAAAGATGAAGGGAGAGGGAGAGAGAGAGAAAGAAACATCAGTGATGAGAGAGTCATCACTGATCGGCTGCCTCCTGCACACCCCTGACGGGGGATTGAGCCCTTAACCCGGGCATGTGCCCTGACCAGGAATCGAACTGTGATCTCCTGGATCCTAGGTCGATGCTCAACTGCTGAGCCACAGCCAGCCAGGCAACTTTATTGGCTTTTTATTCTCATTCTTCCTTCTGGGTGCTCTTCTTTTCCTGAATCTCTAAATTCTTCCTTATTTTCTCCTTAGGTTATTTCATCTAGTAATATGACTTTGTTCTCCTTTACTCTCCTTGTCTGTCACTCTCAGATCGACATCACCAGCCTCAAATTTTCCCTTGAGACCCAACTTACTTCACCTGTATACTGATAAACTTGGTTCAGATTTCTAATTGGTGCTTTTTGTTCAGTTTTTATTTCTTGATTTTAGAGAGGGAGAGAAAGGGAGAGAGAGAGAAACATCAATTTGTTGTTCTACCCATCCATGCATTCACTGGTTGCTTCTTGTATGTGCCCTGACCAGAGATCCCTGGGTGTATGGGGTTGACACTCCAACCAACTGAGCTAAGTGGTCAGGGCTTCCAGTTGGCATTTCACTTGTAACATGTTCAACTAGAACTTATAATTTCCATCTTCCTCCACATATAAACATGGTGCCTCCATAGTCTGGCCTATCTCAGTTGATGGCACCACTGTTTAACCAGCTGCTGAGGCACCAGTGTCAGTTATCCTTCATTTATCCATTTTTTCTACATCTACCACCATACAACAGAAAGTCCTTTTGGTTGTTATTACATAAGGCCAATGTGATCACTTTTTGTAACTTACCCCCCCCCCCCACTGCAGTTCAGCCCACCAGTGTCTGTCACTCATACTCTTACTATAGCCTATTACCTGGACTCCTTGTTTTCACTCTTGCCCCTGCCCTAACATTCCATTCTCTAGTCAGCAGACACTGTGATTTTTAAATATAAAAACCATGTCACATATCTCCATGTTTAAAATTCTCCAGTAGATTCCCATCCATGCTGTCAAAATGCTAAGACTTTCTTCTTTTTTGTGGCCTAGTAGTATTGCATTGTGTGAATGTAACACAGCTTTTTTATCCACTCATCCACTGATGGGCACTTCAGCTGCTTCCAAATGTTGGCTATTGTAAAAAGTGCTGCAATGAACATAGGGGTGCATATATATTTTTTTGAATCAGTGTCTTGGGTTTCTTCAGATATATTCCCAGAAGTGGAATTGCTGGGTCAAAAGGCAGTTCCATTTTTAATTTTTTGAGGAACTTCCATACAGTTTTCCACAGTGGCTGCACCAGTCTGCATTCCCACCAACAGTTCATGAGGATTCCCTTTTCTCCACACCCTCGCCAGCACTTGTTTGTTGATTTATTGATGATAGCCATTCTGACAGGCAGAGTGAGGTGATATTTCATTGTGGTTTTAATTCGCATCCCTCTGGTGATAGTGACTTTGAGCATCTTTTCATATGTCTAATGACCATCTGTATGTCCACTTTGGAGAAGTGTCTACTCAGGGATAAATGTTTATTCAGGTCCTTTGCCCATTTTTTAATTGGATTTTTTTTTTGGTGTTGGGTTGCATGAGCTCTTTATAAATTTTGGATATTTAACCCTTATGAGATGTATCATTGATGAATATGTTCTCCCATTCAGTGGGTTGTCTTTTCATTCTGTTGATAGTTTCCTTTGCTGTGCAGAACTTTTTACTTTGATGTAGTCCCATTTGTTTACTTTTTCTTTTGTTTCCCTTGCCTGAGGAGATAGATCAGGAAAAATATTGCCATGAGAAATGTCTCAGACTTTTTGGCCTATGTTTTCTTCTATGATTTTTATGGTTTCGAGTCTAACATTTAATTCTTTAATCCATTTTGAGTTTATTCTTGTGTGTGGTGTAAGAAGGTGGTCTGGTTTCATTTTTTTTGCACATACTTGTCCAGTTTTCTCAACATCATTTTTTAAATAGACTATCTTTACCCCATTGTATGTCTTTTTGCCTCCTTTGTCAAATATTAATTGGCCATAAAGGCATGAGTTTATTTCTGGGCTCTCTATTCTGTTCCATTGGTTTATTTTAAAGATTATTAGGAGATTTAATTTTAAATCTTCAATGCACAATAATTCATGAAACAATCTACAGTGACTTGTTTGGCAATGATATTATCTGTTACATAAGCACTTATTTGAGTTTAAATTTTGCTAAAATCATAAACTGGTTTTCAGAACATAAATGGTTATAAAATGACATTAGAAATAAATGTGAAGCACCATGATAGCCAAAATAATGGGGAGGGAAAAGAGGGAGGAGAAACGTTGAGAAAGCATTTTTCCGTATAGTGCTTGTCCTAGGAGACCAGATTAATTACCAGCATATTAATTCTTGGTGGTACAGATTAATATTCCACTCACTATTTATTTGTATAGATGGCTAATTTCTGAAGAATGATATTATAAATCATACTGGATAACATTAAAAAATATGTCATTAAATTAATATTCCAGAAAACATTTATTACACATTTTACTTTATGAAAAATTGAGTAAACATGCAAATATCATAGAGATGAATTCAGTGTAAACACTTCCAGACTGGGGAAATAGATAATTGCTGCTTTTATTTAAATATGCATATTTTCAGAGTGGCTATAATGGTCTTCTGATAATTAAAGGAATTATTAAATGTGACTATTAAAATTATTAGAAGGCATTTTTATTTAAGATAAAGCAGAAGAATTACAGCTCATTGCAATGTATATGTGATTAAAACTGGTTGAGAAATTACTCTTAAAATGATCTACATATCTTGTCATCTGCCTGTAATTCAATTCAGAAGGATGTATAATCTAGGGCACAAACTAGCTCTAAAGTAGCAGTTTAGTAATGAAGTATCTGTTGTAGTAACACAATCTGCGACTTGAGAATTGCAATGCACAAAAATGTAAATTTACTATGAAAATTTCCATCCCATATACACATTGTAAAACCATCTGATTATCCATGGTTGATATAATTTAATCTTTCTCCATCTATTTTATTGCTGTGTTTGAGGATATCTGTGGTCTTGAATTGTAACAGACACTTTAAATTTTGTATTTTAAAATGTTCATATATCAAAAATAATAAAAATATGAAAAGGTTCATAAAATGTCTGTTCCTGTGAGGATTGGTTAGGTTATTACAACAGTTATTTCATGATCATTACATTTGAAGTCAACTTTATCTTTAAAGTAGTAAGAGCCCTATAAATATTAAATTTCTCTCATTGCAAAAGATACCTGTATATTAATCTTCACTGATTTTGAAATTTGTCAACTTTAATTTTAAATCCCTATCATCTGATTTTATCTCCACCAGTTTTACTTAAGTTTAGACCCTTGATTTAAGTTTCAGAAATCATTTATATGTATAATAAAATGTCTCTGAAGGGAGTGTGGGCTGGGAAAGGTGGCAATAAAACTTCTTGTTGTAGGTGTTTTCTTATTAAGATTTCACAGAATGTTAATGTTGAAAATTGCAGTGGGTGCATATAAATGTTATGCATTTCAACTTTTTACTTTGTGAGATAATACATAAATCGATTTTCTCATAAAGCTGGAAGAAATTATGTTTTTATTCAATCAGCAATTAGATTGCAGTTTTTATTCAATCTACCACTCTTAGGAACAAGAGGAAAGTTGGGGTTTCGGCCGTGATAGACTTGATCTGATATTATTGAAAAGAAGAGGTTATTGAAATGCTCAGTGGAAAAGAACAGAAAGATTTTTTCTAGTCTGTTTCTTAAATTCCTTACGTAAGCCTAACAAATGTTTATCTATTTTCAAGATATGTTACCACCTTTATTACCACATGAATAGAAAACTATTATTTGTATAGCTTGAATGAGGGGCATTTTTTATTTATTAAAACTTTGTAATGAAAGGAACTGTTTAGTGTCTCCTTAATAGTTCAGTAAATGTGATGAATTATTCAGCACCTAACCTACCTTGGATTTATAAACTAGGATTTTATATGTGAATTATTCTTTTGCATTGCAGCAAAATATTTTGTTTGACAATTCTTTTAAAAAGTTTAAACTGTTGTTAAAATAAAAATATTAATTTTATAAAATGGAAACACTCAATTCTGTGATGAACACAGTAGGAAAACTAGGTGATAGTTCTGCAAATTCAGAGTTGATACAACTAATATTAGTAAATTTAACTTCTGATTTTACCAACTTTTTATAAAATGTATGAACAAATAATTCAATAGCTTGGCTTCTAGATTGTTTAGCTTCTGATATTAGAATTTTTATATTAAAATTTTATGAACCTATTAGGGCCAAAAACTTCACAAATGTTCATTTCTACACATTAAAAAATGAAATGTATATAGAACATGTGTTTACAGTTTTTGTCATTGATTGAAGAAACATTTATAATCACAAATATGTACATAAAATCATGAAATATGTATGTAAAATAAATACATACCTAACATATGTTTAGGTAATTCAATAACTAGAATGTGTTAACATCAGATTTAATGAAGATTGAAATGAAAAAGAAAAAAAAGAAAAAAGAAAAATAACTTATATTGTGATGAGTTAATAGAATAGTAAAAAGCTTTTACAGAATACATTCATTTTAAAGAGCCATTGTGTGTTTAGCTATTCAGGAAATGATCAGAATGTTGAAGTTTGAGAACATATAATCTTTCATTCAAAGGGTAATAAAATTAATGCATAATTATAAAAACTGAAATTTTAATGCATGTGCTATTAGGAAAAGTTTTAAAATGTTGCTGCAATACATTTCTTAAAATTTTTCTTCAGTTTTTTAGTTATTTTGTTAAAAGAAAAATAAAAACAAAGCAGAAGAAAATTACTGTGAAATAAAATAAAATCAACATTGTAGAATATTTTTAGAAATTTATTTTTTAATTACAGACTCAAAGAGTAATCAAATTAGGTTATTGCGTGTAGTGCAGGACAGTCTTCCAAAGAAATGATATTTGGAAGCACTGCACTCATATTTTAGAATGGATGCAGCTAAATATCAAGTATATTCTCTTCAATATTGCTTTTATACAAAATTAATTGGCCAACCTGTTAGCTATAGCAATGGAAAAGATAAATTCCCTATATTCCTGAATAAGTTATAAATTAATGGGAGTAGAATTTATAAAGAAACATTTTGTTTTTTACTTTAAAAAATTGTGTATTTGAGCATTATTTAGAGTTGGCAGAAGTCAGATAGAATCTTTGTTCTATTGCCTGGGGTAGCATGCAACCTTTATTTCACTGAGAAACATGGCAGGTATCAGTCACACTCACCTATAGCATGCACCTTAGCAAAGCATGTAATAGTGCCTGTGATGTATGGGTATCTTTAACCTATCCTTATTTTAAATTAAAAAAAAAAAAAGGCAACCTATCTCACAGTTCATAGCCACTTAGAAGGTGCTGAGAAAAATGAGCCTATGCTATTGATAATAAATAAGCTTAGCAGTTTTATTTTAGTTCTGACCACGGAAGTTTAATTTGCTTCTCACACGCATTCCCGTGGATCTGTCAAAGCTTTAGTAGTGGCTGACACTGCAGCTGTGGGGTCAGACTGTCATGGTAGAATGCTTGTTGAACCATTATAAAAGCAAAAAAACCATTTTATAGATATCTACAATTGCAATGTTTCAAAAACTGGCCAAGTCAAAATAAATCCCCCCCTCCTGGATCAAGACAGGCCTAGTGAGTGAGAACCCACAGTGCAAAGACCTGGCAATCAGTATTTTCCCCAGCAGCCCAGATGATCAGGCCAACTTGGGGAAAGCATGTATTAATTCTCTCCCAAGTGGCAAAGCAGCTAATCTCAGTTGAAGCCTTCAGTTACCATCCAATTTCATTACATTTTAATTGAGATTTAGCATACAGCTTTTACTTCAGTGGGCACTAGAGATGCATAGGTAACTTCTGAGTTCTGCCTAGTTAACAGTCTTGAGTTTGTAGTAATTTAGTTGCAACAGCCTTTAAGATCTGTTGCCTTTAATTGCAAAGTAGAATTTCTCTCATAGTTCTGGCTGCTGCAACAGAATATCATAGGCTGGGTGGTTTAATAAACAAGAGAAGTTTATTTCTCACAGTTCTGAAGGGTGAGAAGTCCACGATCAAGGTGCTCATGGATTCATTATCTGGTGAGAGTCCACTTTCTGGTTCACAGATAACTCTCTTCTCTCTGTGTCCTCACCTGGTAGAAAGGGCAAGGGAGCACTCTGAAATCTCTTTTATAAGGGCACTAATCCCATTCATGAGGGCTCCACCCTCAACACCTAATCGCCTCCTGAAAGGTTCCACTTCTAAATAACATCGTATTAGAGATTACGTTTCAACATATGGGTTTTAAGATGAACAGACACGATTGCATGCACCTTGATATATCACACTAAATTCTGGAACCCAACCTGAGTCAGTCTCATGACTGAACAGGATCAGGATACATGATATTGTGTTTTATCTGTCTGTGCTTTTCACGAAAGTGGTTAGTTTATTTTAGGTACTATGGCATATTCATGACACAGTTCCATTTCACCAGCTCTCCCTGCACCTATGCTTTTTATTTAATTTTATTCTACTGTTTTTCCAACTCTTTTTATAATATATTCAATGGTTTTATTACTGAATTATTGTGTGGTCTTTTACAACCTAATTAAAAATAACTATAAGATTGGGGCTATGGGAGATAATTTTATTGATGTATTTTATAATTGATTATATACTGATATAGTCTAGTATCCCATTTAGGATAATTATGAAATGTAATTACTAGTGTATCCAAGGTGGTCAACTGCTACCTAAAGCTATCATTTTGAAATATAACACTTACTTGCTGATTACTATTAACCTCTCTTAATTTGTGGATGAATTATTCTCTGTTCTTTCTGTGGAGAAATTGATTTGAAAGTATCAATTACTTAAGTAAAAATAAAATGTCCCACAGTAAAGTCTTTGAAGACAAGATGATAAAACCAACAGACGATAGTTGAGAGAGAAGGTGGTCGTGCAATTATTTATTTTCATCAATTAGCGTTGCCCATGACTTTCCCACTGTGTAAACAAGGTTTGACAATTTAGTGGTTTAATCATAAAATCTTTTCCTTTCTTTTAATTTGAACATGCAAGGAGGTCCAAAGATTGTCAGGCTTCCTTTGGGAATTATACTCTCTTTGGAGCAATGAGTGCATAGTCTACTAGTTTTCATTCTGAAAAAGATTTTGAAAAAATATAAGAGTACAGCAGGTGTTGAATCAAGAATTTAATATCACTATCTTTTATAAATAATGGACTCATGATGGGAAATTATTTTCTCAATGATACTTTTTTTTTTTCTGTCATTAGTGGGTTATGAATGACTCTGGGATAAAATAAGAAAATACCATACATGTGAATTCTATTTTTATTTCTATATTTTTTAAAGGTGTTTGATTCTTGGAAATATATTTCTGTAAAACAAGTGTGCTGTGTGTAATGCTCACTATTGACCAGCCATTATCCTTCGAAAGCTAAATTGGGTTTGTAGGCTGAGTGTCCTCATTTAGACCCTTAAATTATTTTCAATGCATTAAGCTCATTTGCCGCCTGGAGCAGATGGGTGAACAGTTTTAACATGAATACTAAGCTTTTCCATCCTTTGCCTCTGCTTTTGTTACAGAAACCCTTGAAACTCTCATCAGACAAGCAGAAAATTATACCAGTATACTTTTTTGCAACACCTACAGGAACATGGCCTTAGAGGCTGCTGCTTCAGTTCAGGAGTTCTTCACTGATGTAGGGCTCTATTTATTCGGTGCGGATGTTAATCCTGAAGAATTTGTGAACCGATTCTTTGACAGTCTTTTCCCTCTGGTCTACAGTCATCTCATTAACCCTGCTGTGACTGACAGTTCCCTGGAATACTCAGAATGCATCCGGATGGCTCGCCGGGACATTAACCCGTTTGGTGACATCCCCCAAAGAGTAATGGGGCAGATGGGGAGGTCGCTGCTGCCCAGCCGCACGTTTCTGCAGGCACTGAATCTGGGCATTGAAGTCATCAATACCACAGACCATCTGCCCTTCTCCAGGGAGTGTGGCCGAGCCCTGCTGAGGATGCAGTACTGCTCGCACTGCCAGGGCCTGACTCTCAGGAAGCCTTGCATGGGGTTCTGCCTCAACGTCGTGAGAGGCTGCTTGGCACACATGGCAGAGCTCAATCCACACTGGCATGCATACATCCGGTCATTGGAAGAGCTGTCAGATGCCATGCACGGAACATATGACATTGAACACGTGCTCCTGAACTTCCACTTGCTTGTTAATGATGCTGTGATGCGGGCTCACCTGGATGGGCAAAAATTATCGGAACAGGTAAGCAGCCGCTCCATATTCACTGTCTGATCTTTTAGAACTCAAAGATTAGCCTTATACATTAAGTTTGTTGATTATAAGCCCATAATTATGCACTTTAAAATTATGGCAGCTTCACAAAATTAAGTTTTTTCTTTCCCTGTTCTGAGGCCAGCATTGAGCAAACCTCAGGGAAGCAGGTTACTTGAGTATCTCAAAAGATTAGAATCATCATTGTGCTTATATTTTATAAATATGTTTTAAACAAAACTTTTGTCATATGGAATTGCATGGTGGATTTACAAAGTACATTCTTCTCTTTTAAGTAAATAGTTTGATTTCATGTCATAAACAGCCCTGTGACTATCTTAATAAACATAAATTATTACTAAAAAATTGAGTCTTTTCTAAATGAAACAACTGAGATTCTCTTTTTAACTTATAGTGACAGAAAAAGGAGAAACTGACTTTAAATTCCTTGAAAATTGACTCATTAATATTTATTTCTGCCAACTCTAAAGTGATTTATAAGCTATTTATCAAGCTTTGATAACCAGTCACACATCAATGAATTTAACAAATTCAAAATAAATTACTGAAAGCCCACAAATAATGACTTTCTCACATTCCCAAAGCAATCTCCGAGATCTAGTACTTCTAAGTCTAATCTCAGTAAATACATATTTCCACTTTAAGAAATCCATAGAGGCACCTGATATATCATATTTCTGTTGGATGAATTTCAACTGGAAAAAAAATGTTCTCAATATCCTGAGAAAATAAAAAAATATCTTCTGTTTAAACCATTAGAGAAACATATGCCAGATGAGATCTGAATCCTTCATCTTTTTGGAAATTTGCCCCTGCAAATTTGGATCATGGTGGGAGGAGGAGTTTTATTTGGCCCTTTGATAACCCCTCCTGAGGTTGAAATCACTGGCAGTGGTGAGGGCCAATCAAGAACCATGTCCCTCATGAGGCATGTCTAAATTTTATTAGTAACACGTTAGATAACAAGCTTGCATCATTTTTGAATAAATATTTTGTAAGACTTTGAAAATGTTACATGATTAATTTGTGATTTTATCTTTCTGAGAAATATTATGATATGAATTACTTGAGAATAATTATTCAAGTAATTATTATTTATTTATAACCGTAATTCTATATTTCTGCCTAATTTCCTAAGAAAGGGATATTTGTTAAATATCTTATAAAGGTCTGAAGGCCTATAAAGGGGAATCTGGACAAAGATCCCCCAGAGGAGTGGCCCATGGGGTTTGTGGACAGCCGTCGTTGGAAGGTTCATCTTTTTGGTGAATGAATATCTACACCCTAAACTGCCATGTGCAGCACTCTAGATCGTAAGCTTTGGTGATAGGGGATAAGTCTCAGCCATCTTGGACGTCAGATATATGAGAACTATTATTCTGCCTCTTGGCCTGCTATCTTCCATCTAGGCTATTCGCTCCTATTTTATTCAATTCTTCCATAGATGCTTTCTTTGTAAGATCACTACTTGAACCACATTCAGCATTATTTTTAGTAGTTTCAGGTGTAGAGCATAGTATGTAGACAAACATATACATTACAAAGTGATCCCCCCATATTTCAAGTACCAATCTAGCACCACATATAGTTATTTCAATATTATTGACTATATTCCCTATGCTGTACTTTATATCCCCATAAATATTTTCTAAGTACCAATTTGTACTTGTACTTCTTTTTTTTTTAAAAATTATATTTATTGTTGAAAGTATTATAGATATTCTCTTTTTTCTCCATTAACCCCCTTTTTCACCCAACCCCACAACTCGCCTTCCCTCTTGACAGTCATCAACATGGATGGGTATTCTGCTACATGAAATAAGTTAAGGTGACCTCCAAGTTCTGATCTAGGGGTAGGACACCTGTATCCTCCAACTGGATAGAGAAGGACTCTAACAATGATTTACCATAGTGCCAAAAGTTATGTAGTTATAACTCCCGTCAGTAAAATAGAAAGTATTGGAAAAATTGTCCAAAAAATTAAAAGAAGGTGCCTGGCCGGTGTGGCTCTGTGGTTGAGCATCAACCTATGATCCAGGAGATCTCAGTTTGATTCCTGGACAGGGCACATGACCGAGTTGCAGGTTCGATCCCCAGTAGGGCCGTGAAGGAGGCAGCCAATCAATGACTCTCTCTCATCACTGATGTTTCTATCTCTCTCTCCCCCTCTCTCTGAAATCAATAAAAATATATTTTAAAAAATTTAAAAGAAGGTAAGACATTATTCCATACTCTTTCAGTGATTTAATAGGGGAATTATCTCTAATTATATGTAGTTTTTTTCATTTTTACTTAATATTGTACTTACTATAAGGGCTATAACGATGCTCTGCTTCAGGTGCAGCTGGAGGTCAAAGTTCTCTCTTCTGTACATGCCTCAGATGCATGACTTGCAGTTTTGATCTGTTGTCTCCCAAAAACAACTCAGTATCTTGTTAGAAACAGAATAGGACCATTTTTGAGTTGGTTCTGCAGTTACAAATACACAAATTAAAGATAAAACATCATAGAAATAGAAAACTGAAAAATGTTTGAACTATTATAATTCCAAGAGCATAATGAAATTACTGGAAACATTTGCTTTAAAATCAGAAATAAGATATTGCTGTCAGGTATTACATTCTTCAAGCTAAAGTTTACATGGAGGCACTAATTAAGACAATTATACAACGCCTCAATAAAAAGTAACCTAATGAAAATGGGCAAAGGATTTAAATAGACATTCTCCAAAAAAGGTATATAATAGTTACTAAAACATATGAAAAGATGTTCTCCATCATTAGTCTCTAGAAAAGATTTTCTACATTATTAGTCATGCAAATCAAAACAACAGGACAATGGGATATCACTTCACACCCCCAAGGGTGGCTACAATAAAAACAATTGACAGTAACAAACCTTGCTGAGGCTGTGGAGAAATCTGAACACTCACGCCTCGCTGGAGGGATTGTAAAATGGTGCAGCGATTTGAAAAACAGCTTGGTAGTTCCACATAAAGTTAAATATAGAGTTACCATATGACTCAACAATTCCAGACCAAGGTGTATACCCAAGAGAATTTAATACAAAAACAAAAAACATGCATAGATATTCACGACAGCTTTATTTGTAATATCTCAAAAGTGGAAATGATCTAAGTGTTCATCGGCTGACAGATGGATAAATAAAATCATTTTTAAATCATACAATGAAATATTATTTGGCAGTAAGATAGGAATAAATTCCTGATGCCTGCTACAACATGATTGGACCTTACAAACATTATGCTATGTGGAAAAAGTCATAAAAGACCACATATTATATGATTCTGTTCATATGAAATGTCTAGAATAGCAAATCCATTGAGACAGAAAGTATGTTAGTAGTTATCAGGGGGCTGGGGCCATGGGGGATTGTGGAAATTTCTGCTAATGCCTCTAGGATTTTTTTTGTGAAGGGATGTGATAAAAACATTGTAAAATTACATAGTGGTGATGGTTATACATTTCTCTCAGTGTAGTACAATTCACTGAACTGCACATTTCAAAAGGGCGAATTTGATGGTACATGAATTGTATAACAATAACACTGTTATAAAAAGTTATAATGTATAATTTTGAAAATTGACTCATACAAATGGAAAACCAATATATTCTGGTGAATAATTCCCATTTATAGCTTTATTCTTTTTGTTGGCATATGCTCCTTGAGATTGGGAATTCAGAGGGACAATGTTTCTTCTCACTGTCATCCAAATGACGCCAAAAATGTTTTTAGAGATATTTTATCATCAATGCTTCAAGGTCCTTCAGAGAAAGATTTGCTCCATATATTAAAGGTGTTGTTTTCCTTACAGATAGTAAACTTTATACCTTGAAAATGGCTTTGCTCATTCAAGATATTTTCAGGTCAGATAAACATGAATAGGTAGATAATTTCATTCATTTATCCAAATATTTAACAAATATGCATTGAATGCTTTCAGTGTACCAGGCACTGCTAGACATTGGGTATATACCAACTGGGTATGCAGCTGTCCTGTTGGAATTTATATTAGGCTAACTCACTTTTCATAACCACTTCAGCATGTCTAGTCTGTTCTCCACACAGAAGTCAGAATAATCTTTCCAAGTTATAAAATAGGTTATGCTTAAAGACCTTCAGTGGCTTCCTGTTGACCTTAGAATAAAATCTAAAAGCCTTATATTAACCTTTAGAGCTTTGCACGTCTGGCCTTTACTACTCACACCACTTTTAATAATTCTTTGTTCTAGCCATGCTGGAGTTCTCTTGATTCTGTCATCATGCAGTCTTCTCACTTGACTCTTGTCAGTTCCATTTTTCTGGAAATAAGCTCTTTCCCAACTATGCCTCCCCAAACCTTTATCTAGCCAATTCCAATGCCACTTTCATTTTGGTCTCATTTTAGGCACTGCACCCTCTGGGAAGCATTCCCTGGCTTCTGTAGAAAAGGTTAGCCAATTTTGTCATATATACTAGTAACACCATAGCTTTTCCTTTACAGCATTTTGCATACATACAGTTATTTAATTATTTGTGTGTGTGTGTGTGTATATATATATATTTTTACCTGAGGATATTTTTTCCATTGCTTTTCAGAGAGAGTGAAAGGGAGAGAGAGAGAAAATGAAACCAATGTGAGAGACACATCAATTGGTTGCTTCCCGGAGCTGGGGATTGAGCCTGCAACCAAGGTACATGCCCCTGACCAGAATCGAACCTGGGACCCTTCAGTCCACAGGCCAGTGCTCTCACCACTGAGCCAAACAAGCTAGGGCTTTTGTTTATATATTATATTGAGTTGCATGTGCCAGAGGGCAGAGACTGTTCATTGTGATATCCCTAGAGTCTAACTATTGGTGGACATATGAGTTCCTTGATGAATCTACAGTAAATCTGGCCTTTCTTTTCACCTGCATTGCCTGGACTATCAGAAGTGTCTCCAAATTGATTTCTCTGCTCTACCTTTGCCTTATTTGTGTCCAAATTCCTTGTCATGGTGTCTGTGCCATGACACCATTAGATCTCACTTATCAATATCATTTTCCTTTTCCTGACCATCCTCCCTTGCATTCATGTCCCAGATTAAACTACTTCACCCTTTCCCCTCAACTCCACGGGGACCTGAATATTCTTCTATGATATGCACTTAACACAAAAAACTGGAAGCTTGTCCAAGAATTTACTGGATCTTTTTCATGTTTTTGTACTCCCAGTGCCTAATAAAGTACCTGGGAACATTTCTTGAAATGAAATGACTTCCTGACTTCACAGTAGAAACTTCTTGATTAATGCATGGAATTAGTTTTAATTTCAGACATTTACAATTTTTCATTGAATTTTAAATTACTAACATTTCATATATCCATGAGAGCACAGCAAGACAATTGCGATAATCTATGATTCTTTTAATGAAAGCACAAAATGCTTCCATTTCAACTTTTATACAGATAAATACTCTGGTATCATTAATAATTATATCTACATTTATCTTAGGCCCAGTCAAAAATCCCATTTATCAAATTAGGTTATTATAAATAAAAGCAAAACAAAAATAAGAAACACTGAAAACAAATCTTGGTAGAAGTGCATATGATTTACATAATTTGGGGAGTGGTCCTGCACCATGCTTTCCACTCTCTAGTTTTCAGTCTAGGAAGACAAATATCAAGCGTCCATTTCACATATTCATTTGGCACTAAGGCCACCAGAGATGCTTAGGAGCTGGAGCAGGACTGAGGCAAGAATTGAAATATGTCAGTAGAATTAAAAGATGCCCTTTAGATTCTATAGACATATTTCTGGTTCGCAGAATCTTCATGGTTTATCTAAGGAAGTTTTAAAAATTACTTGATGTAGTTCACTAGTGTTCTTTTAGGTGTTAGTAGTAGGCATTCTTTTAAAAAATATTTCATGATCTTACATTTGGGGAAAAACAACATACAATATACATCTCCTAGATAGTATTGCAGGTTTTCTTCATGTATATCAGAGTGTCAAAGATTTTGATAAATCCTGGTACTTTAAAATGTTCATTAGCTATATTAAGTAGGGCACTTCCAATATATATATTTAACCAAAACCACCTTTTTGCCTGGACACGTTATGGATTTTCTGCTAAAACCTTTTTAGAAAATGGTGCTCAGAGGTATGTTTCATGATTTATTTGGGCCTTTGTCCACAAGTAAATTACTTTTAGGGGAAGTTGAAGACAATGTAGCCTGGTGTCTGGCCAGGTAGCTTTAAGTTTAGAGCTAGATCATTGACAGCTGTGAACCTCAGATGGATCCCCTCACATCACTAAAGGGTTGGTCACCCTAAAATTGACCATAGGATAACAACTGAGAAACTGAGTTCCTTTGAAAACACCATGCAAATTTGATTGAATTGTGTGTTTTCCAGATGTAGCAATGTGAATATAGAAAACCAGGCATTCTCTTGACCTTCTAAAAGTGGTCTATATCCATAGAGGGAAAAGCAGACATATCTGAGACAAATATCTGCCTGTATATTATTCTTCCAGCTTTATGCTAATCATTTTTATTCAGTTCCTTATCTATACAAACTGAGAGTTGCAATATTCATAAGGAACCATGAGGATGAATTCTTGAGTTCAAAACATACACTTAAAGCAATGTAAAACTTCCAGTTAAAAAATATATATTACTTGGGTAGATTGGTGTTCTCCCACTAACTTGGATGAAGGTAAGACTCTTTCATAAATGTATTAAAAATTTGTAATATTTAATAATTAGAACATAACATTTTAATTAGTTATTGATCAACAATATAATCTATGCAATTAAAAAGCACATTATAAGCATAAATATCCTTGATAGAGGGCCCACACAGGGGTATACAAAAGTCCCACCGCTACGTCCCAGCCTAGAAGATAATACATAGATTCCTTCCACCCCACTGCCTGGCCTTCTCTGACTTTGCTGGTGGCTTTTCCTCACACTGACCATCATCACACAAGCCTTAGAACAAAGGGATATCAGTACATTTCATACAGAACAAGTCTTTTCCTGTTCAGGCAACAAAGGACACTCCTGCTTTCAACTTTACTAACCTTCCATCTATGCAGTACAATATTAAGATTGGTGGGGGAAAAAAGACACCAAAGTAAAATTAATATATGAATAAATACAAATAACAGCAAAATGCATGTATGCATTCATTTTTAGTTTACAAGCATGAGGGATTTTAAAAATAAAACAGCTAAAAGCAGTTGGTTCTGAAAATTTAGAAATAAGTAAAAAAGTGTTATCCCCCTTTTAAAATGCTTTCTTTAATGCCTGGATAGCCATATGTAGCTAGGTGATGATAGTACCTGTACCTTCTTTTCAGTTTCCCCTCTTTTTACCATTTTCCACAGTTCCCAGGATAAAAAGGAACGTAGTTAACAGTAATGCATTTTCTCTCTTTCTTTACTTTCATATTTTCCACCTCCTATCATTTCAGGTTTTTGTGATATAAACAGTGGTTTATTCCTAAAGTCATGTTGGGGACCTTCGTGACATCAGCCTGCTAGACACTGATTTCTCAGATTAAATTACCACCTTATTTGAATATATCCAAGGCAATCTGAGCACCAGTCAGATGTATACAGTTTCGACTTGACACTCTCTCAGAATGCCCCCAAACTCTTTGAAACCCACAAATCTAGACCTGAACCCATCATCTTGTCTCCCAAACCTCGTTCCTCTTTGGTATCCTCCGGCTCAGTACATCCACCTAGAATCTTAGGAATCATCCATCCATGACACCTTCTTTACCTCTCACAAAGTTTCAAGTCCTGATTTCTATTGATTTCATATCCAGAATAGATCTCAAATATATTTGAGTCTCTCCTTTATACGAGCAGCCATTATCTTACTTGGATGGTTGCAGGCAGAAGTGTCCTAATTATTCTAATCTCATTCAATCTCCCTGTCTTCCTCCCTGCCTCATCCCATCTGCAGGGTCACCAGAATAGCATTTGGGAAACTCAGTTGTAACCTCATTTTCTCAGGATATAATGCCCTTCAGTGGTAGAGTTGAGAAAGCTCTTTTATGTGACCATCAAGACCCTGTATGTGTGACTTCTAAACATCTCTCAATTCTATTCTCTCAACAGCAACTACCCTCTGTCCTCCAGTACCCTCTGTGACTTAGATATTCATATTCTTCATCCATTTACTTTTTTGCTATTGGGTCATTTGTCTTTTTCAACTATTCTGAATAATAAGCATCTGTCTATTAGATATGTTGAAATTATTTTCCCGGTCCTCCGTGTCTCTTTGAAGTACCTTTCTAACAATTTTCTGACAATGCAAATTTTTTTACAAAGGAATGTGACATGGAATGTTCTTTATAGGTCAGAAGATATGAAAATTAAGAAAGGCAGTAAAAACTACAACTCCTTAGTGTGGTAAATAGGCAGGCACAGTGTTATACTTTGAATACTATATGGAATGAGGTATGTAAATTATTCCTGGAATTGTCATTTGATTATGACTAGCAAATGATGTGGCTGAGAAGAAACATACTAATTCATTTGCATAAATGTGTCTTAGCTTTGTTCCAGTGGCCAGGGGGAGGCATTGATAGCTATTAGGAACAACTGAAAACACAGCCAAGCAAAGTGCTTCCTCTTCTCTGTTCCAGGCTTCTACCGGGCAAACCCTACTGAGATGTGCAAACCGAATGCTTGCAAGGTTGCTAAATAACCTCAAGTTGAGAGGTGAAGGTTGACTTAATTTCACAGGTGATATTTTAAATGAACTTTGAAAGATAACGTTTAGGCAAGCAGAAAAGAGGAAAAGTACAAAAACTGAAAAATACAGGGCAGCTCTGGATAGTATGAGTAACACAGCTTAGCTAAAAGCACCTAGAGTTTAAAGTGGAGTGCTGGGAAATTTCAAGATTCAGTTGTAAATTCCTATGAAATGCTTTAGTTTGTACTTATTAGGGAATGGGAGGAACCAGGAAGGCTTTGGATCAGAGAAGCAGTAGGGTGGGAACTGTGCTTTAGGAATGTTAATCCGAGAGGGGAGAGGGGAAGGGAGAGGATTAGAGTTGAGAGTGTGTTGGAAAGAATGTCAGCAAGAAAACTCTTGCATCTTTCCAAGGAAGAGCCTATGAAAGCTCATTCCAGGGTGATAGGAATTCCAGCGCAGGGGAGAAGGGAAAACATGAAACCTTGGGACCAGATGAAATAACAGTATTGTTTTGAACATTTTAAATCTCTAGGTGATGCCACTTCTGGAGCATCTTCAGATATTTTCAGCTTTGAAAAAGTGGGGAAAACATGGCCATATTCATTTATTCTCCTTTTAAATTTTTATCTAATTATTACATTGAGAAATATTTACTTTTACAATGTAGGTTTCTTACTCCCTTTGATAACTGAAATGGTTAAGTTTTTATTTGTGTCTCTAAGGATCTTAGCCTTTTAAGGTCCCCATATTCTTTTTTTTATTTTATGTTTTTATTGATTTAAGGGAGAGGAAGGGAGAGGGGGAGAGAGAGAGAGAGAGAGAGAGAGAAATATCAATGATGAGAGAGTGATTGGCTGCCTCCTGCACCCCCCACCCCCATGCTAGGAATTGAGCCCACAACCCAGGCATGTGCCTGACTGGGAATCGAACTGCAATCTCCTGGATTATTGGTCGATGCTCATCTGCTGAGTTATGCCAGCTGGGCAAGGTCCCCTTATTCTTGAACTTGATTTCAGGCTACTTCTCTTTCCTTCCCTGTGGTTTCGCGCCACCTGAATATGGAGATTGTACTCCTGGGTGGCCCTCTTCTCTTGGTGGCAGAGCCCAATAGTTTGTAGAATATTAGACTGTCGTACTCAAGGGATTTAAAATGTCACAAAGCTCAATGATCACATAAGGAAAAATGTACACCCTGCCCCAGAGACCATATTGAAAAACATAATTGAATCACACTTTGCCTAGTAGAACCAAGTCAGTATGTGCTGTTTAGAGCTGTATTTCATCCCCATGCTATCAGCCTCAGGATAGGATTCCTCTCTCTCTTTTTTTTTTCTTCCTTCCCTGATGTCTCTGGTTCCTAGTGATTTTTTTTTTTTATGCAACTTACTGCTTATAACATTCTTTTGACACATAGCTTACACTCTACTGAGACATTGCTTATATTGTATTCAAGTTAACGTTACCTATTTATCAATTTATTTTTATCATTGGAAATCTTCCCTAACTAGATTATGAACTCCTTAAGGACAAGAAATTAGAGACTTGGCAAGTGTGTTCTAGTTCAAGATTTTATTGTCCTTATCAATAAAACACTTTCTCTACACAGTTAAAACAGAAACACACACATACATATATATATATTTTACAAAATTCCCACTGCTGCACTGTTAAGTATGTCCATTTTTCCTAATTCAAAAGATGAACAGAGCTTATCAATTATTTGCTTAAAGTCAGCTTGTACACCAGTGGTATGACCAGCCTCCTCAGATGACCCTTCAACTCCCCCAGCAGTAAATATCTATAATCTGATTGCCAGAAACAACTCCATTGTGCCTTGCTTCCCCATTTACATCATGACCATCAAGAACCCAAGACTCTTGGATTCCTGGAATGATTAGTCCGACCTGTGTATGTGGTCATATGTATGACCCTGTCTCTCCTCCTGCCTTCCCAAACCCATCACCAGTACTTGCACCTGCTCTGAAACTGCAGTTCATGTATCTCATGGTAGTCACTTCCTACCATTTCAGCTCACTTACTCTTGTATGTCTTATTTCTTTTTTTAAAATCCTTACTCAAGGATATATTTTTATTATTTTTAGAGAGATGGGGAGAGAGAGAGAAATATCTCTGTAAGAGGGAGACATCAATCCATTGCCTACTGTACACACCCTGACCCAGTATCAAACCTGCAACTTAGGTATGTGGCCTCACCGGGAATCAAACCCACAACCTTTTGGTGTATGGGATGATGCTCCAACCAACCAAGCCAACTGGCCAGGACTTACTCTTGTATTTCTAATCCAAGGATTATTTTATCTCATGGAAATGTTCAAAATATTTACTCTCTTCCCTCGTCCCTCCCCCCACTTATTTCTCTCCTTACCAGGATCTAGCTTCTCCAATGCCTGTGAACATAATTCTCATTAGCCATGGATAATTGCAGAAGTAAAGGCATTCCAAGTTCAGGTTATTTGTTTAAATGACGTGTCTCACACACTTTGAAAAATATCTCACTTGTTTTAGAATAGAATTCTCTTGGATCAAATGATCTGAAACAGATCTCTGCCATTAAACATGCTATCATGTTGCAATATGTACTGTCGTAAAACAAAACTTACTTGACTCCATGCCTTCTCTAGGCTTTGCCCCATAAATTTGCTCTCCTGTACTATAAAACTCTGAAAGAGTTGAGTATTTTCAGTCTTTGCCTTCTTATTTCTTTTTATCTCTTGTACTCCCACCAATCACCATGCTTTTTGCCACACTTCTCCATATAAACTACACTTTCACAGGTCTTGTTTCTCATCATTTTCATTTTATTTTACATGACTGTCAGTCACTTTGGATGTATTTGATCATTTCCTTTTTTTATAAAACACCCTCTTCATCTGTATTTTGAGATATTTCACTCTCATGGGATTTCTCTTACTTCTCTGAAAACTCAGAACCTTTTTCAACTTCTCTTTGTCTCCACTTGTAAATGTTGGAGTGCCCAGGTGTCCGCCTTCAGTTCTCTCCTCCATCTACACTCACTCCAAGTACATGCCGACAACCACACTTATGTATCTTGCCCAAACTCACCCCTGAGTTTTCAGCTCATATAACTTCAGCCTATTGGACAGCTACTCCTGCACAGATAATAGTCACAGAAAGCGAAACATTTCCAAAGAGGCTTTTATTTTTCTCCCCAAATCCATTCTTCTCTATCTCACATATTGACACTTCTATTTACCCAGATGCTTCAGCCTAAAAATACCCAAAGTGCCCATCCAGTGCAGCTCAGCTGGCTGAGTGTTCTCCGTGCACCAGGAGGTCGCTGGTTGGATTCTGGGTCAGGGCATGTGCCCGGGTAGGCTGCGGGCTCCATCCCCAGTAGGGGGCATGCAGGAGGCAGCCGATCTATGTTTCTCTCTCATTGATGTTTCTCTCTTCTCCCTCTCCCTTCCTCTCTCTGAAATCAATAAGAACATATGAAAAAAAGACAGAGTAATAAAAAAAAATTTAAAAATAAAAATACAAGAAGTTGTTCTTGAATCCCCTGGTTCTTTTACTTCTTATGTTGAACCCATCCTCAAGAAGTGCTTATTCTAACCCATTACTGTCAGTTATCTATTTTTAACTGAATAACATTCTTTTAAGACATAAAGTAATCTAGTTAATCTTCTATTTTTAGTTTTCCCTAATAGAATGTAAGTATGTTGAGAATGGGTTCATTGCAGTATTCCCATATCTTAGAACTATGGTTTTCAAACAACAAGTGCTCAGTTTATTCATTGACATTGCAATCTGTAGTTAAACAAAGACTAGAATATATATTTTGACATTTAGTCCTGGGACCTTTCTAAACTAATGTGTCCTTATAATTGGAAAAAAGGAAGATAAGAAGGAAGGAAAAAAGTAAAAGGGTGGAAGGAAGGAGGGAAAGATGGAGGGACGGATAAAAGAAGGGAGGGAGGCCCTAGCCTGTGTGGCTCAGTGGCTAGAGCATTGGCCTGCAGACTAAAGGGTCCAGGTTCAATTCCAGCCAAGGGCACATATCCCAGGTGCAGGCTCAATTCTCGCCCCAATTGGGGCCCATGTGAGAGGCAGCCAGTTGATGTGTCTGTCTCACACCGATGTTTCTCTCTTTCTCTCTTTCTCTCTCTCTCTCCCTTCCACTCTCTCTGAGAAGCAATGGAAAAAATATCTTTAAGGGAGGAAATTAAAAAAAAAAAAAAAAAAAAAGAGAGAGGGAGGGAAGGACAGAAAGAGAAAGAGGGGAAATAACTGATTACCTTGGTCAATTTTCAGTCTCTTCCTATTCCTGACTACAAGACAACTCAGAATAAATTAGTCCACAGTTATGGGTGGCTTTTCCTTTTCTCATTTGGTCACATTGGCACTGCAGCATCAGTATAGTAGTTTTACAGAAAAAAGTGGATTTTTATGAAGATTTTATATGTCTAAACATTTTCCACTTCAGCCTTCAGGTTGTATTTTTCTCTAAGAGTCCTGAACTAAATGATTTTAAATGGACTCATATTAAGTTTAATTAATGATGATGAATAGGACTGAAATGCAGAAGCTCCCTCTGGTGGTTTAATTTGCAGGTGTATGAAAATAGCAATGCAGACTCAAGCACTTGTTCACAGTGGGCCAAACACAAGATCGCAGAAATATTGTTCTGCTTCTCCCTGTACCCCCTTCCTTCCCCTCCTCTGCCTTCTTCTCTTTTAATTTTAAATACAAAATGTGTTAGAGTGGCAACCTTTATGAAGATAGCTACAGAAATCCATAAGAAAAGGCAATTTCTGGAAAATTAAGAGGAAAGACAAAGAGAAGCCAGCCTCCGAAGGCCAGACATTCTGTGGCTCCAAGTAAACACTTTTTAAAAAGAGTCTTATTTGCTCTTTGCTAACTACAGAGCAAACATATCTCTAGCTCTTACAAAGCAGAGACGGTAGGTGTTTTTCTCCCTTATTCAACTTTAACATTGTTTTATTTGCTTTCTTCCCAGGAATTGGCCACCTTGTACGAATTTAGAATTTTCCTATGGATAACATATTTAAAGGCAGTGCTTCATAGAGCCTTAGTAATTTATAACCTATAAATATCCCTTGTTGCAACACAAAGTGGTGTTATCGTTATAAATTTTATATTTTTTCCATAGCTACCTTATGGAATTATTTTTACCTGGAACTTCTAAGTAGCATGTATATTATTTGGATGGTGGTTATGCCATGGTTTTAGGGTGTGATATTATGAAATCACTCATATTTTCACTTCCCTTAATACAAACCTAGCAAAAGCTTTTATAATAATATATTATCACTATGCCAGAATTCTAGTCATCATGACATTGATTTTTCTCACCAAAAGTAAACTTGGATGGGAAAACATCTGGCTTGCTAATGGGCTTTTTTAGGAAGATAGAATTTGTTTTATGATGGCTCCTTAAAGTTCAATTTTGTTGGATTTCATCTCTTGATCATATAATTTTATTATATTGTTATTTTTGTTCAATTAGTATTGTTTAATTATCACTTGTTTAATCCATTTGTTTAAAAGTTTTTCAATATTCATCCAGAATGTTATTATAATTTCATTGAAGTATATGTTGCATTATATTAAAAAAATATACTAGGATCATGTTTTGGGTGGAGTCTATCTGATTCAAATATTGAATTCATGTTATGATATAGGAGGATACTGTGATATGTATCTATATGATTAAAAGAGATATATATATTTAGTTAAAACACTATGGCATTTGAAGAAAATTAATATATTTGATAATACAAGGGAGATTAAACAGGATTTTTATAATGTTTTATGAGTTTTACATATCTGCTTCCTCCTTTAAGTAATTGCATAAAATTACAGTCATTTAATTCATATATCAAAGTAGAATTAATCTACAAAAAATAGTGTTTATGAGGTTAACAACAAACCCAATTTGGGCATTGTATTAGGGTTCTCCAGAGAAACAGAACTAATAAGAGATATATACATCATTGATATATATGCTGTTTAATCTCCCTTGTATTATCAAATATATTAATTTTCATCTATATCATTCTCGGTATAGAAATATATTTATTATGAGGAACTTGGAGGCTGAGAAGTCCCACAATCTGCTCTCTGTAGCTGGAGACTCAGGAAAGCCAGTGGTGTGATTCACTGAGTTCAAAGGCCTGAGAAGCAGGGGTGCTGATGGTGTGAATCTCAGTCTTGAGAGCAGAAGATGAGATGACATATCCCAGTTCAGGCCCTCAGTGGATTAGATGATGCCCTCACATTGGAGAAGGCAATCTACTGAGTCTATTTATTTAAATGTTAATTTGATCTGAAAGCACCTTCACAGACACACGCAGACATAATGTTTAATCTGGGCACCCTGAGGTTAGTCAAGGTGAAACATAAAATTAACCACTGCAGGGATTCAATGTGCAATTATATCATCATTAAAATGAATATTTATCAATTGCCTCCCAAGTGAAAAGCACTGAAAAAGGTGATACTAAAACTTGATAACAACTTTTAAAAGGTATTTGTAACACCAAAATATCACTTATTCTCTAAATATTTGAATATGCAGTTTCAAAGATCTATGTGGATTAGAAAGGTTTTAATTTGAACCATAGATTTCAAGTGCAGCTACAGATCAGTAGCAATTTTATAGTGAAAATCTAATATCTTGGAGAAAACATGGAGGATTCATAAATTCAAGAATATGTAACGTAAGTTAATTGTAAAATCTATAATGAAACCTGACACAACTTTTTAATTCTGTTGATCAGACCAGGTTATTCTGTTGTGATAGTTTGTAGATGAGTAAGTTATCAAGTTTTTTTTTTGTTTTGTGTGTTTTTTTTACAATGTTATCTGTATTTTGTAGAAGAGATAAAAATCTTCCACTGCTATATCACGAAATTAGAACTTGGGGGATGTATATCATGGGAGGAGTTCTTTCCATAAATCAGTTATTCTGATTTTCTTCCTTAAACCAGGTGAGAATCCTGTTGGCTAGTATCCCTGTAATTCTTATTTTCTCCCCAGCTCCATTAACTCCCTGGAATCGTGAAGGAATGACTGGCATGCTTCCTCTCATCCACTTCCACATATGTAGGGAATATGGGATTCTATTGTCCGTAGATCTAGATAATTTCCAATCCACTTGATTCTATTCATGTAGGACACTTAGGAACCAGGTGTTACATCATGTGAATCCCTCGCAATAAATATGAACATGTGAATAGCAAGACCACTGATACACCTTAAAAAGAGAGTATTGATTCAAAAGTAAATAGACTCTTCCAGTCACTAGATGCAGTCTTAGCACAGATATTTCCTTGCTTTGGCCTTCAGATATCTTCTGTATAACTTCCAGCTCTGTTCATCTAAAGCCCTTCCCCCTTTCTCCTTCCTTCCTTCCTTTGCTCCCTTTATCTTTCTTCTCTTTTTCTTTCTTTTTAGTTCCTCTCCTTTTTCCTCACTTTTTTTTTTTAAAATTCTCACCTGAGGATATTTTTTCTATTGATTTTTTAGAGGGAGTAGAGGGTAGAGGGGAGGGAGGGAGGGAGGAAGACAGGGAGGGAGGAAGGGAGGGAGGAAGGGAGGGAGGGAGAGAGACAGAGAGAAACATCAATGTGTCGCATGGTCGCATGGATTGATTGCCTCCCACCCTCGCCCAGAGGTATGTGTGCCCTTGACTGGGAATCAAACCCAGGACCCTTTGGTTCTCAGGTGGATGCTCTAACTACTGAGCAAAACAGACAGCACTTTTTTCCCCTCCTTTTTAATTTGTGTATTATCTGAGTTCTTTTTCTTCTGCCTCTGAAAGATTTTCTTTCTGATCTTTTTTATTCTATATACATTTTTGTGATTTCTTCCATTTTCAGGGCTTTAACTATTGGATCTGTGCAGGTGATTCTGATTATTAACTTTCTTTTTATCTCCAGTCCATCATTTAGAATTGCCTTTTAGAGTTCCCTCCAAATCAAAGTTCTAAATGAGATCTAAGGAACAGATAAGCTGAAAGAGTAAACCTATTCTACCTTTTGTCTCCCACATATCAGTTATTGGGCCTTGACTCACCTGGTTACCAGATTCAAAACTGCTAACAGCTTTAATTCTCTTCCTTCTAACCTCTTAATAGTGAATCAACCAGTAGCCAAATCCCATTTATTGCATAGAAGAACTTCCCCTTTCCCTTCCTCTCTGATTTCATGGGCTCTTCTTGAGTTTATTTTAATATTCTCTTGTCTTACCCATGGGAAATGTCTCTTTGTCTCTTGTTTCCTAAAACAAGACTCTGATAATGCCATTCCTTTGCTTGCTCATCATGAATAAATACATTACTTAGTCTGCAAAATGAAGTCTAAACTTGAACATGGCACCTAAGTACCCCTCACCCTGTGATTTGGCCCAACCTACTTTCCTAAGTTCTCATTGGAATAAAGCTAAGATCATGGATTTCACCTGTGTCTGGAAAAGTTAGTCTTATTATCATTTGTGGTTAGAGATTTTATCCCTAACACCAACCAGCTCTTTTGCAAATTATTTCTGAGAATCATAGGGAAAGAGAAGGTAAGGGCAAGAGAAGGTAAATAAACTTGTTTATTGTTATAACTGCCAATAGTGTGTTTCCTCCAGACAGTTTACAAGTAGCTTTTAGTATAATGGAACACAACATAATCGAACAAAAACTACCTCGTTCCTTATTTCTACCTATTAGTAATAATAGTAGTAGTAGTAATATTTTCCTCAAGCATACTTGCAGACTCATTCCTTATGTAATTTCTTTTAATCACCTTTCATTTTGACACCAAGCACCCTAACTGTGGCCTGCAGAAAAGCAATCTACATACACGGTGATGTAGAGTCCACCTTTGCCTCACCCTCTGAACCAGATTGCTTAAGAAATGTTCATAAAACCGCCACATTTCTTTGCTTTCAGTTGGTAGTCGTCTCAACGTTTTTTCTTTGCAATTTTTATTATTAATACACATTTTAAAAGACCACTGCCAAAGAAATGGAGGCTGTGCTTATGGGATTCGAGTGAAAGTAAACTAACACTATTCTTTACAAAGGTTTTAGAGATTATTAGCGAAAAGCTTTCAATATTTGAAGATTTGAAGAAGATTGAGTGAACAGACACACAGAGGCTGTAAGAGAAGTTTATATTTTTGGATGCTAAGGGACAAGAAGTTGTTGAAACAGAAACATGGTCAGAGTGGGAGAAATGATACGAGTTAGGAGAAACCGAGAGTCATTTCAAGGTGAGATGGCAACTTGAGAATCAGTGGGAAGCCAGAGATGGAATTTACAGTGGGAGCGGGTAAGCATTAGGGAAGAAAACAGTTTTTCCAAGACACTTCAGACTGATTGCAGGGGAGAAAGATTGAGACCAGGGAGGAGAAAAAGGAGGAAATTGCAGTAGAAATCAAAGATGAAAAACTGTCAAAGTTAAGCGTGAGGGTTTTATCAATAGCGAGAAGGTGCTAGTTATTGAAATGGGCCACCCATATCGGCTCACCTCAGGGGAGCTAAGGTGCAAGGCTAATGTGCTGGTAACAGATGGTTTTCCATTAAGTGTGAAGTAGAGTGCCCTGATAGCAAGTCAGCAAACAGAAGGGCTTTGAAAGTTATTTGTACTTACTGGAATCTGCTATATGTGCTTGTACCATTGGATATAGTCAAAGATAATTTATAACTCTATGGCTTGTACATTTTCTTTTGTTTTTGTAAAAATAAGTTCTAAAGATGATCATGGGAATAAAGATCTTTTTGTTGTTCTTAAATATAACTTATTTAATTATAAGTTTATATAATTTATTTTTAAGCAATCATTATTTTAGGGAATAAGATCCTAGGAGGCTGGTATTTTCAGCTCTCCATCTGCCTTCCTTGGAAACATGTTTAAGAGCAGATATGGTCATAAGTCCAGCATGGGAGGACTAGGGTGAGATGAGATTTCCTTTACTCATAACGGCAAAGTGGTTTTATTCGCTTAAGTTCCAAGGATGAGAACCTGGGAGTCAAAGAAATTCCATAACTTGTCTAGAGCCTGTGGCTAGTCCCGTTGGACCATGACTGCAGTGCTTCCCCTTTACTCTTCTTTCATTTCCAAATATCCTGTAACTTTGCTAAACGATCTTACTTTTGACATTTCCACCATCAATTTATATCATCTTTCCTTGGTTCTTGCTAGTAGGAGTTGTTGACAATGAAGACACTTCCCTCCTTTTTTTTTATGAATATTTTAGCACCTTGCTAATATATTTACAGTCTGCTATCACTATTTTTCAGCTTGAATTACTGGAATTTCACTTTGAGCCTTTTAACACCCTGGCCTTGCACTTCCCTAACTTCTCACTTTTAGTGATTTGGTCAGCCCTGTTGAGTTTCCTTTTCAAAATAGACTTTATTTTTTAGAGCAGTTTTAGGCTCACATCAAAATTGAGCTGAAGGTACAAGGATTTCCTGTCTAGCCTTTGCCCCCACACACGCACAGCTCTCCCCCATGGTCAGCATCTTCCACCAGAGTGATGCATTTGTTATGACTGATGAACCTACACTGGCACATCATTACCACTCACAGTCCATACTTCATTTTTGATGATGTACATCCTGTGGGTTTGGACAAATGTATAACGGCATCTCTGCACCATTACAGTATCATACAGAATAGTTTCACTGCCCTGCAAATCCTCTGTGCTCTGCCTATTCATTTCTCCCCCACCCCCACCTCTGGCAACCACTGATCCTTTTACTATCTCCATGGTTTTGCCTTGTTCAGAATGTCATACTGTTGGTATATGTAGCCTTTTCAGCTTGGTTTCTTTTACTTAGTATTAGGTATTTAAGTGTCCTTTATGTCTTTTCACAGCTTAATAGTTCATTTCTTTTTAGCACTGGATACTGTTTTATTGTCTTGATGTACCACAGTTTATCCATTCACCCACTGAAGGGCAACTTGGTTGCTTTCAAGTTTGGGTAATTATGAATAAATCTGTTGTAAACATCTGTATGCAGGTTTTTGTGTAGACATAAGTTTTTGCCTCCTTTAGCTAAATACAGAGGAATGTGATTGCTGGAACATATGGTAAGAGTGTTTTATTTATTTATTTATTATTTATTTTTGGAAAGAAGCAGCCAAACTGTCTCCAAAGTGGCTATATACCATTTCGCATTCCCACCAGTAAATGAATGTGAGTCCCTGTTGCTTCACATCTTGTCAGCATTTGGTATTGTCAGTGTTCTGGATTTAGCCTTATTGGTTTTACCTCTTTTCTCTCTGCATGTAATTCATGAATTTTTCTCTCTTTTCTAAAATATGTTTTATTGTTTTTAGAGAGAAAGGAAGGGAGAGGGAGAGGGAGAAATATCAATTGGTTGCCCTCTGTAAGTACCCCAGCCAGATGGTGCCCACAACCTGGACATGTGCCCTGACCAGGAATTGAACCAACGGCCTTTTGGTGCACACGATGATGCTCAACCAACTGAGCCACACTGGCCAGGGCCATGAATTTTTCTCTTTATGGGCAGTGCCACTACTGTGGTTCAGAATAAAACTTTCGTTCCTTAGGACTACTCTAGGGGTGTATCTACCTGCCTTTACTAGGTCTCTCTCTCTCTCTAGTTCAGCTTATACAGTGCTGTCAGATTCATTTGCTAAATATCAACTCTGGTATTTTGCTTTTCCACCCAACAGCCAGTAGAGGCTTTTGTCTAATAGGTAAACTTATTATCTTGAAGATATTACTCCAACCTACCATTCAAACATAATTTTATTTTGCTATTATCCTTCATGTCCCTTTCTTTCCAGGCAAACCACATTTTTATTCATTTTCTATGTCAGCCTTATGTTTTCTTACACTTACCTGGCAGGATTTTTCCTCTGCCTTTCATCATCACTCATTGTTCTGACAACATGATATATCTAGTCAATTTCCATACAACTACCTCTTCCTCCTGTATACCTCTTATATCTGTTTCTTCATTATCACATCTTGTGACACTGACCTTGGGCCCAGCAACTCTCTAGTGTTTTTTTCTGTAGGACCTTCTTTCATCTCCCTCCCTGCATACCCGTGTTATGATTTTTTTCTTGTGGAAATTTTAAGCTACTACTTTCCTGCTTGGAACCTATTGCTTGTTCTCTGTTCGCTGAAGCAGATTTTTTCTTAGCTTGGTATCCAGGTCATGGCTTTTTTAAAAATTGAGATATAATTGACATCTAACATTATATTAGTTTCAGGTGTACAACATAATGATTCAATATTTGTATGTACTGCAGAATGATTACCACAATAAGTCTAGTTAAAAATCATCGTCATACATAACATGGCATTTTAATGTCTTATCTCTTGTACCACTTTCTTTCATTATGTACTTTTTGTTCTATGTCAACATGTTAAGTTGTGGTATACCTCTTTGATTTTCTACTCTCTCTTGGAATTTCCCCTTGCTTTGTCCACCTGAGAAACTCCTAATTCATCCTTTAACATGCTCTTTAGACATGACCTCCTGAAGCTCTTTCCTGAGCACCTCAAATAGAGTTAATCTGTCTATTTTCTAAGTGTTTCAGTGTTACTTACTTCTGTGCGTTTCTTTGGTTGCTCTTGTCATGTTGTGTTACAATTGCTATTTTACATGTCTGACTTTCCTCTTAGCTGTGTACACCAACCACACCTTATCGTGTGTATTTGTATTTCTAGCATCTAGCAGAATAGAGGTACAATAAATATTTGTATGTTTATCATTTGTTTGAGTTGAAATAAGCCACCACGTACTTAGGCCCAATGGCTACTCCAAGTCTCATCCCAGTGAAGTAGTCTCTCTCACAGCAGTCTTTCCTGATTTCTTTTTTCACCCATCATCATGAAGTAAATGATACCACCTTCCTCTAGATGTCCATAATACCTTGTGTGTCCTACTTTTTTGATACACAAAGCTGGCATTTTGATATTTGGAAGGAATATGTTTTACTTTCCATCTGAATTGTCAGCTCTTTTAGGGGGAAATTTTAGTATCTCATCTTTTATCTTTTATAATATCTGATAACATGTTCTTTGCAAAAACTAGAAGCTAAATATAAATAAATTAATTTGTGCACAGATTTTAATGCTCATTGCATGAAAAAAATCAAATCAAAGAAATTTAGACCTTTAAGGAACTTTGGGATAATTTACTTGAAAATTTTCACTTTACCTATAAGGGAGTCAACTTCAAAGAAGTTCTGCCACTGTTTTCAAGATCTCAGCACTTAAGGAGGAAAAATTAGGGTAAGAATCAAAGTCTCCTGATTCTCAGGCAATGCTTTTATATATTTCTAATTACACTACTCTCCTTCTTTAATTGAATAAGGTATCAATAAATCTTTTTGATGTTTTCCATGGTAATGTATCCAATTAATGACTTAATTTTTCAATGATAATTTTGTAAATTATAGGAAGATTTTTGCTGGATAAGTAATTGAAAATGACACAATGAATTTCCCACTTGGATAAATAATTTTTTAAAAGGCAATTATAGTAACACCCTTGAAATCAAACCAGATTGAGAACTATTACAAAATGAGATCTTCATATAAACATAGTCATTGTCATTTCTTCTCTTTTTTTTTAAATTTTATTATTGAAAGTATTATAGGTGTCCCATTTCCCCCCCCAATTGACCCCCTCCACTTCACTCCCACCCTCTCCCCAGGCCCTCACCCAGACATTGTCTGTGTCCATGGGTTATGCATATATGCATATAACTTCTTTGGTTAATCTCTTCCCACCTTCCAACCCCCTTCCCTCTTTGCTCTAAAATAAGATGGTCTGTTGCATGCGTCAGTGTCTCTGGATCTATTTAGTTCATCAGATTCTTTTGTTCATTAGCTTCTTCTTAAAGAAGACTCTTCAACTTTTCCTGTAGTGCTGGTTTGGTGGTGATGAACTCTTTGTCTGAGAAGCTCTTTATCTGACCTTCAATTCTAAATGATAGCTTTGCTGGGTAGAGCAATCTTGGTTGTAGTTCCATGTTTTTCATCACTTTGAATATTTCTGGCCACTCCCTTCTGGCCTGAAAGATTTCTGTTGAGAAATCTGCTGACAGTCCTATGGGTGCTCCCTTGACTGTAACTAACTGCTTTTCTCTTGCTGCTTTTAAGATTCTCTCTTTGTCTTTAACCTTTGGCATTTTAATTATGATGTGTCTTGCTGTGGACCTCTTTGAGTTCCTCTTGTTTAGGACTCTCTGTGCTTCCTGGACTTGTAAGTCTATTTCTTTCCCCAGGTAGGGGAAGTTTTCTGTAATTATTTCTTCAAATAGGTTTTCAATTTCTTGCTCCCTTTCCTCTCCTTCTGGTACCACAATAATACCAATGTTGGGCCTCTTGAAGTTGTCTCAGAGGCTCCTTATGCTATCTTGATATTTCTGGATTCTTTTTTCTTTTTGCTCTTCTGGTTGGGTGTTTTTTGTTTCCTCATGTTCCAAATTGCTGATTTGATTCTCAGTGTCCTCTACTCTACTGTTGATTCCCTGTAAATTATTCTTCATTTCAGTTCTTATAGCCTTCATTTCAAACTGGTACTTTATTATGTCATCGATTTTCTCAGTTATTTTCATCACACTCTTACTAATATCCTTGAGCATCCTTATAACCATTATTCTTAACTCTGTATCTGTTAGCTTGCTTGGATCTATTTCATTTAGTCTCTTTTCTAGAGATTTCTTCTGTTCTTTCCTTTGTGACATGTTTCTTTGCCTCCTCATTTTGGCTGCTTCCAGGTGTTTGTTTTTATGTATTAGGTAGAGCTGCTATGTCTCCTGGAATTTGTAGAGTGGCTTTGTGTAGTAGGTGTCCTGTAGGGCCCAATGGCTCAGCCTCCCAGTCACCTGAGCTGGGCCTTCTAGGTGCTCCCCTGTGTGGGCTGTGTGCACTGTCCTGTTGTAGTTGAGCCTTGGTTGCTGTTGGCATCACTGGGAGGAACTGACTCCCAGGCCAATCGGCTATGAGGTGAGCTGCAACTACAGCCAAAGAGCTGCTGTGCTGGAGACACCCCTATGGAGCAGGATTTACTTCAGTGGAGGTTTGGTGTTCACCAAGTGCACCCCTTGAATGTGTCACTTGTGGATGTGGTAGGGTTGTAATCCAGCGTGGTTGAGTTTGACCACCAGGTGCACTGTCTCTGGGGCCTCTGGGGAGGTGCAAAGTCAGCCTGTGCCAGTGCCTTGCCCAGGGCCACCCAGCATGAGCTACACAGCAAACCGTAGTTGGCTGCTACTTGTTCTGGGCTTGGAGATGCCCAGGAGAGGCCAAGCTATGAACCAGTGCAGCTGCCGCTAGTGCCAGGCCTGGGGCCACTTATCAAGCCAATGGGGCCGCTGCTGCTTGTTTGAGAGATTTTAGGAAAGTCCTAAGCATGAGGCTTGAGAGGCCACTTGCACAGAAAAGCCCCTGGAAGTGGCCTGGATGAGCTGCAGGTGGGGAGGGGCGGGGCCTCCGGGAATCACGGGGCGGGGCCAAAGGTGAGAGTCAGGTGCTGGCGATTCAAATATGGCGCCTGCCTGCCGGCTGTGTGCGGGGAGGACTCGCCAAAGGAGCCATGGCCTCTGCCCGCTCTTCTGCCCGGGAGGAAGCCGCCCCTCCGCCTCTCGCCCGGATCTCAGGCAGGTTAGTTCCTCCCCGAGTGTCCCGGGTCCTTTCAGGCTGCTGCCCGGCGCTGGGCTCAGAGGGAGCGTCCGAGTGAGTCCGTGCCGGGCCCTTTAGGAGGAGCTGCTGGGGCTCCCGCAGCCTCCCTGACCCTCAGGGACAGTCCCCGCTGGTTTCACAGCCCGGAGTTGTGGGGACGTGTCTTCCTGGCCCTGGAGCCCTGGGCTGGGGGCCTGCTGTGGGGCTGGGACCCTTCGCTCCTCTGGGAAACCTCTGCTGCCGAGATTCTCTCCCGGGTTTAACCCGCGGCACCGGGTGTGGGCCCACAGCAGCCGCATCTCTGGGATTCAGCCCCGATCCGCCCAGGTCTCAGCCCCTCCTCCTGGTCTCGGTGCTCCTTCAGTTCACTGGTTGTGGGGCGTCTGTGCAGCCAGATCTCAGGAGGCTCCGAGTGATGGTGGTTCTGTGTTTTAGTTGTGATTTTGATGTGATTGTGGGAGGCGGCGGGTGCAGCTGTTACCTACGCCGCAGTCTTGTTTCCTCTCTAAGAAACGACCTTAGGAAGAAAACTACCCTTAGAACTAATTTAGAAATGCACCACATATTCAATAGCATTTTTTTATTTATTTCAAAACTCGGTACAAGTATGTGATTAGTGATATGTATGCATATAAACCATAAATAATATCCACTTTGATTAAGTAGCTTTATTTATATAAGCAGGCAAGTTTATTAACGTAGTTCTCTGTGCTAGCTGGTTTGGCTCAGTGGTTAGAGCATCAGCCCGTGGACTGAAAGGTCAGAGGTTCGATTCCAGCCAGGGCACATACCTCAGTTGCAGGCTCGATCCCTGGCCCTGGTCAGGGCACATGCAGGAGGCAACCCATCGATGTCTCTGTCTCTGTCTCTGTCTCTGTCTCTGTCTCTCTCTCTCTCTCTCTCTCTCTCTCTCTCCCCGCCCGCTTCCACTCTCTCTGAAAAGCAATGGAAAATATCCTCCATTGAGGATTAAAAACAAAACAAAAAACAAAAACATAGTTCTCTGACTGGTTTTGCATATGCATTTGTATTCATGTATTTTGCACATGTATACATTCAAACTATATAAATTTGCGTACCGTCCATTTGTCACAGTTGCCTTTTTGTGCAGAGAATTTGATTCCCCCTGTTTGAAAAACTGACAAATATTATATGTCTTAAAGATTACTACTGAGGGCTAAGTAAGAACATGTCATTGTTTGGTACTCTAGCAAGCATGACATTCTCAGAAAGGCTGGAGCACAGTTTCTAACTGTCATTTCATATTTTCTATTTGAAAGGTAAATAAGATTTGTGGTCATCCGATCAGAACACCCACAGAAAGCCCCCGTTGTTCTCTGGATGGCAGTAGAGAGAAGCTGAGAATGAAGATCTCTACGAGAAATGGTGAAGAGACTCTTGCCAACAGAAGAAAGTAAGACATTTGTTTTACAACCAGAAAGAGAAAAGAAAGTAAGCCATTAATTTTACAACAGAATAGAATGTATTCAATGAAGTAGGACAGAATACACTATTGAAGAAACAAAAGATAAACATTAATTACCTTTAAAATTCAGTGATTCCTTCTTATTCCATTAATTAGGATGATAGCTCCAACTTTTGAGGTCAATAAAGCTTTCTGAGAAAGGAACATTTTCTTTAATACAATATGGCAGGCCCTAGGCACACGTGGTCATTGTGCACTTAAATGTTGCTCAGCAGATCTCCAGGACTTACTCGTCTTGCTTAACTGAAACTTTATGCCCATTGATTGGTAACTCCCCATTTCCTCCTGCCTGTGGTCAACAATACTGTAATGCACACTAATAAATTTTGTTAATAAGGTATATCTCATGGTAAGTGTTCTTATCACAATAAAATAAAAATTTTTAAATGTAGCTAGTGTGACTGATTGAATTTTTAATTTAATTTTAATTAACATTGGTCTAAATTCCATGTAGCTAGTAGCTACTGTATAAGGACAATGTAAGACCAAAGGATTATACATGTAAATGATGTGATGAATATTACTAGGGGTTAAGAGTCTGTTTGTTTGTTTTTTTAAAGGTTGATATAAAGAAGTTTTCATATCTTTTATCTGGAATGCTAAAAATGGTTATCTGTTGATTCAAAATGATTCCACATTGAGTGGCTTGCTTTTCTAACTCACATTTCTACCACTATGCCCATTGTTATTTCACATGTTAAATTAAAGCCTTCATTACTATCCCTTTGCTTAATGATTGGCAGTTACTGAAAAACCCTTAAAAATGGAGGAAACTATTATTATTATTTTGCTGTTGTTGTTCAGTTGACTAGTGTATGCCCTGGGTAATGCTAGATTTCAGTGCATGTTTTGAATTGAACTGAAATTCACAGTTTTATATTCAATTATTAATTCAAATAATTATTTCTAACAATACCTTATGGAGAATTCAATATTTTACATAGCTTTTCTCTGTAATGAAAAAGTGTTTCTTTCTTTTTGGAAGGGTACTCCTAACAGCTTTATTCTCTCCTCAGGTGGGCTATAAGCAGGGGATAAAGATCTGGACTATTTATTGCTGGATATTTGCTACAGCATAAAAGAATTAGCATTTTACATGCAAAGTAGCTGTTCTTTTTCTCTCTAAACATCTATAGTGATCAGCAATCATGTCTTGTCTTTGAGAAATTAGTATACTTTGGACGTGTTTTTTTTTGTAATAAAATCCAGCTTAAAGGTCATGGTTTCACCACCAAAGTAGCCCAATTATTGGAAAACCAAAACAAAGCCCAACACTAGCAAAACTAAGCCAATGCAGGTGAAATGTTACAAAATGTCTCACGAACAAGGAGGGGCTCATATGAGTGGAAAGTTTTATAAGTATCTATCCTGGCCATTAAATAGACCACCTTGTCACCAGTCTTGCAAACTCATTATTTCTATGCCCTTGACCAGCCAGCCACCATTAGCCATTGCCCATAAATCAGGGTAGATCTATCACAGGACAGTCTCATGCAGCACAAAGTGAGCAACCAGACATACTTCAAATGAGCCCACTTAAATATTTCATTTTTACAGATTTTTTTACTGCCACTCCTGTATGGAGCTTAATTGTTGTGGTAGTATATTTTTGCTTGATGCCTAACAATTGTGCAGACCTATCCATAAACTAAACCTGAATTTTATTTATCCTTCATCAGCTGATCATTCTGTATGGGGTCATAAATTTCAATTGCAGTAGGTGGGAAAATGTAGAAGGAATAGGTGCTACTGAGTCTGGGCTTCTTTCCATGTATCTTGTGATTTTCTCACCTGCTAAGCCTGATTTCCAATAGATCACTTCCACTTAATGATATATTGCTTCTATACAAACCTGATCTTATAGCATGGCAGACCATTTAGCATTTAGGTTGTAGAGTTACTTGCTAGCTCATGGTCAAATGTATAGTTTCTGTCAGCACCCCATTGCAAACCAACCAACCTACCAACCAACCAAAGAAACAAAACAGTTTTTAGCAAAACTGTTGCTCCAAAACCCTGCATATCTATGTTGAATATTCACATGGGGCTTCCCGGTGTTTCAGTAGAGCATCTTTATTACTTCAGGCACCATTGAGTGGACAAGCTGGGTCATCTGGGCTAAATGTCTGTCAGAGCAGCTTCAAAAATCAAGCTACAGACTTTTTCATACAAGAGCTCTTTGGTGCTACTTTATACATGGGTTAGATCATCACACCCAATGCAAAGGGACCCAAAATGCACTGTGCCTCCTCCTGAGTGCTGGGTCATCTTAAGTGTAGAAGTTTGCCTTTTACCTCAGAAGAATATCCCAATAAGGTTCAGACTGCTAGACATTTAGAAACCCTGTTGAATTGTCAAGCGCTGGAAATGTCAATATTTTTCCCCACCAGAGGCATGGACATGTCTACTCAGGCATCTCGGATAATGTGTTCAGTATGTTATCAGCATGGTGTCTGTAGGATATTCAGATGGTCAAGGCTCCTGTCTCTCATGGAGTGGGAGAATTGCCCTGAGGTCTAACAGTGAAGGGCTTCTTGACAGCTCAAAGTGAAATATTTCTAGTTGTCTTTACATATTGGTAAAGAGATAAAAAGCATTTGCCAAATTATTAGCTAGATAGCAGATGGCAGGACATGTTTCAAATAACTCTAGACAACACTATATACAAAGGAGAATGTAATTGGAGTCACCCTCTGGCTCCGTTTATGATAATGCAACCGTTCTCCAAGTCTGCCTCAGTGTACACAAACAGGCAAACAAGTAAGACGAATGAAGAGGTGTTAAGATCACCACGGCGCTGCATTTTTCATGTCTTTGATAATGGCCTTAATCTTAGTAACTCCCCATGGATATGATATTTTCTTTTGTTTTACTAATATTACTTTTGCTTTGAAGAATTCTGTAAAATCTATAAGCTTCTTTATATACTCTTGTTTTTCAAAATTCTCTTAGATATTCTCAGAATTTATATTTAAAATATATTTAACAATCTTTTTCTTGAATTTTGATTGGTGTTATATTGAATAAATAGACTGATTTGAATGAAGATGTTTATCATGCTATAGGTTGCTACTTTTCTGAACTCAGTTCTAATGGTCTGTGGATAGGATTGGAATTTCTACATTGATCGTATGCTATAGCTTGCAATTTTTCTAAACTCCATTAAAAAAAAGAAAGTTGGCCAGCTTTGGTTTTAGTGAAAGGGTCTCACCACAGCCCAGAAATGCCCTTGGTGTAGACAGCTGTGTTAATGAACACCTTGGTTTGAATGCCCCTATAAACGACACCCTCCTATGAGCTTCTGGACTTGCACACAATGTCATCTCTGGTTCCTTGGGCAGTGATGTGTGCAACACCTGTTCCAGGAATGCTTATTTGAGGTGGAGTTCAAGTTTCAGGGCAGAAATGCTGTCTTCCCTATCCTGGACTCATTTATGTCAGGGCAGGAGGCTACAGGTGCTCATGTCATGAAGCTGCAGGTCCTGCCATTCTTGGTGTGGCTGCTCTGCGATGTGCTGGAAAGCTTCCGTTTGTCCCAGTCACCTCCCAGCCTTCCCTGTGCTGTCTACCCCAGCAGGCCGCCTGCATGGACCTCTAGCTGAATTTGGCTAATAGGGAACATTAGCAGGAGATACTAGCTCATGACAGCCAATCATACTCAATTTTTCAACACTTTTTTGGCCATTTTATATGCTAATTATAGATAATTTTTTATTATAGTTTATAGTAGATATAATGATTATCCAGATAAAGATAAAATATAATTTTTGAAGAAGAGTTGTTGACTTGCTGGAATTCCCTCCTATAACTTACTAATTTTAAAAAATGAAGTTTATTATTAAAAAAGTAGACAAGGACAATTTTCAGTTGATCTATCCAAATCATTAACAAAACCACTGCTTTGTGCAATTTATAAAAAAGAAAAATTTAAAAAGTCCACATTTCCTGATTTACTTTTTATTAATTAGCATTATGTCCATGACAATTTTTCTTACATTTTCTTTCTTTATTTTGAGTAATTCCCATGAGAATACTTATAGCAGAAACTACTTTCTATAAATTTAAACCAATTTTAAAAGATTTTTAAAAACTTACAGAACAAAATAATTTAACAGTTTCTATAGCTTAATATAATTGCTCTATTAATGAAAAAATAGAAATTGTAAATGGATCAGTGGAAAACCACTGTAAATAAAGATAATCACTATTCTATGTTTGCTAAAATTTTAAATACATTTTTACATATAAAAAAGCCTTAGTCTTTTAAAATTCTATTGTCATAGTTTAGATTTAGTTTCTTTAGTGGCATATCTTATACAATTTTTGTTTAAAATTATGTTAGATTTATGGCACCCTAACTTAAAAAAAATTAAGGTTTTGTCACAGAGTTAGAGTTCATTTTATTTCTATAGCTTTTCATTTCATTATTCAAACAATTCTCAAGGTTATGTTAATATAATCACTGTTGACTTATAATTTGACTAGCTGATTTTTTCTAGTATTTTTATGTGATTATTAATCAGTTTTTGTTTTTTAATTGGAATGTTTTAGTTCATATTTTACAGTGATACATAGTATCTTGAAGTAGTTGAGTTGAAGGGCACAACCTTCTTGCTCTTTGTTTCTCTTTACCCCATTTTTTATTGTTTGTTCTTTCTTGCCTTCTTTTGAGTTTAACAGGTATTTATTATCCTTTTTATCCTCAGAGCTTTTCAAATTTGTGTTTATTATTTTTTCATGGTTATCATAGAGATCACAATATGCATTTTTAGTTTTACCATCTACTTTAAATTAGAGCTTTTACCACTTCATTGAACAATGTAAGAATCTTAAAATAGTTTCACTCCATTGCTCTCTTCCTATCTTTTGTGCTATTTTTTTCAACAATTGTCTTACTTCAACCAACATTTCAACAACTCCAAAGACATTGTTATTGTTTTTAAATAGTCCATATTTACCTATAATTTCTCACATATTTTATTCTTTGTGGTGCTTTTTTTTTTTTTTTTTTCCAGTTCCATGTGTCCATCTTGAATCATTTGTTTTAGCTTTAGTATAACTTTCATTACTTATCACTAGTGATGAATTCTCACAGCCTTTTTTATCTGAACATATCATTTTTGAAGAACAGTTTTGGTAGGTCTAGAATTCTAAGTTGTTGCCAGCCTCCATTTTTAAAAGTATAAGTGTCCAGTCATAATTAAGTTCATGGCATGACACCCTGTAAGTAGTAGGGGAGGTTTAGTGGGAACATTTAACACAAGAGGCAACTACTGTAGAAGATGCTGCTGGGGCCCTACTCACATCCCTTTACCTGGCCATCTTACCTGTCTCCTGGCTGCTTTGTCCTGGCTGCTCATTACTCACAGTTGCCCTATTCTCTGGGGAACTGCCCTCAACAAACAGGAGCCATCTGTATTTGTTACCTACTGCTACCTAACAAATCATCCCAAAACTTAGTGGCTTAAAGCAACAGTAGCATTTATTGTGCATTTTCTGGGTGTCAGGAATTTGGAAACTGCTTAACTTTAGGATTTTGACCCAGGGTCCCTAGCGAGATGGCTGTCAAGTTGTCAGCCAGGGCTATAGTCCTCTGAAGGCCTCAGTGGGACGGGACTATCATTTCCCAAGATGGCTCATTCACATGGTTGTTGGCAGGAGGCCTTGCTTTCTTGTCACAGTGACCTCTTCATGGGACTGCTTGAGTTTCCCCACAACGCTGAGGCTTGTTTCCCTCAGGGCAGGGAATCCAATAGAGAGCTAGGCTGAAGCTACTGAGTGTTTTATACTCTAGCTTCAGAAGTCCCACACTATCGTTTCTGCAGTATCCTGTAGGTTACACAGGTCAGTTCTGTTAATTGTGGAGGGGGACTACACCAGGGCATGGAAGGAAAGATTGTTGAGGGTCATCCTAGAGACTGGCTCCAACACCATCTCATCCACCTGGGGGAGGGTTCAAGCTCCCACCTGCCTCACTACCTTGGAAGCATCTCACAGGCAGTGTGGCTGGCATGGGAATAAAGGCTTGCCTCTTACTCCAGGTGATGGGGCCAAAGATGTGATGATTTCATGCTTCAGCACTCCCTGTGGTGCCTGGCTGAAGCTGAGTCCATGTCCCTACTTCACATCTTCCTGGCTTCCCTCATTACCTTTCCCTTAAGAACAGCCTCTCCATGAATTGACTGAATCCAAATTCCTGTCTTAGGCACTGCTTCTGGGAAAACTGACCTAGAGATCTTTGAAAAAATACCTACAATAAATGCAAAATAATTGTAAACTAAGGGAGAAGTATACCTAAATATAGATATCTCTCTGTATATTTTCAAGTTTCTAAAAAAAAAATATAACCCCCCTAAATTTTGTTTGTACATTCTCCCCTTTCCTCCTCCTATATTCATTTCATAGCGATCCCTTTTGTTTAATGCATTGCATTTTCCTTGCTCTATTTCTAATGTTTGAAGAAGGAAATTTTCCTTAATAAAATCTGTCCCTGGATCTGAGAGTTGTGCTAAGCTTGCTCATGGAGTAGGTCTTTTAGCTTGGAAGGAGGGGAGCTAAACCATAGCATTGAATTCTCTTGATTATATTTTGGAGATGTGATTGTACATATTCTTCTACCCTATTTTTTAAAAAATTATGGAGCTTACAAATAATTAGCTAATTGAAAACTTTGAATTGATACATACAGTTACAAAGATCTCCAAAAGTTGAGAAAGTCAGGGAAGAACTATTGCTACTTTACACATCCAGCAAAGCATCACTATTGAGTGTGTTTTGGGCAGAAACCAAATCAGTGCCACTGTAAAGGACATTGCAGTCATATAGCTGCCTAAATCAGCCCAGGCAGAGTAATTTCCCTGTAGCAGTTCCTCTCTCTGCTTGATTTCTTGAAGTTCACTGGTAAGAATAAGCTATTAGCAAGCTTAAATCGGTGATAATTAGCTGTACATTATTATTTCAAAGTGGTGTGGCTGTGCCAATTAAGTGGGTAATTAGGAAAACCCCAGGACAATAAATTAAGACAGAGAGTCTCAACACTAGTGCCCCATCTGTTCTTCAGCAAGCATTCCAATTAGCCAAACCTTTCATTTAAGAATGCACCAATTAAGGGGATTGGCTGCATGCATAGGTGTGTATTGGGGTAATAGAGACTGTCTTAGGTACTTGGTAAAAGTAAGGTATTTTTACTATCAGAGGATTTTGATGTGAAAGTGGGAAAAGGAGAATATTTACTGGATTTTTAGTGTTTGAAACAAAATATAATTTAAATTGTTTTATGTGTTGTTGTTTTTATAAATTTTCTCTCCAGAACTTAATTGGAATACTATATCATCAGGCAGTTTCATTTTATTCTAATATATTTATTAAATCTTGATTTGAGTATTTTAACCATGTCAACCACATAGAACATGAACAGTTTTATTTACTGAGAATGAGGAGCTAAAGAGGACACTTGAAAGTATGTAGTTTAAAAGAAGGAATGAGTCAGGACATGATTCAATTTCGGATGTGACTGTCTATGAAAGTACATTAATTTTCACCCTGTATATTACCAAAAAAACACAGTGAAGTGGTTAAACATAATTAGTGAAACATAGAAAAAACTCTAAACATACCCTAAATGAAGAACACAATATTACTTAGGATTATTGCCAAGATAGGTGGAGCAGGTTCATATTAAATACAAGGAGTTTAGTTTAAAATGCAAGAATTTATAGCTACACAGTTAAACTTTATTTAACACAACACTGATGCATATGTGTGTGTATATGTTTGTACATGGATAAATCAGTATTGATAAACTGGACTTAATGATGAATTATGTATATACATCTTCAGTGAATGAAAATACCCAAAGGTCAGGAAACTGTTATCTCTTTGAGAAAAATTTAATACCATTTATAGGACTGGAGAAAGCAATTTCCAATTTATTTCCTAAAAGGAAGTTAATGCTTCTTTGAGGTGCCACTATTATTTATTATCTGTAACTTTAATTTACTAAAATAAAGGTCGTGTTCCCTTCAATGGGAGCAATTCTGTTTAATTTAAAACAGTGCTTAGTGAGTGGTGGTAGTGAGGGCACTGAGGGGAGGGCAGGCCAAGGCCAGGCTTTGGTCAGGGGACTAGAGGCCAGGCCAGAGCAGGACTGAGGAAATGTAAGCTCCCAGGCAGGCCAGCTTCAAAACTTAACATGAATAATGAAGAACAGGACCCCAGGGGGTCAAAAACCAGGCACATAGGAAGAAGGAATGCCAGAAGGCAGAACACACATATGGCAAAAGTTTAGGCTAGTGGTGCTTAACCTTTGTGGGTCAAGCATCCCACTGAGAATTTGATAAAAACTTCCCAGGAAAAGGAAGTTCATAAACAAATGCATGCAAAATTTTGTGCATTGAAAAGTAATTTGTATCACTTAAAACTAATATAAAAAATAAAGTCTTTACAAACTGTGTTTGCTCTTACTTTCTAGATATTTCATGGAAAAATTAACATTTCATGAAATATCTGAAACTAAATCCAAACCATGGAATATTAAAGTAACATTAGATACTACTTGTGCTGAAAGAAGAGATGGCTTCAACTACTTGGTATGAACTAGAAGCTGAAATCGTGATTGGTCTTAGATGTGGCTATGTGCCCATGTGTGGTATCCAATGGATATCCACTTTTTTGTTTTGATGGTAACAATTACTGAAAATTCTAGAAAAAAACACGTATGCGGCTATCACTGGCTGTAATTAGAACTCTCATAGCTAGTTTGCTTAAATGAGGATAGGCTTATTTCAGGGAGCATGACATTTATTCTAAACTCTTCGAGTTACATTAATGGTCTATAATGCTTTGGTCTTAAAGTTAATTTGCAACATCTGTAATATTGAGGCTGTCAACTTTTAAGTTAATGAGACTAGAAATAAGTCTCAAATTTTTCACCACAGAAAAACTTAAAAATATATACATATACGTATTTTTCTCAGCCATACGAAGAATGATGATTAAATTGGATAGTTTTCAAACTTATTTTCCAAAATCTTTCATTTCCCAGTAGCAGCTTTTCCAGATGAGCTAGAAGCTTTTTAGTAGTATTTGTAATCATGACTATAGGGTTTCCCTATATATATGGCTCAAAATATCCCCCCACCAATATCCCAAACTATGAATGAAAGTCTCCCTGTCAAATATACCTGAGAGTGTCTGTTTTATTTCTTTTCTATTTTTTCCCCTCACAAAAAGTGAATATTCTATTCTTTTTCTTGGAAAAGTCAGTGGACATCTGCAGGGTTGAAAAGAACCTCAAATTCAGCTATTTTTTTCCATTTAATTTCTTGAAGAGGTAATGAAGATTTAAAGTAGAGTCATATTGAAACCAATAATTTTTATAGGTGGGTATAAAGCTATTTCAGATTTTTTTTTATTTTAGCAGAATCTATGGGGCCTAAATCAGGATGATACGTAAGACTCATTTCTTTTACTAAAATAGCAAAATTAATTGTGTTTAGAAGCATCATGTGTGCTTAGTCTACAGCAAGAGTACGAAGCACTTTCTTCTTGGTTTACATAGCAAAGAATATTTCCATTAGTTTAAGTCTATAGATGGCATTGAAAGTGTCTAAAGGATGTACAGGGATAATAGGAAAAAATGGGGAGTAGGAAGCACCAAGAGATATTCTTATTTTTATCCAGTTGCATGTTGAAAGACAAAGCTGCTAATTTCTCCACAGTTGTCCTTAAAATGGGAGAAATGTGTTTCTAGAGTGGATTAAATCATTTGATAAAGGCCATGCCTCCCCCCCCCCCCTTCCCATCTTCACTGCAAGACACACATTTACATTAACCATTTCCAGGGCACACTATGATCTCTAGAATCATGAGTGGAATCTTTTGCTTGGGAGTACAACTGATGAAAGTTTGAAGGTAGTTTCTGGATGATTATTTTTGTCTAGGCCCACATAGGTAGAGTATCAGTTTTGCTTCTCAGAAATGTGACTTGATCTCTTTCGTGACTTGAGAATCAACAGGAAAAGGCACTCCCTTTGCCGTGTTGGTGTCACCCTCCTTCAGCAAGAATCTTGTTAGAAATGGAACAGTGCAACTTGAGGTCCTCCAAGTTGAGTAAACTCAAAGGACAGATAATCTTCATTGCATTTGGTTTGTCTACGTTTCGCAGTGTGAGTGAATCCTGATATAAGCAAACATATGCACGAATAATCATAATGGAGGGATACGTTCTTTTGTACCACATGGAAAGTATTTTGATGTCGTAATTGAGTAAAAGTGATTATAAATTATTCAGTCTTAGTCAGTGATACGCTATGCTACCCATTAGAAATTGGGAATGCAATAATAACTGGGTCACAGGTAACATTCCCAAGGTATTTTTCTCCCCAAAATGAGACTTACTAGAATAATAGGAATAAAACTGCAGACTAAAATACATCATTTTCTTTAAATTCTATTAATTACAGATATCATGGCCCAGAGTCCAGGGACACAAACATTAGCACTGAGAGATAAGCAGTAACTGGAAATGCAAGTGGGAACAATTTGTACCAGCACATACAGTCCATCAACCAGATATGTTCATGAATAGAGGTAACCAGGAATAGCTGATTGAAATCACAAAATGAAAAGGAAGGAATGAGGGAGAAGCCCTTTTATTGGCAGAGTATTAAAGGGAAAGTATTTTATGAATGTTCTGCTAGTGCTGAGAGAAGAGAATATTATCCAAAGTATGTTCTCTTGTCCTCTAAGTCATGGAATTTATAGTTAAAATGTTAGCAACCACAGAATAAATATCAATAACTGGCAAAAAAAAGAGAGAAAGAATAGCTATCAAGATTTGATCTAAAATGCTGAATCTCAAAATATAGGTACTCAAAATGATTTTTTGTGTGAATGACCAGTATTGCAATCATTAGACTTGTAAATATTCCATTTGGCTAAACATCCTTGTTGGTACTGAACCAGTCATGTCCTCAAATTTTGTTCTATTGAAAACCCAATAGCATGCTTCCTGAATTAGTAAAACTGAACAAATAATTGCATATTTTTATTAAAATAAACAAAACATTATGAGGTAGGGGAAATTATATCACATCTCTCTCTGAATGGATGCTCAATTTCCTTCATATTATCTGATTTTTTAAAATATTAGACACTTGGTTCAGTGTTTGTTTTTATAAATGAATTAAGGTCTTTGTTTAAAATCTTTTTTAATGGAGAACAGAGTCCATGCATTTTAAGGTACATTTTTACAACATGGGTAAACGAGATGAGAGCTGGTTTTGAAAACCCAGTCTTGACATCAGGTTTAAATCACCCTTTTTAGAGGAGGATGCTTTCAGAAAGGGTCCTTTTTATTGGGACATTAAATGGTAATGTGTTGGGTTTAGAGGTTTATTGAAAAGTGAGGAATAGAGGTGTCTGTACTAATTGTACAGATAGCTATGAACATCCAGCTCAGGGCTAGTATAAAATCACCACCAGAGAGTTAAACATGCAGCACCTGTCAAGAAAGAATCCTCTGCAGAGGGTAGCTGAGAATATTAGAATATTTCCAGGGCTCCTTTCCATCTCTCCTTCCCACTGCTTTCCCTGGTGTTCCCTAACCTACCACCCATCTTAACTCCTTCAACATAGTTGAGAAGCACAGTAAATCTTCTAATGAGGGGAAATCATGCCACATGAACAAGAAGACTTCCTATGAGGAGCAAAAAACCTGGAATCATTTAGTCAGAAAAAAAATCCTTCTCTTTGAGCATGGTGCCGATTCTTAGGTCACAGCTTCCCTAATGAGCAGTGAGTTCAGGTGGGGTTCAGAGAGCAGACTCTCTGAGTTACTCTAGAAAAAATAGCATGTTTCTTTTTAATCAAATATGAATGCCATATGCTTGAAACACATTTACATTTGTGATGAAGGTGCCTGGTGCCTTATATTGCATGGCTTAGTGTCATAATCACCCTCTCCTCCCATTGTTCATACGTCAAGAAGTCTGTATAGAAAGTGGCCAAGATTTCATTCCCCCCCATAGCCAATCTAACTATATAAATTTAAGTATTTTCAAACATGTACAATGAGAACTGTTATTGCTATAGAATAGCAATCTATATATTTTTCTGTTCTAAAAATTTATAAAAATATTTTGTCAAATAGAAAAACTTGGTTGAGAAAAAAGGAAAATGATTAGATATGGACTCAGAATAGAAGTGAAAATAGATCTTATCTAGAAACATGTAATTATACATTTCCTCTGCTGAGCAAGAGACTGACATTTTGAAAGTCTACTGTTTGACAAGTGTGGTCAGACATCTCTGCAGGGGTGAGCCTGCTCATTAGCGCCACATTAACCTTAACTTTGCCTCAGGCCATTAACTAGCAAACTGCACATTTGACCTTTGTTCTACAGATATTTTCAAACAGTGTGCAAGGCACTGCTTTTAATTTGGGTTCTGTGTTATGTGTGGACTGACTTTAGGGGTAAAAAAAAAAATCAATACATGTCATTAAGTAAAGAAACGTGTGGTCTGCAACAATCCACAGAGAAATGTGCCTTTGAAAAGCAAGATTCTTCTCCAACACTTTTCCAGAAAATTAGCTTTGGTTGAAATTAGAAATAGTTTCTTTTATATTGTGTGGGGAAAAGGGAGGGAAGTGCAATATGTGACAGTTTATAAATGTTTTAAAATTGAAACAAATTCCCTTTAGATGAAGACATAAGATTGAGTGGTGTGCCTTTTGAACATAGCTCTATTTCCAACAACATCTAATGAAATGAAATGCAAAGTCCAATGTAGATCAGAGCCATATGCTTAAGTGAAAACAGCCCCTGGAAGATCAGCAGAGCTTGAAACACGTGGTTACCGCTCTTCAAACCATACCTATGAGAAGCGTCAGTCATATAAATTAAAGTGTAAATTAGCTTAGTGGAATATTTTCATAGATTATGCTAGTGTTGCTGTATCTAGGTTATGGAACACTATACAGCTATATAAAAATAGGTAAGACTGAAATTTTTTAAAATTGATTTGAGAGAGAGAAAAACATTGATTTGTTGTTCCACTAATTTATGCATTTATTGGTTGATTCTCATATGTGCCCTGAGTGAGGATCAAACCTGCAAACTTGGCATATCAGGATGACGCTCTAATCAAGTTAGCTACCTGGCCAGGGCAAGAGAGATTTATTAATATAAAATGGGACTGTGATGTATTGTCAAGTTAGAAAAGCCAATTTCATGTATGTGTATAGTTTGGTTCTAGTTTTGCAAAACCACACCATCTCTACGTCTCTTCTTATATCTACCTGTCTGGTGTTCATTACTTATTGGTGTCCACATAGAGGGAGCTGAAGAAAGCACACCAGGCTGTTAACGTTGGTTACCTCAGGAGGGAGGGATCTAAACACTATAGAGGGACACATATTAATTTGTTCTTCATTTGTCTTTTAATTATTTTATTACTCAGAAAAATATATTTTTATTATTAAAAAAATAATTAAAGTCCATTATAATGGTACAGCAAATCAGAATTATTGCTCAATTTTACTGTAGTAATTGGGCATTCCTATGTCAACGGAACAAAGAAAGGACAACTTCAGGGTGAGTTGCATTTTCTTTCCTTTTTTTTTTGTGTGGCCATGTGATAGATCAGAAGACCTTTCGGGCACTGCTGGCCTCAAGGGCATGGGAAGCAATGAAGCAATAACTATGCTGGTCCATGTTTCTCTCTTGCCTTTAGTAAGCTCAAGGCAAACAGGGCTATAAGCTATGAATGAGCAATTGTGCTGCAGCCTCTTTCCTCTTTGCTGTGCTAGCATAGTGTCCAAAGGTGCTCATTAGCCAGGGATCAGAATTTGCCCCACTCGCTGCTTTGCTCACCAGACCATCCAGACTGGTAGAGATAGACAGGTAAATCCTGTCTAAACATATTGCTTTCTAAGTGCAGATTTTGGCAGGAAGAAGTCAGCTATCAGTGTTTTAGTCTGCTAATAAGTGTGTTCTCTTAAAAGTGTGATAATTTCTGTAGATATTTAAAAACAGATGAAAATTCAATCAAAGATTGAAGATTCAATCAAATTTGGTTTCTCAGACATCCAATGTCAGCCTGACATTGCTAAGTTTTGGCATTTTAAGTTAGTTAGTTAGTTAGTTAGTTAATTAATTAATTTTAAAAAGTAACTTAGTTCTTTTGTTAGACTAAATGCCTGTCTAAATAACTTAGTTACTTTTCACAGGTCCTTTCACTTCTCTGATTTTTATTTTCCTTAATTATAAAATAGCAGGGTTGAACTAAATCACTGGTTCTCAACCCTGGCTGCACATTAGGATCCTGTAGGTAGGAAAATCCAGAAAAACCCAGGTGCGTGGGTCCTACTCCAGACCAACAAATCTGAATGTCTGAGGGTGAAATCTTGGCTTGCAGTTTACATGTTTCCTTGGTGATGATAAAGTGCAGTTAGGACAGAGAACTACTAGGACAGAGGATCTCAGGCTCTTTTAATTCTTTTTTACAGTACAGTATATGTGTGATGTATTAATTATGATAGCTATCCTACAAAGCAGTATGACTAAATATTAATGTGTCACTACATATTAATTTCAGCATCATATATATATAATCTGTCTGGAGCCTATTTAGTAAAATCTGTCACAGTTTAATCCTGCCATTTAGATTTCTTCCAATTTTAATGCAATGTACCAGGAAGATTTCCCTGTTATGTCTCCACAGTCTAGGAATAGGTCTCTGAATTTAAAGTTTCCCAAGTCAACTGTGTTCTTTAAGAACTTTAAATTATCATTTTAAAATATGTATTTCTTGTAGAAATTTCTAATGCTGGAAGCTGTTAAAAAATATCCCTGCATCTGGCCCAGTTCAACCAGAATTTGTTGAGTGCTTGTTGGATACCAAACTTTGATCCAAACCCTGGGGGTATAAAGAAGACATGACTTTGCCTTTAGGGAACACACCCTCTAATCAGGGAGGCAGAGATGCAAACAGAGGAATTATAATTCCACATAGGCAGGGCTGTAAAACTGAGGCTCAGTGCTGCGTGGGAAACAGGATGCACCAACAAAAGCTGCACAGGCTGGTCGGGCAGGGGTTCGAGAGGAGATGAGGTTTCAGCTGGATCATGACCTGTTGTTCGAGGCCGGGAGAGTGGGGGAGGAGAAGGCAGCTCTGGGTAGAGGAAACTGCAGGTGCTAAACTTGGAATCTTACCCAGGTAACACTGAGATATCTCACGCAATAGAAGGGTGTGGTTTTTGGCTGCGTGTGAGTGGAGGGTAGGGGACTGTCATAGGATGCTAGAGGCAAAGAGTATAGAGATTATACACCATGGTGAGACATTTGATGTGAATTGTTAGGATTTTAAAGCAGGAACCCTGATATGGCTGATTTCCAAAGCTAATTCTTGTAACAGTGTGGGGTGTTCAGTGAAAGGTAGGTGAGTGGGCAAAACTAGAGGCATGGATATCGTTTGTTAGACTGTTGCAAGCCCAAATAAGAAATTATGAATCTGTATATGGCCCTGACATATTGGCTGTGAATATTCTGACAAGGAAACTTTTCTTGTGTTTTTTAAAAAAAAGTTAAAAACTGTTGCTCTTAGTAATTATATTTGATTTCTGTATTCTAGATGTGTTTTAAGACCAAGATGAGCAACTGGCATGTGTAACACAGTCCCTCAAGGATAATTAGCTGAAACTTCTAACATTTCCCTGAATTTGTTATGCTCTTAATTTTAACTGGAAATATTCTCATGACCATAGAAGAGTAATTGTAATGATATAGTCACCTTCCCAGCAACCTAAATTCTGGGCAATCCAAAGAATATAATGTTTTATTCATCGAGACATTTCATGTAAAACTGGCAAAGGAGGCATGGTGTGTAGTAGACCAAGCATTGAGCTGGGAACTGAAGTGTGGATTCTTGTAATAGGAGCAGCATTAATTGGCTCTGTGGTGGTAGATAAATCTTGACCTCACTATGGCTACTATTGTTTTAACTTCTTTATTTTCTGCAATTATTATTTTCTGTATCCAACGTAGATCCCCCTGGGCCTTCATGCAACCCCTTTTTGCAATACGACTCTTAATTTCTGTGACCTAAAAACTGCCAAACAGAATATGGAGTCCAAAGTAGGATCTCCCCTGAAATTTCTGTCCTCACAAGCCCAACCTGATCTCCATATTCACAGACTTCTTCCATTATTTTAGTCTCAGAGAATTTGCCCCAAAGCTAACCACCCTATCTGCTTTCAGTCATTCTTCTTTCTCTTCTTTTCAGCATTTGCGATCCGTCAATTATGAATTTACTTTTATTATCTTTGCGTCAATTAAGAGACTAAATTATGATGCGGTAGCAAACAACCCCAGCCTATCACTAGTTTAGGACAAAAAAAATTTGTGTTAGCAACCTGTGTCCATTTTAGACCAGCTGGGGGCACTGTTCAAGTTGTCCTGGCTTTAAGCCCTGGAATGACAGAGCCGTCAACATGTGAAATACTCCCTGTCATCACAGGAGGGGAACAGAAGGTGGCAAAGCCACATTGGTCCATAAAGCTGAAGCCTTGGAAAAAACATACGTCGCTTCTGCATACATTTACTAGAACTCAGAGAAAGTCACATAACAAAGAATCTCAAAAGGGCTTTGTGCCCAGAAGGCAGAAAATTGGGATTTTTGGGAACAAGCTTGCAGCAGCATACCCTTGTTTCCTCCTTCCCTTTCGCTCACACACAAATCTCCTCAAACCTCTTCCTTATCAAACAAGCATAGGCCCACACAAAACTCCCTGAGCCTTCCTTTTGGGATTCTCCATTTCCAGTTTCTCACCCTCTATTTAATGTGCATCGTATTACAAATATAAAGTCTATTACCCTACTTCAAATGCTTTAATTATTATATTCGTTTGCTTGGCCTGCCGTAGCAAAACACCACAGACTTAGAGGCTTAAACAACAGAAGTTAATTTTCTCACAGTTATTTGAGGCTAGAAGTCCAAGATCAAGATGTTGGCAGGTTTGATTTCTCCTGAGGTTCCTCCTTGTCTTGCAGAGGGCCCCCTTCTCATTGTGTCTTCACATGGCCTTTTCTCTGTGTACCTGTACCCTTGACACCTCTTTCTCTCCTTATTAGGACACCAGTCATATCAGAGTAGGCCCTTCCGTATGACCTCATTGAAGCTTAATTACCTCTTTAAAGGCCCCATCTCCAAATATAGTCACATTGAGAGTTAGGGCTTCAACATACAAATTTTAGGGGGACAGTTTAGTCCATAACAATGTGGTCACCACATATAAAGGACATATTCAGTATTTTAGTTAACTGCTCATAATGGCACTAAGTTGACACTATGGAGAACTCTCTAACTTCAGATGCCCTCATTTTTTTTTAGTTTTCACTGCTCTCTAACATTATAGTTTTTCTTCCTTTGCTCTTTCTGAGTCCCCTTTGCTTTTTCTGACTGCATATTATTTGCCTGAGAGATTTCATCTATTTTCATGACTTCACTTACCACCTCTATAGATCATGAATCTCACATCACATGTCTAGTACACTGAGTTCCAAGGTCACATGCCCACATGCAAATGTATTCATGATCTTGTACCAGTAGCATCAGCGTCATCTGAGTGATTCCTTGAAACGTAGGGTCCCACCCCACATCTATTGAACCCAAATCTGCATTTTGGGGAGATCCCCAGATGTTACTTTTATTAAGTTTGAAAGTATCATTCTACTTGGTTTCTCTTTCTGACTGTACCAAAGAAATTTCAAATAGAATATGTTGAGAATAGAATTAATAAATTACTTTTCACTCATTTATTAATTCAATAACTATTTAATGAGTCTCCTATATGCCTGCACTGCTGCTTTAAGATCTATAGTGGTGAGCAAAACAAACAAACAAACAAATCCTGACTGCCTGAGTCTTTTACTCCAGAGAAGAGAGACAGATAAGAGAACGATAAAACTTAATAAATAAGTACATTACATACTGAAATACAAAGTTATATGTGCCATGGAAAGATGACAGTATTGAGCAGGGAAAGTATAGTGTGTCACATTGGGAAGGTGATACCTCCCTTCTTTATTTCTTATCTCAGTGAACACAACCTCCTCAGTCATTAGGAAGTATTGGGGGCAAGGGGAGAAAATTAGAAGTTATCTTAAAACTTTTACTTCAGCTGTCAATTATAGATTCCTGATGTCTTTCCCACCTATCACTTTTCATGATACCCACTGGCAGGCTTTTTTTTCCTTTCACATCCTTGAATTTTCTTCCCTTGAACCTTGGTTGCAGCCCCCTAAATGACTTCACAGCTTTCTGCTTCCAAAATATTGCCATGATGATTAAGTCACATGCTTGTTGGAAAACTTAATGGCTCCCATTGCCTTCTAAATAAAACCAAAACATCTCATGATGAACCGTAAGGCTGATTATAATCTGGACTCTTCCTACCTTCCGCCATAATTCCCATAAACACATTATCTGCTGGTTAAACTAAACTGTGTCTGAGTCTACATCGGTTGGCTGTGTCCTGTAGGTGCCCAACTGAGGATCAAGCCTGAAACCTGGGTATGTGCCCTGACCGGGAATCAAACCTGTGACCTTTCTGTGCAGGGGACAATGCATAGAACACTAAAATGTTACCTTGTTTTGTAAATATTTCCTGATTCCTTCTCTGTCCTTCAAATGTGGCACTAGTAATCTCATAGTATTACTGTGGATTTTCCCCAGGATGTGCATTCTTAGAAGGCAGGAACTGTCTTATTTAGCTGTGAATTCCTAGGGCCAATGCAGGGCTCAATACTCAAGAATGTTTCATATCCTTTGACAAATGACTGATATCTAAGTTTTCCTTTTCCTAGCCCTCCCTTCTAACCCAGAAATTATTTCCTCTGAATCAAGCTAGCAGCTTTTCATTTTTTTTCTAAAACATTTTATGTAAAAAAAAAAAATTCAAAACTAAAGTCTTTAGGACTTGGTCTTTTGAATTGCTATAACCAAGTTCTTGGAACCTGATAGCCCTGGGTTTAAAACTCAAAATTCTCAACTTTCTAAACTAAAAATCCAAACTGCTTTTGTGTTGAATTATTCCTTTCTGTACTTGATAGAGGAAGAGAGTAGAGTGAGAGGGGAAAAAAACTTAGTTAATATGCTAAATAGTATTCCTTACAATAACTTTTATTTTCAAGCTTCTGAAATATGTAGCATATCTGTTTTTTTTATATTCAGTAAAAACATAATAATACTTTATGTTCTTACACATCAAAGAGAAGACCCAGATGGAAAAATCCTAAGTCTACTAAGCTTTTAAACAGTAAGCAAATAATTGGCATGTTATAAGAATCTGACATTTCTATATGGAAAATGAAGTAATTAGTTATCACTGTGGTTTTGATGCCAGCAGCTAGTGAGAGTTTTTAGGGAAGCTAAGGGAGGTGTGTGTGTGTGTGTGTGTGTGTGTGTGTGTGTGTTCCATTCACAATTTCTTGGATCTGGAGTTATATAAGATTCATACCAAGTAAAAACTTTTATCCAAAGCAAAAATTTAAATACTAATGTTCTTTTCAAAATAAAATGTAGTATTGCCCTGGCCAGTTTGGCTCAGTGGTTAGAGCATTGGCCCTTGGACTGAGGGGTCCCAGGTTCTATTCTGGTCAAGGACAGGTACCTCGGTTGCAGGGTTGATCCCTGACCCTGGGGCATGTGTAAGAGGCAACCAATTGATGTCTCTCTCACATTGATGTTTCTCTCTCTTTCCCTTCCACTCTCTCTGAAAAGCAATGAAAAAAATATCCTCAGGTGAGGATTAAAAAAAACAAGATTAAAAACAAAGCAAAAAAGCCCCCCCAAAACAAAAACATTGTATTTATCTTGTTAGAAAAGTATTGAAAATATATAAAAATAGGTAGAGAAAACAAAAAAGTTGCATCCTAAACATTTTATTTAACAAATCATGCCATTTATATTGGCATTTGGTAGGTGTTTTTGGTTTTAATCATTTTCTTTGTCTTTTTTTCCATTCAGAGAATTTATCAACAGCCTTCGGCTGCACAGGACATTTTATGGAGGCCTGGCCAATCAGCTCTGTGTTAATGACATAGCCGCTGCTGATGGACTGCCATGCTGGAATGGAGAAGATATAGTAAAAAGGTATTTTATGTGCAATGGTCTGTGAACACATAATGGCTACTTTCATCCTAGCTTTCTTTTTCTAGATCTTCAGTGGATTACTCCAGTTTAACTTTGCCATACAGGTTAGAGTATAAATTAATTCCTTCTCTTTAGTGTGTTAAAATTAAATGTGATCCTTTTGACATTTTAGAAATATAATAGCATTCTGTGGTGTTTTCAAAGTTCTCTCTTATTTTCTACCTATCTATGACTTACCCCCAAATTTTACTTTTTTCAGTCATGTATCACTTGCCTTCTATCTAATCTGTTATCAAATATCTTATTTTTTTAAATTTAACTTTATGAAGATTAGGAAGTGAGGGAATTTGGTGGAATGTGAATACCTATGCCAACATTCATTGATATATGGATTTGTGAGTCAGCATTACTCATATGATTAGCCTACAAATGTGTCTGAGTATGTGTGTGTGTAAGAGTGTGTGTCTATGTAAGAGTGGGGGCACTTTCATGGATGTCTCTTTGAAGCATTGTTTATTCATGTGTTGTCAATTGTTCCTCAAACTCAGGAGTGAAATTTAACTTTTACCTTTTTTACCTCACTGTCTAGAATTTCTTTGACAGGTTATTTTCTTTTGCTTCTTATAACTGATTGTGCTCCCAAGTAATCCCCTGAGCTTGAGAAAGCCTAAATTTCTCCCTCTGTAATATATAACCGTGGTCAATAGAATTGGCTGGGAATTAGTCCTTTGATTTTCCAATGCTGGTGATTATTATAGAATGTCAGCTTGTGTTGTGTTCAGATTTGGATGTTTAAGTGTATTTTATTTTTAGCAATGTGCAAAAAGAGCTTTCTGATTTACAAACATGCCTATTCCCTGTGAAGACAGGTGGTTTAGTTACCACAAGAGTGATGAGTTCATTTGAAATGTCATTTGGCAAATAAAATTGCTCTGATAAACAGTAGTGTGGCGAAGGCTGGGGTGGGGGTGGAGGGTGGCATGCAGGATCGAGGGGATTAATGGGGGGGGAAGGGGACATCAGTAATACTTTCAACAATAAAGATAAATTTTTAAAAAATGTGCTGTAATTAATTTTAATATAAATTTATATAATAAAAACCATTTACATATTTCTGGGTGATCATAACCATTCCTGATTTTTAAATAATTAATTTGTAGTTTATATTTGAGTATCTCAAAGAGCTTCTTAGATTTCATAGAAAAATTATTGAAGAAAGGAACTATAATTTAAATAAAATATTTGGCTGGCGTGGCTAGTGCTCTTTTTTTCATCATGTTCTTTGGATGTTGGAATGTGTTTTATTAATATATCCTTCTTGCCTTTACTGGAAGCAGTCACAGTATGCATAGTATTTCGCATGCAGTATTATGGTGTCAGTCAAGTTTCTGCCACTTAGATCTAGCAATTAAATTCTATTTTGACTTACGTTTTCTCTTTTCACACTGTTCAAACTGGAATTGCTCTTTTGTGTATTAATGAGTTTTCTACAGTTGCTAATGGGAATCTCGTGATGATTGATGAAATATTTAGTATATAAAATAGATTTGATATATTACATTATGTTATATCATTGGATTCTAGAGCTGTAAGAACCTTTGTTTCATTTTGTCCCATTCCTCTCTGGCTATGTGGTCTGAGGTTTGTATAATAGGAGGTATTGTTGGAGATATCAATGATTTGAAAAAACTTTTTAGAGGGATGGTATTTTCAACACGAAGAATATATTTTCTTTTACATAATATGTTTTTTATGACCTCATGCACAGTTTATAAATAAAGATAGATCATCTTTAGCAAGAGTTCTTCAAAGAAAGTGTCCACATTTTTGATAAAGAGAGTGATTGTCAGTATTCTCAGACACAGCTGTCTGCTAGCCACTTTCAAGTGTGCTGTGCCACTCCAGTCTTCTGCCAACAGCTTTCACTTTGCCTTAATCTTTTCTCAAACAACCTTTCTCCTCATCATGTTAATTGACCTTTCCCCTTCCCTAAGCATATTTCTTCTCTTTCGTTCCTATCTCATGGGTCCTCAGCCTACTCCCACACCCCTTGGGTTGCCTCACACACTGGCTCCTGACCACCCTCTCTGGGTTACTTCCAAAATGAACATTTTTTCAGCCCTGATTGTTTTCTAACAGTTAGATAAGGTTTCACAAACAGTATCTCATTTGGTTCTCCCCAAACTTGACTCCCTAATGCTCCAAAGTAAGCAGATTGTGTGATGTCGCTTTTCTATTTGATCTTGAGTAAACACTCATGTGGACTTTGCCTTTTGTAAAATATAATTTAAATTATAATTTCATTCATGACTCAGTCAATTCTTGATACATATTTAGAACAGAATTCTTGTCAGTGCAAAGTTAATGCTAAAATCTAAATATCCATCGTATCTGGTGATTAAGTATGGCGTATTCACCATGGAAAATTATGTGGCAGTCCAAAATTATGCATATTTATATTTGCTAATGTGGAATAACTTCAAATAATTATTGAGTAAAAATAGTTAAAATAGAATATTACATATTTTACCAGAGGATTTGAATAAATAAAAAACATTGACATTGGTTCTGCATAGAATATTTCTGGACAGTTATGTAAAAACTGCAAATATACTTAAAATATACTGGGGGAGCTATTATTTTTAATTTGCTTTGTAGTTATTTATGTTTAATGCAAATATCTTATAGTGATATTAATATTATGGAGTATTATTATTTTATACTTTTGGGGGGAAAATTGCTATTTTTACATTTAATTTCCAACCAATTCTTATTTTCATAGTAATTTTTTGATATAGTGTTGTCAAAGCACTAATGGATATGGTTCAATACTGAACTATTGAGTTTATCTAAGAAGGCGTCAATATAAAGTCAAATCCTGGTGGCTATTGCACTTTTGAATTATTAACTACATTTTCCTTGAGAAAAAAACAAAGCATAACAGTGATTGGTGTGTGAAAGCACTAAGACCCTCATATATGATATTCACTTCAGCGACCTGCAATTAAGATAAACAATGCCACTGAATTTTTAAGAAATGAATATCAAATGAATGTATACCACATTTGGGGATGATAGAGGCTTTTCTCTTTTTATGTTTTTTTTTCATACTCATCAAGTTCATTCTAGAGGAATTATGCCCAATAAGATAAATTGGTGGCCAATATTGAGTCTATAATCTATTATGAGAGCAAAGGGATTATTTTGGCAAGACTTCTTCTCCTGAAGGCATTTTTTAGGAGATGATTGATAAGATTATTTATGTGCACAGACATGCTGTCTTGAATAATAGGAGAACCATACAGATTGTTTCAATAGTGTGACAATCCTATAAAATTGGGTGAAATCCCCTCTGTGCTCATCAAAAGAAGTGAAATTCCTTTGTGATTGTAGATAAAAATATCTCAGATATCTCTTGTATATAAGGAATGTTTAATTCATGAGACAAAATGTGTTTTAATTCGAATGATTTTAAAGACTGCATGCATACCATATATTCTATTGCAACACTGAGGTCAACAGTTCAAACAACTTCTTATTTAAGATGAAAATGTATTACTGAAATCCATGTAGTGTGCATCACTTAAAGTCCCTCTTATCTGCCCCTCCTGTCGCTTCATCATGAAACAGAATTGTTCTCTGGAAGACATGTCAGCCCCGACTTTGTTCTCAGTTCTCGGTGATTGCAAATTGATAGCTTGATGGTTTGTACTCATCTTTTTGAGCATTGAAGTTCAGGTGACAGCTACTTAATTACTAGGGCTTCCTTTTCCCTTTTGATTAATAGGCCGATAATCCAGTAAATCTCCCTCGATCTCCAGGAATTTATGACCTCCATAACAACTCTTAAACTAGTGAGTAGCTGTTAAGTATCCTAGTAAAATTAATAAGCCACATGGTTTCTACTTCGTCTTGATTTAACGTTCCTTAATGCTTCTTTAGCAATGCAGTGTTTCTTTTTGAACTCCTGTGATAATGTATCCTTCTCAAATGATTAGAATTGAAGTTTTAGAAATCAATACGAATGTAAAGCCTTAGAAATCGCTGAGATTTTGTGCTTGTTTATTATCAGTTTTCTTTCCACCCAGACAATGCCATTATTTCTGGCTATAATTGTTTCTAACCTCTCTTTCCTCCCCTTTTACTCACTATCTTTCTGGAAAGCCACTTCCTCTTTGATCTTTATTTTCCTTCCTGACCTTGCTGCATTCAATTATATTTTTTTAAAACACCTGGCCTACTTTCCAAGTGTTACGGGTTACGTTTTAAAAACAATCAGGCCTCAGAATCCTTTTGAGTTTCATTAATGTAGCAGCTAGTTGCTTTTCCTATGTCGTCTGTGCAAAGGCAGTATGTTCGTGGCTTAAACACCATTCTGTTTTCTATTTCTGTTTTTTTCACTCTTGCAATTTCTACTTATTCAATCAGGTTTCTAATATTGTTGAACTCTACCTTTCTAGTAATCATCATTGTTATTATACCTATGGCCTATCTTATTTGGTTCAGAATTGGAGGGTGCTTTAAAGGTGTGATTAGGACATGGGCCCCACTTTTATTCTATGGTAGCAATCTACTGTGGACCTTGAAACTCCCACCACTAATGGAAGAATTTTCAACTGAGTCATTTTCTCCATGTGCCTGTATATACAGCTTTGCCAAACTCCTGCATTTATCTTGTGTCCCAGTAGAATGAATCCCCTCATTTGTATTTTTATTGTAACATCTAAATCCATCAGGACACCTGTAATACTTGGTGTATTTATATGCCATGTATCTTCTTTGTTCTTCTTTACTGCAATTTCTTTTATAACAGAGTTCCTGTATTATTTGAGAGGCCAAGACTGATTAATATCGAATACCTATTGGTAATTTTTAAAAGACACTAATACTCTGAGGAAAAGTAATTTTTATTTTTTACAAGTGTTAGCGAGAATGTTAAGACATTTAGGAATTTGGGATGTGGCCTGGTGATAACATTTTGATGGGTAATATTTGGGTCCAAAATGAAATTGAGTGCCTGAAAGATGAGAAGAAATAAGATGACAGAAAAGTCTCTACCTGTGCTGACTCTGGATGCTGATTTTTTTTTTCCGACTTGACCTAAGGTTCTTCATGTCTTGTTATATGCACTTCCATAGACATCTTTGTGAAACCAGAGTCTTAAAGAACTCTAAGAAGCTCATGTGTTCTGGGTTAAAGACATATTAGGTATGATTGTCTTTATCACAGATGAAACACCTGGGTTGGGTGGCTAAAATCTGCCGAAGGTCAAAAATCTGTCTTAATGCCCTGTTCTGTTTGCTCAGTGGTTAGAGCATCTCTCCCTTGGACTAAAGGGTCTCCTACTGTCTTGATTTCGGTCCAGGGTGCATACCTTGGTTCTAGGCTTGATCCTCGGCCCCTGTCAGGGAGCATGCTGGAGGCATTTGTCTCTCACGCTGATGTTTCTCTCTCCCCCTTCCACTCTTGTTGAAAAACAATGGAAAAATATCCTCAGGTGAGGATTAAAAAAAAAGATTTGCCTTTATGATTATCAGTAAGGGAAGACCTGAAACATTTCTGTTGATTTTTGGGACAGAAATAAAAAGTGTGGCTTTAAATATATTATAAGATTCTGTTGAATACCATATCATAGAATATACCTTCTAGGTCCAACAGGATGATGCAGGGAAGGCTGGTGTATCAGGTTTGTAGTTAATATAAAATTTGCAAAATTCTTGACTGGGTGTTACCTCTTTCTGCCTTGCTCTAGTAAACTTGCTTGGCAGATAATTCTTATGTAAATAGTAGTGCCTGAAGTAGTTACCCCATAGTTCCACTCTGTAGAAAATAACATGGTAGATGGTAGCAAGGGGATGCAAATTTTATTAACTTTACTCCAAGCTCTGATATCCCAGACATGTTTTAAAGTTCAGGAAAATAGACATCTTTCTCAGGTCAATACATACATTTTGGTCTCTTCTAAAAACGCTCCATTAATTTGGCAATAATTGCATGCTATCTCTCTGCTTAACTGAAAAGTTTCTTCTGAATCTTTCCTAATTGGCTCACTGGCTTACTAGTCATTGTTTCTTGTTAATCATGTTATCATTACATTCAGGGAACTGGACTCAGAAAGGTGAAAGTAGAAACTGTTTCATTAAACCACTCAGAAGACGGCTTTTACCTTGTCACTAGAATGAAATCTTGGCCAATTCTCAGAATGTTTTGGTCACTACTATAGAAACCTCTTATCCATGTTTTATTTCCTACACTTTCAGTTATACAAGGTCAACCACAATCTGGAAATATTAAGTGCAATATTCTAGATATTTTGAGAGACAAACCACATCATATACCTTATAGTATATTGTTAAAATTGTTCTATTTTATTATTATAGTTACTGTCCTTAATCTCTTACAGTGCCTAATTTATAAATTAAATTTTTTCATAGGTATATATATATACAGGAAAAACAATATACATAGGCTTTGGTACTATCCATGCTTTCAGGCATCTACTGGGGGTCTTGGAATGTATCCCCTATGGGTAAGGGGGACTACTATATTAGTGTCTGAATGATCTTTTATTATTAGTTCCTTAAACAATCCCAATTCAGTAATCAAATTCAGTCCCATAAAAAGTCTAAATGCAGTAATGAAATGGTCTAGTCCAACTTACTCACAACTCAAACTTCACTTAAAGTACTTCCTGCTCCCCTCCCCAGTTAGTAGTGCCTCTGCCTAGGAGGCTTATAGTGGGGGTTGAACAACCTCAGGTCCGTGTGACATTCTCTTGCTCCCCTTGTCCTCCAGTGTTTCTGATTCTCCAACTTTGGAGCTGGAGGTGTGATGGAAAAGAAGTGAGAGAGAAGGAGTATGATAAAGGAAAGATCTCTGACTGATAATTTTGTGTCTCTCATTAATGCTTCCTAGCTTGGCAGGTAATAAAAGCTGATGATGTTGTAAGGCTTTTTGTGCTCAATGCCTCTCCCCCATACTTGTCCATCGCATGGTAAACCTCTGACCTCTTTCTGCTGAGATTTTTCTGGAGGTGTCTTTTTCTTCTGCATGGTTCACTCTAGACTACAGAAACTTTGCTTCCCTCTCCTGCTTTGGTGGAAGGACAGCCTACACCCAGTGCAGCTGCCCCTCTTTACTCTAACAATAGCCAGGGAACTACAGGTACAAGAATGGGCTGCCTTATATTTTCTTAGACATGGATCAACTACCAGCCCTTTTAATCCTTCACACTCCAAGGATCCCTCAAAGCCTCTCTCACTTAGGACAAATGAGTGGGGGAATGCCACAGCAGTCCACCAGTTTTTTCAAAGAAATTCCTTCCTTTGGCCTCTTTGACCTCAGTCTTTTTATACAATTAAGGTGGATGTCAAGATGAGGGACTTAAAACCCATTTTTAGCCATCTGCTTTTCCTGTCCAGCACCTCAGTTTGGAATGCCATCCATTGTCTTGTTCTCAGCTGAAAGGGAAACAGAGAGAATTCTACTTTAACATCCTTTACATTTATTTGGAAGTGGTGGTAGAAGACAGAAAACTAGATTCAGTGTTCAAGACACTGCAAAAAACCTTGAGAGGGATACAAAGGTGAGTAAGACATTGTCTCCACCTTTGAGCTTAGAATCTAAAAATGGATAGAAAACATGTTCATAAATATACACAGCAAAACATGTTCATAATCTGTCAACTCTGTGATATATAAGAATCACAAGGGGCAAATCTCATTTGATTGAGGGAATTTGAAAAGTATTTGATAAAGAGCTAATATGTAATATGGGTCTTGATTTATTAATTTAAAATAACTTCTCTGAAATACTTATAGATGAGGTGATATTGCTGGCATTTGATTTAAAATAATTCATCAGATGGGGGAAAGAGAGCTATACTATATATAAAATAAGTTTTGTGTGTGTGTGTATGTGTGGATAATCATGGAGGCTGTATTATGGATACAGGGGTGTTTATTCTCTGTATTTGTATATACTTGAATATGCTACAATAAAACATAATAAATACAAAAATATACTAAGGCAGAAGAAAAATAGTATTGTCAGGTATCTGTTCTACCACATACCCTGGGGTACAGTGATGGAGAAAACAGACATGAGCCATCTCATGTACATTAGGATGCAGAGGAGATACCTGCAGGAGATACCTGGAGGCAGTGTCTTACTCAACTTCGTATCCATCTCAAGGTTTTCTGCATCCTAATCTACAAAGAGATGGCTCATGGGGTACAGTGATGAACAAAGCAGACACGAACCATCTCTTATGTAGATTAGGATGCAGAATACTGATATGAACACTTATAAAATAATTACAAGTATGATAGTTTGCATAATCTTTAAGTTTGAATGGAAATTTAATCAGCAGACTTGGAAGTAAGAAACAGAAGAGGCAATTCTTGAATGAAATGCTCCAAGTTTGGTGGCCTATTAACTGTATTATTTTTGTTTGTGTGTAACCTTTCAGATGATCTTTTCTCTTCTCAACATTCTCTTTCACTTGAGTTTCATGGCTGTATCCTGAATACATAATATTATGCCTTCCCTCCTTTATTATAGTCTAGCTATTCATTCAGAAAGCCGGTAAATAAAACCCAGTGGTTAGGAACAGAGGTTCAGGAGCCAGACTGCCAGGGTTCTCAGTCAAGATTAGGCACTTACTAGTGATGTGAATTCAGGCACATTCATTTACTTCTAATGATATCAGTTTCCTATCTTTAAAACATGGCTGAAAATATACCTACCTCATATTTTAAAATTAAATAAGTTATTCACATAAACAATTTAGAATACTAGTGATCACATAGTAGACATTCAACAACTGTTAAATCTTATTATTAAACAATGTGTGCACATTTACTTCAGTAGGCATGAGCCCTGGTTGTACTGAACTTCTCTCTGCATTGAATGGGTTCTATCATGGATCAGAAGTCTTCCATTAGAAAACAAAGACATGTGAAGTTTGTTTATGAGTTAGTAAAAATGAACAATAGGGATTTTGATTTGGGAGTAGAAGAGAGTCCCTTATTAGTATTTGAAGTGATTACTTCATTGAGGTTATAATTTGAGAAATTATGTCTTAATAGGCAGTTTATCAACTACTCCAGTTGTGGAGAATCTTTGTCTGTTTGTACCCAGGCAAGACATCAGTTTTCTCAAGAGAGAACTAAAAGCTAAGATACAAAGATCAAGCACCATAGAGAGAAAAGAAAGACATTGTACTCCCAAGCAGCAGTTTGGGAGTAGTCAATCACTGGCTACAGCATCTTTGAGCTCATCACTGGAAATAAATCTCTGAAGCCATGCTAAATTTCAGTACATCATACCACAAATTGTTTTTGGTGACATGACAATTTTAAGGCTGCTGCACTTATAGACATTTCTCTCCACACCTGAAATTCCCAAAGGAAATACGTACTGTAAACAGAATCCCTAGGACAGAATTAGGTTGAACACCAGCCCTCACCATGTGTCTAACTACTCGGTTTCTCGCCATACTGACACAGTACACATACACTATTTTTAACTTGTTACTTGGTTCCATTAGGGATGTGTGTAGAGAAAAATTGAAAAAAATTTAGCAAGATAAAAGTTCACTGGAGTGGAAACCTAAAGGACCTTTTCCCATCTGTTTGGCACAGAAGTTATGTCTTTGGGGGTACAGATTTCATCACAGTTCCATAGACTTGTTAACTTCCAGATTGTGTTAACTGCAAAAGAGCAGCAGTCTTCAAGGCCTCTAGGATACCAGTTCTTCCTCTAGTTTGAGCAAGACCTTTTTTATCTTTTATTTTCATGTTGAGCTTACATCTGAAAAACGATTGCCTTTTCAGTAAAATAGGTGTGTTTGCTAAACTATAAAGGCAGCATGCATTTTTTTCCTTAGTCTGGTTCCTTTATTTCCATATCATAGCATATAAATTCATCAGTGAATGATTCATTATATTTTAAAATAAAATGCTGGAAGAGAGATGAAAGTGAGCAGTCACTTGTTCATAATGCTTTCTTCTTCAAATAGACTTCAGTATAGTTTCATTTATTTTATAAGAACAGCTCATCAGTTATCAGTATATTTTATTGTGTAGCCATCAAAATTCTTATTTTCTGATGCATCCTTCAAAACAAATAAATAACATTTGTTAGGTACTGTTGAAATGGGTTTCCAAAGTCTGATTTGAAATTACTTGCACTGTATTACTGAATGTAATATTTGAAGTACATTGACCTTCCTGTTTTGACTTCCATGATTAATATAATTATATATTTCATTGTTCTGCAGATCTCATTTTCTCGTGACTATAATGAAATAAGGAAATGTTTTAATTTTTTGGTTTGTTTTCCTGGAGAGTTAGATGAATGCAAAACATTTTTTTTGAGTATTTCAAAGTTTTATCTTTAATCAGTATTATATGTAATGGCAGCCAGAAAGAGTACGTGATAAATCTTTGAGGTGTTAGGTAATAAACACAAATGCCTTAGAATTGTGAAATAAATGAATCTCAAATTGGAAAGCCCCCTGAATGACAGTTCATTTTATAAAGTGCAAAACTCTAAACAATGGTTGGGAGAAGGGAAAAAGAGAAATAAAATTTTGCTCTCTATACACTATATACTTAATTTTTTATAACATGTCTATATTATCATAATTAAAAGGTTATTTTAAAGAAATTCTATATAATTGTTGAGTCTTCTCTATCAGCTTCGGCCAGTGTGTGCCTGAACTGGTACAAAGTTGTACCATTTTTTTGCCCCATTCTGTGCAGGTCTGATAGCAAGAAAGGGCCTCCTTCCTAATAAACAGAAGACTTTTTGCTAGTTGGGCAGGCATTAATATCTGATGTGTGATGATGTAAACACTTTAATATAATTTTTATGTAAATTAAGTATGAGATGATAATGATGGATATATATGAAATATTGTTCCTCTTTTGGATTATTCTAGACAGAATCTAGGCATTTTTAGGCATATTGGATCAGTAGATAAACAGCATTTTAGAATAATACATTTAACTTATTTTGTATCAAACAAAATTAATATTTCCTTTTAGTGAGCATGGGATATTTAAATATAAGGAGTATTGCAAAGTAGTAAAAAACGTGTGATGCTATTGGTTTGGAATTGAGTCATTGCCATCTAATTTGGAGTCATGCTCCTCAAACTGGGATACGTTTTTTCAGAGGTTAGCAGTGTAGTGATTTTTTTGTGGTAGAAAGAACCATAGCCTAAATAGGACACCTGCTGTTAGAGGGCTTGCTATGAGAATGGCATATAATGTGGGGTGTGTGTGTGTGTGTGTGTGTGTGTGTGTGTGTGTGTGTATGGAGAGAAGGGAGGTAAGGAATTGGTTCATGTCACTGCAGGGAACTGGCAAGTCTGAAATCTTCAGGGCAGACTGACAGGATGGAAATTCCAGCAGCAGCCAATGTTGCAGTCTTGAGTTCAAAGGCAGTCTAGAGGTAGAATTTCTGCCTCTTCCAGGGGCCTCAGTCTTTTCTTTCAAGGCCTTCAACTGATTGGGTGAGACCTACCCACATCATGGAGATAGACTGCTTTACTCTAAGTCTACTGTTTTAAATGTTGATCACATCTTAAAAACACCTTCACCGCAACATCTGCACTAGTGTTTGATGAAACTGCTGGGTACCATAGCCTAGCCAAGTTGACACATCAAATTAACCATCACAAATAGTGTTCTTGGTGATGAATGAGGTGGCAAGTTTGTGTTCTGGAGCTGATGTTCCAGACAAGGAGTGATGAGGCTATGCTAGATTAAGTCTCCAGGGACAAGCTTTCTGGAGAAATCACATTTAAACGGAAAATGTGGAAAGATCTGATTTTTCCCAAGTAGAGAGAATATCATGCCTCATATGTCTGAGGAACAGAAGGGAAATCAGCATGTGTGGAACAGAGTGATGCAGGAAGATTGTCTGGATGAGGCTGTAGATGGGGCAAGAGTCAGATCACATAGGCCAGGGAAAAAGTTCGGATTTTATTCTAGGTTCTTTGAGAAGTCATTGGAGGAATCAAGCAAAGACTGACAAAATCAGGATGCTTCATGGAGAGTAATTTTGAATATAAAGGTTGGGAGAAAACAAATAGAATCTTACTGTTTTATATTGGCTAATATGTGTATTATATGTGTGTATGAGGGGCGGGGGTAGGTCGGGGAAAGAGACTGAGAGAGAGAGAAATAAAGAATAAAAAGTTAGTCATAGTGAAAGAAAATGTCACATTACTGTTATCTGGGAAATTTCAGTCTTCTTTGCAGAGTAATACATTCCATAAGGAAGCTATAAGTACATGACCACACTGAGGATAAAACATGCACAGCATATATCACAGAGGGACTTCCCTCCCCCAAATGAAGTACTTCCTTAAAGAAATTAGAAAAACACCAAAAATCTAATAGAAACGTGGGCAAAGTACATGACTCCTAAATCAGAAAAAATTATAAGGGGCTTTTACCTATATGAAAAAAATACTCATTCTTAACCATGCAAAATAAAGAATTTCCACACAAATTAAATCGGTTAAATGCAAATGAAATTTTAAAAAAAATTTTATTCTGATAAAGGTGATTAAGTTTGATAATTCACAGCATTGACTGAGGTATGGAGAAAAAGGTATTTCAGTACTCCAATAGGAGGTGCAGTTATTTGTATGTCCTCGAAGGGCAATTGGACAACATATATCAATATTTCAAATGCACATGAGCTTTGAATCAGCTGTTTCACACATAGGAATTAATCCTCAGATATACTAACACATATAAACAAAAGAGTATGCATTACACATAGTTTATGGTACCATAATGTAGGGAGAGCCAAAATGCCATTAATAGGGAAATAATTGATTATTATGATAGATTTAAAAAATGAAATGTAATTTAGTCTTTAAAAAAGAGAGATGCAGTCATACAGGTGGGATATGGGAATAGCTATAGGAGAAGAGGACTGGAGCATATGTATGGGAAGAAAAAATGATTTTTTATAATTCTATGTGCTTTCATATTTTACTATGTGATTTCAGTCACTTTCCAAAAGATCAATAAAGAAGAAAGGAAAATTATTCATGTAAATGTTAAAGGAAAATTATCATGTATTTTTCTGAAATACAGAACATGTCATGTATCTTTCTTAGGAACAATATCTTGAAAAACTCATGTACTTCAAATAAAATAGAAGCAAATTATCAAAATCAAAGCTTCTTAAATATTTTTTTCAGTAGAAGGTTTAGAAATTTTGAGAAACGAATTTCATAAAATAGAAAGTTTTATGACTGCAGTAAATGTCAAACCAGTGGTTTGGAGAGTAAAGAGTGGTAGTAGATGGATGAGAACTGGGAGAGGGGCCCAAACCTAACCTGGTTCTCACATCGCACGCCCCGGATGAAGAGGTGTGCTCTAAGCTGAATGTTTGTGTCTTCCCCAAATTCATAGATTTAACCTGCCCTCCAGTGTGGTGGTAATAAGGAGGTGGGGATTTGGGGAGATGATTAGATCATGGGGCAGAGCCCTCATGAATGGAACTGGTGGCCAGCATATGAGAAGTACAAACTGGTAGTTAAAAAATAGTCATGGGGATGTAAATGACAGCATAGGAAATATAGTCAGTGATACTGTCTTCACTGTATATGATGCCAGGTGGGTACTGGAAATATCAAGGGGGGCACTTTGTAAAGTATATGATTCTCTAAACCACTATGTTGTACACCTGAAACTAATTACAAAATAATATTGAATGTAAAATGTCATTGGAAAAAAACACACCCTGTGAGATTCCCTCATGCCTCTCCTAGATGAGGACACAGATAAAAGACCGTTTAAACTGGAACTCAGGCCCTCAGTACACACCGAATCTGCTGGTGCCTTGTCTTAGCCAGAGCTGTGAGGAGTAGAGGTTTGTTGGTTATATGCCATCCAGCCTTTAGTGTTTCTGTTGCAGTGGCCCAAGTGGGCTACGAGAGGGTGGGTAGGAATAGGGGGAGAACTTCATCATTGGTACTGAGAGTTTTTCTTGCTTGTTTTGTTATTTTATTACAATTCCTGTAGTTCCATATCAGAGCAAATAAGTGTATCAGTAGATGATTTACTATATTTTAAATTAAAATGCAAGAGAGATGTGGCATAATCTTAATATTGGAAATTCATGATAGAGAACAAGTGACTGGTGTGTAAAAATTAAATGTATCTCAAATGTTGAAAAAGCATGTGATGACATTTGGCAATTGCACAGAAGTCATAACTTTTTTTGGTAAGTTTCTTTGCACAAAACCATACATTTGGGCATGCGGTCGTCTAATATGTAGTTGATTACGTACTTGCTTTTATTTATGAACTTTTCTGAATTGGTTTGCCTTATTTTTATTTTCATCTATTCACTCTAGTTTTCCCTTAAATTTTTAAAATTAATATGATTACTTATTCAAGAAAGAAGCATTTTTTTTCCCCAAATGTCACCTAACTCAGGAAGATACTAACTATATAAAGAGAGATACTAACTATATAAAGATATCACCTTTAAGAAGATTTAGGAAAACATATTAAGGAGAACGGCAGTGACACTCCCTGAAGGAAACAATAGAAGACTTATGCTATTTAGATATGTATTTTAATTTCCCAGACATTTAATACAATTCTGGTTCTCAAAGTGTGGGTTCCAAATTCTCAAGCCTCTACCTCAGAACTCTACTGGATCATGCACCTGGGGGATGGGGCCCAGGAATCTATGTTTGTACAGGCCAGATCGTTCTCAGGGAACATCCAAGGGTGAGAACCACTGCCTTAGGGCATTACAATTATTTCTTTGAGAAACTATCTTTAAAAAAAATTATTTTAGACTTTTTAAAGAAATAAGAAAGGGCCCATTTCCCTTATAAGAAAGTTTAGATGTCATGGTAAGATAAATCTTATTGTAGAAATGATGTGATTCTTGTTTGGATAAAGATTTTAGAGCAGACTCCGTATCTAAAAGAATTCCATTTTGATATACAGAGCACCTTCTACATAATGAATTCTGCACATCAGATGTCTGAAGCCTTTACACAGCCAGGGTTCTAAGTATTGCATATTTCTGGAAAAAAGCATTGATCACATCCTCCTCAGATATTTAGTATCACCAATGGAACTTAATTATTTAAGCCACATTTGGATCTGTAGCAGTGCTCAGGAGGTGAGGAGTTTTAAAATCACTGCTGTTTCATGCAAGTATACAAAATACAATATAAAGGTTTGCATAATAATAGCTATTTTGGGATTTTTAAATACTGGCTGTAATAGACTGCTGAGTAACTGAAAATACATAGAAGGTAAATATCAACCATAATTATTCTTAGTATAGCATCCCCAAAAAAAATTTTGGAAGGGAAATTCATGGTTTATTAATGATAGTATTATTTTATTTCAAAGAAATGTTAGGAATGAAATACTGTCTCTAAACAAGGTTGAATATTTTTACATATAATTTTTAGCCAACTGGATAATGATTTCAGTTTGGAACATGACATTTTCAACATTATCTGGTTCTACAATTTTAAAGTATTTTTTAGCCAAAAGTTTCATGCCTAATTCAGACTCTCAGATCAGGCTATTTATTTGTACAATGCAAAAGCGTCAGGACTGGGCAGCTAATTAGGAATTTGTTCATGCAAGATGCAAGTCAGCTTCTCTTTGGGACTCTATCCAAGTCAACATAGCAAGCCTCAAGACACACACACGAACCTTATCCATTAGTGCATATATTGGTATAATTTATCATGCTTTTTGATGTGTGTCTTTTGGGAACTATTCACCAACAAACTTTATTATTATTTTTACTATTTAGTTACCTTAAAAAATTTAATGATGTTACTGGGAAAACACATGGTTGTTTTGGGATGCCTAATTAGCAGTTTCCTGCTCATTTTACTTGCAAATGTATTGCTTTCCTCTGTAGAAGTTTTGTAGCAGCCCAGATGACAAATTGTTCAGCTTCATGACGATTTCACCAATTAAACAAACTGTGCAGTCTTTAATTCAAAGAAACTGAAAAGCAACTTACAGGTGGTACAATACGGAGAGAAATCGCACCTGCCCAGGTTTGTTACTGGAGGAACGTGAAAGTAAAGAATCTTTTTTCTCTTGTCTCTCTTGATGAAGCAGATGATTTGGAACTGCATACAAATGAGAACAAATAACTTTGACATCTTGAACAGTGTAAGCTCCTTCACAAGAAATTTCCTGTGTAAAATTTCTATTGCGGGATTTTAGCTTTCTCTCTGTTGAACAGTGTTTAACAAATATTTATTCAGTGCCTACTGTGTGGGAGGCTCCAGGCTACAGTGTTAAAAATTTGTAGCAGCGATCCCTGCCTTCTTGAGAATTACAGTGCCTGTAAAACCTATAGTGAGCCCTGGGATAGTGAAGTGCAGGTGCCATGGGAGGTTATTGGAGAGGCATCTGGGCCTCGGGCAGTAAGGGATCTGTCAGTTGATGCCTCCATCCCCCACCCTCCCCTGGCTCTGCAGCATACCCATCCCCCTACTGCAGGAAGTGGTGGTCAATAACAACTCAAGGCTGTCACCTACTCTACAAAATTGCAACCTGGCTCAGAGTCCGTGCACCGCTCCTCAACCCCTACCCCAGACCCCAGTCAGAGGCAATGACTGAGGTTCGCAAGAGCAGCATTATTGTCTCAAGGTAGAGTCAACTCTGTGCTGCAATTTGTGGTTCAGCGCTTCCTGGTGGGATCAGAGAAAGCTGGACTCCAGTGGAGACCCCCCATTCTCACATAGCTTTTTACCTTGGCTCTGTGCTGCATCTCTCACTCCCCTGCACCTGACAGCACTTCCCCAATAAGCCTTTTGAACCAGAATCTGCTATTAGGGAATCTGATTTACAGAGTAATTTTCACAGAGGCCTGCAGGGTGTATGGGAGCTAGCTAGAGAAATTCATGTAAAAACAACTCCAGCTGTGAAGGCACATGGGAGGAAAGTTCTGGCTAAAACAGTAGACTGATAGGAGTATGGGCAGAGTTAGAGGGTTGGGAGGAGGTGGGAGAAAAGAGATGGTAATGAGAGATGAAGCTGAAGGGGTTAAAAATCTTTATAAGCCAAGTACATTTACATCTAATTAATGCTAGAAAAACCCAGGATATCACCTATATTTTAGTCTACATAAAATATGTGATATTTGAAATAATTTATGTATTTGAAATATTTCTAAATAGTATTCTCAAGTTAATTCCTTGAATATACTATAAGAAAGAAGGAGTGTATCATGGAATTGCTCCTAAACCTGCTAAAATTCTCATTCTCTTTTCCAAAGGAAGGTCTCCAAAATGGAGTATAAAGAGCATACTGTAAGCCTAAAAAGGATAATATTTAGCAATCAGATGGAAAACATGTATACAGGATAATATTTTCCATAATAGATCTTATTGTAACCCAAATTATAAGCATGTTTATTCTTATATATTCCATAACCCAGCAGTAACCTGTCAGGGGATTCTTCCAAAGCTGTGGACCTCGTTACTATATATGTCACTAAGCACAGGTGTATATTTTAGTTCTGGTAAAACAGACTTTAAAAATCTATATAAAATATGGAAAATTACTTTCATATTACATCTGACTGCCACATGTGGGACTAAATAAGTGCTGTTTTCTTAAATTCAACACCTGTTAGACAGACATGAGCAGAGCAAGGACATGGGCCAGGCACAGAGACTCACCAGGGCAGGATGCCCCAGACGCCTAGCAAGGGGCAAAACTGGGAAAACAAGAACCTTGTCCCCAGGGGAACCTATCCTTCCCCAGCATATCAATGGTCGTGAGGTTTAGATCCCCTGTGCATTCCTTCTATAAATATAACATCTAGGCCTCAGCTCTATTTTAGGTCCAGGCCCAGAAAAGCAGCAAAACCCGACAAGTAGTGGCTGCTTCAGGACCAGTTACATTGACTAATGACCCCCTGCGCTGGCACCAACCGATCAGTGGAGACCAGGACCCTGAAAGAGCATACCTGGAAGGCTGATGAATATTCTATTGAGACCCTCCCCTGAGACCTCCCCTCAGATTCTTGCCTGCAAGAAAGAGATAAATATGCTCTGGGCAAAGGATCCAGTGCACCCCCCCCCCACCAGAGGGGCACGCCAGAGCCATGCCATCTCCATGCCCCTTCTTCCCTCCCAGGGGACCCCATGAGACTTGCAGCCAGGGGAGCAGTGGGCAGCAGCAGCTCATACAGGGCTACCCCCTGACCCTGTCTCCAAGCCCCTTCTCTCTCTGACTTCTCAGTGAGCCAAAGCAGTCCAGCCTGGGCTCTCCCGTTGCTGCTTCTATGCACCTTCCTTGCTTCACCATCTTAAGTATATTTCTGCTGCCATCATGGACCCAATACTCTGACTCAGTGCTGTGTAGCCCTTCCCTTTGGATACCCCATTCCCATCCCCTTTCCTCAAATAAATTCAATTTTTTCTTTGTCCACCATCTAACATGGCTATTTAGCCTGCCTACATACCACTGACCTTAACCTTTCAACACCTTTCTACCTTTTGAGTTGTTACTAATGCTACATTTCTGTTTGTTTGGACGTTAAGTTGCCAAAATGTGTGACTTTCTGTAATACACTGGTCTGAAAACACATACAGAGGTAGCGTACTGTTGGGAGTTTAACTTGAGATTGTGTTCCTCGTATAATTGTATTGGTTTTTCTACCATTCCTGTTTCACTTGCACTCTCATTTTTCCCCTTAGATTTTTGTAATATACCCCTTAATCCATCTACTTGCCACCTCCCTCACAAATTCATTCCACATACAGCTGATTGTTATTTAAAAAAATCAAAAAATCAATTCCTTCCTTACAAACCCCTCCACAGTATGAACTTTCTCTACACCTTTGGACTTACCTCTTTCCATTCTCTCCAGCACACCTCCAATCCAAGCATACCAAATACTTTTTCATATTTCTGTGATTTGGGGCAAGCATTTCTCTTCCCAATGCTTCAAAATCAAGAGTAAATGTTGCCATTCTAAAAGGCTTGATAAATTGACCATTTCCTTCTCAGGAGTCCCTTACACTTGCTATATGCCCCTGTGATAGCATTTGCCTAAGACATACTTTAATCACTTGCTTAGATGTCTGTCTCTTTCACTACCATGAGTCTCAGATGTCATCTAAGTGAGGTTCAATTATATCCAGCAAAGTGAAATTGGGAGAACGGGTGGTTAGGATTCTAGTTACAGGCAGAATCATCCAGGGCTAACTAAGAATGAGTGGGCACAATGGGCCCTGTAGATAGAGAAGAAGTCCCATTTCAAGTGCATCCTCCTGTCTGCCACTCAGATTTATTTCCCAGTTCACAGACTACCAGACAGTTTTTATATGTATATAAAATATACATATAAATATGTATCTCCATGATCGCACCTAGATCAGTGATGGACTTGAGAAAGCTGAGGTGATGGTCCTTGGCAGAGATCATGATGCTGAGTGCAGCATTATTGTTGGTACAGTGGCTTCATCGCTCACCTGGACAGAGGCAGGCTTCCCAGATACCTTTAGGGGATTCTCAGAAACACCTGATTCAGGGACTCTTTAGGAAGCTCAGATCTAGCTTTTTGTAGGCAATGATCATTAGGGTGAAAATTAAGTTGATGTGGCCTTGTCTGTTTATACAGCTTTGTAAGGTCTGAGGAGACAGTTTACACATCAGTATTAGAATTATGTCTCCTTAATTAGAGAACATTACCACTTACTCAAAGCCAGGCCATAGTAAAGCACTTTGTATTATCTCCTATTAATACCTATTAAGGAGGTATTATTGTGATCTCTATTTTCAGAAGAAAGTAAGAATTGGAGACATTAAGTAACTAACACAAGATCCTACCAACAGTAAGTAGCAGAGCTAAAACTAGAAATGATGCCAGGTCTCATGTTATTTCTGTTATGCTCTAGGGCCTGTCCTTAATAAATTACATGTCCCAGTGATGAACAACTAAATGAATAGATGTGAAAATAGCTAGTGTAATTATTTCATTTAAGAAAGCACAGTGGATGTCTATACTGAATGTGTGAATATTTTTCAAATGCATGTGTGGCATGACTCACAAGTAATAAGACAATGTTGAGGTCTAGCTTACTGGTCAACTCCCAGAGCAGTGCCAAAAAGACCACTCATGCAAACATCAGAAAATAATTAAATCTCTCTCCATAATCCTTCAAAGCTCTTTTTAGTCCCTGACAACACACACCTACTTTAACATTATCATGTGTAACTGCTCAATAAAATTGCTTTAAAAGCCCTTCCTGCTAACCTTTAACCTTAAGGACTGTGCGTAATTTATTATCCTATAAACAATCAAATTCTTTCCTTTCTCATGTTGGGAAGATTTTCTTTCTTCCTCCCCCTCCATCTACATTGCTCCTTTACTGGATAATATTGAATCAAGACACTTTTATTATTTGCCATTTTCATTTAAGAAGTATGCTCCCTGTTCTTAATTAGTATTTAGTAAAAGTGGAGTATGTTAACTGCACCAAATTTTTGCTTTTATTATTATTTTTCTTGTTGTACCCTTTGTTAATTTCTCTGTCTTCTTTGAATTGGTAACCATTGTAAGAAAAAGAAGTTTCCAGTTTCTGTTCTTAGTTATGCTATCATGTTTTTGGGATATTGTGATCTGAAGCAAAATATAATCAACTCTTTTCATATATGGGTGGAGTAGAGCTATTTAATATGAAGTCATTTAAGAATGTTAATCCATGCAGTGTGAAAGTGACAGAAATTACAAAATAGCAATGGCATATTCCAGAACGAATTCTGTGATTTATTATTTAAATTTAAAAGAGCAATTATATTCTATGATGATCTTATAAAGTTGTTAATGTATTTCTTAATATTCCAGGTTCTATACAAAATTTCTTGTGTATTGAATAAAAAAATTATCTTAATGTGAACATAGATCAAGATTTAGATCAGAGATAGGAACCTGAAAACTCTATTTGCTCATTCCCCAAGTCTATATGCCTTGCCCTTTTGTTTTTCTCAACATTCTCACTCTACTTCACTTACCTAAAAACACTTCCTAAAATCTCATTTCCTTTAAGACAATTTCAGAGTATGGTCAGGTGACTTCTTCTTGAGAGTAACAACTTGCAGGGGCGCCTGTTCCACCATTGGGAGTTTAGGGGCTGCGTTTGTGTCTGCAGTACAACAGGGCTGCCTTTTCTGAGCACCTCAGAGCCCTCACCAGCACTCCGTGAAGCTCTTTCATATAAAGATGATCCAAATGCTCATCAAATAGTGAGAACAGCTAAAAGCATGCTCTCAAATACCCATCTCATTCCATCATAGTCTGGGACTTCTGTAAGCAAGATTTTCTTAGAGCATTTTCAGGATTCTTAAAAACGCAAAATGGGCTTTGACTGTGAGAAACTTTACTAGGTGGCTGAATTGATACTTTTATTCTCTTCCCAACATTTTATAGGACTATCTAGAGCAAAATCTTCAAGAATTCAGACAGTGATTATACAGGGTGTCCCCCAAAATATATATATACTTTAACAGCTGATAGCTCAATTTTGAAAATGAAATGTATTTTAATAAACACTGCCTTTATAATTATTCAAAGTGTATGTATACATTTTTTTGGGATACCCTATATTATTGAAAATTCTGCTAGTCACCAATTTAACAAAGTATACAAACCAGAAATTAAACCCAAAGATTCTGGAGCCAACCTCTCTCTCTTCAGTTTTAGATTCAAACAGTTCCGAGTTTCCCACCCTGATAAATCATTTCCAGACCTTCCCTACTCCTTGTCTCCATTCCTTCTGTATTAGACTAGATCTCATTTGTCTCTGGGCTCCCTGCCATACACATAATTCTTTAGTCCATCCTGGCATATTGAACACAGTGGTTTTCCAAAAATATAACTATAATAACTATAATCATTAAACTTCTCTGTTTAAAATTCTGTAATGCTCCCTATTGCCTTCCAGATGAACTTGGAACTGCTCCTTTGACACTGAAAGCCCTCCAAGACCTAGCATCTACCTCTATGCCTCTCAGACTTTACTACCTGTCCGTTTTCATATACTATTTTCACTCAGTCAACACATAACTAATTTTAATTTCCCATACACACCATGTTTTGCTTGAGAAACTCTATATTATATGTCATTGTTTCCCTGATGGCCAGTATGGGTACTTGAAGTCAGTGCATGTTGTGGTCATTTGCTAAAATGTCAAAATTGCTGCTTAGTGATGTTTCTAGTAAAATTCAGCTCTGGGATTGAAACACTGTAAATAGGCCAGTTTTTCTAGTGACATTTTTTGTGATCAATTACATAGAATTTCATTTTAAAATTTTATCTTTCTGTTTCATTGTGTTTATAACTCGACATTACTTGTTTTCCTTAATCAATGCCATCAATAGAATGAATGTTAGAAAAACAAATTATTTTTCATGATAAGAAAAACCTATAAGCCTTATTATTCTTAGTCCACATATAGAAACCTCCCCATAGTAATCTATCAGTCCGAGGTTTAAGAGCAAGAATCACCTTTTTAAATTTAGAAGTGAAGAGTAGAGGGGAAAAAGTAAGTATGACTATAGGAGAGGACTTTCTCTAGGAGGGCATATAGTCTTTTATTTTCCCCACTTGATTTGCCATGGTCTATAGGCTTAGGTGCCTGTGTACAAGCTTAATGAAGGCAGAATGGTGGTTCCATTTGTTGGCATGACTTTGTTGTTCAGCCTGAGCTGCCACTGGTTCTCATAAGAAAGTATGCATGTCACTGGCCTGGCTCTTGTCACTTCAAAAGCGGGGTTTGCCTGTCCAACACTGAAATTTGATTTAAAGGAACTTTACTTAAAGAAGTCAACCCACCAAAGCACATGCTATACTATGACAATGCATGTGCTCCACTTATGGAAAAGACAGTGCACTGATTTATTTTAACAGTCACTAAGTAAGTCTAACCTTTTATTTGTAAGGTATTCTTTAGGAGAGCATCACACAGGTAAAGTAAGTGAAAGGTGATATGTAGCTTATTTTACTTGCAATGAAGTCAAATATAAACAAAATGCATCATTTTTTATCATAGAACTATTGTTATAATTTGCCTTGTGTCTACTGTATACCAATCACAGTAATCAGCACCTCTGCCTAAATTAGTTAATTTTTTTCTTTTTGACAACCCTATGAAATAGGCATATTTTCCTCATATTTTATCTGAGGCAACCACAGCACAGATAGGTAAAAGAATCCACGCCAGTTCGTATAAATTTTAAATTTCAGGGCTGTGGGTTAAAACTAATTCTGCCTGTTAACAAATCTTGTGATTTTTAACCTTGACAACCTCACAAATTCAGTAATCTACTATAAACAATGCCCTCCTACTGATCCTCACTTCTCCTTTCCTTAAATGAAGGTGGCATAAAAAGAACACCTTGGAAGATAAACTGTAAAAATTTATTACACTCTGAGCTAGTCCTGACGAATAAAAATGAGATCATCATTGCTAACTTTGATAATTTTTCTCAAAATATATTAAAATGTGATCTGTTGAAATGATATATTTTAAATTATATGATAATAAATGATAAGTGCATATTTTCTTTACATGCAGAATGCATTTTTTTAGTAAGATTCTCTTTAGTTTCCTTTGAAATGCTGAGGCTCCTTCGTTTCTGAGTCCCAGCATTGCTGGTGTTTCTGTGTCTTCGGTTGCCATCCAGTGGCAGGAGCCATACACTTCGGTTGTGTAACAGGAAGAAGAAAAAACCCCTGCTTCTAAGCTGACTGTCTCTTACAATTCCAAAAGCAGATGTTCGTTTTGTGTAAGTAATTTATAAAAGTGTTAGCGATGGCCATCATTGAGTCCAATGAAGGAAAAAAATCTATCTAGATATTTAGATATTGTCAAGGACAACTAATTCTAAGTAAGGAAAAAAACACGCAGTTTTTTATATTTCTCAGAAAATTGATAGCCAACATTTGTGCTGTCAGAAACTCATTAGAAATAAAGCATTTGTGTTAAAATTCCTCTCAAAGTAAATAGCAAATCCATACGTCAGTGATTAGTGCAATCAAAAAAAATGCTAGATTTCTCATATATTTTCAAACATGGTGTCTTACCAATAGGGAAAAGCATTAGTATAATACTCCAAATAAATAATTCGAAACAATTATTTCTTCCCACATGGGCAAGTGGTAGAGTGTGGCATGGATATAATTTATAGGAAGTACTTTAAGCACTTGCTTTCAGGCACATCACAGAAACTATGTGAAGAGAGGTAAGGAACATTTAGTGTCGCAAAACAAAATGGGATTTATTTAAACCTCTAACAGTAAGGAAATAAAATGGACACTCCCAATAATTAAAAAGTAATGTGTTAATCTGTTTAAAATATGGGATAATTTTATTTGAGATTGTCATTTCTTTTAGTTTGAAAATAAAAACAATTGATATCAACATAATTATTAGAAAATACTCTTCACCTTTGTGAAAAGTTGTGTGTCCCTAGGTAGATATTAATTTTATTTTTATTGATTTAACAAGTTGTGGTTGGAAATGGGACAGGTAAAGTTATACCACTTACAATTACTTAGTTAATCTCCAAATATATTGATCTAAGTAGCAGCAATGTGATTTTTTGAAGAAAGTTTCCACAATTTTTTTGTTTAAAAATTTCAAACTTAGAGAAATACATTGAATATTAAGTCCCTTTTGTCTAGATTAACCAACTAGTATCATTTTGCAACATTTGTGTTTGCTCATTTTCCACATGTGCGCGTGTGCACACACACACACACACACACTCTTATTTTCTTCTGTAGAACCATTTAAAAGTTGCTAACTTTTAATACTTTATCCTGAATATTTTACCAAGAACTTTAATACCTGTATTACCTAAGAATAGCATAAAAAATCCAACACATAATCAAAACATTATACAATAAATTTAATATTTATGTAATATTATCTAATATTCAGTCTATATTTCAGTTTTCTCCATTTTACCCAAAATTCCCATTATGGTTTTCCTTTTGAAAAAAATCTAGGATCTCCTTGGCTGGTGTGGCTCAGCTGGTTGGGGCATTGTCCCGTACACCAAAATGTGGCGGACTCGATTCCGAGTCAGTGCACATACCTAGGTTGGGGTTCGATTCCTGGTCAGGGTGCCTGTGGGAGGCAACTGATCAATGTTTCTCATATCAATGTTTCTCTCCCTCTCTTTCTCTCTCTCTGAAAATCAATTTTAAAAAATCTAAATCTGGTCAATATAAATGTGTTACATTTGGTGGTCATCTATCCTTAGTCTCCCATCATATAGAACATTCTCCCATATCAACTTTTTGTTTTAAACACAGACATTTTCAAGTTGTGTGTAGCTGTTTTATGGAATAGGCTCCACCATAGATTGCATAATGGTTTTCTCATGATTAGATTCAGGTTAAACATACTTGAGGGACATCTTACATAGATTATATGTGCTACTCATTGCCTCACTTCAGTACATACTCCATGCCAACTTGCCACATTACTGAAAATGTGCTATTTATGATGCACACACAAGTCTGGTGCCTGCTAGTCTTTACATTTTAATGATACTTTCTGCTTTGTTATTAATAAGTAATCTGTGGTATAATACTTTGAAATTATATAAGTATCTCATTTCAGTGCATTATTTTATTAAGTTATTTTTAACTATAATGTAAGATTAATTTTTAAGCACTAAACTTAAACAATGATTTCAGGTGTTTCCAGTAGAGAGAAGATATTTTGGTAATGCTGAAACTGAAAAAACGTATACCATTAAAAAAGTACATGAATCTCAAATGGGAAGGGAGGAGTACATTTTAAATGCTGCAAGTTACTCAAACTTTACACAATGAAAGACATTAAAATATTAAGAATAGGGCCATCTGGACTGTCTGTTTATATTGCATAAACATATGGGAGAGGTGCTTTTAATTATTATTTAAAATTTTTATTTTCACCTGCCTTATTTACCTGTCATTATTTTTTAGTAGAATACAGTTATGCCAATGTTAATTAAGCAGCAATATTGCTAAAACAGTGAGAGATGTTGACATACCAAAAATATTAATCAGTGTCTTGGTCATATATCTGGTAAATTATTATTTGGAACATGGCACTGAATTTCATTTAGCGCCCGGCCGGGCGTGGCTCAGCGGTTGAGCGTCGACCTAGGATCCAGGCGATCGGGGTTTGATTCCCGGTCAGGGCACATGCCCGGGTTGCGGGCTAGGCAGCTGATCAATGACTCTCTCATCCTTGATGTTTCTATCTCTCTCTCTCCCCCCCTCCTTTCCTCTCTCTGAAATTAATAAAAATATGTTTTTAAAAAATAAATAAATAAATTTCATTTAGCAGCCATAGTAATTTGTTTACCAAAAGTTATACCTTAGAATCAAAACTGAAGACACATTTTAATGTGTCTGGATCTACTGACTTATTGTCTCTAAGAAATTTTCAATGATTTTATAATTACTTGGAAAGTTTTACTTAGAGCAGCGTGGGTCAAATTTAGAAAAATTAAAAAAAATTCTTTATAAGCCCTGGGTTGAAATATATTGTGTATCTATACCTCACAAAGAAATGTGTCATTATTAAACAGTAAGATACCATAGAGCCAGTTAATAGATAGATTTTAGCTTCAGCTGTTGCACTCCAGTCTGCTACATTTCACAGTGGAAAGCAGCTAGCTAATAGAGCGAAAGAATTTGAGATAAGGGGAAAAAATTCTAAGTAACATTCTTCTCTGTATCATTAATTCCTCCCCAGATGCAACAGTCATTTTTTAGCAGGTGCTTTTTCAAAACAAATGGCAGAGCTCATTGCAGTGACTGGGAACCAACATATCTAACATTTATAACACTTGCATGGGTATAGTTTAAGAAGTTATTAATATATTTTAAGTAGCTAGTCATTTCTTGTCAACGCATTTCCTGTGATGAATGGTTCTACTAATGGCACAATAATTTGAGACTTTATCTGAAATACTGGTGTCCTTCATACCAGTGTCCCCCCCTCCCCTTTTTTTTTTGGTGTTTAGAAGTTAAGTGCAAAATAATTATATCATTAGAAATATATTGGAAGTTATGTTTGTTGAGCAAAGCAGAAGGTCATTGAGAAACTGGGGAGAGGTTGACTCAGAGCTTTCTGCATATTACCTATCAGGTCAGAACAAAGGGAGTGAGCTAGAGAGTTATCTGGTGTAGACTAGAGGAAGGAGAATTCAGAAGCAAAACAGAGGTAACGGGTAGGAGCCAGCTCATACTGTCTGGGAAAAAGCTGGCTGTTAAATTTCCATGAATTTTGAGAGCTGATTTTCTTTAAACTGTTAGCTGAAAATTGCCAAAGAGGGAGCTTTTACACTACAATAATTAGCAATTGCTTTAATTTGAAGCACACTCCCTATCCTAGAGAGCTAGTTGTTAAACATTTACTAGCTTATTTGGATAATTAGCTGGTTTATTAAATAATATATAATTTATAAAGACTATTATTTGGAAAATAATAATAGTAATAATGGTAATGACTTATTTGGCTGAAGAAGTCGGACAGTGATTAATAATCATACCATGGTTATAACTACATATGACTTATAGTTAAATTTATATTCACTTGTTACCAATAACCAAATTAGAAAATGTGTCAAGTGTTGCTGGTCATTAAGAAGCAGCTTCTACCTTCTACCACTTACCCAAACGGCTTTCTCTGATATCACCAGTGACCTCCACACTGCTAACTCCGTTGGCCATTTCTCAGGTGTCTTCATAACCGACCTGCCAGCAGTGGGGACACTGTTATTCCTCCCTACTGCCGGATGCGCTTCTTCCCTGGCTCTGCAGACACCGCCTCCCACCTCACTGGCTGGCCTGTCAGTATCTCCTGTTAGTTCCTTCTTTTCTCCCTGCACTCTTAGTATTTACACACTAGAGGGCTCAGGCCATGGCCCTTTTCTCCATTTGCACCAAGGTTGTCAATTATGGTACCACTGACATTTTTGTTCAGATAATTCTTTATTGTGTGGGGTTGTCTCCTGTGCATTTTAGGATGTTTAGTAGCAACCCTGACTTCTAGCTACTCGATGCCACTAGCACCTCACCTCTCCATTGTGACAACCAAAAATGTCTCCAGACATTGTCAAATGTCCTCTGGGGATAAAACTGGCTCCAGTTGAAAACGACTGAGTTATACTCTTTGCAGTCACAGTGATCTCATTCGGTCTGACGCCTTTAAAGACATCAACATGCTACTGAGAAATGCATTTGTTTTACCAGCCCAGTCTTCTTTTACAAATTCCATGCTTGTACAGTCAGTTGCCTACTTCACATCTTCTGCTTGATGTTTATAGATAAGTGAAACTTAACAAGTTTAAAACTGAATTGATCTTTTCCTTGAACCTTCGGCATCTTTTGATACTAACTCCAGCCTTCAAAATTCCATAGACTGGTGGTATGTGTGCCTTACACAAGAAACATTTATTTCACACAGCTCTGGAGGCTGGGAAGTCCAGAATGAAGGGCAGCAGATTCAGTGTCTAGGGAGGGCATTCTTCCTGGGTTGCAGATGGCCACCGTTTTGCTGTATCCTCATATGGCTAAAAGAAAAAGAGATCTGCCTCTTCCCTTTTGTTATAAGGGAACTAATTCTATCATAGGGCCTGACCCTCACGACCTAGTCTAACTCTAATTACCTCCCAAATACCCTACTTCCAAACACTTTCACAATGGAGATTAGGGGCTTCATTCAACATATGAATTTTGGGAGGACACAAAAATTACTTGATATCAATGCATTTCTTTTGCAGTAGAAAAAAGAAACAGAAAGAATCGTTTCCCATGTAACTAATTTGGACTCCTTCATCTGCATTTTTGGTGACTGTTTTGCTGCATAACAAACGAGGAATCCAGAATTGTTTTAACTTTATTTTACCATGTGGTGCTACTTGTCAAAAATGGTAATATTTTGTATTTACTTTTATTAAAGAGAAATCAGTTTTTCAAATTTGTTATATCTTGTAAAGCAAAGTCTCTGAGATAAAATGTTACTGACATTCAAGAAATTATGAAGAGTATAGGTAGAGGAAGCATCACCTTGTTTATTAAATTTCAGAATATTGCAGCAAAAATAATGCTGAAATATTCAAAACAATAAATTTGGGGAAAACAAAGGGAAACACTGTGTTACATGGTGAGTAGTAACTTTTAAATAGTTGTTATTCTACAATGTAGCACATCTTGAAATCTTACTTATAAGTGAACTTATGGATAATTCATAAAAGATTAATAAGAAAAGTTAATGTGTTGGAGAGCATTTTAATGTTTTTAGATTATCACCATAGAACTGTGCGTTTACTCAAAAGGTCTTTTAGTAGCATCATAAAATCAATACTGGTCTGGCTGTTCAATATGTCTGATCTTAAATAGTATTTATAATGAATCAAGATGAAGCAGAAAACTAAAACAGTTTTTCCAGATAATTCAAACTAAAAATACATAGTCATTTAACATAATTCTTTCCACTGAGATAATTTTGGAAGGGCACAAAATCTTTGTCTCAAAGCAGTATTTAACATATAAGTTAGTCATGATTCTCTGTTATATTCAGCTTATTCATTTACTTTTCATTAACTTTTCATTGTATGCAGACTTTCATTGATGCAAATGTATTTATGTTCCTATTATGTGCCAGGCCCTCATTTAGTTGCTGAGAATGCATATCTGAAAAAATATACAAAACTAAGTTCATACCCTCATGAGCTGCATTGTAGCTAATGCTAGTGATATAATATTAGTGATAATATCTATGATATAAAATCAGGACTTTAAAGGGAAAGAGTAACATGCAAGTGGCATATTATTTTAGATAGGATTTTTTCAGATTATGGTTTTTTGTTTTTTTTTTAAAGTGAGTGCCCTTTGGGACACTATGGAAGGACCTGGAGAATATTATGCTAAGCGAAATAGGCCAGGCAGAGAAAGACAAACATCACATGCTCTCACTTATATGTGGAATCTAAAGAACTTAATAAACTGATAACAGAATAGATTCAATGACATGGAAGTGTGGATCAGACTGACAGATCTCAGAGGGACAGAGAAGGGTGGGTGGGTAGAGGGGGAGAGATTATCCAAAGATTTTATACACATATATGCACAACCCAAGGACACAGACAGTGGTGTGGAGAGGGACTGGGGAGGAGAGTGGGACTGGGTGGAATGGGCCATTGGGAAGAAAAAGGGACATCTGTAATATTTTAAACAAAACAAACAAACAAAAAAAAGGGAGAGCCAAATTTTCTCTAGATCTTCAGAACAGTATTTTCTCAAATAAACAAATGAAAGGCATTTGATACAGTATGATGAACTGAGAACTTCTAATTACCTCTCCTCATTCTAAATTCTTAATATAGATGCAGTGCAGCAGCTTCTCTGTGTTGGCAAACTGGTTTTTGGATTTTTGAAATACAAATATATGTTAATATAGTCTAAGTAGTTATTCATTTCTTCTCAACATGTTTCCTGTACTGAATAGTTGCACTAATGACAAAATAATTTGAGACAGCTTTATCTGAAATACCAGGGTTTTTCCATGTTATCATGTCCTCAAGTACACTAATGTGAATGCAAGCGTCTTTGACAAATCCCAGAAAGGGGTGATGATCTTGTAACTGGGCTTTAAAAGAGATGGTGGATTATTATTGACTTCAGAGCATCAAACATAAAAGTGCTCACTTGTTGACTGATCCTAAAAGTAAAAGCCATGAGAATCAGAACAAATGTGGCTCGCAGAGACAAGGATCTCTTGACATTCCTAGTACTTTTATTTCTCTCTGCTACTAGTACTGGAGGAGTGAAGGAAAGAGGTAGCCCTTTGGGGGAAGCTGGGTTTATGGTGGAGGCCACCAGGTGGAGGTCAGAGGCTAATACAGAGGAAGAACCAGTATTATAGAAACTGGAGGCAAGGAAAAGGCACAGACACTGCCTAAATGCCTCAGTAGAGAAAAATAGAACTATCCTACCTTCTCTCAAGCAATAGCACTCCAATATCCTCTTAGTGTCTCTCATTGGTCTGATGCATCTGGGAGCCAATTTGCAAGGCAGCCTGGGAAATGTAGCTTGCAGGGTGAAAAAGCAGGAATTGGATCTGAGATCACGGCAGTAAATGACAGGTACAACCCAGCCCTATCGTAATTGTGTCTCCATCCTTATTTTTCCTACCCATACTTAATTTTCTTAAAACAACAACTTTATGAGGTAAATCTCCATTGTACAATAGAAAATTCTCTCTCCCTGCATAACAGGATCTGAGATCCAGTGCCCCATCAGTCACCATATACATTGCAAAGTCAGCATCCAATCTAGATGATAGGTCAGGTGTGGATGTGGTTTCTCATGGTCTGGTGATTTACAAAATAAATATAAAATAGAAGAATGTCAAAGTAAAAGAATAAATAATTGGTTAAAACATGCAGCTATATTTATAGCTCAAACTTGTGGCTCCAGTCCTTGTTTCTGTAACTGGTTACAAGGGCATGTTGATAAATATCGCTTCCTTCTTTCATCACCCATTTCATGTTCTTGCTCTCAGAGAGAACTTCAGAGAGGAGGAGTTTTTGCCTGGTTGGATGACTCCAGCCTTTATTTATTTATTTATTTATTTATTTATTTATTTATTTTTTAACATTTTTAAAAATATATCTTTATTGATTTCAGAGAGAGGAAGGGAGAGGGAGAAGGAGATAGAAACATCAATGATGAGAGAGTCATTGATCGAGACCACAACCCGGGCATGTGCCCTGACCAGGAATCGAACCCCGATTGCCTGGATCCTAGGTCGATGCTCAACTGCTGAGCCACGCCCGGCTGGGCCAGTCTTTTTTCTGAAGGTTCTGAATCCTCAGTGTTTCTGCTTTTATTTCATTACTATAGTCTTTCATTAAATTTTAGTATGAAACACAGTAGTACTTATAGATGCCCCATGTTATAGTAAAACTCTTGGTTACGAAAGTAGTCTTCCTTGACCCCATTGTGTACCAGCAACCCAGTCATCTCTTGATAATCTGGATCAATCACTGTGTCTGGTATAGCAACACATGCTTTCTATGCCTATTGGTTTAATTGAACAAGAAATACACAATATAGCAAGCGACAGTATCAACTTCCAGTTCATTAAAATCTCTGTATATCATTTGGTGGAAGCATACCTTCCTTAGGGGAGGTTAATTTTTGTGTCTGCTCAAACAGAATTTGGCTACTTTTAAATGACAGTTTTTGAACATCAGGCATCTTAGTACACGACCACAACCCTATTTTACTGTTTAACATATTTATTATAATAATTGCATTTTATATATATGTTTATATGTTTTCACCATTATCCAGTGATATAATTGGTGTTAGTAATTTACAGTATGCATCTTATAGGGCAGCTACGAAATACAGAGTAAATGAATCACACAGTGCATCTAAGCAAAAGGGAAGGAAGGGAGTAAGAAAGAAAGAAGAAAGGAAGGAAAGTTGGTTTAGTTTCTGAAGACATTTGGTAAATTCAAAAATTGCTATCTCTTTATGAGTGAACCACATATGTCTGCTTATATTAATTAGAGTAAGTGACTTTATGACCATTCTGCCACCATATATTTTACTCTATAATTTTACTCTCATACAACAATGAACTCTTACTGATGGCAGTTTGGCTCAAGTATTAACTGTTGATATATCTTGAAATTTATGAAACAAATTTTATTTCTTTTAAAAAATGTATATGGGTTGATAATTTCTATTTATGATCTTGTTATTCTCAAATAAGTCATACACTAAAAGGTGAAATATCATCAAAAGGTTTATCATAAAAAGCAATAGTTCCCCTGAACTACCTCACTCTAAAGGCAACAAACCATAGCTTTCTGTTTGGGGATCTTTCTGTCGTGTCTTCAAATCACTAAATAGGTCCTTTTATTGCTACTTCCCGGTATATCTATTCTGGACATGATTTATTGGTCAATCTTTCGATGGATTTGAATAAAGAACCCCTCACCTCGTCACTTTCCCTTCCCACTGTTGCCCATCTAGTTATATGGATATGCTCAGTTCTTCTGGGCTTAGTTACATTAAATAAAATGGTCACACCTTTGATTTCTGGCTTCCCATGTCTTGTGAGTACACCTGGTAAAAGAGGTGCTTACCTTACCCTCTTTCCTCTTCCCTCTGCATCCTTTGTGTTGACCACATGCCCATCCTTGGTTGTAGCCCATTCTGTGCCCACTCCAGCTCCAGGCTTTCTCTGCCTGCTTCACCGGGCACCACCTTTTCACACACTGTCTTTGAGAAATGTGTTGAAATGTCTTTGATATTAGTGCATTTCTGATCTCTGTTTTGTGACGTTAGACCATTCTATTTTTTAATTAAAAATTTCTTTTTCAATTACTGTTGACATTCAATATTATATTAGTTTCAGGTGTACAGCCTGTTAGTTAGACATTTATATAACTTACGAGGGGATCCTCCTGGTAAGTCTAGGACCCATCTGACACCATACATAGTTATTACAATATTATTGACTATGTGCTCTGTGCTGTACTTCACATCCCAGTGACTGTTTTGTGACTGCCAATTTGTACTTCTCAATCCCTTCACTTTTTTCACCTAGCCCCCCCAATCTCCCTCCTATCTCGCAACCATCAGTTTGTCCTCTGTATCCATGAGTTTGTTTCTGTTTTGTTTGTTTGTTTGTTTTGTTCTTTTGATTTCACATGTAAGTGAAATAATATAGTATTTGCCTTTCTTTGTCTTATTTCACTGAGCATAAAATGCTCTAGGTCCATTCTTGTTGTTGCAAAATATAAGATTTCATTCTTTTTTATGGCTGAGTAATATTCCATTGTATGTGTGTACCACATCTTCTGTTTATTTTCATTGTAATATATCAGCCGGAGAAGAAATAAATGTCTTTATTTGACCAGAACATCTTTTATCTCTTTGTGTGTTTTTTTATTCAATATTTTTTATATGCTTTAGGTTTTGTTCTTTAGTCTGTTTTTATTTTGTCTGTTTTTCTTTAATGATAGATCATAACTTGGTTTTTATCTTCTTCCAGGGATAAGAAAACTTAAGTTGACTACTAATTTTTCCCATGGCATATCAAGTTGTAAAAGTAATATTTGCTCATTCTATTTGTTACCTATGGTTTGTAAACTTCAGTTTCATTCATGCAGCATGGTATTACTCTAATAAGTTGAGCTATGCGATTTAACAATAATAATAATTTCTTAATGTAATAGGTTACATTTTGCAGCACAGGCTCACAAAAATTATCTTACTTCTTAAAAAACCCCACATAGTTTGCATGTTTGCCTAAAAAACATTTCACACTCATCTTTCCCTCCAAATTCAGCTTTGATATAGAAGTATAACCTCTAGATTCCCCAATTTTAGATTACTTTCTTCTTCCTGGTGTACTCTCATTTATTATATCATTTAGAGAGCAATTGTTTGTGTATAGTGTTGGATTAAATGCTGTGTTAAAGTTGAAATGAACATTATTGGTATAAAAATTGTGGTATTTTAATTGACATTGAGTATTTTTAGTAGTTCAAACAAAAATAAAAATAAGAAAACATTAATATTAAGAACATACTTTCTCCTTCATATTTTTTATTTATAAACAAATACAAAACTCCCAGTTTTAATTTTTCTTCTCCATATTAACCATCTGAGATCATTTCAACAAATTCCTGCCCTTTAGGAATTCCTCAACGAAGGCTGAGAATGATGATTTAGCCAAGATGTTTAGAAAAAAGATATTTAACATCCAATTTATATATTAGAAAACAGACTCTTGAAAGACAAAATTAAGAGCTCTGCTGCCCCTAAAATTAGAGTGAACAGTTGGAATGTGTCTCATCTGCCGCTGACGTTGACAGAGTGCTTTTTCTGCAGCACAAAGCACAAGGCAAACTGTGACCCCGAGGAAGGCAGGTGGCACGCTGACAGCAGAGCTGCTTGTGATAGCTCAGCTGCCCCATGGTTCTGTTATTTGGTTGTGTTCACATCAAAACAGCACCTATGAGATTCACTGAATTGACAGCTTGGTTGACACCTAGCTACAGCTCCTGCAAATATTTACGTTAAGTGTCAGGGAGAAGGAAAAGCGCCCATTATGGGGCACAGAGTAAATAGGAAGGTATGCATTAGGGAGATTATCTTGCCTTTCTAAGTAATAGGGAAGGGTTTTGTAAAAGGAGTGATTTCAAAGGTGTAGGATAATCTGAAGAGTATGCTGAGCAAATTTTCCCAGGAATGGAAAGAAGATATTTGAGTAACTTGAAAGTTTACATATGTGTTACTTTGAAAATTTTTCAGTATTGTTCATCTCTTGATGTATGTAGCTTTTTTTTTTTTCAAATGTGCACATCCCTGTTCTAGGTTATCACGTTTTAGGGTAGAAGCTATAATAATCGAGGCCTGGCCATGTTATAGATTCTATCTTAATTATGACACGTTCTATACAAAATATATATACAACATAGGATTTAGCTTAATGCTTTGAACATCATAGGTCCTCCAAAAATATTTGTTGAATAAATTATTGAAGATAATAGGTTCTTTGTAAGAATGGCAACATGATTAGAGTTTAAGAACACATGTAACTCATACTTTCAATAGTGTTTTATTGAATACTAAGTACAAAAATGACCACTATTGCTACCACAAGAATTGTTATCTCTTATTAATACTTAAATTTTTTTCATGACAGTTCAAAGAAAAGAAGTATAGGAAAATGTTAATATTGGGAACCCAACTCCCTCACTCATATTCTCTATTAATGATAAAATGAAAGCACCAATGCTAGCTTTTTATTTCGTTTACCTCTTAAAATTAAGGTCATTTTACAATTTTCTATACTTTATTATATAACAAAGTCACATTTTTTTGAAAGTGAAAGAAATTGACATTTTATAATTTATAAATGCCTTAGGGATGATATTAGTAATACAATATTTTTATGTTAATTAAAAAACTCATGAACTTAAGTTAAAAAAACAACAAAAATCAAAAAAGGGTTCTATAAGAAAATTAAATATATAACCTTTGTAAATTTAGGAACACAAAACTGAATGATATTTGCTTTGGCTTTTCAAGAGATGGGATTAGCCTATTTACGTAGCTATTTACGTGTCTCACTTATCTTGCTTATCCATTGATTATTTCTTTCCATAAAGGCAAACAAGCACCCAAACCTGAAGGGTCAGAAGTTTAAAATAATAAACATATGTCACTCAAATTCCTGTTACAGGAAAGAAAGGAATGTATAGGAATCCTAGAGATCACTCCCTTCCAGTGGTCTTCCTTAGCTGACAGCAATCTACTTTTCTCTTGCAGTATCCTCATTGATTTTATTTCCTATCATTTAATCTCTAAGGTGGCTATTTTTGTTCAGAGGTCAGGTTATGCTCAATCTCTTCTGTTAACAGAGATAAAAATTAGGCCACTGTCTTACTCTTATGGCTAAGAATTTAAGTGAGTCAAAACAATCATTCTGCCAAGAGAGTTTTTAGAGATAGGATTGATTCTGAAATTGCTTTTACTTATATATTTTAAAATACACTCTAATCTTTTATTTTTCCTAATGGTTTGGAAATGGTATGGCAGATTTTTAGACATGTAAGTCAGGAGTTATATTTTTCTTTAATCTTTTTATGTGAAATATACAGGGGTGGGCAAAAGGAGGTTTACAGTTTTGAGAACATGAACCACAGTTTATTTTTGTATTATTATTTATTAGTTATTGTATTACTGTCCATACAAACAACTGTAAACCTACTTTTGCCCACCCCTATATTATTTTACATATTTCAAAGTTATTACCTCATTTGTTTCCACAGTATCTTTACATGAGAAAATGGACTGGGATATCGTTAATTCTTAACTATAATGTTAAATTTTTCTCCTTTCAATTTTTAAAAATCACATTACATTTTTATAGTATGTATTTATTATTCAAGTCTGGGGTGAACTACACAGCTGTAGGTTGCGGGGTAGAGGCCATTCTCTCGGCCACTTTCTCTTATCTTTGAAATTATCTTAAGTTGAAATAATGTGGCAGATTTTGATACCCTAGTCAATGAATAACGAATACCAAGACGATGGCCTTGGCCGGTGTGGCTGAGTTGGTTGAGCATGTCCATCGCACCAAGAGGTCACCGGTTCGATTTTCAGGCAGGGCACATGCCCGGGGTTGTGAGCTTGATCCCCTGTACGGGGCGTGCAGGAGGCAGCCGATCAATTTCTCTCTCATTGTTGTTTTTCTCTCTCCATCTCCTTTCCTCTCTCTTTGAAATGAATAAAAACATACTTTTTAAAAATATCAAGACCATGAATAGTAAGAAAGCAGTTTTTTTATGGTTTTATTTAAATATAAACCAGATGTTAGCAAGAGTAAATTCATATGACATCTAGGCCTTTTGGTTTTGTTTTTCTTCCAAAATAAGAATGTTTTGTTTCTTTGATTTTGCTTTTGAAGCCTCAGCCATCTGTGACACTATGAACACATTTCAGAGTTTACAGTTGTTTGTTGGCTTGAATTCAATCAAAGTTTACGCAGCATTCACAATTTTCTTTGACACAATTCTTTCTTGTGTTTTTTTATACGTGTTGTTTCCTTCTGAACAAATTCTCTGGCTGTCCTAAAGAAATATGTCCCTGAAAGAATGGATTTGTACATGTAGCTGATGACATAAAATCAGATTAATGGTCCACAAACAATAGAAACAGAAGTTAAGTGATTCAATTGTTGTATATCTTCGTGTCACAAAATTGTAATGCCACGTAACTACATCTCGGCAGTGGAACAACTTCTAATGACTAACATTTATTGAATGCTTGCTCTGTAGTAGGGGTTGTGGTAACACTTTGTGGTGATGACCATTACTGTTGCCACTTGCACACTGCAGAGCTGATGTGGACAGAGCCACATGCCGAGCCTTTTGTTGCCACAGGATTTGAATCCATGCAGTCTCACCTCAGTGCCATTCTAAATCTTTGCGCACTGCAGTGCCGCAGGGAGGCCATGGCTCTTTGTGGTTGGGTACTTCAGCGTACCATGTTCCTCATTATGAAGCTTCCTTCCTTGGCTGCATTTTCTGCCTGGGCTCCATGGGCACGGATTAATCCAATGACCTATGAACTAAAAGTATAAACATTTAAACATATTTATTTGCTTATTTATGTGTAAATTATCAGAAGCCATAGCAGGAAGCAGGGAGTATTAGCATGATATTAAGAAAGAATCCTGGGCTTAGCAGACCTGGACTCATAGTCTATCTTTTTCCCCCCTAATCCTCACGTGAGCATATGTTTAGAGAGGAAAGGAGAGAGAGATTGAGAATGCTCGAGAGAGAGAGAGAGAAATGTCAGTGGGCTGCCTTTGTATGCATCATGACTGGGGATTGAACTTGCAACCTAGACATGTGCCCTGACTGGAAATTGAACCTGTAACCCCTTGGTGTGTGGCATGATGCTACAACCGAGTCACCCATTCAGGGCATTCTGCCTTCTTGATAAATGAGTGATTTAGGCGGGTTAGCTGAGCATGGAGTCTCAGTTACTTCATTCCAAAAAAGAGGTAATAATAACTTTTCTTTGACTGAACTGTTGGAGAAATTAAGTAAACTAATTAATGTAAAAATAATAGTAAAACAATTGAAATACAATAGGAAATAAATATATATGATAGTGTTCTTTGCTTCCTTCCTACAAAGCAGATGGTTTAAAATAGTTAAAATTATCTGTAGAAAGTATTTAGAAGCACAAAATATTTACCTATGTGTTGCTCAACTTTTGGTAATTGTAATTGAAACCAGAGATAATTGTGAAATTGCAAACCTTTGTTTATAAGAATTATTGCTGATAAATCATTTTAACACCGTAAGTATTGAGATGTTAGTTTAAGTGATTCCTCATGGCCATAACATTTAATAATTGGAGATAGTTAAAATATCTATTTTTCAAATTGTGTAATTGTGGTCCATTAAAAGGTTATGAAATCAATTTAAAAACCATCCTTTTCAATTAAAAAAAGAACAAGGTAAAGCAGAGTATGTCCCTTATAGTAAACATAAGTATTATTCTTATGAAACTATTTGGTTTTACATATCCGTCCACCCCCTCCCCCCCCCCCACACACCTATACCTAATCATATGTAGGTATATACTGGTTTGTAATAGAAATGTTACTGCTTTTTGTGGATTTCAGTATTTTACAAAGTCACTGTTTTAAAGGCCAATTAATCTCTGAACAGTATGCTTGTCATCTGAAAGATGAAGCAGTATTACTATCAGTATTGTTTATACTCAGGCATGTTTTTTTCTCCCCTAGTCCCACTGCCAGGCTAACGTGCCAACATATCCTTCACAATTATGACATTGATTCATATCCCAGTGCTCACCAACCAGCTCTCATAACAAGTATATTAGAAGAGTTTCTTGACATCTCTTGCTTAAGCTAATGTTTTATTTAGCTGATGCATGCTCTCTGCAGCTAGCTGCTGTTAGCCATCAAAAGGAGGCTTGGTGAATTAAAAAAAAGAAAAGGGAGAGATGAATTATTCTTTTTCTTACTTGAATATTGCTTGATAATCCTTCCTAATTTTAATGGTTCTTGATGTGCTAAAATTATCTCAGGAGAACAGTTCAATAATTGCATAGCACATTAAGATAACAAGTCCTTATGCCATCTTGAGTCCCTAAGAGAGGCAGGGTTAGCAGGGCAAAAGAAAGATCTGCCCATGAGATTGAAATTTTACTAGAGATGTGTGCGTGCATGGGAACCTTCACTCAGGCTGAGGCAGCTGAAGGAAAGGAGGTGGAATCTCAGTTCTGGACCAGATTGACACGAGGGCCGTCTGGTTCCTCTCACAGATGTCAGGATGGTGGTGGAATGAGGAGAGTGAAAGCATGTTACTGAGTTCTGATTCACTGTGGACTGTTTTAGAGCTTGGAAGAATCATTGCTTCTTTGAACTACACGGCAGAGCACAGCCTTCACTCATCCCTCTCTCTTCTGCCTTTGGCAAATTGGCAGAGAAGTAGGCAGTTCAAAAAAAGATAGGCCAAGAGAAAAGGCGTAGTATGGTTGACTTTTTACTTTTAAAAACAGTCTAATAGTACAACTTCACGAATTGCTCCACTGCCAACCCCCAACTTCTACCCTCCACCCCCTCACAAGACGGAGCTGAAACTATTTAAATCTAAAGCTAAAAATGACAGGGATGGGGAGATGTTTTGCATGTAAAGTTACGGTTAAAGAATTTTGCTATTTTTAACCCTTTGATGCTTGTTCTATGCATATGCTTAAGAGCTATTAGAAGGAACAAATTAATATTTTATTTTCCAAATTAAAGAGTCATGTTTGGCTGCCATTAAGATACCCTAGGCTATGCTTTATTGGATAATTAATTAGCACTTCGAATGGCTGAAGAGACTGGTTCAGTACACATAACACTTGCAACACACAAGAGGCATATATTAATGAAAGACTAAAACATACCCAGGAGTCCCTTACTGCCATATTATAACATTTATAAATGGGACTTTAATTTAAAGAGCTGCTACAATGAAAATGAAATGTCGTATTGATTCTCAGGCCAGATGCTCTTTAGAAAAATGCAGTGTGTATATTATTCCCACTCCAAATTATAACTTCAAATCTGACCTGGACAGACTCAAAGATAATTCTCTGATGACCATGTAAGTCATTTAAACTAAGCATATTGGGTGGCAGAGAGTTTCTAGGAATAGCCCTTTTGTATCAAGTACATAGTTTTGTAGAGCTTTGAAACTGAAAAAAAAAAAAATTGTTCTTCAATACCAGACTAAGGTTATTCTTTTCAATAATGCAAAGGTGGGCAAAAGTAAGTTTACAGTCGTGACTGCAAAACACATTGTACTATTTTATATACAAACAACTGTAAACCTACTTTTGCAGATCTCTATATATGGGGAAGTACTTAGTGAACTTTAAGCTTTTGTTTTGTTTTATGTGAATCGTTAACAACTACAATAAATTTTCTCTTTAGTGAATTAATTTGTTTCTGTACAATAACAGAAATAAATTTTGTTATTCTTAATTTTTTATTTATTTTAATTTTACTTTAATTGCATTTTATCTTTACTTAAAATTTTATTTTGAAACAAACAAAAATCCATTCTTAAGTAGCATGATTTAAGTGCATGAATGACAGGAGTAATGCCTTACCTTGTTACATCTCTTTATTTGGTAAAGAAATTTCACATGAAGTATTTTGTTGGATTCTTACAATAACCTTGTGTTGTATTACCTCACTTTCATAGAATAGGAAATAAAGTTCAAACAAGGTGAGTACCTTCTCCAAGATTAAGTAGTACATTTTTGAAATAGACCAAAATGCTGCTGCTTTTTGCTTTTTAAATTTTTTCCTGGTTTCTACTTGAGTACAAGAAAATTCAATAGAAAATTTAACTAAAAATGAGGTAGGAGCTGTAATTATATTAATTATTGGGAATGGGAAGTGGGAGTGCAATTTGTTTTTTTTTTAAAAAGGTGGCATAATTTAATTTCTATCACCATTTATCCCCTATATGAAAAATAAAATTAATTTCCAAAAAAGTAAAAAAATAAAGATAAAATTTTTTTAAAAAGGTGGCTTATATACACTACTTACTAGGAAAGTGGGAGAAAGAAGCCAAACGAATGAACTGACATCTAAAACTATTATCAGCATTATCCCCAAATTATGTTTACATTTAATCAAATTTTTAAATTGCACTATTTTAATGGAAGTATTTATAATAGAGTTTCAATGCATTTAATGAATGTTCTTTTTACAGGTATTCAAAGAATTGCACTTTTCATAATAGATCAATGCTTCTCCAAGCCTACTTCTCAGACCAACTAATAGCAGATTTAGCTAGAATTTATTAAGAATAGAGATATCTAGGTCTTACTCTAAACCTAATTAATCACAGGTATTAGAAATTGACCCAGTTATTTTTATTTTCAAAGAGCATCTAAGATTTATCCACTAAAATTTAAGAGGCAATAGATTTTATTTTTTAATATAATATAGATACAAGTAGAAGTTATGAAATAGGATTATGATTACCTCAAATCTCCTTTTCAAATATTATAAATTATCACATAAATTTTATACCATGTAAAAAAAGGAAATTACATAATAAATAAGTAATTTAGATTTGTAAATAAAAAAAAACGGACACATATACTCACACACAGACACATACATAGAGAAGGTACATTGCAATGGAAGAATTTCTTTTCTAGGTAAATAGTTGTAGATGACTCCATCAAATAGTAGTTAACAAGCAACATTATCTTTTGGAAGGTAGTTTGAGAAGTTCCAACAATTTTGTTTCTGCTACTGATTTTTACCTCTGATTCTTAAGTGATCTAAGAACTAGCCTTTTTACTTCCCTGCATTTGTTTTGGTGTAAATTTGGCAGGTTTAATTATTAGTGATATTAGTAGTATTTTTGAGGGATGACAATCTGTTATTCATTTTAGTGAATAACTGTAAAAGCGCACATGCCAAGTGAATTGACCAGCTAAACAATATAGGCATGAATATAAAGGAAATCAATCAAGTGTAAGATCAATCATATAAAGAAATATTTTCCAGCATTTATTTCGAGAGATATGTAGAAGAGCAACAAGGAAAACTAAAAGTTTCAAATAATTTTGGAGATGATACATTTTTAAAAACTATTAAATACATTTTTTGTATGTTTTTAACTGTAAGATTCCTTAAAGCAATTAATAGGTCAATGTACATCGAATTCCTTGGAGAAAATTATATAGTTCACTGTTTCTTCAAAGTATTTGCTAACAAAATATTTTTGCATCAGTATCTTCTGGGACTAGTGTAGTATAGAACAAAGTTTAGAAAATATGATTTTAAGATTACACAGCAACAGTGACCCACATAATCTAGTCTTTGTAACCTTTGTAGGATAGGTCTCCCTAGAAGAGAGTTGAATTGTGGATGATTTGAGTATGATTTATTGTAAAGGTTTTATAACCTCCCCATTCTCCATCTTCCCAAAGGCCTAGTTATCTCTTTCGCTGTAAGAATGAGTTTTGTTTGTCATGACTTCACACATGACATAATAGCCCAGGAGGAGCCGAATATAACAGGAAACAAAGAAGAATGCACCAAATTCATTGGTCACTGATTAAAGCTCTGCTAGCCCGGAATTTGTGCCTTCCTATGTTTGCCATTATTGTGGATTCTGACCGACCCATCTATGAACTCTGCTCTCTGTGCCTTTGAACTGACCCCGACCCCATGGACTCTGGTTAGTTCTACAATTTCTCTCACCTGCCTACTTGAAGTATTGTGACTCCATGACAACTCCTCCTTATCTGGGTTGCCATCCATGATTCAAAGACAGAAACAGCAAAATGGAAAGTCTAGATCGGCTCGTTCATACTACAAAACAGAACATTGAAAATATTTATTATGCCCACATGTTATTTTCTGTTGACCTCTGCCTAGGAAACCTTGTATGATAATAGTGATTCCTTGAAACCTCTGATACTTACTGGGTCATCAGACCTAAATTCTCCAGAGTGGTACCACTATGCTTCTGCTTAGGACATGGCATGCCGCTGGGGGAGCTTGAGGTAGCTCCCCTTGTGGAAATATTTATGGAAGTAGAACTAAACTAAAAGTTCCACATGGCAGCCAACCACTTCAGAGCCAGTGCTGGCATTGTTTTATATCTCTGAATTTTAGTACTTAGTTTTTACCTAACACAGAGGTCCTTAGTAACTTTGTGTTAGAGGGATAATTAGAAAATATAGAAAAATGAATTGAAAGCAATGGCTGGAGTAAATTATATAATAATAGCTAGTTGTCAACAATACAAACTGTATATACCCTGAATGACATGATCTAAGATTTAATTTTTTATAATTAAAAAATGCTATCTTTACTATATCTCTAAAGAACTTGATTTATCCGTTCCTATGCCTGTTTCATGTGCTTTGGCATATACTTGCACATTGCCAGCTATTTTAAACTTACAATAATTACCTGAGAATTTTGCACCTTAAATCTGGTGCCTTATTATCAACATTCAACAGTTATTTTAGCTACTATTGAAACATTTAAAATCCATGGCTATTTAATCACAGTAATTGTCTTGTTTGCACTTTCCAATGACAGAGAGTGACCCTATGACTGACAGCTGGTAATGATAAAGTTTCTCCTGACACTAAGTTTGGCTAACAAATAAGCCAGAGTCCTTTTACTGTTTCATTTCCTTGCCTTGCCAAGTGTCAAAACTGTGAGTAACCTGTCCACTGGCTGACATTTGGCTTGGTGAAACTATAATTGCTTTGGTGGTGGTGGCTCTGTTAGAGAAGAAATATGTAATCAAACAGAATGTCAAATCAGATGAATTCCTCAGCTATATTGCTTCCTTTTGCTTACTATAGAATTAACTGGAGTTTAGTAGTTTTTTCTTTTATCTCCTCATAATATTTTATAATAATCACGTTCATTTTTCCACACATAAAATTCCCATCATCTTTTTTTTAATAAAGAGAAACTTTTAGCACAGACTGTATATGTTCCAAAGACATAGTGAAACATATATTAAATATACTCTACTGAATATTTATTCCACATACATGAATAAGTATTATGCATTCATGCCATAAAATATAAAATGGAAAGTAGCTCTTATAATATCAATCTGGTCTTTGTTAAGAAGTAGACATCAAGGCATAGTTCATTAGTTTTTTGGGCTTATATACCTATAACCCCTAGGGTTATAGTGTGAAATCTAAGATTCAGAGATGCAGTTTTTCTCAGGGATTTATGTACAATTAAAAAATAACACTTTACTTAATGGGGGTGGTGTAGTGTTTCACTCCAAGGGAGAAGTCATATTTTATACCACACAGAAACTAGGAGAAGTTTGGAGATAAATCAGAAAACAATAAAATGATTTATTTTCAGGGAATTAATTGCTATAATAACAGAGTTTATTATATATGAGGACTAAGCCCTGAGACCTCGTGTTCCTCATATTTTGGTAGGATAACCAATGAAAACTATGGATTGTTTATTATGTTCCAGAATTTCTATTAGATATTTACTATGTTACATTATTTAATACTTCCTACAAGTCAAAGCAACATTTATTATTTCCTGTATTTTGCAGATTAGGGCACAGAATTTACAGATTATGTGATTTACCTAGTCGTATAGAGCCAGTGAATGGCTGTTTAGGTTTAAATCTAAATCTGGTGTTATTTCTATAAATTCTACAATTGTAAAGTTACAACAATCATTCCATTGCTATCTACTTTATTTAATTTTATAACCACTACTAACCTAATACCCAAAACATAAAACAACTTTATATTTAAAATAGTTTTGAGAGATTACTTTGTAAAACTTATGTGACACCAGGTCATTTATTTCTCTGGCACAAATTGCCTTGAATAAAATGCTGCTGTTGACATAAACTAACCACTAAAGTAAGGACTGTGTGAAATAGTCATATTTCAAATAGGAAGCCCCCCAGTGTTGCCCTCTGCATATGAATCTCCGTATAAAAGAGTCACACATGGAGAACGTCTTTCCTGAGTGATGTTACTACAGCAGAGCAAATGTCCAAGTCCACATGCAGATGCTGTCACTGGGAGAACGTTTCTCTCACGGCCACAGCGTGGAGCTGCAGTGCCAGTGAGTCCAGCCGAGGCTCCCCGGCGGCCTGCGGGCTTGTGAAGCAAACGCTTCAGGCAGACTGATAAAAGCGCAAGTGCTGCACCCGAAAGCTGACCACACGGGCTGAATTGGAAAGATCTATACTTTCAGTGCAGAAAACATTTATAGGTGAGGTGGGATTAACTAGCATAGACTCGGATTAAGGCTTATAGAAGTCCAGGTTGGAAATAGAAAACTGTTGTTTTAGAGTCTGTTAAATCTCTCTGCCCTATTTCTTAGAACTGTGAAATCATACTCCTATATTCATATGCCTCTGTTTTAAACATATGCTTTTTCGTTGCTTTGAAACTGTAGGATAAAGGAACACTGCTAAGATTATGAAAAGAAAAATCAGGAAAACCAAAACTATGGTTTATAAGAAAAATATTTACGAAGAGCTTTAACACCAGCTAAATGTATACTGTATAACAAATTTGTGAAGTGGTTTGAACACGTATTATTACTCATATTTTCCAGATGGGGAAATAAAACCCAGAAAGCTTAAATAAGTTGCCCAAATTTACATCTAGTAGTGGAGCCAACATTAAGGTCAAATTTGCCTGCTTCTAATTGCACCATTTCCTCTATTTTCGGGGGCATATTTATTACTCCTCAATTTGCTGTGGTGTTTGAGTTCTTTACTTTTTTATTGTCCTGTTTCAGCATTCCTACCATACTCACAGCAGCTAGAGAGGACAGTTTGCACAGTTTCTGCTAATTCCTATATCACCAATCACTTAGTTGTCCGAATATAGTAAACCCCAACAGCAGAAATGGAGATAGGGTTTGAAAAATCAGAAAGCTGCTGCTCTTATTACTTCTGTCCCAGTTTCCAAGGGCATATTCGTAAAGATACCTCCTTGGCCTCTTTGGATTGCTGTCAGGAAATACAGAGCCCCAATGAGGCTTCTTTTCATTGTCTCCCCCATATGTGTCACTCATTAAAATAGGTTGTGTGTGGTTTAAGACCAAAATGTGACAGAGCTGCTGGATGTCTGTGATTTGAAGCAGGAAGTCCGAAGTGAGGCATTTCAACCTGTATTTTATTGTTTAAACCTGAAAAATTTGGATATTTATGACCTCTTGGAATTTGTGCGGGTCTGTTTTGATTTTCTTGCAGTTACATGTTAAGTACTGCAAGGGGCTTTTTGACACATATAAAACAGGGCTTATGTGTATGTGTGTTTATTTTAATAATTTTTGGTTTTTGCTAGAAGACTTGTCCCTCCCCTTCCCTCTTTGGATTACTTTGGTGCACCTGTTATGATCCTGCTGAAAGCTCCCTTGCTTCTGCAGCGCTCTGAGAAGAGCTTTGTACCTTTGAAATTTTCATTAGCTTTGACTGGCTGCCAACTTTCGGCTGCTGTGGTGTGGTACAGAAGCTGCCATGCATTGGGCTGCCAAGTCTCAAACTCTTGTTTAGTATGACAGCAAGAACCTCCAGAGCTTGCTAAAGTAAAGAGCATTCGCAGAACAGGTCATACTCTTTACTAGGTGGTTGGTGCAAAGAAAGGGTTAGTCCTGGGCTGTCCTAAAGCTAGTAAGGGTCAATATCGATGCATTCTCATACATGGTTTTCAGGCAGGGGGCTGAAGAGAGGGAGGAAGAAGGGGCACATGAAGTGTGCCAATTATTGGAAATAAGGGGGATATTTAGAAAACGTGCCAAAAACTAATCTTATTCAGATTCCTCCAGTATCTCCTCTTTGTGTGAAGGCAAAACATTTGAATTAGAAATAACCTAATTAATTTAGAATACCAAATTAATAATTCACAGCATCAAGCATTTTTCTGAGACTTAGCTAATTTAGCATTTAAAATACCTCCCCCCCAAGTTAAATCCTATCAATTTGAAAACTGGTTTTGATGAGATAATCAATGTTTAGGCTAAGGCTTTCAAATTATTGTAACTGAAAGGTTTACCATAGCTTTCAGGGATACCTATGTAAGTACTCTTGAAATTCTATCATTTATGCCTCTATATTTCTATCTATTTCTCTTTTTCTCTCTTATATATAGGCCCATGTCCATATCTATCTATTTATTTACCATTTATAGGTGTTGTAAATTCAGTATTAACGGGTATGTGGGACAAAGAAGCCTGATACCATAATAGGCAGTATTTTTACAAATATTATATTGAAATTCATTCTCAAGCTGCTGTTAGAATGCAACGGTGCTTGATAGCTTGTGTCCCACTGTCCCTTTATTTGTTGACTCCGTGCTATTATACCGGAGGAGGGCAAACACCTGAGGTCTACTTTTCTCTATGGTACGCATTCGGAAGATTTCAAGAATGTTATAGGCATTACTTGCATCCCAATTGTCTTCACTGCTAAGTTTACAAGGCCTGCACAAATGGGTGTGCGATACAATGACTAGAAAGGCCACCGCCTTCATTAAAGACAGAGAGCACAGCAGCCCAGAGCCAGCACTGCTCCTGGCGGGTAAGTGAGAGAAAGTGTAACTCTGTCGACTCCCCTATTTTTTCTTTCTTTCTTTGAATTCTTCTAATACTTATATCTTTATAGTATTGTTTCCACAAAAATTTTATATAGATGGTGTAATAGGCAATGTGCTGGCCCCACAGGCACATAAATCCTCTGACCCGAGGTAGTGGAAACCTGGCCGATGTGATTCCTAAGTGAGCCCGCCGTGATGTATTCTCCAGCTGCTGCTGACATGCTGGCTCAGCCGAGCCTCCCCGCCCTGCATGGGACCCGGTTCTCACGCAAGCCTCCAACAGAGCGGTGACTCCACCTAGAGTTGTGTTTTTCCACTTGCACAGAATAGGTTTGTTTCTTTCATAAGTTCAAAATGATTTATTTTTCCTAAAGCAAAGTAATTCAAATGAGATGCCCTCTCCTCTTCCTTTTTTTCTCTCTCTTCCTCGGCTCCTTCCTTCACCCATCCCACTCCCCCCCCCCCCCCCACTACCAGGAGCATATCATAAATTACTTGTTGAGTACTTGATTATGGCAGGATAGCAAAAGAATATAACCCATTGTCCCATTTCTCCAGAAGCTTACTTAGCTAAATAACGTTTTACAATGTAAGTGCTCTGGTCCTTAGAGAGAGCAGAGGGAGAGATCAATAAGGGCTAAGTTAGCCAGAAAGGGCTTCATTTAATCAATATTTAATGATGATATACCATGTGTAATTTAGTTGTGTTTGACTGTACCCTCTCCCACAGGGACCCTCCTGCTACTGTAAGCTCTTCGTGGGCAGGGACCGTGTTTGTCTTGTTCCAATTCATGTGCCCTCTGCCTGTGACACGTAAGGCAGACGTTTGTTGAAGCCTGTGTTGAATGGGTGTGTGCATATGCAATGAATGCGTAAACGAATGGCTACTGGAGAATTGGAGGAGATGATTTTCTCTTTCTTAGTTGGGTTTCTTTCTTCCCCTGGTAGGAAAGCTAAGACTGGACAAATTGCATGGGCTAGAGGTCTAAGGAGAATGTGTCGGATATAGTTTCAGAGAGGGTTGCTCGTTGCTGGTTCCTACTCTTTTTAATAAAGGTAAATTCACCCGGCCTTGAAATCAGGGGGGAAGATAACTAACTGCTTAGTCATTTATGTGACTTCATCCCAGGAACTTGCTGTTTCCTGGATCATATTTTATTACAATTTTTATTTATAGTATGTCTTTGCAAGAAAAACAGCCCGTACAGGAGAACTGAGCAGTTGGTGTGTAATAATGCATATTTTAAAGCTACCTAGAAGACACTCTCCCTGAGTTACCCTAGTAAAGTGAGGCTGCAAGATCCTGTCACACTCCTTTTAAAGCTGTGGAAGATTTCTTCTGGGGTTTATGGTTGTGGCAGAGTGGAAAGAGGGTTAGCCTTGGGGTTAGACATCATGGGTCTGAATCCTTCCCCTTTCAAGCAGTGTGGCTTTGGTAAGTTCACCTGATTGTGACCCAGATAAAACTTTTCTCCCAGGGTGTGGAGGTGGGAGAATTAAAAAAGAGAAAGGTGTGAAGTAAATGGACTCAGCACACATCTTTTCCTTTCCCTATCTCTCCTGTATGAATAAGGTTTGTTCTGAAATTCTACTCACACAATTTAGGAGTTAATTCAACTGGAATTATTTGTGGTAATTTTGAATTTCAGCTTGATTTTAAGTACTTTGTGGGAAGGCCCACATTCTAAACCTATTTTATTTTGTAATTTACCTCAAAGTAGCAGAACTTAAGGCCATCTCTAGATTTATTTTCCTATCTTTAGGCATAGGGATTGAACTCCCCTGGATAAGAAGTGAATGGATTTTGCGAACATTTTCTGGTACATAACTGGAATGCATACTTTTTACAGTGCACTATAGTACAAAAAGAACCAATGTTATAAAATTTGAAGAACCGGAGTGAGAACTACATCTTTTGGAATCCTTCCGTATAGGATTTGTTTTGAATCCTTTCTGAGAAGCCTGTAGAAATGTGCAGTCACGCCTGTAGATGGCACCATTGCACCAGATGGAATAAAACCGTAGTTAAGTATGTGAGTTCTTTCCCAGAACTGTCAACCTGGATAGTGGCAAGTGCAAGCTTAAGAATCCACAGTACCACTTTTTGTAAAATTGGAGAATTCTGTACGGGAAGAAGATATTTGTATTTTTGTGTGTGTGTGGGGGGGGGGGGGGGAGAAAATTAAATACAATCTGATCGGTTCTATAGTACTTATATTCATTATTTAAAAAAGTATTTTAGATTAGAAAAGAGAAGTTGCCAAAAGGTCCAGATGGAGGGCTTTACTTTCATTTTCTGGAAACACTTAGTTAAACTATGGAGAACTACAAGTAATTGGACTTCAACTGGTCGATGTCAGTCCTAAACCATCCAAAAGAAAATTCTGCCATCTCCTCTATATACTTTATGTGATCAAGAACATTTTATCTACCTGTTTTTTTTCATTTTCTTATAATTAGTTTTCATTCTGGTTTATGTAAACTGTTCTTTTTTAAAAAAATCTAGGGTTAGATTTGTGTTTTTATAATCCTGGCTAGGATAATAATATTTCAGTTTTAAATATACTTTTGTGGTTTATGAATCATTAAGGGAAATTTCACCTAAAAGGTGTTTTTGTAACCGGATTACTGGGATACCTTATTGGAATAAATTTGCAGCCTCACACTGGAATTTTCCATCTGGGGAGCATTGTTACCAAACACAATTGATATGTGACATGGGCAGGTTGTTTATTTTTTATTCTAAATTGCAGCTGATGGAGAGAGATTTGAAGAGAAGCCCCATATTGTTTGCTTCTGAGATTTGTAAATTATTTATTTGTTCATTGTTTTGGGACTGGAATGTCCAGTGACCTGTAAAGCACAGCTGCTGGGCCATATCCACTTTCAACAAATAACAATGGGACAAAAATGGCATCAGACTTCATTGATATAAATAGCAAACAACACTCAAGTTTTCATATTTCTATATTTTGTGAATAGTGGTACTTCTATATAATTGATATTGTTAAAATGATCCAAATAAAGTAATTTTATGTAAATATCATCATAGCTACAATTATTTAAATCTTCTCATTCTAAAATAATTTATATTTATCATAAATATAATACCTAGCATAAAACACAAATGTGCAACTTAATGAAGGCGGCATATAAAGTGAAGCTCATGTTGACATTATCAACCCAGAAGATGGAATTTTGCCAGCATTATAGATTTCATCCCCACAAAGAAATTTAGACCTTTTGCCAGTGTAAACCCCTGTTTCCCCAGATGTAACCAATATTCCTGATTTTACTGAGAATCATTCCCTTGAATTTATACTTATTTATTTATTTATTTTTGTTCAAAATATTACAGATGTTCCTTTTTCTCCCCAATGACTCACTATTTTTTAAATCTATATATGCATCTTTAAATGAACAGTTTTGCTTGTTTAGGACAAGTATATACTGTATGCATTACATTGTGTCTGACATCTGATGCTCAATATTGTGCTTGTAAGATCCATGTATTTTAATATGGATCTGCAACTGTGGTTTAGTCATTTTAATTGCTGAATATTTTATGACTATAACACAATTTATTAATGTGCTGATGGACATCTGGGTGTCTGCACATTAAGGCTCTTAGGAACAATGTTGCCAAGAGCTGTAGATGTCTTGTGTGAATATACTGTTGCACATGTGCATATATGTGTGTTTCTCTACAGGTATACGGAGGACTGAAATTGCTAGATAGTAAGTTTTCTGTAATATCGGATTTACTAGATAATGCCACATGGCATTTCAATAAGGTTGTACCAATTTCTACCATCACCAGCATAAAATGAGGCTTCTTGCTGTCCACTTCCTTGCTAACACATAGTACTATCAGACATTAAATTTTTTGCTCACTCAGTAAGTCTGTAGTGGTATCTTACTTGTTTAAATTCACATTTCCTTCATTCCTGTTGGTTACCGGCTCTTTGTATTCCCTTTTTGTAAAGTGATCATTTTTTTTCAAGGTTGTCTTGTATTTTTCTTAATACTTGCAGGAGTTTTATTATTGCTGTTGTTTTTCTGGTCCCTTTTTAATTATATATTTTTAAAAAGTATCTTCTTCTAGTCTGGCCAGTGTGACTCAGCGGTTGAGCATCGACCTAGTAACCAGGAGATCGGGGTTCGATTCCTGGTCAGGGCACATGCCCGGGTTGCGGGCTTGATCCCCAGTGGGGGGCGCGCAGGAGGCAGCCGATCAGTGACTCTCTCATCATTGAAGTTTCTATCTCTCTCTCTCCCTCTCCTTTCCTCTCTAAAATCAATAAAGACATTGGGAAAAAAAAGGATTCTTCTATACTGTGGTTTGTAATTTCACTCTCTTCATGGTAAGTTTTGATGCACAGATGTTATCAACTTTCATAGAGTAAAATTTATCATTTACTTTATGATTAGTGTTTTAGGTTTTTTTTAAAAAAACTAGTCCTTAACCTGGGAAATAAAGATATGCCCTTGCACAAAGTATTATGGATATGTATTTCACATATAGGTGTACCTAGAACTGAATTTTATACAGAGGGCCATGTAAGTCCTGATTATTTCATTTTCTATTTAAATGCAGTCCACTTTGCTCCGAACCGTTTTCTGCCAAGCCTGTTTCTCTTCACTACTCTAAAGTGGTAAATATCTCTTTATTGAGTGTTCATAAATAAATGGGTCTCTTTCTGAGCTTTGTGTCCTGTTCCATTGGTCCAAGTGTCTGTCCTTGTGGCAGTGCCATAGTTTAGTTAGTAGAGCTCTGTAATAAGTGTGTATGTCTAGTTGAAACTTGTTCCTTAAGAGTGTGTTGATGCATGCAGTTCCATATATATTTTAAAATCAGCTTGTCAAATTCTGCCAAATTTATTGGGGTTTTGGGTGGGATTATATTGTATTCATCTCTTTACAGTATTTCAACTTTCAAACAACAAATATGACATATATCTTAATTATTTAACCCTGTTTAATTTCTTTAATGTTTTTCAGTAAAATTCTATAATTTTCTCAGATGATGTCTTAAACATATATTTATAGTTATTCCCAGGATATATAAATTAATATTGATTGATGCTATTGTAATTTATTAAAATTTTGTTTTTTGACTTTTGCTGATAAATAGGAATATAATTTATTTCATGTGCCAATTTTATATCCAACCACCTAGTAGAACTCTTTAATTAATTCTATAAGTATGCCTGTAAATTCTTTTGTAGTTAGTAGTATTATCTGGGAAAATGTCATTTTTTTCCTTCCTTTCAAATCCTTAAACATTTGATTTATTTTTCTTGCCTGGCCACATAGTCTAAAACTTCCTACAATAACTGATAAAAGTGGAGACAGTGGTTCTTCTTGTCTTGATCCCAAAATTAAATTGATAGTTTATTACTAATAAATGTGAGTTTTTCAGTAGATTTATCTTATGTCAGATAAAGAGAGTTCCTTTCCATTCTTAGTTTGCTAAGAATTTTTATAATGAATGGATGTAGAATTTTAAGAAAATGGATTTTCTTAATGTATTATGAAAATAATGTGATTTCTTCTAATCTCTTTATATGATTAATTATACTAATTAATGCTAAGTAATTTTTATTTTTAGACTAAATCCAACTTAGACGCCTTTTTTTACATTGCTAAAATCAATATGCTTATGAGATTTTTGCATTTGTAGCTATAAATGGAAACAGGTCTGAACTTTTTAAATATGCAAGAAAAAAGGAATTAAAGTAAAAATCAAGGTGCAAAATAGAGAATATCTTTCTTTAGTTGTGAAATTCTCTGTTTTTGTCCTAGTAAATAAAGAAGGCTTTTATGTGGGATTTTACTACTATCTTGTAATTCTAAAGATTTATATAACTTGCCTCACTGGCAATATTCACCAAGTATGTTCAAGTGTGAAGTTTAATGCTTTACTTCTTACCTCATCCAGAACATGTTTCTTTTCTATGTGCATGGCTTCAAAGGAAGCTGAAATGAATTAAATTCCATCTTCCTGCACTCCTCCAAAAACAGAGTCAATTGAAATTCATTGGCATTGCATTTCATTGTCTGTCTATTTTTTTCTGACAAATGGATCAGGGACTCAAGTGCTGTAAAATAGCTCAAGTTGATGATTGATGGCTTGAAGTTGACTGTGACATGAATGGCTTCAATGTTGGGATGTCTGAAGACTATACCCTATCTCTTCATTTGTGGTTTGGGAAAGACATCTATGAAATCCCATCCTGTACTCTACCATTCAATTACATCTGTACTCTGTAGTGTGGACAGAGCTCTGCCAGAGAATTACTTTTCCCCAAGAAAGTCTAAAAACAATATAGGACGAACCCTTTCCTCTTAAGAATATTAAAAATGTATTGGGGATAAATGATACCTACATAAAACATTTTTAACATGGTGTAAAATAGTATGTATTCTCTTTCCAAAACAGAAAATATAGCAAACAAATGTTTCAGAGTCCAAAAAAAGTGAAAGATTTGTTATGTGATAGGATTTGAACTAGGACTTGTTGGATTTATTTCAAAAGATAGATATAAAAGGGTAGAAGTGGAGGGTATAGTATAAATAATATTCCTTTTTTCCCCCCTCATTGTAAATTTTCTGGGTCTTCAAGGGAAGAGAATACATAATAGCTAGCACATTGAGGGATTGGTATTGTCTTAGCCCTGTCCTAGCCATTACATGTATTATCTCATTTAATCCTTGAAGCAACTCTAAAAACTTACAGATGGAGAAACTGAAGGATAGAAATCTGGAGGAAACATGCCAAAAGCCAGACAAGTGTTTAGGAATGACAGAGTTGATCCCAGGCATTTACCTCAAATACTGATGTTCTGCACTCTTATGATATATTCCTGCTAAATGGTGGTCATGAGAAAGAGAAAAGCTCGTTATTGAAGGAGAAGGAAAATGATAATTTGAGGTGTCTCCAGCCTAGAATGTTCTCATACTTGGTCAAAATCACCTGATGCTGAACTTAAGACTAGGTAGCTCTTTATTATCAGTTTTGGAAACTTCATGTTAGAACACATATATTAAATCCAATATCTTTTTCAGCTTAATATTATTCTCCTGTATCTGTGAAGTATTATTTTTAGAGTCACTAGCAATTATAAGCATCATAGAATCATTTAAACAAGGGTGAAATTTCTTTAATATTTAGTTTCTGACATCTACTAAAACACTGTAGGGACTGGAGTCAGTATTGTAAGGGGATGACGGAAGAAAACTAAGAAGGAAAGGAGTGAAAGAATAAATTATGTGTTAATGGAAGTAGCACTAACCCAATTTTTATATTGAACTATGAACTATGAAAAAGTGGGAGCTAAGGAAATGTACTTTAAGAACCAGACCTTTAGTGTATGTTGTCAGAAGCTTCATATGTTATGCCACTGTCCCCCAAACTGCCAATACAAGTAGGTATCTATAGACTTAGAGGTTCACTCACCATAGCCTCTACCTGCATGTAAAAATCACATTCTTAACAGAATGTGTCCTTTTTGTCTGCTTATTGCACCACAGATGTGAACTGTGACTCAACAGACCTCAGATAACCAATCCTAAATTAGAATGCAATAACAAAAGTGTGTAAGAAATTAAATGGATGGATCTCACGTTGACTTGGTCAAGTAATTGTTAAGGAATATCCTTAGATCTTAGAGGCAGAGCTGAGACTAGAAGTAGTTTCTTCTTATTTCTGATCCTGATGCACCATCTTTGTGTCTCTTACTTTCTGCAAGTTGAGATGGACAGTTCATTTTGATCCATAATCTTTTGTTAATTTCTTTAAAAATTATGACTCAAACTACAGAGAGCATCATAAATTGCATACAACCAATTTGTAGTATAAAAGAGTGAGTACTTTTGAGTAGAATCCAATGTCATAATCACCCTTTGTCCATTATAATGATAGGTAACTGGGTCCCTACTCCCTTATTTGATTGCTGTTTCATTTCAGCTTAATCAGTCCTTTCATTTCCATAACTGTAGTTTATAATCATACATAGAGCACCTGACATTTATCGTTCTATTTCTAAGGCCATTTTTTCTAATGGCTGAACCATTTCGAAGTATCAATATGGTGTTGTATGTTTTGCCGTGTTCTAATCACGATCACGCTTCAGGACTACCAGGAATCGTGGGCTAGTACAGAATGCATTAGCTAGGTAAAACAGTAAGTGTTCATATATGATTTAATAAAACCAATGTAGTTAAAACCTTCAGGGAAAGGATAAGAGTGTCTAAGTCTAATTCACTCTTCTCAGTGCCTAAAACAATATAATATGTGATTATGTGCTATGTGAATGGTTTTTGAGGATCATAAAACTACATTTTGGAACCAATCCAATAAAAATGAAATAAATGGATACAGAGAAAGACGGAAAGATCAAGTTATAATTGAATTACGTTGGCATGAAATTTTGAAGGAAGAAAATTAGGACATTAAGTTGTCTGGTGTAGAAGGAGAGAGACTGAGGAAATGAAGTCCAGAAAGCTTTAAACACCAGACAGGGTTTTAATAATGAGAGTTTTGTAAGACTCAGTACTCACTATAGATCATAGTAATCCAGTTTTGCAACATGGGGAAGTGAAATATATTAAGTGCATTAAGGTTTTAACAGTGACTGAGATACTTAATAGTTTATGATGGTGGATAAGTTACTTTAAGTTTTCCAAACTTTCATCTCCGTATCTGTGAAAATGGAAGTCATATTTACTTTACAGAATGTTGTGAAAATAAAACACAATAATATATTTAAAAATGCTTATCTCAATGCTTGGAACATAGTATACCTCCAGTAAATATTCATACCCTTTTTCCTTCCCACTTTGTATTATTGGAATTATTTATCCAGATGTGATAGATCAACTCTGGCATAAATATATCATGACACAGTTTTTAAAAAAGTCTTTTGCAGGAAGATTACATCCTTTCTATCCTGTAATAAAACTCAATTTAATAGTTATTATAAAATTTAATATTTATGGAGTGCTTTTTATGTATATCAGCTATTCTGCATGAAATATCACATTTAATCCTCACAGCAGTTTTATGCTATTGCAATCACCCTCTTTTGTAGCTTTGACCATGTACATAGGGAGTATGTAATGAGAGAAAGGACTAGAAATAAAGTTTGTTTGATTCTGAATCGTCTGACCTTCAGCACTCAGTTATACTGCTTAATTGGCACTCAGCAATAGTGTTAACATTTTCAAATTATAGATGTGAGATCTATTTTTTTAAAGGTGGGAGGTAAAATGAATAGCAGTAGAATGCGACATAACTGTAATTGATTTTTACTCTGTTTCTAGCTTTTTATACTTGCCCAAGCAGCAGTATCTCTCAGCTCCACTTTTTATCATGTAAAATGGGCTAAATATGCTTATCTCCAATATTATTTTTAGAATGAAATGAAATTATATGCTTGTGTGTGGTGTCGAAGCCCATGTGTATGCATAGTATATAGCATAGCACTGTTCCTGGCAGAGTAAGAAAAAGAGCTGCCAGTTTTTATAGATTGAAAATATTTGAATCATAATGCCTTATGATGACGGAAATAAAAAATGAACCACTTGGTTCCAATTCCAGTAATAGCAGCAAAGCTGGAACTAAAAATTATAAACTCTGGGGAAAATATAAAAACAGCTATTTCAATGCACAGGGAAATGATCAAAAGAAAACAGAGACTGGAGGGGATTTGACCCTTAAAGGAAGAGAATTGTGCTGGGAGAAATTCATATTTATAAGGCTTTTGGTCAGAGGGCACTCCCAGGTCGCAAGGCACCAGGTGGCTAGAACTCAAGCCAAAAGCCATGGCCTTGAAGAGTTAAATGATGAGGTTTAAGTCCGTTAGACAGGCTTGAAAGTGAGCGGGGAATTCAATAAGGAGGAAATCACAGAGGAAAGAAGCCTCAAATCTGCATATGAATTCGTATTAAATCTTTGGCTCCCTCCTTAAATGTGTCTACATGAGGGAGACTTTAAACATCCCAGCATAACATAGCAGCCGGAAGGTAAAGAATGAATAGTGAGGTGAACTTAGCTGTTGTTCACCATAAGGAAACAGCTTGGAATTAGTCTAGCCAAGTCAACTGCTTGTTATAACTAAAAACCACATTCTTCAGAGGGAGATAACAGAACCCAGAGTTCATAATATATTCACAAAGTTCAGTTTAAGATAAAAAATTAATATACATGCAAAGAAACATGAGAAATAGAATATAGAGTCAAGAGAAAGGTATTGAATAAACCATAAACTGGAAATGTCCACATGTTGCAATTAGCAGCCGAGGACTTTAAAGTAACTATATTAAATGTGTTCAAGCGCTTAAAGGAAAATAATTTTGTATTGAGAAAACAGATATAAAATATCCATTTTCCTCTATGTCAAGAGTACCAAATGGAACTTATTTTAAATTTAAAAATAAAACCTAAATTAAATGTTTATTACAATGCTTTTAACAATATCTGAGAAAGGTTTTGAAAGAGTAGGTAAATTTTACTGCAAATCAGCAGCATTTATTCTGAGGAAAAGATAATGATTTAAAAAACCCAGTTCAGATAACATACAATAAGATGTCATTTTATTAACAACATCAATAGGCAGAAACCAGGGACATGTGACACAGTTGCTATACATGTAATCTGAGACGCAGAAGAAGATGAAAAACATATGGTGTAGAAAGTATATTTGAAGAAATGAAGGACACATTTTCTGAGTGTGGTGGAAAACAAACAACTGAAAGAAAAAAGTACATCAGTAAACTCAAAGCATCATATAAAGAAACATAAATATCCTAAATATATCAGAGTAAAACTTTCAAAAACCAAAGATGAATAGACAACTTTAAAGCAACTAGGTAAAAGAAGATGCATTACATTCTGGGTAACAATAACTACTTTTCTTCAAAAACAATATATGACAAAGGTATTTGTAAAGTATTGTAGGAAAAAATCATACCTGTCTACCAAATGCCCTATCTAAATAATTGGAGAAAAATACTATGTCTATGGATTGGAACACTCAATATTGTTGAGATGTCAGTTCTCCCCGAAATTAATACATAGGCTGAGTGCAATGTCAATAAAAATTTCAACAGCAACCTGTTGAATAGAAATGAGAAATTGATTCAAAAATCTATATGGGAATATAAAGCACATGGAAAAATTAAAACAACATCGAAAATGATGCCTCTAATTGTGAGACTTATACTCCATGATATCAAAATTTAAATGAAAGCTGCAGTGTTTAAGATGGTTTAGAATTAGCATTAGAATAGACAATGAGATCACCGAAAGAAAGAGTAAGATCGGTACATTTTTAACAAAGTTGCCAAAGCAATTCAATGGTGAGTCATGTCCACAAATGTAGTTTAAACAGCATTCAATTGAATGTATATTTGTGTGTGCATGTGTGTGTCCCACCATACACAAAAATCAATTCATGATGGATCATAGACTTAAACATAAATATAAAATATCTAAAACTTTAAAAGGATACAAAGTATAACTTTTGACTTAGGGTATAGAAAGTAATAGCCAGAATATTTAAAATGCTACTAAAACTTGCTATTTGTTAAAAATTTAAAAACTACATCTGAAGTAAATGTATGTTCATTAAAAACACTTTTAAAATGAGCAAATGAGCACAAAGCCACATACTGGAATAAATATGTATAAAAACGATATTGGGCAAAAATCTTTTATCTAGAATACAAAGTACTACAGATTAGTAATTTTAAAAAGACAATCCAATAGAATAGGTAAGAGACTTGAATATACACTTAGTTCACAAAGGAAGACATATGAATGGCCAATTAGCACATAAAAATTACTTAAAATTATTAGCCATCAGGGAAATGTAAATCAAAACCATGAGATACCATTTCACATACATTAGAAGGGGTAAAATTAAAAAGACTTATCAAACCAATTGTTTCTGTGCATGTGGAGTAACTCATCTGTCCTGATTGAGGTTTAGAACGGTGTAATCACTTTGATTCCATGGTGATCTTGACATTTTTTCCATAGAGTTATACATACTCTTTACCATTCGCTTGGCGATCATACCCGTTTATTTATCCAAGATAAATTAAAATATATCTCCATACAAAGACTTGCTCATAAATATTCACAGCCTTATTATTATTTAAAATTTTTTTTTTTTACTGATTTTAGAGAGAGGAAGGGAGGGGGAGAGAGAGAAATGGGAACATCAACGATGAGAGAGTCGTTGATCGGCTGCCTGCTGCACTCTCCTCCTGGGGGTGGAGCCCATGCAACCAGGGCGTGTGCCCTGACTGACTGGGAATTGAACCCTGACTTCCAGGCTCCTGGAGCCACACTCAACCACTGAGCCACATTGGCCAGCCACAGATTAGTTCTTTTTGATTAACAAATACATTTTATAAATTCATGGGTGTTTTTTAATCATGAATTTATTTTACAACATCATAATTTCACCTGAGAGATATTTTGAGGTTTACTTTATGTTTAATAAAAGACTGTTTTTGTTTATATTTCACACCATATTTACATTCACGGTCTTTAGAATCCTTAGTTTTGTGCCAAGTTATAGATTTTTTTACCTACTGGGAAAAATATTTGTATTCAAACCATTTTATGTCCTACTTAAAATATTTTTATTATACTCAAAAATAAATAATTTTTATAGTATCTGTCAGTTAGATTGTTTGGTTTTCTAGAATAATTTTGCGATATTGAATGGTTTGAAGATTTTGAATAATTGAAAGTTTTTTAAATCTTTATATAAGAAATTTAAACTGTGATATATGATAATTTGACATTTGAAATAAAATATATGTATTTCTTTTACTCCTGAAGCCAATTTAAAATTTCCGAAGTTGTTTGTATCTGTCACAAATTTCTGATAAATCAAATGAATGTCTAAATTACTATTTATGAGAAACCCTATTTTAAAAAGAACCTTGCCAAGGTTTCATTCTACAGGAAAACAAAATAACCAAAACATTTTGATCTGATTGCCTTTTGCATGTGAGCCTAAATTATAATTCTGTTATACATTGTCAAGGTCACCATTATGCCTGTTAGAGGAGATGCTCACCCAGAGACCCTTAGCTTAATGACCCAGCTTCTTCTGTGTAAATTACAGCCTGGGACCTTGGCAGAAACTTTTGAAGCTTTTAGCCTATAAGACCACAAGGGAAACATTAAATTAACAAAAAAGTAAGGAAACAAAATCTCAAATCAATCACCCCAAAGAGCCCCTAGCCAACAGAGTCGGTTGGGTTTCCAGCATTCATTCCTTAGCTGTAGAAGACGACACTGCGTTGTGTTTTGGTCAGATTTGTGTAACTTCTATCATTTAACTCTGGCACTTGTCTAAATTTGTTAAACAGTATTCCATAGTAAAAACTTTTGTGTAGTTACTAGACAATTATTATGCCACACTCATCACACTCTGCGGGCGGAATCACCTTTGCTGCACAGTGGAAGCGGCTCTAATAAGAGGAGCAGGCAGTGGGGGTTCTGAGTCCAAATCTCAAGAGGGAAATGAGAGACAAAGCTATGATTTTGGATGTCATGATGATATGTGAAAAATGACATGGATGTGGTTACCTGGGGAGAGTATTTCGAATCAGGAATCCAGAAAGCTAAGATATGATGTTTGAATCACCAAGGCAGAGCAGCAGGATGTAGTAGATGGGGAGAATGATGTGCTGAAACTACGAGAAGACACATTCACCTATGAAGTGACTAATGGAGAAGAGAGGCCGATTATCAGGCATATTTGAAAATATAGCTTAGTTTTGGCAATTCACATATTTGTGGATACCTCAAATCAGAAACATTTTAGTGATTATTTGTGCATTGAACTGGTTAGTCATGAGCTGAGGGATAACTAGGGATTTTTTAAAACCATTTTTTAGCAGTTTTATGTTCTCAGAAAAGTTAAGAGGAAAGTACAGAGATTTCTCATATGTCCCCCTACACATGCAGAGCTTCCCTCATTATGAATATTCCCCCCCCCACCCACCAGAGTGGTACATTTGTTACAATGAACCTACATTGACACATCAACACCCAAAGTCCCTAGTTTACCATAGGGTGCACTCTTGGTGTACATTCTATGGGCTTGAACAAATGTATAGTGACACCAATCTGTCATTAATTATCATACAGAGTAATTTCACTGTCTAAAAATCCTGTGCCCTCCACCTATTCATTTCTCCTCAACCCCACCCTCTGGCAACCACTGATCTTTTTACTGCCCAGTGCTTTGGAAAGACAGTCTAGTTTTTCTGTTTAGAAACTAATTCACACATGTTAGCCCACTGTGCAGGTCTGGGCTGAAATAAGAGCTTGAGAAATGTGTGAATACACAATTAATGCAACCCATAGTTTTGGAATCTGTACCAAAATTATCTATATTTTGTTGCTTTGGAGACTTAAAACTTTTTTCCAGTTTATTAACCCTGCTTGTTATGATGTATTATGAGAGAGTTAGAGATTTACAAGTCATCAGAAATGGGGTGGCTATGATTTCTTTTAAGATGGTATGAATTTAGTATTATCAGGAAGGTCTCAGAATATACTGAAACAAAGTTCATTCACAACTCACTGATAATTAGTAAAGTCTAGTTTGGAGCTGATGGTAATTAAGGCCTTTTACCATGATCTGGAACTTTCCTTTCCTTTTTTTTCTTCATCTATTTTATTATTTTATTTTATTTTAATTTTTCTTCTTTTTAAAATTGTGATAAAACTTGCTTTTAATTATTTCTCTCCTGGCTTCTTCCTTCCTTATGTGCTACCAAGAGTGAATGATTAATAATGCTGGGATCTGCCACACACATACATTCCTTTCTGTAATAATTCAAAACATTTCATTGAATTAGAATTCCTTCCCCCCACTTCTGCCCGTGACAGTCATATTCAAGTGACAGAACTCAGCTCAATGTCAACTCTTTCCTGAAGTGTTTACCAAGGTTTTTTGTTTGTTTGTTTGCCACTTTTATTTATTAAGATGCTCTATTTTGTATTATCGCTATAGTTACACACTGCTGTTTTCCTTACTAGCTTTTAGGAGTTTTGAGATCAGAGGCTTTATCTTACTCGTATCTTTCTATTTGGCTGCCATTTGTATTATCTGACATCCAGCTCAATGCATTGCATATGGGAGATACTCAATAACAGTTGAATGAATGAAAATGTATGTGGGAGGTGGAGTAGGCTGGCTAAACCAGGTGAGGGAAGGTGCGGCTGTCAGTGTCTACTGCTGGTTATAAATCCTGGGAAAACTGTGTTAAAGGCTTCAGGATAGAATGGCATTTGCAGTGGGTCAGAACACCCGTTTCTAAAATCTCCTGAGAATAAAACAGGCCAGACTGATTACACACATGAAATATGAGACTGCAAGGGAAACCTTTGTTCTCTTCTCATGAGTGTTAATCACACTTGGCCATGTGATTTCATATTTACAATATATTTTCTATTCAAACCATCCCATATATGCAATTGGAGGAATTTTCTAGTTTCTAATGCTAGTCACACATGATTTACATATTTTTATTTTTATGCTTTTTAAAAGCATACTTAGATGCTTTTACCTATCAATATTCAAGTAGTATCAATTTTAAGCACTTGGGATATATTTCTGAATTAAGAGTATATATATATTGGTTAGAAAAAATTCTAGCAGTAGCAGCATGATGTGTGTGAGTCTAGAGAAGTGTGCCTTATTTTTAATGCTCTTGGTCACTCTCTTTTATAAATTCTTTTATTTCATAACTATAGATAAATCCCTGAGACCCACAAAATGTGATCATAATACTTAAAATTGATTACTATCAATTGCTTCTGGAATTGTTATATTTTTAAGTAAGTGTGAAAGCTCTCTCAGTAGGTGCTAATTCTTACAGAACAATCCATATATGAATTCTGAAGGAGCCTGGAGGAGAGAACTTTCTCACATAGACAGATGAATTAGGATACTTAGCTGACAAGGTCATCACTGCGTTTCTTATCAGAAAAATGGATTTCTATTACAGGGCTGGAAAATATTTAAAAAATTCTCAAGTAGGCTGTAGCATTCAATGAATCATGTCATAAATTGAATGGGAAGAGAATCTGAGCATGTCTTGCAGAATATGGAGTGAGAAAGGGGCCTACAATATAGGGCATGCTAGATAAAGAAAAATACCTTATGCCAACGAAGAGAGCTTTTGGGGCTGGAGGTAGAAAATTGAATGGTTACGTCTAAGTGACTACTTCAGTAGCATTTTACATAAAAAATCCATCTGTTTTTAGAAGTAATATATTGCCTTAAATACTGTGTATATAATCTAAATTATTTTTCCCCAGTTAAATATTATAAATAGAAATTCAATCCTTGTAGAAGTAGCCAGCTTTAACAAGGTGGCCGATGATGCATAATACTAATGGCATTTACTTTTTTGCAGAAATAACTGAAAAGGCATTGAATTTATATTAGTAATTTAAAGTAGCTTAGAAATCTAAATGAAGGAAGGAAAGAGGAAGGAAGGAAGGAAGGAAGGAAGGAGGGAGGGAGGGAGGGAGGGAGGGAGGGAGGAAAGGGAGGGAGGGAGGGAGGGAGGGGAGGGGAGAGAAGGGAGGAGAGAGAAAGGGAGGGAGGGAGGAAAGAAGAGAGGAGGAAAGTTAGTTAGTGGGCTGTCTCAAATAGAACAACTGAAAAGCAATTTCAGTGAGTTTTGAACACATGGGCAGGCTGAGGTTCTATTTAACTTGTCAAGATGCACTAACTTTTGGGGAGATTTTAGCATCAACTGGGCTTAGTGATTCATGCTGCCTACAGCAGAGTAAAAGTTTCAGTTTGTGCCAGGGAAGATCACCCATTTTGTGAAATATTTGAATTTTGATTCCATACTTTCACTCTGTGTGAACGTGCCCTTATTTAGGGCAGGGATTTTGATACTTTGATTTTTGTACACACCATGCATCTCTAAGTCTTGAAGAATCAGATTACAATTTATGATTAAAAAAGGGTTTCCTCTCTAGTTTAGAAATATTTGGGTTTAGAGCAAAGGAATGTGAACATGCAGGGTGGAGCAACCATAGCTGTTTAAATGGAAAATATGCTATAATAAATAAATAATAATACAAGAATAAACTGTGTTTCCCTTACAACTGTAAGGAAGTAAAGGGAAAGTAAAGGGTGGAAGAATAAAAACATTTTATTTCAAAGGATTATCATTTAAAATATTTTGTTTTCCCATAAATGTTTAAAAATTCTGTTATTTGAATTATACTGCTGTCAGTAGTGAGCAGTGTGTTTTTAGAAAACTCACAAAGCAAGGACTCATGAGAATGATATTTATTTTATATTCTCACCAACAGCCTGTGTTTTAATTTTATGCATGTTGCTCAAGATTTTTAAAACATCTGAGTGGAGGCTAATATTAAAAATGATGAGATAATGAGCTTTAAAATTTGAATTACTTTTCAGGATACATTTTAATTCATTTTATCATCTGGATAAATGGACTCCTAAGATCATAACATGAAAGAAAATTAACATAGCATGAATTACATCATCCTGTGTCAATTAATGCTTTTACATTGCTAGCCATGTTATTTTGTTTGGCTGTATTTCAATGACTGTTTTACTTTTGGAGTTTATTGGTCCTGTTTTCTTTTTATATTTTAAGGCTTTATTTGAATAGGAAACATAATAAATCTGTTATAGTCATGATTACTGATTGGCTGTGTAGTTAATAATTTTAGAATTGAATTTCAACATTTTTTGAACAACTATTGTGTGTAAAGCCCTGCACTACATACCAGAAAAAATATAAAGAAATGACTGTTAACAATCCTCATGTTTCTAGGTGTTTGTAGTCAACATTCTAGGAAGAGAAAATATGTACAGAAAACTACAAGTATACCAAACTATCCAACTTTAATCATAAAGGTATAAAAATGTATCATGACTTCATAAGAGAGGGGGATGCCTTGGCTGAAATACTATGTAGAAGATGAGTCATTGGAATTTAGCCATTTAAAAAGTCACGTAGGCCAGTGTGTGAAGGGGAGCAGCCTTACAGGAAGAGGGAGAAGCAGGAGCAGGCCACTGAAATATGCAAATGTGTGATGGATTTTTGCAATGGCAAATAGACTAGTATTGATGGACCAAAGGATTTCTGAGGAAAGTTGGCAGAAAATGGGACAGAGATTTAATTTTCTTCAACTTATAAGTCTTTGGATGCTGTTCTAAAGCAAATTATTATGCTAAGTGAAATAAGCCAGTCAGAGAAAGGTAAATACAGTATGATCTCACTTATATGTGGAATCTAATGAACAAAATAAACTGATGAACAAAATAGAAACAGAGGCATGGATACATGGAACAGACTGACAGCTGTCAGAGGGGAGGGGTTTGGGAAGATGGATGAAAGAAGGTGAAGGGAGATTTTATATATATATATATACACACACACACACACACACACACACACACACACACACAGACAACAGGGTGGTGATAGCTAGAGGGAAAGGTGGAGGTAGGCCAAGAGAGGGAAGATGGGGACAGAAAGAGACTTTGCTTGGGCAATGGGCTCAAGATGGAGTGTGAAGATAATGTTTTGTTGAGTTGTACACTTGAAACCTGTATCATTTTGTGAATCAGTGTCACCCCAATAAACTCAATTAAAAAAATCTTCCATTTGAGGCCAATTGAAAGAACATTTCAGTCAATAGAATCATCATCATCATTAATACTAAGAACAATACACCACTTGTAGTATTCTTTAAATAAACAAGACTTAAAAATAAAGTAAATAGGGGATATTTCTTATAAAAAGTGTGGAGATCTGCAAAGCTCTTAAATAGGGATGTGATAGAGTCCTATTTTTAGAAAAACAACTATATTGGCCATATGAAGCATAAGTGGCTATCCCAGCATGTTAAAGGGAGGAAGATACGTTTGGAGGCATCTGAAATGTTCCTGGTGAAAGATAAGCTTTACAGATGCTAATGGAAAGGAGGAAACATCTGCAAAAATATGATGCAGTTACTATTGCTGTTTGAAATGGTGACTATTTTAAGAAGTAAAGGAGAGTACAAAGGATTAAAGATGAGTGAACGCCAAGATTTCAAGCTTTGGTAGCTTCAAGGCCAGTGAGGCCTTTGATAGATACAGAACATGGGAAATGATCAGGTTTTGGGGAAATACTATTTTAGACACGGAAAAATAATAAACATCTGGGAGTTTTGCATTTATCTGATATTGAAGCTTCATGGCAGACTTTACCGGAATGAGATGTAAGGAATAAGAGAGTGGACCAGACGCTCCAGCAAACAGTGAGAAAGAATGAAAGTAGTGCACTGAACAAACCCTATGAGAATCTTATTTTAAATATGGAAAAATAGGGTTTCAAGAAGGGTAGTAGCAATCAACAATTTTGGAAGCTGCATAGGGTCTTAGAAATGAAGGTTGAGAAGAGGTTGCTGGATTTGGAGAACAGGTCCTCGTTGACCTTAGGTTAAGACCTGGTTCCCTGGAAGCTGAGATTTTTGAAGGAGTGCTCTCTGAGGAAACTTCTGATGTTGTCAGGCAACCTTGATAGGGAAGGAGATGACAAGCTCAGGTGAAGTCTGGCTTCAGCCTGATTCCAGGGGGAGCTCTACAGTGCAAATTGCACCAGTCTTGAGGCAGATGGTCTGGGCTGTTAAAGCTCTACATCAATCAGTCATTGGTTATGGCGCGCCCTGGAGTGGTCAGTGATTGTAAAAATAAACCTTTAGGCAAGGGGCTTGCTTCTCCCAGGGGCATTCATCTAGAGAAGGGTGTCAGTCTGAACCCTCAGCAGCCAACCACTGGCAGCTGGAGGAGCGTTCTGGATCCCTGGCCTCATCAGCAGCATTTGGTTGATGCACACAATGTCTTCTACACCTTTAAAAAGAGCCCTCACTTGAGCTGTGGAATCACATGCAGGATGGCAGTGGTTTAAGTAGTGAGGCCAAGGGGACACAATAGCTGAAAGCAAAATTAGGGACAGTCTGTTTATATGTATTTTTTATATTTAAGAAAACAGTAATTTTTGAGGGACCCAGGGTAAAACAGGGAGAAAGAAAAATAGTTCCTCTCAGAACATAAGTAAATTGTAACCAAAGTTGGCATGAAGTGATTAGCTTTGGAAAGTCAAGTTTCCTTTAACAGATGGTTAACTTCCTCTTGTTAATAGAGGGCACTAGTAATAGGAAAAATTTGTGTGGTTATTTGTTTTATTTTGTCTTATTAGAAAGGGTGAGTTTAGAACTGTGTTGTGCTGGTAAATTTTTAACAATTGTCTCTCTGGGGCAAGTTAACAAGCCTTGATTTATAGCATTTGCCAATTTCTGTAGAGTATAGGTGTAAATACTCTCACCTTGGCTGATTCCAAGCTACCGATTTGACCTCAACTGACTTGCAAAAGTCCTGAAAATGTAACAGTCACCACTGCTTTGGAAAAATCTTTCATTGCTGTGTGAATTTTCAAATTAATTGCAGTGAGAAAAAAATCAAGGATACTTTTCTTGAAACCTCTACCTCTAAAATTGATAAAAGGTATAATAGATCATCTCTGGGGAGAGCATTTGAAGAACACAGGATTTACTTATAAAGGCAAGCAGGATATAAGGTTATTATTTTAGGGTAGCACTGATAATATATACAAAAGAATACTAATAAACTCATGGATTCTGTTTTTATGTTATAATAATTAGTGTCTTTAATGTTTGGTCTTTTAGATTTTTTTTTTGGTTTCTATTTTAGAGTTCATTGAAGCTTGTTGATTATTGGGTTCAAGTATCACATCTCAACACAGAATTCTTAGATATTTTTAAATTGTGAAAATCATTGAGTTTGATTGTTTTAGTCATTTCATCTTTTCTTTTTTAAATTTATTTTATTTTTACTTAAATCTATTGGGGTGACATTGGTAAGATTGTATAGGTTTCAAATGTACATTTCTGTGATACATACTCTGTATAGTTTGTGTGATGCATTATGTGCCCACCACCCAGGGTCAGATTATCTTCCTGCACCATATATTTTCCCCCTTTTACCCTTCACTATTCCCCCCACTGCCCTTCCCTCTGGTAACCACCATACTGTTTGTGTCTACGAGTTTCAATTTTGTATCCCACATATAAGTCAAATCATATCGTTCTTAGCTTTTTCTTATTGACATTTTGCTTAGCATGATATTCTCAAGGTCCATCTATGTAATCAAATGGCAGTATTTCATCTTTTTTTCTTATGGCTGAGTAGTATTCCATTGTATATATGTACCATATGTCTTTATCCAATCTTCTACTGAAGGACACTTTGGTTGTTTCCATGTCTTGGCCACTGCAAATAGTGCTGCAGTGAACATAGGGTTATAGATATTTTTGCAGATAAATGTTTTCTAATTTTTCGTGTAGATACCAAGAAGAGGGATTGCTGGGTCATATGGTAGCTCTATTGTTAATTTTCTGAGGAGCCTCCACACTGTTTTCCATAGTGGCTGTATCAGTCCACATCCCCACCAGCAGTGAGTGAGGGGTCCTTTTCTCCACAACCTCTCCAACACTTGTTATTACGTCTTGTTGATAATAGAAACTAAACAGGTGTGAGGTGCAATCTTATTGTAGTTTTGATTTGCATTTCCCTCATAGCTAGTGAAGTTGAGCATCTTTTCATGTTTAAATCTCAATGATAATAGAACAAAAATAATCAATTTGTATGGAACCACCAAAGTCACTTAATCTTAATGAATAAATACAATTTTGCCTAAACCTAGAATGCACGCGCACGAGTTCTTTGCTCTTCTCTTTCAGCCCGGTTCTATCTGCAAGGCTTTATGAAGGAAGACTGTCATTTATGAAGGAAGTTTGTCATTCCCTTGACAGACTACGAAGTATTAGTAAAAATAATAAATATGATTAACATGTTTGTGTGCTTTTGATGTATTTTCTAACTTATAACACCCCTTATGAGGATATTGTAATAATGATCCCCTAAGAAATAAATTTGGTTAAAATTTTAAAATTTTCACTTACTATATGCATGATTTAGAAGGAGTTATTTAAATTCGCTAAGCTTCTTTTTCTTTTCATCAGTAAAATGGAAACAATGTAGCTACCTAACATGGCTTATTAGGATATGGTTAAAATTAGATCAGGTTAACAGCAGTTTACCTGTAGCTTTAATCATCATCACTCACCCCCATCCCCATTTTCTTGACCTTTTGGCCGAAAGAGGCACAGCCGAGAGGGAAATCTATGCCCAAGTAAGTGAGCATGTGGGAATCTGTTTCTCCCTCTGTGCAGAGGGTTTCTAGGCCTCCCCATGCGTTACATGAAAAGTATACATGCGGCTGCAAGAAACCTGACACATTGCCTAGCCTCTCCCGTGATGTGCACATGCAATGCATTAAATCATGTAAGCAAACAAAATTCTAATATATCATCAGATTGATCTCACAACTGCTCAAATTAACTTATAACCCTAACTCGCATGTTTTATGTTGAAGAAAAAAGCATCAGCTGTTATACTATTTTTGTAAAGCCCTGAATGCCAGACTCACCTCATTCTCCCAGGAGGTTTCGAGTTGTACGTGTGGTTTTACTGAAAGTTGCACTCATTTATCAGTCATGGGCTTAGTAAGTTAGTATTTCTGGGAATAGATGTAAACAGGTAAACTGAATGTGATGTTCAAGTAATAACTCCGGAGTAAGTGAAGCAGCTTTAGGGAGCCTACTTCTTTTGTGAAGTGCAAATCCACAGAGAGAAGTACTTGCATGGTTAAGCTTCCCTATCTACTGACTTTTGAATGGCTCTTTACTGAAGACGAAATGAAAGGGAGACTTCAGAATAATTTCTAAACCCTTAGTTAGGTAAGTGTAGTCAACTATTATTTATCCTTAAAGCACTGCCCCATTTCCTTTCATAAAATTGGCCAATCTCAAAAGCCCTAAAGAAAGTTCTGGAAGTGCTCTTAGGAGAAGATAAAGGTTCTTAATATTTATGAGAATATATGAGGATTTTGAGAAAATGGATAATATTAATGAAAAAGTGTATATTTCTTCTGAAATTGGAGAAATTGTTAATGTGTGCAAGAGGCAGCCTATCAATGTTTTATTCTCACATCAATATTTCTCCCTCTCTCACTAAAAATTAATAAAAGAGTATTTAACAAAAAACAACAACAAAAACATGTCCTCAGGTGAGTATTCAAAACAAAAACAAAACTCCACTGGAAGAGAAGCTACATGTAATTAAACATGGTCTTCTTTCTTTCACCTGTTGAGAATTAGGTTCATGGTTTATTATTCAGGGTAAAGTGATATTTTTCCATGAAATTTAATGTAATACTGCATTGGCTCCAAGTTTCAAATGAAGGAAAAGTAATACTAAAAGAATAATGAGAAACTTCATCCTTGGTTCATAGTCTAGTAAATATAACAGGAAGGAGATAAAGCAGTATTTAGAAATAGTTTTATAATTTAAACATTTTCTCTTAATCTTATTGGTAGTATAATTGGAAATTACATACATCTTCAAGTTCAGTTACCCCTGAGATTATGTATTAAAGAAAGACATATGTTGCCCAAATTATTTAATGCATTTTATTTTCAAAATAAATTTCTTTTAATTACCATAAATATGATTTCTATAAAATAAGTTATTCTTTATAGACTTGTAGTAGAAAATTAATAAAAAATTAGCCGTGGGTGCCATGTTCTTTCTGTCACTTTGGAGAACATCATTCTAGTTGAGCAAAATAATTTTATATTTAGTTATAGAAGTAGCTTTCTGTGACAGAAGTAACAACAGTAGTATCATAGTATAGTAGTAATAGTAAAGTATGATAGTAGTATAGTATGGTAGCAATATTGTAGTAGTAACAGTGTTATTATAGTATGGTAGTAACAGAGTATAGTATCAGTATATTAGTAGTAGTAGTAGTAACAATAGAATAGTATGGTAGTAACAGAGTATAGTATCAGCATATTAGTAGCAGTAACAGTAGTAGTATGGTATTGTAGCAGTACAGCATAGTAGTAGTACCGGGGGCTGTTATACATCATTATTTCATATAATTGTTTGTTGTTTGGACAGTGAAGAAATTAGTTCACAGTGAGGGAATAGGTTGCTTCTTTTCAGTCCTAAACATTTTATAAAAGAATTATAATGGTTGATTGGTACAAAGTTGATACCAAGCATTTGGATGCCACTTTTTATTTGAATGTCGATTTTACCCCTTATTTACTATCACCATGAAAAAGCGATTTCTCTATCCTATTAAGGAGGAAGAACAATACTTTATCATAGACTCTCAGTTTGTTTGTTGGATGAACCTGGCCAAAATTAATTAGGTTTTTCAGTTGAAACAATGTTTCTTCGATGGCCTTGTATACCACAAATGATGGTAGAAACTAGGAATGAAAACTATAAGTGGGCTCATCCCTGCCCTCAGATCCTATGATAGGGGAGGGTTGGTGTAAATGCAGCGAGAGAGAAGTGCATTTGGAAACTTGCTGGGGGCGCCTCGCCTGCAGAGAAGGCTTTCTGCAGGAGGCTGTGCCTAGCAAGGGGGGAAGAGAGGAAGGCGGAAACGAGGGAGAAAGAAAGTAGAAGGGAACAGGGAATAGGGTAGAGAGAAGGGTGTTTTGGAGCAGATCAATTTGTTTCATTAAGTGAGGTTTATCTGTTGATAACTAAATTAGGGAAATACAATATTTGAACTAATCTCTTAAACCATAGTAGTAAAGATTTCCAATAGGTGTCTTCTACAGAGATTTCCAAAGATTGATCCATTGAGAGTTTGGTGCACTAGAAAGTAAATTGTTCTGCAAATAATGTACTAAATATTACAGCCCCAGCCTGGTATAATGAGTAGCTTTATAAAAAATAACCCGGATGTTCCTGAGAAGATATTTTTATGCAATATGACTATATTCAAAGCTTAACCATACTGACTGTGGGTATTTTATTTATCTTGAATCCAGTAGTGCTAAATGGGATACCATTTTAAGAGATTATGTATAAAAATTAGCTTTTAGTTTATTAAAAGGAAGAAGTCAGCTCCTCGTAGCTTATCCTACTAGTTCGGCAACCTGTACATCTCTCCTATGCGCTACTAACCTATGTGCTACTAAGCTATCAGTCTTTCTTTGGTGTGATAATATATGCACTTGCTCCTGTTGGTCTCCACATACATGCCTGTTTCTAAACCATGCCACTGTTAGCACACTGACATCTATCCTTTTAGTGAGATGTCATGACATATAATCCTATACTCAAAATTACCAGTGTTTTTGCTTCTGGCTTTTCAATCTTGTTTACCCCAGACACTGCTCTATAGGGTTACCGTCTCCCCGACAGGCTGCTTTAGAGGGGAGAATGAAGGACTATGCAATCCACTGTCAATGAACCACACGTGGCTTAATAGCCCTACTGACATTTGCAAAAAATTGATCTATATGTCTGTGTGTATGACGATAGTACATCCCCGTGTTTTTCATATCTTGCCAAATCCTATGTTCAAACAAATTTTTTGTTGTACTTTAATAAAGAAACTGATGAAATCTTTGGTGTTCTGTTTAAATCATTTGAAAGGATCTAGAAAATTACATACTTACTTGCCCTCTAATGTATACCCCTGAGTATCTATAGAGCATAGTTTCAAAATTACTGCCTCAAGTCAAAGAAACAAAGTATCAGTTTCTAAGAGTAGAACTTGAGGCATCTTCAACTGGCCATTGAGACTAATTTCTATTGATGGAGGAAAAACTTTAAATGTCAAGCAATTTATAAGAATCTTTTATATTTAATATCAGTTGTAGTACATTTTGAAGCATGTATCAAGAAGAGAATAGTTTTTTTTTAAATTGATTCTGAAATATAGATGAGTGGTGTCATATGATGATGGAATATTGGAGATGAAAGGGATTAAGAAATAAAATAATTCATGTCTTCAACTTAAAGATGAGGAAAGTGAGGGACAACTGCTCAAGGTCTAACGGCAGAGGGGCAAAGATGAGTCCAGCATTTGGATTTTTTATCTCTTTTCCAGTGTACCAAATTGGCCACCTAGTTACATATTGTCACTGCTGGATCTCCTGTCTTACAGCAGAAGTTTTCAGATCAATATTTGCTTGAAAGTTAAAGTGCTAATGTTTTGTTGCGATTTCTTATTCAAACGTTAGCAATGCAATAGGAATATCATTAAATTATGCACAAAACCTTCACTATAGATTTCTCTTCTATGCCTTTATTTAAATCTGCCTTAACTCTTAAAAAACAACCCAGGGCAATTTTACCCTTCAGGCAACTCTTTTCCGTATCTGGAGCCACTTTTGGTTGTCATAACAAAGAATTTTCCAGCTGGAAATGTCAGTAGCGCCAAGGGTGATGAGCCCGCTGTAGGGAACTTAATGTTGGCCTCTGCAACATCTGAACGCAGGGAAAGACGTGCTTCCTAGTTGAAGAGAAGCCCGATCTTCCCTCTCATATTTGATTTCAAACTTTAGACTTGTCTCTAGATTACAGTATTTTATATTTTGGTGACGATTTCCAAATCTTATCATCTTTATTTTATAAGGTGTGATTCTTTTCTCTTTTGTTCTGAGTTTCTTGTTGTTGTTGTTATGTCTAACCTCACGAGAATGCCAATGCTTTTTCCTTTTTGACTTTTCACACTCCGTTTGTCAGATATGTCTCAAGATATATAGAAAAGGCTGACTTGTGTTTTAGATGGGTTTCCATCATAAATCTGCCCTAGAATAAAGTTGAGTTGTCTGTGTGTTTTTTTTCCGTGTGTGTCTTCTGGTATTTATTTGTCTTTTGGGCTCTATCCTTATTAATGATTTGGAATTCCATGTAATGATTAATGATGCTTTTTTATACATGGAAGACATATTTATGAGTCTGGGAATACAAGCTAGATACCTACCTGCTCTTTGGGGGCTTAGTATTGTGGAGGAGATACACATATAAACTATAAACAAAGTGTGATATGATGATAAAGAGTGGGGAAGATGCTATGAATCCATATAATAGAGGCACATAATCCAGGCTTCAGCCACCAGGGAAGGGATGCTGGAGCTGAGACCTGAGGAATGAAGTGGGCAGAGAGTATTGTTTCTGGCAGAGGAAACAATATGTTTAAACACTTAAGACATGGAATCCATTTGGTGAACCAGAGGATATAAAATACCTCAATGAGGTAATAGAGAGCTCGGTGAGCTTTATTTAATATATATTCATTCATTAACGAGTATTTATTGGGTACCTACTCTAGGAGAAGTATTGTTCTAGGCATCAGAAAAATAGCGCTGAACCAGACAACAGCCTGCGCTGCTGTAGCTTACATTTAGCCTGGGGGTGTGTTTCTATCAGTTATTATCTCCAGAGGTTACTTTTCATCAACAGATTGCCCTCTGTATAAAGTCAAAGTGGTGCATGTGATTCAAGTGTATTGCAGACTGGGCAATCACCGAGTAGTAAGTAGTTAAGGGATTTTTTTTTAAATCATAAAAATAATGTTGGGTTTTTTTTTGTTGATTTGAGAAACTTTAACAATTCATTCAAGGAATTTTGACATCTAGTTCCTAATTCCTCAAGCTTTCCTTTTGGGGTTTGTCTTTCTCTGGCTGGGAATATAAGACTAGTTTTGGATGAGACTTTGCTCCATGGAGAGATTTTATTTCTTTTTTCAGTTAAAGTATCATAGTTGATTTGACAGATATATCAATCCACAGCACTCACGGAGGGTCATTTTTTAAAGCAGCATAGAAATTAAAGCATCTCTTAGAAGAGTGATTCCCTGCCCTTACACTAAGGCCCATTAAGGGCACTGCAGCATGGAGAGATTTACAATAGCTTCCATTGGGATAGAAATGGCTAAAGAATTAACAGGATTAGTGAGTAGTTTCCTGACAAAAATGTATTCATAGGAAATTTAAGTAATACCTAGAAATATAATCAAGTATTTCTGTGTTGTTTTCACAATATCTCTAAATGATTGCTTTTCAACAACAACATTCATGAAGTCAACTTTGAAATCTTTAACTTGAAACAATTTTATAATTTTTTGAAACCATATTTCAAATGTCCTGATGTCAGCATAGTCATGTTAGGATAAAAAAAAAGAGTCATTCAAAAAACTTATACTAGAAATGGCTGTTTTGAGGTCATAACATTTTATTGGATACAGTCAGAAAACGTGGTGTGGTTGGCAAACCCTGCATTGGGTTTTGAAATTACTTCGCTACCAGTATGTTCCAATCAATGAGAACCTTTCAGCCATGAACTTTTATTGATTTGTATTCCTCAGAGTAACATAAATAGCTCTCCTTAAGCCTTCCAATTTCACTATTGTTATTTTTTTTTCTGAAATCTCTGCTATTAGTAGGTTTATTTATGCACTTAGTCGCTTTCCAACTCCTTCATGGTTTCAGCCCAGAATAAGGACCAGTGATCTCTATCAAGAAGGAAAACAAGGTTACAATATGACCAGCTGTTATTTTATGAACAGTTAAGTCATACTATGAACAGTTTAATCAGGACGATACATTTAGCTTTTTTAAGAACAAAGTTACTGAAAACTTCAAACAAAGAAAGCAAAAGGAACATGTATCCTCACATCAGTTTTTACTAAGAATTAAATTCATTCTAATAAAGAACTGGAATTTTTCAATTGCTTCTTTAAAAATATCTGTGAAACCTAACCATGAAGTCCACACTATTAATAGATGTGTTTTTAAAATTTGTTGAAAAAATAGTTTAGTAGTTTAGCTTTGAGATTTATCATATAATGGTCATAATAAGAATTCGTACTTGCCAAGACACACTTGACTTTTCTTTGCTCTCTAAGATGCTAGCTATTTGACATTGTCTGGATATGTGAATAACTGTATTAAATGGCAATCACTTTGCACAGTGAAAGAACAAAGCGAAATATTTATGTTTCTGTTGTTAAAAAATACTCATTTGAATTGTTTTTGTACTGTTTTCAAAATACAAATTTCATAAAATATGACAGGAAAGACGGGTGATAGATGTTGACAGACTTTATCTTCTCTAAGGTGAGTTTCAACACGCTTTTCCACTAGCTTCCAGTAACCATGGAAGAAAGCAAAAGAATAATAAAATAAAATAAGATGCACTGCAAACTTCATTGACTTTTCAGCTCTTTAACATTATAGCCTGATATCTAAGCAAAGAAATCTTGTTTAATCTTCCTTAAAAATATCTATAAAATGTGTGTACTTTTCCGCTAGCCATTACAACAAGGCAATCTATATTTAAACATGACTATAAAATCAGTCACTCTTCCCTGATATAATAGAGTTGTGGAAGATTACTCCTGATGGAATAAGAACTGCTTACTTTGTGCTAATCACGGTACTTTCTAGTATGCAATAATAGCAACGTTCTACATTGGATATACGAATGAGAATCACAATCGGCGATAATCCCTAATAAGCTAAAATTAGCATATCCAATCAAATCCTTGACTAGTGCAACCAAAGCAGTTATTACTAGAATTTAAGAAAAGGAAAATCATGATTGCTTTTCTTGATATAAATCTCAAGTTTACTGGTATTCCATAATGCCTTAACTCAGAAGACATAAAATAAATTCTGTTACTTCTAGATCTACAATACAGGTGCAAAGTACATGTTTTATATTGTGCTTTTCTTAATGAGTCAGTTTAGCTACTGAGTTTTCAATCTTCGTTTTTCATCATCGTTTGAACATTTTTATTTTTAAACATTACCTTATTGGAGGAGAATTTACGTATATTGAAATACATAAATGTTAAATGTACAACTTGATGAGTTTTAAGACATATACCCATGTAGTAAAAAGTTTATAAAATACAGAATATTTCTATACCCCAGAAAGTTCCCCGTGCCCCTTTCCAGTTAGTCCCCAGCTCCCACAGGGAATGACATTTCTGAAGTCTATCTCCATGGAGTGGTTTAGTCTGTTCTTGGAATTCATATATTTTGTGTCTGGCTATTTTTTGTCCCATGTATAGTTTCGAGATCCATTCGTGTTGTATGCATTGGTAGTTCATTATTTTTATTACTGAGGAATATTCCATAGTATGAATATACTAGAAGTTTTTTATTCATTTTCTTTTTTTGGCTTTTCCCCCCCAAATTTTATATTTTACTCTTATTTTTAGTTTTACTGTACAGGTTCAGATTTGTAGTACATTGTGAAATAGAAGTTGCAAAGACATACATATTTGCTTGTGCCCAGTCTTAGCGGAACTCATTCATTAAATGATCATTAAGTGTGGTATTTGCAGGATTGTGCAGGTGCTCCTCTATTAGACTACGGAAGTTTCCTTCTATTCTTAATCTGCTATGAGACTTTATCGTGAATACTTGTTTAATTTTTTCTGATGTGTTTTATCTGTCAAGATCATCATATTATCTTTTTTGTTGTTAATCAGTTCAAATACATTGATTTATTTTTTGGATTTTAAAATAATACTTCGCTACAGCAATAAGTCCCACTTACTCATGACAAATTTGTTATTTTTAATATATTGCTGGATTTGATTTTTAAATATTTTTTGAAGAATTTTTGCATCTATGTTCATGAGTTATAGTAGTTTGCGACTGTTTTTGGTAATGTCCTTGACAAATTTTGGTATTACAGTAGTACTGAAATCATTAATAAGGTAATGTTTATACTCTTTGTCAACTATCTGAGAGAGTTTAAATACATTGACATTATTTCTTCCTTAAATGCTTGATAGAGTGAATCAATCTAGCTATCTATGATAGAACTATAAATTCAATTTATTTAATGTATATAGCAATGCCTCAGATTTTCTATTTCTTCCTAAGTAAGCTTTGGTAACTTGTCTCTACAAGAACAATCTAATCTGTCAAGTTTAAGGACATAAAGTTGTTTATAATTAATTATTATCATTTGAATATTTGCAGGATGTGTAGTGATATTCCCTCTTTCACCCCCTTTTTCTTAATTAGTCTTGCTAAGGTTTAATGATATCATGAATCTTTTCAAAGGAATGACTTTTCACATTGCAATTTTTTTCTAGTTCATGTTTTCACTGATTTCAGAGAGAAGGAGAGAGAGAGAGAAACAGCAATGATGAGAGAGAATCATCGATTGGGTGCCTCTTGCACACCCCATACTGGGGTTCAAACCCACAACCTAGCATGCACCTTGACCAGGAATGGGACTGTGATCTCCAGGTTCATGAGTAGACGCTCAACCACTGAACTACACTGGTTGGGCTTCTAGTATTTGTTTTCAATTTCATTTATTCGTTCCATTATCTCTCTGACTCTATTTTTCCACTTACTTTTTATTTAATTTGCTCATAATTCTCTTGTTCTTTAGTGGATTTTTAAATCTATATTTTTTTGAATATGAGCATCTAAAGTGATCAAACTATCCTCTCAACACAAATTTAACTCCACCCCACAAATTATGTTATTTTAAGATACTTTCATTGTTTTATATTATTTTCTAAATTCTCTTTTGATGTCTTCTGTGAACAATAAGATACTTAAAAAGTGTTTTGTTTTTTTAAATTTGTAACTATTTGGTTGTTATCTAGGTATTTTTTATGGTATTTATTTCAAATAAAATTCTGTGGTCAGAGAATATATTCTATGAGATCTAAAACTTGAAATTTATTGGAACTTAACGTTTGGCTCAGCATATGGCCTGTCACGGTGAATGCATTTGTGCCTGTGTGTTAAAATATACATTATATAAAACTTGCTATCTTAACAATTTTCAAGAGTGTAATTTAGTAGTATTTAGTACATTTATATTGTGTAACTATCACCACCATCCATCTCCAGACTCATTTCATCTTTCAAAACCAAAACTCTGTACCTATTAAACAGTAACTCCCACATGAACCCCCTCCCTCTAGGCCTTGGCAACCACCACCATTCTATCTTGCATTTTAAAAAAATATCTTTTTTACTTCATACCCCAGCCTAGACTAACCACCATTCTGCTCTGTTACAATGAGTTTGGCTGGCTTCGGCTTTCTTTTTTATTTATTGATTTGAGAAAGAGAGAGAGAGGAAGGAAGAGAGAGAGAAAAACGTCGATTTGGTATTCCACTTATTTATGCATTCATTGGTTAATTCTTTTTGTTCCCTGAATCAGGGATAGAACCCGCAACCTTGGCATGTAGGGACCATGTTCTAACCAACTGAGCTACCCAGCCAGGGCCCATATGTTTACTTTAAATCTATCTGTGTCCTTATATTAAAAGTGTATCTTTTGTTAGATGGGTTAAACCCAGGCACAAAAACTGAGATACAGAAACTAGGGTACAGAAACTCACAAGGGCAGAAGCCCCAGATGCCCAGCAAGAGGCGTAACTGGGAAAACAAGAACCTTGCCCCCAGGGTAACCTATCCTCCCCTAGCATATTGCTGGTCATGCGGTGCAGACCCTCTGAGCGTTTCCTCCCTAAAAATAACATCTAGGCCTCAGTTGTAGTTCAGCTCCAGGCCCAGAAAAGCAGCAGAAACCAGACAAGTGGTGCCTTGGCTCACTCAAGACCAGCTACATTGACTAATGATCCCCTGCCTTCTGAACCAACCAATCAGTGGAGACCAGGACCCTGAAAAAGCTCACCTGGAAGGCTGATGAATATTCTATTGAGACCCTCCCCTGAGACCTCCCCTAAGATTCCCACCTGCAAGAGAGAGATAAGTATGGGGGGGGGGGGGGAGCATGCTGGGTCCTTTGTCCTGAGCGAGTTTATCTCTGTCTTTTTCTAGAATTTGATTTTGATTTGTTTCATTTCTCTTCAGCCTGAATTTTTTTTGTTAGCATTTCTTTTATTGCAGGTTTGCTGGTGACAAATTAATCTAATTTTTCCTGCATATATTTCAATTTTTTGTTTATCTTCAAAGGATATTTTAACTATGGAAATCAGCATTGCTTCCATTCTGATAATTGCTTCTATTTCTGATAATAACTTGCACTTTTTCTCCTACATTATCATTGAGATTTTAATTTTGATATCTCTTTATCTAAACTACAAGCCTAATTATTGATTTGATTTTCATATTTGTATAGCATGACTTGCTTGGTTTTCCTCATTGATAAAGATTGTTCATTAAGACTTATCTGGCCCCGATTGCTACATCAGATTCACATCTTCACAAAGGTAAATTGAACATCTGTTTTCTCTTTTTCATAATATCACTATTCCTACCACCCTGAAGATGAACTTTCTTAAACACTCCACAGTATTAAATGTTTTAAGAACTAGGAAATGGTTCATTAGAAAAGGGGTAGAAAAAACTGCTTAAATAAGTGCTAGCAGTTTCTGTCCCGAGCCTTAAAGTACCACTCCTGAGGATTTCCTACAAGAGCGAAGCATGATGAAACAGTATTTAAAATATTAGAAAGTAAGGAGAGAAACTCAACCACCCTAAGCTCTTATGAAATTATCATACTACTTCAAGAGCTAGACTTTGTCTTTGTGATTGTAATGGTGATTAAATGTAGGTATTACTCAAAAGCATAAGATGTGATACTTACAGGGTGGTTAATTTTACCAACACTACCAGGGTGCTTACCATGAATGAAGAACTTTCAGGAAAACAATGAATAAGTCCCCTCATCACTTGGAGTCTTCACACTAAACACTGTGTAATAGAGATGCAGTCTTTGTGCTTAGGAATAATTAACAGTTATTATCCATATCACACAAGGGTTGTTTTGTTTTGTGTGTGTTTTTTGTTTTTGGCTTAATGAGTTCTGTGTTAGAAAAAGACCATTTTGGTTAATTTATTTGAATTGATTGATGTCCTATTTGGAAAGAAACATAAATTTGCCTAAGTTAGAATGTATAGAAATAGAGCAGGATACTTACTGCCTTTTAAACTTGGAAAATATAATGATTACATACCTTCTAATGTATTTTTTGGCTCAGATTCACAGATTGTAAGGTTGGAATTCAATGTTCTGAAGTCTGCAATAGTTTTACTATATTAATTACATTGGTATTTGAGTGATCTCATGTCTACAATTCAGTTTATTTTCTTAAGTCATTTCAATTATATTTTACCTGTCTAAAATGATTGTTTTGGAAATATCTCCACTCTCCTTTACACAGTAATGGTGTTAGGCAGTAGTAAATGCACTGCCTCAATTCTTCAAAATTAGCACAGGGCTTAAAACTGTACTTTTTCCTTGCCAATAATAGGGAGCTTATTTAAGGTGTTTGTTAAAAAGGATAAACAGGCTAAAGAAGGAATGTAAAGTTCTAGAATCATAGATAAGAAAGCAAATAGGAAGACTTGTTAGAAAAATGAAAAGAAATGAGAATGGGTGGTTGTGACCACCTACCTGTTAAAGGAACACTGAACATGTAAGCACCATGAAAGTACCCTAGGAGGGAGACTGTGGATGAAGCCACTTCATATCTTTGGGAACCATTTCCTTCTTTTGTAGAAATGAAAGGGTTAAACTAGGTGATGGTTAAGGTGCCTCCTTGGTGGCTCTAAATTGCTATTACTGTATTAGCATCTCAGCTGTGGTTCCAAAGTATAGCTGGCTAGGTGTGAAACAGCAAAGTGTATGTGATACACCTCAAGATAGATTAAATAACTATAGTAAGAACAAAGCCTGGAGAAACATTTCATCAAAGTAAAAGTGTTAATACGGATTTCCACAATCAGGAATATCAGTAAGATTAAAGAACTTAAGTATAACTTATGACAGCCTTGGAAATATTTGTAGAGATATCCACATTAAACAATATATAAAGAGAAGTAACCATTCTTGTTTAAATCAGCAAAAAACCCAAAACATATTTATGTGTTCTTAATTTTTTTTACTTGTCAGAGATATTGGTATAGAACCTGGAATTTTTTATTTCAAATATTGCTTCCAAGGGAATGAGGATTTTAATGTGCATATACATATACATTGAAATTCTCATTCCCTTGGTTATAACATAATTATATATCTTATGTAATGTGTGTAATATATACACACAAATACATATGGGTATATATGTATGCATATCTATGATATTGTATAAGTGACATATATGATACAGTGTATATCGATGTGCATTGCCTTATTAAAATAAAGTTATTTCTTACAATAACCCTATAACATATATAGTATAACTTGCCCATTGTCCATCCAGATTAAAAGTGATAGGAAAAGAATAATAATATTGATTGCCTGATCTATAGCCTATATTTTCTATCATGATTTGTTGATATGGTTAACATTTATTCAATATAGAAAAAATAAATAATAAATCTGGCAAATAGTATTGTTCAGTGGTATTTAATAAAACAAGTCTTCGGAATCAGGAAGTATGATACCTGCAGCTAAAGAGTCACACTTCCTGATTCCAAATTACATTACAAAGCTATGGTCACCAAAAAAGTGTGGTACTGGCATAAAAACAGACACAAAGACCATTGGAAGGGAATAGAGTTTCCAGAAACAAGCCCAATACATACATGATCATCTGATCTTGGACAAGTGTGCCTAGAATATAAAATGGATAAAGAGCATCGCGAAAACTGGATATTCACATGCAAAAGAATGAAATTGGACCCATCTTTATACTGCACAAAAAATCAACTCAAAAAGGATTAAAGATTTAAATGTAAGAACTGAAACCATAAAATTCCTAGAAAGAAAGTATAGAGAAAAATCTCCTGGACACTGACCTTGGCAATTATTTTTGGATATAACACCAAAAGTACAGGCAACAAAAGAAAAAATAAACAGGTGATACTAAATCAAACTAAAAAGCTTCTGTATAGCAAAGGAAACAACATTAAAAGTAAAAGTATGGAATGGGAGAAAACATTTGCAAATTATATATCTGATAAGAGATTAGTATCCAAAATATGTAAGGCACTCTTACAACTCCAGAGCAAAAACAAATAACTGGAATAAAAAATGAGCAAAGGACTTGCATAGAATTTTTCCAAAGAAGAGGTACAGATGGCCAGTGGATATATGAAAAGGAGCTCTACATCACTAATCATCAGGAAATCGCTAATGAAAACCACAATGAGATACCATCTCACTCCTGTCAGGATGGCAAAAAAAATGTTTTGGAAGGAACTCTGGTACACTCTTGGTGAGAATGGAAATTGGTATAGCTATTATGAAAAACATTATGGAGTTTCCTCAAAAAATGAAAAATAGAACTACCATATGATCCAACAAACTCACTTCTGAGTATTTATCCAGAGGAATTGCATTGAGGAACTCAGAGATGTCCGTACTCCATGTTCACTGTGGCATTGTTCACAATAGCCATGATATGGAAGCAACCTAAGTGTCAACGGATAAATCAATAACCAAGTTGTGAGATACATACTATATATAACATATACATGTGTGTATATATATGTATAGATACACACAATGGAATGCATATATGTATACATACATGTGTATACGTACACACAGTGGGATTTTTTATTCAGTCATAAAAACATGTAAATCCTGTCATTTGTGAAAGCTTGGATGAACCTGGAGGACATTGTGCTAAGTGAAATAACCTGAACACAGACAAACAAATATGCTATGATCTCATTTGCATGTGGAATCTAAAATAGTCAGATTCATAGAAGCAAAGAGTAGAATGGTGATTTCCAGGGGCTGAGGAGAGGAGAAAATGGGAAGGCGGTGGTCAGAAGATGCAAAGTTTCAATTATACAGGATAAATAATTTCTGGAGATCTGCCTAAAACCAATGATACTGTATTGTATACTTATAAATTTCTTATCACAAACACTAATAATAAAAGGGAAGGAGGGAAACTGTGAGGTGATGGATATATCTGTGGTTTCCAATGATGGTGATGGTTTCACAGGTGCATACTTATCCCCAAACTCACAGAGTAAATCATGTGGTTCAAGAAAAATGAAAAATGATGGAAATTTTTTAAAAAGAGGTCCATGGAAGAAAGATGCCGAGGACATTATCTTTGTTTCTTTTTTTGTGCATGTGAAAAAAAATTCCCTGCTGATATTTTAATTAATTCCAGAGAATTCACTCATTTGTAAAGAGGGGAAAAAGGAAATTTATTAATGATTGCACTTATAAAATCAGCAAATAATTAAGAAAATAAATATACAATTAGCACAGACAAGCTAGAAAATTTTGAATCATTTAGAAAGGTATAAATATCCAGATCTAGTTTCCACTCTTAGTATTTTTGTGTGTTTTCTTCCTATGTTTCAAGGAAGCATTTTACATAGTGATTAAGAGCATGGACTCCGATGAGACTGTCTAGACATAAATTCAAACTCACTAAATTGTGGCAAGTTAGTCAATGTCTCTGTGCCTCAGTTCTCATGCATAAAATGTGAGTTATAATGCTATTCATACGCCTGTGTTCTCATGTGGATTAAATGAGTTTGTCATGAGCAAGGGAGCATCCCTGGAAGGAGTCACTCACACACATTTGTGTCTTTCCACAATGTCGGGTTTATTAGGGGAGACCTTTCCAATAAGCTAATAGAGTCATGGAGGTTACACACAGAGAAGGGGAGTTTATGCCATAGAAGTGAACAGAGTGAGCATCTGGCATGAAGGCCCAGCCACTGGCGGCCTCCACAGGTGGAGACGCAGCGCAGGTCTCAAGTGGTGCTATGCATCGGGGGGCGGGCGGGGGGAGCCCAGTCGGGCTCCTAGACTGACCTATGATACAGCCCCGCAGCAGCACTGGGCGATGGGAACTCTGAGTTCTTACAGCCACCAGAGGTGGAGGTCCCACTCACAGGTGTCCAGGTAGGATCCTTATCCGAGTGTCCAGACCTGGGGATTTGGGAGTTGGGGGACCCTCCTATGGGTGTTCCATTACACCCATTACCTCAGTCTCAACATAGCGCTTGACATAACTGTCATGCCTGACAGTGACTCCATAGCGGATTGTCAAAGGTATCCAAAAATTCCCTCCACTGTTTCTCTATTCAGAGCTTAAATATACAAACTACTTGAAGGCCTGCCTGGTATATAGACACATGTCCTTGTGTCGCCAGGACGTTCACAATTTAGCTCTCATGCCAAATTATTTATTAGTAGTCCCTCTTTAACTTTTGTTAATGCCCTGGTGTGAACAATAAATTTTATGGTCACCATATTTTTGAAAATGTGTTATTAAATTTTCTAGGCATATACATACTTTTTATATGGTAATATTATGTGAACAGTTCTAATAATACTTTTTTACTTTAACATTGTTTAGCTAGAATTTCCCTACGTTAATTTTAAATTATTTTTAATGTTTGTATATGTATTTTCTAGAATGAATGTGCCATAATTCACTAATGTACATTCTATTTTAATTTTGCCTACCAAAATAATGCTATGATTAATTTTTTTGTGCTTGTATTTTGACTACTCTTCTCTTGATTCATTTCCATGGTAAGATCTAAATTATTGAGTTAAAAGTAACAAACATTTGTTTGGATTTTGCTAATAGTATATATCTTAAGACATGGAGAATTTCAAAGTTTAGTTTAGGAAAGAAAAAACACACACCCAGACTATCTTTGTCCAGACTTTTGCTGAAACTGCATGTCAGAGTTGACATTACATAGAAACTTAGGTTGATTCTTTCATTTGACCTTTATTTGCTGACTGCCCTTCTTATCTTGTGTTGGTAATAATATTCAAGTTTCTCATGAGCTTGGTATTCTACACTGGATTGTAGCTGTCATTTTGTGCTAATTTTCCATAAATTATCTAGCAAAAACAAACCACTCAATAACAAAGAATGAATTGAGTATATGCTCTTTTGACTTATTTCTGGAGCTGGAGCTCTCCTGTGGCTAAAGGAAAATATTCAACATGTCAGTGTTATGTCAAACATCAGTTCTGAAATTATCAGGTAATCTCAAGTCTCCAAGGGTGTTGCTGTGGGTTCCAAGAGATTTACAGTGTTGCTTTAGAGGGAGCAGTAAATGCCAGACTTGTGTCTCTAAGGTTTGGTCTCCTGAGTAATGGATCATATGTGTCCTTTATTGGATGCCCTTTTGTCTGCATAAAAGAAGTATTCAGTCTCTGTTTGGAATCTTTGCTCTCCTATTTTATTCTAATAAACCTTGACAGTTTCATATCTTCCCTTGGTTTGCATTGTCCAAGAACAGTAACCTTTTTTTTTTTTTTTTTTTGGTAGCTGCCGTTAGTACACAATAAGGTGCTTTTTAATGATAATTAATACATTATAGTGCCACTAAATGGATATGTTAAAGCGGCATATGAGGTTTAAAAATAACAGATTTTGAAAACTTCTTACGCAGTGGATCTTGGCTGCAGGGGTTGCTGATGGTTAATTTAATAGGATTGCCTTCATTAATAAATTTGTGCTTCATTTAATCATGTTGTTTAAAAAAGATTGTTCCTCAGGCAAGAATTCTGACCTTTCCCATTCTTCCAGTTTGAAGGATTATGTTCATTATTTCTAAGACATTTCCTTCTTTAATTTGTCTCGTACCTTCTCTCTTTCTCTTCTTGACTCATGCTCTCTAGGAGTTTAGCTAGGATTATTATTTTTTTAATTTTTAATTTTGAAATAAGTATAGCTTCACAAGAAGTTGCAAACAAAATGTAGAGAGATCCCTTGGATTCATTACTGTCTTCCTCAAGTGATGAAATTTTATATAACAGCAGTGCATTATCCAAATCAGGAAACTGATTGTGGCATAATACAATTAACTAGACTAGTTTATTACTCGGGATTTTGGATTATTTTGAAGCAGTTTATGTAATAATATGAGCTTTCCTCAGGTACAGTTCTTATAAAGAGTAGTTAACCTTCTTATTTAAAAATATTGTCTGTGATATTTTTTCCTTCAGTTCTGTTTACCTCCTATAGGTCTATGATTGGAAAAAAATGAAACATCCTAAAATGAGTGCTTCTGTATTCCTCCTTCAGGTCAAAATAATAGAAACTAATATTAAAATGCTGTATTATTGTCAATAAATACGCATGTTTTTACTCAATACTCACAGCTGTCCTGATGATTCGAACACATCACTGGTATTTGAAACCTAGGGTACCTGAGGCTCAAGAAGAGTTAACAAATGACCAACCAAATCCACACCATGAGCTAGAGGCCAGAATAGGAATTGATTCAGTCCTTGTGATGATCTGATTCAGTTCTTGTGCTAGACAACAGTCTGAAAATTTTTATAAAATAATATTGTCTCACACAGAAGTTTATCATTTGGATATAGTTGTACCAATTTCCTTAGTGTTTTTCATACAGTCCATGTGATCACAGAGAAGCTATAATAGTTAGATGATTAGTTATTAATAAAATTTATTGATCATTCAGTCTTTCATTTTTTGATGTAAATATTTATTTGTTTTTCCCTCTTACAGCTTTGGCTAGAACTAAATAATAATAAAAGTGCCTGTTGGTTTAATATATGATTTTAATCACAGTAAGGGAATATCCTATAACTACTTTATTACATGTGTTAGTCACATGTTAAACTTCTTATGTAATACATATGCAATGTAAACTAATTAAAGAAGTGTATTATGTTGCATCATATTAACATGCATTTCTTAGTATAAAAACATATTTGTATGTCTGAATTTGAATCCCAGATCATTGAGGTAGATGATTTCTTAGTAATATAGAATTCAGTTGGCTTTTCTTTAGTTAAGAATATTTTAACTATGTTCGTGAGAGATACTATTTACAATTTTTATTCTTTTTATTTTAATTTTTTCCAAGAGTTAGTTTGAGTTATATTTGTTTTGTAAAATGAATTGGAAAGAAAGCTACTCTATTTTATGCTCCATCTTACCAGATTTTTTAAAAAAGATATTAATAAAATGATTATGGAGCTTATAGACACTACATTTTGAATGTTTTCAGCTTCTTGCAAAAATTTTAAAATTCACCATTTTTAAAATTTTACCTTATTTACCATTTTTGAAATTATTTTTTTACTTACCCAGTACATGTTCATTTTAATGAAACAGGTAATTAAATTTCTAGAGTAGTATTCTCTGTATTTAAAACAATTTCTGCATTTCCTTTATTTGCTTTCCCACTTCAAATTTTATGTTTTCTTTGGTTTTGTTTTTAATATATTTGTCATACTTTTCTATATTATGAGTTATTTGTCAAAGTATGTTTATCAGCTCTGAATGATTTTTTGTTGTTTATAACTCATTACCTTTGATTTAATACTTAATTTAGTATGCCTTATTTACTTATGTGTATTTTGTTGTACAAGTTTTACATTTTTTATTTAAATAATTATTTACAAATTTTTAATACAAAAGAGAATATTTTGGGCTATGAATTTTGAATTGGATTTGGGATTATCCCTAATAATTGACTGGGTAGAGTCAAGTTTTATTTCTTGATTTAGTTTTTTAAATTCAACCTGAGAAGTCTTTTTTTCAATATTAAGTGGTATAATTCATGTTTATCATACCTAATTTTTTGGTTTTACTTCCATGAGCTTGTTTATGCTTTGTAAACAGCATTCTGTTTGCGTTTGTTAAATTTTCATTAAATGTGTTTTTAACTTTATATTTTATAATGTTAAAAATGTACCTATGTGACCTTCATTACTATTTACTATTACCCATTCAACATTCAACAAGCATTTTTTGAGTAACAGCTATCTTATAGGTAGATATTTTTATACATCAAAGAGTAAAACATGAAAAAATCCCTTGTGTAATAGAGATTATCACAAAATAAAAAAGCTACTTAGTTATTAAAAAATGTTTTATACTATGAAGAAAATAAGTCAAGAAAGGAGAATGGGGTGATAGTGGTAGAAGCAGGGAGCTGTTACAGTTACTATTGCTGCTTAAGAAACTACCGCACAATTTAGTAACTTAAAACGTAGGTCAGCAATCCCAGCGTGATTCACCAGAGTGATGCTTCTGCTCCCATGTCATTACCTAGGGTGACTCGGTGCTACTCAGCTGGCAAGCAGACCTGTCTCCAAGAGGCTTTTCCTCCTATGTCTTGTTTATTTATTCATTTTATTTTGGGGAGACATTGGTTAATCAGGTCATATAGGTCTCACATGTACATTACTATGATACATGATCTGTATATTGCATTGTGTATCCACCGCCCATAGTCATATCATCTCCCATCAGGATATATTTGGCCCCCTTTACCCTCTACCCCCCCCCCCCCCCCATGTCTGGTGAGTTGGTCTCAGCAGGGAGGGCCTCTTCACTGGAGAGCCTACATATGGTTTCTCCATCACGGTGGTATCGGGGGTGGGGTGAGCTTCCTGTATGGTAGCCGGGCTCCCACAGATTGAGCATTCCAAGGGAAGCAGGCGGAAGCTGTATGGGTGTTCAGTATCTAGCCTTAGAAGTCGCTCAGAAGGGCCTGCGATCTATCACGACCACACCCAGGTTCCAAGGAAGGGAACTCAGACCCAGGTCTCCATGAGGAGACTGCCAACCTATTTTGATGCCTTATTTAAAACTACCACACATGGCAATTACATCTCAGGTAGAAGGCATTTAAGGAGAACCTTGAAGGAGATGAGGAGGAACCATGCTTTGCTGAGAAAAGAACATTCCAAAGAGAGGACACAGCGTGTGCAAAAACCCTGAATGGGAAGCGTGTGGACATCCTACAGGAACAGCATGGAAGCCGGTGTGGCTGGGACACAGGGAGGGAGGAGAGGAGCAGCAGGCGATGCCAGAGAAATAAAGCAGAAGTGGTGGAGTAGAGGCAGGGTCTTGCAGGCCATTGCAAGGAATCTGGCTTGTCCTCTAACTGAAATGAGAGCCATGGGAAAGTTTAAGCAGAGAAGTAACAAACGGAATTATGTTTAGTAAAATCTCTCTGGCCCTTGTGTTAAGTATAGCTGGAGGGAATCAATGACAGAAGCTGGGAGACCAGTGAAGGAGGCTTTTGTAATAATCAGGTGAGGAAATAGGTGTGGTTTAGACTAGAATGGTTATGCTGGAGGTGGCTGCCTGTGGTCTGAGCCTGGACTCTGAGTAGAGCCTACAGGAATTTTTAATGCTATCTCTTGAGTTCACTCTATGTTAGATGAGGGAGATAAAATGCTTTTCCTTCCCTTTGCCCCTAACAGTTCTCAATACCTAGTGGTAGTATTCTTGGAATATGAAGTATAATTGCATTTATTAAATATTTTTTATTTTCTCTTGCAATTTTACTTTTAAAATATTGTAGAAAACAATTATAAAACGTGAAATTAACTATAATTAATTAAATCAATTTTCTTATTTTAGGATTTTTTATTTATAACTTCCTAATTCTTGAAATGTTAATTTAAACTTTGATTACTTTTCCCCCATATGTACCTATATATCTTTAAGTAAATTATATTTTGAGGACAAATCAATGGAATATATACAGATGGCATTCCTTTGCATTCAAGCTTGATAAAGACAAACTGATAGGCATAATATTCTTGGTCATATTCTTATCTCTTTAAAATCTCCATGTTTTCTAATATGTTAATGCAAAAGATTAAAAGTTTAAAGCAAGCCTGACATAATTTATTTTTAAGGAACTAGTGTTTTTTCCCTGTCTCTATATAAGTAGGACATTTTATTTATTTTTAAATTGTGGAGTTTGGCTAGTTTCTATCTAAATATGGATGACTCTTCACTCTTTCCCCCCTTACTGCCATCACCACCAGAATCTATTTAGTCTTTTAGTTCTTCATATTTGTTATAGATTTGATTACTGTTTCAGATCAAGTTGCTCTTATTTCTTTCTCAGGCACACAAATTATTCTTGAGTCAAAACATCAGTTTTGGCACCCTCATATACCATCTTCTCTGTCACTGTTTTCTCTCCCTCTCTTTTCCCTGGGCTCTGATTCAGTTACTGCTTGAGATTTTCAGTGTATTCTTTCTTCTCCCTGGATTTTATTGTGGATATGACTTTCATCTGCTGTTTCATAAATGACCTGCATTTCTATGTACTCATCATAGTCTAAGTGACTTAAAGCAATTTTTAAAATATTTATTTTTGTTTAGGAGTCAAATCATTTTTTAGGGATAGTCTCTTTGCCTGAGTCTTCAACATGATGTTCCCTTCCCCTTGTGTGTGTGTTCTATTTTCCCTGCTCTGTTTATCTAGAAAGTAGTGATGTTTATCCAAAGTTAGGGTTTTTAAAATAAAAAATAAATGATCACTTGTCCATTGTCTACTTTGTTTACCTTTGAGATGATGGCTGGCCTCCCTTTGATCTAAACTGGAGAGTAGATTGATATGCACAGTTCCTCTCAGTAAAGAGTAAGCATTTATTAGAATAGCCCAGCTAGGCATAGGTGGATACCTACTGTATACTGTCTCATTCAAGGTACAAGACATAATACTCAGCATGCATTTAGTTTAGTAGAGGACAGAGGTGGTGGCAACAGTGATTACTGTTTGTAAATTATACATGTTACTGCTTTCTGGGTGGGAATTCTAAGGGAAGACTATTTTATTTGGAAATTAATTTTAAATAGCCTTTTGGTCACTTGTTAAATAGCACAGGTCACTTGTTCATCAGTAGTTTCCTGTTTTCCTTTATAATCTCTATTTTTCCTAAACTTCATTGAAATCCCATTGTACTAAATAGCAATTTGTAACATGTAGAAGGGAAGGAGAATGGAAAAGAGGCTGAGTTCATGCCCGGGGGAGAAGTAGCAGAGGAGGGAGGAACGCTGGGAACCTATGTGATTCAGACCTTCTAGCACCCAGGCCGCTCTACTGCTTCCCCCTTCAAGGTTTCCCTTGAGAGAATACTCTCTTGGACCTGGAAGGCCACTGATGTAACTTGTTCTTTTATTGTAGCTTCAGTCTCCTAAGGACTCTTTGAGTTACATGGGAGTGTGGCCTCTGGTTGCTCATAAAACAGGATGGGGACTGTAGAGGAGCAAGTGCTCATTCTCTGGGACACTGCAGGAAAGACTCAGGGAACAGACTAAAGAGAGCCAATCACCATCTGACATGATTTTTTTTCTTTTTTCTTAATTTTCTTTTTGTTTAAAATATTACAGATGTCTCTTTTTCTCCCCAGTGACCCGTTCCACCCCATCCCTTCCCCCTCCCCAGTCTCTCTCCCTACCATTGTCCATGTCCTTGGGTTATGCATATATGCATATACATTCTTTGGTTACTTTCTTCCCCTCCACCCATCCGCCCTCCTCCATCCCTCTGACATTCGTCAGTCTCATCTATGCTTCCATGTCATTGAATCTATTCTGTTCATCAGTTTATTAAGTTCTTTAGATTCCACATATAAGTGAGATCATGTGATGTTTGTCTTTCTCGGCCTGGCTTATTTCACTTAGCATAATATTCTCCAGGTCCTCCCATAGTGTCCCAAAGGGTACAAGATCCTTCTTCTTTACATCTGCATAGTATTCCATGGTGTAAATGTCCCACAGCTTTTTTATCCACTCATCTACTGATGGGCTCTTGGGCTGTTTCCAGATCTTAGCTATCGTAAATTGCGCTGCTATGAACATAGGGGTGCATATATTCTTTCTGATTAATGTTTCAGGATTCTTAGGATATATTACTAGAAGTGGGATCAGTGGGTGGAAAGGCAGTTCCATTTTTAATTTTTTGAGGAACCTCCATACTGTTTTCCATAATAGCTACTCCAGTCTGCATTCCCACCAGCAGTGTACCAGGGTTCCTCTTTCTCCACACCCTCACCAGCATGTGTCACTTGTTGATTTGTTGATGGTGGCCATTCTTACAGCTGTGAATCTATAAATTGCTTTGGGTAATATGGACATTTTAATGATATTAATTCTTCCAATCCATGAGCATGGTATATTCTTCCACCTGTTTAAATCTTCCTTTACTTCTTTTTTCAGTGTCATGTAGCTTTCGGAGTACAGGTCTTTTACATCCTTAGTTAAGTTTATTCCTAGGTATCTTATTTTTTTAGTTGCAATGGTACATGGTATTGTTTTTTTAGTTTCTCTCTCTGAAAGTTCATTGTTGAAGTAGAAGAATGCCATTGATTTCCGGATGTTGATTTTGTATCCAGTTACCTTGCCAAATTCGTTTATCAAATCTAGTAGTACTTTGATGGAGTCTTTAGGGTTTTCTATGTGCAATATCATGTCATCTGCAAATAATGACAGTTTTACTAACTCCTTTCCAATTTGGATACCTTTTATCTTTTCTTCCTGTCTGATGGTTGTGGCTAGGACTTCCACTACTATGTGGAATAACAGTAGTGACAGTGGACATCTCTGTCTTGTTCCTGTTTTTAATGGAAATGGTTTTAGTTTTTGCCCATTGAGTATGATTTTGGCTCTAGGTCTGTCATATGTGGCCTTTATTATGTTGAGGTATGATCCCTCTATTCCCACTTTGCTGAGAGTTTTTATCAGAAATGGGTGCTGGATTTTGCCGAATGCTTTTTCTGCATGTATTGATATGATCATATGAGTTTTGTCCTTCATTTTGTTTATGTGATGTATCACATTTATTGATTTGCAGATGTTGTACCAGCCTTGCATCCTTGGAATAAATCCCACTTGGTCATGGTGTATGATCTTTTTAATGTATTGCTGGATCCAGTTTGCTAGTATTTTAGTGAGGATTTTAGCATCTATGTTCATCAGGGATATTGGCCTATAATTTTCTTTCTTTGCAGTGTCTTTATCTGGTTTTGGGATTAGGATGATGCTGACCTCATAAAAAGAGTTTGGGAGTTTTCCCTCTTCTTGAATTTTCTGGAATAGTTTGAATAGAATAGGTGTTAATTCTTCTTTGAATGTTTGGTAAAACTTGCATGTAAATCCATCTGGTCCAGGACTTTTGTTTGCTGGGAGTTTTTTGATTACTGCTTCAATTTCATTAGTTGTTTTTGGCCTATTCAGGTTTTCTGCCTCTTCTTGATTCAGCTTTGGAAGGTTGTATGCTTCTAGGAATTTGTCCATTTCCCCCATGTTGTCCATTTTGTTGGCATATAGTTGCTCATAGTATTTTCTTACGATCCTTTGTATTTCTGTTGAGTCAGTTGTTATATCGCCTCTTTCATTTCTGATTTTATTTATTTGGGTCTTTTCTCTTTGTTTCTTAGTGAATCTGGCTAAAAGTGCATCAATCTTATTTATCTTTTCAAAGAACTAGCTCTTGGTTTCATTCATTTTTTTGTATTTTTTTTTTAGTCTCCATGTCATTAATTTCTGCTCTGATCTTTATTATTTCCTTCCTTCTACTTCCTTGGGGCTTTTCTTGTTGTTCTCGTTCTAGTTCTTTTAGTTGTTGTGTTAGATGGTTCATTAGATCTTTTTCTTGTTTGTTGAGATAGGCCTGTAATGCTATGAATTTTCCTCTCAGGACTGCTTTCACTGTGTCCCATAGATTTTGGCTTATTTGTTAATTTTTGTTTTTTTCCATGAAGTGTTTGATTTCTTCCTTGATCTCATTGGTAACCCATTCATTATTATAAGCAGGCTATTTAGCCTCCATGTGTTTGAATATTTTTGAGTTTTTTTATAGTGGTTGATTTCTAGTTTCATGGCATTGTGATCGTAGAAGATGCTTGATATGATTTCAGTCTTCTTGTATTTGTAGAGACTTACCTTGTGCCCTAACATTTGGTCTGTTTTTGAGAATGTTCCATGCGCACTTGAGAGGAATGTATATTCTGCTGCTTTGGGATGAAATGTTCTGTTAACTCCATTCGGTCTAGTGAGTCATTTAAGGTCTGTGTTTCCCTGTTGATTTTTGTCTTGATGATCTGTCCAATGCTGACAGTGCGGTGTTAAAGTCCCCCATAATGACTGTGTTGCTGTCAACCTCCCCCTTAAAGTTCCCCAGAAAATTTTTTATATATTTAATTGCTCCTATATTGGGTGCATAAATGTTTATAAGGGTTATTTCTTCCTGTTGGATTGATCCCTTTTGTATTATGTAGTGACCGTCTTTGTCTCTTGTTATGGTCTTTATTTTGAAGTCTATTTTGTCAGAAATAAGTACTGCTACTCCAGCTTTCTTTTTCTTTCCATTTGCATGGAATATTTTATTCCATCCCTTCACTTTTAGCCTGTGTGAGTCTTTTGCTCTCAGGTGGGTCTCCTGTAGACAGCATATATTTGGGTCCTGTTTTCTTATCCATTCAGCTACTCTATGTCTCTCTCTCTCTCTCTCTCTTTTTTTTTTTTTTTTTTTTAATATATCTTTATTGATTTCAGAGAAGAAAGGAGAGAGAGAGAGAGAGAGATAGGAACATCAATGATGAGAGAGTCATTGACCGGCTGCCTCCTGCAAGCCCTCGACTGGGGATCAAGCCCGCAACCCATGCATGTACCCTGACTGGGAATTGAACCCCAATAACCTGGATCCTAGGTCGATGCTCAACTGCTGAACCATGCCTGTCTGGGCTACTCTATGTCTCTTGATTGGACCATTTATATTTAAGGTGACTATTGATATAAACTTATTTACTACCATTTCCCCCCCTTTATACTGATGTACCTTTCTCTCACTATTCCTTCTTTTATTAAAGCAGTCCTTTTAGCATTTCTTGCAATGCTGGTTTGGTAGTACTGAACTCCTTTAGCCTTTTTTTGTCTGGGAAGCTCTTTATTTCACCTTCAATTTTAAATGATAGCCTTGCTGGATAAAGCAATCTTGGTTGCATGTTCTTGCTTTTCATTACTTTGAGAACTTCATGCCAATTCCTTCTGGCCTGAAGAGTTTCTACTGTGAAATTAGCTGTTAACCTTATGGGGGTTCCCTTGTAGGTCACTGCTTGTCTTTCTTGCAGCCCTTAATATTCTCTTTGTCCTTGACATTTGCCATTTTAATTATGATGTGTCTTGGAGTGGGTCTGTTTGGGTCTCCTTTGTTTGGAAACCTCTGTGCTTCCTGAACTTGTGTGGTGTTCTCCCTTGCCAGCCTAGGGAAGTTTTCTGTCATTATTTCCTCCACCAAGTTCTCTATCCCTTGCTCTCTTTCCTCCCCCCTCTGGTACTCCTATAATGCAAATGTTGTCTTGCTTCATGTTGTCCCAAAGCTCCCTTTGACTGTCCTCATGCTTTTTAAGTGTTTTTTTTTTTTTTTTTGCTTCTCTGATTGAGTGATTTTTTTCTACCTTGCCTTCTAAGTCACTTATTCTATCCTCTGCTTCATTGAGCCTACTTTTAATTCCTTCCAGTGTATCCTTGATATCAGATACGGCATTCTTTATTTTTGTCTGATTTTTTTTATGTTATGTATTTTTCATGTTTTCCTAAAGTCCTTGATCTTATCCTCTATTGCCTTGTTTTTCTCATTAAGTTCCTTGAGCATCTTCATAATCAATACTCTGAACTGTGTTTCTGATAACTTGTTTAACTCCATCTCATCATAGACTTTTTCTGGTGATATTTCCTTTTCTTTAATTTGGGGGTTGTTCCTTTGTCTCCCCATTTTGGTAGGTCTTAGATTTGTATCTATATGTTAGATATATTTGCTGTCTCCCAGTCTTGTGGGGTGGGATTTTGTCTTGTAAGTCCAGTGGAGCCCAGAGGTGTGTTTTCCTTATACTTCTGAGCTCTTTGCTCTAGGCGTGTCCCTTTTGTGGTTTATTTATGTTCTCCTGTTGTGGTTGGGTCTAGATTGTCATTGACCGGTCCTTGGGAGGACCCTCCACTCAGGTTGGCTAACTGTGTCTCAGCCCAAACCTCGTCATGTAAGCTGTTGTATGGGTGCTGGCAAGGCTGGACAATACACAACTAAACTTCCAGGAAACAAGGAGTATCTTACAAAATATCTTGACAGTCACAATGAAAACAACCCACGTGAAAATAGAACTGGGAGAGAGAAGGGAGCACACACACACACACACACACACACACACAAAAGCTTAAAAAAGAGAAACAAAAGTAACAGAGAGAAGTATATTGTTGTTAATAGCAATGAAAATTTAGAAAATAATAATAATAAACTAAAATGTAAAAAATAGAGAAGGTACTGGGAGATAATAGAGGCAGAGAAAAGATCCTGAATAAAGGGCCACAAAAAAATTAAGGGAGAGAGTAGGAATAACATAATAGTTGAAAAATGAGAAAATAAAAATACAATAAAGAGAATAAGAGAAACTAACAATCTAACAAAAATACAGGAAGACAGGAGGGATGATAACAATAGAATGAAAGAAAAAGAAGAACAAAAAGGTAAAAAAAAGTGAAAAAAAAAGTTATGCCAATGGATCGAGAGGAGAGAGAGAGATAAAGCCTGGGCAGGGAGGGAGTCTGATAAGAGATTTCAAGGAAACTATAGAGGAAAGCAGTGAACTTGGTTATAAAGATAAAGTCCCAGTCATTAAGGAGGGATATTAAGAAAGTCTTGATAGTAGAAGCAAGGATAGAACAAAACAAAGCAAATAACCAAAACAGAGTAACAAAACTAAGAACAAGCTAAGCAAAACAAAATTGTTTTATTAAAAAAAGTAAAAAAAAATTAGTTAAAATGTTTTTTAAAAAAATTAAAATTATTATAAAATTTAAAAAGAAGAAAAAACAAGTACTTTTTCCCCTTTCTCTTCTTCCTAAGGGAAAAAGAGAAAAACAAATGCACACACACACAAAATTTAAAATAGCCCAAAACAAAAACAAAACAAAGCCAACCAAGCAACCAAACAAAAAAACAGGAAAAAAAAAGACAATCAGGTGGGTTTCTTCTGGGCAGCTTATGTTGCCTGAGGGTCACCATTTTGTGTGCTGATTTCAGTTCTCCTGGGAGGTGCTTGTGTATCACCCAATGTGACACGCCGTCTGGGTTTGGCTCTGGTGTCCTTAGGTTGATTGATCTGAGGCTTTCCATGGACCACCTCCTCTTGTCAGCTATTTTCCAACCTTGTAGTTACCTGGTCTTGCTCCAGAGTCTTCTGTAGAGTCTTTAGGGTGCAGAGTGGCTAGTGTAGCCCAGGGTATCACTCCCCTTAGAGGTGTCGCTGTCAGGCGTTCACTCTGTGGGCGTTAGTCTCTGCTCCACTGCCAGCTCCTCAGTCCCTACCCTGTCCTCTGATTCTAGTTCCCCAGGCTCTGGCCTGCTGCAGCTTCAGATTGATTTCAGCCTGTTGCCTTTTCTGTCTGGGCCATTTCAGCAGCCTGGGCTCAGTGGGTTCGATTAAAGAACATTCTGGTGAGGCCTTTGCCTGCCCAGCCCCCAGCAGGGGTTTTCAGCATTTCCTGCAGCTCCCAAACAATAGTCCCTGAGAGTCTGTCTTATTTTTGTAAAGCCCTCCTGTGAGCTGCTCTCCCTTCCCCCTCAGGACTGTGCCCTGCAGAGGTTTCTGGGGCTTCAGTGAGCGGGACCCGCCCCTTTCCTGTTGGGGGCGGTGCTCCAGACTGCTGGAGAGGCAGGCAGGCTCCGCCCCCCTGCTCAGCTCTGGTTGGCTGGTCGCACCAGGCCCGCCCCTCAGACCATCTACTGTGCCCCAATCCCAGCCTCGGGGAAGGTGGGAGCCGGTTCAGGGATCAGAGGCACAAACGCACAAAGCAACACACAGGCAGAATGTCCGCCCTGCAAGGTCCCGCCGCCCTCGCTCCAAGGCACCCAGCGGGAGGGGACCCAAAGTCAGCTCCACGCAGCTCCCAGCTCCGCTGGTCTCAGCAAAGCTGCGGCGGCTTCGCATGCCACCACGGAGCCCTTCAGGGCTGGTCTCAGATCCCAGCCTCTCCCACCGGGAGCTCAGGGCCGGAGGGCTCCTCCCCTCCCCCATGCCACGTAGACTCAGCGCTTTCTGGGGCTCAACACAGTGCCCCACAGGGAGGCAGAGGGTCCCCGTGTGCGGCTGCTCAGCGCAGTCCTCTGGTCCCTCACCACTTGGGTGCCACAGCCCTTGGGACAGCCTTCCCTCTGCTCGGCACCCTGAGCACCAGATGCCGGTCGCAGCCGCCACTAGAGGCTTTGTTCCCTAGGAAGGCGCCGGCCCCTCCGGGACTCACCGCTCCCCTGGGCCCCTCTGCCCTGTATGTGGGGCGCTCCGTCCCCTCTCGTAGCTCCGGGTGTGGGGTCCCCGCTTTTGGATGCCGTCCACACTCCCGAGGGGAGGGAGCTTTGTAGCCTCCAGGCCTTGGGGCTCAGAGCCCAGCACAGGCTTCAGGGGGACTCCCCCTTCCTACGGCCCCCCTCTCTTACTGGACTCCGTGATGTGTCTTCACTGCTCCCCACTCACACTCCGTCCACTCAGGTATGTTTCTCTGGTTTTTCCAAGCCGGTTATGTAGGATTTTAGGAATAAATCGAGTCCGTGGCTGGGAGCAGGGCCGCTCTGCTGCTTCTCACAGGGCCACCATCTTCCCTCCTCCCGACATGATTTTTATATATAGGAAACTCTTCTGTCTCATGAAATAAAATAATGGACAGGATATTCTAATTGAATTGTTCTTATAGTTAGTCTACATATTGAATGTCAGTTTAGGTATTCAGTGTTGTTTATGTTTTTCTTTTCTGTTTTACTAATTTCTTTTTTTTCTAATGGGAACTTAAAGACTATCATAAGTGAATTAAAAGTGGGCCAAATCATCATTTAAATAAAATTGAATATTCATGGTATTTGTTAGAAAATTCAAGAACATTTAGGGATGACTCATAACTCTTATAAGGGCCAATTATAGAAAAGATAAACCATTGCCTTAAAATTGTTTTTTAGTTCACTTTTGTATCAGTCATACTTATATTCACTGATATATCGAGTATATATTGAGCTCTCATATGTCACAAATTTATAGTCTAGCAGGGAGTTACCGGCATTTAATCATTGTGCAATTAATTACTTAATTACACTAATGATACATACATACCAGAAAACAAAGTGCTATGAAGCAATAGTTGGAATGAGAGCAAATAACCTAAAAGGGATACCCTAGTTGGAGGTTGTATTAGTTTCCTGTGGCTGCTGTAATAAGAACCACTGAGAAACTTAAAACCATAGAAATGTATTCTCTAATAGTTCTGGAGATCAGAAGTCTGAAATCAGTATCACTGGGCCAAAATCAAATTGTCAGTAAGGCCAAGCTCCCTCTAATGCAGGGGTGGGGAACGTCGAGCCTCCAAAATCATTTAGTCTGGCCCTGCCAAAGGCTCAAAATTAAATAAATCTAAGAGATTTTCTCACAGCTAATTTTTAAGTTGATAATTTTGTATGGCCCACGAATTATAAATATCCAAATGGCCCTTGGCAGAAAAAGGTTCCGCACCCCTACAATGGCTCTAAGGGAGAATCCATTATTTGCCTCTTCCAGCTTTTGACATTACTGGTCTGGTGGCAGTATCACTCCAATCCTTGTTTTGTGGTCCCATTGCCTCCTCCTTTCCTTCTATAAAAAAAAGAAATCTCCCTCTGTGTGCCACTTAAAGGGATACAGGTGATTGCATTTAGGGCCCACCCAGATAATCCAGGGTAATCTCGAAATCTTTAATTTAATCACAGCCATAAAAACCTTTTTAAAGTTTAGTGCAGCTGACTGAGGCACAAATCTAAATGGATAGAACTTTCTAGGCCAGGAAGATGGAGCGTGTAAATCCTGAAGGTCCTGGCAGAAATCATTTAAGGTACTGAAAGAGGGTAAGTAGAGAGAAATAGAGAGTAAAGGAGGGATTGACCAAATCTGCCTAGAGGCGTGGAATCTTTGGGTCATCTGGACCACGAACACCCATTCTGTTGGACTCTGGAGGCCATCAGAGATATTCTGCATTCTGTGTATGCATATTTTTCATATACTGAGGAAGCCAAGTGTGTTCCTGTTAGGAATCTAAAAGTCCCTAGGCACATATAGTTCTGTCTATGGAACTAAGTCCAGCTGTTTTCTGTATAACATAACTGGGTTTGCCAAGATAAAGCTGGAGAAGCAATTTCTCATATATGCAAGTGGGAAACAAATTAAATTCTATTACACAAGTGGATTGTTTCCTTGGGACTGTTTGATAGTAGGAATTTGGCTCTGGTCTAGTTAAGATGAGGTATGGTCAGAGAGCTTAGTTATTTCCCCACCTCTCCCTTCTTCTTCCTAATAATTATGATTTGAAGCCTTTCTGTTTTTATTTTTGATATGCAACAGACCACAAAATGGAATTGTTTCACAGAACTTAGAGTTTGGATCGAAGGCAAGATTGAAACTGTATATTAAAACGGATGTGTTATGCTAAATTCTAATTTGTTTCTAAATACTAACTATTGCAGAATTATTTTGTTAAGAAAAGTTATTATTTACAAATCTTTTCAAACTTCAAGTCTCTTTCATGGGCCCAGGAACTTCACTTTTTTTTCCTGTTGAATGTGTGTATGTGTGTGTATATATATAAACATATACTTATATATCCATTTAGTTCTTATTTTGTTATTATGCCTGGCTTTCATTAATATCCTAAATACTGTATTTGGTCTTGCATACAATAAGAACAGATGGAGAAATGTCCTTAATCAAAGCTACAAAATGCAAAGCTTTAGACACTCTTGACAGGGTTCCATCAATACAAAACTATATGGACCACATACCAAGACCATCCAATTCATAGAGCACTGGTAATGGGTCTGATTTAAACTTTGAAAATTACATCTGTCAAACAGTTTTCTTTATTTAAAAAGCTACATATTTTCAAAAGTGAGGGGAAAAAAGAAAATGATTCCATTAATATAGGAGGAAGAGATCTTTTAAAATAATTAATTATCAGTTAAAATATATTTTACCATATGACTGCCCTTTCCCCTCTCATTGGTATTTATTTGTTAGTAAATTTCTCATCTGTGTTCCTATTTGCTGTGTAGGATAGTGGAGGCAGCGTGGTTCTTCAGACTTCTGGTTTGGGAATTATCTTAAGTCACCCAGATTCTAAGATTCTTTGTTGATAGTGCTTTAATACATTACCCAGAAAAATATTTTCTGAGTGGTGAAATAAAATATCAATTAAAAAATAAATTTAGGAAAATATTGACCATTTACTCTTCTAAGTTCTTCTAGGGCCACATTTTTTTTACCGAGTCAAATGACCATGTCCCAGTAGAAGTGCCTACTCAGAACTCTAATTTAACAGGAGGCAGGCAGCTTTTAACAAAGATTCATTTATGGAATGGTCATGTGCACATATTTGAAAGCTTTGAAATTGCCATTGAATGTTATTTTTGTTTTATTGTTCATTGTATGCTTGAGATTTTAGAGATATCAATAATGGCTGCTGACATATACCAATACTACTTTTATTGACTAATAAGACCTTTCTGAATTCTGGTTTTCCTTTTGGCCTTCACAAACAACAGGCATAGGGCTAAGTTTTAGGCTGTGGTGTAGTCTCTCCTTCCTAGGTCTCCTTATATAATTGTCACCTCCTTCCTTTCATTATTCTGTCATTTTTGCCCTTGCTTTTATAGGGTTTTTGTCTTTTATGATAAGCTATCTCAAAAGCTTTTCTGGAAATATACAGTGCAGAAGTACAAAATAATGAAATAAACATACAACTTCATTTGTTTTAAAGGATGCTTAGGTTGGACTAGATGACCTCTAAGGTCCTTTCCAGCTCTAAATTTATGTTACTGTCACCAAAGACAGGCAAAAATATTTATTAGGCTAAAAGCCAGGAGGTGACTGCCAAGTACTATATTCCTCGTACATGTATATTTTGTCTTGAAAGCAGAGTGCTAGATTCAGCAAACTGCTAAGGGCCCTCAGTCTTTTCTTTTTAATCCTCACCTGAGGATATGTTTTTATTGATTTTTTTTGAGAGAGAGGGGGAAAAAGAGAGAGAGAGAAACATCAATGTGAGAGAGAGACATCAATGGGTTGCCTCCTCTATGTGTCCCCACTGGGAATTAAACCTGAAACCCAAGTATGTGTCCTGACCAGGAACTGAACCTGACACTTTTTGGTGTATGGAACGATGCTCCAACCAACTGAGCCACTCAGCCAGGGCAGGCCCTCTCGGTCTTCTGGTGATAAAACAAGAGAACTGATTGCTGGGGAGGAAAAAAATCTCCAAAAAAATAAGAAATAGAAAACAGAAGAGCTTAATTATTTCTTTTGAAGCATTTATATAAATTTGAACAACTAAGCTGAGCTTAATGAGTGCAGCTAATTTAATGAAATTAGTCACATTTGAATATTGTCACAATCTTGCTACCACATTAGCATTAAGTGTGATTAAAATTTATTCTGTGTGCCTTTATGAGTCCCCAAAGCATCCACCATCAACACTTTCATTATAAGCCAGCCCTTCAAAGCTTTCAGAAAACGTTTACATCCAGAGCAGGCAAAGTTGGGCCATTGCTTCAGAGGAGAACACATCACTTTTTAGAGTATATTTTCTATTTGTATGAATTTAGAACTTAGGAAATTATCAGTAGCATTGTTTATTTTTGTTAGTAAGATAGAAGTCATGGAAAATAAGGAAATGCTAGATACTGTGATGAAACTTTGCAAAGCTGATTAAAGTATTTCCTTTAAGGTCAAATGAATTACAATTGAAAAATAAATGAAAAAACCCAAGTTATAATTTAAAACGTGGTTGTGAAATATAAATATTGTTTTATATAAATAAAATTTTCATAGAGGAAAATATGATATCAAGGATAATGATTTATATGTAAAATCTATTGATTAATTGAGGTTTAAGGGAAAATTCAGGCAGCTTCCAACTTCTTTACAATACTTTGTGTAGTGAGTTGAAAATAGTGTCCCTAGGAAACTAGTACACTGAAATTCAGAGTTGCTTTCTCTCTGATTTTATTGTTATATATTGGTAGGAAATACCTGAGTGTTTCATCTGGATGGTAGGTTGGTAATCTTAGAATTATGGCATCTTGCAACTAATTTTAAAGTATTTGTGATAGAGTTGGTAGTTTTATATAAGAAGTTTAATTAATGTTGGTGCCAATTATATTTTAAAAAATTTTAAATATCAGTATAAGCTTCTGGGAACTTATAGTATTTAATAATGTCTCTAATAAAAAGTTGGTTAAATGAAATGTATACACAAAATTATTTTAACTCAGATTTTTTTGACTTAAATAGTATTTAATTTATTAGTGCTCATATAATAGTTATTCTCTAAATAACATTTTACTTTTGTATATTGAAATTAATGAAGTGAGACAGAGAAGTAATGCAAAGTGGTAATTGTCAATCATCATAAATTTGTAAAAGATAGCCTGTAGCTTACTGAGAAGAGTTGAAATTTGGAATGTGTGCATTTGAAAATGGGAGTTAGTATAACATTTCAAACCTCATATAACAATATGTGCAATTGATTATAGTTAGAACTGATCATTTAAAATTTCATAGTTGCTTTGAATCACATGAAGGTCATTATAAAGCAAGCTAAAGGTTTATTACCACTTGCTTTGAATTTTTAATTCAAAAATTTAAAACTATAAAGATAGTGATTTTGCAATAAGTAAGGTATTTATCTTATAAAATGTCATGAAATAGGTTACTACCTGTGATTCACCGGGCTAAACTGACACACACAAACATATGGCAATTAAAGAATCAGGGTAAGACTGATTAATATTCATTCTTTAATAAGCTCTTGTTTTCTGTCTCTAACATGTTCTTATTTGGTTTATTATAGTAATCTTGTACACATTTCTTATTGGTTAGCATGTAAAGTATGACATTATGTTATTTAAATAAATTAATGAGTGCTACTTATAAGATATCACAAAATAAAATATCCTCAGCAGAAAACTAGTTATATATAAATAATAAAAAAGATGATAAGGTGTCAATTAATTCTGTTTATTTTTACTTCATTATATAAATTCAGAAGCATAGATCTCAAATTTAGACATTATTTATCTATAATTATAAAGCCAAATAAATGGTAAAGATTAACTTAAAAAATAGCTTGTGACTCAGCAATTGAAACGAGATAGTGCAGTTACAAAAGATTTAATCCTTTTGAATTGATTCTATAGATGTGTTTATTCTCTAAATACTCTTGATCCTCTTACCTATCCAGAAAGGTTACTCCCATAAACCTGGTACACAAAATCAATCATATGACTTCTTCCTGTTCTAAGATTTCAAAGATGAAGACCTGCAGTATAGAGGAAAAGTGCTATGTAGAAGCTACATGAACACAGAGCAACATTTATCAATGGTATCCAATGTGACCCAAGTATCTGAGGACATTTACAAAAAACAGTTCTCTAGTACTCGCATTCACACTTGCTACCAGAACCAGGTAGGGAGACCCAGAAATGGTTCCAAAGCAAAATGTGTTCTTGAAGATGAGCTTCATTAATGAATACATGCAATATACTGCTCAGGCCCCCTTTTAACCTGAAATGACAATATATCCACCAGAGCCAAAGACACTGCAGTGTTTTGCCTTCAAGAAATTAGGAGACTCAAAACTCTGGACATAGAAATTTCAATATATGATCAACTAACCCAAGTCATACAAAAAGCAATAAACAAAAAACAAAACAAAAAACATCTACTACTACCATCACCAACAACATGGTCCCCAATCTCATCTTTAACCTCTAACAAAGATGGCAATAATGATAAAAAGAGAAAGCTGTGATCATCTGTTATCATTATTATGTTTTTATATCCTGTCCCAGTGAAATTACCAAAGACTTCTAAGACAGACCACTTGAAATGATTTGTAATAAACTCCAGGGTTGGATTTCAGATATTTTTTCACCTGAAATTGTAAAAGTGCATATCAAAACAACATACTTCTGATGTGAATCTGAAACAAATTCTATTGCATTCTAAATAAAGTGAAATTAGTATCAGCCAATAAATAGGGCAGAGCATGAGTTTCAAATAAGCAATATTGGTAAAGTCAGGAGAAATGACTTTCTAGTGACATACTGTGTATAGATTTATTACCACTTCTATTTCATATTTCATATGTTGAACACAAAGAGAACTGGAATCTTGTTAATCATCATTTTAAAACATTTGTATAGAATGTAAATATATCGGTGCTTGCCTCTTTTCCATGTTAATGAAAAATGAGTCGTACTTGGGGAGCGAGTATTCCTATTAAACTGCTGTCATCCATTACCCGACCTGCTTAGAAGAAATAAGCACAGATGGTGGGCCTATTACTTTTCTAACAAAAAATTTGCCTCTCTCTTTTTTGAGTTTTGTTCCCTCCTTCTCACTGAAATGTGAGCAATTTTTCAAGTCAAGAAACCTCTGTAGGGACCCTTGAAATGTTTAATCCATTACTTGTACATTTAGGAGCAAAAAAGAGTGATTAATGGTTTATTAAAATTTCATAATGAAAAAACTCAAATAAAAAGTCTTTGTTAGAAATTTTTTTATTTGATTTAGATACCATATGTTTTGCATGCAAATTAAAGTCTGCAGGGAGTAAGCTTTTATATCAGCTAGGATCCTAACTTACTCATTTAGTGATGACAAAACCATTTAGCTCATGTTAAAAATTCCTGTATTGATTTTTTAGTTTTATATACATGGCTCAATGAAAATTTGTCTGTTGTGTACATATTAAGAAAAAGAGCACAATGAGTTTTTAATGTTTTATGTAGGTTGAAAATACATGCATAACATAAAGTATTCAAATCTTAACTATACAGTTCAATCTTTTTTTTTTTTTTTTAAAAAGATAAAATGAATACTTACTTCTGTGTAACTAGGACCTAAATATAAAAAATGTATTACTGGAGTCCCAGAAACCATCTTCAACCTTCTAGACACTCTCTTAGAATAACACTTATGGTGATTTGAAACATCATTGATTAATTTTTAAACCTTTTATAAATGGAATTATAAAGTATGTTCCATATCTTGGTTCTTTCATTCAATATTTAGCTTGTAAGATTTTTAGTATAGTTGAAATTCATTCATTCTCACTGCTATCTAGTATATCATTATATAATTATACTACTATTTATTTGCCCATGCTAATGCTTATGGACATATGGGTTGTGTTCAGTTTGGGGCTATTTTGAATAATAATTTTATGAGCATTCTTATACCTGTTGAGTATATACCTGTGTTCATAGGATATGTTCAGCTTTAGCATACTTGCCAAATAGTGGTTTAGATCCATTTACACTTCATCCACAAATATAGAGGGTTCCAATTGCTCCACATCTGTGCTAACAATTGATACCATCTGTCTTTTTTATTTACATCACTCTGGCGTTTATCTACCACTATTGCATTATGGCTCTTAACCTTACAAAAACACAAAAGGATAACTAGTTTTATCGAATTACATTTTACTTGAAGTATCTTAAATGCTCTTCTTTGAATTACTTTTTCTTATTTAAATGATACATAAGAATAATGATTCTGAACTATTCAATAATATACTAGCTTGGAAAGAGATTCTTGATCAATTGTAATTCTGATAATTTTTATCTTCCTGTGTTATTAACTATGATAATTAAGAATGAAAAATGAGTGATTCTTCAGATTAATGTGAAACAACATTCCTGCATGTTAAAAGAAAGTTTTGTGGCCTGTAAATAAACCAAGATGTGAACCAGTAATAGTTTATTTAAAATTGAGATGAATCTCAGTTTCTATTGCTCATATTATGTCATATTATGTTTCTAGAGAAACACAGAAAAACTTATGCCAAACTTGCAGTCTGTTAGTTTCCTTTTACCCTGCCAGAAAGTCTTATTTCATTTTTTAGCTGGTAATGTACAACTATTTGTTGAGATTTTTGAAGAAAATCCTGTATCTCTCCTTAATTAATAGTATATTTCTTTGAAAATGCAGTAATTATAGCATAATAATAATAATAGTAATAATAATAAAACACAGCAACAACAACAATGCTTTGCACCAAGCTAATTGTTTCTCTAATTTATATTAGTTGGATTCAGGAGTTTTCATTAATAATTATTTGAGTGATTGCATTTTGGAGCTCACGTTTACTGGGTTCATAACCTTGTCACATACTTAACAAAAAATGTTGCCTTGGGAAAGTTACTTAACCTATTCAGATCTCAGATCTGTAGGATGGGAATAATTATAGAACATATATTACATGTTGTATTAGTTTGGGTCCTCCAAGAAGCAGATGCCAAAAAGGGATTCAACACAGGAGGATTTTATTAATGGAAATGTCTCTGAGAGAAAATGTGGAAGACCCTGAGCAAGGCTGTAAGAGCTAGCTGTTGGTCCAGATGCAAGTGTGACCCAGAGTGAAGGGAGAGGAGGGAAAGTTTGAGTGGCAGCCTTCAGCATATTGCTCAGTCTAAGGAAGGGTTAGCAAGAGCTTTAGGGAATCCTGAGGCAAAGCTGGCCTGTGTCTTCAAGTGACAGACCTGCTATAGTATCCCTGCTGCGCTCAGTCATTGGTTGCGGGCACATGCAGAAATGGATTTCAGAGCAAAACAGCAGGTTCTTTTTAGTCAACTAAACTTTCTGTACTTAGAAGTCTGAGGCACAATCTCATGGCCACAACAGATGATTATCATGAAGGGAAGGCAGGGATAGGGGGTGGGAAGAGATTAACCAAAGAACTTACATGCATATATGCATAACCACGGACACAGACAATAGTGCGGAGAAGGCCTGATGGGGTAGGGTGGGCAGGTGCAGGGTAGAGGGTGTCAATGAGGGGAAAAAAGGGGACATTTATAATACTTTCAACAATAAAGATAATTTTTTTTAAAAAGGTAAATTGGCAAACTCCCAAGAAAGTAATTACAACAATGCCTGAATCATTGATATTTATTTATCCATTTATTTACTCATATTATTCATCATTATTAATAATCAATGCATTAATAAAGGATCGACATGTTCAATCTGCTTGGAATATTTGGCAGAGGAGTTGAGAAGCCTGCTATCTACAGTTTACTTGGTTTTTCCCCTCTCTCTTCCTCTTTCTAAAATCAATAAGCATACCCTCAGTGAGGATTAAAAGATTAAAAATAAAAAGACATTAATATCATTAATTTGTTACATCCAATTGATAATATGAAAGAGTTTCCTCATTTATCGTCATTACAAGGACATAAGTGGGAACTGTCTGATGCACTTTTTAAAACTGGTCATTGGGTGTGCTTAATCGTGGGAAGAACCAAATATCCCTTGAAACTCCTTTTGTAAGGCCATCTTCTCAACAGTGGCAAGTCCTTGTATCTTTCAAAGAGTTTTCATTGCTGTAGGAAATTCAGAGGGCAAATGTGGATAATTGCAAATAGAGGAAAGGAAAATTACACTAAAAATCATATGGAGATGTTTGTTGAAAAGTCTCTGAGGCCACTTTATTACAATGCTTAATGTAAGCAAATTTACTGAGAAGAGAACCTTAAACACAGAGGATGGAATCTTCAGGGCGTGGCCTCCTCTCTCCCTTTCCCCCATTTTGCTCTGTCTTTGTAAGTAGAAGCCTATATATTCTTCCCTGTGTGCTGCTGTTCATGTCTCTTTCCCATTTCCCCTGCTGGGCTGTCTTCCTTTGCTCTGGTGTCTGCATTAACCACACCATCTAAGACCTATTCTTACTGTAAATACTTTGAGGGCCACCTCAAGCTATAACTTCTTTAGTTTTTCCCCAAATTGCCTTAGTCCAGATGGACTTCTCCGTATGCTCAATGTCTACTCCCTGTGCTATCCCTATCTGCACTTAGCATATGCTGTTCCTTCTAGCTATCCCCTTGGCACACTGAACTTCTCAGCCATTCCTTGTGTGGCACTTTAACTGTTCACTTGTCTTTTGCTACACCACACTGTCAGGAAAATAAGGATGATTATACTGCTGGAATCTAGTAGGTATTTAAAAATATAGTGAAATGTAATGAATGAGTGCATGAATGAACAAGTTAATTGACGCATGATATTCCCTGACAGAAAATGAGCATTGTGAGGACAAGAATTGAGTCTTATATCTTCTTAGGATCCCAGTTACTTACTTAGTACAGGATTTGAATATTGTAGGAGGCACTTATATTTTTGTTACTGATGAGGTTGAATATTTATATGAATACTAAATTCACATTGTATGATTGTCATTTTGGAAAGTTAGTGACTTGTAGTGACTTTCACTGCCTATGATATCACCCTTTTATACAACATGGTTTGCTAGACTCTTGTGGTTTATCATTAGGTGAACCTTCCTGAAAGCAGGTTGTACTTTCTCTATTTACAAAATATTGTGCATGTTTTATTTGTTTACTTATGATAATTGTGATTTTGACTTATGCAGTTAATATACATTTATAGCTTTTTTTGGGTAGTTCAATATGTAAAAAATACTATTAGGACTTATCTATATACTGTGTGAAATGAAGTAAATTGGCCCAAATAATATGGATTCAGACATATGTGTAATTCAGCAAAAATTGGTAAAAAGGTGAGATGTATATTAACTTTTTCTAGCATATTGATAAGTAGTATTAAAAAACACAATTAATTTTTGGTTGGGTCCTTTGAGAGTAAAACATTATAATAATTTATATTTTCATGTTAAGCATTCTTCCAGGAAAAACATTGCCACTCTCCCAGGCTCTGTTTCAAGAAAAAATACATTGTTGTGTACTCTCAAAGGAGTGAAATTCTGAACTCAAATCTGTTCAAATATTTGTAGCAGATAATACGCTGACCAGGTTACTAAGTCATGTATCTTTTACTGTTCACTTTGTTAGTTATACTCAGCCTGTGGTTGGAAGCGGAATCAAAGCCCAGTCTGGAAATCCCGAAGTCAAAGTCAAAGGAATTGATCCTGTGATAAATCAGATTATTGATAAACTGAAGCACGTTATTCAGGTAAGTGCTGGTCCTTTCTTATTGGTATTCTCAGTGCTAAATAGTAAGTGGTTTCTTTCCATTATATGTGATAAACTTGTTAAGCCTATCTGATAATCCTACCTAAAATTGAATTTTGGGATAGCTTCTTTGTATCTAAGGTTTTGGAAATATTTGGTTGAGTGATTTTTCATGTAAAGTCAATATGCAGCAGTATTTCAATGGGTGGGCAATCTGTATCTGTCAAAAGGAGCCATAGCCTCGGCATTCCAATAAATAATGAGAATCTCAGGATGAGCTTCATCCCCAATAATAAACTTTAGACATGAGAACTGCTGACTATTAAAACACATAGCAGAGCATGGAAGATGCCAAATTCACCTTCTAGGTAAGTTTCTGGGTCCTTCTATTAAAGCTTTAGCTACATTTTCAACAAAATAATATGCATTTCTTGTATTTACTTTCTGTATCACCTTTTACATGTTATCTCATAATCTACCTAATTGTTTATGAAATACTTCTGCATTATACTTATTAATGTTATTTAATCTAATGAACAATACTGCTGGTTTTAATACATGGTATATGAAGCATGAAAATATCAAAAGAATATTTCATTGAACTATTCTGTCAATCCGAAACATATATTATGTTACAAGTTTTAAAGACTATCCTCCATTCTGCATCTATCGAGGTGTCAGGTAAGAACTATTTTTTAATTATTGATCTTTATATAACAATTTATATGTGCATATTTTTTCTAAGCAAAACTGTGTATGTACAGTTGATACTTATTTCTAGTGTCATATGCTGTGTCAGAAATTACACTTAAACATAGTACAGAGTTTTTATTGATAGTAAAGTATTCTAGAGTCATTGGTATATTTCTCATGATTGTTCTGCAAAACTTAAGTTTATGTGGAGCCAGTTCTTAGAAATCTGTTTTTATGAGAGTCTCTGTATCTTGAACAAAGTTCATGTAAGCAGGGCATGGGAATTCCTGTGTACAAAACCACAGATTTCTACCTTCTAGGTGGCAATAATAATGGTCACTTTGCTTATTTTATGACTGTTACATTAGGAAAATAGAGCTCTCATCCAGGATTCAGAACTGAAAATAACTTCCATTAAGAAAAATGTAGGAGAAAATGGTATGAGGACTAGTGAGTTAAACCTCATGGCCTCTAGTGAATTAAAACAATCCCCTCAGAGAGAAAGTTCCAGAGTAAAACAAGTAAGTAGGTGCTTTACACTGCCGGTGGGCCAAGTGCTGAGACATTTCTTGGAAGTGAGTAGTCTTGTGATTGGGTCAGGAGCTAAAATGACAGTGAAGGAGGGGCCAGAGTGATAGTTAGGAGTTGGGCCAGAGCCTGGGGCACAATGGCTGAGGTCAGCAGCGAGAAAGCCTGTTGTCCTCAGAAGCAATGATATTATGTCCATCAGTGAATGTCTCTCAGGTACTCCGAAGGAGGGAATTCACTCTTCTTGCCAAATTTTTGGAACCTTGCTTCCCCATAAGAAAAACAAGAGCTCCAGTTGAAATTAATCTTGAACCTAATGAGGGTTCAGGAAAATTTAGAATATTGCATTAATTATTCCATTTCTAGTGGCTCAATAAACTGTTGAAAACTTGACATGTAAGCAAACTAGATTTCTAAGTGTGTGCTGATGTATATGTGCCGTTGTCAGGGTTCCTCAGGAAGGGACTCCGGAACGTAGATTTGCGTCCAGGAGATCTGTGGCAGGGTACCCTTGCAATCGGCAAGGGGCTGGAGGAAGCAGGACTGTGCAGAGGGAGCAGTGAACTGTACTGTAGTTGTGACAGAAGCCTCATCTGAACCCAGTAGAAATTCTGCAGCTGGGAGGGCCCTTTAAATTGTCTTGGATTGAGACAAGGAGGCGGGTCTTTATCCCCCCAGGTGGACAGTGTTGGCTGAGGGCTGCTGGGCTGGATGGTGGTAGAATGTTAACTCAACTCTGAGTCATCTTCAGCTCTGAGTCATCTCCAGTAAACAGTATTACCCGAGCTGAAGGAAGGAATGCCTTGACCTAGGTGGCGCATGCAATACAATATGGTATGTAGATCAAGGTTATTCAAAAACTCTAATACACAATTGATCATAAAATCAAAAGAGCTGAATATAATCTGCTCCTCTCATTGAGACACAGTAAATTCGTAGTCTACAAAGTGGGGTAAGCATTCCCCAGAGAGTACACAAGCTGATTCCTGGGAGGGCTGGAAGGAAAAATAGAACTTTTTGTGTAGTGTATGTATTCTATCTCATTCTATTAAGTTTTTTTAGTTGTAGGAATATGTATGATGTGTTTAACAGTACAGTGGCACATGCATGTAGTTTAGAAATGCAGAAATATATGTGTCAAGTGGGGGTGCATTCCTACTTTTTATGGAACCTATTACATGATGAAAACAGATAGAAAGCCCTGCTATAGATAATAAGGATGGAGCTGCTACATAGGAAAGAGTGTACGATATAGAAAAACATTCACGAAGAAGTAAGTAAATACCTGAAGGACAGGGCTTATAAAAACTCTCAGGAGGAGGGTTCACTGATATGTTGCCCATCCAGCATAACACTTTCCTCTTCTTGGTTCACAGATTTCAAACCCACCTCTTTTCCAAGGTGACAGAGGGAAACAATCCCACTTTTTTGTGTGTGGCTCCTGTGTTAAATTGAGTCCCATTCTTTTATCTTTATATTAGTGTGGAGATCTCCAGTTATTCATGCTTAAGTTTTTTTCTAGGGCTACAAGAAAATATCAAATAAACTGCCAGCTTTGAAGTCTGTCTTTTAAAAGCCTACTGGGACAATATGATTGCAATTTAGATTTTTACAGAAGATAGCAAGAAGTCATATTTTGCACAGGTTCGCTGAAATATTTACTTTTAATGTCTTAGAACATGTTCTTCCCTAAGCCAGCTCTCCTAGAGATGAAGAAAAGTTTTTGGTTTTTGGTTTTACCAGACTCTGACTGCTGATCAATGTGTGTCCCTGGGCCGGGGTGGCTATTGTACTTCCAATATCAAGGGGTATATAAAAGGACCCACCACAGTGTCAGGTCTGAAAAGGTTCAGAAAACTGCCTTCTCAAAGTGAGAATTTATTAATTGGGAGTAAGCATGTGACAAGGGAGGAAGGAGAAGTTGGAATATATTTCAGAATGTCATCTATAGATTTGTATGGTTACTTGTGTTTGAGGTGAAAAATGAATTTATTTTTTATTGTAATGGATATTAAGTGCATTTGTTAACAGTGTGCTGTGAAAATGCCATCTCTCACCATAGGGATAAGCAGGTGTTCCTCTAGTTCATTTTTTTTCGTATATAAGTACATGGAAATAAGCCAGCCATATTTATTAGCAAAAAATGCCTCCATACATTAGCCCTCAAATACTTTTCTTCTTGGCGTGCCAGTGAACTGCCCCTCATTTTCTACTCTGTAACCTTCACATTTGGAGCCACCAAACAAGTGGGTAGGGATTTTACTCTGTAAATGCCACTTTTTACATGTCTTAATAATTCATTTATTCAAAATATTCAACCAATACTTATTGTGTTCCCTCTGTGGGCCTGGTGCTGCCCAAGGCACTGAAGTGAAAGAGGTAAACAAAGCAAACACAACCCTGCTCTAACGGATTTACATTCTAAGAAAAAGTAGGCAAACACATACAATAAATGCAACTGACAAATATACAGAAAACACAATGGGATGAGGTAGGAAAAGGTGCTTAAAAAGACTGCTAGTGGAGGTCACTCAGAGGGGGATGGTTGGGTTGATACTGAATGAAGAAACAGGAAAGAAAGAAAGGAATCATGGGAAAATCCGGGAGAACTGTGTTTGGGGCAGAGGAAATAATAAATTCAAAGGACCTGTGGCATGAATAGGCTTATTGCATTCTGAGAACAAACAAACCCATATGGCTGGAACAGAAAAAGTGAAAGGAAGAGACAAATGTAAACTGAATTGAGGAAGTCTGGTAGGGAGTATAGATTTTATCCTAAGTTGGTTGGGAAACCACTAAAGACTGTGGGCAGAGAATGATATGAGTTAATTCATTTATTATAAAAATAACTTTGGTTTTACTATGAAACATGGACCTTGAAGAGCAAGAGTGGAAGAAGGTTATGCAGGCTGAAGATCACGGTGACTGGAGTTAGAATGAGAAGAGAGGATAATATAAGAAGCAAATAGATTTAGGTAAATATGGGAGGTAGAGTTATCAGAAATTGTTGATCAGTTGGAAATTGAGGTGGTAGAAAGAGAACAAGGGCGGTATCTGAGTTTTGTGGGATAATAGTGTTCATTAAGTGGGGAAAAACATCCTGGAAGTGGAGCAGGTCTGGGTTTTGCTCATTAAGGCTGATTAGAAATTATGGTTCTGTTAAATTTGAGATGCCTGTTAGACACCCAAGGGAAAATCCAGGATTCGGAAGCGACCATAGAGCAGAAGGTGTACATTTGGGAGAGAGAGTACCCAGCTGTTTCCTGCATTCTGAAGCCTGTGCTTTGGCTGGGCAATGCTTGTACCTTTCAAAATTTCCTGTGATAAATATGGTATAGCCACTAGCCAGTGAAGAATTTTCTAAAGGATTAACATGAACTTTCTTAGATGTTTGCATCAGACTGAATTACCCTTTGATAATGGAGTGGAAACAAAACCTGATTACTCTTAGTTTATCTGATTGAGGAAATGTATGAGCACTTTAATTCAGATTTTTCTCTCCTACTAACCTAATTTTGAAACTTTTTGTTCATATTAACTAAGTTTGTTTAGGGCAAAGTTGTCAGCAAAAGAAGTCAGTTATGTAGCAATTTATCTTTAAGCATTAAATAACATCTGTCATTTTTCAAAGAAAAAGATCTCAGCAGTTAAAATTGTAACCTCTGAACAATTATAAATGATAATGACCCACCACTTAGAAATTACCTACTTTCAATGTGAAGCATAAAAAATAATATCAGAGCAATTTTCTAAAGTTCTCTTATTGCAAAACCAATAAATGTTACAGTGCTGTTAAAAGTAGTATATTTAAGTAATAGTTTATTTCTTCAAACCTAACAATTCTGATACATATAAGAATGTTATCAGTTTTATTAAATATGGTTTTTATAGGGAGACTAAAACTTATTTAGAAAGCTGCCTTCATGCATAAAATTAACTTGATTTTTAAATGACTATAAAAGCAATAGTCATAGCCATTTACTGAAAACACAATATATCGATATTTTATAATATGTGTTTCAGTAATCACAACCTACTGGGTTCAAGTAGAGATATGAGACTCTCTTATTTAGCAGTAGGAGAAGACTGCTAAATTGTCTTTGTTATTTCTCATTCTGTTCTTAGGAGACCAATATGATGAATAGTAACTTTAGAGCTAGGATAAACTGAGATGAAGTTCTCAATGGACAGTTGTAAGGTTAGTGTTTATAAATACAAAAAAAATACAGGATTTAAAAAAGATGTCAGTATCTCAAAGTCTCTGAATTCTGAAAATTGTTCAAGCTTTTTTCATTAAACCACTTATTATAAAACATTTTAGAAGCTTTTTTCTATTGTTAATAGCTTGTAAGAGTGATACAGAACTGGTCAATCATAATTGATTTGTCAGTCACTAATAGTGATCTCTTTGACCATGGGGAGGCAGCTGATCCTGTGAAATTCCTTTGCTTCTGCGGACTCCTTTTCTTGCCCAGGGAATTCGCCATAACACCCCGACTCCTTCCCCTTCATCTCCACTGCACAGCAATGCCATGTCCCCACGCTTTCAATATTCATATTCCAGAAAGACAAGCACTTTCTGATTTTGTATTCGCATAGCAGCAGTGATCAAAACACATTTAGTTATCTTTTGGCTCAGAAGAAAGTATTTGAAATGCATTCAATAACTTTGAATGGTCATCTAATTTAGCAATTAGTTTGTCTGAGTAAATTCAATGGAAGGTTGCTTTCTGGAGTGTGTGGTAATAATGCACTGACTTCACTATTGGCCATTTCATTAAAAAAAATCAATCGTCAGCATATAACCAACCACTTCAATTAGTGTACAATCAACTGGAAATGAAAGTATAAAAACTGTTTTTGAAAGTAATGGGGTTTGGGTTGGCCATTGATAATTTATTTTTTATTATTTAAAGAGTATGTAATTATTTTATGTTAGAGAAAACTTTGAATGTATATTCGCTTGGCTGCTGCTGATCGTATACATTGTCATTACTTGTTAAGATTTGAGCCTTTTATCTGCCAGGTTCGTTGTTTGTAAAACATGTTGAAAGAACATTGAACACGGGAACTTTTATGCTTTTTATTTAGGTGATTGGGACAAACTATCGCCATTTATAGACTAAAACCTTTATCCTTCTGTTTAAAACCTGACGTAAAATGTGTTTTATATGACAAAAATGAGATTCCAAATTATAGACAGCTCCCACTAAATTCAGATTTATTTAAAAAATTGAAAACACTGGGATTAAAGTCATTTCAGGAAATATGAAATATATAAGATAAATATAGTGTTATGTTATAAACATTAGAATAAGTGAGAAAAATAATGCTTTTGATGAATATAAGACATATAACTATCCATCCAGTGACTTCAAAGAACTACAATAAAATAAATCCCCTTTAGTTTCAGAATATGTGCTGCTGAAGTAAGCACCCCTTTAGTTTCAATAAAATATATTTGCCAGATTATAGTAATATGCATGACTTTTGAGTTAACACAAGGCATATGGCCCAATTTCAGCTCTGTGGACAATAGCTGTATGTCTGTAGTCACCTTACTTAACATCTTTAAGTCTCAAAATAATTTTGATATATAACAAAAAAGACAATGAGTGTTGTCAGGTGCAGAGAAGTAGAACCCTCAAACATTGCTGGTGGAATGTAAAATTCTGTAACTACTTTGGAAAATAGATGATTCCTCAAAGGATTAAACATAGAATTTTCATATGACCCAGAATTTCCACTCCTGTGTATTCCCAAGAGTAAAGAATATATGTGTCCACACAAAAACTTGTACATAAATGTTGAGAACAGTGTTATTTATAATATCTAAAAAGTGGAAACAACTCCAAAGTTCATCAGTGGATGAATGGATAAATAAAACTTGATATATCTATACAATGAAACATTCTTCAGCTGTAAGAAAATAAAGGACTGATACTGATAAATACTACTACATAGAAGAATCTTGGAAACATTATTTTATGTAAAATAAGCCAGTCACAAAGGATCACATATTGCATGACTCCATTTATATGATACATATTTAAACATCAATTTTCATTTTCATGTAGAACATTCCCTTATACTGGCAATAACCATGATTGGTATACTGAAGATTTATCCTATTGACCATGCTGGTCTTCAGGATACCATACAAATAAGATAATTATTTCTTGATACCTGAATGTCTGTAAAGTTTTATCCAGCTTTGCCCTTTTTACTACCTGATCCACTGTTCATTCCCCAACACACTGCTATCTGTTTACTGCCTACACCATTCCACTGAAACGCTCTTGGGAGGCACACTGGTTATCTTTTTCTGTTCATAATCCAATAGCCTATTGTCAGTTCTTCTTTCTCTTGACTACTTGACAGCACTCATCTTTATTGTTGACCCCCTTCTCCTTGCTCTCATCTAAATTTCCCATCAACCTTTCTGATTACTCTCACCCCCAGATCTTTGCTCCTCTCTTTAATTCCTTTAAATGTAGTGTTCATCTGGGATCTCATCTAATCCCCTTTCTCATTTCATTCACTCTTTCTGAATCTCCCACTCTCATGATAATCACATATTTATCTTAGTCCCAATGTTTCCACTGAGTCTCAGATACTTCAATCTACCTACTGGTCAAGACCATAAAATTTCAAAATTAATATGGCTGTAAGAGAACTTCATTCTAATTCTTACCCTTCTCCCTAACTTGCTCCGCCTTCTGCTCCTCCCAGTTTCCTTAACTTGTATCTTGGATGTCATCCTTAATTCCCCATTTTCCTAACTTCTCCTTATCATCAGACTTTTAATTTTATCTCCTAAATATTTTTTAAACCTGTACTTTTCTTTACTCAGTGGCCATTGTTCTTGTAGACACCACCATTAATTCACATCTAGATTTAAATAATTTAATCCCAGTTCTACAATTACCAGTCCAGAAAACATCCTGAGACAGATATGCATTGTTGCCATCTCCAATTTCACTTCTACACTCGTTGCATAACACACTGCTGTCTGGCTTATGCATTCACTGAAATGATCTTGCAAAAGTCACTAATTATCTCTTGTGGTAGAATCCAATAGACAATTATCAGTCTATTGTTAGACTGATCATGCCAATCACCATTTAAAATCATTCAATGAAACATTATGCTATTAAGGTGAAATTTGGTCTCTTGGGTTTTTGGTTAAATGTGGAAATTTGGCCACATGTGCATCTCTTCGCTTTTCTAAAACTATTCTAAAATGCAAATATGTGAATACATATATATATACTTACTCAAAAAGAAACAGAAAAGTCCAATACATTTAAAAACATTCAAAGCAGATAAAGCAATGGGAATTGACATGGATAGCATAAGTTGCATTTGAAATATATGCAGTGAAGTTTACTTATAAGAAATTAGACAATTCATCTGGCAACATATGGGTTACATGGAAATACCTGATAACATGAAAGGCAGAGATGGAATACAGAACTAAATAGATGTGTATTGTTTAACTCAGCAAGTCAACACTGCACCTCAAATAATTCACTTCCTGTGTCTCCTTTGAAGTCTGGAGATGTGTTTTTTGGGGGGAAAATACCAGGAAGATTCCTGGCTCATAACCCCAGCCAGAATAGAGGGAAAAGTGAGTTACAGGGCAGAAAATGGAAGAACTAAGTGAAAATCACATACTGACCTGTCTTTTCCAAATGCTGACATGCAGATATCCACTACCCATGTAGAAAATTAGATTATTCTTCATTGAAGAAACTGATCAATTCTAGGGAAAAATAATTTCATGTGGTGATTGGGCCTACACCCACTGAGAAGGTCAGTCATGACCTAATTGAATGGTGGCAAAATATTCTACCAAACCATATTTACATACAAAATTGCCCAGTATCAATTGATAATCAATGAGCACTATAAATTTATGGAAAATATGAAAAATATCAATGCAAAAGCAAAAAATAAAAATAAAAAATAAATGGAAAATAGTGATAAAATATAGCATAAAGAAAATACCCCCAAACTATATGAGTATCCTCCAAAAAATTATAGAGAATAGATTTCATTCTTTAAAGAATAATACATTGTTTCCAAATAATCAATAAAAGTAAGGAAAAGCTTCAGAACATTAAAAACATAAAAATCAAAAATTCAGTAGAAGGTTTGGAGATAAAGTGGAAGAAATATTTAAGTAAATAGGGAGTAAAATGTTGAAACATGAGTATTTCACTTTAGGAGTTTAAAGTAACAATTTCATAGAAAAATACCAAACTAATGGAGAGAGAGAATTTATCAAATAAATAATATATCAGATTTATTTTTCAGAAACGAAGAGTCATGACTCCATATTGAGCCCACCAAGTAACTAATACAATGAATGAAAACACATACATACACACAAACACACACAATTATTAAATTTTTGAATACTGAAGAGAAGATATTAAACTTTTCCATAAAAAGAAACTGAACAAACAAAATACATATAATTGCATACAAAGAACTGGGATCAAATTTGTGGTTGCTTATCTACAGGACTACTAAAAGACAATGGCAAAGCAATACTTTTAAATTATGAGGCAATTGATATCTGACCTGAAATTCTATACCCAGCTAAATTAGCAATCAAATATGAGGAAAGATTAATAGGTTTTGCAGATAGTAAAGATACACAAATTTATATTCTGTATACCTTATGAAAACATATAAAATTGTTAGTAAAAAGAATCATCCAGAAGTAAGAATATTTGGGGCCCATGGTATTCATCAGAATAGGATAACTAATAACTGTGAGAGGGTATTTTACAAGCCCAAAAGAAAGAAAGTCAATAACTTACAGTGATGTGTTGGAATATATGGAAAAGATATTACTAAGCATTTGACAGATCTGCTAGAACATTTGAGGATAAAAATAGGTATATAGAAAGATATGATAGATATAAGGCAAACTGTGCAGATTGATAGATACCATGGCAATTATAAATTATAGGAAAGCAAAAAGATTTACATGAAAATAAATATAATCATAATACACTAGTGATGTGAATTGAATGATATAATTGTAGATACAACTATTACTTTAATCAGAACTTTGCTAAAACTGTATTAGTTGAATGGGGAAAAGGAAAATGGGCCTTGATGTTGTAACAGAAAGTCAATGAATAGTGCCAAGAATAGCTGCCTAGCCCAGCTGGAGTGGGTCAGTTGGTTGTGCTTTGTCCTATGCACCAAAGGGTTGCCGGTTTGATTCCAGGTTGGGGCACATGCCTGTGATGCAGGTTTGATCCCCATTTGTGGTGTGTATGGAAGGCAGCTGATCAGTGTTTCTCTTTCACACCGATGTTTCTCTCTCTTTCTCTCCCTTCTTTTCTCTCAGCATGTCCTTGGGTGAGGATTAAAAAAAAGAAAAGAAAAAGAATTGCTGCCTATTTAATAAAAGTTATTTAGCCATGTATACCAAAACATTGAATACCAAAACATTCGATCAGGCTGATTATTTTTGCCTACAGTAGCAAGAAACTTGGTGTATAAAGTGCTTGGGCATAGGAATGCTATTTTTTAAACATAAATATTTTGGTACTTCTCAGTTTTTTACCAGGTATATTTATTGCTCTAATATATATATAATTTTAAAAACTGAAGACAAAGTCTGTATCATGGTTTATATGGACCTGCATAATGTGGTTTTCTTTGTCACACAAACACTCTTCATCGTTTCAGTTCTTTCAACATTCCAGGTTCTTTCTTCCTTCTAGATCTCCAATTCTCTCTTTTAAAAAACAAGACAAATAATTATTACTTTTACTTTGAGGAAAACAATTGTATTTCTTTTGTCTGTAACTCATACATTTTCTCTCAATTTGTTCAGACAGTATATGTGTACACTTATGTTCTTCTTGCACTCTGTTTCATGAGAGAGCACTTCTCTGGGGAAGAAAAATCAAGGAATTAAATAAGTAGAGGATAATCCATAGTGGACTGTGAACCCATTTTCTGTGCACAAATATCTTAGTAAAATTTGTGCAATTTTTCATTATTTCAGACTCTAATTTTTGTTTTCCTTTTTATTCTGTCTGATTTGTTTTGAGCTATGTTTCACATACTTGGCTAAATTTTCAGTTTGAACTTGGCTGATCTCTTTGCTTTGATTAAATACTTCAGAGAAATTCCCCCTTCTGTTTTTTTCTGGATGTTAATTCAAGTTTATAATTCTACTGATCCCATAGAATTCTTAGGATCATAATGGTCCATAAGGTTCCCCATTCAAACAACCCAGCTTTTCTCTTCTTGTTATTTATGATTTTCTGGGCCATGTGCAGTCCTCTCCTGACAACTGTCACAACTCAACTCCAAATACCCCAAAGTTTGGCATGCAAAAAATAATAATAATTCACCTAATGATCTTTTATAACACTCTGCCATACATAGTTTTTGACTGACTCATGCATACTCAGCTTTCTGCAGGTGTATTACGAGTCTATAATGCTTTGCAGACTCAATAAACGTACTCCATAGTCACTTGAATGCCATTTTATGAATGTGCTTTAAAGATGTGACTGGTCAGAGCAGAGCAGTTTCTGGATATATGTATTTCAGGTCAGCAGTACTTAACCACACAGCCCCCTATAGTTTTGAAGCAGTTAATGCACATTGACAGGAGGCTGGCTTTTGAAAGAAATATGGTCACAGGGGATCAATGGGAAAGTTTCTTAGGCACAGGATATTGAAGAAGTAAAATAAATGCTATATAAAGATTCATTTAAAAACTATAAAAGTTCAAAGATAAAAATTAAAATATGAAATATGATAATTTTAAGAAATCTATGTCTTATGAATATAAGTTCTGCATTCATTATATGCTTCACATTGATGTGATGGAAACTTAATCTCTTTCACTAAAAATAAAACAAATCATGAGTTTTATAGTAATGAGTTTGAATAAGCATTTATATACCTTTTAACAAGGCAGGTCAGTTACCATTCATGAAAATGATCAGACACACACAGACCAATGGAATAGAATTGAGAGCCCAGAAATAAAACCTCATGTATATGGAAAAATAATTTTTTACAAAAAAGCCAAAAACGTACAATGGAGAAACAAAGCTTCTTCAATAAATGGTGATGGGAAAATTAGAAAGACACATGAAAAAGAATGAAACTAGACTACAGTTTGTCCCTGTGTACGATAATTAATTCAAAATGGATTAAATACCTTAATATAAGATCTGAAACAATAAATTACACAGATGAAAACATAGGTACTAAACTTACGTGCTTTGGTCATAGAGACATTTAATGAATTAGACCCCAAAGGCCAGGGAAGTAAAGGCAAAAATAAATAAACAGAACTATGTCAAACTAAAAAGCTTCTGCACAGCAAAAAACAAAACAAAACAAAACAAAAACCTCCAACAAAACAAAAAGGCTACCAACAGAATGGGAGAAGATGTTTGCAAAAATACAGTTCTGACAAGGGCTTAATATCCCAAACATATAAAGAGCTCATACAACTCAACACCAAACAAACCAACAAACAATCCAATTAAAACATGGGCAGATGACCTGAACAGACACTTCTCTCAAGAAGACATAAAAATGGCCAAGAGATATATGAAGAGACGTTCAACTTCACTAGCAATTACAGAAATGCAAATCAGAACTACAATGAGATATACCACCTCACACTTGTTAGAATGGCTGTTATCAACAAGACAAGTTGTAACAAGTGCTAGGGAGGTTTTGGAGAAAAAGGAACCCTCATTCAGTGCTGGTGGGAATGTAGACTGGTACAGCCACTACAGAAACAGTATGGAGGTTCCTCAAAACATTAAGAATGAAGTTACCATATGATCCAGCAATCCCTCTTCTCTTATCTACCCAACAAATTTGAAAGCATTTATACACAAAGATTATATATATATACATATATGTATGTGTATATATATATGTTAATCGCAATATTATGTGTGGTGGCCAAGACATGGAAACAACCAGCGTCCTTCGATAGATGATTGGATAAAAATGATATGTAGAATGGAATACTACTCAACCATAAGAAAAGATGAAATATTGCCATTTGTGACAACATGGATGGACCTTCAGAACATTATGCTAAGCAAAATATTCAGAAAAAGCTAAGAACCATATTATTTCACTCATGTGGGATATAAACAGTAACTCATTGTCCTGGCCAGTGTGACATAGTTGGTTGGGCATTGTCCTGTGCACCTGAGGGGTCTCTGGTTCTAGTCCCATTTGGGGCATGTGGCCCAGTGGCTGCAGTGTGGGCTCGCTCAATCCCTGGTGGGGTCATGTGGTAGGCAGTAGATCAAGGTGGCCAATCGATGTTCAGTGTTTCTCGCTCTCATTGGTTTTTCTCTCTTTCCCGTTCCCTTCCTAAAAATAAATAAATAAATAAATAAATAAATAAATAAATAAATAAAAATAAATTAATTAAAAAAACTAACTGTGTCATAGACAAAGACCACAGAATGTTGGAAAGGGGGAGGAAGGGTAGTGGGGATATAGGGGGCCAAATATATGGTGACAGAAGATGATTTGACTTTGGGTGGTAGGAACACAATTCAATATACAAAGTATTTATCATAGAAATGTACATTTGAAATCTATATAATCTTATTAACCTATGTCACGCCAAGAAATTTAAAAAATAAAATTAAAAAAATGATTCAAAGGGAGGGAAATAATAATAAACTTTCATTTTGTCTTTCACCAGCATATCCCTAAACTAAATTGGCCTGAAACTAATTAAACAGATGATAAAATCTAATTTAACTTTCTTTAATACTCCTTTTCTTTTCTTTATAAAAGCAAATGAGCTTGTCAACTTTTAATGATAAAAGTCTAATTTAAATTTATTATATATATATATATATATATATATATATATATATATATATATATAATAAGACAGTTGCTAAATTTACTCTAGCCTAGCACCTTCCTATTGTACACATTCATTTTTAATTTAACAAAAAGAAAACCCTTTCAAGATTTTTGTAAATGGATCACATTTATCAGAAAATAAGTTTAACCTTTTTAGAAGTTTAAAATTTTTAGAAAATAAGTATCATCTTTAGGTCACTTAATAGATCTTGAAATAAAGACCTAATTTGGGAGTTTTTAAGTATTGTATTTGCACCCATTAAAATGTTTACAGTGTTTAAATTTCATAATTTTTCTTCTTAAAAAAATAGGTGAAACATGCCTCAAATATTATCAATGTGAGTTATTTATACTTAAATTCTGATTTAAGTAACTATGTTGTGGCTTTCTATTGATGAAAAATGAGTTGCAAAATTATTATATGTCATTTAAGAGCACAATAGCCATATTAGAAAACTATTTTCAATGTCTATTTCACAAATATGCTGATGACCAGTTATTTAATTTTCTACACTAATTCTTTGAAATATCAAGTTTTATTCATTTTTAAAAATGTCCCTTGCCCGGCCAGGCGTGGCTCAGCAGTTGAGAGTCAACCTAGGATCCAGGTGATCGGGGTTCGATTCCCGGTCAGGGCACATGCCCGGGTTGCGGGCTGGAACCCCAGTCGGGGGTGTGCAGGAGGCAGCCGATCAACGACTCTCTCATCATTGATGTTTCTATCTCTCTCTGTCCCTCTCCTTTCCTCTCTCTGAAATCAATAAAAGATATATTTTAAAAAAAAAAGTCGCTTTATCTGACATTTTAAAATGGATTGCATATTAACCTACAAATGCATTTGCTATATTTTTAACAAGAAAAAAATTCAAGATATTGTTTGTTTATTTTTTATTGATTTCAGAGAGAGGAAGGGAGAGGGAGAGACAGAGATAGAAACATCAATGATGAGAGAGAATCATAGATTGGCTGCCTTCCTCTACACCCCCTACTGGGGATCGAGCCTGCAACCCGGGCATGTGCCCTGACCAGGAACCTAACCGTGACCTCCTGGTTCCTGGGTCAGTGTTCAACCACTCAGTGCCACCAGCCAGGCAAGGTATTATCTATTTAAAACAAACCTTTAGGCATAATGCCATTTATGATGTCTTTTGATTACAATCCCCATTATGTCTTGAAACATACCAGTATTTCCTCATTGTGTGTAGCAGGGTACATTGGAAGATAAGAAATGTTCAATATATATCTATTGAACAAATGGTGAAATATATAATTAAGTTGATCCCTATATGTAAAATTTAAATAGAACAGGAAAGTGAATCTTCCTTTATCAAATACTAATATAAATACTGAAAATCATTCTAATTACAAATAATATGCTTTTAGTCTTAGATTATAATTTTAAAAATTTCTGTATTGGTTTAATCATTCATCTAACCCATTCATTCATTCATTCACTGAACAAACATTGATTTAGTTCCCATTGGATGCTAGGTATAGTAATAGACACAGGGAATATAAAATTGATTAGATGAGGGCACTGATGAGAGTGATTATGTTCTAGAAACAATGCCCTTTTGCAGTTAGGAACTAGTCTGCTTCTGAGCGAGTTGGGAAGGCTCACAATATCTCTTTATTCAACAAATATTGAGGTTATATTATGGATCAGGAGATTCCCTAGGTAGTCATTTTACAAAATTGAATAAGGTCATGCTTGCTTGTAGTAAATTATTAAATAATTAAAAAGATAAAGGGTTTACTGTGTAGATTTTATGCTAAGAATTTTTTTTATTCTTACCTGAGGATATGTTTATTGATTTTAGAGAGAAAGAGTAGGAGAGAAAGAGAGAGAGAGAGAGAAACATTGATCGGTTGCCTCCCATAGGTGCCCCCACTGGGGATCGACCCCGCAGCCTTGGTATGTGCCCTGACTGGGAATCGAACCTGCAACCTTTTAATGTATGGAACGATGCTAAAACCAACTGAGCCACCCAGCCAGGGCTACAGTAAGATTTTTGATTTAAGTATAAAAGCCTCAGAGACTTAGTCATAATTCCAGGAATCTAGAAGGCATTCAATTGAGATTAAATGTAAAATGAATTACCAGGGAATATTTACCTGGGGTAACATTTACCTCTCTTGGAACAGAGTTATAATTTATCTTAAAAGATGTTATGACTTGCTCATAGTAGGTGTGATGATTGAATAATAGAAATGTTTTACAGTGATTCTTTTGTTCAACAATAGCAGTGAAGCTATTGCTACAATAGTTCTGCATTCAAAAACCACACAAAACTACATAAGTCAGGATAAATTACTAACAGAGAAATTACAATTGAAGTATTAGTCTGAGCTACAAATAAGATTGGATTGTTGTATTAAACATTTGTGCTCTATTTTGTTAGGACTGGTTTATTAAAGCATAATTAGTAACATTATCAATACAAAAACATGTATTATAATTAAATCATTTAAATAATCATTTCTTGATGCCTTTATATGCTGGATTTTGCAATTCACTAAAGTAGATAAGAGTTATTTGTAAATACAGCTTATCAATAGTTTGCTTCTCTAGAAATGCTAGAAAATATAGAACTCTGCATTAACATTTAATAATATGCTATTCTGATGTTAATGCATTATATTTATCTATAAAACATGCAACAAGACAGAAATACAGGATAGTTAGATAATTTGCAACCTGTTCACCTTTGACAATTATTAGAAAAATATAGATGATTTTGGTAATGGGCTAGTTCCAGTTTCAATCTAAGAAGAACAACTTATATACTGAGGTTATGTTTATCAGTGTTTCCAAAAGTAATATATTATTTTCTGTTTCTTATATTCCATACTTAGAATTTGTTCAACCAAACAGGCTATCAAAACTAATAGTTTAGAGATACTACTACAAATGTCTTAGAGATCTCACTAAGACTTAGAGATCTCACTGTTCCTCCTAACTCATGAAATTTATCCCTGGATGGGGAGATGGAAATGAAGCCATTCGGAATGTGGATTTTCTGCTGATAATTATTTGTCTGTAAGAGTATTCCTCAATAGACAAAAGTATGGAATATTAGATATTTTTGAGGTATCTAAAGCATATACATTCCCTATAAAACTCAATAAAAAGATCCATTTATGTGAAATATATTCAGGGCAACTGATTTTGTATATGAATGTGTAGCATACACATATGCATGTATTTTTAAACTGTTCTTAGTTACTGAACTGCTAAGCTAAGCTGAATGCCATCCTACTGTGCTTAAAATGCATGGTCACTTGCTATATATACTGCCTTAACAAGAACAACAGAAAATTGGTTGTTCCTAATTCTTCCCATCATGTGTCCGCTACCCACTTTTCTACCATGTCCCCTGCGAAATTGTTTTCTAAACACCTGTTCTACTCAGAGAAACTAGTTGACATTGTTATAAATGCCTTTAATAAGCAGTTACTCAGCCTGCTTTTATCCTAATTTAATTTTCATATGTTTGTCTACAGTGGATCAAGCAGAAGGAATTACATGGACTATCTCTACATTACTTCATAAAGTAGGGTAGAAAAGAAACCTTGTATTTGGAAAGTGATCAGGTTGATAGTGCTCCTCTGTTAACCAAGCAACTGTTTTCAGTGTAGGAGGCCAGAGCGTTCTAAAAGCTTATTTCTGTGTTTGTTTTGGCAGCCAATAATTGGTCACATTGCATGTTTCAAGGTTACAAAGGAGCCTCTTGGTGGGACAAATGTAGGCAGAGAAGACCTGTGTTCAAGGCTTTAAAATGAATTCAGAGCAAGAATTCCAGAAGTTGACAATATGAGGAAGTCATCCTCCAGAAGCAGGCACCCAGGGGATTCCACAAATCTCTTATCAGATCCTATATCCATGGACCTTCAGGAATCTTTACCCTACTCTACTTTTCTAAAATATGATTAAAGGTCACAACAACATCAAAAATCAAATTTAAAAAGATCATAAACATAAGATGGATCAAAGAACCTTCTAAACATAGTGTGCCTGAGATCTGAGGGAGAACAGTAAAAGCCAATGAGAAAGGAAAGGAGCATAAATGCTTACTAATTTCTTCAGTTTTTACCCCAAAAAGTAATATTTTACTGGTTGCCTTCCCCACACCAAATTCACAAAGTATTTTTGAAAATTTCGCTCTCAATTCTTTTTCTTTTGGATAGCGAAGTCCACATGAGGGATGCTGGAATTCAGTTTTCATCACCACCTTCTCAGTCCTACTTTGAAGAGTCCACAGATCTTTCTTTTCTTAATTTTTAATTTTAAAAATGTATTTTTCTATTACAGTTTATATTCCATATTATTTTGTATCAGTTTCAGAAGTGTATAGCCAAAGACGGAAGTTCTTCTTGAATAGGCTTCAGATTTCATTCTGATGGCTCTGGCAGTCTCTATGGTAGATCTCGCTCCTTCCATCCTCAGTGCTCCACAATCACTTGACTTTTTTTTTTTTTTTTAATAAACTGCCTGTGCTATTATTTTAATAATAGCATAATGAATAATTTTAAATTTTATTCTTCAATGACTAAGAGATTTGTTCATTAACACTTCTGAAAAATTCATAAGGTCTTAAGAATTTCAAGTCAAATGATCACTAAAGTAGGGAAAAAAACTCATGCATGTTTTTTAAAGAACAAAAGTGAAGCATTTGTTTTCAAAATAAATACACTTTGTTTCCTTCTAGAATTTTTGCTGGATTATCTGCAATTTGGCAGAGAATCTTATAAACCACAATCTCAATTTTCTTCTTTTTGATGATTTCAAAATGAAAATTGGCATTTATCCACTAATTCATTATTTTCTCTTTATTGGATGAATGCACATAGATTGCTTTACCTATACCTTAATTTTCAACTTAAAGTTTTAGCAGAATCTTTCATTTTCATCACTATGTAAGCAGATGTGATTTTTATTCTTTTTCCTTTTCATTGAACAGTTATCTCATTTGAAAATTTTCACTTGATTTAATTTTACTTTTTTTTATGGTAGACACATCTGTTGCTACCTGTGTCTGGCTCTCATTTTAATGGGTTGCCTGGAAGCTGTGTTCACAATGGTATTGCATTTTTCTGCTATTCTTTTATTTTTTGTTTCACATGTATCAATTTTTAAGAAATGAATTTGATATGTTGTCAGAGATTTGATTTTTGCTCCTCCAAAATGTTCTTCCATAATTATTTTATTAATACCTTTAGAAACATTTTATGGTTAATTGATACATAAAACATCAAAGCTCTTCAGAAATGTTTTACTTTTCCAAATGCACATTAACATAGATTATAGAATAGATAGTACAAAACTATATTTGGGACAATAAATTTTGTCTTATAAGGACAATTCCTAAATGTATTTAAAAAGTGATAAACTAGCCTTTGATGGCCTAGAATTAATGCACATTTAATATCTTAATCTCCATGCAAATTTAAGAAGACTGTGCATTCATGATTGGTTACATGAATTTCAGGGCCCAGAGCAAAATGAAAGTGTAGATCCACTTGTTCAAAAGTTACAAAGAATTTCAAGACAACCAGGTAGCACATGCACTGGCCCTGTGTAAGCAAGTTGCATGACTATGAAGGCAGCCCTGTTTGTATTTTTTAGGCTTATCCTTTGGTTTACAAGCAGATCTTTAAATTGAGAACACCGGCGCTAAAGAATATCTTCATCAGAATGTTTTAAAAGTTATAGCATATTATAAGATCCATAGTAATAAAGCTATTAAAAAGGATTGCATAGCCAACATAAAATTCAAAGCATAGAATTCTTAAATGAACTCTCTGATAAAACTTGACGATTTAATAATTCACCTATATTTTCACTTCTGAAAACTCTAGATATCATTTCTATCATATTGTAGCCTAAAATCTAACTTCTTTAGATTATAACTATTATTCCAAATTAGCCCTAATGAACAATTCAGAAATAACTGTATTTCCTGTTTTATTAGTTGGAATCATATGAAATTGTCAATATTCAACCTTTTGGCTTACAAAAAGGCAGTTTTATGTGTTTCTACCTAAGACATGGCAGCCTATTAAATATGTGAAGTTAGGGGCCAGATAGCCTCCACCCCAGCCAATAACAAATTCATACAAATAACCTTTCCAAAAACCTCAGGTCTTCTCTGCCCCCAAACTTATCATCCTTTGACTATTCACCATTATTCATGTGAGAAATTTTCCGAACCCTTCAACATGTTGGTTGAGTGACTAACAATTGGTTTATCAATTTTTCTTTGGCAGTTTGACATACTTTTTAAAAATGAGCGATCCAAATGTAACTAATAATCTGCATAGTGAAACATGCTTACCAGTTCCCATGACCTCAAACAAGTCTAGACTTTGGCCCCAATTTTTTCCTTGTCAACTTCTAAACAATATGTCTTCAAGCATAACCTTGTGCAATGTGTAAGTGAAACCTAAATAATTTTAATTACATATATTCTTTTTTTCCTTTTGTCAGCAAATAATCCCTTCAATAATGTCCTATCTTCCATTTTCTCGTATTCTTTTCTAGTATTATTTCTCTTAAAACTGTAACAGTTTCTGAGGAGTATCATAGTTCTTTCTACTTCTGAGATCTGAGAGAATTCTTTCAAGGGCTGTCATAAACCCATCAGACATGTGGGCAATAAACTCAATGATATCAATATAATGAATACAGTTTTAAGTTCTGTAAGAATTATGTGTAACATCAAAAAGCAAATCAGAAATAAAAAAAATCCTATTACAGTTTATGGTCTAAATGTATAATTTTCTCATGATTTCAAATGAAATAAAAATAACATTAATACAATGTGGAGCACTGGATTTCTAAAACTGTCATCTGTTGAACATTTTCCATCAGCAATTTTTATAAGAAGTTCAACATGAGAAAACCTAGTTCATGTGGAGCTGCTCTCTCCACCCCTTGGGCTCTGAATGAATCCCATTCTATTCACACACACACACACACACACACACACACACACACACACACCAAAAAGTAACCTCAAAAACATTAAATCTTAATTCTCAGTGGCTTAACCAAACCAAAGTTTATTCATTGCTCACAAAAAGCCCAGTGTCAGTAGGGATACCTTTGTCTATCTTTATGACACTCATTACATATAATCTTGAGGCAGAGAAAGAGAGAGCTTAAGAGTAAGACAGGGGCTTTTAACTGCCTCGGTTAAAAGTGATATATATCACTTCAACTCATAGTCTACTGGTCAAATATTTTCATATGATCTCAACATAACTAGAAGTCTCCAAAATATCTGAAAGTGCATGAATATTTGCTGAGCATGAACTGTCTGCAGCAGTCTCTTTTACTTTCTTAGACGCCTCCTAAAAGGATGATTTCCCTACACTTCAAGTAATTCTCCATGAAATATGATTCTCTAATATCAAACTTTCCATAGCAGATTGGTGGCAAATAATGCAATATTTTATTTCCTGAAAGAGACTGGAGTGCTGAAAGTTTGGGCATCCACAGAAGGACCGAGCTGTGCTCTTTGGCAGACTGTCTAGTGTGAGGTAGGGATGATGTTCTGTTTTGAAAGTCAGGTCGCTCACAGACATTTGTCTAAGTGGACAGGCTGGGGGGGCACATGAGCATGTCCAAGATTTCCCTCTGAAAGATTTCTGGGTCTGCTCAAATGTGGGAGTGAGTCCAGGAAATGTAAGACCTCTAGTAGAAATAGTGTCTATTCCTCTTTTAGTCCTTCCCATTTGGTTCTGAATCTGGCACTTGCTGGGTTTCAAATTAAGTTTGGTTGACATGAAACCAAATTGTCAGCTGAATACTTCCTAGCCAAGCTAGGCCAGAAAGCTCAGCACTTCCAGAACGTGTCCATTTCCTTCCAAGTCTTGTCCTCCCTTCAGGGTTTTCAGTTTTATTATGTATACCACCCGGCACGCAGTCATTTGGGCTTAACGTTTTAGAGTCTCTACTGGTTCTTGCATATTCTGTACCTTTTATATAGCCAATCATATTCTAAGGATTGTTACCTCTGATTCATGCCTTTTACTCAATTTTATTTTTCCAGTCTAAGTCATTCACATATTAGCTTGCAATTGAATGACTAAAATGGCCTCCTAGCATTTAAATCCCCCTCTTCCAATTGATAGTTCTGTCACAATTGTCTTCCCAAAGCAGACTCTAGTTCTGATTTCTCTAAGTATGTTCCAGTGATGCCTGAAGTGATGTGTGTGTGTTTTTAATCCTCATTTGAGGATTTTTTCACCCATGGTTTTCCAGAAAGAGAGAGAGAGTGTGTGTGTCCGGGGGGAGGGGGAGGGGAGGGAGAGAGAGAGAGAGAGAAACATTGATGTGAGAGACACATCTATCGGTTGCCTCCCGCATGAGCCCCAGATGGGGTTGGGGATCCAGCCTGCAACCATTAGGTATGAGCCCTTGACTGGAATCAATCCAAGACCCTTCTGTCCCTGGCTAACCCCTGAGCCAAGCTGGCCGAGCCAAAGTGATGGTTTTTAATAGGTGCTACATGCAGGGAAAAGGGAGAGTTAGTGAATACATTTTAAAAATCTAGATTAATGTTGAATATTGTTTGCTTTTTGCTGTCACTGTGTTAATATATATTAGAAATTGCTAAAAAAAAGCATCGCACGTGGAATTTCTGTCATATATTTAACAAAAGGATTTGTTTTCTTAGAAGTATTATTTTAGAATTCCCATAGGTAAAATATTCAGGGATTCCTCATTACAAGAAGAACCACATCCAGAGGGTTTAGTATTATAATCCCAGGTTCTCTACAACAGGCTTGGGGGACATTTCTTGTCTGTTCTATAACCATTTCTTCAAATTGTTTTCTTGCTCAGATCAGGCTGCACTCGGCAGCTTCTTAGGTATCTTTTACTTCATGTCTTTGTTCTTTCCATTGGTTTTACATGGAATCTCCTGCAACCCTCTTCACAATTTCTGTTTGAAAAACTGAGCTCATTTATCATGAATAAATTCCCCTCCTATATTAAAATTCACTGAGATATTCTGTCTTTTTCAATCACAGTCAGAAGTAATCTCTCTACACACAGTGTTTTCATACAGGAATGGCAGAGCTCTACTTTAATGGAATACTTATTGGGTACCCAATAAAGTGCTAGGCATTTACATATACTCTTTTATTTAATCATCTCATCAATCCAATGAAAAAAATATCAATAAACCTATTGTATAAATTTAAAAGTACTGAGACATACACATTTAACCTGTGTGCAGGTTTTCTTAGCTATTAGCCAGGGATGCTGTGATTTAATAAGATATAACTAGGCCCAAAACTTCCTTGAGTTGCTTACACTCTATTTCATAACACTTTTTTATTTCTTTTATAATACTTAATGAATTCTCCTTTATGTCATCCTGATTTGTAGCTAGAAGTTATTCCTGTTAGAATACTAGCTTTATGAGTATAGATAGCATAATTTGTTAGATGCATAACTAATATAATTGCATGTTATATTGATGAATACAGTTAATGTGAATTTGATCAATTCTGTTATATTAACTTAACATGTAATGTTTTATTTGCTTCTTTGTGATGCCTCATAGTTTTCTTCATTTAAGTTCATTCTAAAATATCTCTGGGAACAAGAGCCTATTGTGTCACTTGTAATAGATGTGTCCTGAAAAATGCCTGGACTGTGCGTCCCAGAGACCCTCTTCTTCACACTGCTGTTCCTGGATAACCTTTAGTATTTCAAGTGTACGAAGGAATTTACAATAAAAAGTAACAATAAAACCTCATAACCCTTGTCAGTATACAAAAAAGTAAGAAATTTTCCAGGTCTGTACCAAAGTGGAAAAAAATCAAAGAGAGGTTAGAAGAGAGGTCACCAGTAATCCAAAGACAGAACTCATTAAATAGTTAATTGAAAGCATTTTTACATGTGCCCTGCTCAGGAGCAGAAGTTAAGTACTATAAAGAAGGGGTTAAGTATCAAGGAAGGCTCAGCAATACTTTTGTAGGCTCAGGCATGACCCTGGGCAGTTGTGCATTGCAGATTGCTCTCTAAATTATCATCTTGAGAGCAACACTTGGTTTTAAATATATATTTTAATGTAATTGCATTCTGTGACTGATATTGGGCTGCCTCATAGTGCTTCAAAATAGAAATGCTTCATTTTTATCTTAAAAACTGGATGATTTCCAAGGTCAAACTTGGGATTTAAATCTTACTTCAAATCAGACTGGATGGCAGATGAAGAATTTACAGTAACTTCTGGACAGGCACTCCTTCCTTTTTGGGCATCTCAGAAATTATTTAGATTATTGAATGATGTGTTTGATTTTATTTACTTATTAGGATAAATAAAGATAGATGTTTGAGAGATTGAATATTCTTTCGAGAGGCAAATGGAACCCAGATGTTCTCAACTACTTCAAATTTCACAGTCACACTTCTGTTCAAGCTAATGGAGCAGTATTCTAAAACCCACCAGAACTGACCATGAGACAGGCTTCTATCAGGTTCTTGTCTCTAGACATTTTATGGAAAATCTTGAGAAATATATCAGTGGATTAAAATCTGTTCTTGTTATTGCTTTGACCTGTCATAATGTGCTTGCAATAGAAGCTCAACTTTTGCCAGAATAATGCTGCTCTGCATTTCTGCTTTCATCCCAAAGAAAAGCACAGGCTTTTCTCTAAATTCCTCAAAGCATATTTAGTACCAGGTTCTAATATTATTATACCCTGTAGGGCTTAACTACACCCATGGGAATGCTTTAGATGATGTCTTCCAGTTTCCATTCTAAAGAATAAAAGTATTTTCTAACACCTCCATCTAAGGCCATCCTCTTTATAACTATAATAACCTATACAGAAGCAATTTTAAGCACTGAAATAATAGTTATTGTTTCTATTATTAGACTGAGAGGCTTATCACCTCACTATCTCAAACCTTTTCATTTCAGAATTTATTTCAGGTACTTGTTTGCCCTTCTGTATTCAAAAGTCTCATTGTTGTATGTTCTTCTGAAACAAAGGAATGAATTGTCACATCCTTCTCCCCACCAGGTTCATTCAAGAAAAAAATGCATAGAACTCCTTTATTAAACAGAGATTGTTGAAAAATCCAGGGTTAGAGAACAGCATTTACCTTTTTCTTTTTTTAAAAAAGAGAAAGATATGGCAGATTAAGCTTTCCCGATGTTAACATTTAGAACTGGTTAAGTGGAAAATTATTATTCAATAAATATGAGTAATGTGAAATTTATTTTTTAAAAAAGAAAAATCAAGGGTTAAGAGAGCTAGACATAGTTTTGTACTCATGGAGCTTAATGTAGGAGTGTGGTGATGGGTATGAGCCAAATGATAATATGTGTGATTGCTGCTAGGCTCTAGGATATGCAAGAAGCGCACATGCTACTACAAGACTCTAACTTACTGAGGAAGTTACCCTGGTATGAATGATAATTAGCAGTTCACTAGGAAATGAAAAAGCCCTGTAGAATGAGAATCTGAGAGAGAGGGGGAGAGAGAGAGAGAGTGCAGTTGCATGTAGTGAGTGCTGAGAAGTGTGAAACATTACAGACTGAAGGAAAACCCGTGTGATTGAACCTCAGAGAGCAAGGGACCACATGGAGGAAGATGGCACTGGAAATGGGCAAGAACAATAGCACACAGAGCCTGGTAGTAGGTAATAAAGGGTTTGATCTTTATCAAAGAAAAAGAAAGTCATACAAGGGTTTCTAGCTGAGGCCCATGCTAACTAGATTTACATTTGGAAAAAAATCATCCCTGTAACTAGAGTAGATTACATGGAAGCTAAATAAACATAGAAAGATGGCTTCATGGATTATAGCTTCAGTTCATAACAGTACTGTGGACTAGGATAGTGGAAAAAAAAGAAAAATGGGTAGGAAAGCCATGTCAGAGGTACACTTTTCTGAATTGCTGATCAACGATTTGGTTCTAAGGGTGGGTCCGCATGGTGCAAAGAATAGCTTCTAGGTTTTTGGCTAACACAACTAGATTGATGGTTTTGAAGTTTTCCAAAATAGAAATCAATGAGAGAAGCTGAATAAATTAGAAAGAGCATTTGTTTACTCTTCAATATGTGAATTTTGGAATGTTTTTGAGACTTGATATTAAGTAGAAAATTGGCTTTCCTGGTATAACCTCAAAGGATAAGTTTGAATTAGAGATATAAACTGTATCATCCTAAAAGAGCACAAATAATAGATTTCAAGGGTGTTGGTAAATTTTTCTAGGGAAATAACATAAAGTGACAAGAAAATTGGGTGTGGGACTGAGTGTTGAGGTAGAAATACAACATGTAATATGCCAATTAGAGGAGGGCAAGCCTCTGCAATGTAGCAGAAAGATCAGACAATGAGTCAGGTAAATTTAGATTTTCACCTCCAGAAAAAGAAAAAAAAACAAAACTGTCTGTATACCTGTCTCTTCCTCCTGTCCACTTATTAGTCTATTTCAACAAATACTTATATTGTGGTTGCAGTGTTCCAGGTATTGTTCTAAGTGCTGTTAAATATTATCTTATTTAATTTTTAAATAGCATAGACCCTTTTTCCTAATCCTAGCTCTACTTCCCTATACCAACAGATTTTAGTCATCAAGGTATAAATATTTTAGACATAGTGGCAGCTATGTTAACTAGAACAGGAAAACTACTGTAATAAACAGTATCCAAATCTTTGTGGCTTATTACAATAAGTTTCTATCTCATTATAATATATAGTAATGGTAGATCATAGGGGTTTAGTCATGCAGACTCTTGTGCTCTCTCCTTTCAGCAGGAGGGGTGGGAAAGTTTAATCACAAGGAAGTTTTAATATGATTGGCTTGGGAGTAACCTACAGCATTTCTCCCCATTGACAGAAATTCACAGGCATGGTCACTTAAACTGTAAGGGAGGCTGGGGAAAATGGTATTCCTGTGTGTCCAAAAGGAAAAGGAAATAGGTTTTCATGGCCACAAAGCATTATTCTTTTGCCACGGAAATCTGGCCAAAGTTAAAGAACCTTGTAAGTACCTTTATTTGTTTTTTGTTGTTTTTCTTAAGCCATGCAATCTTCTTATTACAAAATTCAGTCCATCACATAAGAGGATGTACCCACCATCTCCACTGTCTAGAGAAAATAGGAAAAAAAAAATCATTATTCTAGAACAATTTTTGCTCTAGTATCTCAAATACCACCACAGATGTCTCTTCTGCAATTGGCTCAGGTTTATTTAAAAAAATAGACAGGAGGGACAAATTTTAACTCATGGAAGTCAATTTACTTTGGAGTCTGTATGCTTTCCTTATGGGGCCTTGGGATCCATCTACCAGGCAGCCTGGGGATGAATTCCATTGCAGCTTTGACATTTTCCATGCCAATAGTTCATTCTTCCCTGCCTACTATTAGGGCTCTCAAAATTATGCAAACTTACCACCACAGGTGAGAATATCTTCTCTATAGCTGATAACTTATATCCTAAGCACAGAGGTGGCAAACTGCTGCACACACTGTTCTGTTAAGCAGACGTGGTTGCACACTGGCTTATTCACTGCGCGAGTTTTACCCAAAGGTACTCACAGCAGAAGCAACACTGTACATCTTTTGTTTCTTTTCTTTTCTTTTTTTAATATATCATTATTGATTTCAGAGAGAGGAAAGGAAAGGGAGAGAGATAGAAACATAAATGATGAGAGTCATTGATCGGCTGCCTCCTGCACGCCCCCGACTGGGGATCGAGCCTGCAACCCGGGCATGTGCCTTGACCGGGAATCGAACCCTGATCAGCTGGATCCTAGGTCGACACTCAACCGCTGAGCCACACCCGGCCGGGCCATCATTTCTTTCTTAAACTAAATTACAGATTTTCGGTTTTTATTGTATCACCATGACTATGACCCTCAACATATAGACATTTGGGTCCATGATCATGAGACAAACACATCCAGTAAAGATGTCCCATTGGTTTGGGAATCCCCCCTGTCCTAAGTTATCTTCATTCACATATCTTTACTTGGATTAAAATAAACACTTTTTTTTTTTTTTTTGATGAGTGAGAAAAAGTAGTGCAACCAATTGTTTTTTCAAAATGTTAAAAATATTTGGAAAACAAAGATCTATTTTTATGTGAAATTTCTGATTAGACTTAGCTCTTTTTCTAGAGAAGAACATGTTTGGGAAGGAGTGAACGAGTTAACACCTATGACACAATGTTGAAATCCTCACAGGTAAACACCTTAATATTGATTTTTTTTATATGGGTTTGAAGATCTGTCATGAAGATCTATTGACTTCTATGGCTTGTAATGAAGGTTACAGGTACTTTTTCCAGATTGTATTTCTCCACAGAAGGTTTTACAAAAATGTAGCTGGACTTGTTTTGAAAGATACATTAGAAGAGAGAAAGTGTATTTTCCAAGATATGATATACAGAAACACTAGATTCAATTCCTGACTTTATTCCTGAATTGTATACAGGTTTATTTAGACTGAAAAACAAGCAAATATAAGTGGAAGCTAGAAAGATATTCTGGAGTGGGGTAAAATAATCATGACTCACAGGACATAGGGCATTGTGTTATCGAAGGAAGCCCAGAGTTTAAGCCCCTCCCATTCTCCTACCTTATGAAGGAATGTGGACATAGCAGTGGGTAGTCAAATTAGCCAGATATCTAGTAACTATTTGGGGGATAATTTATGAACTGAGGCTACTTTCAAATACAATGAGAATCTTTAGAGACTTCTGGAACAAGGCCCATTGGAGTTGAAACAGCCCAGAGCTCAGGGATCTGTGCTAAGATTAGTTCCTTCTAGTAAAGATTTCTAGTGATATAACACCAGTTTACAGATCATGACCATTGCCTAGTGGTCAATGTTAAAAGATCATCCTATGCATAGAAGGTTCAGAGATGGGAAGTAAAGATGTAAGCTTCTCATTTCTTTCTTTAGAAAAGTCTCTTAAATAGCAGGTGCCCTTTTTTCTCATGGCTGAATACTATACCTGTACACACACATACACACACACACATGCACACACGCATATATACATGCATGTATAGGTATATATCACATCTTTTTTATCCATTCATCTGATGATATAATTTATATGTGGAATCTGAAAAAAAAACTTGTCAAAACAGAAAATAAAATGGTGATTACTAGGGAATGGGAAGTGGAAGGATAGGACAGCTGTCGTTTAAGGCTACAAACTTGCAGCAAGTAGTAAATAAGTCCTAGAGATCTCATGCACAGCATATAGATAACAATGTTGTATTATAATCATAAGACTTTCAAAGGGACTAGAACTTAATTATTCCAAAATAAATGATAATTCTGTAACATGATACAGGTACTCATAATGGCAATCATATATAAATATATCAAATGACTATACTGTATTCCTTAGATTTATACAATGTTATATGTGAAATAATAATGTGAAATAATTCAATAATTTCAATAAAAAGACACTTAATTATTCAAATAAAAATTAAATACATTAATGTTGCTATACATTGGCTAAAAGATGAAAGATACTTGAAATTATATAAAATATCCTTGTAATGATCATTTTCAATGCTCCTTATAACAGTGAAAAATAGTATCATTGTACTCAGTTTTCAATTTATTATAAATACACAAAAAATGTCTTGTCTGTAGCAGTTGAACTCTTCGAATTCTTTAAATGACTACTATAATTACTCAGATGTTGCAACATTTTAGGAGTTAAGTAAAAATATAACTACAGTCATGCATTGTCTAACTAGGGAGATACATTCTGAGAAATACATCATTAGGTGATGTCATTGTTGTGTGAACATCATAGAGTGTACTTACACAAACTTAAATGGTATAGCCTACTACACACCTAGGTTATATGGTATAGCCTATTGCTCCTAGGCTACAGGCCTGTACAGTATGCTACTGTGCTGAATACTGTAGGCAGTTGTAACACAGTGGTAACCATTTGTGTATCTAAACATAAGAAAGGTATAGTAAAAATATGAAATAAAAGCCTTAGCGGATTTGGCTCAATGGTTAGAGCATTGGCCTGGGGACTGAAGGGTCCCAGGTTTGATTCTGGCGAAGGGCATGTACCTCAGTTGCAGGCTTAATCCCTGGCCCTGATTGGGGAGTGTGCTGGAGGCAACCACTTCATGTGTCTCTCTCACACTGATATTTCTCTCTCTCTCCCTCCTACTCTCTCTGAAAAGCAATGGAAAAAATATCATCATATATATATATATATATATATATATATATATATATATGATATAAAAGATAAAAAAGGGCACACTTGTATAAGAAGATACTATGACTGGAGGTTGCAGGACTGGAAGTTGCTCTGGGTGAGTCAGTGATTGAGTGGTGAGTGAATGGGTAGGACTAGGACGTTACTATGTACTACTGTAGACTTTATAAACACTTGTGCACTTAGGCTACACTAAATTTATAAAAAGCTATAGTTATAAAAATATTTTTCTTCAATAATAAACTGTAGCTTACTATAACTTTTTATTTAAACTTTTTAGTTTTTTAAAACTTTTTGCCTTCACTCTTTTGTAATACCACTTAGTTTAAAGCACAAATACATTGTACAGCTATATAAAAATTATTTCTTTATATCCTTATTCTATAAGCTTTCTTTTATTAATTTTTAAAATTTTATTATTTTACTTTTGAGATTTTTTTTTAAACAAAACTAAGACACACATACATATTAGCCTAGGCTTACATAGGGCCAGGATGATCAATATCACTGTCTTCCACCTTCACATCTTGTCCCACTGGAAGGTCTTCTTGGGCAATAACACACATGGAATTGTCATCTCCTATGATAATGTCTTCTTCTGGAATACTTCCTGCAGGACCTGCCTAATGAGGTGTCACTCTTTTCAGAAATATGTCTATGGTGATATACTTGGTTTGTTTCTTTGTTTCATCATAGATTTGCTTGTAAGCAAAAATAGTAACTTAGAGTGGAGAAACCTGGCAGACCAAAAAGACATTTTAACTCTGTTATTCTTCCGCCCAATCCATAATTATAGTCGAATCATGAAATTGATCACACTAACTCAAATTGAGGGAAAGTCTACAAAATATCTGACCATTATTCGTCAAAATTTTCAAGATCATAAAAAATAAGGAAAGACTGAGAAATTTTTATAGATCATAGTAGCCCAAGAAGATATAAAAACCAAATACAATGTCCTATTCTGGATTTGGATTAAATCCTAGGTAGATAAAGGACTTTAGTGAAAAGATAAAGAAAGAATTGTGAAATTTGAGGAAAGTCTGTTGTTTGGTCAATATTATTGTCTTAATGTTAAATTCTTAGTTTGCACAAATGTACTACGGTTATGCAAAATTTTAATGTTAGGGGAAACTGGTTAAAGAACCTGCAGGAATTCTGTATATTTTTGCAATATTTCTATAAATACAATATTATTCAAATATAAAGTTAAAATAAGAAAAAAATTCTATTAAGGAATGATATCTTGTACAGGAGAAATTTCTCCATTTTCATCTTTTATACAGACTTGCTATGGAATTTTATCTACATGGAACTAGCTATAATTCTGATAGTTAATTAAGAAACCACAGCATTTATAAAATAAAATCTGCCTCAAAAATAATTTAACTCCTACTTACGTATGAACAAACCAAGATTCAGAGATGTTTTACGTGATCTGAGAGTATTGGGCAATACGTGACACAGCCAAGGCTGGACCTTAGATCTCTGGGTTGAATTCTCTTTCTGCCATATGTAATACCAACCAGTGCACCATATACCACTGTATGTATCTTACCTATATAACTCTTTTAATTCCCTAAACAGCCTTTGAGATAACTGTTATTTTATTGCCTGGCATCAAGTTCATGTTATTTTTAACATGGGTTTAGCATACTGGTGACCTCGTTAGATTTGCACTTCAGAAAGTTTGCTCTGAGATTTTAAATGATCTATCCTTTTGAGAGGAAGTGAGACTGGAGACAGAAAGGCTATTTTGTAGACTCTGGCAGAAGAGACCACTGGTGTATGAGAAGATGAGGTCATTAACCAAGGCTTTGTCACAGGGGCTGAATGAGTTAAAAGAGATGGGACTGACAGGAATTAATGATTTATGGGGCACATGAGGGATGGAAACCAAAAGCCCTCTACTGTTGAAATCAGAAATTGAAAACCTCTCTATACGTCTTTTGGCTCTTGCACCCTATTGGTTTCAGTCTACCTGATTGTTGGCCCTCTTTAAGCCCTTAATGCTCATATGGCCTTATGGTGTTTCATTATCCATCCGATCTAAATGCCAGTGCACATCATTTACCAGTTCTTGGCAAAATCCTCAATTCCATGATCCTGTTTGTTCCTACCTGACAGATCCCCTTTGTATTAATGCAACTGTCTAACTCCCACATAAACCTGGGCTGCTGGGAAGTCCTGGAATAATCCTGAAACTGTGCACATTGTAACTGATACGTTTGGATTCTGTTCCTTTTTATCTCTCCTTTATGTAGGAACACAAAATGACACCCTCCTCTTCTCTGAGGTCAATTCATTCACTTCCACATAGACTTGGCCTGAGAAAATAATTGTTTTTTGTCATCAATGTTTCTCTGTATTGGACTTTTTTTTGACATGTTAACATCTTTCTAAGTTCTACATCCAATTCCCCCTCAGGTCTTTATTTCCCTCCAGTTACTAGCTTGTTTCTATTCTCCCTTCCCAGCCATGCTGTGAATCATCCCCCTTATGTTCCTGTCCCACAGTATTCCATCCTAGGTCCTCTGTTTACACCCTATTTAGCATTTCTGGACAACATTATGCTCCCTTTGGCCTTCCAGGTGGACTGAGAACCTTATACCTCTACGTTGATGCCCCAGAATCACACCATGGAAGTCTCACATTGGCTTAGCTTTCAGTGATGGAGAGGGATTGTATTTCTTCCAGTGCCTAATGCCTGACTCAGAGTGAGAACTTGCTATGCTTCCTGAGTCAGTTAAGAAAATAAATAAATTCTGGTGTTAAAGCCAGAGTGCAGTATTCATTTTTAATTTGATTGACAACAGATGTCATTTGCACGCATATTTTCTAGAACAGCTCTTTGGTAAAGCAGGCAAAGTTATATTCTTAATCTTGATTAGCTATGCTTTTGACTTAGTCTTTCCTCTGAGGATTGATTTACGTATGTACCTGACTTTAAAAAATAGGTCCCATTTTTATTCAGGATACTGGGATAATTCTAAAATTTGGTCCCTGCTTTTACTTTCAAAATGCATTTAATTCTTATATATCTTTACTTACTACCTCTCTAGTCATAGTCATTTTATCATTCAGCCTAGTGCAAACAGTCCATCAGGTGTCTAACAAGAGAATAGTGACACAAAGGAATGAAAACCTATACTATGAATAGGTCTTATATCAAGCCCTGTTGATTAACTCTCCCTTTCTTTTCAATGTCTAACTCATCCCGACCAAATCAATCAAAAAGCTATTACTTTCATACTTGGAAGTGTTGCTTTCAAAATCAATGAAAAAACAGTTCATTTTTAATATGCAATATATTACGAAAATGAAAATTCTCATTTACTTGAGGTGGAAATTTATGAAAAAAAATGTACGGTTGTCGGAAAACTCTAGTTGGCTACATTTATGCAATTTTTCACCACAGGCTCTATATTTCATCTCACTTAGGATTTCATCACTATTAACTTTTTGTGTGAATATATGTGTGTGTCTGATATAAAATTTAAAAGAAAATAATGAATTGCTTTATGGTGATTTGTTGCTCAAGTCTTATGCATCTGAATTGTAGGCACTGAATGAATCAACATCTTTTATAAAGTTCCAGCCACAATAGATACCTACATTAAAAATTCACGTTATTGATAAATAATCATATTTATTAAAGAGAATAAACAGAAGCCCTGGATGATTTGAGAATGATTAATTGGATTATACATCCATATTCAGGAATTTTCTGACATGGTTCAATCACCACTCATCTGTGCTTTGACAATAATTTTGCATACTTGTAATATAGTACTAGAGACAATTATTGAAGTCAATTTCTGTGTTACAGTCTTTCCCTTTTTATTTCATTCAAATTATGTAACGTTAGTATAGATTATATGATCATATGTAAAATAGGGTATTTGCTTAACAGAATACCTTATTATCAGGTTATATCAAGAAAATGAGTGTTATACTCTGTAGTGTAAGTTTTAAGTTTGATATTTATTATTGCATCACTGCAGCCTTTTTAAAAATTGTTCAGTCATGGACTTTCTGTTGTCTTTCTTTGAAGGTGATCACATAGCCATGGAAGAAAAGTTTTTAGATCATCAGAATTTGACAGTTTTCAGTGTAGTGTGTGTGTTTAGTATAAGATAGAATCAAGTTTGGTATATGGGTGATGAATGAACTTTTACTGAGTGATGGATAACTGCTCATTCTGTTAATGGCATTTCATCTATCAACTACTTTTGATATGGTTGATCACAAGATGTTGCTGACTCAATTTAGGTGGATTAACTGAGTGAAAGTGATACCTGTTTGAAGTTTCACTAATACAAAATTTCTCCTCTTGGGAGCAGGATGGATTATATTATCTGTTGAAATGCTTTTCCATATGAGTTCTTTACTGTCAACTTTCTTGTTCTCTCAACCATATCTCTTCTGTATTAGCTAAAATAGTCTTATTTGTTAAATGGTTTTTTATGCCATAGGAAATTTATGTCTCCAAATCTGCATTTCTTCCTACAAGTTACACTGAAGAATAACTTCTTTCAGAAAATCAAATGGACTTCCAGTCCTCTCTATCAGCGTAAGCTCCCTATAGCTCATCCTTTACATTGATTGCAACTAAAAATTTGAAACACAACAGTAAAAAACTAACAGATGTCTCTGAAAAGTAAACAGAAGTGGGAGGATTATGAAATGCAGTCAAAATTTGGAGAAGCAAGCTGCACTGGTGTGAATTTCCTATTGTTATTCTCTAAATCAAAAAACAGAACAAAAAATATAAAACAACAAAACACTTAAAGAAAATAGATATTATGAAAGAAACAACAAGAAGCAATTAGAACCATAAGGTTAGAATTGTTAGAAAAGAATATAAAAAAAGTAATTTTTAAATATCGTAACAAAATGTTTAAAATTAATAAAATCACAGGCAAGTAACAACATGCTAGAAAAATAGACTGATAATTCTTTTTTTTGCATTTGCCTTATTTGTATTTTTCAACTCTTTTTTAAAAACATTTTTGGTCATTTTTTGGCATGTTTCTTGTTCATATAAAAATTGAATGTTGTTTTCTAATATACTTGAAATATTTTTAATAAATAACCATTTTGTTGTTGATAGGGCAGATGTATTTTATAGTCATTATTTTATAATTTTACCTGTATTTAAATTTCCTCTATTTTTAAAAATCACTATTTAATGGATCCCACTGTGAGTGGCAATAAAATTAAGACTAGGTGTTTTCTTTAGTTTCTCTAATTCTCCTGCACCATTCAATTTTTGTAATTGGTCATTTCTTAATAGTTTTCTTTTATTATTTAATATGTCTATGTTATTTTGGGTGAATTTTGAGCCTTAATAATATTCTGTTACTCTCACCTGTTATATATATGAGGAAATCAGGGAGATAATCCTACTTTCTACATTCTTACACTCTCCTAATTTTTATGGATGGATCATGTGTACCCTGTCAGAGTTGTCAGTATAATGTGTTTTACATTTTCCACACCATTTTCCCCTTAAATCTACAGATGGTTTGTTGCTCACTTCTAATCTCGTTGAGAGTATTTGTCATAATCGGAAATAGGTTGACTGCTTTATCTAATCATCTACTAATAACACTTTGGTCATTTCCATGCCTGCACCACTGTGAATAATGCTGCAATGAACATGAGTGTTTTCAAATTGTGGGGATAGATACCCAAAAGAGGGGTTGCTGGATCATATGGTAACTTTATTATTAATTTTTTGAGGGATGTCCATACTGTTTCCATAGTGGCTGTAACAATTTACATTCCCACCATCAGTGAATGAGGGTTCCTTTTTCTCCACAACCTCTCCAACACTTGTTATTACTGTTGTGTTGATAATAGAAACTCTAACAGGTATGAGGTGGTATCTCATTGTAGTTTTGATTTGCATTTCCCTCATAGCTAGTGAAGTTGAGCATCTTTTCATATATCTGTTGGCCATTTGTATGTCTTCTTGGGAGAAGCATCTGTTCAGGTCCTCTGTCTATTTGTTAATTGAAATTTTTTTTTGGTGAGTTGTATAGTTCTTTATATATTTTGGATATTAACCCTTTATCAGAGGTATTGTGTTCAAGTATCTTCCCCTATTGTGTTGGCTGCCTTTTTGCTTTGTTGTTGGTTTCTTTTGCTGGTCAGAAGCATTTTAGCTTGATTCAGTCCTATTAATTTATTGTTGCTCTTATTTCCCTTGCCATTGAGATCAAATTCATAAAATCCTAAGACCAAGGTCCATAAGTTTAGTACGTATGTTTTCTTCTATGTAATTTATTGTTTCAGGTCTTATTTTTAGGTCTTTGATCCATTTTGAGTTAATTTTTATATAGAGAGACAAATAGTAGTCTAGCTTCATTCTTTTTCATGTGGCTTTCCAATTTTCCTCATCACCATTCATTGAAGAGGCTTTCTTTTTTCCATTGTATGTTTTTGGCTCCTTTGTCGAAGATTATGTGCCCATATACATGCGGGTTTATTTCTGGGCTCTCAATTCTGTTCCATTGGTCTGTGGACGTGGTACTTATATACAACAGAATACTACTCAGCCGTAAGTAAAGATGAAACACTGCCATTTGTGGCAGCATTAATGGATCTTGAGAGTATCATGCTAAACAAAATAAGTCAGATGGAAAAAGTCAAGAACCATATTATTTCACTCATATATGCGATACTAAACTGAAAATGACAAATGAACATACAAGATAAACAAAAACTCATAGACACAGATAACAGTATGGTGGTTACCAGAGAAAAAGTGGGGGGAGGGGGAAGGTGGTAAAGGGGGTCAAATATATGGCGATGGAAGGTGGTTTGATTTTTGATAGTAAACACACAATGCAATATACAGATGATGTATTATAGAATTATACACTTAAAACCTATATAAGTTTATTAACCAATGTCACCCCAATAAATTTAATATAAATAAATAAATAAATAAATAAATAAATAAATAAATAAATAAATAAATAATAGGTTGACTGAAGTCTGTCCTATGGTAAATTTCTCAAAAAGACTTTACTGTAAACAGCTTTCCCTGCATTTATGGGTTTTCATAACTGTAGACTTTATAGTTAACTCATATCTTAGGATGATAAAGATAAGGCGTTGGCTTCTTTCTCTTCTTAGTTTGAAGATATTTCCTCCCATATTCTAGTATCAACTTTTGCTGTGAAAAACACTTGTGCCCCATTGATTTTCTTTTTTTGTTAGTGACTTGACCTTTGCATTTAAATTACCAAATAGTACTTTCTTAATCACTGCAGCTTAGTTATTATACAAGGATTTATCTTGGAGTTGAACATAAGTATATATATAAAATATAAATATATCTGATTATATGTTATACTTTGCCCTAACAGACAGTATTTTTTGTAATTCTGTTTTATCTTTTATATTTCTGTATTGTTTCTGTTTTTTAATTTATCTTTATTTTTTAACATATTACAGATGTCCCCTTTTTTCCCCATTGACCTCTTCTACCCTGCAGCTGCCCCCTGCTCCAGGCCTTCACCTGACACCACTGACTGTGTCCATGGGTTATGCATATAAGTTCTTTGCTTAATCTCTTCCCACCTTCCCATCCACCCCCTGCCTTCCCTATGGGATTTGTCAGTCTGTTCCATGCTTCTATGTCTCTGGATCTATTTTGTTCATCAGTTAATTTTGTTCTTTAGATTCCACATATGAGAGGAGGGGATTTATTTTGTTTTCTTCTCCTTATAATCTTTACTTTTGGGGGGCTTAATCTTCATGTTTTTCTTTGTAATTTAGTCTTTTCTAAAATGATATTGTCTTTTAATTCTCTTTTGTTCATAAATCCTACTAGTTTGATTTCATCTCTGGCTACCTCTTCCCCAAGGTCTTGTATTTCACCTCATGGTCTTGTTATATGTTTTAAGCTATTTGAATTTATGTTGGCATGTACACTTATTCATTATGTTTTTCATCTGTTTTATAGCAACATATTTCTGATGATAGAGTTGATATGTTCCGCGTTAATTTTGTTCTTATAGTATCCTTCTTGGATGCCAAGCAAATTCCTTTAGTGTTACTTATATGGGAATACTGAATGTCTTTGACTAGCTAGTAGCAGGAGCTTCTTGTAGGAAGTGGGAGAGAGGTTACAGACTTTACCCAATCATTGTGGCTGGAGAGCCCTCTCATCATTTGCTGCAATGAAATACTGTTGACTCATGTTTGGGGATATTATAGAGCCACTGCTGTTCTGATTCCCAGAACCCAAACTGGTCTGGAACAGTTTCCATCTGCAGGCTTATCCTTTCTTGTTTCCTACTGCCCTGTGTAAAAGATACAATCCTTGCCTCTCAGAATTATTCAATCAATGTAAGAAGTTATATTTTATGTGTTTTCTGGGCCCCAATGAGCATTTTGTTGGGTGTTCTCTCTTCATTTCCCTGAGGACTCCATTCCTGATAGCTCTTAGCTCTGTTTCAGCATTTCTGACACTGGCTGGGGCCTTCTGTTTCCATATACATACATATGCTTGTGTATTTCTAGTGATCTATCGCTATTAGATCCCCTCCATCCTTCAATTCTTTCTTCTGCCAAAGCCTGACTTACCCTCAGGTACTTCTTGCTCAGTTCAGTATTGTTTGTAATGGTGTGTTGTATCATTTAGAGTTAAGGGTCTTTCTTTGTTTCATGGTCTTGCTAAAAAGAAAGTTTATCGTTTTTATTTATTTTTTTCTTCTTGTTTCTAAGAGAATGATTTAGACCTAAGGTGCTACCTTGAAACTGTACAAATCTTTGTTTATGTTTAAATGATAGAAATGTAATATTCAAATTTACCATTGCTCCATATACTTCTATACCTACCTCTTTTAGAAAATTTAGCTTGTTATCTGTTTTAGGTTTTATTCTTTAACATAATTATATATGAAATGTAATTTCAAAATTAAATTTAAAATAATCTACACTCTTTTACTGGGAAAGACTGAAGCCTAACATCTTCAGGAAAAAAAAAAAAAAAGCCTCATTTCTGAGTATTTCCCTGCAATATAAACTTGAAGGCATTACCTGCATAGGTGCAAACTGATTCCTAGCCTCTCAGATTACGTTGTACGGCAGCCTCGGTAAGTGTAGTAAATGGACAGCAGATGTCACTGTTGGATGAGATGAGCCATTCTGCTAATCCCACCCCTCTTTCAAGTGAAGGTGCCTTTCCAAGGGTCCAAATCCTGGGGTTTACTGATAAAGAGGGGGGGGAAATTAAACTAAACTCAAAACCCTGAGTCAGTTTCATAACTTGGTCTGGCACTTTAGGGCATGGGATGTAAGCCAGCTTTGCAATTAACTGAACTTTTTCATTTGAAATTCAAGCATACTTTTCAGTTTGCTTTGCAAGGTGGAAAATAACCAGTGATATTAGAATTCTGAATTCATGTGTCTTACTTGGTGCAATTGTTTTTCCTTTATTTTTTTTTTCAACACATACCTGCAGATTTAACTCCAGCAGCATTCCATCTGTTCACACAATGCTTTTAAAACTGATGTGACATGGGAATCCTGGCACACAGAAGAGCCATTTAAGTATTAAAAGGTAAAATTGAGCAAAGTCAGAGTACTACCTTTAGTATCTCCATCTCCTAAAATTTACCTCTTAATATCTTTTACTACAGAGTGTTATATTTTGCAGGGATCCATATCTCAATCCTTACTCACACTGAGATTTCAAATATGGATACTTTTATTTTTCAGATAGCTTTCGTTCTTTGTAAGAAAGCAACAACGACGACAGAATTTTCTGAGCTTTTCTAAGACACTTATGTTATTACTTGTCTCTGTTATCTAGCTATGTCTACCTGCTGACTTTGAGTTATTTCTCACTTTCTGGGTCAGAAATTCTTCTATAGTAAACCTTATGTCACACAAGTATATCATTACTAATTAATTAAGTTCAATTTTGGTTTCTAATTTTCAACTTCACAATATATTCTACCCAACTCTTTTAATTTTGGTTCACAATTTTTTTCATAGAAGAAACTTCAAAATAGCATGACATTTTAATCTTAATTTTATCAGCCCTCAGTTGGAAAGCTTAGTCTAATTCTTGCGGCCCAGTGTGCCGGTATGGTGGTTGAGAGAACCACTAAGAAAAAATGACAGACGCATTCTGTCTTTAGGGAGCATTGCAGTTAAAATTGTTGAATGTATTTCTGTCGCTATTTATTTTAATCCCAATTCTGCATTTATATTTTGCTGACTGGGAGTGGGAGAGGGATGGAGACAGTCTTTTGTTTGTTTGTTAGCGCCTTTTGTATTGTTTTTCTAGCACTGAGTACCATGCTTGGCCAAGAGTAGAAACTCAGTCATTGCTGAATTAGTGAAAGAAGGGTTGACACCTGTGATTCTCATTCCTGGCATTGTTACTTTGAGGCTTATAATATAAAACAAACAAAAGTAGAATTTGAAGAAGAAAAGTGATTTGATTCCAATTGAGGTGTTAGGGTAGAGATTTATTCATTCATTCATTAAGTTTTCTTTTCTTTGATCTTCACCCAAGGATACGTTGAGAGAGAGAGAGAGAAAGAGAGAGAGAGAGAGAGACATCAATGTGAGAGAGAAACATCAACCGGTTGCCTCCTGTACATGCCCCACCTGAGGATCCAACTCAAAACCTAGGTATGCGCCCTGACCGGGAATCGAACCTGCAAGCTTTCGGTGCATAAGACCACACTCTAGCCAACTGAGCCACCAGCCAGGGCTCATTAAGGAAATTTTCACTGTGATCAGGGGTGGGGATACATCAGTACATTTTTTTCTTGCGCAGCTCACACTCTTAATTTGTAAAATGATATTGTGAGTATTTTCCTGGTTTTGGTGGGAATTTTTTAAAAAATATAAAAAATAGTAAACCAAAATGTTTCTCTAAAATAGATCAGAAATTCATAAAATGTATGAATTACTAAGTATTCATAAAATGTATATTACTAAATATAATTTTAGTAATATAACCATTATTCAACTTCACAATTTCTCTGTGATGGTTAAGTTTTGGCAAACATGGTATGATAGATATTATTATACTTAAATCCAATTTGTAACAAACTGGGTTATAATGGAGTTCCTGCCGTATGTTTAAATACCAGAAAACTGAAATGCTGCAAAGTCAGAATGAATTATCCGTGCAATTGCACAGAGGCAATTTTAGGATGCCTTGTTAGTATACATGTCAGCTACATTTTGGTTTTTCTTTTTTATACAATTATTACCATCTAGGAGAGACATATGGCTTGTCAATGGTACAGCTTATTAAGGTGTTTGAGGGGGAAATATTAAGAATGTGAACCAGATGGTATTTAGCTCAGTAAGAGCACAAATGATTACCAGGTAGCTGCTACTGTCTTCTATCCTTGGTATTCATATATAACTCATAGTGCCTGCAGAAACAACCTTTTTAAATTACTAATGTATTATCTTTGGAAAGCTCTTCGTATGTCACTGCACATTTGTTTTGTGTAAACTGGCCACTCCTATTACCTCCAGCTGCAAGGCAACCTATTTAGGGTGGGGGGAAAGATATGTATCTTCTATGTGTTTCCAGAATTCTAATTAAAAAAAATATATATGATGCCACCTCCCAGTTTAACCCATTCATGTCCATACACTCAGTTAACTATGAATGTTACAAATACTATACTGTTACCATAAAGATGGTTAATTCATAACTTTATAAAAATCCACAGTAAAAGAAGAAGGAAAGCAAAAATATCTAAAATACAAAATCTACTTCAAAAATATAAAAGAAAGCTCAGTAAATGAATTGTAAAAGAAAAAAAATAATAATATGAGATATACTGTGTGGTTTAGGAGAAAGCTTCATAAAGGGCAAACAACCCGAAAAGATACCAAGGGCAGTAATTTGCCATAGTGTGTGGTAGGACAAATTAACATGGATAAAATCAATCATGCCCCCCATTGTGTGACACTGGACAGCCAAAGAAAAACAGAAAGCACGTAAAATGTTTAGCATTACCCCTTAAGCTGCTAAATTAGGTTTGTGAAAATGGGAAAGCCGAACGCCTTAAGGGTAATGGCAGGTACAGAAGTGATGAATCAGAGGTTGACCTAGTGATATTTTTAATGTAAAATTAATGCAGCTGCATTGTAAGCAGCCTACGTTCTTTTTTGTGGTGGGAAGACAAAAGTTCTTGCATGATTCTGTGATACCCACGAGCATTCTTTCTGTGCTGATTCTCATGTCATCGTCACCTTTCCCTTTGCCGTCAGATATCAGGAATTCTGTGCTTCACCTTTTGGAGAATTTGATACCATGTAAGATGGACTGACTAGGGGAACAGCCTTGTTTCAATTCACAGACTGAGGCAGAGTCACCTCAACGGAAAATACACAAATGCTTCCTCTCTAAGCATGAGCCTGAACGGCCTCTCCAGAGAGGAATTCAAAATATGGTCCCAGTGAGTTCAGAGTTGGGCCCCATTAATGCCACAGAAGTTGGGACGAGCTGATTCTGAAAATTTTCACTCAAATTGCCTCTGGTATAATCTGCCACCACAACTTTCATACTCTCATACTCTACAACTTATTTCACACTCTACAACCTATTTCCCCACACACCAGTAACAGAAACTTTTCCCTCATTGCTAAAACTGCTCAGTTTTTCATGGATTAATGCCCTTGACATTCTGTTCCTTCATCCTGGAATGAAATTCTCTGCTTTATTTTCACCAGCTAATGCATGCTTGTGTTTCAGGATTCAAACCAAATGACCCACTTCCAATCAGTAGCTTGCAAATTCCATAGAAACCATCTGTTGCTCCATGTCCTGCGCTCTCAAGGCTCTTGGTTTGGAATGTGAATAACTGGAGGGATGGGCTGGATTTCAGTTCTTTAAATTACTCATTGTGTGACCTGGAACAAGTCACTAGTACATTTGAGCCTCAGTTTCCTCTTTTATGAAATTAGAATGAGAATACTAAACTCACAGGGTTTTTCAAGGGTGAAATTGATGATGTTTGTAAAGTACCCAGGGCAGCCTCCGTATCCACCATATGCTATGCACTCTCCATGCTTTATGGTAGGATGCTAATGAATATGTTTTGTACTTGCTATATGCCAAACATTCTTCTAGGTGAGCTTTATGTGTAATAACTCTATTGAATATATTGCATCCCCATTCTAAAACATATACAGTGGAGCACAGAGAAACTTAAAACTTGCCCAAGGTCACATGTTAGAAAATAGAGATCAAATTTAACCCCAGGGATGTGGCTCCAAAGCCCACACTCCCACTGCTACCTATCACTCCTGCCACTTCTAACATATTACTCCTCCTATTACTATGACTGCTCACGGGCTGCTTTTGTGCTTATCACATTGCTTTATATTTTATTAATTTATGTGTATTGCCCTACAACTAGTTTAAGTGCTACTTGAGGGTGATTTATTTATCTTTTCTGGCTATCGATTATGCCAGGACCATACTAAATACTCATTAAATATTTATAGAAGAATGAATTAACAAAGCCCATTAAACAGACAAAAATTTTAAGAATTATACATGGCCAACAAGGTCCTTCCCTACAACTCTGTATGGATCTCCCTCACTCTACAGTCATGTTTTATATCATGAATATATAAATTTCAAGAATTACTAAAACTGGCAAATCTTGTATATGTATGCATACATATTCATAGTCAAAGGTATATATGTCTGTGTGTTTAGAGAGAGAGAGAAGACCTGCTTGTTCAGTCTTTTGATTGTGAATTCTAAACTGAAAATGCCAACAACTAGTTTTCACTGTTAAAGTATATTGATGGCTTTATTTCCTTAAGCTCAGTCAATTTACTTGGTTTTAGCATGTCTGAAAGTTATGTCAGAGGAAACAAGCCTTCTGATACTTAAATGGGATTTTGGTGACACTTTAAAGCATTAATGACAGAAAAGCAGAGGATTCTTTCAGGTATTAATTTTCTGCCAACTAACCTCATGTTTACAAACATTGAGGCTATTTTTCACACAAGAGCCATATGGTTGATTATAGTAGATTAAGAGGCAAAATTAGAGGCTGAATTTTAAGCTACTTCTATAGTTTTCAAATGCTGTGATGAGAGTTGAATTAATACAATAAACTAGTGGGAATTTTTGGAATTCCTATGGAGTTTTTTATTAGCATATCCCGAACCTAAAAGAAAGCAAAATATAAAAAATAGTTTTGATTGTTCATAGAAGCACAATTTACAATAGCTAAGATCTGGAAACAGCCCAAGTGCCCATCAGTAGATGAGTGGATAAAAATGCTGTGGGACATTTACACCATGGAAAAATATGCAGCTGTAAAGTAGAAGGATCTCTTACCCTTTGGGACAGTATGGAAGGACCTGGAGAGTATTATGCTAAGTGAAATAAGCCAGGCAGAGAAAGACAAACATCACATGATCTCGCTTATATGTGGAATCTAAAGAACTGAATAAACTGATGAACAAAATAGGTTCAGTGACATGGAAGCATGGATCAGACTGACGAATCTCAGGGTGAAGGTGGGGGTGGTTGGGTGGGGAGAGATTAACCAAAGAATTTATATGCATATATGCATAACCCAAGGACACAGACAATAGTGTGGTGAGGGACTGGGGAGGGGGAGGGGCAGAGTCGAAGGGGTCAATGAGGAGAAAAGGGCACATCTGTAATATTTTGGACAATAAAAAAAAGTTAAAAACAGATATTTGAACAAAAACTTTTATATGAATATTCATCACAATACTGTTCACAAAATCCAAAAGGTGGAAACAGCTAAAATGTCCATCCACTGATGAATGCATTAATAAAATATGGTCTACATACCAAAAAAAAATAGTTTTGATGGTGAAAAATAATTAGTTTTGGTCTAAATATATATTTTCTCAATGCATTGGGCCATGCCTCATCAAATCAACATTTCACTTATCTAATTAGAAATCTATAAAACATGCTTCCTACTTCTAACAAGAACCATTTCTATGTAAAATGTTCCATTTATGAAACACTGAGTGCATGAAGATGAGTGAGAAACAACTAAGTATTTTGAGAAGAGCTTTTCCTCATTAAAAATTAGGGCTAAATGAATTATTTGATATAAATAACTAAGAATAATATAGGTAATTTTACAATTGAAAATGATAAACACTTTTGTTTTTGTTTTTTAATTAAATTTATTGGAGTCACACTGGTTAATAAAATCACATAGGTTTCAAGCATACAATTCTATGATACATCATCTGTGTATTGCAGTGTGTGTCCACCACCCAAAGTCAAATCTCCTTCCATCACCATATATTTGACCCCCTTTACCCTTTACTATCTCCCCACTGCACTTCCCTCTGGTAACCACTATACTGTTGTTTCTGTCTACAAGTTTCTGTTTGTTTGTTTTTCTTGTTTGTTCATTTGTTGCTTTCAGTTTTATACCCCACAGATGAGTATATAAAGATATGCAATGATTTACTAGAAAACTAAAAAATCTTACAGATTCATAATGTGAATCATTTTCTGTACATTACATTAAATTTCTCTTTTCAGATCTCATAACTTTTGGATTGAGAATAAACATTTCATTTGCCTTGTTTAAAAAAAAAGAAATTATTTTGAATGTCTACTCTGTGGCAGGTGCTCTATTAGTATTACTAATATAGAAATTAATCTTCTTATGCTATTACTTACTTTTAATAATAGCTACCCTTTGTGATTACTGTGTGTGTGTCTATATTTGTATGTGTTTACTTACATGCATGTACTCCAGGCACTGTGATGGACATTTATTCCTTTTATTCTTCATGACAAATATTCAATAAATATTCTTCATTTCAAAGATGAAAAAACAGTATCAATGACATTATGTACATAAGTTTACACAGAAATTAAATTTCAAAGCCTGAATTTGATCCCATATCTGTTTGCTGTCAAAGCTTGTGCTTTTTATATCAGACTACAGGACCTCCAACGTGGCCTCTATACATGATCAAAATTTATAATAGGAGATAGGTACCAGTGTCAATAATAGAGTGTAATCCGCAGCACCCTTGCAGAGATCTAGGAGTAAACTGGGCACTGGAGTTGCCCAGAGTAGAGATCTTGAGAGTGAAACCACTGGGGTCAAACTAATGAGGGTATATGGTTAAGAAAAAGTAGGAATCAGTTTTAGACAAGGTAGGGAAGAAGAGAAGTTTTTTAAAGATTTTTTAAAATTGATTTTTAGAGAGAGAGGAAGGAAGATGGAGAGAAAGAGAGAATCATCAATGTGAGAAGGAAACATTGACCAGCCTGCAACCCTGGCATGTGCCCTGACCAGGAATCTAACTGCAGCCTTTCCTTGCACAGGATGATGTCTAACCAACTCTCAAAAAACCCTTACAGCAAATATCATAATTAAATGTAAATGTTTAAAAGGTTTCTCTTGAGATTAGGAATGCAAAAAGTATACTTCAAATTACTAATTCTGTTCCTCAATGACTGTAGTGCATAGCCAGTAAAACAAAGTAAACATTAAAATAATAAGTATAAAGATTAAAGAGATATAAAACCACTCTTAATGACAAAGTACTTGATTGCATACATGGAAAATTCCTGAAGAACCTAAAGCACAATTACACTTATGGTTAATAACTGATTTTAGTGAGCTTGTTGAATATAAGTTTAACATAATAAAATTAATCATATGTTTATTTACCAATAATAAAAAATTTTACAATTAAAATTCTATTAAAAACATCAGATACTTAGAAATAAATCTAACAGAGATGTGCAAAATCTAACCTGAACACTATAGAATATTATTAAGAGAAATTAAATAAAACCTAGGTAAATGCAGAGATATATCATGTTCCTGGATTAGAAAACTCAATATTACAACATTCTGTTCTCCAAAATTGATCTAGAGATTAAATACAATTTCAGTAAAAATTTTAACTCTATATATTTGTGTGTGTTTAAATTAACAAGCAGATTCTAAACCATAGGGAGGAAGTCAGAGGGCCAAGAATAGTCAAGATAAATTTTAAGAAGTGCAAAGTTAGAGGACATTATGGTTCTGCAAATTAAGTATTATCATAAAGCCACATTAAATAAAATATTGTGGCTACTGAAAGAATAGACATATAGAATGAAAGAACGCAATAGATCCCTGGTACAGACACTCTCTACAGTCACTGACAATACCAAAACTTGTATGTGGAGCAACAGGAATGCTCGCACACTGGCATCAGGGCTATGAATTGGCATAACCATGTGATTCCACATAGGATCCTGTTGGAATTCCAGTGCTAACAGAAACATACATTTGTATGAAAAGAATGTTCAAAGGAGTGCTATTCATAATACCCCCAAAATAGACACAGTTCAAATATCTATCAAAAGTTGAATGGGGCCCCGGCCAGTGTAACTAAGTGGTTGGAGCGTCGACCAAACACCAAAGGGTTGCAGGTTCCATCCTTGGCCCAGGTCGGGGCTTGTGCACACCAATCGATGTGCCTCTCTCACACCAATGTTTCTCTGTCTCTCTCCATCTCTCTCTGGCTCTCTCTCTCTCCCCCCTCCCTCCCTTCCGCTCTCTATAAAAATCAATGGAAAAAAATATCTTTGGGAGAGGATTAACCAAAAACAAAACAAAACAAAAAATTTGAATGGCATGTCCATAAATTGTATTTGTAAGTAAGTATGCAGTAATGAGACAAAACAGCTATTGGATCTCACTAGCATACTTAAAAACAACAACAAAAAAAGATTTTAGAGAGAGAGGAAGGTAGGGAAGAGAGAGAGAGAGAAACTTCAGTGTGAGAGAGAAACTGACCCATTGCCTCCCATACATGACTAGGGATCAAACCAGCAATTTAGGTGTGTGCCCTGACCAGAATCGAACCTGGAACCTTTTGGTGCACAGGATGACACTCCAAGCAACTGAGCCACCTGCCCAGGGCTCAGTAGCATACTTTTGAGCCGAAAACGCTAAACACAAAGAGGTGTTAAATACCACCAAAGTTCAAGGCAGGCAAATTTTAGGGAGGTCAGGATAGTACAAAATTTGTGGAGGAAGTTATTTAGTGATGGAAAGGGAAGAGGGAAGGGGACTTCTGATTTGCTGGTGGTGGTCTATTTTTTGATCTGGTCAGAAGTAACTGAGATGTGCTCACTTTGTGAAAATTTATTAAGCCATAACTTTCTATAAGAAGTATACAAATCAATAAAATTTTTATATCAAATGCAAGGTAGATGTAGTAAATGAATAAAAAATAACTTTTGGGAACTATGAAGAGTATATTTAATATGGTCAAATTCAGTTGAGAATTAAGTTTAGATGAGCATGGAGGGACCTGGAGATTATTATGCTGAGGAAACAAGCCAGTCAGAGAAAGACAGATATCATATGATCTCAGTTATATGTGGAATCTAGTGAACAAAATAAACTGATGAACAAAATAGAACTAGAGGTATGGATACATGGAACAGACTTGCTGACAGAGGCCAGAGGTGAGGGGGGTGTAGGGACCTGGATGAAAGAAGATGAAGGGATAGCCAAAGAAAATATATGCGTAAGCCATAGACACAGACGACAGTGTGGTGATGGCCAGAGAGAGGGTGGGGTGGAAACTAGGTGAAGGGGGGCAAATGGGGGGCAAATGAGGGACATCTGTAATAGTGTCAACAGCAAAAATAAAATAAATAAAATAAATAGTTATTATTAAATTTCATAACTAAAAGGTTATTGGTAGTCAGAAAATGCTTCATAAGAGCATTTCTAAGGAATATTGGGGTTGAAATCATATTGCAATATGCTGAAAAATGGATGGGTGAGATGGCAGTGTTAGGAAATGCATTCTTCTTTTTGAATATATCTTTATTGATTTCAGAGGGAGGAAAGGAGAGGGAGAGAGAGAGACAGAAACATCAATGATGAGAGAGTCACTGATCGAGCCCGCAACCCGGGCATGTGCCCTGACCGGAAATCGAACCCCGATCGCCTGGATCCCAGGTCGACGCTCAACTGCTGAGCCACGCCCGGCTGGGCTGCATTCTTTTTGAAACTTCAGCATCTTTTTGCGAAGATTAAAGAATTGTGTCGGAGAAACGCCAGAATTTTTCTTAGTATATTTTATTAATTTATTTTTCAATTACAGTTTACATTCAATATTATTTTGTTTTAATTTCACATGTACAGCACAGTGGTTAGACAATTATATTCTTTACAAAGTGTTTTCCCCAATATGCCCAGTACCCACCTGGCACCATACATAGCTATTACACTATTATTGACAATATTTCCTATGCTGTAATTTACATCCACATGACTATTTTGTAACTACCGATTTGTACTCCTAAATCCCTTCACTTTTCATCCAGTCCAGCAACCCCCTCTTCTCTGTCAACCACCAGTCTGTTCTCTGTATCTATAAGTCTGTTTCTATTTTGTTTGTTTTTTTTGTTTATTTTGTGCTTTAGATTCCATGTATAAGTAAAATCATATATGTATTTCTCTGATTTATTTCATTTAGCATAAATATCTTGTTCCCTTCTTAAACTAGCCTTTTATTTAAATAGGCAACTTTTCCTGACTTATAGACAATCACAACAAATCAATGATTTTATTTCTATCTAGTAGAGGATATGTGAGCTCTGGACTATATAGGCCTGTAAAATGTGGAATGGTATGATACATTTTGGCATTTATCTGATAGACTTAATTGCTAAAAGTTTGGGGGGAGATTTTTTTTATAGTCTTAGTATTAGTTTAATGTATCTATTCACACTTACGACTTCAAACATACATTTGCACTTTTCCATTATGACTCAGCCATGGAAAATAAAATGTGCTCTCAGTAGCTATAGCTACAGCAGATGGTTAATAGACATCTCCCATTGTGAAAAAATAAAGTGGACTTTTGCCTCACAATGGGAGCTGTCTATTAACCGTTGGCTGTAGCTACTAAAATCAAGTTTAGCAAGGACTCTACTGATAATAAAATCATTATGTAGTGTAGAGATCATATAATGGTGGCCTTTGGGCAAATTCAACCCAGTGATGTGCTTACTTTGCCACATTCCTTAGTTATCGTTTATGGTTTTTTGTTATTATTTGAATGCCGAAGGCAGTGCCTACGCTCTCTAGTTTATCACAGTTCCCAGTGCTTTATTATTCCTGTCTTCTAGGGTGGAAGGATAGAATAGTTAACCAAAAGTGTGGGCTCAGGGACTGCCCCACCTGGGTTTAAATCCCAGTTCCATCACTTACTGCATGACCTTGGGAAGTATTTCTGTGCCTCTGGTTTCTCATTTTCAAAATGGGAATAATGTAATTTTGTGCCTATTTGGTAAAGGTATAAAGTCAAAAATTATGGAGCTGGATAGTGCTTAGAATTGGAGTTATGTAAAGATACAGGAACCTTAATTCATTGCTGCTGGGATTGTAGAACCAGTTATGTATGTGTATATGCTTTGACCTCAGTTTTCTGCTCCTGTGTGTGTGTTTCGAGGAAATTTTCTCAGAGGTACGAAAGGGAACATGTAGTAGGACATTTACTGGAACATTTAGAACAAAGGGAACAAATGGAGCAAAACTTGGAACATTTGTTTGGGGTGGCAGAAATAGGAGGCAAATGGGATACTTATAGCTGGGGAGTGGACAGGTAAAATGCAGCAGGCACATATCATGGGATAGTTTGCAACAGTTAGAAACAATAAATTAAATGCACACATATCAACACAGGGGGGTTTAAAGGCCTAACATTGACTGAGAAAAGTTAGAAACAGAACGCTTTCTAGAGTGTAACACTGTTTACATGAAATAAAAATACATGTAGAAAAATACACATTTTACAAATCCCCAAACAAAAAGGTACAGATTAAACACTAGAATTTTACTGCAAGTGGGAGAGGCAGAAAGGAACGGCAGTGAGGATGTAAGGATAAACAGGAATAAATAAAATAGAGAGTGAGGAACTGCTATGCCATGATCTGATGGGGGTATTCTCAACTCCTCCTCTTGTATCTGAGCCCCAAAACTGAAATTAAGTGAAATTAAGTGGAATTTGGATTATATAGTACTTTCCTCATAAAAGATATGGTGAGGATTAAATTAGTCAATACTTTAAAATGTACTTTCAATTTTGCCTGGCACATAAGTGCTCAATAATGTTCACTATTAACTCATGTATGTAACTTGCTTAGCTCCAGGAGGCACTTTAGTTATGAAGTCAGGTAAAAAAAGCTGCTCATTTGGAAAAATATTTTACTCTTAAATTGCTTTTTTATCTGTTTTAGCATGGTGCTAAAGAGTTAATGATTAGATATTTATAATATTCCTATTTCTTTGGGCATCTTCACTTAACCAGTTTTCTCTCCTTATAGCTGTAAGAATTTCAGATACATGTGTTCCTATGCATATTCAGTGCATTGCAAGAAGAAACAGACACATTTGCTTAGCGCATAAGGGAGTTTAGCCAACATAAATGAATCAGAGGGTTTTAATTCACCAGGGTTCAAATTCATTTAGGCCTGTCATATCCTACAAAGGAAAATCATCAGCCAGAAAGGGGCAGTCAGGCATGATATTAAACAGCTGAACGTGTCAAAATAATCACTCTCGCTATGGGGTCCCATTCAGGACCTCCATGCCTCAGCTGTCCCCTCTGTGTAGGATTTTTACCCTACATGATAAATCAGTCTGTTTTTCCTAATATAATTATCATAAAGTTTTCTCTGAAATGAAAATTTAAACTGAATATATCCACAGATTTATAATTCTTGATATATTTATTTAAATGTATTCACCAGGGTTCAAATCAAATACATTTAATTTGTAAAGTCAGTTTCTATCTGTTTTGCTATTTATTGGTGCAAGGTGGAAATGTATGTACTTACTAAGATTCCTAATGGCCTGATGTTTAGATAAAAATAACTAGATAACTTTAAGATACATTTCTCAGAGAGGCGTGGGAAAGTCAGTGGTTTTCTAAGCTCAGCAGTATGTTTCAAGATAGGTTCATTTTCAGGTCATTTGGCAGCCTGACATCAGTGAACTGAAAAATTCCCTGAATTATTAATAAAGAACAACTTACTTTAATGTTTCCCTTTAAATTACTGAAGAAAAGCAGAGGAAAAAGTTATAAACTTCTATCATGAAATCAAAAGCATATATTTGAAGTAGTGTATGGTCAGAAAAGAAATTCATTTTCAGTTTCACAGGACATGGTTTTATCAAAAGACTTGGAAAGATTTTGTTTTATTTTAGAAATTAATAGGAAACAGGTTTCTTAGTGAAGTCTTTCAGTCTGAATATTAAATAAAAGATTTGCAGGTAGACATTGAGACAGGTGTATATATTCAAGTTGTAATCATATTTGTTTGTAGGATGTACTTGCCCCAAAATATTTCCTTGCAAATTGAGTATGTTCATCCTTTGTTGTTTATTACTTCATGAGTCAAAAGTCATCAACAGGCCTGGCTGGTGTGACTCAGTGGTTGAGCGTCCACCCAAGAACCAGGCCGGGGATGTGGCTCGATCCCCCAGTAGGAGGCATGCAGATGGCAGCAGATCAGCGATGTTTCTTATCGATATTTCTATCTCTCTATCCCACTCCCTTCCTCTCTCTCTAAAAAAAAAATCAATAAAACATATATTAAAAAAGTCATCAACAGTGTGATATCTCTATCTCTGGCAGCCAAAAGTTTAGTTGACACAGTGCATTTGCACATTTCTGGAATAAAAAACATACATTTTTAAGTTTCTTAATACTATTAGCACATTGTTTCACCTAAAGTTTATAAATCTGTAAATCCCCTAGCCACGTTGAGTGATCACATAATTGCCAACATTATTTTATTTATTGTTTTCATTTGCATTTCTTTCACTCCTATCAAAATCTGATATTTTTGTCAAGTATTCATCAGTTATAATTGTTCCATTTCTAAATTTATTTTTATCAGAGCTGTACTTTATTCTATTTCTCCAAATCACATCACCAGATATTAACTATGTTCTGAACTTTCATATCTCATTCATTTATTCATTTGTTGTACAAATATTTACTGAGTACTTTCTACCTAGGATATAGGCCCCACTTTCACTGGATGGTATTTGAGTAGGGGTGGGATGGGATGGGGGTAGAGTAACCACAACAGCAGAGGCATGAGTAAGATCAATAACAGATGTAATGAGTGTCATGATAGAAATAGGCACATATGTGAGAAAGTCTTGAGGGTAAGGCTACTTTAGGTCAGGTAATGAGGGACCACCATGCCCATCAACACTAGATTTGTGAGAATGTGAGTCATAAGAAGACATCAGATTTCCCTAAAGTAGAGGTGGAGGTAAGGGAGCTGCAGACTCTTCAACCAAGTCTGTGGGCCATGGAAGGGAGATTGGTTTTATTCTGCATGTGTTAAGAAGTCATTGCAGGTTGTTAAGAAAAGGAAAGACATTATTTAAGTTTGAAATCATTCATCTGGTGGCTTCGTGAAGAATGGATAACATGGGAGGGCAGGATGATTGATTCAGTGATCTAGTCATCCTGGTGAGATATGGTGGTGTCTTGGAATATAATCATGTCAGTGGAAATGAAGAGGACTTTGAAAATTTATGGTCTGTCATGAAGAAAGTATTGACAGAACAAGTTGACAAAATGAGTGCAGGAGGTGAAATAAATAAGCCGGTTGGCATCTGAAGTATTTTGCTTGAGCTGTTGTGTGGATGGTTGCCATTTACTGAGAGAGAGATACACTTGGATCAGGTGGAGACTGATTATACTGTTTTAGTTATGAAATACCTAAATAGCCAGGCAAACAGAGATGCTAATCAGGTAGTTGGATAGTATCTTAATTCAAAGGAGAGTTAGAGCCAGAGGTTTAAAATAAGCATATAAACAATGATTTTTTTAAAATCCCATACCATCATCATCATCAAGAAGGTTTTCAAAACCATTTGTCTGAAAGGGTCTTCTAATGGAAGCATGTAGGTAGGTAACAAGGACTGGAATCAAACATCAATACCTTAATTACATTACCATATTTTATTTTATTTTTTCAACTAATATAAAATATTTTCAAGCTTTATTGAGATACAATTGACATGTAACATCATGTAAGTGTAAGGGGTACAATGTAATGATTGATATATGTATACATTGCAAAATGATTACTACAATAACGTTAGCTAACACATTCATCAATTTTTTGTGGTGCGGACTTGTAACTAATAGCAGTTAAAATCTACTATTAACTACAGTCACCATGCTATACATTGTATCCCCAGGACCAATGTATCTTATAACTGGAAGTTTATACCCTTTGGCCACCTTCACCTATTTCCTCCACCCCACACCCTTTCCCTGGCAACCACCAATCTGTTATGTTTCTATGCATTTAGATTTTTAGATTCCACATTCGACTTGTATTGAGGTTTATTTTAAAGCATGTTTTTAAACATGATTGTAATCTATCTTTACATATATTAACTGCCTTGAAATTATGTTGCTCCTGCTCTATACATACAGCTTATTCGTAGACACTGTGCTGCATCAACCTCTAATTCAATTCAACAATTTTTGATGAAGACTCATTTCTTTAAGTACTATGAGTATAATTTTTCTGGTACTGGTTAATGTGTGATAAACCTCCCAAGATCTGTGATGAGCTGATGTGTCTTATCCATTGAGAAATTTAGGCATAATTATAATTCTGTATAGCTCTTGAATGGGAAGTTGATTAAAATATGTATCAGCCCAAAGACCCTGCATTTATTTTTCTGTTTCTTTGTCACAAGCTATTCATGCTCATAGAAAGTCCGATAGGCATACATGTACTATGATTGCAGTAGCAGTGTTTATTATTTCTTGAATCAGCAGAGCCAGCATATTTGCTTTATGTGATTAGGACACATTTTTGCATAAAGGAATTAGTAAATATGATTATGTTAAGCGATTATAATCACAAGTCCCCTATTTAACACTTTCCACTTTCAGGACACACCCTTACAGTTCCTTAACCTTCACAATACACTAGTTAGGTAGATGAAGCAGAGACATTATAGATGAGAAAATTGAAGCTAAACAAAAATAGTGCAGGTACCAGGTCCTCTATTTATTAAAGAGCAGAGCTATGATCGGGAAAGACAAGCTTCAGAAATTTAGTCCGAATTTTACTCAAAATACAACACTGTGGAAGAGATAGAAAAATCTACATATTTGAAAGTGTAGCATGTTTTCTAGAAAGAATTCTAGAAGAAAAATTAGTATCTGTGGTATCTAGGCCTGGCTCTGTCATTTAGATTAGCTGTGTGTCACTGGAGAAGACATATTACATCCATAGGCCTCAGAATTTTTCACCTACAGGTTAAGAAGAAATGGACTTCTTTCAATTGTTTATTTATTCCACAGACACTTGGTTTTGTGCTAAGGGCAGTCCTCATCACCATAAAACTAGCATAGAAGACAGACTGATTAAAATGAAATGTTATCCGTGCACTGAAAGAGGTAGGCGCTAAGATGCTGTAATAATTTGTGGTTGGGACATGTAATCTTGACTCATTCGTTCACTCAGAAATGTTATGGACTTTTTTTTATGTTCCAAGAATTATTCCATATGCTGAAAATGAAAATGTGATCTTTGAAGGATTGGAAAGGGTAAGAGTTAACTCAGTAAACAGGGGGTGTTGAGGGACTGGAACAGGATATACCAGGCAGAAAATGAAAGAAGTGCAAAAGCAAGCTGGCAGGAGGTAGGACTGGAACAGGCGGAAGGACTCTGTCCATGAAGGGTCCTCTCTTGCTTTGGTCAGTAGCAGACACTTAATTCAAAAATCTGTAGGGAACTGGAGAAGTAAATAGGAAAATGGCATGGTCAGGTCTGTGTGTTAAAACACTCCTGCTGGCAGCGTTGTGAACCGCGGATTAGAGGAGCCAGGATGGAGGCAGAGAGGTGATTGAGGAGACTGCTGTAAGGCAGTACTCACTTCATTTCTTTGGAGGACAATGTGGTGATATCCATAAAGATTGAAAATGTTTGTTCTCTTAAACCACTTAATTCCATTTTCAGGGAATGATCCCACAAGCATGTTCCAGTGTATTAGGGAGCTTCGGTACTATTTGAAGTAGCCAAAGATTATTAAAACAAACTGTTTTTCAGTGCGACGCTAACGGTTATTTAGATAATGAAACACTCATACTATACAGGGATGAAAAATAACATTGCATACATATGTACAATGAAACATTATAACTGAAAAACTATGTTGTTGAGTGAAAAACAAAACAAAACAAAGAGGATCAGGGAAGGTATTTATGATGAGCTGATGCACAGTTAGCTGAATACCACCAGCACATGAAGAATGATTGGAAAGAGAAAATGTAGGTAATGATACGAAATAAGTCAACAGGAAAATGCAAAAATGTCGAAGAGAATTTGAAACAAACATCAAAGTGAGTTTTATGACAGGAGAAGTGGTAAATGATGTCAGACACCACAGGCTGGAAAGCGTCCATGAGATTTAGTAATAAGGAAGTCATAGATGCCTTTGAAAATTGAGGTCATCGGTAGTTTTGATAATTGTTCAAATAAATTAGGCTCACAGAGTTCTGGGCTTTTCTTTCATTCTTTCAGCAACTTAAAGAAGAGACAAGCTTCTGCCCAAGATTTCCTTTAATTACAAACATATGGTATACATATAAAATAAGTTTTATTGAGGGAAATTTTCAAGCATAGAACACATGATTCCCTGGGCTCTCATCCCACAGCAAGCTGTGCTTAGGTTGGTACGGCTAGGAGCAGTACAGAAAGGCTCCAAGACAGGAAAAGTGTGGCAGGCAGTATCCAGCAACTATGTAACAAAAGGCTTTCCTGGCCAATGAAACATTTTAGAAAGCAGTGGATGAAACCTCCTGGGCCAGTATCAACCTGTTTTTCCATGGAGCTCACTCAGACTTGCCAAGTAGGCTCTTTGCCTTCCCAAAGTAGGCAAGAACTAAAAACTCTGGAATATACAGAATTGCCTTCTAGCTCCACCCCCTAATTTTGGAGGCTCCTTAAATATCATTCTCTCAAAAGGTTCAATTAATGTCAGATTAGAGCATATTCTAAGATGGAGTCTGGGAGCAGAATACTGGTAAGGCCATCTGCAGCACAAACAAGGAGTGGCCTACCCGACCTTGGGTGAGGTCATGTCACTACTTTCTGTATGAAGGCATCATGGAGGCTCCATGGGACTATAACAGGCCCCACCGCAGTCTCGGTGGGTGGGTGAGGGTGGGCAAAGAAACACCCACATGAAAGTAAGTATCCAAGTTCATGTTTATAGAAATCTCCTTCATCTCAGTAAGAAGTTAGTCAAAATAATTTCTCTTGGTCTATTGTAGGCCCTTTTTGGTGGTAATGAAGTGGTGAAGTTGAATATTGTTCCAGAAGCTATAGTAGAGAGATGAACGGTTGCACCTGCTTGATTAGTTTTTTCATTCCAGATATATAGATGTTGTTAATCTACATGTATATGGAAAACTTAAACACTGAGTCTGTTACTAAATTTTGTATCTGACTCTGTAGCCATGGTTCAATAATAAAAGAACATGCTGTGGACATGAGCAAATCTGATCCAATCCTACAGCTGTCTGCTATGGTCACGTTAACTTGCTGACAGCCAATGGCACTGGGTTGAACTTCGGGTGACGCTCTTGACCTTAGTGTTCACAATCCTAAGGGCCAATCAAGGCTGCACTCAGGGCACCCCCATGTGTAATATAAAGATGAGACTGATTATGTCATTGCATTTGTTTTCATGTCTTAGTTTTAGCTCTTCTCGGGGCATGTTGTCATATCTAGCTGTGGTCTGAATTGCATTTTCCTGATAACTAATATGCACATTAGTTGTTTATATACCCTCTTTTATGAAGTTCTGGTTTAAAGTTTTTAAAGTTTTTCCATTAAAAGGTTTATAAATTATTTAAAAATGGCCATTTTCTATTTGTCTTTGCATTATTGACTTCAAGTTTAATCACTTTGTGGTCAGAGACCATACTCTCTTTGATTTTAATAATTTGAATATTTTTGAGACTAGTCCAGGGTATGGTGTAGTTTAGTAAGTGTTCAAATGTGCGCTTAAAGAATGTGTATTATGCACTCATTTGCACAATTCTAATGTGAGAATTAAGCCACGTTGATAAATTGTACGTTTTACATCTTATAAATTGTCTCTATTATTACTGATTTTTTGTCTCCCTTTCTTAAGAAGGTATGTTAAAATCTGCAGCTATGATTATGTATTTGCCTGTTTTCCCATTTATTTCAGTTCACTTTGCTTTCTATATTTTGAAATTATGCTATTTATTATATACACATTTAGAATTTCCTTCTTTGCATTGAACTGTCCCTTTTATCATCAGAAAGAACACAATTTATCTCCTGCAATATTCTTTTCTTCAAGTCTACTTGGACTAGTACTGATATAGCAAATTTATTTTGGTTTATGTTTGTGTAGTGTAACCTTTTTCATCATTTACTGTCATGCTTTTTGTGTTTTTATGTGTGGCATTTGTCTAATATAATATAAATACCATACATTTTTAACCACTGTGACAATCTTTGTCTTTTGATTTAAGTATTTAGTTCACTTACATTTAAAGAAATTACTACATTTGGATTTAAGTCTGTAATCTTTCCATTTGTTTTCTCTTTGTTCCATCTCTTGTTCTTTAGTCATCATTTCTTGACTTCTGTTGAATTAACTGAGTCATTTTTAGGATCTTGTTCATCTCAGTTGGCTTTATTTACTGACTTTCACGGTTATGCTTGATATCAACATACATTCCTGATTTATTATAGTTTATTTTAAATTGTTTCCTTTTTCTAAATCCTCACGGGAGGAAACTTTTTCTCTTGCTTTTCAGAGGGAGTGGAAGGGGGAGAGAGAGAGAGAAACATCGATGTGAGAGAGACACATCATCGGCTGCCTCCTCCTGCTCGAGCACCGACCTGGTCCTGGGATCGAGCCTGCAACCCAGATACTCGCTCTGGGCCGGAACTGAACCCGGGACACTTCAGTCCATGGGCCGACGCTCTAACCACTGAGCCAAACCAGCTAGGGCTATCGTTTATTTTCAAATAGTACTTTTACTGTTTCCTAAGCAATTCAAGAAACGTTCTATTGTTCAACTTTATTTTTCTGTTCCTCTAGGCCTCTGTGCTATTTTATCATATATTTATGTCTACATGTATTTTAAGCCCTACAGGGGAAGCACAGCTTTCAATAACTTAAAAAAACCCACATCGTATGCCTCCTTAAAGATAATTTAGTGAAGTTGCATTCTGAGAATTCTTAGGAGATAGCCAAAAAAGATGAAAAAACACACCACATAATGTCACTTTTCATTGTAGTCATAGGCCTACAGAGCTCTGATTCTGGCACTCCTCACAACTGTAAAGCTGAAATGTATTACCCTTTATAGTCAAGACCTTTATAAATGTATTCTAATTTATTTTTAGCCTAAAGATTCACTTTATTTTGCATTTTACCTTTAAACACTTTAGGGAAGTGCAACTGTAATTATTCCTCTAGATACATTGCACTTGTCTGCTTTTCAGCTTTGGATTTTGCTGTTTCCTCTCCCCAGCCCTATATCTTCATATATTTGAACCATATGCTTACTTTAAGTCTCAAATCTTGTTGTCCTCCCTCCAGTAAGCCTTACCTGACTCCCCCTCCTCCTGGCATCTCCATCTTGACTCGCCTAAGAGTAACTTTCTGGCAATTTTTTTCAACCATTACTTTGTATAAGTTATTTGTGTATAATCTTCCTTACTACACATTAGTTCCTCGAGGTGAGATCCCAAATACGGTTTCTTTATATATTCCTAGTATCATCTATCACAATGCCTTACACAGAGTGAGAACACAGTAAAGAATAATCGGTTGTAACACTGACGTTGCCTGCATAACATACATTAGTAAAATCAATGGGGTTGCTATGGCATTTTATAAACCAAAGCTAATTTTCAAGACTCTGCTTTGTCAATGCATTCTCATGTAGGTAGATACAAGGTGACTGTAGCTAAATATTCAGTAAAGCAATGGGGGTTGTGTGCTAGGGGCAATATATCAGGGATTAATTGTCGGTTGGTATAAATTAGATAGCAATCAAGGTTACACAAAAATTACACTGTCTTAATAATAAATGTTAGCTAGGAAAGCAGAAATGAACTGGTAATCAGGTGGGAAGACATAATGCCAAAGGAATGGGTTTCCTTAAACAACTTTTATAACTAACAGAATTTTAATAAGATATTACCTCTGTTCAATAGAAATCTACTGAAAAACTAATAGAACCTGCTAGGGTGGTTGCTGTAATTTTGCAGACACCCAAAGAGGCACAGTGGGCGGCTCACAGAGGCTTCTTACCTGCCTCACCAACTATTTACTAACATAATTAAAATGAAAATGAAGCCTGGCCGGGCGTGGCTCAGCCATTGAGCGTTGAGCATCGACCTAGGATCCAGGAGATCAGGGTTCGATTCCCGGTCAGGGCACATAACCGGGCTGTGGGTTTGATCCCCAATCGGGGACGTGCAAGAGGCAGCTGATCAATGACTCATCTCTCTCCCTCTCCTTTCCTCTCTCTGAAAACAATAAAGATATATGTTTTTAAAAATGAATATGCTGCTTGACGGTTACTGTAACAAGGACTTGGAGGAGATATTGCTTTAATCTCTCAGGGTGACCTTTATGGATTTCATTGTTGCTAGAAAACTCAAGCAGTCGGACAACATTCTCATTTCTTCAAGCAAGATTTGAAAGTGTTACACAGGCTCCTTTTCAGATTACTTCTTGAAAAAGTGTTGCCTTTCTGATTTACATTTAGTTTGCTTTGTTTTGCTTTGTTTAGTTTTTAAGAACCACTTATGATTAATTTATATTTATGACAAATGAAGATGAATAAAGGGAGACTGAATATAATTTCCCAGCAACTGTTAACTGAAGTGTGGGAAGTGTTGGTCCATGTATTGCTTAGTCATTTTATTATATAACCACAAAGAACTGCTCACTTTCTAGTTTTTCTTCACAATACTATAAATCAGGTCAAAGAAGTTTTAGGGAAATATTTTCAATCCCATTGTTATGCTAGCATTTGAAAGAAGCAGAAGCCTTCACATTCAGCCCAACATGACTTTTTTCTTTCTTTTTTTTTTTTTTTTTTTTATAAAATATATCTTTATCGATTTTAGAGAGAGGGAGCGAGAGAGATAGAAACATCAATGATGAGAGTCATTGATTGGCTGCCTCCTGCAGGGCCCCTGCTGGGGATGCAGCCCACAACCTGGGCATGTGCCCTGACCGGGAATCAAACCTCGATCTCCTGGATCCTAGGTGGATGCTCAACTCCTGAGCCACGCCCGGCTGGGCAAGACCACTTTTTTTCTTTCCAAAATAAACTTTCATAGGCATCATATTTTCTGACTCATAATTAAGCATTACGTTTTGTAATGTTATGAATGTCCTTGTGTTTAAGAAATGCAGAAAGTCAAGGGTACAGAGGAAGAAAACTCAGAATTCTTGATAATAATCTATCCACAGTCCATTCTGGGTTGGAATTTGGGCTTTTTTCAAAGGTTCCTGCATATAGAGTCGGAAAGCTTCTCAGTCTGAAATCTTTGTTTTGACTTTTTGGAAAGGCCGTCAGACACTTACTTGAAACTTACTGACTACACAAGATCCTAGCCAGCTGGGTTATCTGATTTCTCAAACAGAAGCTGAGTAGAAGCAGCAGATTGGAAGGAGAGTGCTGAGAGAGGCGGGCTTGCTGGTAGCCGACCAACCATCTGATGTCTTGACATCAAGAAAGGCAATTCAGAGCATCCGTATTCTAGTCTAGCACAATTACTGATGGTCACACTCCTTTTAATTGATAAGTTCTTTATACAGATTGTTACATGAACCAAGGGAGAAAACTACAACTTGGGTTCTCTTTCTGTAAAATGATTCGGTGATTCTGGGCCATAGAGGTCCCCTTTTTATTGTCACGATATTCCATTAGTCGTCATTACTTCTGCCATACACTGAAATCATTTTTACAAAGTTTCATATTGCTTAAAATAGTTAAAAGTTTCTATCAATGATTGCTTCTGGTCGTGATGTGCTTTTATCACACTTCCGAGTTATGGGAAAAAATCAGATATGTTCAGAATGCCAGGGAAATAAAAAACCTGGACCTATAAGCCACAGTTCACTGTAGAGACACATGTCTACCAAAGGTTTCATTTAAACTCTGTTTACCTGGAATATTAATTTACATCAAATACTCTGATGATGCTGAAATGCTGGTTTCCTTCCATGCTTGATTAGTGCTTGGTCAGAGCCTCAGTGCTGGAGTTCTTTGCAGTATCTGAAGTATTCTCACCTGCCTTTCCTCACTTGAGATCTGCAATAATCCTACGAGGTAGACAAGGCAAGTAGTACTATGCTCATTGTATAAATCGGACATTTGAAGTTCAGAAGAGTCAGGGACTTTCTTCATGTCACAAAACAGTAAGAGGAAAAGAAAAGATGAGTCAAGTCTCCTGTGCTTGGAACTGGCTCAGTGCCTCTATTTGGGAACTTGTTACATTGAAGCCTCAAAGGCCACACCTTTTCCTGTACAGTTTTAGAAAATAGGTTTTTCAGTGCATTCTTTCAGCATACTCATGTGTAAATAAGTTAGGATTTGTTGAAGGAACATTATAGAAATTAATTTAAGTATAACGTCTGTATTCTGTAGACTTCTGTTTCTGTATCTACTTTCTGATTCCTACTGTAGATTTGTAAGATGAACCTGATTGTGTTTAAGTTGTGACCAAAAGGAGAAATTGAATTTACGCTACTTGCACAAGGATAATATCAATTTTTATATAAAAATTCTCATACTTACAACTGAATGGTGATTTTAAACTGTATAATCAGAAGCTAAAACTTTGAGATGTGTTTTTAAGGAATAGTCAAGTTATTGCTTTGGTGGAAAATCTTGCATTCAAGGATTATTTACAAATTTACAGGCCTTTGAGTTCCTGTTATGTGCTAGGTTCTGAGACTAGGATGTTAACTATAAAAGGCATTTCATCTGTTTTTTTGGAGGCTTGAAGCATATCTCCCTGGTTCCATAAGCAAATGTTTGTTAACCTACAAATAAAAGGCCTTTCATATTGAGAGGCAACAAACATTTATTTAAGATTAAAAGAATAGCTATTCTGGAAGCACTGATTCAGGCAGAAACCCCAAATTATGTTCCGATTAGGAGACAAAGGCAATGGGTAGCTATGAGAAAAGGAAGGGAACAATTACATCAACAGAAAAATGATATTTCTATTGGTGCAGACACCATAATGTAGTCATGCTAATGCTAACGGATATTTTAAAATTTCAGTTTTGTAGTCATCAGTCCAGTTGTCATAATATCTGCTTTCTTCCTATCTTTGCAAACAATTCTTTCAGGCAGGAGGTTGCCTAGGCCAAAGGTTATTCCTGTTTTGATATTCTGAAGGTTTGAGACATAAGATGTGCAAGACAGCTCCTCTGGGATTGGCAGCTCAAGCTCCATTTATTATTTTTTTACTTGTTATTAACAGGTATTAATATATAGCACTGCAATATTACTATGAAAATATATCAATAATTATATTGTTACCAATATGCAATCATTACTATAAATCCTATATAACTATACATGGTATATTTATTAATATAAATAGTATTAATGTTGTTATATATAAAATTATTATTAATATAATTAATAGCACATGTATGGAATTGGGTTGACAATGGACACCAAAGAAAATGTGAAGATAAGCAGAGAGGGGGGAAAAATAACTTCAGTTCCTTTGTTTGTGTAGCATGTGAAGTTATAACTTGTGTAATTCATATATGGATAATTGTAGTAATTTAAAAATACCAGATGTAAACAGCATCTCTTTTCTCAAGGGGATGTGAAAATAACTTGAGAGTTTTCATTTATGATGTTACTGCATAAATAATATTTTATTGTTGTGATTTTGGTGGTTCAGATTGAAGGAAATGAACTTATTTATTTATAACTATGTACCAACAACCATTATACTACTGGGGCTACAAGTTAAACTCTGGTTGCAGAGCTCTTAAACTTGAGTAAAATGAGCGAAATGCCAAGAGAGGCACTCCTGTGTCTTTAAAGATCAGAGATTGGGTTTGGAACTCAACTCTAAGATTTCCAGGCCATGGGAAAAATAGGCAATCTAATTTAATTCTCTAAACCTCAGTTTCTCATTGGTGAAATGGGTGGTTGTGAGAATTAGGAGTAGTAATGTATCTAAAGACCGCGGTGCACAGAGGAAGCACATAATAATTGGCAACAAAATGGCAAAGGCATATAAAATGGATGAATTTTCCATTTTTCTCTTTAAGATTTTTATTACCTAGTGGTATTTTTTTTTAAATTTACTTTTAATATGTTCAATGACTTTTTACATATTTTCCAGTAATTTGTACCAAGGTTCAGAAAACAGTCATTATCTAATAGTTACTATGCACAGTGCATTTGAAACCTGGCACTAAGTGGGCCCTGCTGTCTGCAGCTCCTGGAGTCAGTTAAGTGGAGAAGAGGCTGGATCTTTGTGGTGCATTTACTAATCGGACAGCCCGCAATCTGAGAGTGGCAGGTGTAACACCCTGAAAAGGCTGCTCTGACATTTCATTTCAAACAAGCTCTTATATATGGTTAGTAGGTAGGAAAAAATATAAAATTAGTGAGTTCCCAGGTCTGCCTTATATCATTGTCCTTGTAAAATTAGCCCTGGAACGCTGCAAAGATTAGCCTGGAACGCTGTCTCCCTTCAGATAGGTTCTGTCCTTGATCTGCGCTTAAAATGTATTTTCTTGCCCGGCCAGCGTAGCGCCGTGGTTGAGCGTTGACCTATGATCCAGGAGACCAAGTTTCGATCCCAGGTCGGGGCACATGGCCAGGTTGCGGGCTCAGTCCCAAATAGGGGATGTGCAGCAGGCAGCCAATCAGTGACTCTCTCATCACTGATGTTTCTCTCTCTCTCCCTCTCCTTTCCTCTCTCTGAAATCAATAGACACATTAAAAATAAAATTTTTTTTTAAGTGTTTTCTTTTGAGTGATAGGCTCCTCTGGGCTCCGGGACTATCTTATTTCCAGGGCCTGTTCTTATTCTTATAACACACCCTCCTGTTTCCCAGGGTCTGTAAGAAAACCTCGTCTTTATAGTGAGTAGCTATTAAACAACTGTGATTCTGTTTCTATCACGTGCGGGTCCCTATCCCATTGCACCGTGTGCTGGCAGGAGGAAGGGATGTGTACAGCCCTCTCCACATTCGCAGAGCTGTCATCATGAGGCATTTCCTGTTGATCTGTTAGCAACTCAGGTATTTCTATGAGGAGCAAATATTTCAACAAATAGAAAGATAGAAATATATGTCCATTGCAAATAAATACATCATTCAAATTTCAAATTTCCAAATTATTGCATTGTACTTATGAGTTAGTACAGCCTTTCCCAGGGTAGCTTACTTAATAAGTATTGTGTCCAACAGAACCACAATGTTCTCTTTCACTATAGCTATGGTCAGTAATGATGGTGGGAAAAAGTGTGGTTTTGAGAATAAGAGTTTCTCCAAACCTAAGTTGTGTTTAGCATCCATAGAAAAAGTAATAGAGCCAGACGGACACATTAGTCAACAACAGCGCAGCCTAATTTGACACACCTCTGATCATCATGGACGCTAGCTTTAGCTGGCTGTTTGCCTCATAACATTGTGTTTATAACTCTCACCACCTCTCCCAGCCCCCTGGTAATTGTATTTTCTAGTTTCCTCATCTCTGAGGTAAAGGAGCTAAACAGTTTCTACAGTTTGATGATTCCATTGTTCTTGACTGAAAAATTGCAATTTCCTTGTTGTCAGAGACACAACCGTTTATTCACCTCTGCACATTTCATAATGTTAAGCAATGAAATATGAATGGCATTTAAAATGTATCTTATTTTCCCTCTTAATGGTAGTTATACTTAATTAGTAGTATTCTTCACATAGGCTCATTTGAATGAGTAGTTACCATCTTAGACTTTTTCTTAAATGTTATTTTTATGCATTCTAAGTACAAATCCAGAAATAAAATATTAAGGAGACATTCTCTCTCTTTTCCCCCAAGCTTGTGAAATTTGCGTGTGTCTGTGTGTGTGTGTTTATAAATTTCGTTTTCAGTTTCCAGAAGGATTATATTGTGAACATGTTTTACATAGGAAAAAATACTATAAGGAAACTATTTATGAACTTGATATATAATGTTCTGTTTTGGTTAGAATCGTATCATGAACTCTGTTTTTGTCTGCCATGCTATGTGAATGTTAACACAATTTCTCCGTATCTCAGATTTGCTGCAGAATCACACTAAAGTACTATCAACATGGATGCGTGGTTAGGAATCATGCTTTTTATTTTCTGGTAAAAATTTAATGTTGACTTATATTCACATGTGCAGTTATTGTGTTCATAATGCCCATGTATATAATTTTATATTATACACTAGGATACTGTAAAGGCCATATTTCTTTTTCTACCAGTAGTCAGTGAGAACCATCATTTCCTTTTGTTGTTATTGTGAATCCTCACCCAAGGACATTGATTTTTTAGAGAGAGAGAGAGAGAGAGAGAGAGAGAGAGAGATCGATCAATGGGTTGCCTCTTGTACGTGCCCCACCTGGGGATCAAACCCACAACTTAGGTATGTGCCTTGACCAGAAATTGAACCCATAACCTTTTGGTGTATGGGACAATGCTCCAACCAACTGAGCACACTGCCAGGGCAACCATCACTACCTTTTAAAAGGTTTTAAGCCCTAGCCAGTTCCGCTCAGTGGTTAGGGCGTCAGCCCACAGAGGAAGGGTCTTGTGTTTGATTCTGGTCAAGGGCATGTACCTCAGTTGCAGGCTCCATCCCCAGCCCAACTGGGGGTGTGAGCGGGAGGCAACCAATGGATGTGTGTCTCACATGGATGTTTCTCTCCCTCTTCCACTCTCTGAAAAGCAATGGAAAAAATATCCTTGGGTGAGGATTATTAAAAAAAGAAAAAAAAAAAATTTAAGTTAATTAGATGTTTAAGAAACTGGACTTTTAAATATTTTTATAAAGCTGTTTTTTAATAAAATTCAAACAATTACTCATATATAAATTTCAGTAAGCATGTCACTATTTGTTCGATGTCATTAATTATAATTAAAATTATATTTGTAAAACAGAAGCCTCCTGATAATAGTTCTAATGAGATGACATACTTATGTCATCTGCTTGCATGACTAATAACACAGTTGGAACACAAAGGGACAGAGTTAACTGATATTGATCCAGCTTTAAAGCATTGTCATGATGTAGCCTTAGCTTCAGAAGTGACTGGAGGAGGACTTTGTTAGGATCAGAAGCGAAGTGTATTTCTGGTGAAACTTTAAACCATAGAAAATATGTTGCTTGAGCCTCTTGCCTTTAATACTCCTTCCATCTTAGTAAATTTTACAATTTTTCATAAAATGATTTGTCTTGATTGTTTGCACTCTGAGACAAACACATGTTGCCCGCGTGCATTTGTTCTTTGCAATTTGAGCAAACTTGCATTTGAATGAACAATTTCTGCTGAAGGACGCGGCTCTGCTGGTGCTTTCATTCTACATTCTGAGTTCCCTTTAAACCACACAGCTCAGCCTCTCCAACACAAACCCTTCTTTGTACTTCAAACCATCTTCCTGCCACTCTTCATCTTAAATGTGTCACATGTTATGTATGTCACAATAATTCAAAACTAAACATACCTTTTGCTACATAAAATCAAGCCTTAATTATGGCCCTTTCTTTATTTCCTCCCTATTGCTTTGACAATGTGATTTCAGCGGGAGCACATAATAGTCAATTTTCACATGTTCAAATGACACAATTGAGAATAGAATGACAATTTCTTTCAAAAGTATCTAAGTATCAGTAGAAACCCAAGTTTTCTCATCACTTTAAGTATCATAAGTGCCCAAATGAACTTGCCTGTGTGAGTGTGTGTGTGTGTGTGTGCTCACACTAATACTACTCCAGGGTTTATCCCAATATCTACACTGAAATTCCTTTCATGAAACTGAAATACCCTTTTTTATTGTTGAAAGCCTGGTTCTTTTCTCATTTACTTGACTTGAAAATATCTCATATATTTAATAGTAAGTCTCCACCTCATTTGAGAATGTCAGTTGTAGTTCTGAATCTCAACAATCAAGTCATCTTATTTCTCAGCTAGGAAATAAGAAAATGGCCAGAATGTCTGTAATAATAATAATTATATATATATATATCCAGTGATAGCTGATACAGTACAAAGTCCAAGAGCAGTCAGGAATGTGCAGAGCAAGTAAGCCAATTTAATAAAAGGGGACAAGGAAATGCAATGACATAAATCCCAGAAGCAATTTTGTAGTCAGTATAGTGTTTACACAGAAACCAGGGAAATGCCTACAAGCTGAGAATGTTTCACTGAATCTCTGAACAGTGTATGCCACTTTAGATCTATTGCCAGGATGTTACCCATGAATTAGTGGTGGGTTAGAGGAATAAAAGGTACCAGTAAGAAAAGGTCAGTCAGTATCTTCTAAATGGGAAACTAAGTGAATCTGCGTTTATACCTATTGAAAACTATCATGAGCTAGACCCTGAAAAGGCAAATTTCTATCATATCATTTCACACATTTACTTACCCCTCCCTTCATCCTTTATTCATAAATGTGTCTGACGTATTACTAGTGCATTATCTAAGCTACAAATATGTATGTCCTTCAGGGCTTCACAGGAGCCTGTGTTAGGCCATCGTGGATTCGCCTACGTTTATTTAAAGTCAAGTCAGTGTTTGTTGAATTCCTGCCCTGTGCTGAGGTAAAGCAGAGAGAATCACACAGCTTTCACTGAGAATTATCAATTGTTAAGCATAATTAATTGTTCATGATTCTTAACTCTGAGTCCAGTCTGTCAATCATGTAAGTTCACCTGGTGCTGCTCTGTAATCTCACCTCTCGTGAAGGAAACGTCAGGGCTTTGCCTTGCCCGAGCCCCGGTGTGGAAGGCTCAGCCTGCAGGATTCCTCTGAGCCGCGAGAACGAGCGAGGTGCTGAGTTACACTACATTCACCAGTTCCATTTTTAATTACAGAAAAGTCATCTGTTGAACAATCTGTTGTTCTAGGATTTTATTGGGAATCAAGCTTGATTTCCATTTCAGCCACTGCCTTTTCTATGTTAAAAAAAAAAAAATAAGGACACTCTGGGTCTTCTGGAATTTCTCTCATCCGCCATTAGAACTTCAGATTTATTTATTTGTTCATTTGCTTGGTTTTTAGTTAACAATATTTTTGACCTAGGAAATTATTATTCCTGAAATGAGTTAAGTAATACTTTGCAATCTCCGTCTCCATTTTGAATTTCACTTTTTAAAAAATACCGTTGTCTGGTTATCTTTTGAAGCCCAAAGATGATTATTCTAGGCTAAATAAAAAGTCGAAAAAGAGAGTAAGAGTTAACTTTGAATCATGCAGTGGATATTGAAACACGCCCCCTACTTTTATAGGTAGCATGACATTTGCAAGTTACTGAAGATCTGTGTGTTTTTGTTCCCTCATCTGTAAAATGGGGCACATAATAGTGTTTTACTCACAGACCTGTTGTGAAATTTCGATAAGTTGACCCTTGTAAGGAGCCTAAAACAGTGCGATGAGCATGCTTTTCTCTTGGTATAGTAAAGTGCCATTTAATTTAACAAATGCGTGGGAGGGGGGCGTGCATGTTGGGAGGAGAGTCAGTCTGTCTTCTGATTGTTTGATACTATCTTGTTTTGTAGGAAGTAGAATTTGGCCTTTTGTTTCTTTCCATTCACTCCCACAATTCTAAGGGAAATCTTCCCCTTCCAAGGGGCCTCTGTCTCCCAGAGGCAGTGCAATCCTGAGACAGCTGTCAGCGGTTCTGCACACTAGCGAGGCATCTTCTGTGTATTCTTAGTAATTTTCCCAGTTCCTTTGTGGAATGACCCTGGCTGATATTATCTGCATCTTCTACCACTAGATCCTTGCTGCAGTCTCTTTCATTCTTGTAATACCTCTGTCTCTGTTTTGGTGTGATCTCTGGAGCTCACTTTGCTGTGTGATTTTAAAAGAAATTTATTATTTGTTTTACAGAGAGAACATTGATTCGTTGTTGCTCTTATTTATGCATTCATTGGTTGCTTCTTGTATGTGCCCTGACTGGAGATTGAACCCGCAGCCTTGGCATATCCTGACGATGCTCTTACCAACTGAACTACCTGGCCAGGGCCACGTTCTGCTGGTTTTGATATTTGTTTCTCTACTTGTATGGAAATTGAAATTTTTAACATTTTTAAATTTGTTTTCTAGTTTTCGTTGGTCATGAAAACAGATTTTTATTTCATCTGATTTCATTGTCTTTGCTATGCTTTTTGATCTGTGTGGATTTTAGATGAAGAGTAGCATGATTTGGATTTAGGTGATGTGATGGTTACTTTTAAGCGTTAACTTGACTGGGCTAAACATTTTCTGGGTGTGTCTGCGAGGGTGTCTCTGGAAGAGATTAACATTTGAATCAGCATACTGAGTAAAGATTACACTCTCCAGTGAGGGTGAGCATCTTCTAATCCATTGAGGGCCTAAAAGGAATAGACTGGCTGAGAGGGTGAATTTGCTCTCTGCCTGAGCTGAGACATCCCTCTTCTCCTGCCCTTGTTCATTGGTGCTCCTGATTCTCTGGCATTCAGACAAAAACCAAGACTTCCACCATCAGCTCCCCCTCTCAGGCCTTCAGATTCAGAACGAGTTACACCACTTTTCCAGGTTCTCCAGCCTGCACATGGCAGACGGTGGGACTCTTTGGCCTCTATACCCATGTGTGCCAATTTCCATAATACTTTTTTCTTTTGCTTTTGCATTTGAGTAGTTGAAGCTAAAGTAAGATCCTTTTTTTTTTTTTACCCTAAGTGGAATTTAAAAAATTTGTGATGTTTTAGTAGTTTCTAAAAATTCAAACCTTTCTTTCTCAAGGTTTTCTTCTGTCTGATTTCCTCTTATTTTTGTCATCGAGGGCTCCAAGTGTATGTCTATTAGACTTTCTCACTCCTTCGCCTCTTTCTTTTTCATGCTTTTGTCCCCCCATACCTAATCTGTCAGTTCACTAATCCTTTATTCAGCTGTGCCTGTGCAACCCAACAATAAACAAATCCACTGAGGATTTTCTTTAGGTATTTTTCCATGCAAGAATTACTTTTACAATCAACATTCTTTACCTAATCTTGTAGTTTCCTGTTCTTTGCCAAAATTTACATTCTTTTAAAAATCTTTTCTAATATTAAGCACATAGTATTCATATGTAAACCTATATCCATTAACTACATTATTGAATCCCCTTGAGCCTGCTTCATTACATGTTATTCTAGCTTAGTTTATTTTCATCATCTTATTTTTTGCAAATTGTTTATTTAGAATTTTTTTTTATTTTTCTTATTTATTTTTATTTTTTCTTTATTTTATTTTGCCCATCACCACTGATCCCCCATACCCTCCTCCACCTCCACCCACACCCCTCCCCCATGCAATTACCACATTGTTGTCCATGTCCATGAGTTCTTTCTCTTTTTTTTTTTCTTTTATGTTCAATCCCTCCACCCTCCTCACCCTCCGCCATAAGCTGTTTGAAGTGGTTTGAGGCCTATGGTAATTTTTTTCATCTTCCAGAGGGGATTTGTATTTGCTTGTGGAAAGCACCTTGGAATATAAGCAATCTAGGATTTTTTAAAATCTACTATCATCCGATCAGATAGGTAAAGACGGTCTTTAGTCTCTGTAAGCACCATGTATGATCCCGAATGATTTCAGCCAAGGCTTAGGTTAGTGTGCCCCGTCCTCATTGGCCATATATTCCAACCTATACCCTCCATTCCAGAGAGGCTGCCAAAAGTGCTGTTCAGCTTCTCAGCTACTCAGATGCCTTTTGGGAACTCAGCAAAGGCCTCCAGGAGAAAAGTGGCCCAAAGATGACCAAGATGACATATTTTAGTTTCTTTTTTTTTTTAAATCTTGGTCTAATATTATTTATTGCATTAACATTCTGGTGTCTTATAGTAGGTTTAAAAAACAATTAGTCTAGTCTGGCCAGTGTGGCTCAGTGGTTGAGCATAGATCACTGGTTCAATTCCTGGTCAGAGCACATGCCCGGGTTGAGTGGTCCATCCCCAGTAGTGGGTGTGCAGGAGGCAGCTGACGGATGGTTCTCTCTCATCAATGTTTCCATCTCTATCTCCTTTCCTCTCTAAAATCAATAAAAATAATCAGTCTAGTTTTTCTATTTTTTTCCTCAGCAGGACATTAATGGGAAAAGGCTTAAACTGATTCTGTGATATACATGTGTAGCTTATATAAATTGCCTCAGTCTTGTTTCCATAATTTTTGCATATCTTGGTCAGGTAGCTCAGTTATATATATCTAGATAGATAGATAGATAGATAGATAGATAGATAGATAGATATAGATGTCACTTGTTAATTTTGCTTGACATTTTATGAAAATATCAACATAATATATTGATAATGTCTGAGGTCACATTCTATAATGAGAGCTTATTACTTTTTGCTGGTCCTGATGTGAGAAAAACTAAGACCACTCGTCCAAAGCATTGCAGAGCTGAATATATGACTGGGTTATTTGCTTAAAGCGCCCCATCCATCTAGGCTCAATCTAAGTGGTTAGTTCAAGGATAGGCATGTGACCCCATAAGAGTCAAACAAAATCTCCCTGAACTTTGTCTATTAGAGCTATCAAGAACATGAGTAAAGACATTGGTTTAGTGCTATATGCTCTGCAAATTCTAATTTTGGTAATATTTAATACTTTTTCTTTATCCTGGACTTTATATCTTTATCTCTGCATGGTTGGTACTTGCATTTTCTCTATGGGATCAGTTTTTTTCTTTGATCAGAGACAAATTTAATCTCATCTCAGGAAGAATCTCATTTTTCTCAAGTGCATCAATATCGTATTTTATTTGTAATGCTATTAAACATCCAACAGATCAAGCTTAATTCAGAAAATCATTTAATTTTATGGCACCTAGTATCGAATGGCCTATACATTCAGAAGGGGGGGAGGTAAAATATCTCTTCAAAAGATATTTTTTAAATGAATTAAATTAATGGTAATACAATTGCATTATCAATTTCAACCTCAAGGAGGGAGAAATGGGATCATTTTGTTTAGATGTTCTTGTCTTGATTCATTCTCTTGATTTCTTTAAGAAGTTACTTCACAATGATATTTTCCTTAGTTGGCCTGTTCCCTTTTCCCTTTCCCTTGGGCTTAAAGATGTTATTTACTTGGAGATCTGTGATGTTTTCCCATTTCACATAGATTGGGTGTAGGCTGCGGCCTTTTCCAAGAAGCAAAATGAATGCCCACGCAGCAATCATCAAATAAATAGTGTGCTCCCTTTTCATCCGTTTGCTGTGAAAATCCATCCCAGCCTTCCTATTTAGTTAACTGTAAGAGCTGTTCTTAGATAACCAATCTCATGCTTGCCAGAATTCCCTTCTAACATTTTAATTATATTTTATATGTTACATATAAATAAAGTGGCATGATCACAGCACCAAGCAATATACATTAAATTCCTGCTCTTTATTCTATTGGGGCAACATTGAACAAATTATTTTTTTTTTCTAAAATTGCACTGTCTGCATCTGCAACATAGGAACATTCAAGGGAGTTGTTTTGAAAATTAAATGATAAGGCCCAGGAATATATATAGAAATGTTATTTTTCTGAACTGAAAACTGGCCAGTGATCTTTATAAAACAAGCTTAATTCTCAAAGAAATTATAGTCCTGAAGATGAAATCAGACCTAACATTTTCAAGAATGTAATCCATGAATAAATAGTTTTAAAGACAATGATAACTACCATCTGTTCCAGTCTGGCAGGAATACGCTGAAGTGTGCTGTTGCTGTTCCTCTGTAGTCCTTTTCATTTCTTTTTCTCTTGAAAAGTCTCATGAGCATGTGCTTATATGAAAGGTGTGGTTTTCCTGAGGTACTGAGTAGAATTACTGATATATACATATTTGAGATTTTAAAATCTAGTACTATATATGGATAGAAAAAAAGGCCCCGAGAGATATGAATATTAGCTTTATATTTTTGAGATTCAACCAATTTTCATGTAGAAATATTCTTTAAGCCTTTAGATAAGATTCACATCTTTCTGAATTTTATCCAAATTAGAATGTTATTATTACATTTTTATTGCATAACTTACCTAAATTACAGTCCCTGTTTGGAAGATTATAAGAATTTCCAGTATTTTTGTTGACATTGCACTTGCTTAGGTTTTGAATGACTTCAGATATGTATTAGTCCCCTATTGGAATGTGCTGTGACTCATTTTGTTTGTAACACAAACTGAAAGATGTGTTGTCTGGTCGCCCTGCTTGCTGGCCGGAATCCTCTGGGGAGCATATTTATTGTAACCAAATCGAGATGTTTAGCACATTCTCAGACAACTGTAGGTAGCAGGAATAGTAAGCAACAGGATTTCTTGGTATTTAGCATGTCTCTGAAACTTAGAGGAACCACGATTTTATAATTTTTGAACTGGAACATATTGAACAGAATGTCTAACGCTAGGCAGTGTTATACGTCACCGTTATCTCATGTTCTCAGGGTAACTGCATCACGTTCACGCCGCTGGGAAACTGAACAGGAGGAATGAATGACAGCCGCACTGTGCTGAAGCACATGATTTATAGCCTACCTGGCTCTGTAAGTGAGCACCACACCCAGCCCAGTGCCTTACACATACTATTCTTTTTGTGCATGTATTTTCCTCGGATACCAAAATATAACTTTTATTTGATCGTGATCAGCTTTGCAACTCCAGAATTAAAGCTATATCATAGCTTGCTTATTTTGAGCAAAAATATTGTAAGTACTACTCCTTACACAAGAAAATTACCTGGACAAGAAATATTCCTGGGAGAATCAACTATGTACTTACATGCTGGTATTACTGGGGAAGAGGTTTTGTTTTGTGATGTAAAGCTTATCGTGTATTTTGGCTGATTACTAAATATCAGTGCTAAAAGTTATTTGGACAATGGTGATAATTCAATATTTCAAAATTCTAGTACTAATTAAGCAGTATTCTTTAATATTATTATTCTTAGATTTTTAAAAGCTTTTTAAAAAAAATGTTTTTATTGATTTCAGAGAGAGAAAGGGAGAGGGAAAGAGAACAACATCAATGACGAGAGAGAGTCATTGATCGGCAGGAGGGGATCGAGCCCCCAGCCTGGGCATGTGCCCTGGCTGGAATTGAATCATGATCTCCTGGTTCATGGGTCAACGCTCAACCACTGAGCCATGCTGACTGGGCTTAGTCTTAGATTTTTTTCCCAAAGGCCTGTACTGCCTACTTTTTGAAAGATATAGCACAGTCCACTAGGGAATATGAATAAAAATATGTTGGCACTAATAATGAATCACTAAGAGATTGATTTACACTATTTTTTTTTCCCTTTAAAAGAGAATTTGTCTTTGTGGTAATTGAAACTAAAAAACATTTAATATTCAATTTAAAGGACAATTTGTTTAATTTTAAAAGGTATTAATTTGATTTAGGTTTGATTATATTTTATTTTTATGCCCACAATAAAAAAAAAGTGATGAAGGTATATGGTATAAAGTAAAAAACCCAGCTTTTACTTTTTGCAATAATGAGTTGAAAGTAAAATTAATTTATAGGAACATATCAGGACTGAATTCTAATGAGACATACTTTTCTACCAAAGGCATCTAAATAAGCTGCTCATCATTCCGATTGTATCATAATGATCTTGGATTCACACAGTCTGCCTGATTACCAAAATAGGAAAAACATTTGGAGCTATACATATTCAAATTCAAGTGATCTATCTATTTATATGTGTGTGTGTATCTCCATTATATGGAAACATTTCTAATGTTTAATTGACCTGATTTGAATCATGTTTGCCTTTTTCCTAAAATATTTTTTTATTGATTTCAGAGAGAGGAAGGGAGAGGGAGAGAGAGATAGAAACATTGGGGGCGTGCAGGAGGCTGCCCATCAATGACTCTCTCATCATTGATGTTTCTATCTCTCTCTCTCCCTCTCCTTTCCTCTCTCTGAAATCAATAAAAAGATATATTTTAAAAAAAATTAAAAAATGAAAAAGGCTTGCTTCTGCACAGCAAGAATCAACAGCTTTGTGAGATGGTAAGTGTAGTATTGTCTTTACATCCGTGATTCTGCCCCAGTGTAAATCATTCATTTTCTCCTTGACTCAACTCGGAAATTTTACTCTTGTTCTGGAAAGGAATTAAAATACTCCCTTTTCACACCAAAACTTAGACCAGAACACAAAATTCCCATAACTGGGCAGGAATCAATAAGCCATAATGTCCTACAAAGAGAAAGAGATACCGTGGTGGGAAGATTAGCAAAACTGAGGCCACCAACATTTTGTTGGGTATTTTGGAGGAGAAAAAATCTTCATGGTAACACGTGATAAAGACTGGGAGCAGAAAGATAAATCTAAATAGGCACATGAAATGAGAGTAAGAATGTATTCTAAGAATAATAAAAGTACAAATCCAAGTAAGCAGTGTTGAACTTAAAATTAACAAGGAAAGAGATGGGAGTAGAACACATAAAAGAGAATCCAAAACTTTTAGGAAGGGCCACAACAGAGACAGTTCCACTCACTGATGTTTCTCTCAATCTCTGCAAAAGCAAAGATGTGCCCTTTCTGTTTTGAATTAATATGAGCTGAGAGCTCCTACTTACACCTGCACCCTGAGCCATCTGGAGGCCACATCTATGTGATGAATGTAAGGGTGACTGCTCTGCAATCACAGTTGTCTGCTGTGTTGTTACTTAGTTACAAGAGTAAAGCATTTAGGAGCATGGAGATCAGAGTGGGAAACCTTAAGTTGTTTAACAAAGTCTGACACTGTAGATAAACACCTTAGTTTTTCCTCTGATTCACAGAACATGGGAAATTTGCAGTCTGATTCAGATTATTTTCAGTGTAAAGATGTTTGTTTTCTTCAATTAAAAAATCAGAGAGTGAAACTCTGTCTGCAGAGGTTTGGATCCAAACTTAACCTTTTACAAATTACAGATTACTAGTATCTCAAGTCCAATAAGGCTACATTGTACATTAAAAGGAGCATTGAAAAGTTTGTTTCAGTTGGTTTAAGCATTTAATCTTGATTTCAATAGTGTACATCATGTCTGTATTGTGTTACTATTTTTGCTAAAATTCAATTCCCTCTTTTCCTTGGTTATTAAACAAGCAGGAAAAAAACAACAGCTCTCTTTCACTTCTACTGTGAGAAATAAAGCAGTAAGTCATGAGCAGTCTTGATTCATATTGATGAAATGTTACACCTTAGAATTCAGCAATATGACCACACAATGAGAGAAAATTAAATTCACTAAAACTGATCTGTGAGAAGATTAAAAACAAGGCCCTTATAATCTCTTGCTCCTGTCAAAAGTGGATTAAAAAATGAGTAGGCTCTTCTACACCCTCCCAAGTAGATTCATGGAGTATATACTATAAATATCACTAGAATTTTGAACATCCAAATGATAGTTTAGCTGACCTATTTTTCTTGTATAGCACATACCTCTCAGGATTTCCTTGGTATGAAAGCAGTTTTGATTTTACTTACTCAAATCTTTGACTTTTCTTATGCACTTAATGATGACAGTATTATTGCAAATATGACTGCTTATCTACACAGGTAAATATGTCTCTGTTCATACAATCATAGAGTCATGATTTACAGCAAAGTTCATGTTAGAAAGGATAGAGTAACCAGTTAAGCAAAAGTTCCCTTTATGTTCAAATCCTACAAAGGAAAACAAACCTCCGGGGGGCGAAGATTTCCTCTCCCTGACATTCATGCAACCACTAAGAGGAATGAAGAGGGAGCCCCCAGATTTCTTGTACTTCACAAAACAGTGACAACCTCACAAGGACTGTCAGCTTTGGGATCATCAGAACTAATCTAATTTTGCCTTTTATTCACATTTAAATTTGTTACAACTAGAAACTAAAAACTCACCCTTGCTTAAAACACTCCCCTGCCCTTCCTTCTCTGACCATAGAGTTTTTGCCATGGTTGCCTCTCCCCTTCTGTCTAGATCCCTTTTGATTCTGGGCTTCCTAATCTTAGATCCTCAAGCTCTGTAGGTATTTGTACCAATATATCACATCCTCAGTGACATCTTATATATAACCACACTTTTATCTTTTTTTTTCATTTTTATTTTTTTATGTTTTAATTTATCTTTATTGTTGAAAGTATTACAAATGTGCCCCTTTTCCCCCATTGACCCCCTCCACCCAGCATCCATTCCCTACCCCAGGCCTCTACCACACTATGGTCTGTGTCCATGGGTTGTGCATATATGCAGATAAGTTCTTAGGTTAATCTCTCCCCACCCCCCACCCCCACCTTGCCTCCGAGATTCATTGGTCTGTTTCATGTTTCTGTGTGTCTGCATCTATTTTGTTCATCGGTTTATTTTGTTCATTAGATTCCATGTATGAGTAAGATCATGGGACACTTGTCTTTTTCTGACTGGTTTATTTCCCATAGCATAATACTCTCCAGCTCTCACCATACTGTCTCAAAAGGTAAGGGATCCTTCTTTTTTACAGCTGCATAGTATTCAAAGGTGTAAATGTCTGAGAAATTACTTGATATGATTTCAGTCTTCTTGAGCTTGCAGAGACTTGTTTTGTGTCCTAACAGGTGGTCTGTCTTTGAGAATGTCCCATGTGCCCTTGAGGAGAATGTATAAATGACACACTAGGTCAGATGGATTTAACTGACATTTACAGAACATTTCACCCCAAAGCTGCAGAATATACATTCTCCTATAACCACACATTTAAAAATATTATCCCCTCTTTTCTTAGTGTTTATTATCCTCTTCAAATCCCTTATTTTTATCTGTAATTTATATCACTGTTTACATATCTCCTTACTAGATTATAAGCTCCAAGGAATTAGGAACACTACCTATTGTGTTCACTGCTGTGCCTCCTGCACTAAGACCTGTGCCTACTCTATAATTTGTAATTAACACATATTTTTTTAATGAATAAATGATATTGTAATATTTCCTGAGTTTATATCACTTTTGCAAAATAGTTTTTAAATGCCCCTAAGTTAATTGCTAGTAGCTAGAAAAAAAAATCACCCTCAAATGATGAACTCACTGTGTATTCTCAAAGAAACTAGAAGTAGCCTGGTAAATACTTCTTATAGGTCTAAAGGACCCACAAAACTCTATAATGAGCCCCTAAATCGTACCTGAAGGGAAGTCATTTTCCTTTGTAATTTTGTCACCTGGAGAAATACCTAGTCCTGTTATACCCTGTAAAAGGCAAATTCTAGTCCCCCAAATTTGTGTACAATAATTAGGAATGTTTATGGCTCTTTATGGGAAATGTGCAAACAGTATGGGATTGTATCCTCTGTTTTCTGTGCATGCAAAATGGTGGCATAGTCTGAAGCAATCATCAGAACTAAAATTGGAAAAAAAATATCAAGGTAACTTAAGTGGACAAATGATAACTAAGTATTTTAAAATGATGGAAGTAAGCATTTTGAAACTCTTTGGCTTCTAAAATCATTTCTGTGGAATGTGAAATTGTTTCCTAAACCAACTCTAGTTGGTTTATCTGGAAAAGTTGTACCTCTACGAAAAGCAATTACTACTCTCTAAGGTTAAGAAATTTTTTGTTTTTAAAAAGTAAATAGGTATTGATTTCCACTGGGCTTGAAGAGTTTTTGAAACAATATTTATCTAGCACAAAAGTACCTTGCTTTTGTCCTATACCAGGCTATGATTTCTCTGTTCCTGAGATCCATATCCAGGTAAACTCTTGATCTTGTGTCAAATGTGGTGGAAAGCATTTCCCTCTGAGCGACTTCCAAAAAGAACTTCCTTGGTCTAGAAAGGTTTTACTGTCAAAAATGACTGCACTTTTCAGTGGGCTTTTCACGAATTCAGGTTATGAAAATAAAGTGATACACACACACACACACACATACACACTCACTCATAGATGTTGTGTAGGTACATTCTTGGATTAATTTTTAAGTTCCATAGCACATAGACTTAGAGAATGATTAAGTTCACTAACTGCATGATCTGTTCAATTTGCTAATTAATTTTGTTTGGTCACATAGAACATTTTTATGTTATAGCATACATAGTTTTGGAGGTTATGAATTGTGTTTTAATAAAATGAATTTAATAATATTACTTAACCAAGTGTTAATACTTGAGTTAGTCTTACTAAGTACTTTCTTACAACATATTTAATATGATAGAGCACGTTTATATATATGCTAGGCTGAAATTTATGCCATATATGACTATTGAACCATGAGTGTTCACTCTGCAATATGTGTGTATTTGATGCCAGAGAAAATATTCTTAGCAGTCTTCAGTCTCTTCTATATAGCAATATCTGATGTTTTCTATTTATTCACACAACACATAATGACCAGGCTAGCACATATATTTTAAAGGGAAAAGGGAAATGCTCACTGATGCTGCACTAAGTATTCAGCACCATCTCATTGCTTGCCTTCTAACTCATAATTATAGACCATTGGAATTTTCTAGAATTAAAGGGAATTGATTTGTTTTAATGGATATTTTTATCTCTTCTCAAAATAATATATTTATGTGGTTTAAAATTCAAATGATACTAACATGCTTATAAAAGTCTTTTTTCAAAAATGTTAACTGTTTTTTATATATAGCTATTTATATATAAAACAGCTAAAATACATGCATTAATTTTATAAAGAGTTTCCTTGATGTATCTGTTTTGGAGATTATCAGCTAACTCTATACCAGGCAATGAAGAATTAGCTCTCTCACATTCTACCTTTCCCCTCTTTTAATAAACAATTTAATGCTGTTAATTTCCTTGTAAGCACAGCTTTGGCTTCACTCTGTACATTTTTATGTTCTTTTAATTTTTATTCATTTCAGAGTGTTTTCTATTCTCCGTATAATTTCTCTTGACTCATAGTTTATTAGGAAAGTATTGTTTGTTTTAATCCCTGAAGGTTTCCTAGTAATCTCTCTGGAATTAATTTAAGTTTACTATAGCCATACAACATCTTCTGTATGATATCAGTCCCCTCAGTTGAGCACATGGCCTGCATATGATCAATCTCAGTGAATGCTCTCCATGTTTCTGCAAAAATAGGTATTCTGCTGTTCTTGGGAAGACTTTCTATAAATATCTATGAGACTATGGAGGTTCGAGTTTTTTGTATCCTATCAAACTCAAATCCTTTTACACGTGTTCTATCAATGAGAGAGAAATGTTACAATCTCCAGTTAGAGTTGTGGTTTTATCTGTTGCTTTAACAGTCCATCAGTTTTTGTTTTGTGCAGTTTGACGCCCTAATACTAGGTTCATACACATTTAGGATCGTTACGTGTTCTCAATGAATTTTCTTTTTATCATTATAAAGGGCCTCTCTTTATTCCTCATAATGGTACATATTTTGAAGTATAATTTGTCTAAAGAGCTTCTCCAGCTTTCTTATTACTTTGTCACGAATTTTCCACTGATGCCACTGATGTTAATATTAGACTTATCTGTCTTTATATTAGATTTTCCACAGTATATGGTTTGTCCTTTTATTAATGCAATTTGCCCTCTCTGCTTTTTAATTAGAATTCTTAACCATTAATTTTAATGTTATTATTGGTATATCTAAGTATGAAATTATAATCCTATTTGCATTCCCCTTTTTAATCTGTCCTTTGATGCTCTTTTCTTTTTATTTTCACTAATAGCTTTTTATCTATACTTTTAAAAAAATATACATATAGTTGTTCTAGATAAAATAGGCATTGTAAACTTATCCTAGTCGACTTTCATGCCATATGCCACTTGACAAATAATGTCAGAGCTTTATGACTGTTTACTTCCATTCCTCCTTCCTGCCCTCCGGATTGTCGCTGCCATACAGCTTCCTCTAAACATGTTATAAATCCTATAATACATTTCTAATAACGTTGCTTTAAACAATAAATTGTCTGTTAAAGGACATAATGAACAAGAAGAAAATTTTTTACCTTTACCCTCAGATTTGATATTTCTGATTGTTCCTTTGTGTAGATCAAAGTTGCCATATGGTGTGATTTGCATTCCCCATAAAGAAACTTCTCTTAAAGTTCCTATAGTGCTTGGTTGTTGCGAGTAAATTCTCCTAGCATTTTTTAGACTAAAAAAAAAAAAAAATTAGACTTAATTTCGTAAGGATTTTTTTTTTTTTTTTGCTTTGTATAGAATTCTTTTTGACAGTTTATTTCCATTTGCTTTTGTCTTAAATTGTTTTCTGAGAAAGAAGTCTGCAGTAATTCTTGTCTTTGCTCTTCTGCATATAAAATCTTTTTACTTCTAATTGCCTTGAACATTTTTATTTTATAACTGATTTTCAACAATTTGGTTGTGATGTTTCTTGGTAGGTTTTTGTTTTTTTTCTGTTTATTCTACCTGAGGCTTGTGAACTTCTTGGATCTGAGAGTTTATAGTTTATATCAAATTTAGGAAGTTTGTTGACATTATTTTTTTAAATATTTTTTTCACCCCTTCCTCTAGGATCTGCATTTCCATATATGTTGACAGTTTTATATTGTCTCATAGGTCAGTGTGTCCTGGTCTTTTTTTTTTCTTTTTCTTGTCTTTATGTGTGTGTGTTTGTGTGTGTACTTCAATTTGGACAGTTTCTATTGTTGTGCCTTCAAATTCACTAATCATTTCTTCTGCTGTTATCTAATACGGATATGCTGTAAATCCCATCTAGTGAATTATTCATTTCATACAGATTATATTTATCTCTGTAACTTTCATCTGGTTAATTTTTTAATATATTCCATTTCTTGTCTAATTATGTTCACTTTTTTAATACTTAAAAAAATTAAAACAGCTATTTTAAAGTTATGTCTGCTAATAACATCATCTCTGTCATTTCTGGTTCCACTTCTTTCTACTGAATGACATTTCTCTTTATTCAGAGTCACACTTTCTTGCTCCTTGGTATGTATAGTAATTTTTATGTGATACCAGTTATTGTATCTGATGCCGCTGGGTGCTAAATTGTCTTGTGGGCTTTAAATGATGGATGGATAGTGTTTGCGGAGGCAGTGAAGCTGCTTGGAGGTCAGCTTGATTTTCTGAAAGCCCTGTTTTTAAGCTTTGTTAGTGTTGATCCCGAATGGCCTTTATCTGGACTTAGTTCTACAACAAAGGTGGCAATCTCTGGGGACTCTACCACATGTTCCGTGAGAATGCTCCTCAGTGGCCGGTCAGAGGGTGGGGATTTCTCAGTTTACACCTTCATCACCCTTCCACCGGCACGGGAGTTTCTCCCTGTGCCCACATGCAGCTTGGTGTTTAGCTACTGAGTCGGGGGGAACCCGATACGGATTTCTTGGGGTATTCCTCCTTGGGGTATTCCTCACCGCTTTCTGAATCCTCTCGACCAACCTACCGACCCCAGCAACCATTACCTCCCCAAAGGAACATCTATGTGTCTTTATCTCACTAACGCCATCAGACTTCCCTGGGAAACCCCACTCCTGAGCCACGTGCTGGAAGGTGCCTCCAGGCAGAGAGCAAAACCAACTACAGGGGACCCTTTACCATTTACCTTTTCTCAGAGGTCAAAGTCCTATGTTGTGTCTTTTCCAAGCCTAAAACTACCATTTCATAAATGTTTAAAATTTCTCACTTATTTACGTCAGGAGGATAATTCCAGTTCTGGTCACTTACTCATGGTCAGAAGTAAAATTCCCTTATATAATTTTACAAATATAGAATACTTCATATAATTATAAAAAATGGAATACACCATGTGTATTTATGTATATGTGTATTTATGTTATGCATATGTATGTGTGGGTGTATACATATGTATATATATATATCTCTATACACCTTATGTATATATATCTATATACACACATGTGCTTGCCATATTTACTCACCTTTCTCAGGTTTTTATCTATTGCCACATTCTTTATCTGTTGTTGTCGTCAACCCTCACCCAAGGACATCTTTTCTATTGGTTTTCAGAGAGAGTGGAAGAAAGGGAGGGACAGGGAGAGCGTATGTGAGATAGAAACGTCAACATGAGAGAGACACATGGATTGGCTGCCTCCTGCCCAAGCCCCTCAGGGGCGGGGTCGAGCCCGCAACCCAGGTGTGTGCCCTGGACCATAGACTGAACCTGCAGCCACTCAGTCAGAAGGCTGATACTCTGTCCACTGAGCCACACCGGCCAGGGCCAAATAAGACATTCTTGGTGAGGATTAACATTATTACTCTATTTGACATTTTACTCTGTTTTTATTCTCTGCCCTCCTTTGCTGCTTTAAAAAATATTTCCATAACATTTATCAACACATTATATATTATACATTTTTCATATTTATTTTATTTTCTGCCCCCTCCACACATTTGTGTGGCTCTGGTGTTTCATTTATTGTTATTTTCCAATGCATAGAACAGTAAATAACTTATAATAGATGTTAAATAAATCTTAGTTGATTAAATAAATGAACATGAGGCTAAATCTTTTAGCTAGTAAAGAAAAAAAAGGGGAGATGATTGGGGAAAAGTTAATTGGATTTTGCAGCTGTACCTATATTATGGATTGAATTGTGCCATACCCCTCATTCATATATTGAAGTCCTAACCCCCAGTACCGCAGAATGTGACTATATTTGAAGATAAGGCCTTTAACGAAGTAATTAATGTAAAATGAGGTCATATGGTGGGCCCTAATCCAATATGACTGGTATCCTTAAAAGAGGAGATTAGGACACAGCAGACATGTGCATGCATGGATAAAAGACTATGTGAGGACAGTGAAAAGGTGGCCATCTAAACTAAGGAGAGAGGCTCAGAGGAAACCAAACCTGCTGATACCTTGATCTTGGACTTGTAGCCTCCAGAACTATGAGAAAATAAATTTCTGTTGAAGCCACTCAGTCTATAATAGTTTGTTATAGCAGCCTGATCGCATTGATATACCTTGTAACACTTTATTTCTTAAAAGATAACAGAAGCAAATATGCCAAAATATTATTATGGATTCTGGAAACAGTTTCATAGCTTTTTAGTATTTTTCCCTTTAACAATTTTGTATACATTTATGTGAACATTTATCACCATAAAACATGTTTTAAAATATAATATAATCTTAGTAAGTTTTATATTTTATATATAAAATATAAAATTTACTGAATTTTATAGTTATGTATATATATATACATATATATACACATACACATACATACATATAAAAATATGGTCACATGAGGTCTTAAAAATCAATGTAGGACAAGAGTGAGTGTTCAAGGAGTGCTCCCTGTTTATTGCATTACAGAATAAATTAAGAAAGAGAGGTGTTCTATATGTTTCAATTAATTTTTAGTGCCTATTTTTGTACAGAATAGCAATACATATTTCATAAGATACTATTCTCTGAACTCATAGATTAATCTGAATCTATGTATTAATCTGAATAAAATATTTGACTTGAGTTCGCTTAACTTAGAGTCTTCCACTGCCTAAGACAGTATCTGACATGCAACAGCGTCTCAGGTTTGTTTTTGAATGAACAAAGGGATGACAGTGTTAAACTTTCCAAGTGCTTAATCACTGGGGTGGGGGTGGGGTATCATATTTCTTTTTCAATTTCCACTATTTGCTTAAAGACTTCTGGTATGGATCTGAGACCATTTTTTCCCTATTGTCTCAAATCAAATTATATCCTGAATGTTCACAAGAACCCATAAAACAAATAAAAGATAAGCAAAAGGATTCTAAAAATATTTTTCCAAATAAAAATTGTATTCACTTTCTACATAGTTTTCTTCATCTGTCAAGGAAAACATAATGCTATCCGTAAAAATTGTTATAAGGAAAAATAATGGTGAAATGTGTGTCCACTAGAAATACATGAAATACTGAATGAATGGTGTTATACACAGCAGAGCGTTTTATACTAGAAGTTGCCCTGTTTTTATTCCCTGCAAATGAGAAGGGCGTGTATTTCAATGATTTAAGGGTTATTCGGCCAATATTGGGGTTTCATGCTTGATAGGACTTTCATATTTTGCTTGAACCATAGATCTCTTTGTCCTTAAAAATGTTCCCCTACTGAGAGCCCATGCACACGCATGAGTAGAAAACTACAAACTTTTGTTTTGTTTTTCCCAAGGGGGATGGAGAGACACATCGATTGGTTGCCTCCCACAGGCGCTCGGACTGAGGCAGGGGATCCAGCCTGCAACTGCGGAATGGGCCTTTGACCGGAATCGAACCCAAGATGCCTCGGTTTGTGGGGCCGACACTCTAACCACTGAGCAAAAACGGCTAGGGCCTACAAACATTTTAATTAAGGATAGAGGAACACACACTCCACAGAAGCACATCAGTCACACTGAGTGGGAACCAGCTTCACCAGTTTCCAGAATCTCTCACGAAAAGTCAGGAGGGTAGCACAGCTGATGATGCACGTGCAGGCTGAGGTCATGGCAGATGTTGAAAAGCTAATTTTGTGCATGTCACATTTCCTTTTCCCTTGGGCCTTACATTACTATGAAGGAGCAATTTATACACACAACCTGTGCGCTAATGCCTCTATTTAAGGGAAGGTTTACAGACACCAGGCACTCCTGGTTTTTGAACCAAATTTAGCATTGGTGAGGCTCCATCTTCATCTGGGGAAAAGAGTAAGTGCCAGAGTTTCCCTGTGTACTATTGATCTGCCTGTAGTTTACCAAAGTGTTAGGAAAGTGGTTTGCATGCTGGAGCTCTTTGGAGCCCATTATTTTGATGAAATTGAAACCAGGGACTAGCCTGGCCTGCTCTGTGACCTGAGGGCCCATGACTGCCTCCAGTGCTCCTCTGTACCTTCAGTTCCGTGGTGGTGGAGGATCTGGGCTTGCCTTGGGCATCAGCCTTTCAATGGGCCTAACAGACACCTACAAAGTAAAAAGCAAATACCTCTAACTTTACATGCAAAAGACTTAATTTTACATAGAAATACTCTTAATAAAATTGCTAAGTGGATATTAAGTTAATAGTATCTGCATTTATATATAAAAACCAAAGAGACAGCAACACTTAGAACTGTTGCCACAATCTCAAATGAATGTTTTCAGTCTTAGTTTCCAATCACTTCCCACTTAGTTGAACTGTTTGTTACTTAGTATAATTTATAACTTTAGAAATTGTCATGCATTAAATAAATGTTTGCAGATCTGGTTTAGTGCTCACTACTTCAAAAACTGCTTTTTTAGCTCATATCAAGTGATTTTAGTCAATCTTGGATTCATAGCCCTCATTTTGCATGAAGTCTTTGAAATATTTTGAAAAATTTTCCAAAGAATTAAAAAAAATTTTTGGAAGAATTTTATATGTAGTATTTGCCCAGTTGAATCACCTATTGACAGTAAGTACCAGGCACTTTGTGAGGTGTTTTTAAAATTTAATTAATCTAATTCTCATAATCATCCTGTGAGGTGACATAAATACATCCACTTCATAGGTGAATACAAAGGTTTAAGATAAGAAATATTTACTCAAGATCATATAATAGTATTTGTATATGTCTGACACCAAAGTTCATACTCATAAGTGTCAAGTTATAATGCCTAATAGACTAATGCATCATTATTTTTAGTTTCAGAAAGAGGGTCCCATTGTCTTTCCTTTGACGTGGTTGCACAATCCTGTGAACCCATTCATCATCTACTCATACGAGCCCCGAGTCCTCCTATAGATGACCTCATGTTCATTTTATGAATTTTTGCTGTCTAAACATCAGTATTGGCACTTCAGTTTCATCTGTATTCAGAATACAGATTAGTGATTTCTGTTTTTCTGTCCTAAGCAGAATACAGTAGTCCCCCTTATCCGTGGTTTAGCTTTCCATGGTTTCAGTTATTAACAGTCGGATGAGGTCTGAAAATATTACATAAAACATTCCAGAAATAAACAATTCATAAGTTTTAAACTGCATGACATCCTGAGCAGGGTGATGAAATCTCCTGCCGTCCTGCTCCATCCCATTCAGGACTCAAACCATCCCTTGGTCCACCGTATCCACTACTCGCCTGTTAGTAGCTATCTTGCTTATCAGATCGACTGTATATGGCAGTGCTTGTGTTGAAGTAACCTTTATTTTACTTAGCCATGTCCCCAAAGTCATTCTCATATACTGTTAGTGGTATATTCTTAGAATGGTTCTATTTCATTATTAGTTGTTGTTAATGTCTTATGGTGACTAATTTATAATTAAACTTTGCATAGGTATGTATGTATAGAAAAAAGCATAGTGTATGTGGGCTTCAGACTACCTGCAAGATTTAAGGCTTCCGCTGCAGGGGTCTTGGAACGTACACCCTGGGGATAAGTGAGACATGTGCACGGTTTTTCATGGTAACTGTTGTATTATTGTCCAAATTTCTCTCCATCTCACAACACACTTTCCCACATTAAGATTCTATACTAAAAATATAGTGGAATAGGGTGCTCCCCTTCTTTCTCCCTTATAAGTCTTCAAAAATCAATATGATCTAAAATAAACTTTCTTAACATGTAAAACTGTTTCCATTCTTACTTAGCATTGTTTAAAACTTCGGTAACATGCAATAGCATCATTACACTTTCCCTCTTTTTAGGGGTTATTTACTAAAATTCTTACTTTAGGTAAAACATTTCTTTTATTATCACCTCCAAATGTTTATGTACTTAAGTACTTTTGAGAGAAAACCGTGCGGGCATATTTCAAATGGCCAAATGCATACTTATCAGTGTTTCTGTCCCCTCCTCTTACCTCAAATGATTTAATCTGCTGAAACATACATAAATCATACCTCTATTGCATTAGAAAGGAACCCAATACCTTTATGTATTTCATGGCTATGGGTATAAAAATTATAATTGCGAACATTAGCATTTCATTTTCACAAAGCAGCTGCCAGTTTATGATCCCTTAGGATTGTATTAAATTTGTGAGTTGAGTTGAAAGCCATCACGCTTACTCAGATCTATTCCCTGTCATCATACATCAGAAATATTCTTTCTAAAATGATACCTTCAGTGGCAAGGTATTTAGGAACTAATCTCTACCCTTTTCTAAGGTACTGCCCTCACTTATCATATTTTGTCTCCATTTTTTGTTCCTTGTATTCCAGAAGTCCCCTCGTGGCCAGAATACGGCTTCTGCACTACATTACTTATTATCTGCTCTTTGTGTTACATTTGATTTTTAAGTAAATTCTAATCAAGAATCTTAACAATTTATTTTTTGATAGATTTCCCCAAGACTAGGTAGGGCTCAAGAACAAAAGGTAGAGAAATGGCTTCTACAAGTGACTTTTTGTTTTCTCCTCTGCACGAGCCCCCCCCCCCACTCTTTGCCGAACACTTCTGTTTGGACAAAGACAACAAAGTTCCAAAGAAGGAAAGAATGGCCTAAACATTGTGAAACTTTTCTTCTCTTCCCTTGCTTCAGCCCAGCTGATGGAGAAAGCCCAAGCGTTGCCTGGAGCTCATGAGCTGTCACATAACTCCGCCCTGGAAGCCGTCAAGGACACTGACCACTGGGGCTGGCCTGCCTCGGGCCATGTGGTCTAACCTCTGAAGTAGAAATCAGGAGCTAAAAATGTTTGGCCAGTTGTGTCAACACATGCCCAGGGTGCATGCAAGAAGAGTGCTCCTGTACCCCTTCTTCTGTGTAGGAGCCACTTCTGTCCCCTTTTGTGTAGGATGCAGGGTGGGGCAAAAGGAGGTTTACAGTTGTTTATATGGAAAATAGTGCAATAATTAATAAATAATAATTACAAGAATAAACTATGTGTTTCGCATACTCACAACTGTAAACCAACTTTTGCCACACCATGTATGTGTGTGTCTATCACATTATTTTTAAATTTATTTTTATAGATAATTATCTTTTTATATACAACCAAAATTCCAGATGATGCTTGATATTTTAGCTAATGCATAGCTAAGTCATTATTTTTTTTTAACCTTAGGCAGTTTGTAGCAGGAACCAATACTATCCATACCAATCGAGTCTATTTATCATCTATCTATCATCTATCTATCTAAGTTATTATCTATCTATATCTATCTATCATCTATCTATCTATCTGTCTATCTATCTATCTATCTATCTATCTATCTATCTATCTATCTATCATCTATCTATCATCTATCTATCTATCTATCTATCTATCTATCTATCTATCTATCTATCTATCATATATCTATCTATCATCTATCATCTATCTATCATCTATCTGTCTATCTATCTATCTATCTATCATCTATCATCTATCATCTATCTATCTATATCTATCATCATCTATCTATCATCTATCTATCTATCTATCTATCTATCTATCTATCTATCATCTATCATCTATCTATCATCTATCTATCATCTATCTATCATCTATCTATCTATCTATCTATCTATCTATCTATCTATCTATCTATCTATCATCTATCTATCTATCATCTATCTATCTATCATCTATCTATCATCTATCATCTATCTATATCTATCATCTGTCCATCCACACACCCACCTGTGTGCACATATATACACTTCTACATGTAAAGGAGAAAAAGCTGCGTCAAAGTCAGTTTTGTGAATTTTTTGTTTCTTGGGCTAGTTGGAATGAGAATTGGTGCCAAATTTGTTTTTTCAAAACTTGCTGCAATAAAAATCCAGACCTCTGGATAGGTTTCAATGATCTCAAATTAGAAACAATATTCCCACAGCACTCTGAGCAGGAGGTAGAATCATAACAAAAATTGTTGCTTTTAGAGAAAGTCAGGAGGCCTAAGGAACTGACCATATTTTCTCAATGCACCTGTCTTTCCCTCGCAACATGTTCTAAGTCCTTGTTCTTCTAAAAAACAGTGCATATTACTGTGAAAATAAAGTTTTTACTCAGATATTTTATTCATAATATATATGCAAAAAATATATTAATAATGTAGTTTCATTTTTCTGTGTTTGCACATTAAGATAATACATAGATGAGACAATAAAATCCTAAGTCCAGAACCAGACTGAATCTTCTACAAAACTGAATAAAACAGACTTCTCAATATTTTTACTAAACAGGGACACTGTTTTAAAGGTATCTTGTGGAATGACAATTTTTTTTAAAAATATATCTTTATTGATTTCAGAGAGAGGAAAGGAGAGGGAGAGAGAGAGACAGAAACATCAATGATGAGTCATTGATCAAGCCCGCAACCAGGCATGTGCCCTGACTGGGAATCGAACCCCGATCGCCTGGATCCTAAGTCGATACTCAACCGAGTGACAGTTTTCTTTTTGGTATTTAATTTAGCCAAACTTCAAGCCAAGTGACTTTTTAATTGGTCAAATCATCATAGAGGCCCCAGGCTCATACAAATAATGAGTTCCAACCATCTTATAATAATATAATTCTATTTAATTATTGAATTATACTGATACTTTATTTTCTGTAAGCATTTCTGCTTTGAAGGAAGCCAAAGCCAAATGTAAGATCTAATGAAAATAAGTTATCTTAAAAATACCACTTTTATCAGGATTCATGAAAAATTATTTTTGGTGGAAACCAACATAAGTAGTGGACATCACATGGATGAATGCCTGGATTTATGAATTATTATATGTTTGAAGCCAGAGTAGTAAGACTATCTTTCTGTCCACAACAAAGATTCCTCTATTAACTGTGGAAGCACTATGTGACTTAAAGATTCAAATAGCTGAGTGTTAAGTGACTTGTTTTATTTCCATGAATATGAAGCAATTTTGACAGACAGACCTAAGAACCTGAAATCTCCTAAGTATTCATTTAAACTATCAGTGTATTGCCCACCAGTCTTCACAGCTGGCTCTGAGCACTTCAGTAACTTGAGAATTCCTAGGATTTTGCAACCACCAAGTGAAGTAAGTTGTAGAATAGGTCTTCGTTGGAATCATGACGGATTCATGTGAAGATAATTGAGTCATTTTTGGCATTTTGTCTCCAGTGTTAATAAACATATAATTTCCACTTAGGTGAAAAGTGAAATAATGGAGTTATAGAGTTTATAATTGACAGAGCAAACTTTTGGTAGTTTCGATTTCTACCTCTGCTATTTTCACAGAGTGTAAAATTACATGATAATCCTTCAGAAATTGGCCATAGCATATTAAAGCCACACATTGCACCATGCCTAAACTGTGGAGCGATTACACAAGCATTTTATCATATTATTTAATTTTACTCTCGAGATGTCTCTGTAAGGTTGGTAGCTATGGATTATTATAGCTATTGAGCAATTTAAAGAATAAAATGTCATTATGTGGAACTTATTTTATCTTTAAACATGTCTCATCACGGTATAGACTTGTCTAAAGGGAATTTCCACCATTCCTCATGGCATAGACATTAAACCCTCCCATTCATTTGACAACCTAATGAATGAATAACAGCGGTGAATAGACTTACCTGACCCCACCAGTAAGGAGTAGTTGGAAGATCCCACACTGGACAGTAGGGGTGACTGTTTAGAGAAAGCCTACCTTCCTTTCTCCCTCCCTAAAATACTGATATCCCTTATCCCCTCTCATCTGAAAGACCAATATGAAAAATATTTAGCATCAAAACAGACATGACTGACAAATGAAACTGTAGTTTAACTAATTCTCCAACTTGCTTTTGAGATACAGATTTTAGTAAAAAAATATTAAATGTTAATAATAATACATGTCAGTGTAGAAGAAAAATGCCACATTTTCTTAATGATAGTTCTTAATGCTAGATTCTTAATGATAACTAGAGATGCTTAGCTGACTTTCTGGTGTAAGCCATGTTTCAAAACCAAACACTATATGGTGATTAATTTTTTTTAAATATCTTATACCTGTTTAAATGAGGGGGGGATGTCTCACTAGAAAAAAATGAACCGCTTATGACTCATTAAATCAGTAGCACTTCTATAAATCACAAACCTGTTATAAAGAAATAGTTTAATACAGAAACAGCAGGTCCAGCTGTTTAAACATCGTATGGCATATGGGGCTCAGTAATTGGACTCAAATGCTATCTGCTAAATCATTAACACTGTGTTGTACTTCTATAGGGAAGGGCAAAGCATTTCTTGAATTGCTGCTAAACTGAGTAATATTCTCTTAACTCAGGTGAATACCGACCAAATTAATGCCTGCTTGTAGACTTAAGTGGGTTCCCTTTAAAGTAAAATCTAAAATGTATTTATTTATTCTGGGATAGTTCATTGTGCCATTTATTTATGTGCTTTATTTGGCTTTGGATTTTAGCCTAATATTTGCTTCATATTTTTTGTTTGTTTATTTGTTTAATACCCAGGATTTCTACTTTAAAACATTTTTCATGGAGAACACAATCTTGTCACTTTAGTAACTCCTGTGAATATCTGTGGTGAGAGTGGAATGAGGAGAAAAGTTAAAAGAAAAGCAAAATAATTTTCAAATAACTATAATAAATAAATAAAAAAGTCCCTTTAAAAAGAGCTGATGTGCTGTGTCCTGACATTTAGGATGTGAGAAAGCTACCAACAGAGCCAGAAAGACATCTAGAGTCATATCCCATGATGTTGTTGGTGAGTAATTTTTATTTGGCAGAGCTTGTCCCAATATGATTATATTGGCTCCTTGCACATGGACTCACTAATAAACTCTACTTCAGAATTACCTGTTTCTGTTTTATTTTATTTAAATTCAGACTTGTGAGCCTCATTCCACACTTCCTCATATGGTCTAGAAAACTATATATTTTTCTAATTTGCTCAGGGAATTCTTACTTAGCCAGATCAGTATAAGCAGTTGAAAATCACAGTGCGGTGGGCTGGGGTTGTGGAGTGGGGGAGAGACCATGGCTTGAGCTTCTACACTGCAGCAAACATGCTAGGTAAGGCATTGACCCTTAGCGATGTACCTAGTCCGCAGACCTGATGCACGGATTATAGAACACTTACAACCTGTACGTAGTGTTTTGGCCTGTGCTGTCAGATTCCTTCCTGCCCTTCTGCCCTACTCTGCATCTCGAAGTGAAGGATGGCACTCACCTGCAGGCTTCATAATGCAGGCTCCTGCAGGAAGGAGGAGGGGAGAAGCCAGGCTTTTTCTCTCACTTCTAAGCCTTGGGTAGCTTCCGTGGGTATGGTTTCAACTACATCACCTCCAGGCGCCAGCTTCTTCTGAGCTGGCCCAGTATTTGCACATTTTGGTAGGACACCACAGCCCCTAAACTGCTAAGCCTGTCTCCTTCATTTGTTCATCATTTTTGAGGAGAGAGAAGTTTCTTTTGCTATTAATCTGAGGTTGACTCACTATCTTATGTTTGGTTTCTCAGTTTTTCTTCACATGTGTAATCAATTCCCTGGACTAAATTCCCTTCATTTTAAACACTTAGAGTAGTTTCTGTTTTCCTGGATACATCCTCACTGGTAAAATCTCAAAACGTCAACTTAAAGTTTCCACAGGGATGTAGTAAAACAGATGAGGTATGCCTATCTCTCTCTCATTGTATATCAAATGTGACAGCTTCAGACAACCTAATACAGTCTATAGAAAATTAACCATGAACCCATTGCTACCAAAGGAAATTGAAAGAATAAGTACTAGAAAAATTGATTGGAAACATAGAGATTATAGGCTCTATCAGAGAGCAGAAAATACACCAGAGAAACTTTACTGAAACTAGAATTACATCCAATTTAAACATTGTCTGGCAAGCACACAATGCCATTTTGCTGATTGAACAGGAAGACCACAGCGAGAATATTGAACAGAAAGAAAACAAGTATCTTAATTGCAGGTATTTGGCAAGAATAAAAAATTAGTTTTATCATAAGACTAGAGATAAATAAAGCCCTCAGGTGAAGATTCCATTTCCTATCACGTACTCAGTTCTCCACCATCCTCTCCTTTCTTTCCATTGCAATAGTTGAGGTAATCCTACTTTATTTCTCAGGCACATCTCTCTCCTTGTTTTAGATCCCACTCCTTTCTTGGTAACCTTAAACTCCTTGCAAGTTCAAAACAAATACATCCCCTTTCTTACCACCCTCAGCCTAGCCCATCAGGTTCAGTTGCTGCCATCTCATTTCCCCCCATCAAAGTTCCTGAAAGTCTTGTCTATAAGGACCATCTTCACCTTGTCGCCTCCTCCCACCTACTCTACAACCTCTATAATCAGGCTTCTGCCTCATCATTACACCAAAACCATTCTTATTAATGTCACCAGTGACCTCTATGTTACTAAATCTAGGAGACAATCTCAGCATTTAATTTTCATGGCTCCTCAACAGTTTTGACCCCTCTGTTGATTTTTGGCACGCCGTCTCATCTTAGCTTCTGGGACTTCATGGTTTACTGCATTCCTTCTCACTTCCCTGGCCACGTCCCACCCAATCCCCACAGCAAGCTCATGCACCTGACTCAGCCCTTACAGGATGTGCTTCCTCCAGGCTTAGCTTTCAAACTTTTTTTTCTTTTAACTGGGTGTTCTTTTCCTCAGGCATCTGAAGCTTCATTACTGTCTGCATGTCTCTGATCCCCAAATTTCCAACTCCAAGTCTGACTTTGCCTTTGAGCTCCAGAATGGAGGTCACAATGGTATAGAAAACCCAACACTCTACTTCTCCCTTGCACTGGTTAATGTCTCTTTCACAGTTCTCCAACCCAGTGAGAAACACCTCCCCCTGTTCAGATTTACGTAACAGAAATCTGAACCTCTCCCTCTCCCTGAGCTCACATAGCCAATTCATCATTAGGACCTGCTGATTTTATCTCTTATTTCTTTAATACATATCTAAGGCTTCCCCTATATGTGTGTTCTACTGCAACCAAAACACAAATTTGTACATGTGCTTACCTATTTCATCAATTTAATAACTTCCCTTTCCTCTTCCCAGAGAGCAACGGGAAGAAACTAAAGTGGTCTAAGTGGCCAAAAAGGCCCACATTGGCTGGTCCTCTCAAGCTTAGTTATCCATGGTTTGCTCTGCATTTCTGCCCGTCCATCACTTTCACGCCCTTGTTCCTTGATCCGTCCGGATGCCTCTGCCACACCCCTTTGTACATGATCTTTTCTTCTCTGCGGATTGGTCCTTATGTCTTGCCTGTGTTCACTCATTCTTCAGTCTAACTCCGATATTACTACTATGGGGAAACAGTCCTTTTCCCCTCCTGCCCAGTCTAGTTATTTTCTCTTTCTAGTACCTCTCATTGAATCATATTCATTTTCTTCAGGGCACTTACCAGTTATTATATATTTCTTATTGGAATTATATATTTCTTATTGGAATTTCTTATTGGAATTGTTTGTTTAATATATCTCTAACCTATAAATTTATCTCAAATATATCTCAAAACCTATAAGTTTCTTAAGAGCAAGTTGCTTATCTGGTTTTGTTTAACATCATATCCCAGTGCTTTCCAGAGCATCTAGCATATAGTTGGCTCAATAAGTATTTGTACAATAAATAAAGAAACCTTAGAATTATAAGACTTCTTAGAGGCATATAATACAAATTTTTACTCAAAACTTGTATCTCAATGTCAATGCCAATAGGTTCAACACATATAGGACACCTGATCTGGTTATTTGGCAAAATCCTCTCATTAGACTATGCACTTTCCAAAGGAATTTACCATATGCTTCTCTGCCCAGACAAATGGATGCACTATGCTTATTTCCACAGAACATCTGAGGAGCACAGATAGCTGATGATTACTATTTTGTTAGTTGGAGGTTGAAAATATACATGATACATTTAATCTCATTTTCATACAATATTTATATCTTCTAAATATTCAATAATCTAGCTTCTTTCTCCAAGATTTTTCAGTCTTGATATAAATAAAACAAGAGTCTGAATAGTGAATTTAAAGTAGTCATATAAAATATAGCTGCCTGATGTTTAAACTGGAATAGATTTCCTACCTCACTTTGAATATTGAGCTTGATGATATGGAGCTGACTCTATTCACTTCAACAGAAATTGTCAGTGAGACAAGCCAGACTAGTAGAAACAGCACTAACTTACAAGACAATGGAGTTCTACCTCAGCTGCCAGTAATTGCTGTGACCTCTGGCCTTAATCTCTTCATTTGAAAAATAAAGGGGTTGTTTTATAATGAGGAAAAATTCTAAACACAGATATCTGTTAACAAAGTGAATGGAGTTCCTGGACCCAATTCCAACGTTGGGGGGTACATTTCTCCTCACACCAGCAAACAATTCTCAGATACCTGCAGGGGTGTCCAAGAATTCAACTCAATTCTGACAATATCTACCTGGAGATTCCACAAGTTAAAGATATAGTCCTACAAGATTGCCTCTCCCTCACCCTCACCACAACCACACACATGCACACACACACACACACACACACACACACACACACACCCCACACACATGCACACACACACTTCAGAAGCTAGCTGCAAGCCCACACTCTTACCTGTACTTCTGACCAACTGGCTATGGATTAGAGGTTCCAAGGACACCCTCATTGAGTTCATTTAATTTGCTAGAATGGCTCACAGAACTTAGGAAAACCCGTTTACTCACTGTATTACTGTTTATTACAAAGAATATTAAAGGAGTGAATCAATAGACAGATGAAGAGATACATAGGGCAAGGTCCCAATGAAGGAACTTCTGTCCCCATGGAGCTTGGGGTTTGGCAAGATGGCATGTGGAAGCATTCTGGATCCCCAATGTGGAAACTCTGCAAAGGGACAAGGAGGTGACCTACTGGGTTATTATGGAGGCTTCATTACGTAGTCATGGCTGACTATACCGGTGGCCTTTGGCAACAGACCTCACTGCCAGCCCCTCTTCCCTCCTGGTTAAGTCCCAAACTTCTAATCACATGATTGCTTCTCCTGACTACCAGCCCATACCTTTGGGTGGGGTTCAAAAGTCACCTTTATTGACATAATGAAAGACAGCTTGATCACTTTCAACACTTAGGAAATTCTAAGGTTTTAGGGAGATATGAGCCAGGAATTGTGGATAAAGACCAAGCATCTTATAAACCACAATATTGCAGAGATAAATGAACAAATAAATTATGGTCATAAAATGGAATACTATATAGCAAAGAAGATGATAAAATTGTAGCTTAAATAAACAACATGAATAATTCTAGCATTTACAATGCTAAACTAACAAAACAAAATAACACATACACTATAATCTCATTTATATACATTTTATGATTTTTACATAGCAAAATTAATCTATATTATGTAAGGATACATGCACAGAAAAACAAAAGAAATCAAGGAAATTGTTATGAAAGATGTGATAAAGTTTAGAGTTGTTTCTACTTGTGTGAAAACAGGGGTTTAGATATGGAATGGATAAATGGGGGGCTCCTGGGGCACAGACAAATATTCTTGGGCTGAGCGATGGATACCTACGTTTTCACTTTATACTTATAATATTGTATTATATACTTTGTTTTGTGCATTCTCCTGTTTGCACATTTTGTTTATGATAAAATTATTTTTTTAAGAAAAATATTTTTAAAGAAAAATTTTATATGAGTCTATGAATTATTTGCTAATTATTATTTGTTATGGTCAATTTTTATATAGCAGATCATACAACACAAACAAAAGCCTGTGTGTATTATCTTTGTAGACATACACATTTAATAATCTTCATATTCTGTTTTGATAAATTTTCCATAATGCAATATACAGATGATGTATCATAGAATTGTACACTTGAGCCCTATATAATCTTATTAACCAATTTACCCCCTACTTCTGGGGGGAAAAATTAGAAGCCTACTTAACTGAATTCAGTCAAGAGTCATAGTTTGACCTACGAAACAGTTATAAAATGTTTTACTTCTGAATTCATGACAAACATCCAAAAAATTGAGAACTTACACATAAAAATTCCAGATGGGTTTTGTGTTAAAAGGTTTTAGAAATGAGCCCAAACTGGAACCCTATTCTCAAATAATGAGAACCTGCCCCTCTTCAGATGAGGCATGGGACTTTCAGCTCCCCTAAGCCCAATCCTCCTGTCACTCCCTCTCCTTGAGAGTGTCAGTGTTGGTATAGAGCATGTGTTTCCATTCATCATGTGTCACTGTTGGTATAGATATTATTTTGGTTGTTTGTTCTATTTTGCTTTCTTTCTACACACAGAGTATTGATCATTTGTTTACTGCTTTGGCACAATAGGCATTTTAGTTGAGATCACTAACCCCAAACTTATGATTGTGCCTATTCTGCCCCTTATATTAATCATGGCTTTTATTGCTCTGCCTTTGGAGAAAACCATCTATTTGTTCATAAATCATTTCACCCAGAAAATGAGATTAGTGATTTTTGAACTGAAAAATAATCCATTTATTTAGAAGTCTGTCTTCTCAATATACTGTGAAAAATAAGAGTATTAAAAAATTTAAGCCTCCTTCAAAATATTTATTAAAGTATGTTTTTATCATGGCAGATGTTTCTTTCTGAAGAAATATTTTTTTTTTTAAAGTGTTCTCTACCTGATTTAGTGAGAAGCTTTTGTCTTTCCTGCAGAGACCTGAGCTCAAGTCTTCTATTCAGTTCCTAATCTTTCAGCTTTTCCTCCCTTTCAAAGCTTTCCAATTTGCCAATTCATTGAATTTTGTTTATCACCTTTTCTACAAAAGCCCATTTGTTCATTGACAGTTGCATTCTAAGTTAAATCCAAAGGCAGGCTGATTAATGAATATTCAAATTGGCCCCAAGGGCTCTTGTTAGCTTGATGGTTCTATCACATCAACCATATGTAAAATCTATTTTCCTGTTAAATGTGGCTGCTTTTGCTATGTCAGAGATTATTTATGACTCTATCCTCTATTAGTCTTGATTAACAGGAAGTTTTTGATCAAGCAGGGCCTTCTCATCTCTGACTGCTTATACATCAAGCATTCTTTTGCTTTGGATTTGACATATTAATGGTTTAATAGCATTGCTATTTATTTGTTTCATGTTCCTTATATAATTATTTGGTGCAAACTAAATGAAACTGAGCTGTACAGAGATCTTATTTTATAGGATAGTGTTACGAAAGAACAATTCTGCGTTTACAAAAGGTACTTTGATATCTAGTTATTGGCCAAAATAAACAACATACTCTTGTTCAGGTTACAGCAAGTATTATAAAATTAACAATTCTTAAAGTGCTTTCTTGGTGCCTCTTCTATGTCCATTGCAAAGGTCATTTATTATAAAAACAGGAGTTGATTCTATGCTGTTTGAATCAGGGCATGAGAAAATTAAGATAAGCTTCAGTCTTACTGTAACATAGATTTGTATTTCGACTTCATTTTATTCCCCATATTTAATATTCACCAACCTTTTCACTGAACTTCTGTTTATTCCTCTCTCAACTTAAATGTCAGAGTAGAAGCTCAAACTTAATGTGTCTCAAGCACAATTCTTGATTTTTCCCTATGCCTGCTTCTGTACCAGTCTTGAACATCTTTAGATATGGCATGAGAATTTATAAAGCTGCTCAGACCAAAAATTTGTTAGACAAAGATTTGTTAGACTCCTTTATTTTCATTAGTTTATCAAATAGTACCTTTGGTATATATCTAACATTTTAACAGTTCTCTACAACTTTCCTGTTATGCGCTGAATGTTTGCTCGGCATCCCAATACATATGTTGCAGCCCTAACACCCTAATGTGATGATATGTAGAAATGAGGCCTTTAGGAGGTAATTAGTGTTAGATTAGGTTATGAAGAGGGGCAGGGAGGAAGTGGCTCATGATGGGATTAGTGACCTTGTAAGAAAAAGAAGAGAGATCTCTTTCTCTTTCTTCTGCATGAGGACACAGTGAGAAGGTGTCCATCTTCCTGCAGTCCAGGAAGAGAACTTTCCTTAGAACTTGACCATATGGTACCATGATCTCAGACTTCTAGTTAATAGAGCTGTGAGGAAAGAAATTTCTGTTTTTTAAACAAACCCAGTCTATGGTGTTTTGTTATGGCAGCCCAAGTGGACTGAGATATTTTCTTATAATGCTCTAGTCCAATTCTCCACCGTCTCTCACACAGAACACTGCAGTAGCCTCCTAAATTACCTTTCTGCTTCCTTTTTACCTTTTTGAAGTCAATTTTTAATAATCAGTCAGAATGGTATTATGTATGAAATATAACTTAGTTCATGCTATTTCTGAGCTCAAAATGTTCCCATGGCTTCCCGTTATGCTGAGCATGTAACCAAATGCTTTTTCCTAAAGGGACTTATGTTCTGGCTGTTGCCTAACTCTCTGACCTCTTTTTCTACCTCTTTTGTGGTGCATGTGTGCATACACTGCATGCTAGTACACAAATATGCATGCACACACATCTTGCTCACTTACAATCTCATTGGCTGTCTTGCTGTTCCTCCAATTTACCAACTGTGTTTCTGCCTGAGAGCCTTGCACTTGCTATTCCCTCTCCTGTTAAACTGCCTTCCTGAGATCCTCCTGAGAGCTGGTCTCTCACTTGATTCAAATAACCTATTTTGAGTTGCTTTTCTAGGATGTATTCCCTGACTACTTTATTTAAAATAAGTCCTTGCAGGTCCCACCCTCATGATTACCATTCATTAACTCTAACTTATGTTCTTCATAGCATGTATTATTTCCTAAGACTATAGTATATATTTATTTGTTTGCTTTACATCCATGCTGAAATATAAACTCTGCAAGGTATGAGACTTAGATTCTTTGCTGAATTGCTAGGGCCTATGACAGTGCCTGACTAACACAGAGAAGGTCTTTCAAAATATGTATTGAAGAAAAGATGACATAAATCTTAGCAACCTAAAAACAATTATTTAAAAGCCCACAGTGTTAATCATAACCTTGCACAAAAATTAGATGGAAAATATAAATCCCTCCTGTAATAATGGATTTAAAAACTCTCATTTCCTAATATACAGGATATTAAACCTCAGGTCTTTCAGGTATGTGCAATCTGATATTTTGTTTTTCAAGAGAGAAATTGATTTAAAATCCATCTCTTTTTGTTCCTTGTCTGTTGTAAAAATATTAACAGCTGACACATAATGAAGACTTGGCATTGTCTGGTACTGTTGTAAATACTTTATATGTATTATGTATTAAATCATGCCATTGTGAATATTTTCCTGTATAATTTTTTTTTTGAGCATATCTTTATTGATTTCAGAGAGAGGAAAGGAGGGGGAGAGAGAGAGATAGAAACATCAATGATGAGAGAGTCATTGACCAGCTGCTTAGCCCACAACCCGGGCATGTGCCCTGACCAGGAATCGAACCCCGATCTCCTGGATCCTAGGTCGATGCTCAACCGCTGAGCCACGCCCGGCTGGGCTTCCTGTATAATCTTAATTCTCCTGAGTTATAAGATAGGTCCTATGCTTATTACAATATTTTGTTTGAAAAAACTAAGGCATAGATATGTTAAATAATTTGACCTGGGACACAGTCATCAATAAAATAAAAACTAAATATAAGATGTCTCAAAAATGTATACACACACTTTGAATAATTATAAAGGTAGTATTTATTAAAATACATTTCATTTTCAACATTGAGTTATCAGCTGTTAAAGTGTGTATACATTTTTGGGGACACTCTATGCAGTCTGTCTCCAGTATCTATATGGTAAACACTACATCTACTTCCTCTGTATCCAAAGTAATCAACTATAAATCAAATAGAATGATTTACCCAAAGCAGTTTAGGCCTACAATCCCATTATCTTTTACTGGCTTTTTACTCCTGGAATTTTTATTAGCCTCGTTAGAATCAGGTGAATATATTTCTATAATCTAAGTTCACTTATTTCAGTTATTATTTTAATGAAATAACAGGATTTACATAATCAAAAGTTATATAATTATAAACCTTTTCCCCAATTAATAATATAATGAATTGTTGAATTACTAAACAATATAATTTAAAAGGAAGACACATACAGAGAAAATATTTGACATTCACCCAACAAACTTGCCTTTAAACACTTACCTACCATGTCTTAGTCTCTGAAGACAGAATGATAAGTTAAAGTTTCTTCCATGAGTGAACTCACTATTTAGTAAAGATAACAGCCACATCAGCAGATAAGTCCAATAAATTCAATATAACTAGAAACCTAGTGAAGACCCAGATCATGGAGAAACCTGTATATTATGCTTAAGACAAAGTTTGGGTTGTACCCTGGAAGCCAGCGTTGTCTAAAGTGGAGGGTGTGAATGTGGGCTCTCTTGTTGAAGGGGAAGAATGACCTTACAGGTGACTCAGGGATCATCAGGGCCACTGCCTTGGTTTCACAGCTTCAACTGCTAGAATCTTGGGAGTGGTATCCTATCCAGGAGAGCCTCGAGGGTGGAAAATTAACTTTCTATTGTTTAAGCCATTTTGTAGTGTTGTGTTATGGAAGCCTGAGAAGATGAATACAACCATGTAATGCACAGGCCAGGTACATGGACATTATCTGAAATGCCTCTTTAAATTTTACATACCCATCTCCTTTTTCTCAGGGGTTCCTTTCCTACTACCCGTCACAGTTTATTATAAAAACATTCAAAATATGGTCAAAGAACTAAAGGAACCATGCTTCAAGAATTAGAAGGACATACATGATGACATTTCATTGAATACAGAATATCACTAAAGAAACAAAAATGATTTGTAATAAATAATAAAGATAAATAATTAAAAGATAGCCACATGGATTGAAAAATACAGTAACCCATATGAAAAATTCAGTAAAAGAATCAGTAAAAGAACTATGGATTTGATCAGAAGAGTCAGTGAACTTGAAAATCAATCAATAGAGATCGTGCAACCTGAAGAACAAAGGGAAGAAAAGAATAAAGAAAAATGAACAGAGTCTCAGAGAAATGTGAGACCATGAAGCATACCAGCATACGCCTAATGGGAGTACCAGAAAAAGAGGCTAGCGGGAAAAAGCAGAAAGAATGCTTGAAGAAGTAATGGCTGAAAAGAGGGGAGTGTAGAATAGTCATCCTCACGGGCCCTTCAGAATTGTGGCTTTAAAATGGGATCTGTCACTATGGTTGTGTGTTTACTTTCCAGCCACATTCAGTTACGTGGGTCTGGTTGTGGAATGGGGAAAGAGCTGGACTGAACCAGAGTTGCGGCTGGGCCAAGCAAGCAGGACAGAGTGAGGGGGTGGGGATGAGAGACATAAGGAAGGTACAGGAGTGATCATGATGAGCCATGGAATTGAACCTGGATAAGGAAAGGAGCAAGAGCATCAGGGGACTGAAGGACAGAGAAAGGTGATTATATCACTGAATTGGAGGTTTTCATGTGCCAAATGGTTTTGGGATGTTCCTCAGTGAAAGATACTTAATGACATTTTGATACATCACACTATCACTGTTGTGCGCACATGTTGCAGTTTGGATAATGACAAGGTCTGAGATAGGGAATGACTGAGGTAGATACCCTTCGAATGGGAAGCCCTTAAAGAACTAAAAAAATACAAGATATTGGAAATATCATCGATACAATACAAGTCAAGTCCGGCATTCTAATGGACAGAGTAGGAATGAACCAGGAACTAAATTTTTTTGAGAAGTACATAGGAATGATTCTGGGTCTGACTGGCTGACAGCAATAATGTATTTCTTTTCCAGCAGGTGACTCGAGTCCAATGGGGCAGGTATGCCCTTAAATCAGATGAATTAATGTGCCCTTTTTCTTCAGGATATGTGATTAAAACTTGAATTGTTCAACTAGAATGGTAATTCTTAATTCAAAATATAATGTGGCCTCTTTGTCTTGAACGGTGGAGAGTTGGCAGCTGTGTTTAGTTTGATCCCCCTTGGCTTAAATTTCCCATGACTCTGGGCATATTTTTCTTAGTTCTACCTTTTACAATATTTCCTGTGCAAGTTTAATCTATCTTTTAGAATCTATTTTACCTTAAATTCTTATTTCCAACCTGAATTGTTTTACTGATATATTAGCCAAGGTTCTTAACTCTGTATAGGAGACTATACTTTTCTGGCTTTAGAATAACCTGTTTTTGAAAGGGATAAAATTATCTCACAGATTAATTAGTGAGGTTACAAAAAAACCCACAAGACCTTAGGCTGAGCTTCTGGAAGCCCACATTGAGTAGAAATGGTCTGTCACAGTAACAGCTGCTTCTCCATGATTGGCAAGCTACAGAATCAGATGCTACCATCATAGCTGTCTCAGAAACTAGTCAGAAAACTGCTTAATCTGGATGCTGGATAGCTGCTTAGGCTATCTTAAAATCTGCCCAGCAAAAGAATGTGCTTTTACTTTGTCAGGTGATTCAGTTCTGAATGGAGATCTTCAAAAAGGATATATGATTGGCGAAACCTAAATTATACTTGAGTGCCTGAAGCAGGGGATTCAGGGATTATACTTTTTGTTTTCCAGCCCTTGAAAGCTAGAAAGTTGTTAGGATGGATGTTAAGAGTATTAAACTCTGGGATCCAGCATCAACCAGGTGTATGATTTCGGCCTCTAATGTAATTTGAAATCCAGTAAGAGGATTAAAAACACTAACCAGATTTGATCATGACAAAGACTTTTTCTACATAATTCACCAAAATCTTGTGCTAAGTCCTAGCATCTTCCTAAGACAGTTTTAAAAAGAAAATTTTCTTGGAAGATTTTAGAAATTAAAACTCTGTTCTTGCCCAACTTGAAAGGGCTAGTGAGAATAATTTTATCATGATCACTCTCGTCACTCATAATATTTGATTTGGTTAATTAACCAGCCCATCTCATTCCCTCATGATTCTGAATCCATTTGGAAATATGTAAGCAGGAGTTAGAATGAGCAGAAATCATCTGCTTTGCTATCAGTTGCAAAGCTGGATTAGAAAGTATAGGTTGAACGTCAAATAAAATATTTTTCCTTTTCCTGTCTCCCTCCATAGATGCTGCACAAAAACATTAGTCATAGAAGCAGTTGAGTTACTAAACACTTTACTGCACAAGGCATAGCCTGTTCTCTTTGGTTTATTGAATGAAAAAACCCAAGGTTGGAGATAAAGCATATAGGGCTCACAGGCCGGCAATTTCCAAAACAGAAATCCAAGAGTGGTAGATGCAGAGAGAAAGAGAAGCAGCACAGGAGCACATGGAAGTTTAGGACATTAACCTTCTCAATTAAACAAAAAGAGCAAATAGCTATCAAACTTTTTAGAATTTCATCAGATTCCTCCTTCCAAAGAAAGAAGCTATGAGCGGTTAAAGAGATTAGAGCAACTTTACCCTAAAATTTTTGCAAGGAATGTTACAGGCTTGAAAGAAACTTCGGAGAGGGAGAGGATGGCTTTTCATGCTCCTGGCCTCACCACTAGCCCCGTGTCCTCATCAGAATTATGATCTCATGATGATCATCATCACTATGAACCACCAACACTGTCATTTCAAACATTTGTGAGAGATCCGCTATATATAGACCACTTTTCATGTCACTTAAAATCCAAATGATTTTAAAAATAAAACCTGAGGAGGATTTATAATTAATGTCAATAGTGAAGATGTATTTGTTGAGCAGAATAGAGTTTGGGGTGAGATTGGGGGAGGAATAATAGATGAGAACTGAAGGCATGGAGTTAAGTCATATTCAGGCCTTAGAAGAAATATTGATACAGGGATTCAAAGTGTAGTCCTACTGCAGAGATGAGGGAAAAGAAAAATCATTATTTGCCTCATTAAAGAATCTGCGTATATCCAGTTTAAAATTTCACCAAAGAAAAGGGCTTGATCTTTTAAGGAAAATAATTCCTAATTACCTAATTATGATTATAACACTAAATGACTAAGGTTACTAAAATTCTTTTTTTCAGAATCTAGCATTCTTTATACCACAGTGTTCTTCCAAAAAATATTTCATCAATCTGTTTACTACAAGTTTCAGAAGGAACCTTTGTTGGAAATGGACAAGTGAACAGGTCACCCTCTTTTTGTGTTCGCCAAGTCAGCCCTTCCATCCAAAGCCCTTACGCTGAAGCCTTATTTGCTTCCTCACGTCTTTCGAGAACGAAGCAGCATATTGGGACTTTCCATTGGATACTATTTGGTGTCTTGTAATTCTGGGCAGTTTCGGGGACAATGCTGAGATTATCCAACAAAAAGTAAACAAATATCATGTTTCTAGTCAGTTCTTCTTCCAAGAAAATACTTATTTTCATGGAGGAAATTCATTTTTATTTTACTTTTTCCCACCCCCATCCCCCCAAAACCTTTATATTTTACCTTAATAAAGTCCTTCTGAATTATTCTGATTTGTTGCACAGTTGATGCATTTTATTAGAAAATCCTTCAAGTATAAAAATATTCTCCTCAAGTATTTTTAAATAAACCACAGAGTTAATGGAGATAGAATTTTGAATCATTGGAGAGGAAGAAGACAATAACTTTTGCCTTAGCTCTGAGCAGCAAATAAAAACAAGCAGACTGCTGTTGTTTTAATGTGTTTGTGTGTGTACTTTTAAATGGGTTTTCTTAAATGCCCATATGATGCCCATTTAATGTTTTAAAATCACTGATGTTTTTATGAAACAATACAAAATAATTTCCAAAGGCACTTACGAGGTCTGTTCTTATCTCACTAAATGCAATGGGGTTACATGCTTTTACATTTACCTCCCTAGGATAAAGGGAATTCAATTTTCAAACAAGAACCCACAGGGATGCCATGGCTCTATGCAATACTTCTTTTTCCTTTTCTTTCTTCTACTTAGGCACCTGGGTTTGATATGAGCCCAGAATGAAGAGAAAGAAAACAAATCCATGCTAACAAATACATAGTTACAGCAAAATTAGTTTAGATAATCGCTGATCATTTTATTCTTATATAGTAGGATTTATCACAAAAAACTGCACTAGTTAAATCGTCTCAGAACTGAATTCTCATTAGGATAGCATGAAAACATATCAGGAGAGAAATGGTTAGTGATCATGCAAACCTAGAATCTTAAAATAATGACAAATTTCTTCCTCCATTGTATTTTTTCTTATTCTATTTTCCTTTTTTACTCCTTACATACACATATTTTTCCCTATTTGCTACCATAATTGAGAAAGCCTTGTCTCTTACGCATACTGTGATACATAATATGATGATTTACACCACCACCATCATTATTATTATTGTAATTAATTCTAGCCTTTATAAAGCCACGAGGTCAATAAAGGCCTTGTGTTACACATACAGATATTATTCTGCAGTAGTTGTATTTTAAATCTTTTAATCCATGTTTTAACCACTGCTTTAGTTTCTAGTTATTAACATTTGTTCAGCAAATATTAAAGGATGAAGTATTGAGGTGTCAACTTTTGAAAATCTTCTCCCTTAATATTTAATGCAATGTTCTAGTAAATGATATAGTAAATACTCAAGATTCATTTTTGAATCACAGAATTTTAAATCTACAATAGAACTTAGTAATCTAAGTTATTTTGGGGGGGTCAGAAACTGAAACATAGAAAGGTTACATGATTTGATCAGTTTCTGACTGCGATAAATCTGAAATTAGTTAATGACTGTGATGTCCTCCTTCAGTCAATCTTTTATTAGAAATGTGATGGCGTGTTGGAAGGAAACCTGTCATGACATTCTGCTTGAAACAAAGCTGAGCCTGAAAGAAGTTTAAAAATCATTCTTAACTACAGATTTAAGAGATATAAAAATAAAGAAATATAAAATTATGTATATTAAACAGAGATTAAAGCCATGTGATTTTATATCTAATCTGTCTATGTATTTATCTATTAGTAAGCTCACAGAGGAATTTTAAAACAAATTTCAAAAATGATACTCTTCTTTCATTCTTTATAGAAAATATTATGGCTGATATTTTCTTATGAATCATTAATTAAAATATAATAATTCAACTTATACCTTAGAAACACAGTTGTATATGGTAAAGACCTTAGGTAATGGATGACATACAATAGTAAAGATACAGAATCAAATAATCAAGGTTCATCATTATTTTCTTTGTAATTATAATTGAAATAATAATAATAATACATTGACAGGGTCATTGTTGAGTTCTATGTAACATATAATAATGTTTTATTAATAGTGTATATAATGATATACAATACATACTCTATATTATTATATTAAATTATGTATATATTATTATAAATAAGATATGCTGTATTTTGAATATATTTGATTATAAATTTGACTAAACTGTGATCAAATCTTAGATGTTAATAGTAATCTTTTGATACCATCCCATTCAATGCTTTGGAGGATTTAAACAAAAACAGGTTGGAGAACAGTTTCAGTATGAAAATGTTAAAAGTCAGCTAAGAGGAGAATAGGTCCTGCATGCCGGAAGTAGGTCTGCATGAGCTCCAGAAGCCCAGTGCATCCATTGCTATTATACTTGCATAAGTTTGAAAGACACATAGTATTCATTGTTACTTGGCAGAATTTCTGTTCTATACACTTTCTTTTCCAATCCTTACAACAATATTTCATCACCTTTTTGGTGTTGACTTTTTAAAAATTTAATTTTACAATATTAGTATTTGTGAATACATCATTAAAATTTTTAAATTTAGTTAACCAGATATTTTCCTTATATGATATCAAGCAATTCATGATTTTTTTCTCAGTTTCAGTGTTAAGCAGGCTAATGGTTTGGTCATTATTTCGAGAAAAGAAATGACAAAAAACAAAACAAAAACATACAAACAAAAAGCACCCTGTATTTTTAACTTAAAAAAAAAAAAGAAAACATAACATCATTACAATTGTTAGCATAATCAAAACTTCAGATTGAAATGTGGTTTGTTTGGAATAGACTTCTTCCTATATGACTAAAATAAAGTTTATTTTTTCTCTCTCTTTTATCATGTCAAATACAAATAGCTATACAGATTTTCAGCAAATTTGAAGAGGTTTTGATATGATCTGAAAAGCATGGATCACACAATATTCACGGAGGAGTGCCTCATCAATAATCATTTTGAGAAAAGCTAAAGCTAAGCATTGCTTTTCACCTAAATTGACAGTATAATTGGGATAATCTGGTAAAAAATATACACATTTGTGTATCTAAATATAGAAAAGATACAGTAAAAATACATCACAAAAGATGAAAAAGTGGTGCACCCCAATAGGGCGCTTACCATGAATGGAGCTTGCAGGACTGGAAGTTGCTCTGGGTGAGTCAGTGAGTGAGTAGTGAGTGAATGTGAAGGTCTAGGACATTGCTGCACACTACTGTAGACTTTATAAACACTGTACAGAATTTACACTAAATGTATAAAACATTAGACTAAATCGAGCACGTGAGAAAATAATATCATCAAGAGACAGTAAACACAAGATGTATAAGGCTGCTGCTGGTGTAACACGGCATACAGTTTTACAGCAACGTTTTTTTTATAAGTAGAAAGAGTACACTCATAAGATAATGATGAAAAGTTTAGTATAGTAAATACATAAACCAGTAAGAGTCTTTTATCATCATTATCGAGTATTATGTACTGTACATAATTGTAATTGCTATGCTTTAAATTTTCTAAATTAAATTTGTCAGAGTGACATTGGTTAATAAAATGATACAGGTTTCAAGTGTACAATTCTATAATACATCATCTGTATATTATATTGTGTGTATACTACCCAAAGTCAAATCTCCTGCTGTCACCGTATATTTGACCCCCTTTACCCTTTACTACCTCCCCTATCCCTTTTTTCTTCTGGTAACTACCATACCCTTGTCTGTCTATGAGATTTTGTTTGTTTATTCATTTGTTGCTTACAGTTTTATATTCCACATATGAGTGAAATCATATAGTCCTTGACTATGTCCATCTGACTTATTTCACTTAGCATGATATTTTCAAGATCCATCCAAGTTTTCACAAATGGCAGTGTTTCATCTTTTCTTATGGCTGAGTAGTATTCCATTGTATATATGTACCACATCTTCTTTATCCAACCATTTATTGAAAGACCAGTTTTTCCATGGCTTGTCCACTGTGAATAATGCTGCAATGAACATAGAGGTGAATATATCTTTATAAATAAATGCCTCTTCAAAAACTGGGGCTGGGAAACTTGGAAAGCCACATACAAAAAACAAAAAAAAGAAGAAGAAACTAGAGTGTTACTTGTCACCACACACAAAAATTAACTCATAATGAATCAAAGACCTAATTATAAGACCTGAAACAATAAATTACATAGAAGAAAACATAGGTACTAGACTCATGGACCTTGGTCTTAGAGAGGGTTTTATGAGTTTGACCATAATATCAAGGGAGGTAAAAACAAAAATAAATGAGTGGAACTAGAGCAAACTAAAAAGCTTCTGCACAGCAAAAGAAACCACCAACAAAACAAAAAAGCAACCAACTAAATGAGAGAAGATATTTGCAAACAACACCTTCGACAAGGGGTTAATATCCAAAATATATAAAGAACTCATACAATTTAATGAAAAATAAACAATTCAATTAAAAATGGTCATAGGACCCTTCTCCCAAGAAGACATAAAAATGACCAACAGGTATATGAAGAGATACTAAATTTACCAGCTGTTAGTGAAATGCAAATTAAAACTACAATGAGATGCCACCTCATACCTGTTAGAATGGCTATTGTCAATAAGACAATAATATGTATTGGAGAGGTTGTGGAGAAAAAGGAACCCTCATTCACTGCTGGTGGGGATGTAAACTGTATATGCTATTCTTTTATACATCTGGCAGTATAGTAAGTTTGTTTACACCAGCATCACCACAAACACATCCTTCATGCATTGTGCTATGACATTACTATGGCTTCAATGTCACTAGGTGATAGGAATTTTTCAGCTTAATCTTATGGGGCTATATATGCAGCCCATCATTAACCAAGACATTGTTATGTGGTGTGTGACAGTATGCCTAATACATAGTTGAGTAAATATATTTATGTAATTAAATATATATATATTTTTCCTATCACTTTTCTTGGTTCAGGAAGACAGTCCTTTGCTCCCCTACTCAAGTCATTTTCTGTAAGTTTAAATGACTTTTTCCTCTTACCACTTATCACTGTTGATTTTATAATGTGTTTTTTAAAAATGTTTTATTGATTTCAGAGAGAGGAAGGGAGAGGGAGAGAGAGAGAAACATCAATGATGGCAGTCATTGCTCGGCTGCCTCCTGTGCGCCCCCTACTGGGGATTGAGCCTGAAACCTGGGCATGTGCTCTGACCAGGGAATTGAACCGTGACCTCCAGTTCCATGGGTTGACGCTCAACCCCTGAGGCACCCCGGCGGGGCTATAATGTATTCTATTTAAATTTTTTTTCTTGAATCACCAATGTCTGGAACAGAACCTACCATTGAATATGCATTAAATAAATATTTGTTGAGTCAAGGTGTGGAGAAAGTATACAAGCATTGGTTTAAAATCTGAGCTCCAAATAAAAAGCCACAAGGGAAGCAGGAATTACAGGTATTTATTAACCATTTTATAGTCTCAATTCTACTTAGTTGTTTACTTGAGAATTAACCATAATGATTAATGGTTCCTTTTTGAAATGCTGGGTGGGAGAGGTAGTCCAAAACTAGTCAAACTATTAATATTATATAAAAAATATTTTGTAGTGTTTCTACCATCAATGACCTCTGAACCTATTCCATATAATGGAATAATTACAATTTGGGGTGCTAGATAAAAGTAGATTGAAATCTTAACTAACTAGTTTGTTATGACCAAAAAAGTATAAAAACAGCAGTTAAGGTCTATTTTTATGATAGAAGTGAAGATAAAAATGAGAGGTTTTTTTTAGTCACAAAATATGTTCGGAACAATTCCAAGCCAAACCCAGTGGTAGCTTGCATTTTATTAATATGACTTTGTTCAGGATAAGTTCTAAGTGGAAAGGAGAGGAAGCTGGCTATGAAACTCCTCATGACTGTGAAACTTGTCTTCCTGACCATGGAAAGTGATAGAAAATTGTAAACTGGCATTTAAATAACGAAATAACCAAGACATGAGGCCGCTGATAAACTTAGAATTATAATAGGAAATGAAGAGCGTGTACTAGTATGTCCATGTTTGCAAATTTGGTGATTTCTTAGTACAGGGTCCTTTTAATTTTAGCTATCTGTGTGATATTCACAGAGGTTATTTTAGGTTCAACATATAGTGTATTCAGGTAACTTTAGATATTACTTATCAGAGGATGGCTTTAAAAGTTGTTTTTATGGTAGTATACACCTTAGCAAAAATATAATGGACACTCATATTGATAAAGGGGTAGAAGAAGGAGAAGTCTTGAGTCTGAATATACCAAAAATGTTGAGATTCGGTTGAGACTCCCTGACTCCAACAGGCAGAATAAGTAATGGGCTTGGCGACATCGATGGGAAGACAGAAGCAAACATCCCTTATTTTCTAATTTGATATTCAGAGAATTAGCTATTTCACATTCACATTTTTTCCAGTGTTTAATTTGAAACCTCAGACATTTTTCCTGATGTTTTAAGTAGAGTTTGTGAAATATAATTTGACCATATCTTCATAAATCAGAACACCTTTTTCCAAACTGTGTTATACAAACCTCAGTTTTATAAGAAGTAGTAATAGACCACCCAAAGTGAACATGGCTCCATGATCAAATAGGTTGGATAAATACTGCATATGCCATTTTCCTCTTGCTATATAACAGTGTTTAATTGGGCTCTAAGAAGTTCTACAGAAAGGAACTTTGCTTAATTTAACTTCATATTTTAAAAATACATTTGACTATAGAACTCATTTTTGTGGAAAACCTTTTAGAAGATACTATTTTTTAAGGAGCAAAGTTTGGAAGTGAAAACCATCATTATTAATAATCCTCTATTGCACTGCTTCTCAAACTTTAATGTGCATATGAATCTCCCAGGGAACTTGCTAGAATGCAGATTCAGATTTCACATTTGTTAGAGGTGGGGATGAGATCCTGCATTTCCAAGCACATCCCAGGTGATACCCAGGCTCCTAGTCTGGAGTTGACATTTTGAGCAGCATAGCTCTGTTGCACTGTGGTTCTTTAGTTCCAAAGAGATTGTTGAGACATGAAAAGATGTAAAATTTTACGTTAGCATCTTCAGCATCTGAGGCTAATGAGTTAAAAGCAAATTGTTAGAATGGGAATCTTTCTGCTTCAACCTTGACTGGCACCAGGGTAAAAAAGTGAAAGGAAAACAGAAGAGAGAGCCTCTCCTATACAAATTAACAAAAAGAGTGAGTAATAAAGGGTCTGTTTGACAGCTCTGAGACCACTCTCCACACTAGACATACGGGAGCTGTGGAATGACAGGAGTCCTGATAGCACTCCTTTAAAATAACTCATGCATCCATTCCATTCTTTCTTTGAGGTAGAGATGGGGGTCTCTTCTTATGGCCTCAAGCCTAGTGACAATTAAAACGGAAGCGATCAGGTTTGAAATACATTCCATAAGGTTGGGAAACCCTGAGGGTTTGTGCAAGGCTCATTCTTGAGAACATTAAAACAGAATGTAAATTAGATCTGTAAGTCCATGCTTGGGCTTTGCTTAAGGTGACAGGCCTATTAAAAAGCTGTACTTATAGAAAATGTTGGTATTAGAGATATATGAGTATTCCCCATTGAATTGTCATGAAATGCAGAGAGAGAAAACCAAAAAAAGGTTGCTTTGGGTCATATCCAATGTTGTTCTCCATAGAGCGAAGGGTTCTCAGCAGAAAGAAATAGGTGAAGTGTCATGAGATTCTCTGAGGTGGGAAAGAAGGTACAAGGGACTGTCCCAAATGAACCTGGCTACTTTTACCTGATCAAAGGAACTTTAGGAGAGTTAGGTCCTGAGAAAGATAAGAGACCACTCTATCCCCTAATACCCTGTAGGTATCCAGCTTAAAGCAGGTTTGAAAGGGGAAAACAGTTGTAACTGAAAATTATGTTTGTTTTATTAGTAGTATCTTGGGCTGGACCTCTTGGTTGCTGAATTTAAATTTAAGCTGGTACTCAAATGACTGTAGGAGGCTGCATTAAGAATGAGCAGGGTACGAGATCCTTCTTTTTCATAGCTATGTAGTATTCCCTGGTTAAATGTCCCACAGCTTTTCTATTCACTCATCTACTGATGGTCACTTGGGCTGCTTCCAGATCTTAGCTAAAAATAAATTTGAAAAAACAACAACAACCAACTAACCAACCAACCAACCAAACAAAGGAATGAGCAGGAAAACCATGATTGTCTTAAGGAGTCTCTTCAGAAATGTGAAAATGAGGCCTACTGAATACTGATGATAGGAGAGAAAATTAAGTGGTGTGGTGTGGTGTGGTGTGTGTGTGTGTGTGTGTGTGTGTTTTAATGTTGTAAGTCAAGTGTGTTCAACAGGCTTGTCACAGTATTAATACTGACCCAGTTCCCCTACTGGTCAGAGTTCACCTCTTGCTGTAGTCTCTCTACCACTGACCTTTAATTCGCTGCTTCTAATCAATAGTTGGCTCAAACCACAAAAGATCTGGCCCATCAGGGTGCTGAGTGAAGGCAGGAAAGGCTCTTCTTTGCATAAAATGTAAGGATCTCAACTTAGAAAATTTACTTTCATACACAATTTATTTTCTTGTTTTTTTCTCTCCTCCCCTTACCCCTCCTCCCTTCTTTCTTCACTGCTTCCCTCCCTTTCTTTCTTCTTTCTTCTTTGGCTCCTTTATTGTTTACTCTTTTACTTTTTTGAGATGTTAACCAAATCATTATAATCTTATCTGCTGAAAATTTCATACACACATCTGGAAATAGGAACAAAATACATTGCTATAGATTCATCTATATCAAGAAGTGGTATATTACTTTTGTATTTGTTCATTGCTTCAGGGAACTTGTTAAGTTTTAAACTTTACTTATAGAGGGAGGAATGAAGACAAGATAATAGATATCTTAAAACAATAAGTTACTTCTGGCATCTGTGTATGCGTGTATTCTCATTCAAGTGCAGAATAAACCCTGTCTTTTGACTTACAAACACAAAAAATAAACAGACACAGGACCAAGACTTATTTTGGTTTCTGTGTATAACTGCACAGAAATTTTATTTTTTAATGTGAATTTTTCTCCTTTCTTTCCTTTTGATTCAGACTGGCCTAATTTACCACCACGACTCACCTGCCTCCCTCCTTTATTGCATGCCCACTCCCTTAATCATTAAGCCTTCAGGGCAGTTAGGTTCTGGTCGGCATCAAACAGTCTTAGGAACAAAGCCTCAGTTGACCACGAAAGAGTGTTAGTCAAACTAAAGATAACATTTATTCCTCAGTTGTTTCAGCTCCAGACCCAGAAAAGCAGAATGACCTCACCATCACACCTTTGAGAAACCAGGCAGAGTGACGCCGTGGCTGACATCAGGACCCAATGCAATAATGAACTACCCTCTACCCTAGCGCTGACCAATCAATAGAGCCCACCAATACACCCTAATCAATAGACCCTAATTCCTTTAGTCACCATGACTAATGATTTTCACCCTATATAACCCATCCCCTGGAAGACATCAGAGAGTCAAGTTTTAGAGCAGGATAGCTCACCTATGCTTTGGGCTTGGTTCCAATTCCTTAAATATCTCTTTACTTTCTTTGCTGTAAACTCCTGTTTGCATCTTATGGGACTTTGATATGCACCAGTAAATGAACCCCTTTACTTCACTAACACTGACTAAGTTATATACTTGTTTTTCTTAGCTCTGACAGTGACAAGGAAACTTTCCTCCTCTGGAACCATCACCTCCTTTTGAGTTGAAATTATGTTCATTCTGTCTGATTGCCCTTAATATTGGTGACCATTTATTGTGAATCAGAAAACATGATGAGTATTTTATATATATTAATTTAGTTAGGCCTCATCTCCTCCAAAATTTCTGATGCAGGCATTTTTATTCCTATCGCTATGAGTAAAACGAGGATTGCAGTTTGCTAGTGAGTCCAAGTCATAACCTAGGTCCTATAGAGTAACAAAACCAGACTCTGCACCCACTGAGCTGTCAAACAAGGCTTTCACTCAGAGCCACTATGACAAAGGAGTGTACAGACATTTGCTATCTGCAAGGAGTTGGCTTTGCTCTACAAGTGAAATGCAAATTTTGTGGGGATTTGTTCTCTGTTTACAATGCTATTGCAGAGATTATACCATAGTTCTTCCTTTGCCAGTTATTTACAATAACTGAAATTTAATACCATCTCAAGAGGTAACATTAAACTATACAAAATCCCCAAGATTAAAAAAAAATATGCTCTGATTTTATTTCTAATTCTTTTTGGGAAATGAGAATTCGAAGTATTTTGAGTTTTATGGGTGTCCTATATATGTTCATGTGCATAAAGTTAATTCCCTGTCTCAAGGGCAGCACAGACATAAAAAGGCCAATTACAATTTTATGAATAGGAAATATAAGATCTGCAGCTTCGATCTTTCTCTATTGTTGCATTCTAAATAACAGCACTATTTCTAGGGAATACTTACATCTTTTCTGACACAGAACAACTAGGAATTTTCATTAGAGAAAAATCAAAGCAGATGCGATGTGAGTCCCCATATATTGCAAGTAATGTTAAAATAGATTCCAAACGGGTGTCTTGATTTGATGAAAACTCGGCAGATAATTTGGAGACTTTTTGTCAGACTCTGGAGACTGAGGCACAGATGGAGTACTGAATTAACTGACTTTGTATTTTGAGATTTGAAATGAGCTCTAGTCCCACTTGTATATTTCAGCGATTGTGGACTAATTGGATGTGGTAATTGATTATTAGAGGCTTTATACCCTTAAAATGGTAAGGTTCATAAATAGTGATTTAAACATTTATAACAAAATTCAAGATGTAAACTCTTCAGGTTAATACATGTGGAGAGAATTACCTGGATAAAGTTTGATATGATTGGTGACCAAATATCCTGGATTGGTGAATTTTCCATAAAGCCAAAGAACATTCCTTGAGATATCAAAAGATTAAATATTTTAACTCATCTAATATGTAAAACAAAATGAAAAATTAAGGCTTACTTCCCTATCACACCATGTCTTTGTTGACCAAAAATCATCACAAATGTCGATTCATTCAACAAATATTCATTTAATAAGTATATAATGTGTGTCTTCAGTGTGCCAGGCTCTGTTCTTTGTATTGATGGCATAGAATACATGTCTTTGCCTTTGGGGAGAGACAAGCAGCCCACATATTAAACATATGCACTATATATAAGAAAGTAATCTGTATTGTGGACAAGAAATAGAGCAGAGCAATATGAATCTGGAGTGCCAAGGAGGCTGGAGGTTGCAAATATATATACAGTGTTCAGGAGAGGTGGTATTTGAGAGAGTTAGCCATGCAATCACTGTCTAGGAGACCAGGAGCTCAGGCAGGGGAATAGCAAAGGCTCTGAGGCTGGAGCGTGCCTGTTTTGATCATGGCAAAGAAAGAAGGTTGGTGTGGCTGGAGTGAGGAGATCACAGCTGAGAGTGTTAGGAGATGGTTAAGCCTTCTCCCTGTCATGATCCAGCATTAGTGGCAAATTCCACAAGGCCCTCATACCAATGTCAAAGACTGAGGGAGGCACTGAGTTTTGCTAAAATATTATATGTGAATGTTTGTATGGTTTGAGCTAAATGCTCAGGTGTATTCATAGATTTTGCAATTATGTGGAAGGACATTTGCTGGTGATTGGGCATTTAGAAGCCAAGACTCAGGTCTAGTGGAGACCAAATGAAGGTTGAGAGGGCTGACAAAGGATCTGAGCAAGACAAGACTGTGCTTCATCAAAGGTGTGCTGGCACTGGGAAGGCAAAGAAGGTGAAGCTACATCCAGGTTATGTAACTCCCTTCAGAGAGAAGGGACCTGCTTCTCCTTGAGCATTATGCCCTTTGCCTCTCATGCCCATTCAACCTCTACTTCTACAAATAGTTTTGTCGCACTTCTCTAATGCAGGCTGAGCCCTATTCTATTGCTGATAATAGCAGGCTGGTTTCTCCACTTCCTTTCCACTTTTTTTTACCCCTAAATGAACATGTGTCAAATATTTTATTCAACTCATTAATTAGGCACCCAGTAGATGTTATTGTTGGTTCAAAAGAGAGCTCAAGTACGCCACACTTATGGTCAAAGAGAGAATGCTGAAATGAATTCATCCTTCTTACTTTTGTTTCTTATTTAGCAGGTTCATCTAAAACCAAAGATAAACGTAACTTTATTACCTATGCTAAAATAACTTGACATAAATGAACTATAGTTTTCTAGATGTCTATCTTAATCGCTAATATAGCTCTTTCATGCCCTACAAGAACAAAGATGCTCTCAGACCTTCTTTCTTGGTGATTGTAGTTCCCTTTTTAGAAATCATTCTTTTTAAAACAAACTGTAGGAGTAGCTGACATTTACTAAGTACATTCTGCCCCAAGCACTGTGTCAGGCACTTTACAAACACTATGTCCTTTAACCTGCCCAGCAGTCATGTGGGGTGGGTGCTGCTAACAATTACCTAGTATTTTGGATCAGGGAAATGAGATCCGAGAGTGTCCACCAGTTGCCCTTAGTCATGGCATCTAAGTGGCACAGCCACAAATGGGGTCCACATTGCAAACCTTTTAAAGATTCATTCCAAGTCCTCAGCAACACCTTCCTAAGTGGGTGAGGACTGTGTGATCTGGAGAGCCCTCACATTTTATACCAGTTTCCTCTGAACACCTTATCAAGGGGCCTGGGCTGAAGTGGGTAAGGTGGGCCAGGCTAGGAGGAGTAGAGAAAGGCTAAGAACATGGTTCCGGCCTGCACCTTTCACTCTTAACAAATATATTTGGAGAACTGTAAATATAAGCTAAGGCGAGAAAGAATTTATAAGTGAACCACTCTGATTTTATTCTGTAAAATGTAGAGAACTAATAAAGGTTTTCAGCAGGAAAGTGACCTGTTCATTAGCATAAATTGAAAATATGTAATGCTGGAGCTCTAGTAACAAGCTGGGAAACAGAACAGTGGCAGGCAGAGAACATTGGGCATACTGTGTACTAAGTTTTATCATCTGTAGAAGTAGGACCAATGATGCTGTTAGTTTATGATAGAAACTGATTAGATCTCTCGTTTATGGCTGTGCATGTTTGTCTGTTCTTTCTTCATTTCATTGTAATGTTGAAATATATTTAGATTTCCCATAAAAGAAGATGATAAAAGTATGACATGTTCAATTTGTATGCTTTTACTTTTAATGTAAAATAAATTTATAGATCTACAAAGAAATGCCTGTTTTCCTCCAACCTACTCCCCCAGGTCCTCCCTCCTATGCATACAAATGAAGGTATTTAGGAGAACAGACAGAGTATTCACACATACACACTCTTCGCAAGCCAGCAGTTGACTACTAAATGACGGGTGGATTTAATATAATTTAATTTTCATAAATTCTATTGTATTTTGTTGTATGTCTAATTTCATAGGGGCAGAGAATCTTAAACTCACAAATTAGAAATTTCATGTTTGATTGCATAGGTTAGAATAAAATATATTTATTTTATTTATACAGATGTTATGTGTTTAAAATATACTTGCTTATACCAAGGTTAAAGGACTACATTAACTTGTCATTGGGGCTTTTTTTGTGTGTGTTTCCAAAATATTAAAGTTGATTTAATAATATGCCCCAGAAATAATTATATATATGTATTTTTATTACCATTAAAAGGAATACCATCACAAATGCCATATGCAATTAGATACTTTTAGCACATATTTTTCAAAGCACATTTCACATGCCTTCAACTAACTTTATTACTTAAATATCAGTTTCTGAATCTCTGATGTCATAGTTGGATAACATTAATGTCATTGACTACTGCACCTTAAAATTAGTTTTAAATTCTGTTCTAAATGATTTCTTGATTGTCATTTAAGATAAATAATTGTAAGTTCCATTTAAAAATTTTAAATTGTTTATTAATTTTCTGTTACTGCTGTAACAAATCACAACAAATATATTGGCTTAGTGTTTTATGTTACAGTTTTGGAGGCCAGAAGTCTGACATGAATCTTATGGGGCTAAAATTATAGATTGTACCCCTTCTACACGTTCCAGGGGTGCATCTGTTTCCTGCTTTTTCCACCTGCTAGCAGCTCACTGCATTTCTTGGCTCCTGACCACATCATTCAAAACTCTGCTTCCATTTTCAGGACTCCTCTGACTCTTAGTCTTGATTTTCTTTTTCATTTATAAAGACCCTTAGGATTCTACTGGGCCTACTTAGATGATCCATGTTAATCTCATCTCAAAATCCTTATTTTAATCACATCTGCAAAGTTGTTTTGCCATGTAAAATAGCATACAGGTTTTGGGGAGTAGAGTGTGGAAACCTGCGGTCGGAGGTGAAGCTGTATTCTGCTTACAAATAGTGTTGTTTTTTTCTATTTTTATCATTTGTAGTAATAACCTTTTTATCTGCAAGTTCAGAAAAATATTCTGCTCAAAATACAATGAGAATTTTTCCTCCAATATATTTTTTCTGTAATTATATAACAATATTTTTAATTAAAAAAAGCTAATAATTTAATGCTGTACAAATTAAACTTGAATGACCAATGCATGAATTTTGGGCTGCAAACTTTTGTTTGTTTATCTCTTTATTCTGTTACCATAACATATTCTTTTAAAGATATAAAAATAGTAACATAATATATGCTACTTTATTTTTCTAATATAATTACAATTTTCTTCAGTTCTTACCCTCTCCAAAATCCAAATCAGGAGGTAAAATATCAGTGCTAGTCTCATAAAACAGTCCCTAACTTGATTAACCTCAATTACCTAATGGAAATTGATGCTTTTTGCCAAGTGCCCTATTGAGATCTCTTCCTATGATTGATTAAAAGTTGAGCATAGTTCTTTCCTATTCCTCCCACTGAGAGGCAGGGTCCATTGACTCTTTCCTTGAACCTGAGCTGGCTCTGTGTCTGGCTTTTCCAATAGAATGGAATAGAAATGATGCCAAATGATTTCATGTCTGGATGTCAGGAGATTCATAGCTTCTACTTTACCCCCCTTGGACCATTCCTTCCATGTACGAAATCCAACACTCTTGAGCATCCCAGGTCTCAAACTAGCTAACTTGAAAGAGGCAATATGAGGTGACAGAAATATGAAGAAAGAGTTCTTAAAGCTTCCAGCCCCAAACAGTCACCCGCTGTATGAAGCCGACTGAAAGATCCCATCTGTTGCCATGTGAACCCACAATACCAAACTTGGCTTAGCCATGCCCAAATTCCTAACCTGCAAAATCAAAAACAAATGAAATTGTTCTTTAAAGCCACTAAATTTGGGGGCAGTTTGCTACTCAGTGATAGATAGGCCATTTTTCCCTTTCTTTTGTAAATTAAATTTAGTAATTTAACCCAAGCCTCTTTTTTTTTTTTTTTTTGATGCATCAAGAAATAGGCTTCAAATTTAGCTTATTTTGAAATGTCTATATGATACAGCATCTCCAAATGGCTATTTCTATATCTAGACATGTATTTCATCATTGTTTGCTGAAAGCTATAATTTAACTTGTCTATTATGGATCCAGAGTGGTAGTACAATGACTCAAATTTTACTGTTTATTTGAAGGGTAATATCAGCCTTACACAGATTTGAAAATCCTATAGACCCCTCAATCCTTAGTTCCTACACTCATACAACCTCTTTACTGTCAACACCCCAAACCAGAGTATAATTGTTACAACTGGTGAACCTACATTAAAACATCATTATCATTAAAGATCATAATTTACATTAGGGTGGGTTTTTAGATTTTTATTCTATTTCTTTTTTTCAGAGATAGGAGCAAGTGTTCAGGTCTCCAGTCATCCCAGTTAGTATCCTTGACTCTGGGCCTTTGCAGTTCCTCATGCTCTGTCATGTTTTTGCCTCTTTTCATTTTGCTCACCAGGAACTTTTGATTTTCCTTCTAGTAAAACCGTACATTTTATATAAGAGCATTGGACTTTTGGTGCATGTGTTTGTCCCTGAACTGCCTTCTATTCCTTTCCTATTCAGATTTAAGACATAATCATGCACGGATTACTTATTATTGGGCTATAGCTTCTCAGAATATGTTTGTATTTCTATCATCCTAAAATGCCTCAGATGAGAAGATCACAAATAGTTTCAATAATGACGCACATCTGGAGGGTAAATAAGAAGACTCAGAGTCATTGCAGAAAGATCATCACTGCTATTACTACTTTGGTCATAAGAGCATAAATGCCACTACAAATCCAGCTGCCTAAAATTGCAGCCATTGTTTATAAGTTAAAGACATATATATAGATATCACTTGTTGAACACATATATTCTAGTACTATTTTAAATAATATGTTATGTATATATTATTTTATATAATATATACTATCTGTGCTTTTGCTTGTAAACTTCTTCAGTCACTCAATAGCATATGGTTGAAATATTTTTGTGTTAATGCATAATATCACTGGTAATGACTATACAGTTTTCCTTTATAACAGTCAACCTTCATTTATTTAGTTTTGATTGACTTTTAAGATGTTTCTATATTTTCATTATTATAAATAGTGCAGGGTGAGGCAAAAGTATGTTTACAGTTGTGAGTACATGAAATGCAGTTTATTCTTGTATTATTACTTATTATTTTATTGTTTTCCATATGAACAAATGTAAAGCTACTTTTGCCCCACCCCGTAGTTATGTGAACATCTTCTTAACTATAAACTTGTTTACTACTGAAAGATGTATAAAATGCATTCCCTTAGCTCTGAGACTCACTTTTGCTTAGAGCTATAAAGATTTATTTATTTAAAGTTCATATAAGTAGCCTATTTTACACATAAGAAATTTTCACACTTATCTTGGATTTCATTGTTTCTTAATATTATAAATACATTTGATATGGATATAGATGAGGACAACATAGGTAGGTAGGTAGACAGATAATGATAGAAAGATTTTTATATGAGTTTTTCAGCTTTAATTTATATTCTCCAATTTTATTATAGATTGCCCTGTAGAAGAATCAAAGCCCAGCACAAAGATGCTTACAAAACAAGAGAGAACTGATAGATTTTATATAAATGAAAATACATAAATTACTGATTCAAATGTAATTACTGTACTAATAGTAAGTGCCTTTTGTATTGAATCTAATTCAGTCTATATTTCAAATATGAAATAAATATTAAAATAATTTCTATTTATTAAAAAATTACTTTATTTCTTTATTCTCACATGCAGTATAAAAGAATGATGGGTTTCTTTAACTTAATTCTTCATTGCTTGCCTTTTTGCCATTTGGTAAATCTCTGAGAAAAAATATGTTGGCATTTTTCCCAAACCTCTCTTACCATAATTTAATTTGGTTTTGCATCAATAAGAAAAAAATATAGAATTCTCAAAGTTCTTTTTATTATTTGATAACACAGGAAAAGAAACACATGTGTCAGAATAACTTGCTCATGTGGCTATGAGGGATCTGTAGAGGATGACAGATTTATACTGTTTTATGTGAATGAACAGAAGTCACTGCACACTGGGGGGAAAAAGCAAAATGTAATTACATAAAATGTTTGTCAAGTTGCCAAAGTCAATTTTTAAAAAATGAATTACAATTTGAGAATGGATATTATTAAAGATAGCACAATTTTATTATATCATTGTCTTAATATAGCCTAAATTGTCCTTAACCTACTTAATTATTCAACATGTTTTAAAAATATTTAGAAAGTCAATCATATTTAGCCCATTCATTACAGCTACTCATAAGCAGTAGAAGCAAACTTCAAACTCTGGGTTAAAATGTTAAAATTCTAAGACATTGGCCAGACCTACAGCAAAGCATAAAAGACTTATCCGTTTTTTCCAGGAATTACTCCAGGGTTTGGAATAGGGTAGATTTGTATAGGTCCCTCTTTGTAACCAGGCTATTAAGCAGATAATTCATAGCACTTTAGTTAATAGAAAATGGCAGAACCTATTGCTTTGTGGTTGTGATTTCTTTTGAAAATAGATGATAAATCCCAATTATATAAACTGAGAAAGACGTCACATACCTATAGGCTGAATAATAATTGTGACAAGATGAACCTATTGGATTTCCAAGATTAAAACTAGCAGGTTTTTGCAGAGAGTGCAGTAAATCAATTTTGAAAATGCCAAGTCAATTCAGGTGTGCTAAGCTATTAACTAGTATTTGGTTTGAAACAAAACCAGAAATTGAGCTATTGAATTTGTTTTAGACACCTTTGTTTGCAAAGTACATAAGAAATGCTAAGAGGGATGATGCATTTACATATGCAACAAACTTACGCACTCATAGGAAAGAAACATTCAAATCCCAAAGCAAAATATTGTTATTTCTATTTTAAGGAAATTAAATCAATTCATGAGATTAAAAAATTAATAATCACTCCTGTAAGGGATCATGCTTATTTCTACAATCTAGAAATATTAGATAAAAACATATGATTTAAGCATCGCTATGCAATATCCTCGGCTATAAACTAACTCTGTGACCATAGGACAGTCACATCCTCTTGGGGAATAGTAGACAATTTTTGCTGTGTCAATGAAAACATTTTTTTCCTGAAGTCTCAGTTTTCTATAACTATCCCTTGGGCTCCATTACCAAAGTGAAAGAAAGAGCCAGCACATAAGGCTGTGAATACTCACCCACATTTACTACTTTTAATTTACTTTTATGTACTGCTATGTTGCATAAAGCAAACTCCAAGGTCTTTTTTAGTCCTAATATTCATCCTGTTTTGCTAAGAACAGCAAGAATTTGTCACTCCATTTCTTAACTAATAATGTGTTTTCAAGATTTGATGTCTGTGAAACCAAGCTCCTTAGGAAAGGAACAGTTACCCATATTTGTTGTTGTTTTTTTGATGAGGATTTATTCTTTGGCCATTCTATATGGCATTTTTGTTAGGAATTAATAACTGTTGACTAGATTACTGTTAATAACGTGGTAGGTTTCCACTGGTCAGAAATGTACTTCCATGCATTGTAGAATCTATTTATAACACCAACTAAGAAGTAATGTGTCTGCTCGTTTGCATTGGTTTGTTCCATATCCAGTTTTTATATTTGGTTACCTATACATCACTCTGTGAGATTTTGAAAATACTTCTAGAAGTAAATCAGAGGGTTCCTTAATATGAAATTTGACTGTAAAGAATATTGTCATTTTTATTGTATTAACCAAATATGCCTGGCCCCACAAATAGTTACTACAGAAAGCTCCATTTTTTTCCCCCCAATGAAGCTGTTAGCACTTAAGACATCTTCCTTGACTACAACATGCATGTTTATATGTTATTTAAATATCCATACTAGTGGCAAATTTGTGGATGAGCTTGGCTTTGTAAAGCAGTAAAATACACTTTTGAGTCCAGAGAATAATATAGATTCTCAAGTTGCATATTTATCTTTGTATGATAAATGAGGTAGTAAGTCTCAAATCCTATAACTGTTTGTGCTCTGATTCTGAAAGCCTGTTCCAAGGGGAATTAAAACATTTTGTGTTATTCTTTGTAAGCTGAAATACAACTTACATCCAGTGAGATGAACAGGTCTTAAACATAAAATAGGATGGGTTTTAACAAATGCTAAACCTGTGTAGCCCACATCTCTCATCACGGATTCAGCCAATGTTTCTTGAGCACCTAGTATGAACCCCAAGTTGCTAGAGATTTGGTTATGAATAAGATCAAATCGCCACCCTTGAGATATGAAAATGAATACAAGAAAAATGACTTCTCATTAAGTGGTAAAGGCTCTTTAATATAAATATGCACAGGGAGGAGAAACAGCAAGGGAGTGAGCAATTCTACATGGGAAAGCAGATCGAGAAAGACTGCCTAGAGGAGATGATATTGTTGCCCTGCCTCCACCTTAGTATTTCATGAATTGGCATGAAGAGTGTGAGGTTCACTTAAAAAAGAGGCACTAAATTTGCCTTGTAATTCAGGTCCCAACCACCTGTAACAGAAGGGTCTTTTTTAAAATGAATTTTCTAGGTTGGTTCATGGGTGAATGTCAGAAGCAAATCCAGTGTCATGAGATTCACTGTAACCAAAACCAGCTGGGTTTTACGTCATTGTTAATAACCACATTCTCTTAAACTTTACTCCATAGTAACTTAAATTGTTATGTCAAAGTTATTTTCCTTTTTAAAAAAATCTGAAATCTCAATGTTTGCTAAGTCTCATTAAAGAAAATGACAAAGCGGTTGTCAAAATCAAAGAAACTGGTTGCCTAATGAAAGGGCTATGGTAAGAATAAAAATTAGAGTGAAACCTGCTGAGAAAAGATTTCCTTATTATTCATGAATGAAAGATATATTATTACATCTACCATGTTTTGACCTGAGAAAGAAATTATTGAAAAAATAAACTGTTTTGAAAATTAGTTCTGCAGCAAATTTAAATATATATATAAATTCAAAGAAATTGGAGCTGAAATTTAAAGGTGAATTCAAAATCAAAGAAATGATTCTCTTTTGAGCTATTAGAATGAGCCATAAAAAGTAATTTTCCTTAATAGTAAGCTAAAAATCTAAATGATGTTACATGAAGGAGTTTCAGGTACCATAAAGTCTAGCATAAAGGATTTAATACATGAGTTTAGGTAAATAAGTTACTGATGAGAAATGATGCTTTTAGGAATTCTGTGTATTAAATTGATCTAAATAAATGGCATATACAGTGTATTATTTACCTGAAAGTTATTAATTTTTAGTTATTGGAGAATGACACTTTTGTTCATGATTGCAATTTTTAGGTATATAATTAAATGACCAAATTTTACTTAGAGCTGCCGTTTTTAAATCAGGAAAAGCATGTTCCCACTTTGGAGTAAATTTTGCCAACACTTATCAGAACTTGATGATTCAAACTTTAAGTTACAGGGACATAGAGATTTTGTAAAAACACCTCAGCAGAGTTGAAACTAAACAAATAGTTTCATGTTACAATCATATATCCACTGATGCCATTTTGCCACTTGTAATATCTTGGGCTATTAATAGGAAAGCTGTAGGATAGCCTGAGGTCATTTCTTACTCTAAACAGTGTTTTTCAGCCATGACTGCACATTGGAACCACTGGGGAGTTTAAAAATTACTGATGTCAGAGTTCCACCCCTAGAGTTTTTGATGTAATTGGTTTGAGGTGCAGGCTGGATGTCAGGACTGCGCAGCCAAGGTTGAGAAATGCTGTTCTAAGGCACTTGAAATATGAGAAAGTTGGAGATTTTAAAGGAGGCTCCAGAGACAATCGCATGGCAGAAATTATGGCAAAAATAACTGTTGTGCATTGCTCAATGAGAGAACATCTAAGTGTCAGGTAGATACGATACTTGGAGAAAGGTTACTTCAAGTACGTGGAAGTGTGTATCATGGATTTAAAACAACCTTTTCAAACAGCATTTTATGAGAACCACGAAGTAATTCTCAATAAAACAAATTGTGTTAATAATTTTTGTTCACAAAAGAATAGTGACTCAGACAATGTCTAGCATCTCAAATCAGTGATGTTGTTAAATATCAAAATAACATTTTGAGAGCACCTGAAAGGTTAGTTAATTTAAAACAAGTTATTTCTGATATGGTGTTGTGATCATTGGTTTGCTTTAGCTCAAGTTTTTAATGTATTAACCAAATAGTTATGAATTCAAATTATTTTATAGGTAATTTCTAATCTCCACAGAAATAAGTGGGATCATGAAAAGTTTACCCTAGTTTCTGTGGAGCCTGTAAATAATTGCTTTCAAGGGATGTTTAAATGAAATTATTTCCCTAACTGCAGGGGTTTGGGATTGGTGAAGATTTGTCCTTTGTGAATAATAACAGGAGTGTACTTGACTATAAAAATAGTACAGAAATAATTAGCTTTTAAAAAAGCTAAATTTCATGTTTAGCAAAATTAATGAGTCCCTAAATTCCTAAAGTTGTATATTGGTGTGTAAATGAGTACACCAAACCAATAGAGAATAACCTTAATAGTTATGGATATTTAGCTAACACCTAATTTCTTTCTATTATTCTATATCTCCTAGGTTTAGATCAAACAGATGTTTTGGCTTCTAAAGGTCTCAAAGTAATTTTGCTTTTCTGACAATTCCTTAATTAGTGAGTTACTCTTTGAGAGGTCATGTACCAAGAAAAAAATTAAATTTACATTTTCAAAATTCTATATTGGATTAACTGGTTATAACTTTCATCTCTTTTGTGTTTCCAGCTAATTTGTTTGAGTACTGACATATAATCATTCAAAAACATTTGCTGAAAGTACCACATTTATTAACTGATTTTTGAGGGGACTAGTGTAAGGTCAGTTACTTTTTAAGATGCTTGGCATTTTGCATATTTATACTGTCCTTATAGTGTGAATAATTTGAAAGACTATAGCTACATGATCATTTCAGATAATAGTAACTGAATATGCAAGAGTTGAAAAGACAAATTTTAAGTATGAACTGAAGTGTGTTTGAACTTTAAGTAACTAGGATAAAATATAAAACTGCTTTATTGGAAAATTAATTTTTCTTTTTGGGGGAATTTTTGTAGAACAGATATTAATTGAAAAAAGAAGGGATATATTTAAGGGGAAAATTGACTAGGTAAACTTGGGTAGTTTTAGATTTAGGAAGGACAGAATTCTCAAGGACTTGAAAGTAGGAAAAATTGCTCTGTAATGTTAGAGGGCCAAGGGCTGCTATATGCTAATGCAATTGTATGTTTTGCTAATTGTTCTAAATCTGATCAGGACCTCTAAAGTGATTTGCACCAAGAAGGAGTTTGGCAAATATTTACTAAATGAACGTTAGATGATGGAATGGTGGGTGGGTGGGAGGAGGGTAGGTGGGAAGGTATGGCTGAGTGTGAGATAAGTGAAAATGGAGAAATTAGAAAGGATATTAATGATTCACTCAGATTTTGTTCATTAGGTTTTGGTAGACAAAAACCAGAAAGAGAAACAAAAGAAGTAGAAAGGATGAATGGAGCATAGAGAAGGCCAAAGCTCCCTACTTAAGTTCTACTTACCCAGGATATCCATTGGCTTCCTCTCAACACATATGAACAGCTTGTCCAGAATAGATTTAAGTTTTCCACAGTTAGAGGGGCCAGTCCTTCCTGCTCCATTTCCCTAATTCACAGTTCCATGGGTGAGAGGAAAATTAGTTGCTCTTCCAAGGTGAGGTGGGCAAACTATGTACACAATTTTTAGAGTCACCTTTCAAATTACTCATTTTCACAAATGTTGACTAATCAGGCTGAGAAAATAAAATGAAAACAAGCAGACTTGGTTTAAGGGGCATGCAATTTAAGTCATTTCAGGATAGGGCTTCTTTAGCAGGCAAATGAATCCTGGTAGACATGCAAGAGCTTGCTCTTATTCCAAAATAAGCAAGATGTGTTTTACTGGAAAATTGCAGATTTATCAAAGGGTAACTTGACAGCAAGTGTACAGAATGTTATCAAAATAATTTCCTTTTTTTTTTTTTTTTTTTTTTTACATGCATGTGTAATTCTTGCTTGAATGCAAGAGGGCTGAAATACCAGCCTTATTTAATATATGTTGTGTCAACTTCTGTATAAAGATTTTTTTGAGGTGAGAGGAGCAGAAAGAGGAGAATATTAATTCCAGATGGCTTTAAGCAAATGTTAGAAAGGTGAACATTCATCGGCTTCCAAATATCTGTTGGCTAGTTGACATTTACAAACACTGCGCTGGGTAAGCTTTCTCCATTAGCGATATTAAGGTTCTGGCAGCAAGTAAAGGATGTGTGAAATGAAATATGCCATTCAAATATAGCAAAGAAATAGAAGACTATTTGTAACTACTACTGGGGGAAGTCATAAGAACCAAATCTCTCTGTTATTTTAAACATCCTATTAAAAAGCACTGTAAAAAGTTTAACTATATAGTCTATTTTTTAAAATATTTGAAACTATTAGTTCCCATTCTAACATCATATTTTAAGGCCTACAATTTTTTTGAGTGGCAAATTATCTATTTTAAATGAGGAAGCACTATGTTTTAAATTCTTGAGTGTACTCTGTTGAAACTTAATAAACAGAAGGCAGTGTTAATCAGAAGGATAGTATCCATAAGGATTGCTTAAGAGTGCAAGCTGGGGACCAACTAATTATCATTATTTCTGGTATGTGTGCATCATCCCAGTGTATGGGAACAAAATGTGTACTTCCAGGTTGTGTGTTTTAGGAACAGAGGAAATCCAACATAACAAATATTAAGTTCCCAAATAGTATACAAACATACGTCGATCATTACTTTAATCTAACATGGCAGCTGGAGGAAATGACTCCAAGCCACATGTGTAGTTGATTGCATGAATGTTCATCTCTACACACTCAGGGAAATATCATTGCAGAGATGCGAAAATACGCAAGTTACTCTAGGGTTTCTTACTACTGCATTTAAGTTCTAGTTGTGTAAATGCAAAAATAAAAATAGTTTTAAAATATCATGCGGCCCAGCCGGGCGTGGCTCAGTGGTAGGATCCAGGAGATCAGGGTTCAATTCCCGGTCAGGGCACATGCCCGGGTTGAGGGCTGCAGCAGATCAATGACTCTCTCATCATTGATGTTTCTATCTCTCTCTCTCCCTCTCTCTTCCTCTCTCTGAAATCAATAAAGATATATTTAAATAAATAAATAAATAAATAAAATATCATGCATACTATAAGTACATCATTAAATTGACTATCTGTTTCTATCTATTTACCTATGTATTTTACCTCTGCCAACACATACATGTATATACACACTAATGGATATAAAGCCATAACCACATAAATACACACTACAGAGGCATATATAACTACATACACCCAAATATTAGCAGTGGTTATTGTTAAGATGAATCTGGTAGGTTATTTTCTTTTCTAGTTTTTACAGATCTGCATTGGTTGTGAATTTTTAAATAAACCTGTGTTACTTTTTAAAGAGAAAGAGGGGAAATGATATTTATCTATTTTGATAAATAAAACAATCATTTAGGAAGCCAGAGCATTCTTGAGGGGAGCCTGGAATTTATATTTAAAATGGTTTTCAATAGTGAGTTAGTCTTAATACCAATATGGATATCCACAATCACAAGCAACTTGAATCTTTTTTGTTGTTGTTGGCTAGATATATTAAACATTATTTAAATGATTTGACTAATTCTTCAGACTTTCCAGAACACATTAAAAAGCAAAATTTTCAAATTAACTTTATGATGTTAAAATATTGTTCATAAATGGTGTATCTTAAAATTTTATTTTCTGATTGGTAATTGCTAGTAAAAGGAAATAAAATATATTTTTATATGCTGATATATTATATCTAGTGATGTTGTTAGCTACATTTACTTTTAGTATTAATATTTTTTAAAAATTTACATATACAATGCCATTGGCAAAAAATAGCCTGTGTATTTCTCTTTTGCTAATATTTTTTTCTCTTATTAAACTCGCTTGAGTATCTTCATTTTTCTGATCTCAGAAGAAAATCTTTCAATATCTCCTTATTATGATATTTTCTGTAGATTTTCTATGGATATCTTCAATTAGATTGAAGAAATTCTGTTCTATTCCTCATTTACACATTTTTGAAGACTACAATTTTGTGCATCTGAGATAAGATTTTATCTTTCAAACAGTTAATGTAGTAAATTATATTAACTGATTTTATGATATGAAAACAATCTTGCATTATTGGAATAAACCTAAGCTGATTTTATTTATTATAGTTTTTCACTGAGTTATAATTTATACACCATAAAGTTCACTCTTAAAATTGTACAATTTAGTGATTGGTATATACAAAATTGTGAGATAATTACCACAATCAAATTCCAGAACAATTTTATCAATGAAAAAAAATTCTGCATCTCTTATTACTCAGTTCCTATTTATACTTCCCTCCCCAGCTTCTGGCAATGACTAATCTATTTTCTATCACTATCGATTTGCTGTTGTGGATATTTTGTGTAAGTAGAATCATGTAATACATTTTGTGTTTGGCTTAGTCACTTCATAATATTTTAAAGGTCTGTTCATGGTGTAGCATGTATCACTAGTTTATTCCAATTTCTGACTGATAAAATTTCTGTTTGTTTGTTTAGCAATTCATCAATCATTGGGCAGTTGGGTTGTTTTCATTTTTGACTATTATGGATAATGATGCTATAAACTTTTGTATGCAAGTTTTGGGTAGACATATGTTTTCACTATTTTTGGATATGTGGAATTGCTGGGGCATTTGGTAACTCTATGTTAAACTTTGGGAAGGACTGCAAAACTACTTTTTAAAGTGGCTGCACCATTTTACATTCCCACCAGCAATGTTTAAGAGATTGTCACCAGATACTTGTCCTCATTGTTATTTTACAACTTTTGATTATAGCTGTCCTAGAGAGTGTGTAAAGATCTCTCGTTGTGGTTTTAATTTGCATTCCTTAATAACTAATAATATTGATCATCTTTCATGCACTTCTTGCCCACTTGTATATCTTTTTTGGAGAAATATCTATTCAAATCCTTTTCCAAATTTTTAATTTTTTTAATTGTGTTATAAGAGTTCTTTATATATTCTGAATACTAGTCCCTTATGAGATGTATGGTCTGTAAAATTTTTCTCTCATTCTGTTTTTTCCGCCCACTTTATTGATGGTTTCTTTTAAACTCAAAACATTTAATTTATGTTTGAATACAAATTCAAATGTATCTCTATTTTTCTTTTGTTGCTTGTAACTTGGTGACCTTTGATTAGTCATTGTCTAATCAAAGATCATGATGAATTTTGCTTGTTTTCTTCTAAAGGTTTTATACTTCTAGCTCTTTTATTTAGGTTTTGATCCATTTTGAGTTTTTGGGTTTTTTTACATATGATATAAGGTCAAAATCTGATATTATTTTGCTTGTGTATATAAAATTGTGCCAGCACCATTTGTTAGAAGACTATTCTTTTCCCATTGAATTGTCTTGGCTTTCTTGCCAAGAATCAATTGGCCATTAAACCATTATCTGATGAATCGTTGGTGAATATGTTCTTCCATTCAGTGGGTTGTCTTTTCATTTTGTTGATGGTTTCCTTTGCTGTGCAAAAACTCTTTAGTTTAATGTGGCCCCATTTGTTTACTTTTTCTTTTGTTTCCCTTACCCAAGGAGATAAATCAGAAAAAATATTGCTATGACAAATGTCTGAGATTTTACTACCTATGCTTTCTTCTAGGATTTTTATGGCTTTGAGTCTAACATTTAAGTCTTTAATCCATTTTGACTTTATTCTTGTGTGCCATGTAAGAAGGTGGTCTATTTTCATTATTTTGCATGGATCTGTCCAATATTCCCAATACCATTTATTGAATAGATTATCTTTAGTCCATTGTATGTTTTGCCTCTCACCACAAATGTAATAGTTTATTTCTGAATTCCCAATTTTATTCAATAATCTATATGTTTACATTTATGTCAGTTCCACACTGATTTAATTTAGCTTTGTAGAAAGTTTTGAAATCAGCAAGTGTGACTCTTCCAACTTTGTTTCTCTTTTTCAAGATCATTTAGGCTATTGTGGGACCTTTCCTGCATTTCCTATTGCTCATATAGCAACTTACCACAAATTTATGATCTTACAGTTCTGGAGATAATATCCTAAAATTGAAGTGTGAGTAGGGCTGCATTGTTTCTGTAGGCTCTAGGCAAGAGCTGTCTCCTTGCTTTTTCCAGTTTCTAGAAGCCTCACATTCCTTAGCTTGTGGCTTTTTTCTTGTAACATTTGATATTTTTCATCAGCACATCTCTTTTTCTGGCTCTATTACTCATGCCTCCCTCTTTCCTTTATAAGTATTACATTGGGCCCACCCAGATAAGCCATGACATTTCACCCAACTCAAATTCCTTAACTTAATCATATCTACAGAAATTTCTTTAGTCATGTAAATTAAAATATTTCCAGGTTCTGAGATATGGACATCTTTTGGTTACTATTATTCTTTTATAATAATTGCATTCCCATTTGCATATTAGGAATTTGTGAATACTTTGTGAATTTCTGTAAAAAGGTCAGCTGAAAGTTTTATAAGGATTGTGGTGAATTTGAAGAACAATTTGGCATATATTTCCATCTTAACAATATTACTCCTTCAGATCCATGAACATGGTATATATTTCCATTTAATTTCTTTTACTGATGCTTTCTAGTTTTCATTGTACAGGTTTAATGCTTCTTGTGTTGAATTTACTTTTTTTGTTATTCTTTTAGATACTTATTTCAGTGGAATTGTTTTCTTTATTTTAGTTCCTGGGATAAATCACTCATGCTCATGATTTATTTTCCTTTGCATATGTTTCTGTATTATAATATCACAATATTCTCTGGTGGATTTCTGTGTCTATATTCGTAAGTGATATTGGTCTACAGTGTTCCTTTCCTATGATATCGTTCCCTCAATATTGCTTTCAGAGTAACATTGATTTCATAGGATGAGCTGGGAATGTGTTCTTTCTATTTTTTGGAGGAACTTGTGAAAGATTGATAAAAACTTTTCTTTGAATATTTGGTAGAATTTATCAGTGAAGCCATCTGACTTCTGGGCCACTTGGGTCTTTTCCCTGTGGAAATTAGGTTGATTACTAATTCAAAAACTTTACTTATTATGGATCCATTCAGATTTTATACTTCTTGAGTCAGTTTTGGTAGTTTGTGTCTTTCTAGGAATTTGTTCATTTCATCTACATTTTCTGGTTTGATGACATACAACTTTTCATAGTGGTCACTTATATTCCTTTATGTTTCTATAAAGTCAATAGTGACAGTCTCTTTTTCATTCCTTATTTTAGTCACTTGTGTCTTCTCTCTCTTATTCTTGGTCAGTAAAACTAAAGGTTTTGTTTTTATTTTTTAAAATGGTTTTTCTCCACTGCTTTCCTATATATTTTTAATTTATTTCGACTATAACCATGATTATTTTCTTTCTTTTGCTTGCTTTGGATTTAATTTCTTTTTTTTCTAATAAAAAAAATTGAACATTGTGCTATTTGTATATATATATATTTATTCTTTCTTAATCTTTTCTTCAAAATGGATAATTTTGATTGCTTATCTTCAAGTTTTCTGATTCTTTCTTCTCTCAGTTGAAATTTTCTATTGAGCCCCTCTTGTGAATTTTTAAAGTTTTTGTCTAGGAAACCCAGTCTGGGCTTTCTCAGTGACAGTTCTATTAACTGCTGTGTTGTGTGTTTATGACCAGTGCTTCTTGTTTTGTGCATGTGCCGTGATGTTTTATTGAAGACTGGACATGTTAAACTATACAATGTGACAAGTCGAAATCAAGTTTGTCCCTACTCAAAGATTTTTGTTGTTGCTGTTTGTTATTAAATTGCTGTTTGTTTACTTATTGATTTTCCTGAACTAATTCTCTGAACTTGATATTTGTTGTCATGGGTGGTCACTTACATTTCTGTCCAGTTGAATTAGTGTTAAGCTAATGATTTTGTAGAGATTTTCTTAAATACCTTGCACCAATAAAGCTCTCTGTGTTTGCTGATGGGCTTTGTGTGTGTGCTGGGACACACCTTTAATAACTCCTAAAGGCAGTTTATAACTGCCTGAGTCTTCACTTCTTGCTTGTGCAATTCAAGTTCATCCAGAGGTGAAAGATTAGGGCCTTCTCAGGTCTGAGGCATAAGTGCAGCCTTGGATTGATGAGTATATCAAAGCCATAAAGCTCAGTGTTCTTACTGAGATTCAGTGTTTTTCTTGAACGAACAATTTTCAGATTCTTGAAAGCCTTTGGTTCATTTCCAAAGCCCTAAAAATAGAATTTTGACAATTTTTGCCACGCTCTCATTGCTTTTATAGAAGAATAAATTTTTCTGAGTTCTTATTCCACCATGTCTGTTCATATCACCCCCACTGATTATATTTTTGATGTACCACTGCAGTCAGTTTCTAATATTTTATTTAGGATTTTGGCATCTACATTTCTAATGGAGCTTGATTGTAACCTTTCTTTCTTGTAATGTCTTACCAGATTTTCTCATACAGAGATGATGTTGGCCTCACAAGCCAACATTTAAATATTTTATAATTCTATGGAAGAGTTTATATAAATTTGGTGCACCTTCCTTAGTTGTTTGGTAGAATCCTGGTGAAGACATATGGGCCAGGAATTTTCTTGAAGATAAGGTTTTTAATTATGGATTTGACTTTGTTAACAAATTCCTATTTTGTTTGAGCTATGTTTTAATTTGAAATGCATTGTTTTAATTGTTATTAATATTTCTTTAACTATTAAGTGTCCATGGGGTCTATAAGGATATGCAATATGATTTTTCTTCCATTTCTAATATTAGTTGTGCTGAAAAAAGAGCTTTGTATTTATTTTTATTATTATTTTTAGGTACTTTCACATAGTATTGACTATACCTATTTGAGTATAAATAGCTCAGAATATTTTTCATGTTTTGAAAAGGGTTAGATAATTTATAATTGCCAAAACCTGGAAGTAACCAAGGTATCCTTCAGTGGGTGAATGAATACAGAAACTGTGGTATATCTAGACATTGGAATATTATATTGAACTAAAAAGAAATGAGCTATCAGGCCAGGAAAATATATGGAGAGATCTTAAATTTACATGGCTAATGAAAGAAGCTAATGTGAAAGGTTGCACACTGTATGATTCTAACTATATGTCATTCTGGAAATGGAAAAACTATGGAGACAGTAAAAAGATTAGTGGTTGCCAAGGAATAGAGGTGGGGAGGGATGAATCAGCAGAACACAGATAATTTTTAGAGAAGTGAAAATATTCTGTATGATATGGTAATGACAGATACATTTCATTATTCATTTGTGAAAACATGTAGAATGTACAACATTAAGAGTGAACCCTAATTTAGAGTATGGACTTTGGGTGATTATGATAGATTAATGTAGATTCATCAACTGTGATAGATGTATCACTCTGGTGGGAGATGTTGGTAATGGAAGAGGCTATGCATGTGTTGAAAGAGGGTATGTGAGAAATATCTCTACCTTCCTCTTAATTTTGCTGTGAACCTATAACCACCCTGGGAAAAAAAAAAGTCTTTGAAGAAAAACTAAAAATAAATTAGACATAATCAACTTACTATAAACTAAATAAAACATCAACATATAGGAATGCTGTCAGTAAAGTTGAAAAAGCACTGTTAGTGAGGTGTGTTTTTCCTTGATGAATTCACAAGGAGAAGAATATAAATGGGTGCTCTCTGTAATCAGATATACATGTATTTCTTGTTCAGGTGTCAGAATAGACTAAATGAAAACAAGAGTCAAATGTGTGTGTGCACTTACGTATGCATGCACATTCACATGTGCAGCACTGAGCACACACCCTGGTAGTTATTTAGGAGAATATGCTTTGAATAAATCATGTGCCATTTACTTACTATTATCTTAAGAATGAATGAAATGATAAAAATTCATCATTGCAAAGCTTTTCTCTGCCATAATGCTTTTGTCAACGTAAGAATGCCTTCTATTTGCTTTCTTTATCCCAATAATGCTTTTAATTTATTCTGAATTAATGGAAGTATTTTCTATTTTTATAGTAAGTATTTTTTTAAAAAACAACAACCCTGGGCCATATTGTACACACATACACACACACACACATACACCACTCAGAGGCATAAACAATATATAATCCTAGTGGACATGTGTCTCTAGTTTACATTCAGTCATTCACTCATTCATTTATTCATTCAAGAAATATAAGAATTTGATCTCAGGCTAATGTCCAAATCAATAAAACATGATCCTACTATCGAGAGCACCACAGTATATTAACTTTGTTAACTGACTTGAAATCTCCCTGGGAAAATGCTAAAATCTCATATATAAAATGATGGCTTCATTTATAATTTATAAGATGATGACTACCAAATTATACAATCAGCCTTGACTTTTATCCAGAACTACCAAATCTGTACATAAAACTGTTTTCAAAACATTTCTACCCAATATTCCCACAGGCACTTCAAATTTAACGTGTTCAAAATAGAGCTCATTCTTTTATCCCCATAAATTCATGCCCTCTTCTCGTATTTAGTCCTAATAAATGTGGTAGCAGAATAAAGGCTCCCAAAGATGTCCATGTCCTACTGCTTAAAACCTTTGAATAGGCTCCATTACTTGACAAAAGGGAAAAGGCCAATTATAATTCATAATGATTAAAAGCCTTAAAATAGGGACATTTTGTTGGATTGATTTTATTAGCCCATTATAATCACACGGCCCCTAAAAGGTAGAGAACTTTCTCCAGCCAATGTCGGAGAGATGGGGCAGGAGGGACAGTCATAGAAACTGGAAGTGTGAGAAGTTACTGGAAGAGGCCACATGGAAACCATGACAAGAAATGTAGACAGCCACTAGGAGCAGAGCTGGGCCCCAGCAGACAGCCAGCAAGGAAATGGATGGGCACTGTGGTACTACTAACACAAGGAACTGGATTCAGCTAGCAGCCTAAGTTTTGAAGCAGATTTCTTTCCAGAGCCTCCAGTAAATAATGCAGGGATATTGGAGTTATTATATTATTACCCGAATGCAACATACTTTTCAAACCACATAAACTTTATACTTTCCAGATTTTACTAAAGCCATTTCCTTTACCTTGAATACTCTCCTCACTGCTATTTACCCTCCTGTGTGTTCATCTCAAATGTCAGCTCAAATGTTCTTTTAAGTGTGAGGTCTTCCTAGATGCTCCCAGGTGAATATATATATATATATATATATATATATATATATATATGTATGTATGTATGTATATATATATATATATATACACACACACATATATGTATATATATGTGTATGTGTGTGTGATTTTCATGCCCACTGCCACAGCAGTGATTGGGACTTTAATTATCTTCATCATTAATCTTCCTCTTATTCAAGTTCAATTTCTCTTTTACCTCATAGAATAAGGTCCTTAAAATACAATTGTGATTTATACGCCCTTGGTAAAAATGATTCACTTTCCCCCCCTCCTGATTTTTGTAGTATGAAATATGAATAAGTCTGAACTCTTCTCCAGGCTCATTCACCAACTGGTAGCCACCTTGCCCATGGTCTTCTCACCATGTCAAACTACCTGCAGCACCTTATGGCTCACGCTGCCTAACACCACGGCCCTGTGCACATGTTGTTTTTGGAAGGAGTTTTCTTCTCTGTCTTTGACTTTGGGTCGTGGGATGAGTACTCATTTTAACCTTCTTTTGGAGTATGCTGTTCTTTATTTTCATAGAACCCAGTGGATGCCTCTAATGTTAATTTAATTGTCTATCTTACCTACTGAATGATGTCTTTCATCTTGGTCACAGAACATAGTGAAGGGCAAGACATCGTAACTGCTGAATAATGATGTCTTATAAAGAGCCAATTAGGAATGACAGAAGTTTTCTTTTATCTTTACAAATATATGTGAATTTGCATATAGTCTAAGGAACCAAGATAAAGATGAACTGCCCAAATAATTTCTACCTGTACTTCTAGAGCCTCAGGAATAGCAAAGGGAGATTAAAAATTGAATATTTCCTTATATCCCCAGAAAAGATGTTGACATTTTATGGTATTAATTTTGTGCTTTATACAAAACCATAAAACATAATTCAATGTGAAGCTTATAGGGAAACCATATGAAGGTTGAATTCACTCATGCATGAGTTTGCTGACTAAATAAAACAATTTTAATCATAATGCTCTTTGTGCATAGACAAAGCTCACATGTTTTATCAATAATATCATGTCTATATTGTTTAAAAAAACATTGAGACTGTAGCATAAACATATATAAAACAGAAAGTAAATGAAATTAGGTATGTATATACTAGTGCAGAGAAGTTATAAATAAATAGAAAATCAAGGATAAAGGAGAAATATAAGTATTCAGTCGAAAAGAAACTGGATAGAAATTATAGTTTTAAGTTTAGTTACCCACTAGCCACATTAAAATGAAGGTAGCGTGATTTAAATATTTCTCACTTTAATTAAAGGAGAAGCTTGTCTCTGAAGGAGACAAGCTTCCCTTAGTACTCAATTGTGATATAAATGCCTCTCCTGAGATGTTATAAATGGGCCACCAAATGACGGTATTTCTCAACAATATTTTTGTATTAAGTAACAAAATGTATTTCATATGATTATTTGTTGTATTGTCCTTTCATAAAAAGAAAATGAGGGCATGCCTTCAAAGCATAATTCAAAGAAGGCAATTCTATTACCGACAAAGGCAATATAGTTCAAGTCTGTAGGAATCAGGTGGTCTGGTTTGATGAAGGCAGAATTTTAAGTACCCAGAGGAATGACAGCCTTCAAGTGGTATCCTGTAACTATTACAGCTGGGGAGTGTATTAAACATCCACTACTGTTTGGTGCCACTTTAATGTTTTCTAGTTGTTTTGAAGACATAAAATTCTAAAATAAAATCCTTAGTAAAAATTAGTTTACCTAAAAAATATATTGCATATAGTTTTTAGTGCTTCAATATTAAACTAACATGAAGAGGGCATTATCTTTCTAAACTATTGCTAATTAATAAACAAGAAGTTTTTTTCCCCTGCAGCATTTTATAATTGAACCATTATTTTATTATGAGAAAAGAAGAAAGCAAAACATCATCTCTAGATACTGTGTACAGGATGATGTGACAGTAGGTTTACAGCTGCACATGAAACAGAGTTTATTCTTGTATTATTTTTTAATTATTGTATTTTTCATATGAACAACTATAAACCTACTTTTGCCCCACCCTGTGCTATATACTAATGCCAGATTTTTTTTTAACATATTTTATATCATTAAATGTTAGAATTAAACTTTTGAAACTTAAAGCAGGCTAAAAGTAGATATTTAACTTTTGTGGATATATTGAACTCCCGTACGGAGATGTTTCTACATGGGATTATGAAATCAAATATTGGATGAAACATATTTCACAGGAGCATTCTGAAATCAGTGGCTAATCCACTAGACATAAGCTTATAAATAACGATTTATTAAGTTTATTCCCTTAGGTTCATATCATGGATAACCTTTAGAATACGTAACTTAGAGTTATATTTAAAATCATACTGTTATATACAGGTATAATACAATTTATTTTATAAAGAATTTCCCTTTGGGGGATAAAAATTGTTAATATATGTGGTTCTCTACTTGCGTAGTTTCTTCCCCAGTCCTGCTCTCTGAACAGGTCCTGCTGGAAGCCAAGCAACAGGTGATTTGCTCTTTGGTGTTGCCTCATCAGCGCAATGTTAAGAGGAAATCAAGACTAGAAAGGGAGGGGGGAGGGATTTAAAGAAAGAGGGAAATGGGTGGCAAAAGGGGATGTAAAGATGTGCTTTGTATTATATATCTTTTTCAGATGTTACTAAAATACAAGTAGAGCCTTAAGCACTTTTAAAATTATTTTCTGTCTTTTCTCTTAAACTGGAGTGCTCTATTATGTGGGTCACATCTTTATAGGCAAATGAATTCTAATAAGGTGGTAAGGGAGACAGTGTTTAAATTTTGTAGGCTGGAGGTAATGTGGAAGAGTTGGGGATTGGGGAGTATAGATCCTGGCTGAGCTTCAAGTCTGGCCTCTGACCCTAACTGGCTCTATGTCTGTGAATATGTTTCATATGGAGACAGAGAGGGGGGGAGGATTCATCAAAGAGTAAAATGTATAAGCACCAAACCACTGATGTTTTAAAAATATATATAGGGGGAATGTTTTAAGACGTTGAAGCAAATAAAATATAATATAGACATTATGAAAGACTTCTGAAAATTCAAGTTAATTAAAGCCATAATATTGATGGTTTGTACTGTGTGAAATATTTCAATCTTTGTGTACTATGAGAGGAAAGCATAAACCCTCTCAGTAGTAAAGAGAAATGGAAATAGTAAAGAGAAATTCTAGTCTAGCATATGGATATAAAAAGTAAATAGTCCCTCAGGAATTCACAGTGTCACCTTCTCTAAGGAAGTGTATTAAAAGGAATCATCCACATTTCTGAAACTTTGTGTACATGTGCCAGATGCGGCTGGCATCCTCCCAACTCTGCATGGCTGCTTCCGAATCAGTACTTCAGCGCCTCTTGTGAGATTCATGTCATGAGGCCCTAAGTCCCTCCTTTTTTCAAAATTGCTTACTCCCCAGGAAGGCACATCTGCATTTTAAGGAAAACTCTGGCTAGAAGCTATCTGGGATTTTTTCTTCTTTGCTATCATTCTTGGTGATTTTAGTGCCTTTGTGAAAAATATATTCAACAGCATGGCTTTACTGCTTATTGATCTCCTATTTTCAGTAACATGTATTCTCATTCTAATTTAGCCACCCACACTCTTTGCCCCAGTAAGAATCATGGCATCTTTCTGTAGCTAGCTCACATCAGATTTTTAAATTCCAGTATACCTCTCTCACCTTTGACTTCAATTTCTTATCTTCCCTGTTCTCTCTCTGAAAATTTTATTTTCTCAACACATATAATTTGACCTCATAGAAAGCAATATTTTCTTGTCTATTTGTATTTTATAATACTCATAGTTTTTCCTGGCATTAGTTATTTTGCAGATATCTCTTGGGTACCTCAAATCCTTTGCAACACTGAATGCCAGTATACAGTTGAAAGTACGCCAGTTTCAAGCCAAATCAATCTTTTATCCCTGCTTCTACACTGCTATAACAGAAAAGCCCCTTCATATAAATGGATTTTTATTAATGTGATATTTTTAACTCTGCAGATATACTACAACACACTGACACACACAAAGTAAGAAAAAAAGCATAAAACTCAGAGAGGCGAAAAAAATTTTTTCATGTGTGTATTATAGAAAAGCTTAATAAACTAAAGAAAAAATTAAATAAAGGCCCAGAGGGAAGATTATCAAGCAAAAGAGTAAGATATTTTGGGGGGAGTTTTTAAAATTTTATTACTGCTTCAATTATATTAGTTGTAATCTGTCTATTCAGATTTTCTGATTCTTCCTGATTCAGAATTTGTGTTTCTCCATTTCATCCAGTGTCCAATTTGTTGGCATAGAGTTGTTCATAATATTTCCTTGACAATCCTTTGTATTTCTTTGATGTCAGTTGTTGCTTCTGTTTTATTTCTGATTTTATTTATTTGGGTCCTGTCTCTTTTTTTCTTAATGAGTCTGGTTAAAGATTTGACAATCTTGTTTGTCTTTTCAAAGCATCAGCTCTTGGTTTCATTGATCTTTTGCACCTTTTTCCTCCCCTAAACCCCATTCATTTATTTCTGCTCTGATCTTATTAATTCCTTTCTTCTACTCACTTTGGGCTTTGATTGTTGTTCTTTCTCTAGTTTTTTTTTTTTTTTTTTTCAGTGTAAAGTTAGATTGTTTGAGATTTTTCTTGTTTCCTGAGATAGGCCTTTGATGCTATAAATCTCCCTTTTAAGGCTGCTTTCACTGTGTGCCATAGAATTTGGGTTGTTTTGTTCTTCATTTGTTTCAAGGTATCTTTTGATTTCTTCCTTAATCTCATTGTTGTTGTGTTTTAATCCTCAGACAAGGATATTTTTTCCATTGCTTTTCAGCGAGAAGTGTAAAGGAGAGAAAGGGGGGGAGAGAGAGAGAGAGAGAGAGAGAGAGAGACATTGATTGGTTGCCTCCCATACACACCCTGACCGGGCTGGGGATGAAGCCTGCATTCGAGGTACGTGCCCTGGACCGGAATCAAACCCAAGACCCTTCAGTTGGAGAGCTGACGCTCTAACCACTGAGCCAGACTGGCTAGAGCCTTAATTTCATTGTTAACCCATTCATTGCTTAGTAACATGTTACTTAGCCTCATGCCTTTGTATGTTTTACAGTTTTCTTGTGATTAATTCCTAATTTGATACCATTATGGCCAAAGAAGATGCTTGATATGATTTCAATCTTCTTAAATTTATTGAGACATGATTTGTGTCATAACATGAGTTAAAACCTAGAAAATGTTCCATGTGCACTTGAAAAGAATTTGTATTCTGCTGCTTTGGGGTGAAACACTCTGAAGATATCAATTAAATCCATTTTATCTAGTGTGTCATTTAATGCTACCTTTTCCTTGTTGAATTTCTGTCTGGAAATTCTATCAACTGATGTTAATAGGGTGTTAAAATCCCCTACTATGACTGCATTACTTTCAATCTCTCCCTTTATGTCCATCAAGCTTTGCTTTACATATTAAGGTGTTCCTATGCTGGGTGCATAAAGGTTTACAAGAGTTAAATCCTGTTGTTGAATTGCTTCCTTTATCACTATGTCATGTTCTTCTTCGTCTCTTGCGATAGCCCTTGTTTTAAAGTCTATTTTGTCAGATGTACATATTGTTACCCCAGCTTTCTTTCTATTTACATTTGCATGAAATATCTTTTTTCCATCCCTTTACATTTAGTCTATATCTTTCATTCTTAGATGTGTCTCTTGTAGACACCATATATATAGGTTGTGTTTTCTCATCCATTTAGCTACCTTATCTCTTTTGATTAGAGCATTTAAGCTATTTACATTTAAAGTTATTATTGATACAGACATGTTTATTGCCATTTTTTTCATTAACTCTGATTCTCTTCTCCTAATTATTATTCTCCTTCTCCTTCTCCTTCTCCTTCTCCTTCTCCTTCTCCTTCTCCTTCTCCTTCTCCTTCTCCTTCTCCTTCTCCTTCTCCTTCTCCTTCTCCTTCTCCTTCTCCTTCTCCTTCTCCTTCTCCTTCTCCTTCTCCTTCTCCTTCTCCTTCTCCTTCTCCTTCTCCTTCTCCTTCTCCTTCTCCTTCTCCTTCTCCTTCTCCTTCTCCTCTTCTTCAAGACCCTTTAACATTCCTTCTAATTCTGGTCTGGTGGTAATGAACTCCTTAGCTTTTGCTCTTTTGGGAAGCTCTTTATTTCTCCATCAACTTTAAATGATAGCCTTGATCGTGAAACTAGTCTAGGTTGTAAGCCCTCACTTTTTATCACTTGGAATATTTCATGCCAATTCCTTCTGGCATGAAACATTTCCGTTGAGAAATAAGGTGACAGTCTATGCACTCTCCCTTGTAAGTAACTATTTTTTTTTTCTCTTGCTGCTTTTAAGATTCTCTCTTTGCATTTAACCTTTGCCATTTTAATTTTGATGTGTCTTGGTGTGGGCTCTTTGGGTTCATCTTGTTTGAAACTCTCCGTGCTTCCTAAACTTATATGTATTTTTCCTTCACCATATTAGGGAAGTTTACAGTCTTTATTTCTTCAAATAGGTTCTTGATCCCTTGCTCTCTCATTTCTCCTCCAGGGACCCCTATGATGCAGATGTTGTTATGTTTTGTGTTGCCCTAAATGTCCCTTATTCTCATTTTTTTAAATTCTTTTTTCTTTTTGCTGCTCTGTTTGGGTGTTTTCTGCTGCCTTGTCTTCCAAATTGCTGATTGGGTCCTCTGCTTCACCCAACCTACTGTTTATTCCTTCCAGTGTATTCTTCGTTTCAGATATTGTATTCTTCACTTTTGACTTGTACTTTATTATGGTTTCTATGTCTTTTTTATGCTTGCTGTCTCTTTGTTCAAGTTCTCACTAAGTTTCTTATGCATTCTTATAATCGTTTTTTGAACTCTATATATGGTAAATTGCTTGCCCCCATTTTATTTAGCTCTTTTTCTGGATATTTCTACTGTTCTTTTATTTGAGGCATGTTTCTTTTTACCTCCATTTTTACTGCCTTTTTGTGTTTGTTTATACATATTAAATAGATATGCTATGATTTCCAGTCTTGGTAGGGTGGCCTTATGTAGTAGGTGTCCTGGGGCACCCAATGGTGTAGTCTCCTTGATCACCTGAGCTGGGAATTCCAGGAATGTCCCTTATGTGGGCTATGTGAGCCCTTCTGTTGTAATTGAGTCTTGATTTCTTTTGTCCTCTTTGTACGTGGGTTTGACCCTCAGGGTGTACTGTTTGTACTGTGAGGTTTGACCCATACCTCAGTGTGTGAGCTGCTGTACTGATGCTGACCACATGAAGCAGAATTCTCAGCAGGTTCTGGTGCCTGCCAAGATCTACCTTTGGATATGCCACTTGTGAAGCTAATTAGATCCTGCTCTGATGTTATCTGAACCTGGCCACTGGGTATGTTTGTTCTTGGGCCTTTTGTGAGGGACTCTGGTGCAGGCCAAGGTCAGACACTACCTGTGGCTGGCCCTGGGAAACCTGTTTGGAGCTACAAAGTAATCCACATTTTGTGGCTGCCTCTGCTGCACCTAAGTATATGCCAGAAGGACCAAGCTGCACAGCAAGGCCAACTTTTATTAGCCTCGGGACCAAGGGCAGGTCAGCAAAAGCCTCAAGGCACCCTGAGATCATGTCCACCTGCCTTTGCCTGTTGACTGCCTTTTAGGCTCAGTCACTGAAAAAGCCTCTGGTAGTACTTGAGTCACATGAGATAGGTTCTCAGCGAGTCACCAGGTAGGAGTAAGTGGTGTTCACCAGATTGGTACAGGTTCAAAATTGGTGCCAGTTCTGGGTCTGAAGCCACTCAGCAAAAGTCCCAAGGTATTCCAAGTCTAGCTACCACCTGCTGGGTGCTCACACACCTTTGTGGTGGGGCAGGGTCTCAAGGAGTTTTCAGGATGAGGCCAGCTGTGTTTTTCAGGACCAAACAACCAAGATGTACATGTGTGAAGGGAGGGCTCTGCACCATCTGAGCATGGAAGGGAAAAATGTCCCCCAATCTAGAGCTACACAACTCAGTCTATCCCAGATTCTACCCAGAGCCCTATTTCAGCAGGGCAGGGCTGCCAGGAGTCTGTAGGATGGGGCTGTGGGTTTGCCATGTGGGAGAGGTGTCAGTCAGGCTTGGGGCAAGGTGGGGCAAGGACAGACTTCCTGTTGATTTCCACAGTTAGATGTTGTATGGGCACCTCTTACCAGCTCTGGTGGTCTGGTCTAGAGAGCCTGGCTTGGGGTTGAGATCCCACACTTCTCAGAGGGATCATTTGCAGCTGAGCTATCCCTCCAGAATCTGAGGTGCTGCCCCTGGGAGCTGAGCCCAGCCAACCCTTTTAGCAATTCCACCCTTCCTACAAGTCTCGATGTGGCTTGCTCTGTAAATCTTTGGTTATAAGACTCTTCTTCATCTGGTCTTCAGTTGGTTATTCAGGTTGATTGTGTTGTATTTTAGATGTAATTTTAATTTGGCCCTGGGAGGAAGCGAGCGTAACATACACCTATTCTGCTGCCATCTTGGATCCCCTACTTGCTTCTCTTCTTTCCAGAATTATATTTTTTAAAAGAAAAATTGTAGCCCTGGTCAGTGTGGCTCAGTTGGTTGGAGTGTCATCCAGTGCATCAAAAGGTTGCCAGTTTGATTCCTGGTCAGGGTATATGCCCATATTGCAGGCACAATCCCCAGTACAGGAGGTAGCCAATTGATGTTTCCTTCTCACATCAATGTTTCTCTCTCCCTTCCACTCTCTCTAAAAAAAAAAAAAAAAAAAAAAAATCTTTAAAAAAGAAGAGAAAACATAAAATTATAGAGCTAATAAAGCCAATTAAATATCAATTAATTACCAATAACTTTGTTAGGAAATAATAAATAAATTAGAAATGTCAAGAAATCTTATATGTGTATTCTTCTAATTACTTTTATAAGAGATAGACTTGAAATGTTACAGTAAACAGATTTAAAAACACACAATATAATTATAATAATTAGAGAAAATAATAGATATTGAGAAAAAAATATGAGCTCAATTAGGATATATAAGCCCAATTAGGATAAATAAGTCTAAAGAGCAAAAGTAAATATGTAGGGTGTCCCCCCAAAAGTGTATACACACCTTGAATAATTATAAAGGCAGTTTATTAAAATACATTTTATTTTCAAAATGTAATAGAATCAGCTGTTAAAGTATGTATACATATATACATATATATATATATGTATATATGTATACACACAAACTAAAACATTTGGAATATTTAAGTATAATCTCATTATTTATACAATCAGCTACTTTGAAACAAATAATTAAAAAAAATATGACCTCAATTCCAAAATATTGTTTTTGTATTTCTCCTTAAACTTTCATCATTTTAAGGATAAAGATCTCTTAATGCATCCATACATTTAGACATGTAGGTATTTATATGAATAGTCAGAGTCCCGTTTCATCAATTTCTTATTTACTTTTATTTGTTCAAGGATCATTACATTTATTTTATAAATAAACAATATATATATTGCATTATACTATTTTAATTTATACTACTGACTGGTTAACCAATAAAAATGTATATAAGATTGTCTGAAATGCTATCACCTAATGTTTAGTAATTTTGTTATTTTTGAGCAGTAGAATTTAAAATGTTTTTATTGCTTTTGATTCGAGAATGAGATGTATTTCTTCATGCTTTTATGATGTTAGTATTTATTAAAGAGTCAATGAGATCACCCTAATAATATTGTATTCATATTTTTGTTTGTTATGAAGTGATATTCAATAGTGAAAAAATTTCCATTTACTAAATATTTCTTGAAAACTATTTCAGACTTACCTTTTCTACATTTAGTAACAAAAAGTTTATTTCAGTTTTATATGATTGAAAAAATATACAAATACCTATTTTAAATTTTATCCCCATAAACATTTAACCAGAAAATCAAATAAGCATTAAAATATGAAATAAAACACTAACTCTCAGATCTAAATGTTGCTTTGGAAATGTGTTTTCTCTTTAAGCAATAGCTGAACTTTTATTACTATCCCAGGGTGTAGATGAAATATATAACTAGTACACTTTTAAAATGAAAATGTATAAATTATATACAGAATTCTGTAATGCATCTTGAATGTAAAATGTTTTGCCTATTACATTCTTCATGTTGATTGTAGACTTGTCTAGAGCTTGTATATACTTAAGTTACATTGGCTTTTAAGTTTGTAAGGTTAAATATAATGTACCAGCCCCTGGTGACTCTAAACTACTTGTAGTTTTAAGAAGCTGAACAGCAGTTAAATAACACAGTGCTAACAGACAGACAAAATGATAGATGTACCATGAATAACACGAAATCTTTTCCCTAATGTCACAAAAGAAATCATGCTCTATTTTCTCAATTTTCTTAGTTAATTCAAAAGTTCCAACTCATGAATCAGGCAAGTATTCCACACCCCACAGTGAATATAAATATTGTGAAGGCAGTCAACTTCTAATCACTGTAAATCCCAACTCTACCCTGTCCAAGGATAGATATTTACATTCTTCTTACTCAAAATATATGCAGAAGGATATGGGTTTGTAATCTTTCATTCTTTTAGGTACCAGTTGATTAGCTTTTTCACTTTTATTAACACAGTAGTCCTTGTAATTAAGTGGATATAAATTAATACATTTGAGCTATATATCTATATCTATACTATATGTAGCCATATATATAAATATATATCTGAGGATCAGATGTCAGTGCTATTGTCTATATATTAGCCACCCACTTATATGAGAATTGGCTAATATTGTTGGCCAGTGTTGTTGTTTTTTATCTCTTAAATGGCTTCAATTGACTTTTTATTTCCTAAAAAAACAACTGTGAAGTAGACATTATAAAGGATATAATGTACCCTCTGTATGTTTGGGCTCACATATACCTGTATCTGATTACATACTGGTACACTCCTGAAACTAAATAACTCATGAGTTATTTCTGGACAAATATATAAGACATTTTATTTTATTACTAATTAAAATTATGACAACAGATTTCTATACTTTGACTTATAAAACTTACTATGTTTCATAGGTGTAAAGAGAAATTGAGGAAATTGAACTGCTACCTGGTAAAATCGCCTAACTCCATAATGCTATCAGATGTACTGAACAGGAGATTTAAATAAGTGAAAGTAACCAAGTAGTTGAAATCATTGATGAAATAATATTTGGAGTATTACATCATCCTCAGGTTAATGTATTCAATGCATATGAAATGCCATGGGGATTGTTAAACTTAAGGTTAAATTTTTTATATGAAATTGACCTTTTTTTTTTTTTTTTTTTTTAGAAATACCCTTAAGAAATGTGGCATTCAACATTTCTGGCATGTCTTACAAAAATGTCAACCCCATGTCAAAGCATAATTTAAAAATTTTTAAAGGAAAATTATAACTCTGATACAGATGTAAAATAAATGTCTGTTAATTATTTTATTAACTCCTTAATTAATAAGAGAATCAGATAACCAAAAAGCTGACACATATATTAGGCAGTGAAGAATGCTGAAATGAATGTACTTAATAGATGCAAAATTGGTCAGTATCCAAAGGACAAGAATTTAATATATCTCCACTCGATAATTTTCATTTCTAGGGACAAGAATCATTGGCAACTTACAGAGTTGGGAAATAGCTAAAAAACAATGAAAGGCAAGGAGACTCCATAAAATCAGATAAACCAACAATGCTGAGTTCTCCATTGGAAATATTCAGTAACCTTTTTAGGCCATTTCAAAAATCTTTATCCAAACTAAGAAAGTGTTTATAAATCATTTATAGTACACATTGAAGGGGTACCCCTTTATTAAATTAGTGTGATAAATTAATGAAAGAATATAGACCATAAAGCCATGACCAAGTTTATTAAGTAGATAGTAATACAAAACCCTATTGGGAAGTAATTTTTATAAAGTATATTTTTCCCTCCAAAAGAAATGTAAATTGAACAGCCTATGTTCATAACCTTGCTGTTACATACACATACATATATGTATGTGTGCGTCAATATAAATATACATCTATATGTATACACACACCCAGTTACCCATTTCAGAGAATTATGCAAGTTTTGCTGCTTTTTAAATGATAAAGCCATGTAACCAAGAAATATTCTTAAATTTTATGTGATAAAACAACTTTAGAACTTTCTAAAATATTTAGACTGTTTATACATATTTTCTTTTCAAGATGTCCAATGTACTCTATTGGAGGTAGTGACATATGAGACTCTATCAGGAAAGTTCTACTTCATTAATTAATTTTGCTTAGACAAAATTTTACGACCCACTGTGTGTCAATAGTTATGAAAGTCACCAAGGTTTACAAAGCTAGATATAACCTGGAGGTCAGCTATGAATTACAAAAAATTTATCACTGAAAGTAAAAACTGCTAAAATGAAGTGAATAGCAATAGATAATTTAAAATGAGTTTCAGCTTTAAATGGCATAGAAGAGTAATAAAAAAGAAATAAAGAGTTAATTTCTTCCTTTTTTCTGGTTAGTATGTAATATGAAAAATAAAACAATCAACTTTAGAGGATTTTAAGTTGATTATATTAAAATGGTTGGCTCATATGTCTTAGAAGTTTTTACCTTGTAATGCTCCTATTTGACTTTTAATTAATATTGGGGTCAATATGTTGCTAATTTTCTTTAGGTACTCTTTTTAGTGATAATTTTTTTTTAAATTTTCTTTTTATTTTAATCCTCTCCTAAGGATATTTCCTCCATGGCTTTTCAGAGAGAATGGGAAAGAGAGAGAGAAACATTGATGTGAGAGAGACACATCGATTGGTTGCCTCCTATGCTCGCCCTGACCAGGCCCAAGGATCAAGCCTGCAAACTAGGTACGTGCCCTTGGCTGGAATCAAACCCAGGACCCTTCAGTCCATGGGCCTAAGCTCTAACCATTGAGCAAACCAGCTAGGGCCATGATACATTTTTATACAGACTATTTATATTGCTTTAGGGGATTTCTATTTAATATTTAGTAGCTCTTTGAGATTTAAGTGTGATTAGAGTTTTTAAAAAATATGATTTGACTTTGGTTATGCTAAAATTGTCAATATTTGGGAAAATTTTAAGCAAAATAAAAATTAGTTTAAAATATATGTTATTCTCAAAGAAGAAAATTTAAATTGCTTCTTAGTCAAAGAAACAGTTTATAAATGTAATGTAACAAATTCTACACATTGGTTGGCCCCCACACATGTTTCAGTCACTTTTATTTTAATATGCAGTTTTTAATATGAGCACTGATTACAGAAATATTCCAAGTTGTCTTTAATAAATTTTTAGCAGATTGTGCTGTTTTAATTCTATTATTTTACGCAAATACATTTATTTACATTATCTCTTTTTTCTAGAGTTTTTCATAATTTAAAAAAATGTTAGTACATTTTTAGTGAGTAATATTTTGTTTTGGGTTCACTCAATTAATGTTTTATTTTGTTCTGTAGCTTGTCTTTTTTATTCCGTATTCCCATTTGTACATATAGTTTTCAAAGATGCGTTTCTTACTTACACAAAGCAAGACTTTTGAACCAAGACATTTTGAATGTAATCAAAGTCAGGGTTCCATTTTTGAAAATGAGATTTTTCTGAGTTGGGAATCAGAACCATCTATTGCCTGATGCAATTTGAGAGCATAACTTCTTACAATCCTGTATTCATTAATAGCAGAAAGGAGAAATGAGATAAAATGGAGGTAAAAAAATATATACATTCACAGAGCAAGAAGAAACACTAAGGGACTCACATAGAATAGGGTTTTTTAAATTAAATGTACCAAGTTTTGATACCAAGATTCCTTTCATTCAGTTCATAGCAGTTCTTATTGCTTTCAGTTCTTTTTCTTTGATAGTTTTCCTAAATCTTCTTTTTGTCAATCCACATATACAGTTGTTATTCACAGAGCTCTCCCACATCCTACATAATTTGATTCTCACAACTCTGTATGCCAAGCATAGACATGTTATTGATGTGGAAAGGGATACCACTGAGATACTGACTTTCCCAAGGTCACAAGGCTTGTGGTCTGCAGTTTCAGGACTAGAACATAGAAGCTTAGATTGTTTTTTTTTATCTTCCTTTCTTTACACCACACCACTACCTCTGACCTCCTCTGCTCTGACACTGCATGTTTGATTGGATTGGCGATCACCTTATTTACAATAGCAGCATTTTCTTATCTGTTAGCATTTTCTGTCTGTGACATATAGCTTTGAAGCACCTGAGATATATACTTTTTCTTTTTTCCCCCCTATCAACAGCCCAAGCTTTTGACTATGTCTTTGCTCCATGCCAGGGTCATCCTGTGACTATCTTCACCATTTTATCACACATACCCAATCTCTGGTAATATGAACAAAGTGTTTTGCTAAGAATCATCAGAGCAGCACCTATATTGGAACCACCTGAGGTGTCTGCTAAATGCATATTCTTGGATTTTAACACTCTCACAATGAAAGTCTTGCAGCAGGCCTTGAAAATATGCCTTTTAAACAAGTTCTCAGAAAACCACTGCATTAAAGATATTACAATCCATGCCTTATGTGTGTCTTCTTGCCAAACTTTTCAGACTCGTTTATTCAGCTGCCACCTGGATTTATTCATTTGGAAGTCTGCATGCAACTCTTACTCAATATGTCCTAAGCTGAACTCATCAGTTTCCCCCCCCAAGCTGTTTATGGTAGGCAGAGTAATGTTCCCCACTCCCAAGATGTCTACATATTAATCTCTGGAACATGTGAATATATCAGGTTACATGGCAAAGGGGAATTAAAGTCACAGATGGAATTTGAATTGTTAATCAGTTAGCCTTAAAATAAGAAGATTAAATGGATTATCCAGGTGGGCTCAATATAATAAGCTTGCTTAAAAATTAAAGATGAAGGGAGGAGAGTCACAGGGAGTTGTGACTATGTGAGAATGGTTAGAGACATTCAAAGTTGCTGACTATGAAGATGGTCATGAGCCAAAGAATGAGTTTGCCCTCTAGAAGCTGGCAAAGGCGAGGAAATAGATTGTTTCCCAGATCCTCCAGTAAGGAAGTCATCCCTGCAGACGTCTTGGTTTTAACCCAGTGAGACCCATGTTAGATCTTTTACCTACAGAAATGTAAGGTAATATTAATGTTGTTTTAAGTTTTAAGCTACTGATTTTGAGGTATACTGTGGCAAATAGAAAACTAATACAGAGTTTGATGCCTGGAAGTTGGGTGCTGCTGTAGAAATAACCTAAAAATGTGGAAGATGCTCTGGAATTGGGTGGTGGTGGTGAGAGGCTGGGAAAACATTGAGGAGCATAACAGAATAAACCTACATTGTCCTCAATAGACTATTAGTAGAAATATGGATAATAGCAACTATGCAGGTGAGCACTCAGATGGAAGTGAGGAACATGACAGAGACTATACAAAATTGTCATGAACAAGACGGTCAGTAGGAGTTAAACATTAAAGGATCTGCTGGCAAGGGCTCAGGGGAAAATAAGGAACGTGGTTTTGAAAACTGGAGGAAAGAGGACCCTGTTGTATAGTAGCAGAAAGCTTAGAAAAATTGTTACCTACAGTTACATTCAAAGGAGAATTTATAAACTGGATATTTAGCTGAGATTTCCTAGCAAAGTGTTGAATGGTGAGCCAGGTTTCTTGCTGCTTCTCATAAAATAAAAATAGAAGTGAAATAAATTGAGAGAATAATTGTTAAATAATGAAAAAAGGAACCAGGGCTTGACGATTTGGGAAATTCTCACTCATGTTGGGAAAGATATTAAAATCAACAGTTTTTTGCTGTCGAGAAAATGCATTCTAAGAAAGCCAAGGCTGTGGCTGAACCATTCTCCTTAATACCTCAGGATGATCAAAAGGTCAGCGTAGTCTCTCACACAAAAGGCTGTTTGAGGAGATTAAGTGTGTGACTCCAGAATGTCTTCTATCACATCAACAGAAGCTGAAAATAGAACTGGGATTATCTAGGAAATGTGTGTGGACAAGCCTTTTGTCTGCTGGAGTGAACTCCATGGTATACAGGGGATATACACAAAATTCTTGAGAATGTTATGCCAACAGAGACACTGCCAGCTGGGACTCAAGAGAACAGAAAGAGTACAAAACAAAAGGAGTCTGTCAGAATTCCAAAATTCTGCACAGAGGAAACAGGCTGGTGAAGCTTCTCAACTGTAAATACATGCTATATTTCATAAATAGGAACTATGGTCAGAAGGCAGAGCCTTGAGCCTAGGGGCCTAGATTTGAGTCCCCAGGTGGAGCCGAAAATACAGAGGATTATTTGCCTGTCAGGATTGTGAAATTGCTTGACACTTATGACTCCTTTTTTCCCCCCTTACATTTTCACCTCTTTTGAACCAGAATATCTATAACTATTTTCTCATACCTGTCATAATGCATTTCTGGAGTAATTTGGGACTTTTGAACTGATGGGATTTAGATGAAATTTTGTACTTTGAGTTGATCCTGTGTTGTGTTGAGACCTTTGGGGAAGCTGGAATAGAATTAAGGTATTTTGTATGTGGGATGGATGTGCATCATTGGAGGTCTGAGAGCAGACTGTGGAAAGCAGTCTGTACCCCTGACCCCAAACCCTGGAGCCTGTGGATCTGCCAAGTTACATTGCAAAGGAGAATAAATGTTGCACATGAAATTAAGGTTGCTAAAAAGTTGACCTTATTGTAGGAAGATTACTCCAGATTACCCAGGTGCGTCAAATGTAATCAATCACGAGGGTCCTTAAAAGTGAAAGAGGGGCCCTAGCCATTGTGGCTCAGAGAGTAGAGCGTTGGCCGTGCACCCAAGGGTCCTGGGTTGGTTCCTGGTCAAGCGCTCGTGCCTGGGTTGCAGGTTCATCCCCAGCCCTGGTCGGTCCGGACATGTGCGGGTGGCAACCAATCCATGTGTCTCTCTCACATAGATGTTTCTCTCTCTCTCTCTCTCTCCTCCCTTCTCCCACCCTCCCTTCACTCTCTTTAAAAATCAATGGAAAAAATATCCTCAGGTGAAGATTAACAAAAAAAAACACACCAAACAAACGAACAAAAAAGTGGAAGAGGAAAAGACATGATTCTTCCTTAGAGCCTTCCAAAAAAGAAGGCTGTTTACACCTTGATCTTAGCTCAGTAAGACAGATGTTGGACTTCTAACCTTCAGAAGCATAATATAATATATTTATATTCAGCCACTAAGTGTGTGGTTATTTTTTACAGTGCCGATAGGAAACTATACTTTATTCTTGCCTTTTTTTGTTATCTCAATTTTCCGTATCCCCATTCATCCATCACTTACCTAAACATCTAAAGATCATTCTTGCTTTGCCTCTCTTTGCTGACCCTGCATCCAATCAATTACTGAGCTATTTGTTACCTGACCTATTAAATTTTTTCTGAAATATGTCCTCTTTTCTCCATATCTACCATCACTTCCCTACATAAGTATCATTATTTTTAACCAGAATATCTCAATATACTTAAAACTGCCTTCATCTCACTGCTCAGAATCTTTTTTGATGCCCTTCAGTGATTTCCCATCACCTGTCCTAGAGAATAATCTCCAAGTCCTTGAAATCACATACAAAGCTTTTCGTGTCTGGCTCCTGTTAACTACTCCAACATCACCTACCTTGCAGTAAATGTCAAGGCAATGCTGAGTTTCTCTTGGGGCCCTTGACATACCATGCTCTTTTGTGTCTTTCTGCCATTGCTCTTGCTGTACTCTTTTCTGCAGGGTTATTTGCTCTCTGCAACTTTGAAACACATTTACTCTCCTAATGTCTTATCATCTCCATGGATCTGTCCCTTAATTGCCAGATGGAACTTCATGTTACTGTTTTGTGCTCTCTTCTTTTCCTGAGCATCTCTTTATTTGGATGCTTAACAAAATAAACTGTGATTATCTATTTATGGGTTAGTAAAGGAGTGTCTGGTGTGTAGTAGGTGATCAGTAACTGATTACTTAATTTAACTGAATTAAATTGCCGCACTATTGCCCTGGACTCAGCCTAAGGTGAACTCCACTGACCTCCCAGTAAGTCATGTTCTTGTATAATCCCCTCCCCTTGACCTTGGATAGAACCTGTGACTTGCTTCTAGCTAATATGTCAAGGTAAAGAGATTTTGCAGGTATACTTAAGATGCCAATTCAGTTGGTCAAAAGGGAGATTAACCTGGATGGGCCTGCCTTAATCAAGGTGAAATCTATGAAACAGGGACAGGAAGAGGGATCCTACCTGTGGTCTTATACCTCATGCTATCCTTGAAGTAAGCAACCATGTAGTGACTTGCCTATGGAGATAACCATGTGGCAGGGAACTATGGTAGCCTTTAGGACCTGAGGGTGGACTCCAGCAATAGTCAACAAAAAGCCAGGTCCTTCAGTAAAGAGCTACAAGAAAATCAATTTGGCCAATAATGGGAGTGAGTTTGGAAGTGGATTCATCCCCAGTCAAACCTCCAGATGAGAATGCAGTCAGGTCAATACTTCACCTGCAGCCTTGAAAGTCCAGGAGCACAGAACCCAGATAATTTGTGCCAGAATTCCTGACCCATGGAATCTAAGAAAATGAATGTGTATTGTTTTAAGCTTCTAAGTTGTGGTAATTTATGCAGCAATAGACCACTAATATGCTCATATAGACCTGTACCTACTGGCAGTCACTTTACTGTTATACATTTACTATTACCTGTGCATATATAGTCACTGCTTCTATTTCATTTCTTCATTCATTTACTCACCCTATCATTTGCTCATGCATTATGCATGCCATCAATATTTTTAAAATCTGTTATTAGTAGACAGTATGGATGTAGAGATCAATAACAGAAATTCCCAGCACTCAAAGAATTTATAATCTGGTGGAATCCCACAAAGCATACAGGAAAATGCAACTATCCCTACCTAGGTGAGATGGTGAGATACATATTTTTATGACTTGAATGTTCCCAGCCAATCCAAACCTGCAAATTGCTTCAGCGTTTTCTTTTGAAGCTGTGTCTCTGCTATTGAACCCTCTACAACCATTGTTATACACAATCAAATTTCAAACATGACTGACATTTAACACATGATTTATCTTCTTATTATTTTTTCTGTATTTTTGTGTTCAATTTTCATAACTGTATTTTAAGTTTAAGAAACAGAAGATCTTCCTTTATATTCCTTTGTCAAGAAGAGTTATGTGAGATTATAGACCCAGTTCTGGATATTGTCCCCCTCCGTGTTTCTCTTCTCTGTTTCTGTGTCTCTTTTCTTTCTCTTCCAGAAACTTTCACAAGGTAATATAGCTTTACAATGTGAGATGTGCTTATTTTCTGTCTTGCCATGTGCCTAAAATTCATTGCTAGAGCCCTTTTGGGAGAAACTATAATGTGTCCCAGAAAATTCTTTTAAAATTTAGATAATTACAAAGGAAGCTATAAGATTGCATGTTGAAAGAGACATTTGGATTTGTTATAAAACTCTAACAGCAGCCCGGCCGGGCGTGGCTCAGAGGTTGAGCATCACCCAGGCGATCGGGGTTCAATTCCCGGTCAGGGCACATGCCCGGGTTGTGGGCTCGATCCCCAGTCGGGGTCGTGCAGGAGGCAGCCAATCAATGATTCTCTCATCATTGATGTCTCTATCTCTCTCTCTCCCTCTCCTTTCCTCTATTTGAAATCAATAAAGATATATTAAAAAAAAAAACACAAAAAAAACCCAAGAACTCTAATAGCAAACATTTTGAAAATCCGTACTGGCCCATTATGAACTACATGAGACTAGATACAGACTCCATTTGCTGAAAAAAGGGAGTGGGGGAAGATTGAAAACTTCCTCAAATCTAGCCTGAAAGACCATACAAAATTTTTGATAAATTTAATAAATGTATTACATTTGACTATAGGCAGATTACAAGGCTAGCTGAGACTTGCGTAGGTGATGACAAGGCAGTTTAGAGTCCATTGTATTAATCTGCTCAAACTGCCATAATAAAATAACATAGGCTGAGTGGCTTGAACAGAAATTTATTTTCTCTCAGTTCTGGAGGCTGGGAGCCCAAGATCAAGGTGCCAGCAGATCTGCTTTCTGGCCAGGGATCTTTTCCTGGCTTGCATACTACTGTCTTCTTGCTGTATTCTCACATGGCAGAATGGGGGGGGGGGGGGGGGAGAATGCTCTTTAATGTCTCTGCTTCTTCTAATAAGGGGATTGAGACTCCATTCTTATGACCTCATTGAGCCTGCATCACTTCCTTAAAGTCCCTATCTCCAATACAGTCACGTAGGAGGTTAAGGCTTCCACACAGGAATCGAGGGGCACAATTCAGTTGATAGCACCTATCTCCCAATAGTCCCTCAAAAATAATACAAAGTAATAGGAAAAATAAATCTACACGAAAGCCACACCTTCAGAGCCATCCGAAGAGCAGTCTTCAAAACATGGGTCCTGGGGGAGGTTGGAGGGGGCTGGAAGGTAAGGTATGCTTTTTAGCAATTGCTTGATGAGAAGAAAAAGAAGAAAATATAAGGCTGTGAAATATAAAAGAACACCAAAAATTAGGGAGCACATAACCCAGAGTAATTTAAACTAAATAATATTATAAAAGGTAATCTAATATTAGGGAAGTGAACATATTAAAAAAATATTTTAAGTACAGAGGTAAACTAAGATGACAAGAAATTATGCTTTAAAAATCTATATATATGTGTGTGTATATATCTATGATAAAGAACAATGAATATGGATTTCATAGAGAAAGAAACATAGTGAACATATATCAGAATATAAATTAACAAAATATTACATCAGAGCTGAGACCAATATCACAGTTACAGACATAAATGTGAATGCACCTATCTCTCCTATTGAAGAAGAAAAGATTTCACCTGAACTGCTTTGTGCAAAGGCAAACCTAAAACAAAGTGATTCAGCCTAGGGGAAAAGATAAACAAAAATATATGAGGCAAATGAAAAGGAAAATAAACAGCAGGGGAGCAGAGGTGACAATCCTGATATCAAAGTGAAATTCAAGAGCAAAAGCATTAAACATGATGAAGGAGGGTGCTTTTTAATGGTAAAGGCCACAATTCACAATGAAAACATTACATGTTTGAGTTTTAATGTCCCAGGTAATAGAGGAGTCACTTTATGAAGCAGATGCTGTGAGAAAGTGCTAGGAGACATGAGTAGAATCACAATCGTAGTAGAAGACATTAATATAACACTCTAAAAACAAGACACATCAAGTGGACAAAATGTACACAAGGACAGGAAACCTAAACAACAAGTGAATTAGGTAGATCTTATGGATGGATATTGGAATTTATTCTCTGAAAACAAAGAATGCTACTTCTTCTGAAGCACTGTGTAACCTTCACAGAAAGACAAATAATCGTATATTAGGTCCATAGAAAATATCAATAAGGTTCTCAGGATATAAATATTACAAGAAATACTTTATAATCACAGTACAGATTTATATGCACAGCATTTATGACAACTGCATTTCTTTCCTAGGGCTGCCATAACAAATTACCACAAATGGGGTGGCTTACAACAGCAGAAATCTATTTTCTCACAGTTCAGGAGGCCATAAATCTGAAATTAGGTGTTGGGAGGGTTGGTTCCTTCTGCAGGCAAAATACTAATGTGATCTGTTGATAAGTTAGCATTATTGTATCAATGTTAATTTTCTTACTAGAATAATTCTATTGTTATGTGTATCTATTTATATAGAGTACTATTTTTGTAGGATATCTATGTCTAAAATTATTTCAAAATAAAACATTTTTTAAAAAGCCAACAAGTGAACCACAGACCAAAGTGCTAGTCATCTAAACTGAGTTCTCTTTATTAATATTTTACCATAAAGTTTCTATATTGCAAAATCCTTATGACATTCCATTAATCCATGTGATATGTGATATAAATCCCACTGTTGTTTGTCTGATTGCATAACATGGATTGGCAATCATGATATCAGGTTTAATCCAATGTTGCTTCTTTCTCAGAATTCTACAGAATAAAATTGTACTTACAGAATCATTACCAGAGTGGACCTGTTATTTCCAGTTGTACTGTGGATCTTAGATGGAATTGGCCTTTTTCACATAAATTTTTAAGCCAGATAATTTTAAAAGCTTTATTTTTTCTTTATACTCTCAGCTATGCTCCTTCCAAGAAAAAGAAAAGGGGAGAAAGAAAAAGACAATTAGTATATATTTTCTTACAAAATAAAAAGAAATGGAAATAAGTTATATTCAGAAGAGGTAAAAAAAAACAGTCAAATATTCTACCAGATACTTCTCAAGGATTATGCTAATTTTAACAGCAATTTGAGAAGATCAATACAGACTATTAACCTGTTTCTCATATATAGAAATTAAGATTGTGACAGAAATATTAAATATTGTAGTTGAATTTAAATTCTTGAACATCCAGAAGTCAAAATATTTATTTAATTATAAATAGTATATATTATATAATACATGTGTCAAGGGATCACATTATTTTGCCACCTAATATCTAACTTCTGTGGATTGTTTCTTTTTTAAAAGAAAATTTTATTGATTTGAGAGAGAGAGAAACATTGATTTGTTGATCTACTTATTTATGCATTCATTGGTTGATTCTTGTATGTGCCTTAACTGGGGATTGAACCCACAACCTTGGGTTATTGGGACAAAGTTCTAACCACCTGAGCTACCTGCCAGAGCTCTACTGTTGATTCTTGATAACTAGATATGACAAATGTCACTGTGGTTGAAGTTTACTCATTACCCATGTCTCTACAGTTGGCTGTGTCATGGTAAGAAAGGTGCCTTAGAGGCAGATGCACCCCTGACTATGTTTTTAAAAAATTAGTTTTAACAGTATAGTGCAATCTGACTCAATCACAGACGAAGGTAGTACCCTGGTCTTGGCCTCTCTAGTCCTTCTAATCATCATTCTTTCATAAGGATATAAAAATGGATTGCAGCTATCTTTGGCTTTCAAATATACAATACCAGATCAAATAACAGTGTAACCAAAAATATGCATCACCTATGACACGAGGATATGAGCAGGAAATTCACAGAAAATGAAGAATAATTCGATGATAAACATATGAAAAATCCTTAAACTTGCTAAATGACTACTGTAATTTTTTCCAGTTAGTTAATACATGCAGGGTGGGGCAAAAGGAGATTTACAGTTGTTTCTATAAAAATAATGCAATAATTAATAAATAATTAATAATTAATAATACAAGGAAAAAACTCTGTTTCAAGTACTCACAACTGTAAACCTCCTTTTGCCCCGCCCTGTATTACTATTTTTAATCCCCTAGTCACAACTTTACTAAAATATTTATTGTAGTTGTTTGAGAATTAAAACTGCTTATGTACATTAATAATAATAATAATAGCGTCTTATACTTTGTAACATAGCAGTATACAATACATGCCTGCACAGGGAAGAGAAAAAAACTGATCATCTCACTAAAACATCATATGAGAAACATATGAATTATTAATGAATCCTGAAAAATTATATCATTTAAATATTATCTTACCATATAACTTTAAGTTTTCTAAATTTTTTGACTGGGGGGGTTAAAATTTTACTACTTGATATACAAATTTACCAATAAGCTGCTCACCTTCAAACATATTTTCTTTCATTTTGCAAAGAAAGATGACAGATACAAGGATTAGCAATGCCACTCCTTGGGGATATAATTAACTGGCTTGTTTACACATACCCTGTTGAGCTTGAAAGTGTCTATACACAGATTACCGTGGTTACCATGGACTGGCCATGTCTGTAGTGGATTCCCAATGTGTTTTTATGCATATATTCACTATTTCCAGAGTTCTCCCAGGCTATTATTTAATTAGGATGCAAACAAACTGGAGGAAATGAATTTAAATTTGAATTTCTGTGCAATTAGGAAGAAAGTTTAAATGTGGGTGACTTACAGTTTAGAACATCAAATTAATTTACATATACTACCTCAAGTCATTTCTAGAAAGAATATTTAAAATCAATAATTACAGTCTTAGATAATGCCCTTGCTCCTAGGAAATAAAATGACCTGTTCTGAAAAGTCAGCCTGTTGTTTAATAGTTTCCCTTTTAGTATTTAATAACAATTACTCACCTGAGACTAAATTTTGGATGGTTTTATTTTTGCCTCTGGCCTGAGATAAAGAAATTAAGAGTATATGATTTTAGAGGGAAAAATAAACCTAAATCAAAAACTTTAAAATATTGAAAGTAATATTCCATTGCCAAACTGAAATTCGTATAAGCTCTCTGAGTACTGTCAAGAGCCGTTGATTTTGTGGTACCTCTGGGACATCCAGAAGGCATAATTTAAAAGCTGAATATGAGGGGTTTGGAGAAAGGGCCAGATAGAGTTTATAGATTTGGCATTCATAAACATATTCAGTAATTAGCATCACTTAAATAAATAAGATTCCCCTCAGAAGGCAAACAGCATAAAATAAGGACCTGGATGAAACCCAGAGAAATACCATTTTTTAAGAAGAGGCAGGGAGAAATACTAGAAGTGAGATGAATAAATACAAGTAGGAAGGTCAGGAAGAAATCTTGTCAGTAAAACAAAGGTGTAGAGTTTAAGGACAGCCAGGAAACCATGCCAAATACTATAGGGCTGTAAAAGAAAAGGCCTGGAAGATAACCTTTGCACTCGATGGTTGGCAAGTCTTTGTTAACGAGCTTACAGCAGGGTTAGAGGGATGGCCAAAGTCAATTCAGATACCAGAGGACCAAGGAGAAAATTGGAGACAGGAAGTGAACAGTTTTTCTTTTCAAGATTTTGCCTATAAATGTAGAGAACAGTATCTAGAATAGGACTCAGAATTTTTAAAAGTGGTTTCTACGTGACGTGTAGCAATTTGAGCCTATTTATAAGTGAGAAAACACAATATTGGTGAATGAGAGGTGAAAATCCAGGAAAGAGGGTATAATTGATAGTCCAGAGATCCTAAGCAGAGTGGTAAGGATGGATTTGCATGGCATAGTGAGGAGGATTCATTTTGGATAGTGGAAGGGACACATTTCCCTCTAAAAGAATCTATAGGAGAAAAAGAACTGTAATATATAGAGGCATCAGGGCAGAGCTGGGTCAGAAAGCTTCGATGGTATGTAGCAGAACACCTCTTTCTCTGTAAAAGATAAAATCAGGTCATGTGCATGGAGTGAAGTTTTTTGATGCTAAACTGGAGGAAGACAAAGTTTGTAAAAACAGGAAGTTTTGCAGAGGAAAATGAGAAATTGCATGAGATAGATTGATGGGGATTGCTGAGAACCTAACAGGTTGGAAACATAATTTTGGATGACACTGGAAGGATATGATTTTAGTATATAAACAAATCATTTTCTTGGACAGAGTGTTGTTGGTTTTTGTTTGTTTTACTTTTCTTTTGCAATCCCAGATGAGCATGTATTCATGGTATTCTAAATATCTAACTTACTTTAAAAAATAGAACAAAACTAAGTATTTACTAATGTAACTTCTTACCTTGAAAATATTACCCTTCCTAAAGGACCAACATTCCTTTAAAATCTTTCTGATTTTTTCCTTCCGTTTCTTGCAATGCTGGTATAGCAGCTATTTTTGGAGAACTCAAGAGCAGAATATTGCTCCTAGTAAAGCAAAAAAATGTTCAAAATTATTGTGAAATTTTTTAATTCAAATGTGTGTATGGGCGTGTCCATATACACAAGATTTCATTGACTGCCTTCCCATTATTCATTGAATAACATTTCCAGTGTTTTCCAAGCATCGCTCTGTGGTTGCTGGGGCACACTTACAGTATTTCTGAGTCACTTTACAACACTGCCTTCGCCTTCACTTCTGGCTTTCATGGAGCTTCAGGGTCAGCAGCAGTGGGAGTTTCTGGCCTTCCCAGGCTTCTCTGGGGATACCCATAGCACTGCAAATGTGTATGTTCTAGATTCTCAGGCATATCTTGGAGCTCTTCAGAATCCCCTATGAGCATCTCATTCCTTATTCCCCAGGATCCCTCTTAAGGTCTTTGGTCAACTTCTTGTTTGCCTAAACCATTATTACCTCAGAAAGCTGAAATATTAAATCATTGCCACTGATTATTTTTGGCAGAAACCCCATGGGAAAAGTCTATTTGCACCAAGAGAACCATGAATCAGGTAAAATAAAGACAAGGCCTGTGAGTGGTTTTGAGGAAACTGCCCAGTCAAGTAAAGATCATACTCTGAAGATGTGGCTTATTGAGGAGCTCCAAATCTATTCTGCCCCATCCATTCAGGCCCATCAATGACTGCTAAGCTCTTGGTTTTCAATACAATTTTGGGGCTATTCATTTTTAAGGCTACCACAGAGCTGGAGGTAAGAGGATGGTAATAGGACCAACCAAAATGTCACAAAGCTCACTGAGATTCAACATTTTTTGTAAAGAAGCACACCTCAAATTGCTGTAATCCTTCGATTAATTCTCAGAGTTCTGAAAAAGTTGATTTTGGCCATTTTCCCAGTCTTCTCATTGCTTTTACGTGAGATTAAATTTTCAGAGTCTTTACCATTCTGGAAGTCAGAACTGCCTTATATATGTTTTTATAATATATGCTCACATGTACTCAGTTTAGGTAGGTAAGACACATTTCCCATTTATTACAGGAGAATTCTGAGAGAACATGGATTAAATTGTTATAAGCCATATTATGGTAGATATCAACTGAGAATCTAGGGTCCAGGTTCCAGCCTTTCCTTTGCTAAGAGGGATGGGTAGAGTGCTGGAAGAGAAAGGCAAAAGTTTGGAATTGTATATGAAGAGTAAGAGAGAAGGAGCTGACAGGGTATTTGTAGGTAGATCTCTGTGCTCATGGAGGTCCCTACTGAAATTTTCAATCCAGGTGGTTTGGTAAATTTGGGGTGACAGGTATAAAATGGAGTATGTGAAGCCTGGAGTATTTTGGACCTTATCAAATCTTTTGCAGTGACATTATAGATGACAACCCCACCAACCTGTAAAATACATACCTGTCAGAAAATATTGAATTAGTTCAGTCATTGATCTGACCCAAGGTTTTGTGTCCATATTTTTATAGAAACTATGAGAACAAGGTATAAAGAAGCATCAGAAAAAGTTTTGTTTTAATTGCAGAGGGGTTAGGATATTCTTGGCTTTTTATTCGATTTTTTTCTGCACAGGCCATGATCATTAAAATAATTCACTATGGTGTGAGAAAGAGCTTCTTGTCTTAGGGGCACTGGTGAGGTGAATTCACAGTTACAGATCATGTTAATTGAATTATATTCTTAGAACTTTAGTTTTGAGCTCTGAATCCGCAATTATAATTTGCAAGTAATCAATGAGATTTATTTAAATGCTCTTGAGTAAGGATAATGTGAATACAGTGACCTACTTATTTCTAGGGAAAAAAAATACTAATGCTTAAGCAAAATAATAGGGCATTGCAAATTAACTGTTAAAGTAAATGTAATCTTGGTTTATTTAATTTTCATTTGATATTTACTGAGTATTTTTAGCTATCGCTTATAATTTAGTTCAACTATTTTTAAAATGTGAAATTAACTTTAAAAGCAAGCATTTATATCTCATATATTTTCTAGTGCCACATGTTTTTCATCTGTCATAGAAAAATATTCTTTATATTTTAGAATTAATGTTCATTCCTACTTGGAGTTTAGTCAGGGAAATGCCTAAAATAGGATTCTAAATTACTACATATATTAAATTATAAAAGATAGTTTTCTGATGTTGACAAAAGTGAAAATAAAAGTATATTGAAGCATAACTTACATATAGTAATCTTGTGTTCACCATGATAAATTCACAGACATGAATTTTGTAAGTTCTAACACACTTTTAGAGTCCCAAAGAATCTCTTTTTGCCCTTCCAGTTAATGGTGCCCCCAAATGCCCCCTATTCTCACATCTGTTACCATAAATTAATATTTCATTCCTTGTTCTTCCTATAAATGGAGGTATACAGTATTTCCTCTTTTGGTTCTGGCTTATTTTACTTAAAATTATAACAACAAAATATATCTATGTTATTTTATAAACAAGTGATTTTTTCTTTTCCATGCTGTGTGTGTGGCATTCCATTGAATAAATAGAGAGTTTTTTAATTCATTCTACTGCTGATGGATATTTAGGTGTTTCTGTTGTAATTGCTAGTCATAAGTTAAATATGTGTTTAGCTTTAGTAGATAATGTCAATCTTTTTTTTTTTTCTTCCCTAAATGGATGTACCAATTTAAGGACCCAGTTCCAAACATATGAAGACCTCTTAGTAATCAACTCAATTAAAAGATGGGCATCCAATTTGGAAAACAAAAGAGGCAAAATACTTTAGCAGACATTCACAGTATTCAGAAATTTTTGAAAAACAAGCATTAAATTAAATTTTGAGAAAGAGAAGTACGAATTTCATTTAACCTATATGTGTGAAAATAAATAGCTTGTTCACATAATTAGATTAAAAAAAATAAGTTTAGGATATGACTACTTCACTGAGACTTTTCACTCAATACCCTTCCAAGTTAGAAATTTAAACTCACAAAATATTCTTATGAAAATTTTATTTGTAGATAAAATTGTGAAAATGCCCTAGGGTTATTGAATAAAATATTTAAAGTACCTTATAAGATGAGGAGAAGATAAAAATAATCAGGGATAAGAACCATAAGTGACAGAGAAGAACAGCAGCTCGATGGAAAGGTGACATCTATAATTCTTTAGGTAATTGTGCATATTTACTGTTTTTCAGGATTTTCAGCACATTATTTTTGGCCCAGAGATTTTACTCCCTTTATGGATATGGCAAAATATTTCTAATTAGGTACTTCTTCTAGTCTCAAAGTCTTACAATAAAGAATATTATCATTAAACACTTCTGATTCTAATATTGAATACCTGAGTAAAACTTTTCATTATCTTCCAACAATTTAGTTTCTCACATCCTTTTTGACTAACCGCCACTCACTATCAGATGTCTCTTTCTTCTTTATAGTACATGTTATGAACCAATATTATTTTCTTTCAAAGTGTTCTTACCTATATTAATGTATTTACATTCACTTGATATATTTTTCTGTCTGTGAAAATTGTTTCAATATGTTGAATTTGGATTAAGCGCATCGTAATTTTCTCACTTTTATGATCAAAACATTTTTTTAAAAAAATTTAACAGATTTTACATAGTGACAGTTTCAGAAATGAATTAATGTTAAGTGAAGAATGGATTAATTTGAGCAGATGGATGCCTCATGTCTTATCAACTTGGCTTATTTAGTTTGTTTATTTATTTCCCAAGCTCAACCTAAGGCCCTTCTCCTTTTCAGGGAAACTAATTTTTAGACATTTTTGAGTATGAGCTATAACCCCCCCCCCCTTTTATTATTTCTACCAAAACTGAGAGGTAAGTTTCTTTTCCACTCACATTGGCAATATAGGTGGGAAATACAAGAGACAAATTATTCCTGTAGTTATTTATATTTTCTTAGGACAGTTTCTTGTGACATGCCTAGTTTTACAGTATTAAAAAATGGTCAAATATTTTAAAAACAGTCTATATCAGCCACTTGAAAGATTGCTTAATAATCTTGCAACCTTACTATAGATTATGTAAGTACACTTTTTTTTACTACATTACCCTAAAAAGCTAATGAACCATTCTTTGAGTTTTTCTAGTCTTATTGTTGACAATTCCTACTGCCAAGAATTGAAGACAGAATGTTCCATAAAACATTTTTTACCTTTCTCTGAAAAGTTTCTGTTACTCTCTTTATATATTCTCTTATAGATGGAAGGAAAATAAAAGATATGTTTCAGGGCCTATGCTGTACGCTACCTGTGAGCATGGAACTTTACAAATTAAAGCAATTTATAGAGTAAGATGCAACACACTGTCAAATGGTTGAATCTCCTCCATGGCTCAATGTCTACCTCATTACTCAGCATACTGTTCTAAACCGTTTCTCTCTTCTCAACCCAAATATCACCTGAGGCTCGTCACACTATGCATGAGCGGATTTGTTCCCTGAAATGACTAAATACATCCAATACTAATTCTTTGAAATTGATTTTTTTCTCCTTACAAAAGTTTCCATCTTTAACCTGTTCTATGCTGGTCCATCCAATTTCAGAGTAAGACAGCACTTTCCTCCTTCCAAGTCTGATTCCTACATCTGAGCTGTTTACTCCAGCCCAGCACTTTGCTCCATTAATTATTTCTTTCTTTATTGCTGCTGTCACCTCTCATGTTCTTTTAAATCCTACTTTACATATGGTATTGAAATTCCTTTATTCTAAACTTTCCATCAACATCCATAATAGTAAAGCATAACATTAAATGCTACTACTATTTATTCTATATACCATATGCTGGGTCGTATGCTTATAATAACAAAGAGGTAATGATAATAACAAATCCTTGTTGATTACTTATGATCTTCCAGATACTTCTCCTTGCTTTTATATATGTCAACAGACATAAAAGACAGTGCAAAGAAAGTATTATTATAATCCTCATTGGACTTCATGAACATTAATGCTCAGCAAAATCAAGAGGCTCCACCCTACACACAGAGGAGGCTGGAATGCTGGGAATTGACCCCGGACCTCTGGATTCTCATAACTTTTACAATATCTGCCCTTCCATGCAGTGAAAAAGTGAGCATATTCTGTACTCACTGTCTTTACTCTGTCATCACAGTAACCTTTTAATAAGCTAGCCTTAATTTCCAGCATGCAAATGAAATTTGTTTCCCCACACGTGGCCACATACTCTCATGTTGACTCCTGTCAGTTCTGTTCTAGACAGATTTTCTGTCCTGTTGGACACTGAGCCAAATTGATCAGCAGAAACACCTTTCTCCTTTGCGTCTCCTGTGCTGACTTGCAGATGTCCTCTTGCCTCTGGGACGTTCTTCTCATTCTTCTGCTGTCACCTCCGTTTTTACTGTCCTTTAATATTATTGTTACCTACGTCTCTGTCCCTAGGCCACTGATTTTCCAGACAAACATCCATTCATCAATTTTAATTCTTAGAAGTTTAACAGCCGTATCTGCCCAGATTATTTCTGATGTGCATCTCCAGCATAAAATATGGAAAATCTCCTTCTTAGTTCCTTAGCACCATGTGGTTGATCTAACAGACCCTCTAACCACAGTCGTCCAATCCTCTCGATCTTGCTTCCTCGCTATTTTTTCTGTACAGTCTTCTCTCTGCCACCATGACTGCTCTGTCACCTGGCCTTCATAATCTCTCACTGAAACTTAGTTTTAAATTACCCAAGAGCTTGCCTTCAATTGTCCCTCTATCTAAAAATCCTTTTGTTAATGATTCTTTCTTTTGGACTTTTATTCACTCTTTAAAAATAATTTCTTTAGAAGAGCAAATTCTGAGACCTGAAAGACAAGGAAGTCTGTGGTGTTGGAATTGAAGAAATGCATATTTTAATAATATTGAATAGCAATTGTAATGGACCAAGTAAGACAGGATAGTGTGTCTGGGGCAAGAAAATTTTATTATGACTGGGACTTGAATAAAGGGTGGGCAAGAAATGAGAGTGAGAAGAAAGAGGGGTCAAAACTTGCAGATGCTATGAACAATAGTAACTTTGAAATTTATAAGATTTTAAAAGATTTTACGATAACCAGTGGCATTATGATATTTGCAACATCTATAGATCACACCAGGTGCCTGAAAGAAACCATTGGTGAAAAGACATATAGGTATATGAAATTTATTTAGGAAGATAAATCCACATAACAAGGTGGTCAGCAAAAAAGAGGCTACTTCATTTACGTGGAACAGCACAGCCATAGACTGACAGCTTTTCATGGTTTCTGATACGAGATTTGAAGAAAAGAGATGCAGGATTGACTGTAGCTTACATTTCAACTACACTAACTATGACCACCTCAAACACATTCAAATCAAGACACTGACTAAACACCAGGCAATACAAGGATATTCACGTTTCCTTTAGTCTTAAGCAGTTCTGAATTCTTGAATTTGAATGAAATCCTCATTAGGTGCATGATGAGAAAGGACTACTCAAATATCAGGCTTGTCATGTTTTGCTCAAATTCTGAAATTGTCCTTTTGCAGTTTCCACGAATTGTTCTCTCTTTTGTAGTGAATTTAAGGGTAATCGGTAATTGATAGCTGGGCATGCATTTCTTTTCCACAGTCAAACTTGCTCTGAAGAAGAAAAAAAAATAGTTCCCATAAATATCTTTCAAACAGTCAGAATTTAAAGAGGAAAATTGGTGTGGGCCATTTAATAGTTTATAATTTAAATGCCAGGGGTCAACAATTTGGCTGTGTTTATTAGAACTGAGTATTTAGCCTCCTGTTAATTTTCTCAGGCTAAAGAATAATTGAAGGGTAAGAAAATTGTAGGCTTGACCTCAGTATTCTAACTAATAACTTACACTCTCTCATATTTGTAAATATATGTTATCCAAATGAGGTCGACATTTCTGAGACTGGATAACCGTTTGCTGTCATATGCCTATTTACATCAAATTTGGACTCTTTCTTTCAGTACCCTGAATTTAGGAGAAAGAGCTTTTCTTATAGCACTGTCTTGGTGATATTTATTCATTTGCTCAATCAGTCAAACATTTGTATGTCAGGTACTAGGTTAGCCACTGAGATATATAACTGAAGAGGTTAGAGTCCCTGCCTTCAAAAGGCTCCCTTTCCAGCTGGCAAAATGTTCCACTTTGAATTGTGTTTGGGGGCAACCTGTAATAGAGACCCAATTATGGTGGTTTTCGTAGGTAAGGGGACAAGGTTTGCAATCCAAGTCTAGTTTAGTGGCCTCACGATCTCATCAGGGAACAAGCACTTTCTTGGCTCCAGTCTGCTGTTCACCTGCCCCTCTTTCTGAGAGTCACAGGAAGAGGCTGCTTCATATATCTTTTGGCCTCTTGGGAGAAGTGTCTGTTCAGGTCCTCTGCCCATTTTTTAATTGGATTGTTTGTTTGTTTGATGTTCAGTTTTATGAACTCTTTATATGTTTTAGATATAAACCCCTTCTTGGATCTGTTGTTTACAAATATCTTCTCCAGTTAGGTTGGTTGCCTTTTGCTGTGCAAAAGCTTTTTAGTTTGATATAGTCCCATTTATTTATTTTTGCCTTTACTTTTGCCTTTGGGGTTAAAGTCATCAAATCTTCTCTAAGATTAAAAAAGAATATTTCTGGAGCACAAAAACTGTGGTCAGAGGAAAACATGTGAACCACATAGCTGTTTCCATCGGTGACTATGAAATCTTCTTGATTTCTGTTCCTCTTCTTAAGTACCTATTATCCACAGGGGATTTATATTGAAAAAGTGCCTCTACCCCGACATTGTGTGTACTCAGAGCCATGAGCGCCTTTGTTGAAATATGAAGAAAGTACCAAATATATTTGCTTTTAAAAATTAAAATATAGAAAAATCTTAGAACTGGAATTAAGGCAAATATATTTTACCCAGTTTCTTTCTTGAATAATCTAATCAAGGACCGAGAAGAAATACATTAGATTTCAGCCTTTATTACAAATCACTCAGCTGAATACTTTGTGACATTAGTCCAGTGACAACCACAATATTCCAAATATCACATGATCTATAGAAATTAATAAAATCATTTCACCAATGCAGATTAATGAGTAATCACTCTGCTGTAGAAGTTTGCAAAGGAAATTTTCCCTGGAGAAACAGGAGTTAAGGTATTTTGAGGTAACCTATGTCTTCCAGAAGGTGATTCTATTTGGGGCTTAGAGTGAAGTTTTGGGGGTTTTAAAAACAGAGCTTACTTGATCAAGGGCTGGCAATTTTACTTTTAGCAGCCACAGTCTTCTGGGTCTCTTAGGGCCAGAAGAAACTGCCTTCAGTTTCCCCTCAAAACCACAGAGGTGTGAAAACCTAATTCCCAATCAGCCTCTTCTTGCTTTTGCCTGTGGGTGCTTAATTAGGTGCTTATCCTAACACCTTAGAACACACTTTCTGTATATGGCTTCATTCCCAAACCATCATCTTTGCTTTTTCTCATAGTTTTTCCAACTTCTCAAAAACTTTTCTGTACATGAGGCCAAGTAGGCAAGCATTCTCTCTAGGACCTCAACTTCCAATCAGATCAGAAGCAGCATCTATAGCTCCTGTTATGGTTTAATAGCTTTAATGTTACTGGCAGATTCACTTCCAGCCTTCTCCTAATCAATATGTCAATCTTATTTTTCCCCCTTTTTAGCCAATTTTATTCCTTATGTATGGTTAAAGTATACTGGCAACAAGACAATTTAAAAATGTTTCAAAACACAAAATTTATGACCTATTCTGCTTTCACACACTGAAAATACAAACTGCATAGAAACCTTATGTGCCCCTATCAAGTTGATCATGCAGAAAAGAAATGTTTACCTTTGATACTGTCTTCTTTGGATCTCACATTGAGATAATTTAGGAGACAACATTCCCTATCTTATAATCATTGCTTATTTTTAAATAACTGATAAAATGTATAGTTGCCATAATAGAAATTATTAGAACCCACAGATCGTTCCAAGATATTTGCATGTGCTAATTTGTAAATCTAAGGAAGTTTTTTTTTAAGATATTTTAAATTGATTTTTCGAAAGAGAGGGAGGATGAGAGAGAGAGAGAGAAAGAAACATCGCTGTGATTGATCAGCTGCCTCCTGCACGCCCCCTACCCAGGACTGAACTGCAGCCCAGGCCGTGCCCTGACCAGGAATCAAACCGGCAGCCTTTCAGTGCGCAGGAGGAAGCTCAACCAACTGAGCCACACCGGCCAGGGCTCTAAGGAAGTTCTGAATGTGAAATCTGCAGCCTGGAAAATATTTGCAATATTGTTAATTTTTACAGCAGCTGTGACATTGTTTATTTTATGACATTTCCATACCTAGCTTGCTAGAATTTTGAAGACTACATTTAAAATATGAAAATTAAAAGAAAGACAGGGAGTTGGACTTTTTTTTTCATGTTTATTACAAGTTTCACCAGGAGCCTGGGTCTTATTTATGTCATCATATTTTTACTTTACAAGTTTGGACTTGCAAAAATGTGCCAGAATTTGAATGCCTTACATAATTTTTGAAAAGCAACTATAATATACAGTGCACTGACCTTTAGTGTTCATTTTGATTGGGTAATGGTTACAATTTTACAGCTCAGTCAGATTGTAAACAAGGGGTAAAAACTGGATATATAAAGGTCAGGAAAGCTTACTGACAAAATTTATAAAATCCTTTACCTTCCTATGAATAATAATGATTAGAATTTATATATTTGCTTTCTAAACATATATTTAAGAACTAGATCCTTAAAAATGAATCCAAAACATAAATTACCAAATATCATTTTCTTAATTTTGTTTTAAGTAAACCTTGTCTGTGTATACCTTTTTGCCAAGAAAGTCATATTTCTTCATTAAACAATTTTCAAATTATTATTTTTAAAAATGAATGACATTGTGCTGCCATGTAGTTATAATAATGACACTGAAAAATAAGCAAAGTTAAGGTTTTTATTGTTACTTATCTTTGCTTATCTAGTTCCTAGAACATAATGACAATAAAGATAATTCATTTATCAAAATTAATATCTCAAAGGGAAATATAACAATATAAATAAGCATTCGAAGGATAGAAACTATCCATGCAATAAAATCTTAGCAATTCTTAGAACAGTCTTGAAACATTACCAGCCCTCCCCTCTCACTCTGTACATAATGGGAAAAGAAAATTCTCTTTGGTATAGAATCACTCTTGAGCACAACTAAGAAAAGGAAAAGATAACTGAAAAGAGCTGGATATTACAACTGATTGGAGCAGTCTAGTCACATTGTTCAGGAGCACGTATTGCTAGAAAATGTTTAGAAAAAGTCGCCTTTGCTTGAAATTGCAGCGGAATGAAGAAAATGACATTGCAAAAATGAGAAAAAAGAAACTGTAGGCAGGCGTATTGTTATTATAGAAAGGTAGCTGACAAAGAGAAGTAGAGATTAGGTGTAGAAAGCAATCAACACTCTTGAGAGTTGAGAATGGGGAAAGTAGAAAATCAAATGCTTCTCTAGAATGGGTAAAATAGTCTCCTGCATGTCAATAATATATGGACTCTGAAGAGATGGGCCTAGGCAAACACATGGAAGGTGGCCACTGTATGCATGACCCATGGGTGAGTCTGGTGGCAAGGAAGGGAAACAAACCACTCTATTTGCCAATGTAAATCAGGGGGTTAAGGGAGGGATAAAAAAAAACCTGCAGAAACCATTACTCTAGGCGATTGAGCTTCATTTAAGTATTTTACGAAGAAAAATAGCATAATAGTGGAAGACGAAAGTGGGCAATTATTTGGGATGGAGTCATAGGCAATTTCTGACATAGCTCTCAGTGATCCTACCTTTTAGTATCCATGCTCTGTGTGATCCCCACTCCTTCCTGTAGGCTGGACCTAATGCCCTGTTTTTAATGAACATAATACAGCAAAAATAATTGAATGTTGCTTCTGTGACTTGGTTATAAAAACTATGACTTGCATCTTGCTGGCACTCTCCCTCTCTTGCGGTCAGTCTCTCTTGCCCTCTTGCTCACTTGCAGTGCTAAGAGAGCTGCCACGTTTTGAGGTGCTTAATGGACAGGTCCACCTGGCGAGGAACTAAGGGGGGTCCTCAGTCTAACAGCTTGCAAGGAACGAAATCCTCCCAACAACCATGTGAGTTAGCTTGGAAATGAATCCTTCCCAGTCAACCCTTAAGATGGCTGCATTCAAATAGCTGAACACACACAATCACACACACACACAGACTTCTCCTTCCCATTTCTATTGTTACTATCCTGGCGGTTTAGAGTTATAACTGACAATATAGAAGCGGAGTCAGCCCGGCCGGCGTGGCTCAGCAGTTGAGCATCGACCGATGATCCAGGAGATCATGTTTTCAGTTCAGGTCGGGGCACATGCCCAGACTGTGGGCTCGATCCCCAGTGGGGGGCGTGCAGGAGGCAGCTGACCAATGACTCTCTCATCCCTCCCTCTCCCTTCCTCTCTCTGAAATCAATAAAGATATATTTTAAAAAGAAAGAAAGAAAGAAGGAGTCAGTGATGGTGCCTAGATGGCTTTCAATTGGCAATCTACTCCTTTTATATTGAAGTGCAATTTTGGAGGGATACTTATTTTTTCAACCCAACCCTTAAGAAAAGCTGTTTAATCAGCTGGTCATATTCTTTTTCCTAATACTTAGAATCAACTGTACAGAGGAAATGGCAATATTACTTGAAAAAGTTTTATGATTGAAGAAAAGGCAAATTGCATGCTTCTAGGAAACCCTGGGTGAACAGCTAAAAACTCATAGAGAGCAAATACATGGAAAAGAAGGAAAGATTGGGGAGATGAGAGCTGCATTAAAAGGAAACCAGTTCGCACCAAAAGCAAACAGCTCTCATGGTGCCCCTGGAATATATGTATATCAAAAGATACTAATGCCTCATTTTTACATAAAAATATTAGCTATTATAATATGAAATTAAATTATATGAGGTATAAAGCAATAATTTATTTAAATTCCCAGGCTCTTTTGGGTGTTCAGATTATATACTAATAGACCTAAAACTAGGGTTCTACTAAACAGAGTTCACGAACCAGGCATGTACATAATTTTGCTCAGGGTTCAGTAGCTTAAAGATTAATATTCTTGAATCCACACAGTGAAACGAAGCATCTAAATACCAGACATAGGTCTGAAATGACAAATACACCCAAGTATGTTTCAACTATTTGAGCGCACTCACCTGGTATAGGGACAAAGGCAAAGTGCCAGATAAACACTGGTAAGAACACTGGGATGGACATTCAAAACTGAAATATATCAAGTTTTGATTGAACCTCAGAAGGTTTTCTGTATTGCTTAAAATCTTATAATGAGAATGAATCATTTATGTAATAATAAAAAGCTATTTTTTAATTTTAAAGTGGGAAAAACACAAATGCTCCCAAGACCACTGAAGAATGTTATCTCTGGCAAAATTCATAAAGCTAGGAAGTTACTGGGATAATTTGAATCTCCAACAGAATTTCAACCTATGATGGAACAAAACCTGTTTCTGAGGCACTAAGGTCTTCATTGGCGCATGCTCCATCTGATGGCTTCTCTACTGCCCCAGGTGAAGGGACGTTCCTGAGATCAATCTCCAATTCCTCTAATATTTACCTTTTTTAAAAACCTACTGCACATGTAAGAGATTTTCACAGAAATGCTTTTAAAAAAATAATAAAATCCAGACACTTGAAACAGTATGATTGTCTACCAACAAAATAATGGAAAATTAAATTAAGATTCACTGATACAATAGGATGAACTTCTGATACATCTATAAGGTCATATGGCTGATTTCAGGTGAAGATATTATGCAAACAAATCCCCCCAAAATTCATAGAGACAGACAACAGTATGGTGATTACCAGAGGGAAGGGGGGGAGAAGAAAGGAAAGGGGGGAAATGATGATGGAAGGGGACTTGGGGCGGTGAACACACAGTACAATATATAGATGATGTATTATAGAATTATATTCCTGAAATCTGTATTTTTATTAACCAATGTCAACCCAACAAATAGAGAAAAAATATGTTATTCTAAGTGAAATTAGCCACACACAAAAGAATAAATGTATGGCCCTGGCCACATGACTCGGTTGGAGCATCGTCCTGTACACCCAAAGGTGGCAGGTTCGATCCCTGGTCAGGGCACACAGGGGAAGCCACTGTTTGATGTTTCTGTCTCACATATGGATGTTTCTCTCTCTCCCTTCCCTTCCTCTCTCGAAGATCAATTTAAAAAAAGGATAAGTGTATAATTTTACTGACAAGCACTTCCCAGAACAGGTGAATTCATAGAGATAGAAAGTACAATAGAGGTTACCAGGAGTTGGCAGGAAGGAGAAATGGGGAATTACTGTTTAATGGTTTCAGGAAATCTGGGGTGATGAAAAAGTCTGAAAATGGTGCCAATAGTCGTACAATTGCAAATGTAATTAATGGCACTTAATAGTACACTTAAAGATATTTAAAACTGTTAAAAATGAAAAAGAAATCTTGAAGTTGTACATTTAGAATGTATGCACTTTTTAGTATGTAACTTTGTACTCATTTGTTAGGGCTACTGTAACAAGACACCATGGCCTAGGTAGCTTGAAAAGCATAAATTTATTGTGTCACAGTTCTAGAGGCTAGAAATCTGATATCAAGATGTCAGCAAGCTGGGTTCCCCTAAGGGCCCCGAGGGAGAATCGGTTGCATGCCTGCCCCCTAGCTTCCCATGGTTGACTGGCAATCACTGGCATTCCTTGGCATGTAGCTGCCCCCTTCCAGTCCTCACCTTCACATGTGTCCTCCCAGGGTCTCTTCACCACTGTCTCTTCATATAGTCTTTACCCTGTGAATTCTGTCTGTGTTGAAACTTCCCCTTTTTAACAGGACACTAATCATATTGAATCAGCACCCACCCAAATGACCTCATTGTTTTTTAAATGTTTTTATTGATCTGAGAGAGAGAGAAACATCAATGGTGAGAGAGTCATTGATGGCTGCCTCCTTGCACGCCCCTTACTGGGGATCGAGCCTGCAACCCTAGCATGTGCCCTGACCAGGAGGTGAACCATGGCCTCCTGGTCCATGGGTGGACGCTCAACCACTGAGCCACACCTGCCCGGCCAAATGACCTCATTTTAACTTGATTACCTCTATAAAGACTCTATTTCCAAATGAGGTCACATTCTGAGGTACTGGGGAGTAGGACTTCAACATATATTTTGTCAGAAGCACAATTCAACTCATTAGAAATGAATACTATAGTTTTTTTTTAATCCAAAAGTTAAATCCAGCATAAAAAAGGAATGGAATTGAAATGGAGGTCAAGGAGGGCTGCGATAACCTTCATGATATAATACCTATTCCTCATATTAGAATGGCTTGAAACATGTTAGAATTTAAAATTTGAGAGCTATAAAATACATTTGAGAACTTTCAGCCTCCTGTTTTTTCAGCTGAAATACTTGGGAACAGTAAGGTTAAATGATTTAAGGTCGCACATTTCAATAGTTAATAGGAGAATCTGGCTTAGAATCTCAGTCAAATACCCACCTAACCCTCCTCAAGACAACCATAGCCTCAAATTTCACCCATTTTCCTCAAATTATTTCTAGAATATTTAGTAAAATCACATCCCCTTAATCCTCATTTGGCATCTCTCTCTCCATATTTTTATAGTTTATATAAAGAAAGCTAGATTAAGGGAATTCCAATGCAAAGGTGAAAATCAGAGTGACATTTGTGGAGCTATAACTCTCATTGCCATCTGGCATACACACGGGTGTCATACTAAATGGGATCAGAATGAGCTCCTTTGGAACTGAACCTTTAATAGACCGGGAAACTCTAGGTGAGTCTTCTGTAGAATGTTTTAATAGAGCATTTGAGAATGAATTCTGCACAGCTGGCCAATGAAGGAAATCTAGATGAGTTGCCAAAACCAGGTTTGAAAGAATTTGTCATCCGTCATATTTCTTTCAAAAAGGCAATGGAAATTTTGATGAATTAACAAATAAAAACTTTTATAATCAGGACGCCTTGCATTGGCAATGTTTCAGGATCAGTGCCCTCCCCCTCCCCCCGCCTCCACTTTCCTCCCTTCTTCCTTCCTTCTTCCTTCCTTTCTTCTTATTTTTTTATTTTCTGTCTTTCCATGACATCAGTCTTATGCAGATAAATGGTTCAAGGACAGTGAGTACAACGCATAACAGTGGAATGACATAAGTTTTTTTATTATTGTTAGATACATTGAGATAATAAAAAAAAAATGGCAAAGAAACTAATCTAGGTTAGTAACGGATAATGCTAATTCCCATATTTCTTGTAGCAATGACATCCTCCTCCTGTCAGTGTGGATCACTGAGACGCTAGTGCTGCCAGTCCTGTTCCTTATGACTGAGCCACCAGGTGAGGCAAAATTTAGGTGAGGAAGAAAACCACTCCCTTTGTAACATGGAAAATTAATGCTGTCTGTGTCATTAACCAGAATATGTATGTAAGGTTAAAGCAGTCTTCGTAATACGGGCCCTGCTTTCCGCCTATAGTGTATGTTTAACAGAAGCCTGGTTTACCAGATGATGTTGAATTGTCTAGAATCCACCCCCAGTCCATCCGTCTCTGTGTTGGAATACTTTCACTTGTTTTCCCGAGGAGCAGTAGATGTTCAGTTTTGTTACATTCTTGATTTGGGAAGTTTAATTTCTGTTCCCTTCATTGTCAGCAAGATGAGTTGGCATAAGTAAGCAAATGGCTAGGCGTGTTCTCATCGGTGATCGCTAGTACCTTTCCTTGCTTTGACACCCCTGCCAGGCAGAGGCTGTATACGAGGAAATGCAGGACACGAGTAACTGTACACTTGGGACAAATCTGCCTGTTAGTCTGTATAACCTTGGTGCATGTTTGAGCATCCTTCATGCATAGGAAGACCTAACTAAGGAGATGCAGGCTTTTGGACATGTTGAAAAAATTATTCCTCAGTGATAAACCACACCAAGAATAATAAAAATTTACTCTGTACCTAAGAAATGAAAAAACATAGAAATTATTTAATATCTGTGTATTCTTATTTAGAATGCTCTTCAATTTCAATTATAGGCTAACCTGGATCAGCAGGAAACCTGGATGATTTCTGTCCTTTCATATCTGTAGCTGTCAATGTGTATATGTGATTTGTGTGTGTGTGTGTGTATGTTGGTGAATATGTGGCAATGATTTAGAAAATTATTAATAATTTAGCTTGGAAGTAAGCTAGCCATATAACAAATGCTTCTCTCTTTTTTTGTGGGGGAGTATAATTGCTATACATCATGTCCTGCATAATAAAATGTTTGGCTTTCAGAAATTTGCTCTCCACATCTACTCATTCCATTGAGCATGTTACTTGTTTGCAGCTTACTCATAGCCTCCACTTCCCTGCTCCTCGTGTTTCTCCTGCGGCAGGGTCCTTGTGCACTGCGCACTCGCAACACGTCCCTGCTTCTGCTTCTGCTCCTGCTCTGCTCAGCGATCTTCTGAGCCTTGCCAGGGAACTTAGCACAGATGTTTTTATAGAAGGCCCTGACATTATCTCAGGGGTTGTCTTAGCATAAAGGTTTTTTTCTTTACTCACAGTTCTTTTCAGGTCCTCAGAGTGATTCTACATAGATGTTTTTCAAGAGCCACTTGAGAACTGATAATATTTGGTGTGCACACTTCCTCTTTTGGTCCCACTATTTTTCTAAATTCTATTTGAGGTATAAATATGTCCCTATTTCCATTTTATTCCTGCACTAACTTGTGTTTTTGTGTGTTTTTTTAAATATATCTTTATTGATTTCAGAGAGAGGAAAGGAGAGGGAGAGAGAGATAGAAACATCAATGCTGAGAGAGTCATTGATCGGCCGCCTCCTGCACACCCCCAACTGGGGATCGAGCCCGCAAATGGAGCATGTGCCCTGACCGGGAATCGAACCGTGATCACCTGGATCCTAGGTCAACACTCAACCGCTGAGCCACGCCCGGCCGGGCCTGCACTAACTTGTTATCTTTTAGTTTTAACTCTCCTGTGAGGTCTACTTTGAAGTTTGGACTGGGAGACATTAATTATAAACTTACCTGATCGCTTTTGGTAGGACAGCTCAGAAGACAGAACTGGCCATGTTTTCAGTCGGACATGAGGATCAGGCATGGTGGCAGGGAGACATACAGAATTTTATTAGGGGAACAAGAGCAAATGATTTCTTTGCAGTATCACAGGCCAGAGAGTAAATGTAGTAAGCCTTTTCTAAGTGCAGTATTCCATTTACAAAATCACAAGACTTTTATAAATTACTAGACTGCATTGCATAAACCAAATGCCAACAGAACAGTGACCTTTCAAATGGCTGGTGCAACAGAAGCCAAGACCAGAAAGCTCCAACTTAAGCAAACGCCGACAAGAAATCCCACAGATATGATTTCCGTGCCTGGTCAAGTTAACATAATGTGACATATTGTAAAACGTATTTGGCTTTTCAGGTAGAATAATCTATAAAGGTTTAGCTGCTTTTGAAAATAAAAATCTAGAGATTTGTGGTAGGTTTTGTAGGTAAACTATTTTCTAAATTGGAAAGAGGGAGCTTGGGAAAGTTTGGTATAAGAAAAAATTGTAAAAGATGATTGTAATAGTGAGAAAGGTAAAAATAGGGTGGGTTGTGTTGGGTTGGAGATGGGAGAATTGGAGGTTTGGGGAAAGGGAAGTTACATTGCAAAACAATAATGAGAGCATGTGTATAGTTTTTTAATTGAATTTATTGAGGTGATATTAGTTAATAAAATTATATAGGTTTCAGGTGTACAGTTCTACAATACATCATCTGTATATTGTGTGTTCACCACCCCAAGTCAAGTCTCCGTCCATCACCACTATCCCCGCTTTCCCCTCTTCTACGTCCCCTTACCCCCCTTTTCCTCTGGTAATCACCCTCCTGCTGTCTGTCTATGAGGTGGGTTTTTTTCCTTAATCCCTTCACCTTTTTTACCCAGACCCTCGACCCCCTCCCCTCTGACAGCTGTCAGTCTGTTCTCTGTACCTATGAATCTGTGTTGTTTTTGTTAAAGGTCTCATTTGAGACATATTACAGAGATAGCTTAAAAACACATCATGAGAAATTTTGAATCAGAGTACTAATTTTAAAATGTTATGAGCTTCTGTTGTTTTCCTATTTCCCATATATTTCTTTACAGGTTTCAGACAAATTTATGAAAGTGCAGATTCTAATTGCTTTATAGCAACATTAAATTCATACATATGTATATATATGTATGTATATTCAGGGTGGGTCAAAAGTAGGTTTACAGTTGTTTGTTTTGAAAATAACACAATAATAAGTAATAATACAAGAATAAACTCTGTGTTTCACATTCTCACAGCTGTAAACCTACTTTTGCCCCACCCTGTGTATGAGGGATTATTTTCAGTCTATTCTTAAAATGTATTCTTTAGAGATATTTTATTAATAATGAAGTGAAATTACAGGGCTGTTTTATTCTCTATATCTTTAGTTCTCTGGTTTGAAACTTCTCTGTCAACATTTTGATTTTCACTTACATATACTCATCAATAGTGTAAAGTCATAAAAAAGCAGACTTGGCTATGCCTATGTTGGAGTAAATGACTAGAGGTACACACATGATGAGGGAGAGTTTCTAAACACCTTTCCTTCCTGCAGATCTGTGTGAGTGATTATAAGAGGATGGAGGAAATGTTTGGGAAATGTATCATTATGTACAGGATTTTGAAGCACATTTAATCACTCTCACATTTGGAGATTCTTGAATTTGATGAATATGTTTTCCTTTCACAGCAAACACGTTGTGTATGTGACCCACCTATTGCCAGGTTTTATTGGTTTGAAACGCTTTTGCAACTGTGGGATAGTGCCAGTTACTGAGAGATTAATTCACCAGCTGAAAGAAATACATTTGCCTTACAGTCATCAGATATTCTACCCACCAAACCCATTCTCCAAGATAGCATCCCCGATGAGCTTCCTACACCAATTAAGCATAAGCAGGAAGCATCAGTCATCAAACATGACTATTTTCAGCTAATTGGCTAAGGGTACAAATTGCATGGCATTGAGGAACGCCCTAAAACTTGTTGTTGGTTTTTTTCACTCTCTTCTCACTTTGTTGGCTTCTCAGTTTTATGGATGCAGTGTCTTGCACAGACACTGTAAATGAGCATAGTGCTTTCTAAAGGGCTTTCCCATGCATTATTATTCAGTAGGACAAAATGGTTTTTAATGGGCCTAAGTGATTTGCTTAAAGGCACACAATGTGTGGCTGGGACTCAAATCAAGCCCTTTATTATAAAGTAATTGTTCTATAAATGTGTAAGAATCATTGATCGACTTTCTGCACCTCACGACAGGGTTCAAGTGTTCAAAATACCATCATCTTTACCTGTGTGCAGACTCAGGCAGAGCTAAGGCAGGAAAGGGGACATTTTTCCTCCCATATGTTCTGTCCTTCCTTCAAAGACAGAATCAGCAATATAATTTCCTACTGGCTATAATGATAATAGTGAATATTTACAGTATGCTAGCAGTTTACATAATTTAACCAAAATAATCGCTCACAAAACCTTCCAAATATATATTTTCTCTCTCATTTTATAGGTGCAAAAACTGTAAGCCCAGGGAAGTAATGTTAAATTCACTTGGGGTTTTAAGTTTTAAAAAGTTGCTATCTGTTCTATATTTTATGAATATATTCAACAGCTATTCATGTATGTGAGGGAAATGAAGAGATCTTTGTTACAGGATGTGGCATGAGTGTGTCTGTTGTAATAATACAGATTTTCATGCGACATTTATAGAAATTGGTTTCATTATCATTCTATAGATATTTTGTTGGTGAATGTTCCTTTGAATGGGCACATGTGGAAACCTTTTTGTTTTATTGAAGACATGAGGGGGAGGGCTCCTTTTGGATGAAAGTGGTTCCAGAGTAGAATGTGAAATAACACTTGCCATTTGGGTGAAGCCAACAGACCTGGGGGGAAGGGGGGTGATTTGCATGCTGTATGGGTGAGATATTGGGTGAGGAGAGGACTGGAAATGACTGATCCTCCCTGAAAGAACCAGGGCGAATTTCATTACCTGATGACCCCAATTCTAAGCTAAAGTTCTCTCCATACTCTAGAAAAAAATATTTTTGCACAAGTCAATTATTTGAAAAGATTTCTACAAATTCATTTAAAAAGGTAATTGGAATGTCCCCTTTCTTCCTAGTTTATAGAAATTAGTATGGCAAACAGATATATTAGGGAAATATTTCTTAACATGATAGTTTAATGTCAAATTTTTGTTTAAACAATTTCTTAGATGTTTCCAGGTACTTAGGAATAAGATTGTTTTTGACTTATTTATTATTTAGAATTAAACAGAAAAATAATTTAGTGGGATCACAAAACTAAACCTTTAGTCTGTTTCTCCTTTTATCCAACTTCAGATTATTTCTTTTATTTTAATTCTATATTATTACATATTCATGAATGCCAAATTTAAGGTAAAGTATATACTGAGCACTTGTTAAGAACTAAAACCATGTCTTCTCATTTATAGGAATGTATATCTTTCAAAATACATAAACATTGCATAGTATGTGCTCAATAAATGTCATTGAGTGAATAATGAATCCATCTTCCAGTCAATAAGCATAAATCCAAAAGTTATTTTAGAACATATGGCCTCTGAAGATTTGAGTAAATGAGAAAAACCTTTACTAAGTTAGATATAAAGAGCATTGAAGACAGGGTAAATATAATAAATTAACTTTAAAGTTAAAATAAATCATATTTATTTATCGTAGACAATGTGGAAATCTCTATGGTCATGATGGGGAGTATAAAATGATTCAATCATGATCTTGTCTTTGAGAAACTTGCCATTATTCAGAATGTCACAGAATATGCCCCAAGAGTTAATTGTCAATGAATGGTTCACACAGATTTAAAAGATCAGAGAAATATGTATGGACTGGAACAAAAGTTATTTGAGTTTAAACTTAAAATTAGGTATAATGTGATGAGTTCAGGAAGGTATTCTGGGGGTATTCTGTGTGAAGGAAAAACAGGAATTGGAAGTGAGGAGACTATAAAACAATCATAAACAAAATTATAGACTATAAATTTGCACAGTTTCTGTGAGAAAAACATACAATGCTGTGTGGCTGAATTTGGGTGCTGGGGAGCTGTGTTGAGACATAATTTCTTTAAAAAGTATATTCTAGCCCGATCGGTGTGGCTCAGTGATTGAGTGTCCACCTATGAACCCAGAGGCCACCCGTTCGATTCCTGGTCAGGGCACATGCCCGGGTTGTGGGCTCAATCCTCAGTAGGGGGTGTGCAGGAGGCAGCCGATCTATGTTTCCTCTCATCGATGTTTCTATCTCTCTCTCCCTCTCCCTCTAAAAATCAATAAAGAAACATATTTCAAAATAAAAACTAAAAAGTATATTACACTGAACCTTGACTGCAAGCAAGCTAAATTTGACTTTTTTTTTTTTTTTAGACCTCATTTCAAAAGTATGTCAATTGATGTTGAGTGAGGGGAGGGTTAATTTGCTTATGTAAATTTGGAAAATGACAGGTGAAACACAGCTAAACAAAAATGCTTCCTGTCAAATTCCTCATGAGTTCTTTGTTCATGGATATCAGAAAGGGGCCATACTATGAATTTTTCAAGCACTTTACCACCAGACCTCTTCCTGTAACTCATCTATCTGGACTGATATTTGTCCTCCAGACACATCTTGGGAACCAGTGGTCTTTGATAGTAGAGTCACAAAGAATGTTCAGGCAGAGAGATGACATGGTGAAGTACTGATTAGGGGGAAATAATCTGGTGGTAGTAGGGGGGAGAGACTGATGTCCACTGCACTGAGTGAGTTGGGGAGATAAGTTGTGGTGGTACCTTAATAGTCAAGAAAAATGGTTCTATTTTAAATACAAAGTGGTAGAGTTCATTTTATATCCAGTTGCTGCTTAGAGATGAACTACAGAGTAACAGGGGCTGCAAATAAAGACTTGAGTGTAATTTGTATACAGATGAGAACACAATCTATCAGGATGCGTTCCCAGAAAGACACTAAAAAGAACAGAGGATTTTAAAAATTTTTATTTTATTTTATTAAAAAACAGCAGCAACAACAAAAACCCAGAGAATTTACACTGTTAATTGAAACATCTTTATTTTTGATGTGTGGAGAAAAATGAGCAAACTCAGAAGAAATCAAAATAGTCCAAAAGTCATGAGATTTTGAATAAGGATCTTACTGTGAAAATCCTATTGTTTTTGTTGATTGGAAATTTCTTGGAAATTTTTATGTTAACTTCTATTATAATTGTGAGAATGAGAATGAACATTTGTGGATGTATGATGATTGAAAAGTGAGAAAATGAGCATTGTAAGGCAGAACCTTCATTCAGAGAAGACAGAGCTATGGACCCTACTAGAGGAGGACGGGATTATTGGGATCCTGGGAGCATGGGTCAGATGAGATTGTGGATATGTATGGATAAGTTGATCATAGGAAACAATTATACCTCTTGCTCAGAGACTTGGAAAACAGTGAAAGGGATTGTGAAAAGGCAGAGAAACGGAAAGGTTGAGAACAGGGAAAATCTGATAGCTTATTTCCAAGGGCATAATCTTCTCAGTAAGGTGTTGTTTTATGGATATGTTGACATTTTGTTCTGAGGAATATGTTAGAGAATCAAAAGAGACCAGACAAAAACATTTCCCAAGAAGTATGTGGCACATTTGGAGGTTAGAGAGTGTATTCTTTTTCTGTTGCTGCACAAGTTACCATGCAGCAGCTTAAAAAACTTTCCTTTATTAACTCATAGTCCCATAGTTTAGAAGGCCAGATGGGCTCCTTGCTCAGGGGGCTCCTTGCTCAGGACTTTCAGCTTAGGGTCTCACAAGCCTGAAGTCAAGTTGCTGGCGAAGCCTGAATCAGTTGGAGGATTAGGGGGAGACCCCTCCTCTAGGCTCAGCTAGGTTGTTGGTAGAATTCAGTTGTGGGCTGAGGGCTGGATTCCTTGCTGGCTGTAAGGTGGATCACTCTCAGCTCCTAGAGGTTACTAGTACAGTTCCTGGCCACAGGACTTTTGGCAGAATCCCTCATGGGGCCTCTTACTGCATCCAAGTTTACACCTCAAGGCCAACAGCATGATCTCTAAAGTCCAATCCTCCTTCCTCCCTCCCCAAACTTCAAATACTCTGACATCTGCTGAGAGCCAGGTAAAACTTTCTGCTTTTAAAAAACTCATGTGATTACATTAGGCCCACCTATATAATCTCCCTTTGGATGAACTCAAAGTCAACTGATTAATAACCTTAATTACATTTGCAAATTTCCTTTTGCCATGTAATGTAGTGGATATGACAGTGACATAATATTCACAGTCCAAGGACTAGAGTGGGAAACTTTGGGGCCTATTTTACAATCCTGCCCACCACAAATATTTAAATTAAATTGAAATATAGTTTTGTACAGTTCTTTTTTTAAAAAATGTGAATTCATGTGTCTTAGATGTTTCTTAGATCTTCAGTGATCTAGAAATGTAGAAAACATAACAAAGTTTTTTTCAAAATAATATATTCTCAATTCTCTTTGCCAGTCATGGTAAATAAATGAATCATTGCCTGACAATTAATACATTTAATTGCTTTCAACCACAACCAATTTCTTAAAATAGTAAGTTTTGTTTTACATGCACTATCTTTCTGTTTACATTTTTTAGTTCAAACTCACTGGGTTGGGTCTTTGTGACTTGTATATTGTAGGTGTTCCCGAGCTTCCATCTTTGTTTTGCCAAGATACCAATAAAATGTAATAATAATTAGGGTAGTAAAGGGAAAACAAAGTTTAAATGGGAAAGTGTTGGAAATAATGTCAGGGGCAAAAGGGAATTACACATCACTGCAAAGTTTGGCTTTTATTGTACTTATCAGGTAATACTTATAAAAATTTTAATCTAAGTCAGGTAATTGAATTCTTTATCAAATAATTCTTTCAATTAATGTGTTGTGGGTGTTTAAGTAATATTGTAATAAAATTTACAATAAAGTAGAAAATAATAATAAAATATATTAATTTTTAATGTCCTAACACTATGCAAAGTACTATATGTATATTTTTTCTCACAATAAAAAGATGGCCTAAGCATATTGTTGTCCCTGTTTTAGATATGAGGGAACTGAGTTAGTTTTTCAGTAACTTGCATAATGTCTCATGGTAAATATATGTCAGAATCAGGATTCAAATCTAAGTATGTTGGACCTCAGAGACCAAGCCCTTTATGATTATGCTAAATAACAAGTGGTATTAAATATTATAAAATAATACCCTTCCTTTCCTTTTTTGGATTTTGAATCTGTATGTGCTTTGTTATGTATCTGTATCTCCCCTGCAGGAAGAAGAGTGCACATCAGTGCATTAAACATAGTAACTTAAGGTTGCCTAAATCCACTTGACCATGAAGGAAGCCCTCTTTTTAAATGTAATACCTAGTGATAAATTTTGGGAAATGCTGATCTATAGAAATAAATTATGAGAAGAATTTTTAAATTATTGTCAAGTTGTTCTAACATTTTATTTTTGTTAGGGAAAATACATTTTAAGGAACTGTAATATTTCAGAATTTGTAACCATTTTTTCTTTTTAATTTTGAAAGTTTATAAATTGTCAAAGTGTAGTTGCTTAGTGTAAATGTTCTTTAGGTGCTAAACATATTTGTCTTAAGTATACTGAGAATATTTCACACTTTGATTTTCAATATGAAATGCTCTTCTTGGGTTGTGTGTTTAATTATTGCCTGCTAATCAATATCCTTATATAGAAAATTTCTTAGAAGTAACAACTGTAATACTTTCATAAAGCACTCTGAAAATTTAAATGACCATTAAGTGTTCAGCAGAGGTGTATTTCATTCATAATATAGCAGTACCCTCTAGTGCTCATGCCTGGTCATGTGTTCTCCAAAACTGCCTTAGAGGGGTAACTATCATATATTGGATCATTTTACTCAGATTTCACATTAAGTAAAATGTTCTATTATTTATTATTTATAACATCAACTTTTTGAAAAGGAATTCCAGCATTTATAATATTATTCAAAAAATATTACCAGCATTCCCATGCTCCAGGGAAAATGTCTATTCCATCTATTTTGCTCATAAAAGTAAATGAAATACTTGAGAACCAAGAAGTTGGTTAAATTTCTTAACTTATTTCTAGAAATGGAAGTAGAACTTAAGTCCTTTGTTCCAAGGTTCAGTTCTGTGCTATATGAATTGGACTATGTATTTGATCCAAGAAACTTTAACTAAATCTAAAAATGAATATGTCCAAAATTCTAAATTTTTAAATCTTTTCTGAACAATAGTACCACTTTTGGTAATCTACTATTTGAGAAATTTTGGATTGTTGGTTTAAAAAAAACAGCACAATATTATCAGCCAGTATACTGAAAGCAAGTCGTGTTGTGTTGGAGTTTATCACGCTTAAACATTGTTTATTCAGAAACAAAGGATTCTCTAGGCAAACTCTCCATCAGAAAGAAGACCTGGTTTCATTTGCTTTCCAAAGCTTTAGCACAGAGATAATATTCAGATCATAGCCCTTTTGTCTGTAAGGCTTTGGTCATTGTTTATCATTATTTCAGTAGTTTTTACTCTTCTTATACACTTGATTTGGTAAAGTGGACCCACTATCAAAATAGTGGACCCACATAAGAGAATAATCCTAATTTCTACATATATTCCTGAATAGCATTCTTAGATGATTTGAATTTACTCTTAGTAAATGTTTGCTCTATTCATGTTTAGTTGCTACAGGGTAGGTCGCCCAAACCCGACAAGTGGGAGCTTCCCATGGGCAGTGGTGGTGGCGTCGACCAGGTCAGCGGGGACTGTGACGATGAGGATGGCTGTGGGGGATCAGGAAGTGGAGAAGTCAAGAGGACACTCAAAATCACAGACTGTAAGTGTATGATTCTAATACCATTCTTAAGGTTTTGTTTATTTTTAACTTATGGCTTTAAATGGGGATAACACTTTTGTATGAAAAACTAGTGAATGATCATGAGCTGTGAGAATTAAAGGTTTTAAAAATGGGATAATCCTTAGGGCATAAAAAAAACTAGTAACTAGTATGGTGGATATTAAATGTATATTGGTGAATATTGTGTAACTAGGATGGATAGCTCTACTAAATAAGTAAACGCTTCATTTTAATATTATGTCATAATATAAAAATATTTTAATAGATTTTTATTATAGTCAAATTACAAGGAAATTGGTTAAATATATGATTAGTTATGGTAAAAAACTATTTGGATTTAACTCCTGTGAATTTGGTCTTCCAAAAATGCTCACCAATCATTCACTTTGTTTTGATTGTATGGGTTGAAAAACATTTCTGGTATAGCTGGACTGGGACTGGTCAATATCACAAAAGATGGAACTAATTAAAAAAAAAAAAAATCACCAAAAGAATTTAGTTTCCTTGTGTTACCATGAAAAATGAGGAATAAAGTTTCTCTGCCCTCCATTGTTATGTGCATGCATTTGTTTACATGGACGAGACAACTAAAGTTATCAACTGAGAAGTAAGCGTGAAAGTTAATGTACCCAGAGCAGCTGACTTTCAAGTATTCATTCATCTCAGGTCATACCAAAGGCAATTACTTTATAAAGTAATCTCCTGGACCTGTGCCCTCTGTGGAGGCTGACCTGATAGTCCCCCTCTGAGTCACAATGGGCTATTTTGGACCTGTTGGACATGTCCTTTCATGGTGGGAGAATTTATGTACTTTTCAGTTATCTTGTAATTAATTTAGAACACTACTAATGTTTCAAACATCAATGCCCGATTCCTTCTAGGTCCTTATTTACAAGCCAAACATTGGTTAAAGGGATGAAAGTCAAAAGAGGTGCAAAATCAAAGAGACAGTTAATACAAAGAAATACATTTTTCTGTCAAACACAGTAATAAATTTAACATAGAAGATAAACAGATGGGATTTAGCACCCTTGGAGCAGCAACTGAACAAAGGGCCACAAAATTCCTCAATGTATTAATACAATTTCCTAGTGAAAATTAAATATCTTCTAGTCTTGTAGGAGCAGAGAGGGATATGTGTTCTTATTGTTGGTTTAAATATAGTTTATCACAGGAGAAAAAATGAAAACAGAATGGTTTTATTAGAAAAAATATTTTTACTAAGAGTTAAAATGTCCTCCACTGTGTTTTGGAGTTATGATATTTATCTTTTAGGATACTTTTGAATAACCTTTCACTTTCATGCTATCTTTAGTATTGATATGTACTGTAATTTCATTGTCATTTGAATATTAAAGCATAAAAAGTATTATAAAAATAGCTTAGGTTGTAATTTCATTCTAATATCAGTTGTGAGTGTGTGTATGTGTAGAATTAGTAAGTTTTTAGGGATTTTTTACTCCCGAAATTATTTATAAACTCAAGAACTTGTTATGTATTAATAGATAACCTTTTTTTATTTGTTTCAATGAGAAGTAGAGACAATGAAGGATATTCACCCACAAATAGTTTTCTCACAGAACCGTACTTGTCAAGGTGGCAAGAATGATTTCTTTTACTTCAAAACACTGTTTTCAATTACTACTGAAATGGGCAGATATGATACAAGTGACTCTTCATCAGAATTGGGAAGATTTAAGATATACATGGTTTTCAGCAACTCCAAGCAAACATTTAAAAAGTCCACATCTGCTATAAATGGCTTGCCTGTTACGTTTCTAAGAGTTTATAGCTGTTGCCGTTCAATTTTTAATAAGCGGTGAGGAAACCACTGTGGCTCACACTCTGAAAGAGAGAGGGGCAAGGAGAGCAGCAAAGGCTAGGTCGTATTTCTGTGTTATAAAGCACTGCAATATTTTCCCTGTGTTTGGCTAGTTTGATACACTGGTAAAGCAAGTAAACACGTAGTGTTACATGGTCTTGCTGACTTTAAAATATTGTTCTCTAGAAATCTTACCAGGCTGTCGTTTGTGTTTAGAACTTGAAATGCACCATCGTTTCTACCTTACATTGGTGATTATTCTTTGTAAAATACAATATAAGTATTTTGTTCCCTCAAAAATGAATTTATTTATTTCTATATATCATTATAAGGAATAATTGTGTCAAGTAAATTTAATGATTTTGCTCAATTTGTGCCGATGTCCAAGTTGTTAAATACTGTACTAATAACCACTTAAACTGATTTTCTATTTCTGTTTCGGTTCACATTTATGTCAGGCAACACAAGGGTTTATATACTTCGGTGTGCAACATTTCACAGCCAAAATATTTATGTTCCTTTAGATATAATTGTGTTTTCATCACCAAATGATATCAAATTAACAAATTTTTAGCTTTTTAAAACTATCTTTATTTGACTCCTACCTAAAGTCTATAATTAAATGTTAACTGTTATGTTTCTTACAAAATGCAGCCAACTATACTATGTAATGTTCCCTCTTAGGAAACTGAAAATAATTTCTCATTTCAGTAGAATGGTTTTAAAATCCCAGTGTTACAGAAATTTATATTATTTTTTAATTTATTGAACTTGGCTCATTTATATAGGTATGTATATTTCACTAGTAACCTGATTTGCAGAATTGGAATGGTTTTAAACCTTCATTTCAGCTCCCCTCTGACACCTGCTATCTTTTCAAAGTAGCTAACTGATGCGGGTTCTAAACACCTGTGGAAAAAATCCCTTTAGCCATGCTGAGCAAACCTACTGTCGCTACCATCAATACTTTTACAACTATTTGACTACTCTTCTAATATTCCCAAATTCTGATAGTTCAAAATGTTCAAAAACAAACCAGACTACTACTAAAGACAGGCTGTAACAGACTATCCAATGTGTATTTCTGAAATATTGCAGTAGCGTTGCTTGCGATTCTTATGTTATATTATAATTTAAATTGCAACAACTTTGTTTTTTAAAAACAAGTAATACGTAAACCATGATCAAATTCATCTTGATAAGGTGGTTCACAGTAATAATCTCAGGCAAAATGAATTTAATCACAAGTTGATTCAGATACCGGACTTTCAAAAATAGTATCATGATTTTAAGTCTTCAAATTGCCTGAAATAATTCATCTTTGCCTATTGTCATATTCATCATTGGTCGTACAATATTAGTTAGCTTGTTTAGCAGTTTTAAAAATAAGTTTACTTTAACTGAGAAACCTGTAAATGATAACGAAGTCTGTTAAGTGTGTGTTCATTTGACTTGTTTCCCACGGGTGTTCTCTCCAGGCCCCTGCGGAGTAGTTATGACCCGGGCCAGTAGAGACTGGTGTAGTCAGAGCACCGGCGCAGCATTCTGACCCCTAGGGCCTCCTGCATTTCCTCTTACTCGGTCTCCCAAAGTCTGTCTTTATAAGTACTGTTTACCGTTAAGTTCTTCTTATCATATGAGAAGTTCTTCCTCTTTTCTTTAATGGCTTCTCCTCATCTTCCCACATCCTAAATATTTCAAGAATCCAGGACTCAGATCTCAAACCTTTCATCATCTCTATTCTCAACTATTCCCTGTTCCACAAACTGCCTGCTGCATCATAATAGGAGAAATGATTTGGTACCTGCCGTTGATAGCACTGTCCAGCTTCAAAGCATTTCTCTATGTGTTACCTCAGGTGGTAGGCTAAGCAAAACAGAAAATGTTAAACTGAAATGAGGTTAATTTAGAAATAGGGGGATAACACATCTGATATCAAGTTACTAGATCTAGAAAAAAAAGTTGGTTGATCTTCTATAGCCTAGAATATACAGGACTTGTTTGTTCTATTGTTTATGTTGTACTTTGGATTTGTCACTTAGTAACTAACCTTAGATCAGCCTCTAACAATTGCATCTACATAATGGTACTAACAATGACCTTGGAAGAGAACAGTGTGTTCCATATGCATAGTAAAATGACCTTGGAAGAGAATAGTGCATAGTACAATGAAAATGATGCTTTGTTAGCCACTGAATAATAAAGGTTCCTGATTTACAGTTGACCCTTGGGCAATGTGCACTTGAACTATGCAGGACACTTAAAGGCAGGTTTTTTTTTTCAATAAAACATACAGTATTATAAATGTATTTATGATTTTGTCAATAATATTTTCTTTTATCTAGCTTACTTTATTATAACAATACAGTGTATAATTCATGTAGCATACAAACTATTTGTTAATTGACTTCATATTATTGGTAAGATTTCTGGCCAACAGTAGGCTATTAGTAAACTTTTTGGGAAGTCAAAAGTTGTATGTGGATTTTCAACTGGGTGGAGGTTAGTGGTCCTAACCTTTATGTTGTTCAAGGATCAACCATATTTAGTAATACAAAAGACCCCCTTATCCACATTTTGGGGGGTTCAGTTACCCTTGGTCAACCATGGTCCAAAAATATTAGATGAAAAATTCCAAAAATAATTCATATATTTTAAATCACATTCAATTTTGAGTAGCATGGTAAAATCCTGCATCATCCCATTCCATCCCATGGGGGACATGAATCATCCCTTTGTCCTGTGAATACACACTGGATATATTACCCACCCATTAGTCACTTAGTAGCCAACTTGATTAGATTGACTGTTACAGTATTGCAGTGCTTGTGTTCAAGTGTCTCTTATACTAGACTAACCCTGTATCACAGTGCCTGTTACTCACCTCACCTCATCTCATCAGGTAGGCACTGTATCAACTCACATCATCACAAGAAGGGTGAGTAGAGCTCAATAAGGTATTTTGAGAGAGAGACACCATATCAACATAACTTTTATACAGTATATTGTTATAATTGTTCTTTTATTATTATTGTTGTTAATCCCTTACTCTGCCTAATTTATAAATTAAACTTTATCATAGGTATGTATAGGAAAAAGTAGTATATATAGGATTTGGCACTAGCTCTGATTTCAGGCATCCACTGGGGTCTTCAAGTGTATCTTTTGTGGATAAGGTGGGACTACTATAAGGATTGTAGAGTGAGTGAAAATTCTTGGATTTCTCAAACTTATTTTCATCATAAATGACCTTCACTTAAAAATTTCAGGTAGGCATGGAGACTAGAAAGAACTAAAAAAATACTACAAGTGGGATTTTCTTTAGGAAATGTAATCTTTATTTTTCCCCCCAGAACTACTATAACTATGTATTTATTCATATCATATAAATTATTTTGTATTATTTTATATTGTCTAATTGATGATTTTTAAATTTTCAGTACAAATTATTTAAACAGGTAATACATGCATATAAAATTGTTTCCATTAATAGTAGTTCCAAATATATATATTAAAAGTATGTGTAGTATTTATAAAATTAAAGTTTTTTCAAATTGGATGAAAGTGTATTCAGCTTACTTTTGCTAATTGTTGACAATAGCACATTAATAAATTATCACAAATATAAGAAAAAGGTACTGAAAATAACTAAATAGCTTGTTGTGTTTACTTTATTCAGTTACACTAAAAATAAATCATCTTTATAAGGTTACTTAGGTTCGAACATTTGTGACATAGTGAAAATAATCTTGAATAATGACTGTATACTTTGATCTATACAGGGTAGGACAAAAATAGGTTTACAGTTGTTCATGTGGAAAAATGATACAATAATTAATAAATAATAATACAAGAATAACTATGTTTCAGGTACTCACAACTGTAAACCTACTTTTGACCCACCCTGTATTTTACAAGTGCCTATTACTAAAACATTATAAAACCCTGCATGATAAAATAAATAGAAAAATTCACAAAGAAACACTCCCATCTGTAGAATGTTCAAAATTTTAAGCACTTTGAAGTTGTCCTCAACTGCAGTTTTTATACTACTGATGAAAATTATACTAAATGGAAATGAAATATATGTCCCAGTTAAATACATTTCAATTAATATGTAATCACTGAATATTATCCTGATTATACATTTCCATTTTGGTCTCTAAATAATTGAGACCCATCCTGGCCTCTTGCTATTTTGTTAACAAGATTATTTAATGGAATCTGGATATCTAATGAATAATCTAAAATAATTTTTCATTCTCTTGAAAAGTCATATATAACATTCATGAATTTAAATAATAGAATTGAAATAAAAGGGTTTGTCCTTGAATGCCTAAGAAATGATTTTCATTGCTTTGACTTAGACACAGAACTGATGTCAAATCACTGAGGTGAAAAGGAAAGACTGATTAGTTAAAGCTTGAGGAGCCTCCCAGCATGCATTCCAGATCTACCACCCAATCTGCAAATCTCATAACTAAATCTGTACCACACCAGACTACATAAAGTAAAGTTATGGTCTGTTTTGTCTAGAACAGTGTTAAGTGTAACTGTGTGATCAATAGAGGAAGTAAAAAACTAAAATTTAAGAACATATCATCAGATATATTTTATGATGACTTGACTAAAGTCATGTAGGTATCAATAAACCCCAAAACAAACCATATTAATATTCAGGTCTATTTTTTACATTCTGTTGCAAATAAACAGAATGGTTACCAGAATTGCTATAGTCTCCCTCGGGATTAATTGCTAAAATGCATCATGTAGGAACAAGTTGGGCATACTTTCAGCTCTTTAATAACTTGCATACCTCTCCTGTGGAGAAGGAATATTTTCATATAGTTTATTGGCCAATTAAGTGCTCACTAACTATAAATAATTAAAATAAATAGCAGAGCATGTGATCTGGGCCCAAAGCTTCTCAAAGTCTCTTGTGTATACAAATGTATATACAAAACTCTCTCGGGGCTCTTGTTAAAAAGCTGAGTATGATACAGGAGATGTGAAATAGGACATTCCTCATGTGCTCCCAGAGTATGCTGTTGCTGCTGTTCAATGGACCATACTGTGAGGAGCAAAAACGTATGACTTTGTTTATTACAGCACTTATTTATCAGTATCTCTAAAATAAGTCTCTATGAAGCAGCATGAAGAGCTCCTATAAAACACTATCTTTGTATATTAGCATTATAAGAAAGCATCATATGCAATAGGGCATTAGGGACTATAAAACCATTAGGCTGGGGATGGTGATTTACCCTATATGATTTTTGGTATCAGTCTCAATTTGATTGTTTTTAGCCTCAACTTTACTTTATTTTTAAATGACTTTTTCTTCCTTTCTTCTTTGTTTGATATCTCTAATCTCATTTCTGAATTTTTCTATTTCTGATTTATATTACTATTTGGTGTTTTTGTTTTGTTTGTTTGTTTGTTTTTCTCAGTGCCTTTCAGCCCATTTTAAAATGGTGTTTTGAAATTGTGGTCTATATTTTGAATGCCTTTCTGGTGAGCTTTCACTGTAGAGATAGTAGCAGAATACTATATTTGTTATAACCTTATATGGGTTATATAGGAGTTGATCACAATCCTTTTCTGTTGCTTATTTTCATGTGAATTTAAATTTTTTAAATATCTAGAAGAAGGCTTGGGTCAGAGAGATTTTTCTAAATTTACTGAGTTCACAGTCCCATTGTTTTCATGTAGTGTTAAAATTAAACAGGAAAGGAAGGCTTTATTCAAAACTACTGAAATGGGTGTCAGGACTGTTGGAATGTAAGGGAGAGAGATTGGACTCAGCTCTACTGAAACAAAATGTGGGACAGTTTTAAGCACCTGGGTATGTCTGTGTTGGGGGGAGGGTAGAGGGGGGAGCTGTTGGTCAATGTGATCAGGCCGTTTGTGTTTGGTAAGGACATTTATCAAAGTGAGGCTCCTACCCTTTCACAGAAATGAGCAGATTGATGCCCTATCTTTCTTGATGCTCACATTTCAAAGGGATGGTTCTCAGGTCCTTGACAAAGACAGGTTTTGGTTGTAAAACTGATAAGAAGACAGAAGAAGATTTGCATCTCAAAGGGACAGAGAATTTTTTAACGCAAGTTTAAAAAAAAACTCACAAGTTTTCTAAAATAAATCCTCTAAGGAAAGGGAGGTCAGGGAGTTATTAGTCAAGAAGGAACCTGACTAAAGTTGAATGAAACTGAGGTGATCTTTCTTGGTTATGTGCATTTCACTGATTACTGAAGTTGGGTTTGTGTCTGGTTAAGGCAGGGCAATTAAAGCACACATACAACATACACACATATATACATACACAAATACACACACACACACACACACACACATATATATGTATATATATATATATATATATATATATATATATATATATATATATACACATAAATAGCAAAAGGGATTGACAATGCTAAGATACCAAATGTTGTTATTGAAAACAAATTCCAAGTCTCTTTCTTTTACTATTATTAATATCAGGTTTGGAATATTTGAATTAACTCTCTAAGATACAGTCAAGTACTTCTTCAATATCCTGTATAATTACTAGACATATTTCTGAAGTATCATTCTATTTCCACAACCAGCCCCAAAACCATTATTAGTTTTTATGGGCCACTAAGGAGTATAGTTTTGTATGTGAGTTGTGTTAACTATAATAGGTTGTAAGAACATTTTTAAATTTTTATTGTTTTAAAATTTATCTTTATTGTTGAAAGTATTACAGGTATCCCCCCTCCTCCCCCATCGATCCCCTCCACCCTGCATTCACTCCCACCCCCCAGGCCTTCACCACACTATTGTCTGTGTCCAAGGGTTGTGCATATATGCATATAAATTCTTGGATTAATCTCTCCCCACCCACGCCCCCACCCTTGCCTTTCCTCTGAGATTCATAAATCTGTTCCATGCTTCTATGTCTCTGGATCTATTTTGTTCCTCAGTCTATTTTGTTATTAGATTCCACATATGAGTGAGATCATGTAAAACTGAATCAGGAAGAATCAGAAAACCTGAATAGGCTAATAACAACTGATGAAATCGAAGCAGAAATAAATAAAAAAAAGTCCCAGCAAACAAAAGCCCTGTTCCAGATGGCTTCACAGGGGAACTTTCTAATTCTTTAAGTTGTAGGGTTAGGTAGTTTACTGAAATTTTTTCTTGCTTTTTGAGGAAGGCCTGTAGTGCTATGAACTTCCCTCTTAGGACTGCTTTCATTGTGCCCCATAGATTTGGGGTTGTTGTGTGTTCATTTTCATTTGTTTCCAGGAAGTTTTCAATTTCTTTCTTGATCTTATTGGTAACCCATTCATTGTTTAATAACATGTTATTTAGACTCCTTGAGTATTTTTACTGTAGTTGATTTCTAATTTCATGCCATTGTGATCTGAGATGCTTAATATAATTTCAGTCTTCTTGAACTTGTAGAGTCTGGTTTTGTGTCCTAACACATGGTCTGTCTTTGAGCATGACCCATGTGCACTTGAGAGGAATATATATTCTGCAGCTTTAGGGTGAAATTTTCTGTAAGTATCAATTAAATCCATCTGATCTAGTATGCCATTTAGAGTCACTGTTTCTGTGTTGACTTTTTGTCTGGAAGATCTATCCAGTGAAGTCAATGGGGTGTTAAAGTCCATGACTATGACTGCATTGTTGTTGATCTCTCCCTTAAAGTTATTATCGATAGGTCCTTATTTATTGCCAATTCTTTATGCCGATGTTTCTCTCTCTATTTCTTATTATTATTACAGCGGTCCCTCTAACATTTCTTGCAATGCTTCTATTTCTACTTCTAATTACAGCAGTTCCCTTAACATTTCCCTTAATGCTGGTTTGGTGGTGATTAAACTCTTTTAGCCTTTTTTTGTCTGGTAAGCTCTTTATTTCACCATCTATTTTGAACGATAGCCTTGATGGATAGAGTAGTCTTGGTTTCAGATCCATGTTTCGCATTACCTTGAATACTTCATGCCATTCCCTTCTGGCCTGTAGCGTTTCTGATGAGGAGTCAGCTGACAGCCTTATGGGAGCTCCTTTGTAGGTAACAGATTGCTTTTCCCTTGCTGCCTTTAAGATTTTCTCTTTGTCTTGAATTTTTGGCATTTAAATTATGATGTCTGGGTGTGGGCATCTTTGTATTCTTCTTGCTTGGGACTCTCTATGCCTTTGGAACTTGTGTGACTTTTTCCTTGACCAGGTTAGGAAAGTTTTCTACCATTATTTCTTCAAACAGATTTTCTAACCCTTGCTTACTTTTGACCTCTTTTGGGTCGCCTATGATGCAAATATTGTTATGTTTCATGTTGTTCCAGAGCTCCCTTAGACTGTCCTCCTCCTGTTTTTTAATTTTTTCTTTTTGGATCTCTGAGTGATTTTTTCTACCCTGTCTTCTAATTTGCTGATCCAGTCCTCAGCTTCCTCTAATCTGCTGTTTATTCCTTCCAATGTATTCTTTATTTCTGCTATGTCATTCTTAATTTTCTTCATAGTTTCCGTATCTTTTTTCATGCTGTTTAGCATCCTTACAATCAGTATTCTGAACTCTATATCTGGTAGATTGCTTATCTCCATTTCATTTAACTCATTTTTTGGAGACCTTTCTTGTTCTTTCATTTGGGGTTTGTTTTTTGGTCTCCTCATTTTGGCTGCCAATTTGGGTTTGTTTCTATGTATTAGGTAGGCCTACTAGGACTCTTAGTCTTTTTGGAAGGTCTCTGGTGCAGGCCGATGTCAGACAATGTTTGTAACTGGCCTTGAGTACCCTTTTTGGAGCTATCAACAACCCACGGCTTGAGGTCTCCTCTGCTGGGGCTTGGTGTGTTTGGACAGGACCAAGATGCACACCAAAGTCTGCTTTTCCAAGGACCAGGTCCAGAAGCTGATCAGCCAAAGACTCAAAGCATCCTGTGGTCTGCCTCAGATTTCAGGCTGATTAACATGATTCTTTTAATGAGCCTCAGGCTGTAGAAACTTCACTGGGTAGGGTGAGAGGTTTTCCAGCAAGATGGGACAATTGCTTCCCCTGAAGGCAAAAGCTGCTTGGAAGGTAAATGCCTGCCTGAGAAAGATGTCCTATGCAGTATGAGCAAATATCACAGCACAGGAATCCCAAGGGGTGCCCTCTGAGCTCTATCTCCAGATCCCACAACCCTAGATACTCCTCATACAGCTCCAGGACACTCTGCTGGAGCCCCAGGTGAGTAGCTGCACATGAAACTTTGTTTGTTGGCTCTTTAAGAGGGTACCTGCATTTTCAGCTGCCTCCCTTGCAGATAGAAGCCCAGCTGCTTTTCACAGCCAGATGTTATGTGGGCACCTTTCTCAGTTCTGGTGCTCTGGGCTGGGAAGCCCAGCCTGGGGTTTAGGCCCCAGAGTCCTCAGTGGGAACCCCCCACAGCTGAGATATCCCTCTGGACCCTCAGCTGCTGCTTGTGGGAGCCTAGCCAGCCCTCTTGTGCCTCCGCACTTCCTACCGGTCTGTATGCAGCCTCCACTTTTCCTCCTTGGTTATGAGGGTGCTCCCCAGCTCGTCCTCAGTTGCAGTTGATTATTCAGGGTGGTTTTTCTATATTTTAGTTGTAGTTCCAGTTTGGTCCCAGGAGAGTGTTAGTGTAACTTCCATTCAGTCCCCTGCCATCTTTAATCTCCGGTTGTAAGATCTTGAGGGCAAGTCAGGCAGCTCCATTTTATCTTTTCACACATCACAGCACTACTTTTGATCATGGAGTATTCAACTTCCATCAGAATTATCACTGTACTGTTACAAATGCAGATTGTAGAATTCCCAAAACACTGAGTCAACATTTCCATGGGTAGAGTCTGGAAATTTATATTTAACAAGCATAATAAATAATAATTATTCCCAAAAGTGCTTGAGAACAACTGCCTCACAGTCTTTATGACCAGAATGCCTCCAAAAAATGAGACATTTAATAAATGTGTTTTGAATTGCAAGAATAGATATAAGAATAACCACATATCTCTAATACATATCTTAATTAACATTAAAAAACATGTTTTCTAATGAATTGAAAATATTGACATCGATTTTAGTCAAGAATATTAGCCAGAAACAAAAATGAATAAGTATATTCACATTCAAAGGACCATATGTGTTAAATATAGAACATATTTAATAAGCATAGTTTTCTTCAACAACTGTCAGTATTTGTGAATTAGATAAATAACTCTCTCATATTTTCACATCATAGAGACCTGATTGGAATTTTTGTATTAGTTTAATGTGCTATTTTGAGTGAAAGTTAATAAGTCTAAGTAATTATTTGAATGCTAATTGTTAAACTGGAGTGTAAAACACTGAACTTAAGAGTGTAATTTTCTAGATTAATATGTAATGTCTCAATTTTGGAAGAGATACATAACACAAAATGTAATGCTTGGGCGTAGTTTTTGATTGATTATGGTTGACATCCTTTAATTTGCTTATAACTCTAATGTTTCATACTAAATTTTTAAAAATATAAATAATTATATTTACCAATTCAGTAATGTACAAAATCCTGGTCCTCTGGTTATAATTTTGCAAAATAATATGGATTTTGTATCAAAATATTTTTTACAGTAATTATTAATAGTTCTTACATTTATGATACAAGTATATTTGATAGAACCTTATTTTTTTCCTGAAATATAAATTATATTATGGAGCTCATATGGGAGTAATATGGCACTAATTTAATACAAATTTTGTACATCCAATTAAGTTTGAGTCACTAATGGCTTCTGTATACCCACAACCTAGATTTATCTTTGATGTTAACCCCTTACCTCTCAATCTGTTCATGCGCTGATTCATTCATTCAACAAATACTTACTTGAAACCCCTTCTGTGCTAGACACCATGCAAATTTCTGCCTCTGGTAGATAAAGATGAGTCATCAGGGAAATGCAGTGCAGTGTGAAGAATTTTATTTGTGGAAAAATAGATCTTATGGGATCAAAGGCAAAAGATACACAAATTTAGGGATTATGACAAGTTTTCTTAAAGAAATTGAAAAATAATCTGGTGCCTGAAGAAATAGTTATTAATAGGGCTAAGGATAGTAGAATAATCACTGCAGGAGTTGGAAACAGGAGCAGAAACCTGATAACTACAGAAAGCTGAGCATCTGCAGGGAACCGCATAAAATTCCAGAATGTTATAATACACAATGTAGGCTGGGGATTAGCATAAACCAACTCACGAATCACTTAACCATAGCAAGCCTTGCCAAAAATCAGTTCATTGATCGATTTACATTCTGGCAACACCTAATGGAAGTGTTAAGAATTCGTCTGGAGAGAGCTGTGACTACAGTAACCCAGACACGATATGTTGATGACATAAATGAAAATCAAATATTTTTGTGGTGATTTTTCCACCTCTTCAAGTAAACTTGTTTCACTCCCTTATCTGCTAATATTGATATGTACATAACACTAGGTACATATCAATATTATTACACTGTAGCTTACTTTGTGTTTTATTTCTTCTTAGACAATGTTTCTAAATATGGTACCTATGTCTTATCCATCTTTATATGCTTAGAATCAAATCTAGTGCATGGGCAAAGATGCTCAGAAAATCTTTGTTAAGTTAATTATCAATACATGAATGAGTAAAGGAAAGTATTTTGAAGCCATTATGGGGAATATAATAAATAAAACAACACTAGTATGAAATGGGACTAAGAAGAGCAAGAGTGATGGAACTAAATGGGAAAGTTATGACATATATGATAAAACTTAACAAGAATTACTGCTGAATATTTTATTTCCCCAACATGTAGATTGACAAGGTTACTACCATATAGTTTTTAGGGTTTAATGTATGTCAGGGTGTCTTGGTTTCTTTGAAGATAATTTGTCATCATTATACAATGTTCCATTAGTTCAGCAAAACATGTCAAAGATCAGTGAACAATGGCAATAATAGTAAGAATGAATAAAAGTATCTTATTTCACAGGTGAATTTTGCTTACAAAACTAAATATACTTTTACCATATGATATAGCAGTTATGTTCCTTGGTATTTAACTAAAAGAATTAAAAACTCATGGCTATACAAAAGCCTGCATCTAGATGCTTTTAATAGCTTTATTTATAGTTACCAAAACTTGGAAACATCCAAGATGTCTTTAGTAGATGAATAGATAAATCATGGTGCATACAGAAAATGGAATATTATTCAGTGCTAAAAAAATAAGATATTAACCTACAAAAAGACATGAAGGACCCTTAACTACATATTATAAAATGGAAGAAGCCAATATAATAAGGCTATGTTCTGTCTGATTCCAATCACTTGACATCTGGAAAAAGCAGAATTAGAGGCAATAAAAAGACCAGTGGTTGCCAGGGTTTTGGGGGAAAGGAGGGATGAATAGATTAAGCACAGAGGATTTGTAGGGCAGTGAAAATACTGTGTATGATACTTATAACGATGGAAATATGTCATTATACATTTGCCCAAACCCACAGAATGTACAATACCAAGAATGAATGTGCTCTGAATTGCACGAACGAATATGAGAATAATCTACAGATCTCTAACAGATACCTTAACATTAAAAAACAAATTTTCTAATAAATTGAAAATTCTAATGTAAACTATGGACTTTGGGTGATAATGGTGTGTTAATGTAGATTCATCAGTTGCAACAAGTGTACCCTCTGGTGGGGGATGTTGATAGTGGAGGAGGTTATGTGTGGGGGTGCAGGGCATATGGGGTTCTCTGCACTTTCTGCCCAAATTTTCTGTGAACCTAAAACTACTGTAAAATGATGTTTATTAATTCTTAAAAGGTCAGATTTGTTGTTCATAAAATGCAAATATAAAATATGAAAATGAATTTTTAAAGTTTCAATAATAATAATTCTTAATAGCTAACTGCCATTATAAAAACAACAGCTAATATTTATTCAACTATACTTAATTCCTCTATTTTGGGTATTTTCTATGTATGAATTTATTTAGTCTTAACAACACTATGTGATAGAAAGCACTGTTTTCCCTGTTTGGCATGGACACATTGAGTTCTTTGCCCAAGGTCACCTTAGTTCCAGTGAGCATGCTGCAGAGCCGGGATCAGAGCCAGGCAATAGGACTTCAGACAAGAATTACAGAATAGTCTCAGCAGATTGTGCACAGAAACTTCCTGCCGTAATTTTTAATGTTTTGAAAATCTTTTTGTGTATATGGGTGGAACTGAAAATTACAAAAGAAACTTATTTAAAGAGAAGTGTCTTTGGAAGGGGTATTTCTAAATATCAGTCTAAATACTTGAAGAAACAATTTTTAAAAGTAGTGTTAAATTATATGCTTTATATAAGCAAGGATTTATTCTGTTGAACTTTTGAGAGAAGCACAAATATGTAGAACTTTATAGCAAAGTGATAGGTTTTATAGAGGAAGTACACTGGAAAATATAAAAGGTAACATAAGTTCTAACCGTGGTTCTATCATTAATGTCAGGGGCCTTGAATAAAGCTTGTATCTTATTTGCGTACCAAGAAAAAAAAAATGGAATTTGGACATGATGCTCCCAATTTCCATTTTATCTCTCCAGTGTTATATTTCAGGAAAGGGCATATTTTAAAATAATGGTCATTACTTAGAAAATGTCTTAGGTATAATGTAATTGATGTTGTTTAAATCCCTTCTTTCTAAGCTAAAACCCATCACCTAATAACCACAGATAATCTTTCATTGTCAAACAAAGTTAGGTTTATTCATTTCTTGCATCAAGAGAGAGAATGCATGAAGAGAATTGTGAGGCAACTCAGTAAAGGGCATTACAATGGACTGTTTAGAGGTTTATGCTTGCGATGGACTCTTTGTAGGTTTGCACTACTGCCGAATGATTATAAGAAGAAACTTGAAAGGAGAACAGCTTAGTCCTAGACTGGGTGCGGGCTGAGGTGAGGGCTGTTTAACACCTGTGCATTACAATAATATCACAATAATCTTTGTTAGGAGGTGAGCAGAGTCAAGCAAAGCCAGTGAAATAATTAGTAAAAAAGCATGGATCACTTGTGTGATCTTGCCATGGCCCATGAGAAACATTGTTTTAGGTTCTGTTAGGAGCATCCCTATCTCTGCTGTATCCAAAATGAGACAAATAAGAATGTAGCTGAAATACACACACACACATGCTCCTTAGGCTAAAAAGTGCAATTTCCTTCTATAATGAGTAACAGAATTTTTGATAGAGAAAGTAATATATATAAGGTTATTTCCCCCCATAATTAAGTATGTGGCCTGTGAAATATGAAAACATCTTATATCTAGAATGCAGTCTTTATTATTATATCAGAGGTGAAAAATTAATTAAAGATACACCACTGAGAAATATTACCGACTCATTATAACCCAGTAGATTCTAACAAGTGATATTCCATGATTATTAAGTGTATTACTTAAATGTTCATCATTGCCCAGGCACTGAAGTGGAGAGGGAAACGCTTTTTTGATAACAAAAAATTCTATATGGTTATTACCACTGGGGAGAAAAACACCCAAATTGAAAATTATATAAAAAATCATATTTCACAGGGTTCTCAAGTGAAATGAGTAAAAGCAATGCACACAATTAAAGTTGCAGAAACAGACTTGAGAGAGACCTAGATCTAGAAAAGAGAGCAGTAGTAACAGTGTATGAAGATATACTATGCAAATGTTTTGTTTTTCCATTCCTTTGAAGAAAGTAAGCGGTTTAAAAAGAAGCAGCAAGTGCCTGGGGGGACGGGGGGTGACTCAGCAACTGAGCATCTACCTAGGACCTAGGATCCAGGAGATCTTGGTTCGATTCCTGATCAGGGCACATGCCCGGGTTGCGGGCTCGATTCCCCAGTCAGGGGCGTGCAGGAGGCAGCCGATCAATGCCTCTCTCATCATTGATGTTTCTCTCTCTCTCTCCCTCTCCTTTCCTCTCTCTGAAATCAATAAAGATATACAAATATATATATATAAAGAGGCAACAAGAATTGGGGCTAAGAACAAAGGAAAATAAATTCTGATTTAAAAGTTTCTGACGTACAAAAATGAATGTTGAGGGTAGGTGAAGCATTTCTTTCCTTGGGTTAAGTTAAAGACTCAGCTGGACAGCTGATGGCCTGTATTTGTTAGCTGCAACCCTGTCTCTAGACACAACAGCTTCCAGATTCCACCCTGCTGTCATCTTAATCATGTGGATATCACAACCCCAAGCCTTTCAGAAAAGGTCAACTGTTGTTTTAAATTGACTTCTTAGCTCAATTTAATTTTATTCATTTTAGTTCAACTTCAGCTTTCGCTGTCAAGTTAGTACTAAGAAATGCCAGCCAGAAAAGAAGAAAAAGAAAAACGATAGTTTTTGTCTCAAACTGGAAGGCCTGTAAGTGGAAATGCTACATCATTTGTTAGATCCAAGAAAGACGTCCAAGCCTCGGGATCCCAGGATCGTGCAGTAGGTGAGGCTAAGTGGGGCAGCTGTCACCTGGCAATGGTCAAGGCTGATGCAACAGATCTGCATTTATTTTCTCCTCTCTGTCATGGTCCTGGTTAGGAGCTGTTGGTTCCAAAAAGGAAGACTGCATCCCATCTGCCTAGCCAAGGGTGTACCCTTAACGATGCCCCCCCCGCCCAGCACAGCATTCAAATGCCCTTCTTCTTGAGTATCTTCAGTATCTATTTTTAAAGAACCTACTGTCTAACCTCTAAAACTATTTAAAAATCTTTGAAGTTTAAAAATTCACATTTCTCCATGATGCATTTCCTTCACACAGAAAATCTTTCATTTTTTTCTAGTCTAACTTTTATATCAAAGATAGGGTTATAAGAAATTACTAAAAGAGAAATCACTGAGATAAAACACAGGTACCTTGAAGATGAACTTTGAAAAGTGCGAGCCCTTAAATACAGAATAAACTTTGAATTCCTTACCTTTTATTCAGTATTAGCCTGAAGTTTCTGTCTGAATCCTTTTTTCTTATAAAGTTTGTAGGATGTCAAAAAAAAAAAAAAAAGTAAAATTCACAATCTGCCTTCTCGAGGTAATTTTTTTCCTCAGGAAATAGTTATATATAAGATGTTCATAAGAGTCATCCAGTAACAGTTGTAAAGAAAAGAATCAATTTATTTCATAACTTGGAATAGCATAGCTGTGGTTAGTAGAAAAAATCAGAAGATTCTTATTAAGAAGTACATTATGTTTATTTATTTGCTATGGACACATGGCAATTTGTTATTTAAATGTATATCTTTCAGCATTTTAGAAGGTTGGCTTACAAACTTAATTGGAGACATTTTTCTTAATTTATAATATTCATTTTTAAATATAGTTTTTAATGTTGTGTTTCTCTGACAATTACCATTCTTGTGCCATAGTCATCAGCATAAAATATTATGATGAACTTAATGTCAGGAGAAATTTTTCAAGCAAACCTTCCAGCTACAATAATGCTTCTAAAATGATTGGATATAGGCAATTAGTGGCATCCTGAATTGGAAAATTGGTAAAATCAACATTTTGAAAGGAATATTTTATTTAAAAATGTAAGCAGAACTTTGAAAGCAATCTTTTTTCCTCCTTAAATTACTGGTTGCTCTAGTTTCACTGTTTATAATTATGTGTGAAAAGTCTTCTGTTTTGATCTTTTAATGCCCTTCAGAATTTATGCATGTGTGTTGCGGCTGAGTATTGATTTAAGAATATTATCAAGGATTTATTTTCTGATGATGTTAATTATGACTTTACTTCCTATATCCTCAAAGCAAGATTTTCTACTGATACAGAATCTTTAACTTCCAGCTCTCCCACAGGTTCACATGCCACTATTTCTATCAGAAGCAGTTGTTTTCCAAAAATCAGAGTTAGCAATGTCTGTTTTTGTCTATTTTCCTTGGAAGTAGAATAAGAAGAAATGGGATGCTCATATAGCAGGAGAGATGGTAGTAAAATCTTTCAAATTACGAAATTTAACAAATATTTTAAAGCTACATGATCTTAATTTTTTGAGACATAATATAACAAATTGCTTTTATGATAACCTCCCACGTTGGCTGCCCCTCTCATACTGTTTAGAAGCTACTGCACACGTATTCTATTCTCAAATCGTTCACCGTGATACTAACTCTCCAACTACTGTCCATCAAATGGGAACTTCCTCAACTTTTTCCAGAGAATATACACACCTGTCTGAATCTCTACTTATTTTCTTCCTCTTTTCCTTTTTCTATACAATAGAAGTGTCCTATTTTCTATCTAGGACCACTTCAGTGCTCTTTATATTATCATCCACAAAGACCTTGCTTAGTAGATTATGTCCATTTTTTCCTGTATCTTCAAATTTCCGTTCTAATAGAGCCCACCCTTAGATAAAACAAAAGAAACAAAAACCATGTTGACTATTTTCAAGTGTCTTTTATTTCTAAGCAAATCAATAAATGCATTCTTACATACATGTCTACTACATTCACCCTTCTAAACCCATAATCTCCTCTATTGCCCTTTATAGCTCTATCTTGTCACAACCTGTGTTCCTGAAATAGTTCTCTGCATTGAGAGATTGCTGTTCCAAGCATTCATTTGGTCCTCAGTTCTTTCCCCTTCTAAACTTAATGTTATTGCCAAAGTCACCGTCATCCTGTACTCACTCCTCAATTTTGTTTCATTTGTCCATTCCTCAGAATTGAAAATCTCAACCTTCAGTTTTTAAAAAATTGATTTTAGAGAGAGAGGAAGAGAGAGGGAGCGAGAGAAATAAACGTCAATGTGAGAGAGAAACATCGATCAGCTGCCTCCCATACGTACCTAGACTGCGGTTGGAACCTGAAACCTGGGCATGTGCCCTGACCGGGAATCGAACCCTCAGCCCTTTGGTGTGTGCGATGATGCTCCAAGCAACTGAGCCACACAGGCTAGTACTCAACCTTCACTCTTTTGAAATATACTTTGATTAGTAACTGTTTGGGTATCCTATTAAGTCTTTGTACTTTTCCACTCTATTTTTTTAAATATGTTTTTATTGATTTCAGAGAGAGGAAAAGAGAGGCAGAGAGAGTTAGAAACATCAATGATGAGAGAGAATTATTGATCAGCTGCCTCCTGCATGCCTCCTACCAGGGTTTGAACCCACAACCCAGGCATGTGTCCTGACCAGAAATTGAACCATGATCTCCTGGTCCCTGGGTCAATGCTCAACCACTGAGCCATGCTGGCCAGGCTCCTCTTATTTTTTTCCCTGAATAACATTGTCCTCTTTAATGGGTGAGCAATTGATAGCTATACATCTCCAACCCTATGATTTCCTCTGAAACTCAGGCACATATATCATTCACCATCATTACTGAGCTCTTACCTCCTTTGGCCCCATCCTGAAACCTGTCCCTATCTTAATGGCCGTTACCATCATTCACTCAGTTTTCTAAAGGGAGCTTCCTTGAGCCATCAGTTTTGGATTTCCACTCGCAACTACTCCTAAAACTTCCCATTACCATAGGACCTATTAATCAGACATAAAATGAGAGTTTACTTATTTCTACCAACAACAGATAGTAAAATCTGTGTATTTCTAGTCAAAATGTAGTGTTGCCAGCTCTAAGATACATGACAGTACTTAAAAATGTTCCTCAAGGGATATAGGAGGGTGGATGAATGGATGGGAAGAGAAGTGCTTGTGTGTTTGTGGAGTAGGGGATGGATGAATTGTCAATTTGAAATAGTGGCATCTAGTTGGGTTGTGTGATAACCCTAAGGTACATGGAGAAGATGACCCAAAGGAGACTATAGAAATCAAAGCTGTATAGGAATCATTAGAATATGAGTTCTGAAATGAAGAATTTATAAGGGTTTATAAAATCATGAGATGGTATATAGTATTGAAAATAGCAGAAAAACATAACCTTTGAATTGACTCTTAGATGAAACTTTAAATTCAGTTTTGGGAGATCTGAGAAGTAGATTAATTTTGAAAGAGTTCTAGGAGGTAAAATAAGGTGGTGAAAAAAGAAGGGAGAATGTCTCTTAGTGGAGATGGAATTTTTCATATTCTTTATAGTTGTAATAAATTTTATGTCTCCCTTGTTCTGTTCGTCTAACACTCCTTTCATTGACATGTCACCTTGAAAATATTTTCTGAGGAAAAAAGAGCCTTTTATAAAAAGATAACTCTTCTCATTACTTAAAAGAGATACTATATGTTGTTTGAAAGGTTTGCACAATACTTTCTTTTAGTTCCATCGAAACCTTAAATGTACAACATATTTGAAACTAACTTTTTTAGTTTCAGTAATTTAATGCTATTATTAAACAATCATAAAGCAACTCCACTCTTGTCCTTTCTCTATTTTTTAAAACACTGTATAGTTCTAGGGTTTTCTTTTTTAAAGGAAAAAATAAGCAATTATTTTAATTTGACTATGCCTATTAATAATATTAGAAACACATTAGTACTCAAAGTAGCAATACTTTTGTTCTAATTTCATGTGATCTCTATCTCCACCAAGGTTCTTTTGGTTAAAATTAATTCTTGATTATTGATAGATCTGATATGTAAAACTGATCCTAAGGGAAAATCCTGTGTTGCTTATGTGCTGTGATCTGTGAACTGAATGTGAGTGTAATTAAATTTCTATTTAAATTGATAATTAGTAGATATTTTTAAAAATGTGATTATTCATGTTAGAAATAAAAACCTGCCTCTATCACCAGGGCTATTACATTTGTTTGTTGGCTATCTTTCTTTTTTCTGTGTGCCTTTTCTGCTTTGATCTTTTGATTCTGGGACTTTCTGGGAAGTAAAGTTCTTCAGGTTGGAATCTGGCACAGGAGCCCCAATTTCTGCACTGCTCTGACTCCACTTAATTTTCAGGCTCTGTTGTCATATTGCTTCTGGTCATGTACCATGTGCCAGAAGCACACTGGGGAGTGGTGGCCAATGTCCAAACAAACCCTTTACTCAAGCTGTTCCTCTTAAAGAAATACCCTTCCATGATAATTTCTTATGTAAATTATACTAAATTTTTTCAGGAGTCTGTTTAATAGCCTTCCTTGTTGTTTTCAAATAAAAGTCATTACTTCCACTAAAATGCAAAGAACAAAAAGTTGTCACTTGCATGCCAACTAGTGTAATATAGAATGTATTAAATGACATCTGACTTATTTACATAAATATTTATTTCCCCATAGCAAATCCTTCATTAATCTATAGCTACTTTTATTTTGAGACAATAAATACTTGTAGAATGTAGAACACAGTGTGAAGACATCTTTGGGTATTCTTACACTTATTGATAAGGTTCAGTTTCACTCTTATGAAAATAATACATGTGTGTGTATAAAATATTAAATATAAAGGCAAAGAGTTAAGTAACTCATCTATTACTTCATTCTCTATCTAGATATTTATCTATCCATGCATTTATTTATTTAACATACAATTATTAATCACCTTATTGAGCACTATGCTTGGTGCCAACAATAAAAACAGCTTAGTAAAAGATGGCTTAATTCCTCAGAGAATTTAAAATAGGATGTAAAGATTTAAAAAGCAATGTCATAGAGGGAAAATGCTGCAGCAGAGTTAGACACACAGTACTGTAGGAACAACATACTTTAGGATTTTGAAAAATATCCCCTTCTAAACTGTTTTCTTCATTGAAGTGTTTTGGGACCATAGAAAATTTTCTTTTATTATGTGTCATAATATTAGTACAATATTTATGTATTCACCTATGTTTGTAGATTTAATGGGCACACTGTATATCTATGTCTATATCTACATATATATTTATCTATGTCCACATCTATACCTATATTGATACTATATCACATATCTACAACTATATTAAAGCATCTCACATAAGATTTGATACATAATTTGAACTCAATCAATGTGTCGTTCTTTTCTGATTCCAGATAGTTTTGAAATTTAGTTGTGGTTCTAAAAAACTTGAGAAATGCTTTGCATCAGAGGATATGATATACTTATGATGCTTCCATGCTGTAGTCCAGTTATCTACATGCTAAATCGCTAAGATCTTTGTGTTTCTGTGGTTGGCAAGTACCCCCTTAGAAACCTTCACTGAGCTCTTGGTACAAAGGCCACTAGATGGGGCTTGTGTGCTTAGTACCTTATGGTTTTGCAAAATGCATGTCTTAGCTTTGTTAAACTCAGAAATACTTCTCTTTAACGTATCCTATTCTTTATTAACAGCAACAGGGTAAACAATTCTCATTAGAAATATGTTTATATTAGCAAGTGGGCAACATAACTATTGCACTTGCAAATGTAATATTCCTCAAAGCAAAACAAACAAATCTCTTTGCAACCAGGCACATTTATTTCTTTTGAGGCTAAATGCAACATCCCATTACCAAGCCAATAGTTCTTTTCAAAACGGTGTCTCTTCATATTGTAGAATCTCAGATATTGTACTGTGAAAGCACTCATTCCTATTTTTTTAGGGCCAGGCACAGACTTTACCATTAATTATAAGTTTGCTCCTTAACTATAGCTATTGTTTGTTTTTCTATAAGACAGTGGTTCTCAAACTTTAACCTGCATTACCTGGAGGGCTTGTTAAAATTCAGATAACTGGACTACACACCCAGAATTTCTGATTCTGTGAGTCTCGGGGTGGGACCAAAGACTCTGCATTTCCAAGCAGTACTCAGATATGCTAATGCTGCTGGTCCACAGACTACACTTTAAGAAACTCTGTTTTACACACACACACACACACACACACACACACACACACACACACACACACACACACACCTGCAGATAAAATGCATACCATTCATTATTGGGCCTTCCTGTTTCAAGACAGCTTCATGTCATACTGTAACATTTATTTCTCTAAACACCAAGACCTGGGCAAAGACCAGAAATAAGGGGTGGTCTTTTCATTGCATTTATGCTTCTTACCCCTAGGCACCCAGCTCTCTACCTTAGATGAGGCTTAACTTCATCACCAACCCAGGGGGTACTGCCCTATATCTCCTAGCAACCAAGAGCTAACACTGATTTTTTTTTTAATAAAAATTTTTACCCAACACACCAAAACCATGGATTCTGATTTTTCTCTGGCTCACTTAATTTTGGCTCTCTGAGTCTTTCCTTTCCATTTCCCTCCATCTTGCCTCCCCCCTCTCCACGTGCCCAGTCCAGCCCCCATCTTTCCAACCTCTGTCCGACTACCCTCTCTAATGCCCAGACCTAGGTCCAGTGAGCCCCCCTCTCCACAGTCTTATCCATTCATTTCTCAGCTCCCAGTTTACTGATTTCCTGAATACTACCAGGCAATTATGCCTCCACTGGACTTTTACTGAAGACGTAGTTATGCCCTACTTTATGTACTATATCTATAAGTAGGTCACTCAATTCCTCATCTATTTATTCATGATTTATTCACCCCTTCATCAGTTATTAACTACTGATGATTCCAGACACTGCCTTGCCCAGCCATTGATTACAATGGTAAACAAGCCAGGTTTGATCTCCTATCTTTCTAAATCTCTCTTTTGTTTTCATTGTTCTTTTTTTGTGTGGATTTGGGAGACCTTTTCTTTCACCAGCTTTTATTTTCCATATCATTTAACTGCTTGACTTACAGACTCCTGGCTTCTGAAAAATCAGAGACTCCTGGTCTTTGCATGGCATCTCCAGCTTCTATCTTAACTTGTTGGTTCTAGATTCTTAAGTTCACATTATCACTGGCAACCTGAGCACCCTCGTCTCTCCCGATTTTCATTGTTCCTGCTGGGCTTCCGTGTGTTCTTTGTTAATCTAATGACAATGACTTAAAATATGTGGTTTATATTTTCAATGGAACTTAAGCGTACCCCATCACATTTGTTTATCCCTTTAAATGATTAACTTGCCTTTATGAAAAACCCGTCTTTGAAAGGATTTCAAAATTTATATTCTTGTAATTTCATAAACTACTTAAATCTTGGCCTATTAATGCTATTTTTTGCCATTTTTATACTCTGTCATACTGTAAAATCTCTAAATGGAATGAACTGCTAGCATACTATTTGTGTTCTCCATTACATTTTATGCACACTTACTCAAGTTACCATTAATTTATTTAGACCAGGTATGCAATGTCTATTCAAAATGATCACTTGCAGCCCAGAAGCTTCTGTATTATGCCAGAAAAATAGCTTTTACTTCATACTCTGCCTGATATTCTTTTCATGATCTCCAAATGACAACTCTAAATACATTCCTGAACTCAGCCTCCTGTTTTAAAACTTACTGTCTTAAAAAGGCTAGCCACAAAGTCATGTCCACAGCACAGTTCAGTTCATTTATTTTATTTATTTTTTTGAGAGAGAGAGACACATCGATGTGAGAGAGAAGCATCTATCGGTTGACTCCACATGTGCCCCGACCAGGGATGGGACCTGCGACCTGGGTATGTGCTCTGACTGGGAATCAAACCCACAACCTTTTGGTGTACAGGGGAATGCTCCAACCAACTGAGCCACCCAGCCAGGCAGCACAATTTCGTTTAAGTGAATTATATCAAGGCTCAACAAAAATTTACTTTAACACACCATCATTTCTCCTCTATTTTACTCTCAATTTAAACATCATAATTGCATCATGCTTAACATAACTTAAGATACCCCAATATTTTACATACAAAAGTCCTTTGGGAATGAGGGGAAAAGTAGCTGGGAATGGCATAAAGTGTTGAAACCACCAATAAACATTTTTGGAGACTTGGAGCTGAAAGGGTTAAGCTGTTTGGCATATGGAATTTTTACCCACATCTTAACCTAATTATATTCATGATACAAGTTAGGCTCAATTTACTCAGTAGGGATGCTGCGAAGTGAAGAATTTCATGAGTACAGTAATAGAAACAATTGCTTCAGTGAGCCTAGAACTGTCGCCACAGCCGCGTCAGAACAGATGGCTCTGCATTTATTCCAGTCTAGGGATTCGAATTGGCAGTAGTCAAACAAAAATCCTGAAAAGCATGTCAGCAGTTGCAGCAATGAGTTTCCTTTATTTAAAAAGTTGTTCATAACATTCCATTGAAAACACATGTAAACCTAGAGGTATTTGCCACTTTAGTTAATTTGCCTCTTAGTGTATTGAACTTGTGGTCCACAATTTATTTATATATAAATAAAATTATATATATGAATTATATATAAAGTAATATTACATATAAATTATATATAACATGTAAATTATATATAAAATATATAAATATATTATATTTATTATATATGTTAACATAATTAATTATATATAAATAAATTGTGGGTCACAAGTTCAATACACTAAAAAATATATATACATATATGCATTTATATAAAAGATATACATACATGTATACATATATACAAACAATAGAGTCATTTTTGATATATACTATTAGCAATCCATAGATTTAATATATAAATCTATTATTTTATACATTATATATATATTATATATGTGCAAATCTTCTTTGAAATATATTAATATTATATATCAACAGCTACTAAGTCCTGAATTGATATATGTTAATTTGCATTTTGAATCTATACTGCTATTAGTATAAGAATTTTAAGATTTTCTTTAAAAACAAACTGATCTATCTTTAAGAAGGCATTCTATGACAGACTAATTGAATTTTATATTAAGCCTAAAATGTATTATAGTGAAATGATTACACTTACTCATTAACATCTTTTTCACCTTGCACAAGGAATAATTAGTAGTTTCTATGGAAGTTAAATGAGAATGGATTTGACATTACTGGGCCAAGATTTCTGAATTAGCCCTGTGGGGGGAAGAAAAGCTTCTACATATTCCCCACTATTTGAAATGTTTTCAATAAAAAGAGAAAAAAGAAATGATAGAAAGGCTATATCATGCTAAGCAAAATAAGTCGGATGGAAAAAGTCAAGAACCATATGATTTCACTCATATGTGGGATAGAAAACTGAAAACAACAAATGAACAAACAAAACAAACAAACAAAAATTATTAGTCACAGACCACAGTATGGTGGTTACCAGGTAAAGGGAGTGGTTGGTGGGAAACAGTAAAGAGTGAAGGGGGTCAAATACATGATGATGGAGATTTGACTTTGGGTGGTAAACACACAATGCAATATACAGATGATGCATTCTAGAATTGTACACTTGAAACCTATGTAATTTTATTAACCAGTATTACCCCAATAAATACACTAAAAAAAAAAAAAATTAAGAAGAAAAGAAAAGCTTGGTTGATATTTTACAATAAATTGTTATAATTTTTAAAAAAAGAAAGGATAATATCTTGGCCTTCTATAATACTGAAAAACTGGAACTGTTTCCAAATGAGCTGGTCTCTTCTGCTCTCTTTTGCAGGGACCATTGCTAAATGCAGAAGTTTAAAGGGATGAGTGTTCTCCTGGCTTTGCTTTTTCAGGGTATTGAGTTAGTGTGGGTTAACCCATTGAATGTGTCTAATGTTGGTTCCAGCCACTAGTCTCTAGCTGAACTGATCCATCATGACCTGTCTACCCACATTCTCAGATTGTATAACCACAGTAGATCTCAAAAAATATTTATATTCCTCTTTTATCATAGTTTTGCTCATAATTTTTGTAGAATATTCATTACTAGCTAAATAATTCATTTTACTTGCTATAATTTTATGTTGACAAATCTAGCATCCAAGAGAAAATATTTAGAGCCTACTGTTATTTTTATGCTAGATTTATTATATGCTTTTACAAAATGGACTCATGATTTATGTGACCATGGAGAGATTGATGGATAAGCCTAAATTTAAATAAAATTCTATAAATATATATTATTACAGTCTTCTCTTGAACAATCAGATGTAAAGTATGGGCCTAGATTTGAATCATAAACCAGGTTCTTACTGATTCCACACTCTTTCAGTTGGGGCCACCTAAGCTGATGTAGCCAAATATGTATAACGTCTCAAACAAATTAGAAGCTTATTTTTTAGTGTCCAAGTCAGATCTTCCTATTTGACAGTTGGCTGTTCTCCATCTGGTAGTTCAGGGACCACTGCTTATGCCTGAGAACAACAGGTGTGGTTGAGAAGGGCCCACACTTAACCTGATCTTTGCAGTAGGGTTAAATTCCCTTTGATTAATGCTAAAATCTAAGTTGGCTTTTCCTGGCTCATCTCCAAATGTTAGGTTTCAGGATAAGAAATTATGCAGACTTTAAAATTATATTTTAAGGCATAGGAAAATAATAATTAGCAAATCCAAAGGAATCGCAAAACTCAAGACATCAATAATTTGAATCCAGTTTTCTCTTTGTGAATGTGGGTGCGCTTATACAAATAACAAGCGGAAATAAATTCACTAAATGGTGACACTGGTTATCTTTAGGTATTATGATTACAAGTGATTTTAATTTTCTTATCTCTATTTTCCAATTGTTCACAATGAGCAGACATTGCCTTAGTAATGAAGAAAAAAGGGTATATAAAGTACTGTATTTTTTCAGCTACTAAAACTATAGATGAATTGTCTTTTTAAACTCATGACCTGTCTGAATATCAGTTATTAAAAATCAGTGTAGCCTGCTTGCAACAGATAGTCTGGTTGTGTGGGATCACTCTTTTCAAACAGCCCATAAAACTAATTAGCTTTTTAACTTTTCTGGAGTAAATCTTGGTCACAAGGGGGAAAAATTAAAATTTGTCCTGATATCACTGAGTTGAGCTTTAAAAAAGTGTTAATAATGAGACCTACAACACATAATTTCTTGTTACTGAATTAAAATAAACTTAGACCACGTACTGCAGCTTTTAATTTCCTCTCAGAAAGTATTTTGTGTTTGGGGAATATCTGGCTAATGAATGAATTCAATCAAGCAAACAAAAAATAAATATGATTTCCCTCTTGATGTGCTAGATAATTAATGTTTTTGAATACATGAGTCATACCCTGCTAAGTGCTATAAAAGTTTTTTTAAGATAGTACAATTTTGCTGGAGTAATTTTTTAAAGTATGAATGTGCTAAATTTTACACATAGATTATGTAATAGTGAAATATATATTATTAGAATTTACAGTTAGAATGTTTTTAAAAGTGAAATCCTAAGAATCGCTTAATCAAGAAAACATAAATAAAGATAACCTACTAGAGAGGGGAACTCAGATTCCCTGGTTTATTCAATAACTTGATGTTTATATATTGTATCCCATTGTTTCTCTGAAATGTGAAGTTGTATTATGAGAGTGAGGAAGTCAAAATGGTAAAAATGAATGTGTGATAGGCCTTATCAAGTCAATAAATTACATTAATAGAAAAATATCCTATGTAAAATAAGATGGGTAATAAGAACTTGGATAGAACATTTGGGTATTAGTAAGAGGTTAGATTTGGAAATCAGATATGTAAGTTAGAAATTTGTACTGAGAATCAAGGGGTGAAAAAAAGGATGTCAAGATAAGTCTGCGTTTGTGAAGGATAAGTGTTAAGAGCTGGGTTTAGAAACTAGGGCCTTTTCTTAAAGACAGTAGGTTGTCATTTAACATTTCAATATTTTGCTGCAGAAAGAACCAGGGAATGAGTAACCCAAAAGAACAGAGATATTCAAAACTAGTAGTTTTGAAGTATCTTATATAATTAATTTGAAAAGAGGTTCACCTCCCTAATTATAGCTTTCTTACACTTATATTGTAATGATTCTATTCAAACTTTGAGGGCAGTGGAAGAACATAATCCAGGAATGTGCTCATTACTCAGGTCCAGCCGAATTGAAAAACTTACTGTATTCATCCAAAAATAGATCAGTGCTTTTCAAAAGAATGTTCAAAATATAATCCATTTTAAAACAGTAATTAAAAAGTAATCTCATTTTCAACTGAAATCAATGCTTTATTAGTATGAATTGAGTTGCTAAATTTAAATTTTTAATAGTTACTTATTATTAAAGTCATCTGATAAGCATAATAAGTCAATTTAAGTGAACATAAAATTTTAACATTAGAAATGCCACTCTTCTATTTAATATATGTTTTTAATTAATAAAGCAATCATATATTTTGGGGGATTTCACAGTATTAAGAAAATCCTGATTGCCATGTGTATGTAATTGCAAATGATAAACATTTTAACACCTACCTTTGCAATTTTAGGGTACTCATAAATGAACCAAAGATGGCAAGAGAAACTATAATCTCATTTAGAGTGTGCATTCCTGGAAAAAATAGTTAATGTGTGTTTCATGACACACATTATGACTTTGTTTTTATTTCAATTTTAATATAGGTAAAATTGGTTTACTAAAATTGGACAGAGTGAACTTGGTGCAGTGTGAGCAGATATCAACTTTATTCTTTCTCACTGCTCTCCATGACTTACTTTGTGAACATGCTCTTCCTCATACCCTTTCTGGACAAATTTAGGTAATAAACAAGTAGTCATTTACTTTGGCATTAAAATTCTAGTCCAGCCTAATAATCAGTTAATGCCTGGCCAGCTTGGTAACCAGAAAGAACTTAACTCTTGTTGAGTGTAAGCTTCTCCCTCTCCCTATGTGAGCTTGCCCCAACCTTGGAAGCTGGAGTAGAGAGATCGGGGGTAAGGTCAGCTTGTTTTCCTAGTTCCAGCTACTTCTTCTTCTACTCCTTTGGCACACATTTTGGCTCCTCCCAGAACTGGGGCAGAAGCCAAAGGAGAGTTTGGTATCAGGTGGGGGACAGTGTCTTCTGGCACCATAGAATCCCCATTACATAGGGCACAGTCAGTTTCCAATGAGCCCATTTCACCTTTTCTAGGCAGGCTGTAGAATCCTGCTTTTACTCCAACCCTGTGTTGTCCATTTGAGGTGTTGAAGACCTCAAATACAGCTAAGTTGAGCTATATAATCGTCTACAAGTGTTAAATACACATCAGATTACATAAACTTAGAAGGGAAAAATAAAGTAGGATACCTCATTAATAATCATCACATGTTAAAATGACAATATTTTTATATATTGGGTAAAATAAAATATATTTTGAAACTAATTTCACCTACTTTTAATTTTTTTTAATTTGGCTACTAGAAATTTAACATTACATAGTGGTTTGCATTGTATTTCTATTGGACAGTGCTGCTCTATCCTTTAGACTTTTCAGGAGTTAATAAAATACCAATTTCTATGTCCCTTGAGCTCCTTACTCTAAATAAACCTGGTGCCACACATTTGGCTTGTCATCTATGGTTGTTAAAGGCACACACAACAACTCTCCCCAAACTTCCTTTCTCTCAGCCTTTTTCATTTCTTGTGGAGTGGAGCAGACTTATAGTAACTTCATACAGCTTTTGGCTGAGAGGATTTGATACCCCTGTTTTTGAATCTGGGGCCTCTACCAACAACCCAATATAGGATCTATTTCTATATGGGTAAATAGATAGTTTTAAACAAAAATCAAATCAAACAGTTATGGTACCCCCTGAAAAAGGTGGGCGTTCCAAGGAAGGGAGTTTGGAGAGCATCACATTAGATAATTGGCATATGGGAAATCTCTCACTGAAGCTATATATACACATATAATATAAATTTGAACATGAAAATTGCAGTAGAAGAACCAAGTTTCTTCAAACATCTCATGAACAGCCCGGCCAGCATGGCTCAGCAGTTGAGCTTCCACCTATGAACCAGGAGGTTTTGCTTGGATTCCTGGTCAGGGCACATGCCTGGGCTTCAGGCTTGATCTCCAGTAGGGGACATTTGGGAGGCAGCTGATGGATGGATGGCTCTCTCTCATCATTGATGTTTCTGTCTCTCCCTTTCCCTTCCTCTCTCTGAAATCAATTAAAAAAATCTCATGAACATATCTTCTCCAGAGCACAGGAAAACACGAAAATGTTTTTTTATTTCTTCATGTGCCATTGGTTGGATTTTTCAAAGACCTTTGCAAAAGCAACTCCCCCTCCCCCCCCCAGGGTCCTAGCATCCTGGAGAGCTCTCATTTTCCACATCCTGCTTCCTCCTGAAACCTAAGGCTTTAGTTTCTGTCTTTGCATTAAAACTGAACCTTTAATCAAGAGCAATCCTCTACTCATATTCTAATCACCCAGGGCAGCTTCAGTAATAGATTAAACATTTGTTGTCCTAGATTTAAATATTTTCTTATTTTAGAAAACCTAAGGATTATTCTTTGGTTGAAAATTCAGCTATAAAATAATTTTTGTTTTGCCCTGGCTGGTGTGGCTCAGTTGCTTGACCATACACTGAAAGGTCAAGGCACATACTAAGGCTGTGGGTTTGTACCCAGTTGGGCACATACAAGAGGCAGTCAGTCAGTGTTTCTCTCTCACATGGATGCCCCCTCCTCCCCACCCCCTTCCTCCTCTCTGAAAAAATATATAATAATTTTTGCTTTAGTTGTTTTTATTTTATTTTAATTTAATTATTTTATTTTATTCCATCACTATTTATCCCCCCTATAACCCCTTTTGCCTTCTCATATTTAGATGTGTATAGTGGGGGAGCTTTTAAAACACTTTAGCCACCATATTATTAGAAGAGGGTGTCTATGATTTCTAATGAGCCTTCTAATTCTAAAAACTTTATGTTTTTGTTCTTTCTTTACCTGGTAATTAGTGTGAAACTGTACATGCAATGATTTTAAAACAAAGGCCACAGGAGCTAAACAAAAAAATTTACTAAATTAAGTCTCTTAAGGTGCCAGGCACGGGAACACACACCAGTGAAGAAATTCACTGAGTGGTTTGCTGGTAGTGAAAATTCAGGGGTTTTTATTTAATTTAATTATTTATTTATTATTATTTTTTTAAATCCTGTGATTTTTTTATTGATTTTAGAAAGAGCAGAAGGGGGGGGGAGAGAGAGAGAGAGAGAGACTGAGACCAGGGATGGAGCCCACAACCTGGGCATGTGGCCCGACTAGGAAATTAACTCGCAACCTTTCTGTGTATGGGAAGGATAACGCTCTAACCAACTGAGCCACACTGTCCAGGGCTTGGGGATTTTTAAACACTAAAAAGGACGAGTTCATGGTAATTTTGCAGATTAACTATTGGAAACTTGCAGTAAGACATGAGTTCGTAGGTCTGTACACAGTTGTTCCATCAAGCTACAGTGTTTATCGGTTGGAAGAGTCCTTAGTTTGCTGTAGTAAGTGCCTGGCCTGCCAGGTTCATTTAACATGCAGGAACCTTTATTAGCTTCAGTCAGCCAGAACTGGTGAGATAAAACACAATATTTGATTTTGTTATCTCTTTTAAGCATGTGGAAATTTTTCTTTTTAAGTTGGTGGAAATGTTTCCTTTGAAGTTGGTGATATGTATAAAAGTGAAGACAGAATAATTTTGATCCCCAAGGTAGTATAGAAATAGGTATCACCTACCTGATCTCTAGCTTAACATATTAGTATCAATTCTCTTAAACTTAGTAAGATATATTTTCACATTGTTGTGAACCACTAGGGGCAATGCCTCATTTCTCCTGAGAAAGAAACAAAGAGGTTATCTTATTGTTAATGAAAAGCATATTAAGATATATCTCAAAATGAACGCCTACTCTTTTTCCCCACTGATAAGAAATGCATTATTTTTTTTTACAATTTCATAGTTAGGGCTCTTTAGATCTAGTTGAATTCATCAAACTGGCAAATAATCTGGTGATTTCAGTTTAATAAAATAAATTTAACTTCAGTTAAAAAGAAACAAAACATAAAATAGTATTTAACTCCAAATTAACCCTACTTGTGAGGTTGAAAAATTGTTCTATATACTTGTCAATTAGACTACTGTGTTTTAACGAAATTAAGATATACTGACTGATTTCCAATGTAGTTTAATAATAATGATAACATGTAAATATTAGGTTCTTAATAACGCTAGAACTTGATATTTTTTAACTAAAAATATATGATTACTAAATGTTAAGTAGTGATTCAATTAATGAGAAATATTCAGAGAAAATATGATAATAGAGCTTTGAACAGTCATGACATATTAATTTAAGGTTAAATAAGTGTAAGCAGTATAATCAGAACTACTAAATAATTAATGCAAAATAGGAAACTCAAAGGAAGTTATATTTCAAAAGCCCAGATCCTAACAGAGTTGCTTCTGAAGGTAATATTGCCAAAGACTTGACCTTTTAAAGAAATTATGGTAGAGATTATCTTCTCAATTGTTTATAGATATTTTATAATTTCTAATCATTCTAAATAAAAAAGTCATAAGTTTCCCTAATAAATGTTTTGATATTCTTGGCATCTAAGCTGTGAAATTTGGTAAAGACTCTTAATATTATCTGATGATTCAAAGAAGTATCATTATCATTGGATATAATATAATATTCTCGAACTTTAAGAAAATATGAGTAAAAATTCATGTGAAAACTGTATTTATAGATTTATCTAAACCTTTTAGTAGCAATCATATATGCATATGTAATATAACATTATTCATAATATATATATAAAATGAGTAAAATTTTGCAGAAATATAAATAATATAATATATAGGTTTCTATAATTAAATGCAGCATATTTGCTAGCTGCTAACTGGTTGAATATTTTTGGTATGGGGAAGTAAATATGAATGTTTAGGAAAGCTTAAGAAAAATAAAGTTTTAGTATCTTATGCAGGACAATTTTCTGAAAATCAGGAAAATTGAATGGGAGTGCTTCATTGTGAAAAACTCATTAAAATTTGAATTGGAGTTCTGGATGTGAATTCTAACTCACCATTCATTGCCTCATCTAGGATAGGTGATGTCCACTTGGAGCTTAAGGATCAAATGAAGATATGTGTGTGTGTGTGTGTGTGTGTATGTGTTTGTATTTATCTTTCAATGAGAAATTATTTACATATAATATAAAAATATACTTCTAAAACTGTTCACTCATCATGTCTGAAAATTTTCCATGTAGTGATTTTACATGCATAAATCCCCTCACCCCAAGATAAAGTTGCCCATACACCTTTCAAATAGAATGAAGTAGTAGGCTGTAATGTTTGTTGTATCTTGAAATTTTAATTTCTTTGCCTTGTACATTTTTGAAAGCACATTACTCATTTGCTATCTTTTAACCTATGCAATTGTTAAGACTTGTTGAGTTCGACACAGTAGTCGCTTCCTATTGAAAAGAAGCTCAAAAATACTTTGTTTTCTTTACATCAAATAATGTTCTCATTATTTCAACACTTATGCCATTATAATCAGGTGAATGAAATAAATGCTTAAGAATAAATAAAACGAAACAGATTCATAGATACAGAGAACAAACTGATGGTTGCCAGATGGGAGGGAGGTTGGGGCACTGGGTGAAAAAATTGAAGGGATTAAGAAGTACAAATTGGTAGTTACAAAATAGTCATGGGGATGTAACATGCAGCATAGGAAATATAGTTAATTTTTAAATAACTATGGTGGGTATTGAACTTATGGGGGGGAAATCACTTCATAAGTTATATAAATGTTTAAACACTATGCTGTAACATCTGAAACTAATATAATATTGAATGTCAACTGTAATTAAAAAAAATTTTAACTGATAATAATAAAAAAGAATATCATCTTGACCTTACTACATTTTCACAATTGGATTCCAATGTTTCAGCCAAGCCAGCCATAGAGAAGCGACCCCCCTGTGCACCAGAAGGTGGCACTGCACTCCTCACTGAGGACACGCTGAGGCGATGCAGAGATTAGTCTCCATCTCAAAGAAGCTGGGTTTCAGAACATTTTCTTTGAGATGAGACACATGTGATTAATTTCCTAAAGAATAATTTTACTTTTGTCTTTTTGGGGAAAGATGTGCACACTAAGTAAAAATGAACAGCTGTTGAGAATAAAAGGAAAATGCTTCGTTTAGAATCTATTAATTTCTATCATTATTGTTCAGTACAATATTCTCAGACTTAATTACTCATGTAAAGAACATTATGACTAAATGCGAAATAAAGTCTTTACTCCCCTCAACATTTTTTTTCTGCTTTTAACTACAAATCATGTCGCTTACTTTTTAATATTACTTTTCAATATAGAAATCCCACTAAGGTAACTAGTTTAATTCTTAAATCAATTTACTCATATTGAGGTACACATAACAGTACTTTTTTGCTCTTATTTTTCTGCCCTTCTCCAGCTCAGTCTGATGGAAGCAGGTATTTAAGACAACCATTAACTGGTGGAATCTCTACTTTGAGAGAGCAAGGCTCTTTAAAATTACTAGTAGCGTATATAATATTAAAAAGCTGATTTTTATTTTCTTGGGGACAATTGAGATAGGCTGCAATGTAGCTCTAACGCATCACTTGACAGGACAAAAAAAAGAAGACTCTGAAGTCTTATTGACAGCTAAAGGAGGCTCCGATTGATTCTCTTTAAAGAAATACAATAGGAAGAAGCACTTTGCTAAAAGCACAGCTTTGAACAAGCCCTCTATTAATTAATTGTCAGAGATGGGAGCAAAAAATGGCACCTAACAAAAGAAGAGTTACAAGGAAAGGACAAGGGCGAGTGAAGTGGCCTTTATTTTATGTGTGTAAGGCGAGAATACATTTTATATATCTACATCTAACCTATCGAACATCACAGTTTACCCTAGTCTACCTTAAACCTGCTCAGAACACTTACATTAGCCTACACTTGGGCAAAATCATCTAACACAAAGCCTATTTTATAATAAAGTGTTGAATATCTCATGTCATTATTATGCATGTTGCTTTCACACCACTGTGAAGTTGAAAAATTTTAAGCCAGGAACCATCTGTAAGTTTATCTCACATTATGATCATGACATTTTATTGAGAGCTTATTAAAAACATATTGAATAGTATGCCCCCGTAGAAGTTTAAAGAATAGAATTAATTTCATATCTATCCACACATTTCTACATTGAAATAGGACATTTCCTTTTTCTATTAAAAATAAAGTTTACTGGTTCATAATTTAAGATTGGATGAAAGTAGCGTATTCACATTTATATTACTCAAATACAAGTCTGGACTCAATACCTTGAGTACTATGAAAAGGTAACAAGTATTCATTTTATTATTTATATGTGGCTAACTCTAAATATAGACCTACGAAAAGCAGTTTCAGTTCCTATACTGGGTAACAGACAAGAGAGTGTCTTTAACTGTGGGCTTGACCAACATAAAATCCATCTTGAGAATGGTTGTGTTTAAACTAACTTTATACCGTTTTATTTGAATTGTAGATAAATTAATCAGCAGCTATATGCGTTACTCTTGGAGTTCTGAGGAGCTGATGTAGCTCTTTAAATAGACTCTAAGGGGCCATCCTTGCTTAGCTCTGCCCCAGGGCCCCTCGTTCGTTCTGATCCATCGCCTGTACCTGATGATACCTCTGCTACCTTCTGCTCCAACAGCCTTCTACTCACCAGGAGGACTGGCCACCCATTCTTTGTGTTCCCATTATAAACCATGCAGCTTCTTATTCCACAAGTAACGATGTATTACTCTACTTTGTCTTAAATATTTCTTCTTGCCAGACTATATGCATTTTAAGAGTAACAGAAATAACATTCTTTTTGAATTTGCAATGTTGAGCACAGTAGTGAACTCAGTGACTAGCGTAGCCCAGGAACTCAACAGAAACTAACTGTATCTTTATTAAATGAATGAAAGGAAAGAACAGAGGAATGCAAGGAAGAAGGATGCCAATTTTCTTATGTTAGTACTTTTGTAATAAAGTTCTTAGTCTTTGTACTAGGAAACACCTACACTTCATTCTAAGTGCAAGCTTTAGATAGCCTGTGTTTAATGATCCACTATTTTGCTGACCACCTGCTTTTTTGTGTGATCCCAGGAACATAGACCTACAGTCCTATTTGTAACATCCCTGCTCCATAGTCGCCTGCTTTCTCTCAAACTCTCAGTGGCTGGCAGGGGTAGGAAGAGTCACCTTCTGTTTGGGAAGCACCATAATTCACCCTCTTTAACTAAGGCACATTACTTCAGGTAGCAGTCATGCAGGCGCATCATGTCTAGTCTAATTATAAATATTTGCTTAGGTATGAAAAACATGTGAAGCTTTTTAATATTATGACCCTATAATTGTATTAAGATATTAATTCTTCAAATTAAAAAATTCATATTCAGCAAGATATAATCCAGAATGGGTAAATTATAATTTAATTTAAAAACTTAGATATGTATATAATGATTTTTATTTATTTTTTATTTTATTTTATTTTTTCCATCACCATTTATCCCCTCTATGCCCTCTTCCACCTCCACCCTCTCCCCCACAATCACCACACTGTTATCCATGTCCATGAGTTCTCTGTCTCTTTTTTTTTTCTTTTTTGCTCAATCCCTCTACACCCCCAACATGCCCCTCGCCCACCAGAGCTGCCTGTCTGTTCTCCATCTATGAATCTGTCTCTATTTGGCTTGGTAGTTCAGTTTGTTCATTAAATTCCACCTATGAGTGAAATCATATGGTACTTGTCTTCCTCTGACTGTCTTATTTCACTTAGTCTTTTTAGTAATGAAGGAATAATTGGGTCTCACAACACTTCAGCTACAAGCTGCTTACCTTCAACTTATTTCCCCAACTTTTCATTCCATATTTAGCTATAGATAACTATAGTTTATGGAGCCTACATACATACCTTGACTTCTTTTTTTTATTGAGTTTTTTTGTTTGTTTTTTGGGTTTTTTTAGAGAGAGAGAGAGAGAAACATCAATTTGTTGTTCCACTTATTTATGCATTCATTGTCTTTTTTCTTAATGTGTGCCCTGACTGGGGATAAAACTTGCAACCTTGGCATGTCAGAACTAACTGAGCAACCCGGCCAGGGCTTATGCCATTATTTCTTTATGGTGATTTGCCTTCATAACAACCCCATAAAGTAGAGATAATTATACATATTTTACATCTAAAAACAAAACAAAATACTTGATGCTCAGAAAGCTTTAAGCTCCTTGCCTAATTTCACCCAGCTCATCACGTGTGTTGAGATGGAGATCACAGATATTTTTGTCTGACTGGAGAGCCATGCTCAACCACCTCCTGTCAGTACATTGCAGGCTCAGGAGATACGTGATTTGCATGGTAGGCTTTCCCGCTTAGAAACACATTTAATCCACACACTATCACCTTGGGCTAGGTTTGATGGTTCATTATTTGTAGGTGAGGGAAAAGAACAGAACAGGTCTCCTAAGTCCCTGAGTGAATTAAAAGGGACCGGGATACCAAGACCCCATGATTCCAAGTTCAAGGCTCATTCCCCTGCCCCAAGCCTGCAGTGCTTTTGCACATTTCCTTACTGAAAAGCAGTATCCTCACTCAGAAATCGCATAATGGTCATAGATGGGTAACTGTGAATTTAGAAATCAGTAGCAGTTTGCTGGAGCCTGCAGGTACACATTACGGCATGGTAATGCAGGTATGCATTAGGGAAGAGAATGGGAAAAGAGTAAGATAAGTGTAGAAGGGATTAGCGCTAGCAGAGGACATTTATTAAGCTCTTTCTCACCTAATATTAGGTCCCCAGCCAGATCTCATTTCTAATGATCTTTCCAGCAACTTGGTCTTTATGCCATTTCCTCATCATCTGAGGCTGAATGAGAAGAAAAGTGATTTTAGAGTCATGATTAAATAGCTAAAGGGGCACAAATTCAAAGAGTTCTATTATCAGGAAAAAATAAGGTTATTTTATGATAATTACCATTGAAAATTCTAAAACTTAAATCAGAGAAGCATTAGCTGTCTAATAAAGACCTCTGCTATAGATGTGTGGAGATTATATTGCATTAAGGATAATTTAGGAAGGCGCAAATTAAAAATAAGGATAAGAACTGAAAAGCCATCTGAAAACCGAGTCATAAGATTACATGGTCTTTCAATATAAATCAATATTACAATATAATTCCATGTTAAGCTCTGTCTATGCATTTTCTTATATGGTAAAATATATATTTTTTAAAAGCCACAGTTTATTTATCTTTTAGTTCTTCCAAAATTGAAGATATCAAGTCCTACAGTGAAATATTTTTAAAGCTACAATCTATATACAGGCATAAAATGTGTGTTTTTTCAGTCAGTGTTGCCTAAAGTTAAGTAACATGACAGAACTTAACAGTATCGAGTATTATAAACAGAATAGTATAAGAGAATGAAGTTAGGCACTATGCAAATTGTTATTTATTAGGTTTCTACTCATTATTTAATTTAATCTTTAAAATAACCCTCTGAGTTAGGAGTGTATGGGCCCCACATAAAGAAACTAACATGAACTGACTGCTGTTGCCGGGCGAGTGTTCACATCCAGGATCCAAGCCCAACTCTGTCTGAGGCCAGATCTTCTGCCTCTGACCACGACACGCTATTGCCACTTGGTGCTCACACTGCCACTCTGCCCATGTGTCAGTACCCACGGTGAAGAAAAGACGGGCACAAGAATAAACGCCGATTTTGAATCATAAACTTCAAGTGAGATGATAGGACATAAAGCAAACAGAAGATTCTGTAACTCTGGAAAGGAGGTTTCAAGGAATCACCACCGAACAGCAAACTGCAAATGACATTTGGTTTAGAATAAATTATTGGTATCATTAACAAAAATCATTCTTATTCCCCTTTGAAAAGTTTTCCTGGCCTTTGAGTATATCCCAGGATTTCGGTGATTCATTCCCTGGACATAGATTGATTATGTACTCGCTGTGTTCCTTGAATCGGAGGGGCATTGGGAACGTGACCTGCAGAATGAACAGGGGCTTAAGGAGCAGGAGCATTTGCTGAGGACGCGGCCTGGGTGCCAGCTCTTTTGCAAGAACTGCTGAGCCTCCGAGACAGAGAGAGCCAGCTGGGGAGGAGCTAAGGGGGCCAGGGAAGCGGAGCGAGGAGCTAATTAAAGATGAGTTAATTTTGCTTTTCATTGATAATATCTTCAAGTTTTACTTCTCCATGTGTGAAATTTATTGGAAACAGAGATGTATTTCATCTCATAAAAGTAATACAGCAATATGATATTAATAAATAATTTAGTATCTATTATTAAATCATTTGCCTAAAATATTTGAAATATTAATATCAACTTTACAGCCATTTCTGCTGATATTTTTATAAGATTTAATTAGAGAGGTAATGTTTTATTTTAAAGGCATATACTTACTTTTACACAGCAATATGAATGGAAATGTACAAAAGCACTTAATATACAAACATATCGACTTAATATGTATTTTAAATTAAAATTTAAATGGCTTTTAAGAAGAAGTAGCAGTTTGATTCCCATCTTATTGCTCAATATTTAATCGGTCCTAAAATATAATTACAATCCTGAAATAGAATTACACTCCAGCTGAAAACTTTAGTAAAAACGAACTGGCCTCACTAAAGATTTTAGTCATGAAGTCTTAGAAAAATTTTACTTTTGTTTGTAAAACTTTTGCTATGGGCCTGCTGCCCATGATCCAAAGGCAACATTCCTCTTGCTGCTAAGCTGCTCTGATTTCTACTTTTTAACATGGCAAATCAAAGCTGTACCTCTGCCCTTTCCTCCCTGAGCCACGTCAGACCCAGTGTAACTGGGAGAACTTTCAACATCAACAGCAGCTCATCTTACCAATAACCCAAGCACAAAGACGGGAGACTACAGTGGCCGGGGATAGAAAGCAGTGGGTGGACAAAGAATATTCCCCTTTCTCTCCTTAGATAGTAGTAAGTGTGCTCTCATGCATGACACGATCCTGAGTTAAAATAATGTTTATTGGGTGGGCCTGCTATACAGGAAATGTTAAGATACCGAGAACTGTATAGTGGAAACAACATGAATTATACAACTCAAGGTGAGTGATCTCTGAAGTCATGGGAAGAGAGTGGTACCAGAAACAGTGGTAAATGTGAAGAGCTCTCAGTAAAGCACCTCCACTCACAGATCCCTGATATGCTTTAGAGCATCTGCTTCACATCACTCATAACTTCCCTTCTCAGAGGTTCCAAGGATATAAAACGATAATAAAATAAAACTTGCAAAGCCAGCCATTTTCTTGAAAACTTCATACTGGTTAACTTGAAATTTGACAATACCAAAAATACAATAAATTTCAAATGTGTTCAGAAAAGGAATGGAATTAAAACATTGCTCAGATGGTTTCTAGGGCACCTTCATATCTCTTCACAGAGACCGCAGACCTCTTACCGTTTCCCACAGGGCTCTGCATCATGTGACACACCCACTTCTATCCTCTGACCCACCACATGCCCATGCCCATTCACTGCAACGAAGCCACTGCAACACATGGTTCACGCATGTCTTCTTTTGATCCTTAACATGCCAAACAAATTCTTGCACATGCTATTTTCTTCGTGGAATTCTGATGCCTGGATTTTTGGGTCTGAGGCTCCTCCGATCTTTGCAGTCTATGGTTGAATATCACCTTCTCTGAGAAATCATTTCTGACTTTATCTAAGGAGGTCAGTCGTCATTCAATATCATAACACCCTGTTATTTTACATTAGAGAACTTATCTCAATCCAAACATATCTTGTTATGAGTTTGCTTATATATTATGTATTTGTATGTTGTGTGTCTCTTTTCACTAAAACATTACCTCCAAGAGAGTAGGAACCTTACTAGTGCTGTTTTTCAGTATATCCCCAGCACCCAGAACTGATTCTGTTACTAAGAGGTACCTAATTAAAATTTTCTCCCATTGACACGTCGGCTTATGGGTCATTGATAAGCTCCTTATTAACTAGTAACACTCTTTTCCTGATAGGTAACGGTTTCTCCATAGCATTCTGAGGTCCAAATTTGTGACCTGTGGTTCAGATATTTGTATAGTCTAATTAGTTCAGATATTACTCTTGCTTTCATCATGAGTAGAATGCAAATGAGTAAATGAATAATGGATTAAGGAAACAATATAGTAAAGTCAGAATCTTAGGGAAGTTATTGCTTCTTTCCACACTGATCTCAAGAAAGAAGACTTGTTAAGGTGACATACTGGTCTGAGAAATTTTATTTTATTATTTTATTTTAATATGTTTTATTAAATATTTTTTATTGATTTTCAGAGATAGAGAAAGGGAGAGGGAGAGAGAGAGAAACATAGATGTGAGAGTGGAACATAGATCAGCTGCCTCCTGCATGCCCCTTAAAGGGGATTGAGCCTAAAACCTGGGCATGTAACCTGACAGAGAATCAAACCAGCATCCATTCAGTGCACAGGATGACACCCAACCAGCTGAGCCACACCAGCCAGGGCAGCCTGAGAATTTTTAATTCCTGATTCGGGGTGAGCATTGATTTCATTTTTACTAGTAAACTACAGTTATAAAAGGTTCCAAAGTAGTTATTTCTGATAATTTCAAGTTATATCGCCATCTCAGAAATAAATGGTCACATACTCAGAATAAGATGTAAAACAGTGAATCTGAACCAGGTCCTGTTAATAGTGGAAATGGGGTATCCCTTTCCCTCTGAGTGCTGGTGGTGGTGTCCTTATAATATCTGGAGAAAAAAATTTTTTCTGAGACTCACTCAGGGGGATGAGTGATTTTTATTTGCATGGAATTACATCCCTGGGTTTCCAAAGTCCCATTTCCCTTAATTCAGTCCTGGAAGAAGTGTAGCTGGGGCTTCAGTAGAGCTAGAAGCAAAACCAGTGTCTAAAGTTTCTGTTCCATTTTACAGCGGGGTCCAGTTCAGCATCAGGCTAATTGCAGTCCATTAGTCCATTGTGTGAACTGGCCATGGGCCATGTGGGTGAACTCAGGGGAGCCAAAAGAGCATGAGAGCCAAGTGGGTCAAGAGCCCAAGAGGGCAAGGAGAGGGAATTCCTTTGTTCAAGGGATTAAACATCTCAGATCTTTGCTAGCTTGCAGTGGCCACATCTATTCTGGCCAATGACCTTTTCCCAGGTGTGACTGACAGCAAGCATCTTTCCAACGTCACCCCAATTTTACTAGGCAGGCATCTATCTCTCCTTTGCCCAGTCCCTTCCCCTCAGCAATCTGCAAGGAATGGACTGGTGGCTCCATGAGGGGTGTAAAGTTGTAGCTTCCTGGCAAAGCTCCCCAAATAACATGCATATAATATTTGGCCTTCCCTTTGTTCCTTCCCTGTTATTAATGACTAGATTAATCGCAAGGGTATCATTTCTATCCTATTAATTCCATACTAACACTGAGACATCATAGAGGTAGCTGTCTTATGGATGATCTACTTTTTACACATTTACTTATGTGATAGGCAATACATGTTTTTTATATCACTGAGAAAAGTGCTTAACCTTGAGGGGGTAGAGGACAGCAACTGTCCTGTGGATGCTAAGTACATGACCATTACTTGGGGAAGGAGCAGGAAATTGTATTTGCAGAGATTCGTGTATTCCAGCCTCCAGAATCAGCAGTGTCTAGCCTGTGGTCCACTTAACATAAAAGGTATATAAAATATTCAGGTACTTAATTCATTAATTCCAATATCACCCTTCCTTTAATTTGAAAGCCAAAGTAACATAATGAATTAATCAATAGACTTCTCATTTAATTTCAAAATCTAAATGTCCCCCATGTCAGAAAATGGTTAATTCTACAAATTTTAAAGAAAAATTAATAATGAAAAATATTTTCTTACATAAAATTGGCTTCACAATTCTTTGAAATGAAATGTGAAGTGAACTGAGACTATAATTTCAAAGGAGAACATTGATCATTACTATTTTTACAGTTTGTATGTTTGGCTGTTTTATAGGTCAATATTAGGATTCCAACACTGCTAAGGAAATATTAGTGTTGGATCTGTTCTGGGAGCCTCCACCTACCCAAGAGGTTTGCCCATTTGTACTAAATGGATAGATTGCATCAGTCACAGAACTACTGAAGTTTTATTTTAAAATTCAGGCAGAAATGTCGATACTATGTGCCTCAATTTAAACACATTCTGGGTTTTTTGTTGGTGTTTTTTTCCTTTAAGCTATGAAATTCCCTCTAGTCTAGTGCATATAACTTTGTCTCAGGAAATTCCTTTGAGAAAAATAGGCACAGGTAAAAGCCTGCAATATTTTTTTTAATTTTATAAAACTTTAGAGCAAGCTGAGAATTGCATGGAATCTATCAGTATGTCAAGCTGAAAAACACTTGCCCTTGCCTATGTCTTTGCTCAACGTATTCTCATTGAGAATATGAAGCACGGTCATCGTATTTATAATTTTGACAAACTTTATGTTGATTATATAATAACATATCCAAAATAGAATGAATGGCTATATTTTTCAGTATGCTGAGGGATGACTATGTTACTTTCAATTCATTTAAATTTTTTTCTTTTACATTTTACTTTCCCAAGTGCCAAATAAAATTTTGCTTACACATTTCCTTTTAAAACATGAGTTCAGAAGAAAACGGACAAAAAATAATTGACAGCAATGAAAGTTTTATTCACTTCCATGAACCTGAAAATATTGTGCTTTTACATTCTATGATTAAGTGACACTTGCTGTCACACAAAAGAATTAAAATTGTATTATCCTTAATCATAAACATATGAGAAGCACATATTTCTTTAAATAACTGTATTAGCCAGAGCTAACACAATTTCGGTTGTAAATGCAAATAATCCAACTCAAACATACTTAAGCCAAATGGATTATTTGGCTAACATAAACTGTAGAAGATTCTCAATAAGAGGAACCAGAGGTTTAAAATAGTTGGAATTTCTCTCTACCTCTCATTTTTTTGTTGTGAGCTAGCCAGATTATCTCAGACTGTGTCTTTTTTAAGCTAAAATCATGATTTCTGACATTATTAGTGCTTGTATCCTCATAGGTTTCTAAATAGAAAGGGAAAAAAATCTGGCTTTCAGCTTCACTTTAAAAAAACCTGGGGGAGAATTTCTAATTTGCCTGTATTGGGTCACAGGCCCACAACTAGACTAATCCTTATGGCCCCAGGAACGTGACAGTGTGTTTGGACCTGCCCTGGGCAGGCGGCATCCTTAAATCAGTGATTGTCACTATGCCTGGCCCAGTGGGTTGAGCGCTGTCCAGGCACCGAGGTTGCTGGTTCAGTTCCTGGTCAGGCGGTGGCATCCCCAGTGGGGTGCGTGCAGGAGGCGCCCCATCGAAGTTTCTTTCTCATCCTTAGTTCTAGCTCTCTCTCCCTCTCCCTTCCTTTCTCTAAAATCAGTAAAAACATATTTAAAAAATAATTATAACTATGAATTTGGGGTCATGTGAAGAGATGCTGGCTTCTTTTCTGACCTCATGATTAGAACAAGAGGCGTGTCATCAAAATGAAAGCTCTAGGACACATTCCCAGAAGAAATTAGAGGAGCGCACGGAGGGCAAAGCAGGGGGGGGGGGGGAGAAAGGGGCACCGTGTAAGCAAGGCCTCTCCTATTTTTTATTCTTTTGTCTTTCCTGTCATCAGACATGTAGTGAACATCATCCCTGGACTCTAATGAAGCTAATGCTAAGGAATTGCCATACTTTGGGTTATTTGTTATCTTTGTTCTTCAGAAATTTGAGATTCCATTTTGCATACCTTTTACTGTCAAAAAGAAGCCATTAATGTTATAATCTAAGATGTAAAATTTAACAGCATAACAACAAATCACATGGTTGAGAGTGGTATTTCACCAGTTCTAAGGTGCATTTCTAACACCTGGTTAAATCTTGTAATTGATGGAGTTTAAGTTGCTGTTGGCCAACTGGTAGCCTTGGCACATTGTTTTTTCGGTTGAATGGTGCACATAGTTGATACCGTATGTGCTGAATTCAACTATCATACAAGATAACTTCAGAAAAGCCTCAATATTGAAACAAAAAAATATGGTCTTTGCAGAAAGTCACTGAAAAGAGCAGCTATATATGAATTGGTATTGGTGAGGCAAATATTCAGAATTAGAAGAATGAACTCAGTTCCATCTCCTTTTTTCTTTTAAAGCAAATACAAAGTACTTTAAGTGACCTAAGAAAGGATTCTCACAAGCAGATAAAGATGTGCTTTGCTTTGTTACTGATTCAGGTGCAATGCAACTAAAGTTAGGAGAGATTGCTAGATGCCTTGACAGAGTTGAAAGGAATTTAAGAACATGAGTCTTGAATGACAAAATTATGTAGAATTGTCATTATGATATGTCAGATTTTATTTAGCAAGAATTTCTTTCTTTAAATTCATAAAATAATAGCACACCCTACAGTTGAGGGTATCTTTGACGTTGATGGAATACTGTAATAAAAGAAACTGGCTTTACTTTATGGAAGTCATTTTGGCAGCATTATGGGGTAGCAGAATTATTATACTAGTAATCAGATTATCTATATTCTAATTGTCACTCTGTCACCGACTAATTGTGCCGTCTAGGTGGGGTTAAGTAAATCCTGAGGGCCTCATATACACTATAAAGATTTTGGACTAGATTATATCAAAAGTCAGTTTCAAACACAAAATCACATAATTCTAGATGGAGTGATGAATATATGGAGTGAGGAATTCATTATTTCTTCACCATAAGAATGATGGTTTGTAAATTATGTAACTTTGGCTTTGTGGTTGTATAACTTTCAGAGGCCTCAGTAATATTTTTTATTTTCAGTTCAAGAGTAATTTATCTAAATCACATATACAGTGTTCCCAGTTGAACTATATTTAGCATGCATAACAAGCTTCTTTTTTTTCCCACTTTCCTGGTGTTTGGTATCTTGATTCATTGTTATAGCTTCAGACAGATAAGTAAGTCTGTAAGTAGAAAATGCTAATGGACAGCTAATCAAGTGAGTGGGTATCAGACAATTACTACAAAGTACAATTACAATTCAAAAATATGTGAAGCATGATCATTTCGATGCAGTGTTTTTACACCAAACATTCTAACAAGAACAGACAAATGGTCGCATACTAGCACACTTGAAATATATAGTCATTAATAACCTAAGATTTTCAAATAACATGGTAATCTCCCTTCTTTCTCAGATGCCACAGGCATTACAGCTGCCCATATGTGAAAATTTAATGCAGCATTTGTAAAACACAAGCACTAACGTTTTATTCTGTTGGTGTCTTAGAGTCTGAGAATCTGAAATTGAGTGAGTTGTTAAATAGTCTTTTTCCCATCTTTGAGAATAACACAAACTAAATCATCTCAGTCAAATTATATTTACTGAAAAATTTCTGGAAAAACTAATAGGTAGAGATGTTATCATCTCCCATGATAGCCTTATCTGAGGCATATTTTAAGAAACATATTCTCTTATGCCAACTTTTTTAAAGAGACACTGTGCCCTTTACTTTTTAATTTACTAAAAAAAAAAAATCACAAAAAGTTAGAACTAGAAAGCTAAAAATCGCATAATTCAACTTTTTAATTTTAGAAATGAAGAAACTAAATTATAAAGAGCTTAGATAAAGTACTCAACTCCACAGAACTTATTGTAGACAAACTAAATTTGGAACCCAAATCCTTTAATTTTTATTTCAATGATTTATTTATATTTGCCTCACTTTTCATTTACTTTAAAACTAAAATATGCTCGAGCAAGTGTTTGTACCTTTCCTTTGTTGTTAATCTTTTGATCTTTCAGTTCTGATGTCTCAGCATTAGATCCTGGAAAGGCTGTCTCAAGCCACCCAAATATACAAAAAATTGATGCTAATTTACTCATTGACAGTGAAAATTCTTCCACCAAGACTTTGTCTGTTTATGTTTGTAACAGATAAGATATCTTTTTATCTATTATAATTTTAATCTCAGAAATAGAAACACTCTGAGAAATATTATCATAGTAATATGTAGGTAAAGTAAATGATTGGAATTGGGCAGTCTCCAAGAAATTCTGTATATTTACATTGTCTCTGGTTTTCACAATGGGCATTAATGCATTAAAATCATTGAATGGTTTTAAAAAAATGTACTTAATGTTGTTTAAATAGATTGCTCTCAAATAATTGGGCAACATAAATTTTTCCATATCAACTCTCAATACATTGCAAAACTCTTGTATACAACATAACATACATATTTTAGGAAATGCCATTTAAGTAGATAAAATCTGATAAACTGCTCCAGCTCAAATATCAGGTAATAACCATTCATATCTGCTATGTTATCTAAGGTTTTGCTTCTACCAATATATATATATATATATATATATATAGTATAGGTAAGTTTTAAATATAACAGGATTTGTAGCAAATGCTACAGATGATAGCATGTGTAGGTTGCAATTTTTTTCCTGGTATAGCCAGGAAATGCCTCCTGAGAAGATGACATGCAATTATGTGGGAAGACCTCTATCCAGAAGTGAAAACAGCCGTGAAACTGGTATCTTGGCCTTACTTGGAACTGTGCAAACCAATGCAGCTAGAGGTGAAGAACTTGCTCAGGGCTGCAAAGATAATAAATGCTAGGACCGTGATTCTCACCGAGGTCTGTCTAGCTCTAAAGTGCGAGTATTTTCCCTTATGCTATATTTCCTGCAGAGATATGTTATAGCATTCAAACAATTTTCTATTACTAGTAAAAATGAGCTAATACAGCAAAATTCATAAATAGCTTTATGGAGTTTCTTTGGGACCTGTCCATTTCTTAAAACAGCTCCTTAAAGAGCACAATAATTTAGGGAGAGATTTACATCTTCTTATTACATTAAAATTAAACTGCCTGCTCCATGGACCATGGATCTCTACTTTTCTTGTGGGAGGGGTGCTTCAAACCCAAAGCAGTAATGAATTTTCCTTTGCGTATAATGAAGCTTATATTCAGCTTGTTTGGATCAGTTGGAGGACTTCAGATCAGTAAACAGCTGCTGCCTTAAGCTCCGTTAATGTCCTTGGGGCACGCCAGCAAGCCTAGTGCCTCCCTTAAGACCTTATTCTGGCCCTGGACCTACAGGCTCGCCTGGCATAGCGGGCACCTCAGGAGTCTGCGTTGCTGCCAGGGTCCATGCTAGTTGGGTAGCACCTTTGCAGGTTTCGTTGTTAAACATTGTGTACATCATCCTGTGCTATGTCACTCCTAAGCTCTACCACCAAAATCACTTGGTAATGTATCCAGCAAATTATTGATGGATTGGGTGGTAGTGAAAGAGGTTTCTCTCAGCTGCAGTCCAGCCACCAAGGGGAATAATCTTGACAAGAATTCAATTGATACAAACCACAGTCCTGCTGTCCTCTGCACCAGCTCAGAGGAGAGCGAGAGAGTTTTCTGTGAACTCAAAGCTCAGGTTTCTCAGACAAATGGTGGGATAGTTGATGATTGCCTTGAATAACAGATGTATCCCTCAGTTAACAGATGTTCCCAGCAGTTGTTAAATATAAATTGCACCTTTTCAATGTGTTTTCCTTTGTGTCAAACATATATATGACAAACGTCCCATCCTCCTGGAGCTCACAAATCAGTTTTTGAATAGAAAACTTGGGATGACAGATTTTATTTCATATAATAATTTTCAGTGAATAGAAGGCTAGCTCAACTATAGGAAGGAAAAAAATAATGCATTGGAAAATAACGCCTTATGTTTGTTACCTATGGAACACTTACCTCCGAGAATCTGTCAGAAAATTAAACCTTATCTTGCCTGACAACAATCATTCTCTAGTGAATAATTCCTTTTGAGGAATTTAAAACTTCTGCCTTTGCCCTTGCAATGACTCTATAATCTGGCAGAGCCATTATGTAAACTAACATTTACAAAGCAGAGGGTGTATAACTCCTTTCACCCCCAAGTTAATAATCTGTGGCATCCCTAAATCACAACAGAAATGTTACGTTGGTCTTTCCAATAGTGATCCTAAGGAGCTCCCTCATGGTCTTCAGAGTGAAAAAGCCCAACTCCCCAATGGTTCAGGTCAGCTCTTTCTACAACCCTGCTTCCATTCAACAGATCTGAGTGCATCTCAGAAGTTAAAGCTGGAAGAGGCAAGTGCTTTAGAGAGGAAAGTGCTGCAAGATTCCCATGTTGACCAGCTTTCTAATCCTCCATCGCGGCTGGAGCTTTCCATGACAGACATACAAAATTTTGCTTCCATCATATAGAACATTTGCTATTAATGCTCTTCTTTATAAAAGCCTACAAAGGATTTAAAAGCATCATACGTGATTAGGGTGTCATTTGTTATTGGTCGCTGTGGTTCTGAACTAGGTGTTGAGCCTGCCCAGCTGCTTTCCATAATATGAAAATCAATGGCTGCTCAAGCACGAATCCTTTCTATACTGTTTTACTTGCTGTTTTCAGAGCTTATTCAATATTTCTGGTTTATTCAATTCTGGTGGTTTTTTTACTTTAAAGACAAAAACATACATGGGACTCATCCATATTTTTGCACAGCATTATAGAAAACCAATAGCACTTTTGTTTAAAGCATAATTCACTCAACTTTATAAATATCACTGAAGTGTCCATTTAAGAGCTTTAATCTCTTAAAAAAAAAAAAGAAGCCAATTTCAGCCTTCTGAAAACTAGACTTGTCGTCTCTAAAACTCGCCTGGATTTAGATTGGTGACTAGTTATGAACTCTCTCAGGCCTCTAGCTGGTTTAGCCCACTCTGCTGAGTGCCATGCTGATAATTAGCCCCTTAGAATTCGGGCAACACTCTGCCTAAGTGGTCCTACTGGAGGGCAAGACTGGAGGCTTTATTCCTCTCCACATTTCTTTCCTCAGCACCCTGGTGGACAGAATGAGGGCTCTCCACAGGTGTCTGAGGCTTGATCTCTGGAACCCATGGATCCGCTAGGTCACAGGGAAAATGGGGTGGGGAGTAAGGTTACAGGTGGAGTTCATTGGCTAATTAGCTGACCTCAGGAAGGGGCAGTGTCCGCGTGGGCCGATGTCTTCATAATGGTCTTTGTGAAGCAAGGGAGGAGAGAGGTACCTGGAGAGGCAGTGATTTGGGAACAACTGAACTTGCTATGGATGGTTTTGAAGATGAAGGAGAAGGCCCATGAGTCAAAAAGTGTTGGAAGTCTCTAGGAGCTGAAAAAGTCAAGGGAATGGACTGTCGCCTAGAGCCTCCAGAAGGAACAGAGCCCTGTCTACGCTTCGCTCTCCCTGGAAAACCTGTGAGACTCATGGCAGATGTCTGACCTCCAGAACTAGAAGGTAAGACATTCCTGTTGTTTTAATCTGCTGTTTTTAAACTCTAAAAAGGTTTGCTTCGTTGAGGAATAATGTATTGTTTGAGCAGAAATGATTACATCCATGTGAAAAACAGGGAGGTGGTGGGAGTCTATGAAGTTAAATTTAAAAAAACACACCTTATGAAGGAGCATTGCGACTTAAATGTATTTAACGCATCCTTTTCTATCAAGGTTTAGAATATTTTTTTCGATCTCTTTTATAGCTTGCACAAGTTTATTTCTATTAAAAGTCTCACAATGCTTTTTAAATTAATTTGAGAGAATGTATTTGCTGAAACAATTCAACGGAATGATTAAGGCAATTTTAATACATCAACATTTGCTATTTGGCAAAGGAATCCGGGAAAGTAAAATAATTTGTGTGGTTTCTCTTTCATGGACTTGGGTTCCTTTGTTATTTAAAATTTGAGACGGGATTATGAACTGGTGACCGCGGAGGCTCTGGGTCTGTCTGTGGAGTGGCGGTCTTGTGCTCCCCAAGCAGAAAGGAAATACTTGTTTGGGAAGCAAGCATCTAGAGCTGGTAGATTCTTTGAACTGTTTGGAGGCCTCTGTATTGTTCGTGGACTTTTACGTGTTTTCTAGGTGTTGGTTACATACCTCCAGGTAGTTTTTATTTAAAAGTTGTATAAGGGAAGGATGGCGGCTCTACCCATGGAATTTTGTTTTTGCTAAAGGTGCGCGTCTTCTCTTCTGTGGGACCCTGGTTCTCTAGGGAAGCAAAGGACTTGGTTTGAGGGAATATTGGTTACTGCTCCTTGGCCCGGGCTTTGGTATGAGGATTTACAGGGAGTACATGGTGAGAGGGCCCGGGACTGGGGTCCCAGCACTTCCTTTGAGCCTCTTGGGAGGAATAGCAGTCTCTAAAACTGGGTTCAAGCTTCCTAAACACAAGTCCTAAGGTGGTTGTAGCCTCAAGAAATTTCTGAGGGCAGCACTGTTGTTGAGAAACAGGAAGGCACTTCCTCTGGACCACTGTCCTTTTAGCCTAGCTCCCTACAATTATCTTCCACTCCAACTGGTGGAAATTTATTTCTTCCTCATACTGTCTAGCATAAAGACATGCTAACATGTTAAAAAGCTATGAATTAGCAATGAAACTGAAAAGGACAACAAATGATAATAATAGCTAATATGGCACAGGTACTCCATGCCAGACCCTAGGCATTATAATTATTAGTATTGCTATTTTATAAACAAGGAGGCTGCCCCTCAGGTTACCTGACTTGGCCACAGTCATACAGCTGCTAAGTAAAGGGGCTGTGATTCAGGCCCACAGACTGTGGTCTTTCCCACAACACAAACTACCTTTCCTAAGGCTAGCAGTGGCTTATTGCTTCAAGGAATGGAGATCACTTTAAGAACCTCCTCAGTTTGAATAAACTTCAGACAGATTTCTTCTTGATTATAGGTCCCTGACCTCATTTTGCATAGAATATTTACTTTAGATCTTGAAATTGTAAGTTCTTTCTCTGCCTTTTGGGGATGTAAACATTCTCCAGCACCTTGCCAGTGTTACAACCCAGGATTGTCTTTATCAAGGATCTGGGAGCCATTCCTTTGAAAGGTAATCATCAAGAAAGAGAGGGTTCCTGTTATCCAGTCTCTGTCGGAGAGGAGGAGCCTAAATTAAGGTAAGTGCCAATTAGAAACACAGATGCCTCATCATATCGATTAACCTCTGCTCCCCTAACGTCCTCCAGTTCTTTTCTGGTAGCTGAGCTCAATATGTGAAAACGCTTGCTGATTCAGTGGAGCTCAGTTCAATCCCTCTCTGGTTCTTGCAATGTTCTTGACTTCGGTTGCAATAATCTTGAATCAGTCTTCCGTGCCTGTTCAGCTTTATCAAGTGCAACTTTTTTCTTTGATGCAGGTTATCCCTCCATTTTTCCCTCTTTCAGGCATGAAGAGTGAGTTCTTTAAATTTTGCATCTAAGTTATGCCACTTAGATACAAAAGAAAGTATACTTCTGATGGTTGATCACAAGTTTTCACCATCCATTTACCTTGAGATAGGTTATCAACTAGCTTCTGTATTCAGCATGCCAGAGAACTCAGTTATCCTTCTCATAATCAATATATTCTAATGACAATAATGCAACATAAAGAACACATACAATGTCTTATTCTGCCAACAATTCCATGACAGTGGTAATATTTTACCCCTTTTTTAGCCAACAGAAATTGAGATATCCAGAAGTTAAGAATCCCAAATTGCAAAGCTACAGAGAAAAAAAGAAAAAAAAGCAGGACTGGATTTATTTTTTTAATGAATTTAGTGGAGCTAGAATGCAACTCATTTTGAGGGTTGTTATGCCTTGTTAATTTATTTCTCCATTTACATATTGGTTCTGGTCATATCATGATTATAGTCAAGTGATATTAGTTTAGGTAACATTCCCAGAAGTCTCAATAACTATAATTTCTTTATAGTTTTCTTCCATTTTGCTTTATGATGAGATATTTAAGGATAGAGATGCACAAATGTGCTCCAGAGAGGGTTCACTCTGTTCACTCCATTTCCCCACTTCTTCACCCTGGCCCCCTCCACAGCTTCATTGCTGATCTCCTTTTATCATCTTCTTCCCCTGAGGTTAGTCCATAAAATCCTGGTTAACTAAACTCAAAAAATAAAAAATAAAAAATGGTGTTATAAGAATACTCGAGTCCCTTTAATGAAAACTAGCAGAATTCTCAAATTTGGCTTTCCTGAAATTGTAGATCAAGCCCAGTTGTGTGTGATTCACAGATAACAGCTGAAACCACTTCATCTACAAGTTAATGGATAAAATTAGCATGTTAAAGAGTTGGAGGGCCTAATTAGAAAGGCAATCCTTGGGCAAAAAGCCTCTCAGGAACACTAGAGCATTTTGTTGATTTTGTTTATAAAAGGTTTAGTGGTAGAACCTGAAAATAGACATTGACTGACTTTGAAAACCTAAATTCACAATGACATTGCATCATCCTGAGGCTTGCTTTAAAGGAAGTATGTTCATAGTAAATGCGTGATCTTTTACCTTCCATGCCTGTTTATTGTAATTATCCCAGTGTTGCTGTGAGAAATGGCCTGTTTGTTTCTATGCACTTTCCCCGTGTTCTCCAGCATTGTGTTGAGGGGGCTTTGGCTCCAGAGGAACCGTCCTCAATACAGAGGTGGCTCTTGTGCCAGCAGCTTCTGCCCCTACTCCTTTGTGACCCAAACTACACAAGAGCCAATGATTCTCACTCTCTTGAGAGTGTTTGTTTATTCTGGTATCAACTTTCATATATCTAAACATGTCTTAAAATACCACTATTTCTGGTTATTAAAATTATATGCATTTTCCTATTGTCTTCCTATTATAAAGTAGGATTTAGGTCTCACCTTATTTCCACATACATATTGTCTCTCTCCATGTTACTCTCTGATAGTTAGAGGATACACTTGTTTAAATTAATAAGGTTCATACCTTTATAACCATATCAGTAATGTTAACACCATAGTGTTCTGTGTAAATGGTGATATCTTTTCTTTTAGTTCCTCAGTTTGTAGGCAGCAGGGAAGGCAACAGGTGTAGGACTCGTGGGGTTGGACAGGGCCTGGGTTCAGCAACCTCAGCACTTGAGTCTCCCAGGAAAGAATTCAGAGCCAAGACTCAAACTATAAGAGAACGTTCATTTAGAAAATCATAGAGGTAGAAGAAGTAATTCACAGAAGAAATGGGCTTAGGAACCAGTTATATAGTCAAAGGAGCTTAGAAGTGAGGTAGGTGCCTGGGGGGATGGGAAAGGGAAAAAGCTCAGGCCTTAGGATTTTAAGGGTGAAGATTTTAGGGGAGTTCCCAGGGGAAGATCTCAATAGAATATTCATCAGCTTTCCATGTGTGTCCTTTCAGGGTCTAGATCTCCACTAATTGATTGGCCAGCATTATTCAATGCAGCTGGTCCTGAGGGCAGCTGTGGACTCCTTTATCTGGTTTTGCTGCTTTTCTGGGCCTGGAGCTGAAATACAACTGAGGACTAGATGTTTTGTCTAGGGAAAAAGGTCAGGGGGTCCACACCCGCATGACCAGTGATATGCTAGGGCAGGAAAGGTTACCCTGGGGATGAGGTCCCACCTTAAAATTTTCTGTTTCTATGCATCTGGGGCTTTGCCCCCTGGTGACCTTCTGTACCTGGCCCATCATCCTTGCTCTGTTTATGTCTAACTGCCTACCACAAATTATTCCACAAATATGTACTGAACACCCCACACTCTGATGTAGCCACTCTTCTAGGAACTGGAGATGTTAACATTAGGTGGGGGCGATTCTCTGCCCTAAGAGCTTATTTTTATTGAGGAAGCATCAGAGCCAAGTGTCCAAGTACAGAGTATCTGACCCCTGGGCTTAGGTTAAAATACTGTTTCAAAGCTTAGTAACTCTGTGACCTTAGCATAATAATCAGCCTCCCCATGGCTCAGTTTTGGCATCGGCAAGTTGGGGATAAAACCTAATTATAGGGTTGTAATAAAGACTATAAGCGAGTCTATATAACTTTGGACAGGCTATAAGTAAATCAATATAACTTTCAATAGGCAGGAGGTATAGATAGACATTTTTAGAAAGAATGTTAGGGTGTTATGGGAGAGGCAGAAATAAAATCATGAAAGAGAGAGGAAAGGCAAGTTTGGAGATTGTGATTTAAAATAAAAAGTCAGAAAAGGATTTTTCTATAACACTAATACATCATCAAGCTTCCTTTCATGTTTATGAAGATATTCTACCTGTTGCATTTTCATTGTTTTCCATTAATTTCTTTATCTTTGTATGAATTTCTGTCTATAATATTAGTGATTCCCCATCTGGTTGCACATGTATTCCTATTTAAAAGTAGGACACTAAAAATCTGACTAGAATCTCTACCTGGGCGGGGTTCTTGTTTGTTTATACCTTGACATTTCTTTTGGAGATGTTTTAATTTCACTCTTTGTAGTTCTTTGCAGGGAAGGGGGTTGTCAAATTTTACTGGAGAGAAATACTCCTATTGCCTCTGATTGACAAGGGGGTTCCCTCAGTTTTGAGCCTTTCTGGTTCAGTCAGGCTCCTGCTCAAGCAGATGAGCTGTCACCTAGCTAATGGCTTGTGGGAGGAGATTGAGGGGCCTAACTACAAAATGACTCACTGAATTAGATAAATTTTAGATCCAATCTACCCCTGACCTCTTCAGAGGCCCCTAGTGAAGTCAGTTTCTGAAACCTAATGAGATTCTGTGGTACAAATCAACTGGCTTCTCCTTGTGTGTCTTTTACTATTTTTCTCCCATTTATAGATGTTGCAACTGAGGTTCAGAAAAATGGAGAATCTGAACGGAGGTCCCATAACAAATAAGTACTAACTCTAATGCTGTTTACCCAGACTATTTGAGCATAAAAGCTGCACTAAGTATCCATTACTCTGTTTGGTAGTATAGCCTGCCTGCTTCCGCTCCAGTCACATTAATAGGAATGATAGCTGACAACACCGGTAGCACTTATTATATGTTAGACACTATTCTACACACTTCATGCGTTAATTCAGTCTCAGAACAATCACATGGCCTTGGTTCTAGTATTAGTGTCAATTTACTGATAAGGAAACCAAAGCAACAAGAGCACAGGTAACTTGTTTATTAATTATTATCAATAAATGATTGTTAAACACCCAGGGCTTCAATCCCTGCTTTGCCAACATAGTGCTATCTTAGAAGACTTGCTAGTTAAGAAACTACTGCCCTATTGAAACCGGACACAAGGAGCCTGAGGCCTCCTGTCACTACTTGAGCCAAATTAAGCAGAGACAGGGTTGAGTCATATGTGAGCGTTTATGCCATTATTGCCAGCAAATAATGGGAGAGCAGTTGGTCACCCTGGAAATTCTGCTCTGACTCTCCTTGCCAGTTGGCTGATTACATACCAGTGAGGGTCTGCAGTTGAGCCTTCAGGAGTTCAAAGTCTGATAACCAGGTGGCTAATCATGTATGGTGTTACAAACAGCTCAGCCCATTCCTGGGACCAAAGAGTGGTGAGTATTCCTGAGGCAAAGTCCTGGAGTCAGTCTGGGCACAGCAACCAAGTCAAAGTGTATCCTGACCTTGGTCTGTTCTCAAAATGTATTTTGTTTTCTGAGTCAATGACCCACCGAGGCATCTTATCTTTTTACAGCCTTGTCTCATCCTCCAGGTTCCCAGGGTCTGTAAGAAAACTTATCTATAGTTAGTAAGGTGAATAATTATTAAACATCTGTGGCTCTATTCTTATTACGTGCCTTTCGCCACTATCACTATTAATCATAGCTGAGAATTTATTTTATGGCTGCTCCAGGGTGGGTCTACTGCTACCTCTTAATTTGTCAGGGCTATAACGTTATTTTGGCTGATCACAGACTGAGTTTTTCTGAGAATATATTTTGTATAGTTTCATGCAACTTATCATTTTGACCTGCTGTGTACAATATTAAGGAATTCATTCTAAGAGGCAATATTTTAAAGATGAATAAAACAGGATCACTCCCTTGTCAAAAATCATTTAAGTTTACTAGTTTGAGCTCTTACAAATTCCCTAAGTTAGACAAATGGAATTACAGAGATGGAAGGCGAAGATTTATCAGACATGATCCTATGTCCTTCCAACACCTTCCTCCATTGGGGCCACAATTCCCTTTCTTTGATTTCCATGTCATTACCACTGGGGTAAATATTTCGCAGGCATCTCAGGCAAGTTTATTCCCACAGTTACCTTAGGATCAAACCTTTTCTGATCACTATTATAGCACAGTACCTGTGCTTTCCTGCCATTGATTCTTCCTACTGTCAACATTCTGTTAGTATTAATCCTTTCCATTCAGCACAATGATACTTTCCTACTATTGTAAACTATCTCAGTTGTAATCCAGCTCTCAGACTCCCTCACCATCTCTTGACGCCACTCAGTAATTCCTATACTCCTACTAATAATATATAGCTCTTTAAGCTCCTTAGAGGAAAAAGAAATACATTTAAATTATAATTCTGAAGAATATAATAGACTCTACTATCTTACTGGCAGCATCCAGTTAAAATATAGCTTAAACAGCAGTGAAGCAGAAGCATTTTATGAACTGCATGATATTTGAGTATGCCAGTAAATGAGTTGTATTCTTGACCTTTAGCTGGTGGGAAATTTCTTATCTCCTTTTGTTTTCCCAAAGCTAATCTTTGCAGTGAATCAGCACTTTCTTTGTGTTGTGGCTGAGTGGTTATCTTCCTGTGGTATCTCCAATCAATTCTATAATCTCTAGGTGCTGTGTGCCACTGTGTAAAAGGGTAAGAAAAGCCCTTTGAGCACAGGTTCCTGGACTGTTGTCATCTCTGAGCTCCCTGGGTTAATAAGGAAAGATGGGAGGCAAAAAAAAAAAAATAGCAAATAACTGATTCTAATGCATGCCTTAAAATATTTTTCACAATTCAGTGATTGTACTATTCATTTGATGCATTTGAAATTGTTTAAATACAGAGATGCACATAAACTGAGACTCGATAGAAATAATTAGAGAAGTTTAATTACAGTAAATTAAGAGAAGAAAACATTGAAGCAGAAACAACAGATGGTCAAAGAAGAAAATGCTAATTCACAACTATTAGAAACATGAAGACAGAAATGAAGCTGGTTTTCACAGACACACAACAATTTCATCCATTTCTTTCACTGTTTTTTTGTGTTTTTTTTTTTTTTTGTCATTCTTAAGATTTCTCAGGAATGTGTTTTGGTCTCCCTCTTTGTTGTTTTTTTGTTTTTTCCTCCCTAGATCCTCCCATACTCTTACATGGTTTTATTTCATTTCTGGGAATTATTTCCCAATTTAAGAATGTTTCATATTAAGAGCTTCTCAATTATAGTTCTTAGTTTCAAATATTAATAGTATTGATAGCTAATAGTTTAAAAGTATTTCTCAAATATAAACTTGACATATTAATGGCAAAATAGCATGTGTTTATTCAACAAAAACAAACAGAATAATACCTTTATGCCAGACATCAGTATGCATCAGGTATCGGGCTGCAGAACATAATTTTATACTTTATGCAAAATTGTTTTAGGCTTATTAGAAAATATTTTGAGGTTGTATTTGTAAATTTTTTATGAGGACTATAAATCCTGAATATAACTTTCTTGATCTAATCTCTTCTTGTTTATGTAACTTACTTTTGGAAATGTGACAATTAGGACTTGTTGCTGAAGCTAAAAAACAATGACAATTTTGTGTTTAGATAAAGATGAATGGTACAAGTGAGTGTTTACACCTGATCTGAAAGCCATTCTGTTATCACTGGGGAGCTCTCCTTGTCCCCACCAGTTGCTGGTGCAAGTGGGCTGCTTGCAATGCTCCGAGAAAAATGCTCTGAGACTCACATGGGAGGATGACGTATTGTAGAAAGCTTTATTTCTGTGGAATTGCACCCCTGAGTTTTCAGCATCCCATTTCCCTCCATCCCTTTGTAGCTGTGACTTCAGCAGAGCAAGGATTAAAGGTATTGCCCAGAGTTTTCTTTCCATGTTGGGACATAGTCCAGTTCAGCATCAGGCTAGCTTACTTTAGTTTCTCGCTTCAGCTCATCAGTCCCTTGCGTGTGGGATCTGCAGGGCCACATAGCTACTGGGGAAACACAAACAGGAGCAAAGCCACAAGAGCCAAGAGAACCAAGAGCACCAAGAGAGTGAGCTCCTTTGTCTTGGGATTATGCATCCCCAATTTTTTGCAGGTTTGTAATGGCCCTGCCTCCCCTAAACGATCATCTCTGTTCACAAGTTTGACTGACAGACACCTTCCTTACATCATCCAGACTTTACTGCACATGCATCTATCTCCCCCTTTGTCCAGTGCCTTCCCCCTGTGCTCTGCAAGGAACGGACTAATGGGGTTCCCTGAGGAGTGTAAAATTGCAGCTTCCTGGTGAAGCTGCCCAAATGATATGCCTATAATATCTGGCCTTCCTTCTACTCCTTCCCTGTTATTAATAACTAGCTAATTACAACAGTATCAATTCCATTTTATGAACGTTGGACCCAGTAAACTTAAAAGGCTTCTTCCTCTGGTGTTTGACACATGGAAATAATCATCATGTTAGTTACACCCTAGTAATTTTAGCCAACTTATTCCCACCCTATTCTGGAGATAAAGTAAATTTGATTTAACATCAGGGGTCAACTTTTTCTTCATAGTTGTACTTTTTTATTAGCAACAGCAGAACATTATCTTTGGGAGAGTATCCAGGGTCTTCTATCAGGAGGACAATATATAATTATTTAGGGAAATAATTATGTTTTTGTATATCATTAAAGTTTCTTTCACTCACTACCTAAAAAATACCCAGTGCTTTTGCAGGTTGAAGTCTTAATTCTTTGGTTACAATGATAGAAAGTACAAATTTGAAGTTGTTGGCATATGACATAAAAAGATGAAACCTCATTAATATATTTTTCTGTAACCCTTGGGAACTTTACTTCATATAATTGTGATTCTGGATAGTAGTAAAAATTCAGTTGAAAAGAAGAGTTTGGAAAACTAGCTTCTTTGTATTTAACAATAACTTGCTTTGTTAACAGCACACTTGCAATTCATGAAAGATCAAAATTTTAAGGAGCGAAAAAACAGCAACAACAAACCTCTTTAGTCAAATAGTGTTGTGAAGGGCATGTTAGCTTCATCTGGGCCTTACTGCTGTGAAATCAAAATTTTAAGGAGCGAAAAAACAGCAACAACAAACCTCTTTAGTCAAATAGTGTTGTGAAGGGCATGTTAGCTTCATCTGGGCCTTACTGCTGTGAAATGTTTTTCATAAAACCTGTAGGTAAACTCCCAAGAGTCTAAGAAGAAATAAACAAATAAACAGAACTGAAATGTTAGTGAAGAGATTTATGTCACAGTAAAAAAGTAAGCACCCGGTACACACACATCCAAATTTTTTTATCAAACCCTGTTTTCACAGCATTATGAAAATTGTTTTTATATTTGAAACAGAACACAGTGAGTATATAGACTATGATAACTTACAATTATTGTTTAAAGAAAATCTGAACTCTAGGAGAACTTTCTGTACTATTAGAGGAAAAACTAATGAAAGAAAACTTGACGTAATGTACTAGTGGTGCCATTGGAATTGTAATATCAGTAACCTGATGATTGACCAAGACCTTTTTCTTCTGTTTTCTCATAATGATGAAGAGCAATAGACAGACCTTTAGGGGATTCCATTGTGGTAGAGTAGGAAGTTTTCTTGTCATTTTTTCAAAGTGGTATCAAAATTACATGAAGGATAAGATTGAATACTTTGGGATTTTATCTTTTTTTTAGATTTTTAATTTTCAAGACCTTTCACAAACTGTGCTCAGTAGTTAATAATCGTGCAGAAGAGAAGTAACAGCAGGCTTGGCACTGCTCTTCTTTGAAAGGCCTGTTTGCAAGGTTGGCTTTTGGTTGGCTTTGTAAATTGGACTTCAAAAGTGTTTCCACCATTCCAAGAACTGGCTCCCTTGCTTAAAATATGTGTACAAACTGTGGTTTATCTTGCATACCTGCTTTTTACTGGAAGTCTAGAATTTGGATATGTACTAGGCAGGAGGTGCCTCTATGCTTGACCTCTCCCCCCGCCCCCCAACAATAACCTTAGGCTCACGCTCAGGTGAGCTTTCCTTGTGGATAACATTTCATACATGCGTTGACAGTTTTGTTGCTGGAGGACTTGGGCACATTCTCTATGGCTCTACTGAGAGGACTCTTAAAGATTTTGTTTGGTTTCCTGTAGACTTTGCCCCATGTGCCTTTTCCCTTTGCTGATGTTGCTTTTTATCCATAGTCATGAAAATGACTATATGCTGAGTCCTGTGAGTTGTCCTAGCAAATCACCAAACTGGGAGTGATCTTGGGAACCCCTGACATTGTAGTTTCTTAGAAACCAGTTTTGTCAGTTACACTTTCCAACTTCTATACCTGTTCCCTCATCCCAGACCACCTTTAACCCTATCATCTACTGAATAACATTTTGGTGTCCAGCATGGTTGACACCCCTTCTGGAGATTAGTGCTGACTCACTGTTCACAAAATAGAAATGATTCTGGAATATTTAGATGGTAACTAGCCATATTATTTGATTCACTTATTGCATTAATAATCTGCCTTATAATGTCTCCATTTCTCTCTCCTACCTGATTTAAAATTATTAGAACATATACACTTATTTTTGTGTGCCACCCTTAGCTGCTTGCACTCTGCTTGAAGCATGTCTTTGATTCAGTGCTTGTATTTGTACCATATTAAGTGATTTATTTTTGATAAAGAGAATGCCATTAAAGTAGATATTGCTTCACAGCTTGCATCTAATCTCAGGATCTATACAAATACTTGGATTTAGAATATCTGAGGGGAAGTCTTAAAGTAAAATGCAGCTGTTGTTGAATTTTAAGCAATTAGTGTTCTGTAAATGATTAGTGGAGTCTAATAACTTTGATTAATTGACCTGAAATGCGTGAACTTTTGCCAGTTGCTTTCTGGATTCTTATAAAAGGGAACCAAAATTACACAAGAGAATTGAGTTATTTTTCAAGTGTGTGTGTGTGCGTGCAAAATAACATAAACTAGTCTTAAGTTAGAAGAGCAATTCCTGGGGAAAAAATAAAACAACTAATGCCAATCTCAATTTCTTTCCCCAAATACCTTCACAAACCTTTTCTTAAAGGCACAATGTCATTTTTTTTTGTTTGTTTTGATTTCTGTTTCTGTTAAAATTCCTTTTAAAAACTCATTGCCAACTATGAGGCAATAGCTGAAAACAAAAATCCACTGGGTAGGATAGAATTTCAAAAATAAAGATAAATTTCAAAGCATTTTAAGGACTTTTTTTGATGTTTGATGTAATAGAATTATCAAGGGAGTTTATAAGAAAAGAGCAATTAATATTCTAAAGATCCATCTTTCCTTCATATTAAAATTTTTTCAGAGGTTCTTATTTATATGATTATTTTCTCAACTAAATATAAATTTACTACTTTTGAGATTATTTTTACACATGAATAATTATGGCAGATTATTCAAATGTAATTTCTCTTCCTCCTTTAAAGCATATAACACTGACAGCAAAGTGTTAAAAAAGATATGAACGTGGACAATGGGAGAAAAGATGCAGAGAATATAAGTGGTGATTGAACAACAAAAAGAACGTCATGCTATAAGTAGAGATATGAAGTACACTCAATTGGAGAGCCCTAAGAAAGGCTCTGAACTTGGACCAACTAAACCTATAAGCAATGGAAATTACTGAATGTCAGTAGATGTGGATGTTAGAAATTCAGGTTTCTTCCTTACCTTTCAGTAACCAGGCAAATACAAGAATGATTTCTCTTCCTTCTGGTCCCCTCTGAAACATACTAGGAGTTTGTTCTCTGTGTGGAAACATTGATAATAGAGACTCTAGACATGGAAAAAGCAGGCTAAATGGAAGATGGAAGTAAATCGATCCCCTTGGTATAGTGAGTTAAAAATCTATAAATTGATCAAATTGATCAAAAATCTATAAATTGATAAAAGGAGTCCTCCAGGCTCCTTTAACTTGCTTCCCAGTCACCTAAAGCCAGCCTCAAAATACCCCTAGACATAAAATTAGGTGATTATGTCCCCCTCAAAATCTAAGTGGCTCCAAAGGGTAGCTATTGTAGTGAGTGACATGGATAATCCCCCAAAGAAAAAGTTGCCTCACCCAATGAGCCTTTAGTGAAGGCTATCAAGCTACATTCTCATAAAGGTCTTGTCATCAACATTTACAGGCCCTTTTCTTAAATATAGAGAGCCAAAGATCACAGATACTTGAAGGTCTTCAGTGTAAAAGGTAGAAATCAAAACAAAAAGAAAAAAAAAAAAAGGAAAAACAGATATAATAGAAGAAGTCGAAGAAAACCCTAAAGGGAAAAAGAAAAATACTAAAGGTAATATGTTCATAGATATCTCCAGAGACACATAATGAAATATAATATAAATTAAAATATAATTAAACATGTCTTACAATATCTTAAAATACTACAAACTAAACTGTCAATGGAAGAATAAATGGGTAAAGTCTTGCAGAAACAGAGAGTGCAGATCTTAGAGGATAGATTTGAGAGGTCCTATATGCATTTAATACAAGTTCTAAAAATAAGTTACAGGTAAAGAAGTTATCTAGAAAATGTTAAAAAATTCTCCAAAAGTAAAGTAAGTGAGAATTTATTTTGAAAGGCCTGTCAGGTATGCACTAAATTAAAACCTTCAATAATCTGAAGGAAAATAATCTGAAGGAAAATGCTCCTGAGCTAGAAATATGTACCCATTTACAAATTTACCAATAAAGGAGGGAGTAAGTTATACATTTTAGACATAAATAACATCAAAATTATCTTTCATGTACCAGTTCTTAGAAACTTAGTGGAGGATATTCATCATCAGAAAAAAAAGAAATGAAGAGAAAGAACCAGGGGCCCTGGACAGGTAGCTCACTTGATTAGAGTGTCATCTGAATATGCCAAGGTTGTGGTTCGATCCCTGTCAGGGCACATACAAGAATCAAACAATGAATGCGTAAATAAGTGAAACAACAAATTGATGTTTCTCTTTCTCTCTCCCTCCCTTCCTTCCTCCACCTCCCTATCTCTCTAAAAATCAACAACATAAAAAATCTCCATCATTCGACAACAGCGAGGCAGAATGTTAAGGTGTTGGCAGTGTAGCATCTTGAGTGTAGCAGTGCAGATGGAGCAGCAAACTGAAACCAGCACAGGGATGGTAGGGAGTCAGGATAACAAAGGGTTACCCATGTAATGATTATTTAGAAGATATTAATAGATTTGGGAGATCCTCTTAAGCATCTGGGAAGAAATGATGTGTGTTGTTTATGTGTTATAAGAATAATATGTATAGCCCAGCTCAGAGGTTGAGCATTGACCTAGGATCCAGGAGATAGCAGTTTGATTCCCGGTCAGGGCACATGCCCGGGTTGTGGGCTCAGGGCCATGCAGGAGGCAGCCGATCAGTGACTCATCATTGATGTTTCTCTGTCTCTTTCTCTCTCTCTCTCTCTCTCTCTTTCCCCCCTTTCCTCTTTGTCAAATCAATAACATTTTTAAAAAAAGATATGTGTATATTAAGAAAGCAAACTAAAAATAGCAAAATATAAACTCGCACAATAAAGCAAGAGTAATCATAACACACTGTGTGGCTTAACAGTGAGCAATATTTATATAGTCATGAAAATGTAAACTCCAACCATTGATAACTCTAGATGTAGTTTTGGAGAGAAGGGAAGTGTTAAAGAAAGTAGTCCAAGAAGCTGAAATTCTACCTGTCAAAGCAAGAAGTCATGAGTCAATTTCTGAATTGATAATTCAAGTAATAGCAGTGTAACTATACTTACCTGGGTATGGTGGTGAATTCCTGAAGAAAGAACTAAACTGGTTTAAAAATTCCTCCAGAGAGTAGGTGTGGGAAATGAGATACAAAGAATGGGGGCTGGGACATGCTTTTCTTAGAATCATAGGTCATTGATTATTCTTTAAACTACATGAATTAGAATCTGAATTTTAAAATTAAAATGATGTATTGAGAAAAAGTAATGTTTCATTCTTTATTTTTAATCTATCATAGAAAAAGTATACTGATATATTTTAATTGGATTACTATTTTGGAAATGAAACAAAACTATTAGTTTCTTATCTGAATCCTTTTTCTATGATTGAATTTGGATTTATGCAAAATCTGTAATTCATACCCTTAATAAAAATCTCATTTGTGAATAAAGTGCCTTTTTAAGTTGAGCATCTGAGAAAGGAAAGTGAAAATAAAGGTTATTGTTGCAGAAATTACTGCATTATGGGGATTTCAATGTGATCTGCCCTAAGTCCTTTTGAGGAGCAGTTGCTGCTATTCATTTACAGCTTTGTTGTGATGTCATTCGGCTTTGAGCTTGGTCATGTGTTCAGCTTCCCGTGTGTAGTTCAGCAGCAACCACACTCAATTATAATTTTTTGAAATTTCAAGAGTTACTCTTTAACTTTTCAGAGACTTAAAAAAGTGAACATATGACAAAATATTATGCCAAGGGTTGGAGATGATTTCTCTACTATTGGCTATGTTAAATATCCTCTTCAAATATGTTTCCTTGGGAGTAAATATGATAATATCAGCACCTGTCTTGTAAGACTTTTCTGAGGCTAAGAGGTAAATTAGTTAAAGGATTCAATGGTAGCTGTTGTAGATGGGAATCTAATTTGAATTATACACAATTTAACATTTTTTGTCTCCCTGAAAGGAAATTAACTCATGATAACAATTATGAAATAAGGTAATTTTCCCTTTTCCATGCTTCTTTACAGTAGATTTTCTTTTCACTGGCAAAGAATAGTCCAAGGGTGAAATAACCACTTATACAGCTATTAAGTATTTTTTTCCAGTGCTCCCTAGTCAATCTAGTCAACAGAAATGCTAATTAGTCCTAATTGTTTGGAGAACACCTGTCTGTGCATTAATAGATAAGAAGATTCCCTAAAGCATCCCTCAGAATATAGGATATTTTAATTCCTCTTGAGGTGAATTTAAGTCTGTCATTAAGAGGTAAAACGGTTTAGAATTGAACTAGCCTTAATCTACCGTTTTAACTACCTGTAGAAAAATACAGATAGACATATATTCTTCCAGAGGTTGCTTAATTGGAAAAACAAATGCTAAGTAGAAGTTCCCTAAGGGTGAACTCCTGGCATCTACTGTGTTTTTGATGGGATGAATGAAACTTCATGTGAGTACCTTATGATTGTAAACTATTCTGGTAGAATCTAATGTGGCAGTAAATTTGGGTTTACCTTTGGTACTTTTATTAATTTTAGAAAGAAAATATTTTATTTTTCATTCAGCCTTATCTGTTTCAGTGCTTATATTATCATGTTCATATAGCCAAACTTTCTAAAAGCATGTCTATGAAAGTGGTATGTGTGTGTAGTAATAGCAGTAGTAGTTAAGCTCTATGCAGTTAAGTCAAATTCAGATAATTTGATTTTAGTTTAGAGACAGGCTAAGAGTAATATTGCAAGGTAATTTTTGTCATTTGTCCAACTGAAGCTGACTAGGGTCAGCAATATTTTCATGTGCCTGGCAGAGAATCTATCACCATTCAGTAATGGAAATTCATGGATACAGATGACTCATCTTACACTCACCTTGACAGAAATTCTTGTTGTAAATGCTATAATCTACATCTCTAAAAGAAAGCCTTAATATGGCAAAGAAGTTATCAAATTTATAGAAATTTATCATGGGTTTCTAGCCTGAAATATAATAGTAAAAAAGACAAAGTATAAAAATATTTGAGGTAGAAGTTTCCCATGGGTAGCAGATTTAATCTAAGCTTTCTTCCTATTAAACATAACTTAGTATTTAGGATGTTTCTTTTCTAATCTAAATAGATCATATTAGATCTGTAATTGAAGTAGTTATCAAAACTTGCACATTTTTCAACCATTCAGGCAAGAATATTGAAGCTGTTTTCAAAAGAATCTTCAACTTGACCCTGCAAACTCCTTAGGATATATGAATGGTGCTTTCAGAAAATGCTATAACTAAATTGAGCATTTCTATCATGTCTAAATGTCAGCCACTCTTTGTAGCTACCATGTAATCTTGTAGGCTGCCTATCTTTCTGTTATTGCTTTATTGCCACTATGGCTACAAAATACTGTTGTACTTGGTCATCACCTCATTTTAGGGTAATGGAAGAACAATGTCTGTGGTACCATGATGGAATTTTTAAGTGGTAAATCTGCCTTCTAGCAACCAACGTAAGTGTGAAATCACATGAAGAGGAGGAGATGAAAGGCATTGCTGTCACCAAGTACCATAGCATACTAAATAAAACAAAATGTGTAGCTATTAGAAAGGCATTGCTATTTTAATAGTTTTCAGCATTTCACAGTTAAAGAGTAAGTAATTGGAGCATTAATGTATTGAGATAAAACATTGCAAACAGTTGTTCATCTGGGGCTGACATTGGATAATTGGCAGATTTGGTAGAAAATCTAGTCTATATATTTTTTTATTTTCAAAAATTTATCTTTATTGTTGAAAGTATTACAGATCCCCCCACATTTTTAAAAATTAGAACAAATGTACAAAAATAATGTAAAAAATTTGGAGCCATAAAACCAGGCAGAAATATATAAATAAATCCATGAAAATTAAGAAAAGTACTGAAAAAACTGAAGTCCCTAAGGAACCCTTTAATTGTACTTTATAATTTCAGTCTAGGTAAGTCACTATTTGCTTAAGCTCAACCAAAATAGGTGGTTGGGAGCAAAAAGATATTAAAATCATTTCTCTTTCTAGGCTTTGTACCCTTAATAACTTCACCATTTTATTTACTCCAATGTCTGTGTTTTTGTTATTTCTTTACCCAGAAATGTTGCCTTTTAGTACATAAAATAAATCAAATAAAATTTTGCTGTTTATTCTACCCAAGCACCCTTAGATTGACTGTAGTCTACTGTAGGCTCACTGTTGTATCTAGTGAAAGAGACTCTTGATCATTAAGAATATTTTTTAAAATTTGTTTTTCATTATTTCTAGAAAATCTACCGTTATTATCTCCTGAAATATTAATTGTCTATCAAATTTTGTTATTTAAATATTATCATCTCACTTATTGATTATTCATATGAAAATTATATTTATAAGAATGATTTCCGCAGTTTTCATACCCATATTTTACATACAAATTGTATACTTTTTGTACCCATTCTTTCCTTTCTAGCTAAGTTGAATTTTATACTTTAAATAAAATGCTGCTTGATTCAGAACAGTGGCCCAAAAATCTTTATTTTTCTGTCAAAAATATGATGGGCTGATTAACTTAGTGAACTGAGAGGGAAATCTCATACAATTAGGAAGGAATTTTTTCTTGTCTTTTTTGGAGTTCTAATTGAAGGTTTCAACTCAACCCAAACAGAATGAAGTCCTCTAATGATTACCAGTGACCTTTTCTATGTTGCTGCTATACAAAATTTACTTTTACTTTCTTCTTTCATTCTCATTTTTCTCATTGCTTTATTAAATTTTTTTTTCTTGTGTTTATCTTACCACATGTCCTCCCCTTTTTTCTACCTACTTACTACAGACATAATAGTGATTGATAGCCACCGGTATTTTTAGTTGTACTTGAAGCTAAAGATATTCTTGACATTGGCTTAAAAAATTATTTTAAAACAGTTATGTTTATAAAATATAAAGTTGAGTATCTTTTCCATAATGATTCTGATAGAATAGTATTATTCTACATAAAACTGAGTCCTGTCTGACCTCTTCTGAAATAAGGCAATGTTTATGGCAGTTCTGTATTATAAACTCTAATTCCTTAGGATTTACTTAAAATTAACTTAAATGTTCCTCAGTTTTGAGGATGGGATATTTAATGAGCATTTCTTAATAAGAATGTCTGTATACTCTTGCTTTAAATATCAATTTATATGATATAATTTGGATAGAAATTTTAAGGAATTACAAAAAGCCATAGACTCTCAGTAATGAAAGTCTGTATAGATGTCTAAAACTGGATAAGGAAACATTTTAAAGAATACTTTATACTAAAACTATCATTTCATAATCAATGACATAAATTATATAAATGATGTATATAATAACTTAATTTTATATCTTCTATTTATGAAATGCAATATCAGGAAATGGGTATTATATTTGCCAATAGAAAAATATTGGAGGAATATACATATACATGATAGAGGTGAAATTGTGGAACTGGAACTAAATTTAACTCACTTTGAGTTAATATTTCAATATTATTGTTTTGAGTAATTGTTTTGAGTAATTAATGCTATGTGAATATGAATATGTAAGATTTATTTTCATGGATTTTACAACTTATTTCTACTTATTCTTAAAATTATTTTTAATGTTCTTTGAGGATTAGACACATTTTATTAGGTTTAAGTGCATATAATTGCATTAAATTAATTATGAACATGCATCATGTTGATTCAAGTTTCACTTAGTCATAGCAAGAGTTTAAAGATGAAATGAGCACAAAGTTCCTACTGGTAAAGCCGAACTACCTAGGATGTTCAGCAAGTCTCTGTCCCTCACATGCAAATATTTTTTTCTTTATTACTTCTATTACCATCTCTGCCTCCATGCTATCTCAAATTATTGGCCTTGCGCAGTGTTTACAATTGTCATCTCATGCGTCTTCTTACATAAACATAATTAATAATAAATAATTAACAATGGTTTTAATTTACATAATATTTCAATACATTTTATGCTCTGATTGCTTATTATAGTATTCATGAAAATATTTCATACCTACCGTCTTGAAGGGTTAACTTGAAGGAACTAACATCATGTTCTAAAGACTCCCATCATAAGCTTTTAATGAGCTCAGATGACACTGCAGCACACTTCAGTTTTTGCCTTGTTTTGTTAACACTTGGATGCAAATGAAGGGCTTTGTTTTTTTAACTTCACTGTATTGGAATTAACTTTTAAAATCATGGTCCTATCATTGTCTCTTTTAAGTATGTGTGCATTTGGCACACTTGTCTTTCATTGCATGTATTTTAAAACTGAATATTTTTACAATATCTACTGAGATATAGTTCACATACTATACAAATTATCTATTAAAATGCAAAACTTAATAGGTTTTAGTATATTCACAAAGTTGTGTAACTATTACCACAGTCAATTTTGTCATTACCCCAAATAGAAACTACATACCCATTAGCAGTGTCTCCCCAACCCTAGACAACCACTAATCTACTTTTTTGTCTCTCCATATTTGGCTACTTTGAACATTTCTATAAATGGATTTGTATAATGTGGTCTTGTGATTGGCTTCTTTTACTTAGCATAATGTTTTCAAGGTTCATTCATGTTGTAGCATGTCAAATGCATACATACTTAGAAGATATAGTCATAGGTTCCTCTATCATTACTCCATTTTTATGGTTGAATAATTTAATGTATGGATATACCACCTCTTTTTCATAAGTCAATGGATCTCTATCTCCTATGAATATTTACATTTGTTATATGGACATGTTTTTATTTCTCCGGGATATATACTTAAGAGTAGAATTATTAGGTCATATGATAAGTCTGTTTAACCTTTTAAGGTATTCACATACATTTTTTCAAAGCAGCTGTATTACTTTACATTTCTATCAGCAATGTAGGAAGATTCCAATTTTTCCACTTCACATCAATACTTTTCTGTCCTTTTTTATTATAACCATCCTAGTTAGTGCGAAGTGGTATCTTATTGTAGTTTTGATTTGCATTTCTACGATAGCCAATATGAACATCTTTTCATGTGCCATTGGTATATCTTCTTTGGAGAAATCTCTCCTAAGACTTTTTTGTCCACTGTAAACTGGGTTATCCATGTTTTATTATTGAGTTTAAGAGTTTGTTTGTTTTCTAAATAAAAGTCTATTTTCAGAGGTAAGGTTAGCAGACATGTTCTCCCATTGTGTGGTTTCTCCTCATTTCCTTGGCAGTGGCCTTTGAAACACAAAAGCTTCTAATCTAATTTTAATGTCCTATTCATTTATATTTTTCCTTTTGTTGCTTGTGTTTTCAGTATCACACTAAAGAAACACTTAAGATTTGTTTTCTGTTTTCTAGCATAGAGGTCAAGGAAGATTAGGGTAGAGGACTGTGCTTTGGGTGTGGCAGTGCGCAGGCAGGTGGGAGTTCTGGTAGATTTAATTAACTCTCTGAAGAGCTGACTTCAGGTTTATTGTTCTTTATTTGAACTTCAGGACCTAGGATACCTTTAAACTCACTGGCACTCATTGTTTACTAAAAGGTTGGTGAAGGAAACAATTTCTCTGAGAAGGTAAGACTGGAATCGTTATGATTTTTAAAAGAGTGAATTTTGCTGAAGTGCATTTTGATATTATGCCACTAGACCAGCATTAGTACATATTTGGGAGGAATAGCTCAGTGAAATGTCCCGTTAGCTCATTATCAATAGAAATAAACCAGTTATTTGATATTTAAGTACAATGGTCTAGAGTCAATATTCTATATTCTGTGAAAACCCAATGTGCTCTCTGAGATTCCAACATATTCCCAGAGATCTATAAATTTGTGTCCGGTTTAGTTCCAAGAATTTTTTCCATTGGCTTGCATTTTACCTCATTAGTTAGGATCTTACAAAAACTCAGAACACTGTAATTCAGTGTTTTGTTTGTTTTTCCAGTTTTTGGACTCCTCAACCACTCACACAATGCATTTATACATGTAACATGTTCTTGTAAAGCTGAAATATCATCATAATCATTGTTGAACATTGTGAAAACTTAAAATTGCATACTGTTATGCTGGTTAAGTCAGCCTGGGTTGTCTCTCAGGTGTTTCTTGGATACCTGTGTCCCTAAAAACACAATGAAACCTCTGAGCTACTCCAAACTTGTAGTCTTTGAAGTCACTGTTCTTCTATTTGTTTTGGAATGTCACTCTCCAGATGAATGCATAGTTAATCTTTGTTTCACCAAGGTGATTGCTAAAAGAGAGGCTGCCTGTTCACCCTGTGTGAAATAGCTTTCTCACCCTACCTGACTTATTTTTATTTGTAGTGCTTGTTCCCACTTGACATATTTGTCTGTCCTAACCCCCATACTCTCTCACGGATAAACTCAGAGAGTTAGGAACTTTATCTGTTCCATCGAATATTATATTTCTAACACCCAGAGTGGCATCTACTTTATGGTAGGTGCTAAATAATAGTGATGATGGAATGAATGAGTGATTAAACATACATGAACATCACTTTCTTTATCCATAAAGTGAAAATCATACATGCTTATTTAATTGACATGAATATGTTTATAGCCAATGATCTATGATGCTTTGTTATGTGCTTTGATAACTATAAAGTTTAATATAGTGTTATAGATCTAGTGTCGTAATATTGCATACATATAACAGAAAATAAATTTAACTATTTATTTTCTATAAAAATGATTTGTTAGCACCACAAATAAAATCTACAAAGCTGATGGATTGATCCTATGCTCACTGAAATTGTTTTGGGTATATGACATCAGGGTTTTTTATTTCACTCATAATTTTTTTTTCCATTTTTTAAACGTCTTTGGTGAAATATACATTTGTTGCTTAGATTCTAATTTTCTTTGGTGATTGTTTTAACTGGTAATTTGTTTTTGAGCATCCTTATAAAAATGAGTCCTATATTGTATAACTTATTTTCTTAGTACAAAGGTAAGAAGTAGGCCCCCATTTATAGGAAAAATGTAAATTAGTCATGAAAAGTTATTGTATCATCCATGATCACTCCATTGATTTTTGAAATACTATGATGGGTGTAAAGAGGTAAGAGTTGGTAATAAAAGTGCTTTCTTTTTGAGTTGTAAGGACTATTTTGTGCTACACATTACTCATCCCAAAGTACCACCTTGGGAAAGTCAGATTTAAAAGCATCATTTATTTTAAACTTGAGGCCTTTGTATCTGATTGTTATCTCCATTGGCTTGCTGGTTAGAGAGCTCTGAAACACTTTGTTCTCTATAACAACATCAATAACAAGGATAGGTTAATTGGATTCGTGCATTAGGATGATGTGTCTTCTTAGGTCAGTGGAAGATTGTTTAAAGATGTGGTGGTAGGAGGGAGAATCTTAGTGGCTGCCTTTACCTATTCCCTGCTTGGAACTCGGGTGTAAGATAAATCATGGTCTTCTGCCTGTAAACCACATCCCTCATCTTAACCAGCCACCCTGTGGGTATTATGGCACATTGTAGACTTAGAAAGAGGTGGAGGAACTAAGCTGCTTATATCACTTTCTGGAAAAAACACCTAAAACTTATGCTGGTATTGAAAGGTCGGCTCTTCATGTGTAAAAACAATCTACTTAACTATAATATTCAGAGGTGAACCTATAAACAGTTTAGAGTTCAGTTTTCAAATTCTGGTCTCTGGCTATGAAAACCTGTTTTTCTTTAAAATGTATCAATTTTTCTGTTATAGCTTATTGTGGTTAGACACAGTGCGATGTTTTCAACTTTTTAACTGGTTTTCAACATTGATTTTTAAATTAGTTCATCTTAATCGTAAAAGATTCGATACACTAACTCAGTCTTCTCATTAGCCACTTAAAAAGAAATCTCCAGGTGTCTGACAAAATCCATACTCAGTGATGCTGATGTGATGGGAATATTTCTCCTGTAATTTTTTTGCCACACTGGATCATGATTCTCCCAAAAGGAGAATCATGGTTGCCCTGTATGGGATTATTAAAGACCAGGGGTGTAACTTAGACTTGTGCATGACATCATGCAAAATTAAACAATTAAAATATTTCATCTAAGTCATATACTAAAATTGAATTTGGCTTTGTCCTAAAACCTAACAATTCTGAAGAAATAAAATGAACACCCCTCTTTTCCAGAATTGTTAATAATTAACATGTTGAATATTTGCAGCTTACAGAACACTTGCATGAATGTGTGTGTGCGTATCCCATTTATTTCTCATGAGAACCCCTTGAAGAAGGTGCTATTTGATGTATATTATAAAGAAATTAAGACAGATTAAATATCTAAAACTGAGTAGTTACTTAATAGTTGAACTGTAATTTATACTTACTTTACCGCATACTACATTTGACAACACTAATATATAACTTTTTGTCTTTAATACTATTTATATTGCTATTAATATTGTCTTTTTACACATTAAGCAAGTGTCAATTATGACTATATTTCAATTATAAATATGAATAATTTAATAGCATTTAGTGCGACAGTCTGTGAAACATGTACACTACTCCATATATGTATATTGTGATATTCATAATACATGGAACACAATCATTAATACTGAAGATGAATGAAGTAAGGCATGTAAGTTAAATAAGTTGGTGAGTGATTATTTGTTAAATATACTGTTGTTTTTATTCAGAAAGTCTTTTTTGTTGTTTTATCACATAATGTACAATTATAATAACAGAATACTAACCTCTTTTTTATGAAGACCACTTAACATCATTTGAACTTTTGCTGTTTATAAATAATTTAGTTTCCCACCAAATAAGAATTTGAAAGCAGCATTCATCCGCATTATGTGATTTTTACCTGAGTTGGTTGGTATATGCATTACTCTCTGATAGCTACTATGAGGATGCAGAAATATAATAGTATTCTTAACACATTTATAATCCAAATGCACAAACAGGGCACACAAATATGTTAAATAACATTTTAAGAGAAAAAGTGGGGTGTTTGAAACTCAGATAACAGGCAAGTAGCCAGGCTAAGTCATATCTCCTAGGCAACCTAAGCATGATATTGATAGTATGATATTGATGTTGGGGGCACCTATGGGTAGATAATGTACTGTACCTTGACAGGTTGGTGGGACATGAAACAGGGGAGTGGCCATTGGAAAAAATTAGTTTAAACGTTAGATTTTCAGACCTATAGGCTGAGGGCTTTGGGAGGGCTGGCTAGGAGTATTTGGGAAAGCAGGATGGTATACCCTCTAATTAAGCTTAGTGTCTTGACAATGGGCCAGCAGGCAGCGTGTGAAAGTGCAGACATGTGAAAGAACTCTGACAGCCAACAGCAAGAACCTAGCCACAAGAGCTAACACTTGGGGCTCTGGAATCATTACAGGCTGCTTTCCAGTACTTCTTCCCTTGCATTGTAACAGCCTGACCTTGAGCAGGTTCCTTATCTCCTCAGTGTCAGTTTTCTCATCTGAAAAATGGTGAGAGTACTATCTCCTGCATATGGTTGTGGCCGGATTAAATAAGAAAACGTACAAAGAGTTCAGCAGACAAAAGTGGCGATTGTGGGGGGAGGGGGGAGAGGGGGAAGAGGAGGGGATAAATGGTAATGTAAAAGAATTAAATTAAATTTAAAAAACAGTTAGAGGCAAAACTCCAAACTCTATTTCGAACCCTGCTTGGCTGACACTGTCGATGGCCTAGGTGTTGAGCTCGCTTCCACTGCCCCCACAGGGCCCCGCGTGCCTCTCCTGGGTCAGAGAAATGGCCCTTGGCCCAGGACCCCTTCCCACTCCACTGCCACAGACCAGGCTGCCTCTGCAGGAGAAATGAACTTCAGACTACTCTTTACAATCTGACCCCAGGCTATCTTCGAATCCTATCTCTCATTGCCCCTCACTCAATGCCAGTAGCCCCCTTAGCATTTCCTAAACACCTTTCAATGCTTGGACTTGATTGTCCTGCTCACACTTAACTTTCTGACTCGAATAACCTACCTACTTCTCTCTGTTTATTGACGCCTCACCCAACTTCACCTCAATTCCTCTCCTCGTCGGTGCAGAGACTCATTACCTACTGTGGCGTATTGTTTGTACCAGTTGTTGGTATCAGTTATTAAACTGTTAAAATATTGACACTAAAAAGTTATTACGGAAATGAAAATTTCACTAAACATTCATTGGTAGGTTAATAATATGTAAATAAAATTCCGTATGCCAATAACAACAAAAAAAAGTTCAGTAGAAACTCTTAAAAGTAAATTATTGCCCGGCCAGGCATGGCTCAGCGGTTGAGCATTGACCTAGCATCCAGGAGATCTTGGTTCGATTCCCGGTCAGGGCACATGCCTGGGTTGCGGGCTCGATCCCCAGTCGGGGGTGTGCAGGAGGCGGCCAATCAATGACTCTCTCATCATTAATCTCTCTCTCTCTCTCTCTCTCTCTCTGAAATCAATAAAGATATATTTAAAATAAATTATTATTTCTGTATTCACCAGGAGGCTTGGAAAGAGAAGGTGAGGGTTCTATTTTGCACAGGGCACAAAGCAGTGTTTGAACACAGGGTGTGCAGTGGAGATTCTGTTAGGAAAATACTTGTTTCACTGTTAAGATGTTTTTTCCACCCCAAACAACTGAAGGCTTCCTGATCCAGCCTTGTACCTATTGGAGAAGTAGGGCAGAACTCAAAGTTTAAGTTTCATGATATGAATATATTCTGGTAAATATAATGGTTGCTTTAAACCAATGTTACAGAGGCCAATACAAAGGGCTCATACAATCCTTCATAAAGCTACAAAAAAAATCTGGCTAATAAGAAGTGAAGCTGGATTGTATTAATAAATCGACAGTACTAAAGTCAACAGAATGATATCTGTGTTCAGTATCTCTCAAGCCACAATTTAAAGCCTTGACCCTTAAACTTCTTCTGTTTGTTTTTTCTTGTGGAATATCTGTTTGGTCCATATAATCAGAAGTCAGAGCTGGCTAAGAATCTCTTTATGTGTATTTATCCTGATAGTTTCCTGCTACTTTTCTTTTTCTATAGATTAGAGTTGAGGCACTGTACAGATGAAGCCTGTCTTGATATGTAGTATAATAATACTTAAAAACATTAGGAGTGGGGTAATGATATGACAAATGCAATGTTTTAGAATATAAGTTGTGATGGAATGTAGAAATGATGGTGTGTAGAGAGTACAGAGCAAAATAAGCCTTTCAGGAATCTATTGGTTATTTTAATTAGTTCTGTTTTGTCACCATCTTATTTGACCTGAACAAAATATTATCTAAGAGCTACAGAAATTAAATACATGCATAGTGGAAACTTTGCATAGTGGAAAGGTTATTCATTTATCTCCCTTAGGTTCTATTACAACGACTTTCCTGGCAGCTGTCATACATGATAAATACTGTTTAGTTAACAAAGTCGTATTTTATGTAATTGCATACTTTAAACAAGAGATCAATAACAAACTTACAACTATGTAGTAATAAAGGTCACTGGATAACAAATACTTCTGCATTCATTTGTATGAATTTATCCTATATTTTTATTTTGGCAAATAGTAATCAGATTATAAATTGGAGAGTAGTCTCATGAACACTTAATTTATAGGAATTCACTGGTATATGCTCAGCCAAAGGAATTGAGAGATAAAATAATTTCAAGTTTGTGTGTGTGTGTGTGTGTATGTTTGTGTACACAAGATGTTTGACTTTTTATGTGTGGGTTTATGTATTTGTTTATAGGTATGATTTTAGGCAGAGTTTCACTCATAATATGGCAATTAGCATATGCCCATTTTAATATTAGTCTTCAAGTACTTGAAGGTTAGTTTGAAGGAAACGTCCATTAGTAAAACTTAAAATTGTTCTCACAGCTGAGAGCTATCACTAAACGTGTGCATAGGTCCTGAAGAGGACAATGTTCTTTACACCATGTGTCACATACACCTCGCCCTTCCTTATGTCCATAGAGTGGCTGTGTATTTGAAGACACTGGCATAGTCTAACCCTTCCAATTGTAGGCAATACTATGGAAAGGCTCATCCAAAATAGCTTGCCTGGCTCTCATTGCTGCTGTTTTCTCCACTTCAAGGTTATCACTTTTGACACATGAAAACAACTATAGCTTATTGTTCCTCAAAAATTACAGATGAAATATGTAAAATCTATTCAAATAATGCATGTAAAAGGAGTTTTGGCTGACAATGTAATTGGATTTTCAGACTTTTCCAGATCCTGCTAAGTGAGAATGTATTGTAAACTAATAAAAATAAAGCCTGTTTCCAGATCTTAGCTATTGTAAATTGCACTGCTATCAACAAAGGGGTGCATATATTCTTTCTAATTGGTGTTTCTAGCTTCTTAGGATATAATCCTAGAAGTGGGGTCATTGGGTCAAAAGCAGTTCCCTTTTTAATTTTTTGTGGAAACTCCACACTGTTTTCCATAGTGGCTGCACCGGTCTGCATTCCCACCAGCAGTGTACTAGGGTTCCCCTTTCTCCACACCCTCGCCAGCATTTGTTTGTTGATTTATTAATGGCAGCCATTCTTACCTCTTTGCTAAGATCTAGAAACAGCCATATGCCCATCAATAGATGAATGAATTAAAAAACTGTATTCCATTGCACAGTGGAATCCTATGCAGCTGTATAAAAGGATTTCTTACCCTTTGAGATGGCATGGAGGGACCTGGAGAGTATTATGCTAAGCAAAAAAGCCAGTCAGACAAAGACAAGTGTCACACGATCTCACTTTTAATGTGGAATCTAATGAACAAAATAAACTGATGAACAAAAAAGATCCAGAGACATTGAAGCATGCAACAGACTTATGTATTTGGGGGGGGGGGGTGCACGGGAAGAGATTTACCAGTGAACTTATATGCATATGTTCATAGCCCGTGGACAGACAATAGTGTGGGGAAGGCCTGGGGAGAGGGGGAGAGTGGAGTAGAGGGGATCAGTGTGTGTGGGGGGGACATCTGTAATACTTCCAACAGTAAAGGTAAATTTTAAAAAATAAAAATAAAGCCTGGCTAGCTTAATGATGCTATATGTCAGGTAATTTTTATTGTTTGGGGAAAAAAATGTTTATACAGCATATATAGAAATAAAATAAATCAGTTCCAAAAAAATGGATTTTGGATTAGAAATCAAGTTAAAATAATTTACATTCATAACCTATGGTAATCCTTTCAAAGTATAAAAGCTATATTTAGGATTCTACTTAGTCCTTGCTTGTTTTGCGATTCATGTGCTATACGCTTTGATAATGCCATGTGGCACCAATTAAATTGCAATCCCTCATAAAGCTTCAAAAAACCTGGCAAGTAGGAAGTGAAGCTGGAAAGGCAGCTGAGGGTCATATTAATGAGTTGACAATACTAAAGTAAATAGGCTGGATGTATCAAATGGCAGGGAGTTTAAAGTGGCTTTTAGAGTTAATGAAATTATTGGGGATGGAGCTGTTACTGTGTTAGCGTGAGGTTTGCTGTTGGAGAAATAACTGAGAAAGGTGGCTTGCTTTTGTGACTATGCTTTTGCTCAAGGCATTCCTTATAGTTCAGTTGTTTTTCTTTTCTATCTGCCATTTCTTCTTATTTTTCAAGACATAGCTGAAGTATTACTTCTTCTTTCCCACTGCTAATACAGATCCTCCCTCCTTATATGCTGTCAGAGCTGTTCCTGTAAATATCTGTCATAGGTTATATGTGAAGGGCAGGTAACTTTATAATACACAATGGACGTCAGTCACATCAGAGGGGTCAATAAGCATTTATGATACTGTGCCTGTACTCTTGGATTTTGGTACATTAGGCATTTTTAAAGTAGAGAATATTTATAACATTCAATAGGTGTGTTGTTATAGATATTAGAAATATTTAGATATAGTTTAGCTGAATCCATAGATTATCTATACATTCAAATGGAATTATGAAGATTATAGGCAGGTAGATTGAGTTTATGAATATTTAACACATTAATCAACTTTATTTTTTTCTTTTAACCTGGATATTTAATCACTAAATGACTTACTTAGTTTATAATTTTAAAAATATATTATGCTAGTTATGTCACTGACCATGTACATTTATATGGCAATTATGAAAGCTTGGAAAAATATAACCATAGCTGTGAACTTTAAGTAACTTCTTTTATATAAAGACACAAGTAATTGTTTATTTTTCCAACAAGCAAAGAATACTAGTCATTCCAATTCATATATTAAGTGCTTAAAAAGTCATAAAAGAACAAAAAACTAGGAAAAGACTAATGAGATCAGAACTGGAGTTGAGTGTATGTGATTTGTTTTCATTATCACTTGTTAAGGCTGTCAAACTAGTTTTAAGGTTTCTCATAGTGACATTTTTCTCCATTTTTTTTTCAGTCAAGTGGTAAAATAATTTTACAAGTCTCAAGGAATAACTTTGTAAAATTAAGAAACTTAATTCTTCATCAATTAGGATTAGGATCATGCGCACATAGCGGGAAACCCCAAATAACAGGAGTGACGGGTAAACAATTGAGAGCTGGTGTGTTGTCTCAGGGTCACAAGGGAGTACAATTTCTTCACTTTTTCTGTTCTCCCATTCTTAGTATATCGCTGATTTTCAGGGTGCAAAATACCTGCAGGAGCTTCTGCAGGATAATACCACATCCACATTGCAAGTAGAGGGAGGGTGAATAAAAGGTCACCCCTTCCAGCACAGTAAGCTTTCTTTAAGCAGCCTTTTACCTCTCACACCACACTTGCACTCCTCTCTAATTGGCCTGAACACAGACCCATGGCCAAGCTTAGCTGTATGGAGAGCTGCTGACTGTAGCCTCAGATGAAATGAGCTTCCCCTTACCAAGGAACAGAAGGTCACGGGTGGCAACTAGTAATCTATACCATTGAGTCTTATCGCTACAGATAATTAAATTACCTCTTTTTCCGTGGGAGAGTTTAGTTTGATCAAGTTTGCAGGGATGAAAATTCCTTATCTTTTATTTATGATCTGTCATGATAACTCTGTTGAACCTTCAAAGTGAGAATATAAGATAGGCAATACTAAAATCAGCTCATCAAACTTAGCAAAGAAAAGCCATAGGGGGGAAAGGACATGAGCAAAGTCAGGAGAGGTTATTAATAATTTAATTGTATCTAATTTCTATCCCTTTGTGTATATGTGCATAGACGACCACATAATATTTGTATGCATAAATCAAAGTTTTAACATCAACGAGGATATTTAAGAAACTAAAAAGTATGTTAGAGGAATATTTTAAAGAAATAATTAGTTTAGAAATAATTAGTTTAGAGAAGAGAAAGTCAAGAGGTATAGTATAGCTGCATTCATTTATATTAAGAGCTTTTTTATAGAACAGGAATTTGAATTGTCTTATGTGTCCCAACGTGTAGAATGAGAACCATTGCATAGAAGTTACTAACTCAGTCACTCGTTCACGGGATGAGTATCTACTCTGACTCCGGGACAGTGTCTTATGTACCATGAATATAACTGTGAATAGACTCCGACAAGCCCCCAGCACTCACAGGTCTCACATTCTAGTAAAAGCAGACAGATAATGCTATGAAATAGGAAAAATAAGGGAGGCCTATGGCAGAGAATACTTCATGGAGGAAAGAGCGAGCTCCTGACCTGGAGTGCTCAGAGAAGTCTGAGGCCGAAGGTGTTTGCTTTATCTCTACAGCACGCCCAGCATCTCCCCAGTTACTTTCCTGTCTTTTTCTACAACCTAGTGCCTGTCATTGTCATTTGTCTCAGGGCTACAGCAGTACCCAAAATCATCTTTTAAAAAAAATTGACAGTATCCCTTCCTGTTTAAGATGCCCTAATGGCTCCATTTTGAAGAATAAACTCAAAATTCCTTAGCAGGACCCATAGGCTGTTCATAGGCTCTTTCTAACTTTATCTTTTACTGAAATTTATTGTCCTCCTTATCATTGGGCTACATGAACCTTCTCTCTGTATCTAGAACACTTCAAGCCTATTCTCACATCAGAGTTTCTTGTTCCCTCCTCCTGAAATTCTTGTTCCCAGTCCTTTCCTGGCTGGCAAGGAGTCATGTTCGGCCCCTGGAATTGAAAGCAGAAGCAGGAGCAATGGGTGTAATGCAATGCCCTGGACGGTAGTGTTTTCAGAGAGCTCTTCCGCTCCACGTCTTCAGGGCCTTTACCGACCGCTGTAGCCCAGTTGTCACTTAGTGGCTCTGACAGGGTACCTTCATGCTTCAGTAGTGCACATCAGAAACTGAAATTACCTAATATTTTCCTTTATTCACGTATTTGTCTCCCTATTCCATTAGAATATAAATCTTTTGAGGTGAGGGAAAGGGAGTGGAAGGAAGTCATATACGTAACATCCTAGCATGGTGTCTGGCATATGTGAGACCCTGAAAGACAATGTTTCTTCTTAAAGGTTGTGGTAGTGGGAGATGCAGAATAAAACCAGACTTCTACACAGCTCTTCTATGTCTAGCGAAGTGTGCTCAACTACCGCCTCTTAAGTAACCATTCGGGGTCCCAATTAGGCGTATTTATTCTGGCTCATTTTTAAATCATGTGTGATCCAAAGAAATTTGGCTCCCATCTATTGCATGGCGTTATCCAATAATGCAGAGCAAGGGTAAATGTCATTAGGAGCAAAAATAACATCAAACACTAATGTAATTATCTCAAAATGAGTTTATGCATTCAAAAGGTAAAATGATATCTCTAATGTTGCTATATCCTTTAATGTTATGTCTTATCTGAAGAGATAAATTATCTGAGAAAGGGTGGAGTTTAAGTAAGTTGGAACATTAAGCAAGGATCAATTTGAGGTAGCACTCAAGTCTGGAAAAGCATTAGTGACATGGCTTGACTCTCTGAAAGTAGGGTTTGTAGTTTTGTGGGGTTTTTTTGAAGAAGAATAGAAAGGAAATAAGTCCTGTGCTTGATGTTAAATAAGATCATGTTAATTGTTATTTGTAAGGCAAGGAGACTGATATTTGGATAAGCTACAGATACTTCCAGTTAACTGAAAGTATTCATTATGTTGTAATAAATGCAAATACCTGTGAGGAAGAAAGTCCCTGAGTAGGTACAATGGAACTTTTATTACATATCTACCAAAGTATTAAAGATGGATTTCATAGCGTTAATATAAAACTACATAAAACATTTAGTCTTATTTTTCCTGCTTTTTTACTTAACACCGATTTGGGGACTGCAAAATGATAGGTCCACTCTAGGTATTAGAATTTAATGGGGGAAAAAGCACATATAGTCATTTAGACTTATAAAGACCTATGTATGTGTATGTATTTATTTTTCTACCATTTTGTTAGGTAAAAAATTACCATTCTATAAAAACAGTTTTCTGAATTGTATTTTCATTGCTAGAGGTTACCATAAACTTATACAATGTACGTAAGGCTTTATTAAAAGATGGAAAGCAGAATTCGGTAATGCACAGTTAATAGCAGCAATCAAAAAGCTTTAAAGAAACATGCTCTCAATACCTTGAGTTGATATTAAAAAATAAAAAACAAAAAATATTTACAAACGTCATCTTCTTTGAGCCGAATTTTTTTCAGTCAGTTGTTTCAATAACCTCCTAAGTACTGCAGACATGAATAAGACACATTCTTTTGCTAAAAGGTCTAAACTATATAATAGGCATATAAATATACACATAGACGCTGAAAGAGAATTGCAATGTGACATGGAGGGTGCAAGGGTGTGAAAGTGCTGTGGATGTTTAGAGAGCAAAGTGATTTTCTTCTGGCAGAGGAAACCTATATGGTATTTTACTTGGGCCTTTTATGATAGGGAGTATTTTAGCACTTTCTAAGAAAGAGAATTTTCCCAGTATAGGAGAATATGTGGGCAACGCATATGAATAGAGGAAATCAGGCACAATTGTATTGTAGTCATTTATTTGGACTGAAATGCAGGGAGTAACAAGGAGAATAGTGGAAGATAAGTCTTAAGGGTTGTTAAAGTCTCAAATTGTGGACTCTGGAAATTATTACTGGCCATGAAATGCCAGTGCGGGCTTTGGAACTTGTATATAACATGAAATCTCTAAGAAAGGTTATTCTGCTGCTGATATACTGGACTGAGAATGGTGCAAAATTTATTTGGGGCTCTATTTACATAGTGTATGGCTAGAAATAATGTGACATAAAAATAAAGAGATAGGCATTATAGAGATAGAATACAAATAAATTAACAGCTACTCATTCAGGTAAGAAAAAAGAAGCCACCTGTGTTTAGTGGAGACCAAATGCACTGAAGCTAAAATAGGATTCTGGATGACCACGTGCATGATGTTGCTGAGCATATTTTTTCATGTGTGCAACGGAAGTAATGATGCATAAATTGTGAGATTAAATGAAAGAATGTCCATGAAATGGACTCCTTAATTATAATGTTCTAAGGAAATGAGTATTATTATTGTTGGTTCTATAATAACATGGCTAGAAAAATGGTAATATTTTATTAACACAACTGCAGTAACCAAAATAAAAAGATTTGGGGGAAATTAATGAATTTAATTTTATTAAGATTAAGATATATCAGTTAGGGAGGATCCCAGCAGAAAACAATTAGGTTAGTTCAAGGAGGGTTTTGATTAGAAAATGATTAATTATAAGTGTGTTTACAGGTTATAAGGGAACTACAAAATATACTATATGAACCCAGAGCAAGTGGCAGCCCAACTAATTTCACCCCTAAGCCTGAATGGATGAGAGGAGAAAGAGATGGAAGAAAGAATGTTTCTGCATAGCTAAGTGACCTTGAGAGCAGTCCCAGGCCACAGACAGACCAAGGCAACATTGTGGGGAGGGTACCAGGGAGGGGAAACTACATGACACAGTTCTCCCTTCCTTTGGTACCCCAATGGGATTCTTCTTTGGCAGAACTAACTGGAAACCAGAGGATGTGAGAACCAGTTCAGGTAATCCAGAGACAGAGAGCAGGATGAACAAACCTGCACAAAAGATGATACCCAGCACAGATGCCAATAGGGAGATTTAATAGATGAATAGAAATATGAGTCTTTAAACAGAATTTAAGAATTTGTGTTAATGGCACTGACAATTGAATACCAGGCTCTATTGCCCAGTTACTAGCCTAGGCATGCTGCAAAAATCATGGAAGCTGCTTTGAAGAGCCTTCGGGTAATACATATTCTGCATTTAATGACGTTTGTATAGATTCACATTAAAGTAATTTTGAAACTAGTTTCTCACTCTTACTCATGTCACCAGGAAAGGGAACAGACTGTGCCGGGCAAATGGGAAAGAATACATGTTTATATATTTCTCTCTGGGGTACTTCCCAAGAAAAGGAACATATTGATAAAACAGCTGTGAAAGCAGGAAAAAAAGTTCTCTAATTAGAAAGGTGCATCAAAGACCTAGGAGCATACTTTCTGTCTGAACAGGAAACAATAAGGTTGATAAAGTTGTGATACTTCATTTCGAAGCCATGGTCAGTGGAATCGATGAACTTGTGTGGAAGGACATCTAACCTAAAAACATTCAAATTTTTTCAGGTTCTAGATGGGAATAACTTTGTCTCCTACAAATCTATGCACTTAGACACATAAGCTTGAAAAAGAAAATGAATGTTATTTTTATATTTCGTGTATCTGAATATAAGGATATATGAATGTAAAATGTCGTGATATCCAGGCCCCATCTTAAGGAACAAAAAACAGTTGCTCAGGCAGATGTTTTCTTTATGCAATCACTACTAGTCCTGAATTTCTCCCTTAGATCTCTTAGTCGATTTTGAAATATTAGCATAGAGATAAATTTCAGCATAACACAGCTGGGTCCCTTGGCTTCCAGACACTTGGAACTCTCTCAATATTTGGTTTCTTTCAGTATTGTCATTATTTCCCTTATTCATTTATCTTTTTATGTTGTCTCTAGTTCTATTCCAAGGGTTTTTCACATCTTTGCTAATCTCAAAAAATATGAGTACACAGGGGTAGAAAGAAGGGGGGTGGCATTCTATATAATTTTCTTTGTATACTCCTATGCAAAGGGGTCTCTTCAAAATCTTTTAGGATGAAAATCACTAAGATTTAATATTCTGAATCAGTGGTTTTCTATGGTAGGTCAGACAATATTGATGAAACTAGTATGTATATTTACTTTTTCTAAGATGCTGTAATTCCCATACATATAATTCCTTATATATTCTTGAAAAGGCTTAATTTATTTGTAGAACCAGTCAATTTTGAAAATATAGAGATATAAATATATTTATAATATATTTTTGTACTATAGCTTCTGGCAATTGGTAGTCACTCAAAGATGGTATATTCTATTTAATGTCATATGTCCATAAATATGTGAGTATATAACTTATTGCATATAGCATATATCTCAAATATTTGTAAGGCCTCTGTAGGGTAGAGATGGTTTATATGTATAACAGAAAATAAAATAATGAAAATCAGCTAGGTTAAGTTATAGAGCCAAATCCTACAATGGTTTCATTACTTTTAAATCCAGAACATTGTTAGGGGGTATCTAGAGTTAGTGATATTTGAGAGAGAGTCTCTGTATTTGCTGCAGCTATGGGTGAAATGTAGTTCCATTTACTTTAGAACATTAATTTTCTTTCTTTTTTTACTCATGATTTTCAAGCTATGGTTTTTCTCTGCACTTTTAAAATTTAACATACACCTAATTTTAATCTGTCTATTGACAAAGAAATGTACTATTAAAACATTTACCCAGCTCATTATGAATCCCAGCCAATTAAAATCAATCCTCTGATAATTTCTTTTATTTAGAAAAGGACATATTGCTACATTGTTTTTCCTAATTTTGAAAATACAGAATCAAACTTGCCTTTTTGGTATTTTCTTTTGTATTACTAATTTTTCATTTAAAAATTGTATTAGAAAGAATATAGTTGAAGAATATCCTTGAGAAAATAAGAACTCACAGGAGTAAGTACATTTTCTCAACTGGGGCCAGATATTGAACTTCAGGTAAGTACTTGAAAAGTATCCAAACAAAACCAAAAATATTTGAAGTAAATCATGTGCCAGGAAATATCTGGCAGGAGTTTTAAATTTTGACCTAATTGAAATTTGATTTTATATCAAAGCAAAGAAAGAGTATTCTTCAAATGCTGTGAACACACCCTACTTCTTGTAAGAAAAAGATGGGAGCTGTCTAATAATTTGCATTTTCATGCTTTTTAGAACTATTTTGCTGTTTATAGAAACATCTGTGTGAATACTATAATCTGTGATAGGATATTATGAAAAAAATACTGTGAGAGACTTTGAATATTTTTTCACTTATTACCTCTTCAAATATCAAAAATATATGAAGTTCCTACTATGTACAATTCCCAGATACATGTCTGTGCCAAGTGTAGTCATGTAGTCATAGCTTTAAAGCTAGCAGAAGAAACTTCCAATGCAGCGTTGTTTTTTATAAGAATAATTTGAGCTGTGGAGCATATGAACTAAGTGAACTTGTCTTTTAATAGTAATTACCCAAAGTAATAAAAGTTTTATTTAAAAAGTATAATAATGTATTCTGTTTTGGGTTTATTTTTATTTAATCTATTATGATTGCCTTGCTGAATCATAAATTGCTTATCAAATCTTTGAATAAAAATATAGAATAAGTTGTAGATCTAAAAGGGAAAAGAATTGGCACATTAGTTTTTGATTCTTAAACGCCAAGGTTTCTTTTCATAATAACTTTTTTTTGAGAAGATAAAATTTCTTTTATTTATAGGAAGATTCTCATGCATATCTGTTTTTAAAAATAGAGATGTATCCTTTCACAGTGCCAGAACGTGCTAATTCCAGTGTTGGTTAGGTTAAATCTATCAGGCACTTTCTAACCTAAAACTTGACCCAAGATCCAGTTCCTCTATGGGCTTCTGAATATCACAACTGCAGTACTTGCTATAATTACTATTATTTGGGGTAGCCTTCTGGTAGCCTGTTGGATGCTTTATCGACATTGATGCATTCCAATAATTAACTTATTGAAAAGTATGTGTAATTGTCTTCTGATCAGTGCATTAATATTAATAAAAAATTAAAAATCTAAAGTTTTTTTTGGTTATTACTGGTACATAGGTAACACATTTGGGATTTTTATAATGCAGCTCAAAATATATTGACATGGGAATTAAATAGAATTAATATTCTGGATTTAATCTTAAACCTTGTTAATGGTTATTAGTAAACTCTAAAGCCAATTTCTTATTAAACTTGCACATACAGAAACACATATTCAGAGAAACATATAAAATCAGTTCTGTGACTTCCTGGTGGCTAATACTGAGATTCTATTTTTTCCCTCCATTAAATTGGTGAAGATGTGAGAGCCTTGTGTGATGGATTAATGAGGTTTGCATTTTCACATACCACTCAAGGGGGTGCAAGTTTACAATTCTGTTTAAAGATAATTTTTCAGTTTAAGCTCAGCAATTGTATTTACAGAACACATCTTGGATATGTAAAACATGTGACATTTCCATCTAAATCTAAATTCAATTTGATTTCAATCTCCCAGTTCTGTTTTTGGTCAGAACCAGTTATAATTGTCACATGAAGTTCCCTCACTTACTTCAGGTTTATAAGTTATTATCTTTGGAGTAAACATTTCATCATATTTGGTTTTCTTCTCCCTTCCACTTTGTGTTTTTTATGTCTGGGTGGTCTTCAAAGGCAAGTAGAAGTTTCATGTAATATTTTGAACAAGAAGAATGAAAGGAATATAATAAAAGGGACTTATTTTTTTGTTTTCACTGTCCATTTAAAATGTATTTTGTGGAAGAAGTTTTTCCCCTACACCTGGTTGAAAACGCCAACAGTCCTATTTTCTACTCACTCTAGTGTAATAAAACTCCACTGGTGGAGTTAAGTGGAAAACAGACTAAAGTCATTACTTAGAATAGTCTGCCCTATTTTTGCCTTCCTTCCTTGCCTTGTACTTTGACTCCAGTTTCTCTTCTTACTAACCTTTGGTATCTGTTGCAAGATGAAACCCAGAGAGCTATGGAGATAGTGGAGCTTGGAATGTTCTTACCTGACTTATCCTAACATGGCTGGGCCTGGCAGGCACTTAGAGCTTGAATTTTTCCTCCTAAGTCCCTTGTAGTCTCAGGTTTTATCAGTTGCAGGGACCTCTCTCGGCTTGGGAAAAGCATTTCTCACTGGCTTGGTGATTCACTCCCTCTGCAACTCTAAGGTTCAGATTTGTGCCTATAACTTCCAATTTCTCAGGCTTCATCTCTCTAAGTGGCCCATCTGGGAAGGATCCCAGGTAATCTTTATGCTGGCTCTCTCACTTGTGGGACCCAGAGCTTTTGGATTAGAGACAATCATGCAATCCTTGACTCAACAAACTTTGAAAAACAGGCCAAACCCGTTGCAACAGCAACTCCCTTCTAGGATACAACCAGAGCAGCTAAACTGCACGTTCCTCTCCCTTTAGATTTCCATACATGAGTCAGTATTTTCTACCCACTAAGACTGGGATTCATATCAAGTTCTTTGGAATATCCATTTGAAGTCTGTCTAACTGAAATTGGAAGAAAGAGATAGCTCTTGGCCAGCCTTCTACCTTGGGAGTAGGGAGGATGCTAAAAACATAACACCTCTTCCCAGAGACTCTTTTCAGAGACTCTCCCAAACTCTATAACAATTCAATATATATAAGTTTCCTAAATCACTTCTAAGCCCCTTCTTGGAAACTGTGCAACGTGGCTTATCTAACTGTTTTTGGAAGGTAGCCTCTATTGTCTTTATTCCTCAATTGAAAATGAGACACAAAGGATCCTACTTTAAGATCTGTAGCAATAATATACTATCCTGGCAGCAGAGAGAAGGAACACTGTTCTTTGTGTTCTTCTATAAATTCTCAGCAAGCCCTGCTCATCCAAGCAACCCTTTGGATAGCACCCTCTGCTCAGGTCTGTGCTCCTGATTTGCATTCCATTTTTACTTCCCCTACATCCTAAACCAAGGTCTCTGCTGCTTTACCATTCCTCTTGCCATATCTGCAACTCCCTGCTGCATTTGTTGAAAATTCAAAATATCTGCACCTAGTCCATAGGAAATTGGTGGAATGGGTTTGGCCACTAGAGTAGACCATGATTGAGTCTGTTTTTTTCTCTTTGTTCTTAAGTCTTACATTTTCTTGGTAGAAAATCTATTTTATGGCATCTGTCTTCATTCCTATCTTATTACTTGATTTAATTAATACAATTATTCAAAACTAACCAACTATCTTAAAATTAGATATCTGAATTAAAAGCTAAATGTTTAATCTTTAGGGCCTTAAATTTTAGTTGTTATATAATAGAAATAACAAGAATTACTGGGAATTACACATTGTATAAATTTTCCAAAACTAAGATTTTAATTCTTTTTTTTTTTTTTTTTTTAATATATCTTTATTGATTTCAGAGAGAGGAAAGGAGAGGGAGAGAGAGAAATAGAAACATCAGTGATGAGAGAGTCATTGATCGAGCCACAACCCAGGCATGTGCCCTGACCGGGAATCGAACCCCGATCGCCTGGATCCCAGGTTAATGCTCAACCGCTGAGCCACTCCTGGCTGGGCAAGATTTTAATCCTTATATAATAACATTTGTATACCAAAATGACCATCAGAACATTATATCAACATTTTAAACACCTTTATACTTAAAATTAAAAGTAATTACATAAACTATATTTAAAATGATATGGAAACAAATGCTATAATCCATGAGTAAATGAAAAAATATTACGAGGGATAAAAGGTGATGGAAGGAGACTTGACTTGGTGTGATGAACAAACAATACAATATACAGATGAAGATATATTATAGAACTGTGCACCTGGAAACTATATAATTTTATTAACCAATGACATCCCAATACATTCAAGAAAAAAGAAAAAAGCAGACAGTGGCTAATAAATACTGATTATCTCTTTGTCAAAGACTTGTGTTTTATTTTTTATTTTTGTTTAGCCTTTGTTATTTTCCAGTTTTGTTAACACAACTTTATAGGAGATGAGAATAAAACTATGACTTAGAATTATATGATCTTTCCCATCAGTATCATGTACTGTATAGGCATTTAAAAACTTAATACTGCTTTAGACAGTTCCTACATTGTAATAAGGAATTTCATATTGCACAGTAATCATTGGCATTGGTTAGTCATTGGTATATGAATGGGTCATTGTCTCTAAATATATTTTTATGTAATGGGACCAAAAGAATCTCTGCAGAGTGTACATTGCTCATCTAAATGGGAATGGGAAGGATGCAGAATTGATGATTCCTGCCAGCTTTAAAGAGGGATAATGTTTAATTACCACTAATTATGCCAGTGAGCAGAATGATATACAGGTCAACAGGAAAACTTCACTACTTTTATATTAAAAAGACATTAATCCATGACACATTTTACATTTAATAATAAAGTGCTCAATGGAATTAGTGGAAAAAAAGCTTCATTTGTTAAGTTTTAATAAAGGTTTGTGCAATGAATGGAAGCTGATACTTTTACCCCTTTGTAGGACTTCATTCCCAAGAACTAATGGAAAATGACTCATCAGAGAAAGAGGTGAATTAATTCCCCAGCGTATCTCAGAAAAATTATATGTTCCTTTGAAAAAAAGAACTTGGCTATACATTTGATTTAGCAAGTGAAATAACATTATTTGAACATAAAACTGTGCACTGTGGCTTCCCATTGGTGAATATTAATGTCTAATATTTTTATGTATAAAGGCATTGTGCAGAGGAAGCTTTGGAACTTTACACACCCATATTTATGCAAGACTAAATGATTTCCAGAAAGAGGAAAACCCCAACTTTTCTAATACAGCATTTTTTCAGAATATAAGCTGTTTGAATATTGGCTTCTTTCTGAAGATATTTAACTTGCTATCTTCTGAGCAAATTTCTGTAAAAGAGCAAATGGAAATGTTAATGCAGTTTAACGGAAGCATATATTGGCCAATTTTAAATAACTGAAGTGAGAAAAAAAGTATGGAAGGGAACTATTTTAAATGAATGAATTGATGTATCAATAATGAAATGACTGCTAATATGCTTACAAGGAAACCACTGTATTAATATATAGATTTTTTGAGAAATGGTTTCAATACTGTGAAAGTAGACATACAAAAAATATTACAATCAAAATTGAAAACTTAACTAAAAACAGAAAACGTATTCATTGGTAAAGGGAGATCAAAGGAGTAAGGCAAATCAAAGACAGACACTTCCTTTTCCTGCCCCTTTGTAGGCCATTGTGAAGCAATATTAAGGATTCAGATGGGGAATTTGGAAAGGGAATAATAACGGTTAAGTGGAAAATTTCTCTAAACCATTAAATGCAATTATAAAAACTGCATTAAAAATGGCAAATGGCATGTCATCAAATATTTTATAAAATACAAGATAAAATGATGATGTATCTTACCTAAAGTTATGTGTATGTGGGCAAGTGCACACCCTCATGTGACATTTATTGTTGCAGTATTATAAATAATATGAGCTAGGTATCCAAATAAAAATACCTAGTGAGGCTTTACAGTATATTCAAGATTTGTAGTCAGGTATTTCATTTTCTAAACTTACAGCATTAATGCAAAAGACAGAAAAGGGAGGAAGAAAAGAAAAATACTTGCCTATCTTTGAGAGAAAGGGAAGCTAAACTTCTCTGCCCTTTTCCATTCAGTGCTTCTTTCTCTACAGGTTCTTGGGCTGTTGTGGAGCTTGGAGCTACTTTATATGATCAGATTTATATTTGGTTTCTAGTATTTCACAAGTGGATTACAGCTAGAACCGGAGCCAGAATTTTATTAGTGGAGACGCTATGTAGTGAAATGTCAACACGGGGCATTTGTGTATTACTCAGATTGCTTTAACAGATAGTACATTTTGTGACAACTTGGTCTATTTGAATAATGTGACATTTGGAAGGTTTACAATTGATTTTATTCAATTGATATTAATGTTGGGTTAAGACCTGGTATAATAAAGAAAATAGATGTGTCATTCTCTGTCTTTCAGAGTGAAGGAGTTTGGACCAGGAGGTGAACAAAGTTGGAAAGGAGCTTTACATTTCTCCTTAATGCTGTGTGTTTTAGGCCATTTATTTTCATAGGATACCTAATATTTTTATATGAACAAAATAACTGACAAATACCAATCAAATACAACTTAGGCTGTAGCATGTCATGGCTGTAGACAAGAGCATCCAAATGCAAAGGAACTGGAATTCATGACCTTACAAATGAAATAATATATATTATTTTATTCAAATGCATTTCACACCATACATATTTTCAATTTAACAGAATAATGCAAATATGCTTCCTGCAAAGACTTGAGGGACAAAAAGAGTTATTCAGTTGAGAATTATTTATATCATCACATTCTCATGTGCTTCATTAGTATAGCCTACTGAGCATACTAAGTCCAGAATAAAGCTATTCCTGTCCTTTTATCCCAGTGTTCCTTTCTGTCCTACCACTTCCATGCTATTTAGCTGCCACTGGGGACCCAATATTTTATACACTATCATAAAGATGCAATGCCTTGGTTTCAATTTTTATGTCTGAGAGAATAGCCATGTTAACTTATTGTGGGAGAGTTCAAAGTCTCCCTCTGTTGTATAGAAAAATGAAAAACAGAATATAAGAGAAGTAAAAGAATATAAGGAAACAAACAACTTTAGTCATGTGGAACAAAAGCGATCACTTGGATATTTAAAAAATATTTACATACTTTAGAAATACTTGCTGTTTGCAGCACAAAGGGGGTGTCCCTGAGTTGCACCAACACACCTTGCCCTCAGTGCTGCCTTGCTTCCCATCAGCTAGAAAGGTCAACCTAACATCACAGAACATGTTTTCTTTCCTTTCTCCTCTCCAACACAATATTTGTTGTAACACTTTTTTTTGCCTTGTTTTCTACTTGAGAAAATGATAGATTTTGCCTTCCACAGATTATTCTCTTCTTAAATCATTCTTTTTCTGTTCCTTGTCTTCTATGAAGTGTAACATTTAGGGAATGGAGAGTAGGGAATTGATTGTTGAAGTCAGATAATACTTTATATCCTAGCTGTGCTATATTGGGGATGTTATAGAGTCTCCTCATTTATAAATGGGGCCAAAAATCTTGCCACATAGTGCTAGATCTTTACCTTGTTATCTTAAGGGATGGTCCAGCTTTGGATCATCCAAAATAATAGTTTCCCTCCATATTTTCTCCCAAATCACTTATAAAAACGTTAATGGGGACAGGTCAATAATTCAGTTAAATGATTAGTAACTGAATTTTTCTCTGGGAATTGAAAATATTAATTGGTGGTGATCAATGGTGCAACTTGTTGGGAAAATATTTAAATGCACTATTAACATACACATACTTTCCCATCATATTTAATAATATTAGTTAATATATCTTTTAAATCTTACAGAATTAGATATGTTATTTCTCATGAATTCTGTTTTACAATAGTATAACCTTTTAATCATCATTTCAGTAAATAATAAATACACTAATAAGAATAAAATAAATGAAACACGATTATTAGATATGAAACACCACCAACCTAAGACAGATTCTTCAGGGAGATAGAAGAAAAAGGGAAAATGTCCAACTTTTTAAAAAATAAAGTCAATATAAACTGAACACTACAAGTTAACATTTTACATAATTAAAATTTGAAAGTTTCCTAATGAAATTGGGAACAAACCCAGCAATCTACCATGTTGGCCTTGATTTCAGTCCTGGCTACACAGTTACATACAGATTCAAAATCCATCAACTTCCCTGTGTGTATATATATATATTGTACTTCAATTTTAAAAGTTAAAAATATGGTTCATGTCACTTTTATCTTTGTAATCTCTATATCTAACAAAATTTCTTTCCTTAACACTGAATTAGTAGATGGATTATGTGGGTTAGAAGAAAAAGTCAAATGCTTTGGCTCTTCTTCTCACATTATATTTTAGATACATTTAAATCACTTGAACTCTCATAAGTAACTGATGTTATATGGGCTGACAAGGCATAACTTTGTCCAAAGGAGTTGGGGGCTACCATGTACTAAATACTTTTGAGAATGTGTCTTTTCTAGTCTTGCCAGAATACATATTTTGAACATCACTGCAAACACATTTGAAATGTATGAAAATATTATAATTTTTTTTTCTAAAAACTAAACATTTTTCTCTGTCACATTAGTTCATGGTAACATTATCTGCTATTTAAAATAATAGTGCAGATAAAATTATTTTGTTATTTATTTCATCAAAGAGGTCTTAGATTATTAAGTCCATGCAATTTGTCATGATCCTATTGCTATCCTATGCTTATCAAAGTAAACAATAAAGACTGTAATAAGTGTAGGGTAGAGAACAAAGGAATATTTTGATTGAATTGATGTTGCCTCAATTTTATCTCATAAAACCATTCTATCAGATAATCTATGGGAAAAGTTTCTCAGTTTACTTTATTTGATGGATGTTTGAATGGTAATATAAATTCTACTTCTAGAAAATGATTCTTGTTCCTCTTTGGCAGTGAACCAATTTGTTATCTATATTTCTTATTTGTAATTCTTCACAAAGCATATAAAGTTGAATGCCTTTTATACTTTTTATAACTTCTTTAATAGAGAGCCAATATTTTCACATAATCCAGATCTATTTGTTCTTTAGTGGTTACTGAATATTTATCTACTTCCTGTTCACTTTTTAATTTTATTTTAGTTTTAAAACATTTCCATATGTTCTAATAACACAATTACACACACACACCAGGGTCAGAAAGACACCCAGTTCTGAAGAACTCATGGGGATGATTATTTTGAAACAATTATGCCTTGACAGAGGATTTGACCTCTAGAGTTGTATTTTAATAGGTTGCTGAATATTTTGCTAGTAGTACCTCGTTAACATTACACTTATCCTCACTTATGTATCTAGGAATCAGCCATTCTTTGTGCACTGCTTTTAGATAAATAGCAAAGTAAGTTGAAGCTAAGGACTGCTTTAAGTCTTTATTGTGGTTAGGGGAGACATGCTTCTAACAATAAAAAAAGGAAATACTAGGAAATTTGTTATAAGATACATGTTTATCCATTTTTTTTTTTTTCCATTCACTCAGTGCTTTCAGTAATAGACATGTTAAGGAGCAGTCATATGAACAGAACAGACTCTTGCTCTCTCCCTTTTTAATCTAGATATTAGACCTATATGGGGAATATGGTCAATATATCATAATAACTATGTACTGCGCAGGTAGGCACTTGAGATATAGGGAGACCACTCTGTAAAGTACATGACTGTCTGACCACTACACTATACATCTGAAACTAACACAGAATAATATTGACTATAAACTATAATTGAAAAATAAAAAGATCACACTTTATCAAAAGGTAGCACTAAATAACACAAGGGAATGCAAGAAATTTCTTATATTTAAACTGTAGATTTTTATATTGTCTTAAACAAGATAAATTGGACTAGAATTAAGTAACTGGTACCTCATTAATTTAAAAATAATAATTACAACTCTGATAACCTATAATTTGGACACATAAAAATCTATTAGTATTTCCCAGTTTAAGCTTACAAATGCCTTTGAAAGAGTTTTAACAAAAGTAGCAAATAACAATCATAAAGCAGAGGTAATCCTATATGTGTACTAGTTACCAAGATCTATACTTAATCTACATTCTATCACAGCACAAAATTTCTAATGACTCCCAAATTGTGTTTTAGACCCACAGAAAGTTTCATTTCCAGACTAGTAGATCTCAGGCTCTTGTATTCCTTCAAATTATCTCTGGGTTTGATAAATATATAAAAGACTCTCAGAAGCAAACTAGACGTTTCTATAGGATGTATCATGAAAAACAATGCACTTGTCCAGTTACCATTCTGCTAAATATAACTGAAAATTATTTTATCACTGCTTTTTTTGACAATTACATTTAAGATTTATTTTTTCAATATCTTACATTTTACAGAATCATCTCTTGTTTTCTGTTACTAATCACACTTATAAAGTAATAACATTATTTTCCTCATTGATTTATCTAGGCTCTAGGGGGATATGTATTACATTGACCCTTTAGCCCAATTTTGGAAGAATTGATACCTTAACATTGAACCATACATTCCATGAACATGGTATATCTCTCATTGTATTTCTTTAAAATTTTTTTTCAGCATTTTCTTAGTTTTAAATTTATAGATTTTTTATGCCTTTTCTTGGTAATTTTTCTCTTTAAAATGTCCCCCAAGTTTACTGCTGAAATGCTGCTTAGAGTTCTTACAGGCAAGAAAGCTCTGCTATACATTATTGAGAAAAATGTGTGTGTTAAAGAAGCTTTATTCAAGCTTGAGCTACAGTGCTGTTGGCCATGAATTTAATGTTAACTAATTAACAGTACATATTTAATACAGTGTTTATAAATAGAAACACATAAAATAAGGTTCTATATTGATTATTTGATAACAGTGTTGTGACCAGAAGCTTGCAGGAACCTTCTTTCATATTTCTCTAAGGAAGTTGTTCAGTATCTGCTAATTTAGTGTTTGCACTGGCTTTATAGAACATAACTATTGTGAGTAACAAGAATCAACTGTATGTTAGTACGTATGAAGAGATTTTTTTACATTCATTTATTCAAATGTTCAACAAATATTTATGAAGAACTTACCAAAGAAGCATTTGAAATCTTGCTTCTTGGCATCCATCATCAGTTTGGGCTCAAATAAACTCTTATATAAATTCTAAAAAAACCAAATTTACCAAATGGCTACAATTATTTTGACTATCAAGGATCCAACAGAAAGAGAAGAATTCGACTCACCATATCTTAATTTTTTCAGATATTGTCAAGTAAAGCTTACTCTACAAAGACCTTGATTTTACAATATAATAATAAAACACATAATAAGAAAAAAATAATTTAACTTAAAGTTAGGATCACTTTCAGACAAGGTAATAAAAAACGTATTCTTCAGGGTTCATGTGGGAAGATCTAGGCAATGACAGTGTAGTGTTTAGGGTGGTCATTATAGAACTGGGTTGCTAATATTCATTACAAAGGAAATTGTTATGTATACATGGATTACCTAATTCTAATTTAAGAATGCTTGCACAATTAAGATAATAAAAAAACATTTCAGTTTTGTAAGCTATTTTCCATGGTTGAGTAAAATATTATTTTGTCAGGTATCTTCATGGGAACATAGTGCCATAGTGGTTAAAAACAGACACAAATTCTGTATTCAGCCATAATTTATTCCAAATATGTCCATTTAGCCATTAAATATTTACTAAATTTCATTTTCATTTTTAACTTAAATATGTAATTTTGTGTTTACTGAGAAATGAGTGGAATAATAGCTATATTTACTTTGGCTCAGCTGGAACTATATGCTTAAGATATTTTTGTCAACTTTAAGAAATATATAAGAAAACAACACCCTTGTGGAACAAATTTATTTTCTTAAAAAATTAATAAATTTGTTATCTTCACTATGAGATATAGTAAATTGCTCTTTATTCTGAGCATCATTGAAAAATAAAACCATAATCGACCCTCCTGCATCCAAATGACCTGGTTTACTAGTTCTTTTGAAAACTAGGCTGTTTCTGTTTTGTTGAGTTGCATACTCGCTTTCACTAGAACCACTAAGTGCCCTGAACCTGCCCCTTTTATCATTATATGTATAGTCTTTGCATGCTTTTTTAAAATGGGGAAGTTTTGCCTGCTATTTAGAATAATATGCTAAGTGATGATTTACTTCAAACTTAATAACATTGCCCTTAGTATAAAGTCAAAAATTTTAACAATACATTTGAGGATTTTATACCTAAAATCCTTCTTAATACTCTGGATTCTCATCTTACAGCTCCCCATTTTCTATGATAATCCTCCTGCCACAATGAATATTGTTCTATTACTCTGTATTATCTTTATCTTCAGAGTTTTTCTGCTCTTTGTATATCCTTGTCTAGTATTCCCTAATATCAGGCAAAATAATACTCTTTGACATCTTTACCTGAAAACCAAGAAGTTATCCTCTGTAAAAACACATTAGTGAGAAAATCTACATTTGTGAGGATGTTTCCTTTGCTGTACCCGGAAGAGGGGGATTAATTTATCTCCAGTAACTCTTCAATGCAGAAGACAGACTTAAATCTATATAACAACCTTACCCTTGTTTACTGTTTTTCCATGGTAATCTGGCCTAACTGATTGCCCCACTCCCAAGGTCTTATTTTGTCTTCAGCTAGAAGATGATATTTAAGCATTTTACCAAAATTGGGAAGGTTTCAGCACTATTTCTTCAATACATTTTCTGTTTCAATTTTTCTCCTGTTCTCTCTTAGTCTTCTATGCCACAGATTTTAAACCTTTTGAATTTTTCCCCTTAGACTACTTAATTTTCTACATTATTTTCTCTCTCATTTAATTTAGATGTTCTTTCTTCACATACACTTTGTCATCTTAGTTCTCTACTTTTAAGAAACTCCAGTGAAATTTTTACATCTGTTATTGTTTTTTTCATTTATAATTTGTTACTTAAAATTTTTAATTTTCATTCTGAGACCTCTATCCATTCATTTCAAAAGTATTTACCCTTTCTTCATGAATCATTGTTATAGGGTGTTTATCTTGATGAAAGAACATCCAAATCTATAGAAAAACTTTGAGTTTATCAGATTTTATTTGAGCCAAACTGAGGACTGCCCAGAAGCAAGATCTCAATAGACTGAGAAAATGCTCCAGAGAATGGCAATTTTGCAGTTCTTTCTATGCATTTGTAATCAAAGGAAGGAATGTAAGGAAAATTATAGGAACTCCACTGCTGGTAGATTAAGGAGGCAAGAGAAAGGATACTCTGGAAATCTCTATGATTGAATAAAAAGTAAAATGGAGACTTTTTTTTTTACACTGGTGGGTACAGGATAGTTAACATTTAACATTTATAGAAAATAGGGTAGTCTGTGGGTGACAAAGTCATGTACTCCTTTGAAGGCCAGTAAGCCTCCCAAGGGTCTGGAAAAGAGGTTTACTCTGGCATTTCAAATATAAGTTAACCTAGAGGCTCAAGAATAATGAACAGGCATTACTTAGGGCAAAGATTAATCTTTTACTAAGGACGTTATAGGCCTGGGACATGACTACCCCTCATGACCTATCCAGTTAGGAATTCTAGATAGATCACCGTGAGGTGACTTTTGGTCACTGAGTTTGTCAGATACATGGTTCCTCTTTAGTTCACAATCTTATAATTATAGTACTTGTGTCATATTCAGGTAAATATTTTTCCCCTGAGAATATTTGAAGTTTTGTTATTTCTTTGTATATTTAATAACTTAGATTATATCCTGGGCCTGTCACTGTCTTCCCCATACATATACCATGATGGTCCAGTCTGTAACTTAGCCTCAGTCTGTATGTGTTCTGAAAGTCTTTGCTGTCTGAATTCATGTATGTGCATTCCAGAGTAAACTGGGACTTCATGCACAGATGTAAGTGGTCCCTTTCTTCTTCCTTCTTTCCATGATCCTATCCCTACTCTCTGGTTTCCTAGTGTTTATTCCCTTGTTCATGTGTAAAAGTTGGAATTTTAGCTTCCACATTTTATTTCACGACTCTCACAAATTGGCCCAATGTAGGGCAAACTGACAGAAGAAAAGAACCTGTAGAGCTGATTCAGCTACCACACCATTGCTGCTGCCACATCATGGGTGTAGGCTCACTAGTAGACCTCACCTGTTGTAGGGCCAGGCAAGTTAAACACTCCACCCTGAGGGAGTTGGTCTCAACCATGTCAAAGGGGCAGGGGTGCTACTTGATTGCTGGGGCTCAACTGTTGTAAGATAGGGAGTGTCCAGTCTCTTCTCTGTAATGACTGTTGTTGCTGTTGCTACACTTGGTAGCATCTAGAGGAAGGAGGATGAGCTACTGCTTCACTGCTGACACTCATCTTGAGCAGAGCAGGGAAATTCCAAAAAGGTCTATCCTTCAGGGACCCCTTCTGATTCTTTGGATAGAAGTAGTGATTTTTTCCTTGGAACTTTTTCTGACTCATTTAAAGTTCCAGGATTTGGCCTTACCTAAAGCCCCAGCTGGGATATATAGGAGGGGAAAACAAAAAAACAGGGAACTAGTTAACCCTCAAATCTACCTGCTCTTACTCACCTTTCAGAATCTTCTGATAGGTGCTTTATATATTTTTTTCTAAGTCTTATACAGGAGGCAAAATGATACAAATAAAAAAGATGTGTGACCTTAGCTTTGTCCCTGAACAATGTCGAAGTATTGGTGCCAGGACGTGTGCATCTACTGTGCTTTGCCAAAGGTGACATTTGGGGGAGAAATAAAACGTGTTGTACGGGCATGTTTGGCTTCACATTTAAACTAGGTTTAGAATGAAAGCAACCTGTCACTTCCAGAAAAAATATTTTCCTAGGGATCATGATAGATGGACAATCTGTTTCTAACACCACTCTTTTATGACTTGTACCTTACTTGTTAACTCCCTGGACCATATGTTTCCCATGAATCAAACACCAATCTTAGTCTATAGCTTGGCGATACACATTGTTGTTCATAAAGTTAGCTGCGAAAACCATATTTTTGAGAAGGAGAAAGGAACTGATGGACAAAGATAAAACGCTTTAGGACTATCAGGCAACTAGTCATAAGTGAAATAAAGAGAACATTCTAAGTTGTCATCGTCTAAAAGCATTCAGTAAGAATGTAAGGCATAGTGCTATTCCCCGAGATAAGGCAATCCTGGGTGGGGTTGTAAAGCAGCAACACGGGGGAGCAGAGGGAGGCTGAAGGCAGAGATCTAGGGATAAACGACAATATTGAGCAGCACGTCAGCAGGTCTTATTATATGTGAGTAGGCAAGTCATTAAAAAACAAGTGACATTGAAAGCATGGTTGTGTCATCTTCTTAATCTTTCTCTTCCTCTTCTTTAGCATAGACACACATGCGGTCTGGGTAAGGTTCATTTGGTGGTAATATAGTGACTGTAAATACACTAAAATATTACGGACAAGATTATGCATAAAGTCTCCAATTACCAGCGCTAAGCCGAATGACATGGCAGAAGAGAATCATCTGATTGTACAGGGGCCGCCTGCTTCCTCTCTGTCCCGGTTGCCGCCTTTATTGACCGACCCGGCAGTGAAGGCAGAGGCGCGGTGCTTGAGTCTTTCATCTCTACATACCCCTGAAACACTCGACTAATTAGTGAGTTTTAAACTGGTCAGGGTTGACATTTTAATACAAGACTTTCTATGTAAAATATGCTTTGACTAGTTGATCCTAATATACCCTTCCCATATACTTTACCAAAATATTTAGGAGAATCCAAGGGGAGAAAAGGAGCAGAAAGATAGGAACATAGGAAGGAAAGAAAGGGAACTCACATCACCACAGAGCACAAAGGCTGAAAACCAGCCCACTGTCCACTTTTGAGAGGATTACCTACTGGCTGTGAGGCATTCGGGGCTACATTGTGAACACTGCCTATAACCATCTAACACTGTTGTGATTTATGAAATTGAACTGATATGCCTCTTTGAAACACAGTAGAAATAAGTGAACTCTACCCTCCCAGCCACTGAGTCTCCTACTAACTTGTCTGAGGACCAGATTGGGACAGAAGTTACCATCCCTGCACAACTGAGGCTCACTGGAGGAATGGCATTGGGATGCACCCTCAGACTACTGTTTCACCCTTCTACAAGGACAGAATTAGCCTGAGCCTGGGCCCTGTGTGGCCACTGATCAAGTCAACGGCAGGCACCAGTATTGTATAGTCCCCTCCTTGTTGAGGATGAAAAAAGTAATGATAACCAACTCCATGGGTTTAAAGAATACACTGCCGAGCAAATTGGGGGGAGTAAAATCTGTGAGACTCGAAGGGAAACACTTCTATAAACAATTTCCTGCAGAGCCCAGAGAACATTTTAGAAAGCAATTTGACATTCTTGAAAGTATGCTGGTGACAACATGGCCTCAAATTGAGAGGAACAGAAAGCCAGACAGACTGTGACAAAAATATAAATATGAAAAAAACAGATGCATGGGTAAAGCAGTGCTAACATCGTGATAGCAGAATTAAAGAACTTAACTAGTGGGGATCCTGGGGCAGATGACACTACTCCCAGGGAACTCTGTGGGTATTAGGTGGTAGTCGTTCAATTGAAAACAATCAGGGTTTTGTCTTACTGATAAGATTATATTTTAGTCCTGATGTTTAACATATTACTAGAAAGTCTTTGGGCTGTAGGATTTATCTTGTTTTGTAGGGTGTTCCCAATGCCTAGGACCCTGCCTGGGTATTGTTGGTGTCCAGTAACTATCTGTTTAGTGTAAAATCATAATTTATTAACTCAAGTGGGACTGGTCAGTCTGAATCCACCTCTAATCCTAGTACTCATTAACTATGTGGCCTTGTGCATCAGTTTTTTCATTTGTAAAACAGGGATTATAACATCTTCTAAATATGATACAAAGTTTTTACAGGGATAAGGTATATAAGGTGTTTATCCCAACACGTAGTACAGATACATGCAGAATAAATGCTAGCAGCTTTCATTATGTTAAAACAAAAACAACAAAAGAAAACCAGGTGTCAAAATAGATATGGCCCCTGCCTGGTGACTCAGTTGGTTGGAGCATTGTCCCGTACACCAAAATGTTGTGGGTTCAATTCTTGGTCCACTTGATATTTCTCTCTCTTTCTGTCTCTCCTCTCCCCCTCTCCCTTTCTCTCTCTCTAAAATTAATAAACATCCTCTGGTGAGGATTAAAAATAAGTAAATAAACAAGCAAACAAGATTTGATGTTCTAATAAAAAAAAAAAAAAAGAGAAGTTTAACCTCCCTAGACAGGCTCTGGATAATGTTTAATTCTATGGATTTAGAAAAACAAAGCATCAATAGAAAGTGGCCACACACACAAAGAAAAGTTACTAGGGAAGATACAATGATTTGGGAGAGAATTTGAAACTTATCCTCTGTGAATTTAAATACCAGGAGAAAAAGGGCCAATAAATCCAAGGTTTAGGGGAAATGATTATGACCCAAGTATTTAATCCCTAGGAAGATAGGCAGTCAGGGGTGAAAATAAGAGGAAGGTGTTCTGTGATATGCAATACAATGAGAAAAATTACCCAATACTTGCAAATAGGCCCAATGATTACTGCGTGACCATTCAGTGGATTGCTGAACATTGTCTAGTGGGCCTTCCTGGAATTACCTGATTAAGGGATTATACAAGAGTTCATATTTAACTGACTTGGTTCTTCTATAACTTTGTAGGAGTAGTGATCAAATTGTAGAAAACTGATAGCAAAGCAAATAATTCCTGTTCACACAAATGATTTTTTCCAAACGAGAATATAAATCTCTAATCCAGATTCTCATTTGAATCAACTTTAATGTCTTACTGGATCTCTCATGAAATAAGCTTTGGTATGGATTTTCTCATTGATTGATATTTGGCCACATTTTAATTTTATTTTTGTAGTAAAGTCACATTTGACACTTTTTGAAAACCAAAATACTTTATCAAAGCAATTCAAAATATTTTGAAGTACATGCTTCTTGCATATAGTAATTCTGCAAGATTTTGTGATTTTTTTATCACCCCTAGAATTTTATGGTGAATATGACTTTTATCTTAAACTTGAGTCACATGGCTTTTCATGATCTGGTCTCAGCTTAATTCTTGATCTTCATTTCTTACTACGGCTTGGCTTGCTTCTAACATCCCAGACGTGTTAATCAGATAATACTTCCTTTCACCTCTATGTATTTTCACATGCCAACATCATCCATCCTTCCCATGATGCACACAAACATCCCATCCTTCTCCTGAATAACATACTCATCTTTCAAGCCTCAGCTCCTACTTCTCTGGAACCTTTCCTCATTTCTCAGGCTCTGGTTTGGTTCTCTGAATTTCTGTTCCTACAGTTTAGCCACAGTCACCTTTCTCTTCATAGCCATAAATTTCTGCTCCTCCCCCATGGGCTATATCTGCTCCATGAAAAATAGCAACTATTAATGGTTTTATTCATTGTGGCATACCTAGGTTTATTGGTAACCTGTTGTTGCATAACAAATTACCATAAATTTAGTAGTTTAAAAAAACACATTTATTAGCTCACAGTTTCTGTGGGTTGAGTCCTAGCACAGGTTAGATGTGTCCTCTATTGAAAGTATCTCACAAGGTTGCAATTCAGGTGTCAGTTAGGGTTGGAGGCTCATTAAAGACTAAAATGTGGAAGGACCAGTTTCCAAGCTGAATTCAGTTCCTCACTCTTTATTACCTGGTGACCACTCTCATATTTTTGCCATGTGAGCCTGTCCAAGATATCCGCTTGCTTCATCAAAGTGCTCAAACTGAGAAAACAGTAGTTTGTTGGCAAAATGGAAGTTATAATCTTCTGTAACATAATCATGGAAGGGACATCTTATCAACTTTGCCATATTCTGTTGGTGAGAAGCAAATCACAGGTCCATCCACACTCAAGGGGAGAAATTACACAAGGTATGGATCATTGTGACCATCTTTGAGTTTGTCCACCCAGTAAGGCCTGGCACTTTGGTATCACAAAATAGGTATTGAAATAATGGCTGGCAAATAAAAAAGTCATTCAATGAATGGGTAATTCACCTACAGAAATATGCAGAAAATCCCTTCCTTTGAGCATAAGGTAATAGATTAGTGTGTTTCACTATAGTCATGATTTTTTTTTTTCCACCAACTGGATTATTTTACTTTCTTACTCTCCATTATTTATTAGTTTTCAAAATATTTTTAAAACAGATGGCCAATTTAGCTACAAAATAGACACTTAAGCAAAAAGCAAAACAATTAAAATAAAAAACAAATTAATTTAGCAAAACTACTGTAAACAATTTTGTTTAAAATACATATCCTGTGTTTTTCTAATATTCCAAATCCACATTGCAAATAAAACATGTATCCAGAGCAATGTATAAATTGCCATAGCTGTGACAGAATCTCCTATTTAAATTATTTCATCATAGATTTTCTTCAGCATCTTGAATTATAACTTTAATGGTTCACACACAAGCTATTTCATGTAGTGAAATTGACTTCATTGAGTTTTATAACAGGAAACAGTTTTCACTTCCAATAAAAAATAAATGAAAGAAGATAACATCATCCTTGCAAATTTTGTCTAAACAGAAAGACAGAATTGGGGAGTAATTCTGTAATAAAAGAGAACAGTATTAAACTCTGTTTCCCTCCCTATTTCACCTGTCGGACATCTGAACATTTTTCATCCATGATTTTGGATGATCCTAAACCATAGATAAAAGGCTAAACTAAGCTGAGGAGGTGGTTACATAAATATAGTTAATGATTCTTGCCATACTTATAGTACCTAATATTACAGGACAATATTCCTGGAGAATGCTTTCGCTGTTTTCAAGGATAAACAAACTCTTTCCAAAAGTGTATTGTAAATGGGTTAATGTGTGCAAAGGTTAAAAACATCAAGTTCTGAAATACCATGACCTGACATTAATGACCCAATAATAGGTTGACATTTACAATTCTTTTTTGGGGGCTAATAGCCAACCATAGGCAAAAATTGGCTTCTGCATTTAGCTGCTTATCTCAGAGGAAAAAATATGAGTAATAATAGTACAAGGGAGGTTAATAACAGGTACAAGCATAGCATAGCTTTTTTCAGTCCGTTTAGAAAATGAACTGAGAATTGCTGTCAACTTGATTGGGAAGGGGAAAGGAAGAATAGATCCATATGGGAGGCATCACTCAGCTTCCAGTGTGTGTGTGAAGGTTGTTTGCAAGGTTACCTGGACTGATGCAATATAAAGCTGAAATTTGCATGTCAAAGCTTTGTTCCTTTTATAACATACTGCCACACAAATCACTGGCTCTGGGGTTTAAATTTCACAGATGTCTAAGCTCAATTAAAAATTAAAGTGCAATAATTTGTGATCCACAGTGCACCTAATCATTCTGATTTTAAAGAATGTTTTGTTTTCCCATTATGTTTTGGTCTTACCATCTACAATTCTAATTTTTCATAGACTTTCTCAGTTTTTCCTTTGAAAGTTAATGTTTTCTTTGACAAGAAAATTCTTCTTTGGGGCCATGGTATTATTACTAAACTTAAAGGATTAAAAAATATATTCATATTTAAAATCACAACAAAAAATAAATCAGCATAAAGCTGACTATTATAATTTTCTGGGCCCCTGGGAAAATAAAAACGTGATTCATGGGTGCTAGTTGTCTGTTCTTGTTACTGATTATTGCTTCAATTACTTTCTAGTTTTCAGAATATGTTACAAAGAATGTTTGCACTGCAATTTTCTCTATGAGCTATTTCATAAGAATTAATGGTTTTACATTACTAGAAAATATCCTAATGTTATGAGCAATGTCAGCTCTCAGTTCTTGAGTTCAGCAAAGAAGGAATTCAGAGCCAAGAACTCTAGTGCAAAAGGGAGCTCTTTTAGTGTACAAAGCATAAGTACACTTGAAGAGAGGATTCAAGCAGTCTACTCAGAAAGCTGCCTTGGCCTTTTAGAAAGAAAGTCATAGAGCCAGAAGAAGTGAGCCAGCTGGGCTGTATGGACTCAGGAAACAAGATACAGAGGCAAAAGATGTGCCCTCAGAGACAGGTTCAGGGGATTAGCCCCAGAACAAGCTGTCTCTGCCTGGGTTGAGCTGCTGCTGTCCTCTGCTTCCCTGGTTGCAAGTCTTATAGGGACCCTTAGAGCTTAGGAGAAAGAAAGCAAAGATACATGCCTGAAGAAAGAAGGTGCAGGCATGCCCTAGAGAAAGTGCACACAACTGGGTCCTTTGTCTTAAGGGTTTTATCTGTTTTCTAAAGGCAAGAATTTTAGGGGAGGTTTCAGGGGAGAATCTCAATAGAATATTCAACTGCTTTCCAGGTGTGTCCTTTAATATGGTGATTCATCAAAGTGAATGTTGGTCAAGGTCCTTGTCTCCACTGATTGATTAGCGTTAGGGTAGGGAGTCATTTATCACTGCATCTAGTCCTGATGTCAGCTATGGCTTCAATTGGTTTTGCTGCTTTTCTGGGCCTGGTGCTAAAACACAACTGGAGCCGAAATGTTATCTCTAGTTTGACCAAAACAATGTGTCTGTGGTCAGCAGACCCAGTTATTTGATGCTGATCAGAACCTCATTGTTCTGGGGGCTTAGTGCTTAAGGGAGTGATCCTACAAGAGGAGAGGAGGCAGGTGAGTCAGGGTGCTGATGAGGCCAGTTTGATTCAGCTGTTTGTTTCCCCATTCCACTTGCCAAGGAATTTTCCTAGCTTCTTTTTATCTTGTCCCACTAAGATGCAATGATCCAATAGACTTATAAGTGATCACTATAGATGATGTTTATTACCTTTGCTATAAATGATAATCTTCATAGAACTGAAAGCATTACATGATAAAAATATAAAGTTCAGAGAAAATAATTATAATTTATGAAGCAAGTAGAATTTTACTCATCCCAACTAGATATATATTTATAGGATTACTTTAGCAAAATATGAAAATATGAAGTGGTAACATTACTTTTAGTCATTTTTCTTCATTTTAGACCAAATCTATAAAAAAATGTTAAAGTAACATTCTGGTGTTTACAATGTGGTTAGGCCCAATTATGCCTGGTGTATTCAGTGTTTTAATTTTTGCCTCTTTTTTTTTTTTTTAATTAAATAAGATAGAAACAATTTCTGTTTCATATTTTCCGCAACTCTATAGATTTTTTTTTTTTTTTTTTTTCAAAAGAGTAGAGAATGGATATGCACCATGGGTTTGGAAACACTTAACAGCTTGATTGACCTTGGGCAAAGGAGAAGGCAAAGGCAAGGACTGTACTGAGATTTCATGGGAGGAAATACAGATGTTAATTTTAAAATATGTCACTGACCAAATTAGTAATTTTATATATAACCTAAAGTAATAATGAATTTATTAGAATTATTTTAAAAATACAATTGTATTTCTATTTGTTGGATAATTATAACTGGGTTATTTTTTTGAAGGTTGGTCAAAGATTAGGATGGCATATGGTCAATTAAAGGGCAAGATTATACATTACTTATTTTACCCCAATGTTGAAAACACCTACCCACATTCCAGAACACATGTAAATTAATAACTGACCCTCTCTTGCTGCTAATATGATGCTCCAATAGAACACTTTCGGAATACATTAAATTTCAATGCTAAGATTTGTTTTTAACTTTTTCAGTTTATGTTGGCTATTGTAAAATTAAATGGTCAAATATTTTTATATTCAAAAGCAGGTTCAAATGTTGATCACAAAAATGACATTGTAAACACCCTGTATCTATTTTTCTATAATATGTAAAGAAGCATTCAATCATTATGTTGAGTCCATGAGCACCTGTTACATCAAGTATAGGCATATATGGAGTAAAAATTTACTGTTGGTTTGATGATATTTAGACACTAGAAAAAGTCATATGTTCTTTCTTTAGTATGGTGTTTAAATACTCTTTCACTAAGACTAAGAGCATGTAGAGTAAACTGAAGGAGGCCAATGTAAATGATGAAAAAAAATATTTTTTTGAGAAAGCAACTAGAATTTCAGGGTACATCTAGCTGTAGTTAGCCAAGGATCCTAATACTCTCAAAATAAATTGACAAATACAAATATTACACTCTTGATTTTTTTTAAATATAAATTTTTTGTAGATTGAGATTTTCAATGTAAATAATCATATAATCTGCAAAATAGAGATGGTTTTACTACTTTTCTTCCAATTTGGGTGCTTTTTATTTCATGTCTAATTACTCTAGATAGGATTTCTAGTACAGTGTTAAGTACCAGTGGTGAAAGTGGGAATCTTTGCCTAGTTCCTGATTTTAAAAGCAAAGCTTTGAAGTAAAACTTTCTTAAAATCAATTCTACATGTATGAAGTAATTGATTGTGTAACATATGCTGGGCCATTGCCATAAAAATGTAGGAGTATACTCTTGGTGAGAAATCCAAACCTGTATTGTAATATAATTTCTATGAGAAAATTGACTTGACTTACATTATTTTTGACTTACAGCACTTTTCCATGAATGTAAATCATGATAAATTCAGAAATCCCTTTACTTTTTATACTTGCTGATTAAAACAAATTTCAGGAAACTTTTTTGGCATATAAATTAAATAAACTGTGAGACTGAAATTAGAAATCTCTTAATTTAATCCACACTTAGAGACAATTTTATATAATTTTGTCTTCCAGTGTTTGAAATCAAATTACAGCATTGTAGCATATTTTTTAATGAAAATACAAGTTTGAAATATAAGTGATATGCATTACTCCAACTCTTAAAATGCTCTACAGTATTTTTTCTTTGTCTCACAACTTATGACAAAGATCTTTATGAATATCTATCTGAACAGCCATAGCTTAAAACTTCAAAACATTCCACATGATAAACCATCAGTTATCTTAATCAGTTTCTGGAGAAAAGAAAATCTCTTGACAGCAGATGATATACTTAGGAGCAAGCCTTTGGTGGTTCATTATATATTCAGAGAAAGGTGAAACACTAGGGTGATTATCCAGACTTCCAAAGGAGGAGTGACTATGAATAATGACTGTAATTAACATTCAAATTTATAAATGTCAGTTTCCAATACGAACAATTTCATTTAAATGACAGTACTGAAATCTCTGAGAATAATCTTACCAATTGTAGTATAAATTTCTCTGATAACAAAAGGACATTTTATAAAGATGGTGTAAAAACAATAAAATATTTAATAAACATAGCATATAAGTCTATAAGACTTATATAATGTGGAGATTTTTTCTTTTTTTCAGATCTATAATTATAAATGATTATTTCCAACACCTGAAAAAAGTGAAAATTAATATTCTAGTTTAAAAATTCAAGTAATCATATGTGTATTCATGTTTTTATCTCATGTATCTAAAATTATATGCACATTTTAACTTACTAAGAGATTATTAGTAATGATTGTTTCAAAGTGGATTTTATTGGATAATATGTCTTTTAAGTATTGCATAAACAGTAGAAACTTCTAAGCTGTTAGCGTATGATTATGTTGTATCATTTGTATGATATGCAAATTATATAGTTAGCCTGAGGCTTTTGAAAAAGCAGGTTTGTGAAATTGACTTTCTGTTGAGTGCTCCTTACTTAATTTGCCCTACCTGGAACCAGATTTCATAGTCAGATAACATATTTGTAACAATACCGGATGGATTTTTTAAGTCAAATTCTTTCTGAAAACGGTTAATTCTTCACAAAGAAATGAAACTGCGCTCATTTGAGTTTAAAACCACAGAAAGCTGAAACGTCCTATTCTCTTCTGAAGACAGGTTCCTGTGGAGACACACTTCCCCCGGCTGAGTACCACAGAGCCATGAGTATCACCCCACAATGCTGTTTTGAGGGGATACAAGATGATAGTATTGTCTCCTCTCAAAACACAGTTAGGCCACATAAAGAGCAGTGTGGTTCCTGAAGACCTTTCAGCAACTTGTGATTTTCTTAACTCCTCTAGAGAGTCTGGATTCCCTACACTCTGAATACCTAACACAGTGCTTCTCAAACTTTAGCTGCAGTAGAATCACCTGCAGGATGTGCTGCGATCAGATAGATTTGCTGAGTTAAGTATCCACAAAGGTAATACGGTCCTGACAGAGAGATCCTGGTCCTCTTCACTAAAAATGTTGAAAGATGGATTCTTGGCTACTAGGATTGCCATCACAGTTTCAACAGCAACAGAGAAAAAGTCTGCTGTTCTCCTTTTGAAGGAGTAGAGTGGCCTCGTATTGCATAGTATAAGAAAAGGCAGGGAGAGTACACTAAAAATATGCCACTTAATGGAATCAACTTGTCTGGAAATAAACCCCCCTTTTATTCTTACTCTGGAGGAAATAATGAAACTCAGAAAAATATGGGTTCTTCTGTAGATACCAAGATGAGTATTCATTGCTGATAACTCCAGTTTTCTTAAAGTCGTAGATCATGTAATCAGCTACTAGGCAGAAGCCAAGTGTGGGCTAAAGTCTTGGAAAGATGGACACTTTGGAATACCTATTATTTAAATGGGAGAATTACCTGTGCTACAACATATAAAAGTGTTTCTGAGAATCTAGTTAAATTTGTAGGTTATGACAATGTGTAGATAGACACTAAAATATATTAAAATATAGTAGCAAGAAAATTGTCTAAAATTTAGAGAACTTGGTTTCTTATAAAATACTGATTCTACACTTACTATTTTTCTGACCTAGCACATGTTGCTTAATCTGTGTACATAACTTAGTTTGTTCACTTCCAAAGTCAGCACAATGCATTTAAATCTATCAGGTTGTTTTAAGGACTCTGTCTAAAATGGCCACAACTCTAAAGTGTTTTTACAAAGTTACATATGAGTATGAGATGATGTGGCTATTATGTGATTATATAGATTTTTTAAAGTCCTTCTATTCACAAGAATTAAATGATCTCAGGACAATTACTAAAGTGTAAATTGTGAAACTGAATGCTGCCCTTGGACAAAACCCAAATTCAAACCTCATTTTGTTACAGTAGTTTTGTTTTAAAGGAAAGAAGGTAGCAAACCAAAAATCAAAAGAATTACATTTTAAATTGAGTACTGCATTTATTTTCATTCTACTTTTTATATTAGTAAGTTCTCTGTTGGACTAGCCATTACTTTAGAAACGATTACATTTAGTATATGAGAAAATTTATTATCTTATCTTGATTATAATAACATCTGCCCCTATTTTGGTGGATAGGAATAGTGAGTACATTATCTAGTTAGCATTTTATGATAATATTTGGCCAACTGCATATTTATGCTATGTGACATTACCTGGACTATTACCTTTTTATTTTTTACATTCAAAGCATCTTGATTCCCTGGAGAATTACAGTGGTTTTCAAAACCGTTCGCTGTTTCCTTAAGATCTCAGTCTCAGCTCTCTCAATTTTGTCTCTTTCAGTAAAACCCTACCTCCTTTATTCTAATGGATGATCAGAGTAGTGAAGAGAAAGATCATTTTTATTCCTTGTACCCATTCTACATTTTCCATTTTCAAAACAATAATTTCTATTATCCAAAGTTACTCTTTCATTTATGATCTAGAATATATTTTCATCTTTTTTCTTTGCAACTAATTTATGTGTTTTCTTCCCCCCCGCCCCAGTAGTATTTTTCTTTCTTCTGATTTCTTTACTACAGCTTTGAAGCATGCAGATGCTAGAACAGGTCTCAGGGAGAGATGGGATGGAGCAACTCACTACCGAGCTTGGGGGTTGGGTGACAGCAGTGGTTGGGATCACACTTGACTCTTCTTGTCAAGAAAGGTAGAAACACCAAGCCAGAGTCTCAGTGACATACAAATGATGCTTCAGTATTATATGTACTAGAGAACTTAAGTAAGTCACTATAACCAATAAGTTTCAATGTTCATAAGTTAAAAGCGAATGCAAACTGTCTAGTTCTGAAATAGCTCAAACTCAAAGTCTAAGAATTCAAACACCATGGGTGGAATGCACAGATGTTAGGATACTAAGTGGAGAGGTCCACACTTGTAGAATGTTGAAGTTAATATTAAAAATGTAAGAAACTTGAATCTAATTGGCCAGATAGACTAACAAGGGACCAGAGTGGGGACCAACAGTTAGGTCACTGGTGATAGACCAGATGGTGGCTATAAAAGATCCTGTACTGACCTGGCAACATTGTCCAAACACAAACTGAGAGCTGCTGGTCAGCCAGGACCTAAAGTCATACCAGAGTCGTTATGCACAAAGAATCAGAACCCAGAAAAGAAATAATTAGAAAGTGAGAGATACCCACATAGTTAGTGCTTGATATAGTATTGCATTCATTTATTCGATACATAGTGGTTTACTTTGTGGCACACCAGTGAGTGAGAGCAGATTCCTCAGTGTCAATGACATACAGACTAGAGGTGGAGCACATAAATATATAACTGCACAACAGTGAAGAAAGGCTAATAGAGGACTCCAAACATGCTAAGGTAGCTTCTGTATGTGATGTACCTGTATCATATTCTCCATATGTTCCATTCTATTATTTATTCTTGTGGTATTATGAATATATGCAATTTAGAGGACTTTTCTGGCCCCATGATGTCTGTAGACCTTGAATCCATATCTTATAGGATTCACTCCTGTCCCAGGTACACAAGCTCTTCAAAAATTTAATGCAAAGGGTTCGCATGACCATTTACTTTCAACAAAGTCTTTCTTGGAACAAAATTTTGGGGAGGTGATATATAGGTAAACTATTTAAAAATATACATACAGATTAACTGGACACATCTGATGGTAATTCTAGTTATTGTGTATTGTGAAGAGAATTAACCCCTACACATTTTTCCTTTGAGTGGCCAGAAGTAATTGTTTTAATAAGCTTTCAAATATGTATACTAAATATGAATATTTAAGTTCATAATTTTTCAAACTTGTTACTATCTCTTTAAATATATTATTTAAAAAGATTGTAAATTTGTGTTGTAACCATGTATAATTGCAACATGTGTTTCTCCCTCCTGAGATTTTGATATATTTTCCCACCTCAACTTACGGTGAAATGAGTGAAACAAAAGTGATTGTGAGATAGGGCTCATGATCTCAGAAAGTCATTTTCCACAGTTGACATCTCTTTTAAACCATTTTAATGTCCCTAAAAAGGATGTGAAATAAATATAGCCATAATTATTATCTCAAAGGAAGATATCTAAACAGAATTTATTTTCAAAAATTGTTTAAAAATTTGCTAAGTGTTGTAATTGTAAAAATCAGAAAACTTTGTATTGTCACTATCCAACTATCCATACTAAAGAAGTACCGTTGTTACCTGTAGCAGCCATCAAAGCTCCAGTCAGTTAATTACAGGGCAAACATGTGTGTTTTGGTTTCACTGAAAGAGAAGATACCTGTCCCTCTGCCCTGACCTTTATTCAGCACATTGTCTTGACTGAGTCGATGGGCTGTTTCAATATTCTTCCCTTTACACATTATTGTGGAAATATCATGGGTTGAGAGACTGGATTGCCAAAGGTTTAAAACTAACTGCATTTCACTTCAAAGAACATCTTGCAAGAATATCATTCCAAAGCAAATATTTTAAATCTGTCATTTTCGATTTTTCTAACACACTTATTATATTCTTCACAATTAGTTCTTAAGCACCTATTGTGTTGAGGACTCCGATTTTATTTGGTAGAATCCAGAGTTGCCCTCAGCTTGGTTTCCAAGTCTTCAGATTCCAAGTCCACTATTTCTTGCCCTGCCATGTATTGTTTCGCCCATAGAACCAATTAAGTATTTAGAGGAATAATAGCTTTTAGTATGACCAGAGGGTAACTGGGATAGCAGACTGCCCAAGAAGGGCAAAGACCAGTGTTTTGAAGGAAGGTAATATCAGTTGTTTCAAGTGATACAGAGAGATGGGAAAGTATGTGGACTGAAAAGAGCAAATCAACTGGCTGTATGCATTAAGTCCAGCTGTGACTTTTAAGGTGGTTTCAATCGAGTTGTGAGATTAGAAACTAGATTGGAAGATGCTGTGGAGTAAATGAGCAGTAAGAAATTAAATGAAGTGTGAATAGACCAATGTGTTTCAAAGATTTAGATTTTTTTTTTCTTCAAAAGCAGAACTCCATTAAAAAAATAAAAAAAAAATGAAATCTTGTGTGAGAAACCCTGGAACTGGTAAGAAGTAGGACTTTAATCCCTCTCCTCCCTCTCCCTGAGTCTCTGACTCAGCATTGGTTAGACATAGTTTGCATGAGAAAGGCAGACCATTCTTTTGAGATGTTTAACTGGGTGACAAAGGAAAGAAATAAGAGTAAAAGGAGCACATAGGAGCTGCTGAAAAAGTGTAGGGGAGCTTGCAGGATCCTCAGAGATGAGAAAGTCAAGAGAAGGCTTCATGTGGACGATGGCTTGATGGAGACTCTACTCAAGTCAGATGAGTTTTCCCAACTTCTCTTCAAGCTATTCCAGCCCAGTCCCTGCTCTCAATTCTTGAGCTAAACAGAAAGTATATAGTGAACATTGCCCCAGAGAACCTTACCCTTGGCAACAAATCTTTTTTTTTTTTTTAATCTCACCTTCAACCTCCTGTATTATTATTCTTCTGCACTTGAGCTCAATTGTTTAGAGTCCCTGGGACCAATTTAGAGGAGCACAGCCTAGTTTTCTTTTTTGGACAAAGATTTTATGGTAGAGAACAAAGGCCAAAGTCAATTGAAAAAGGAATCACAGGATATTGAAAATGTGTGCTCTTTAGCCACTCGGCCTTATTTTAAAATTTAACTTTCCATAGGAAGGTGAAATTTTGCATATGTTCTCAGGTCCTTAGACTATTCCTATGATATGAGATACATGTTGAAAAACAAAAGTAGTTTAAGAAAATTTTGTTCTTTTTGTATTTAAAACAGATATCTTTTTTCTTCTTATACTCAGAATCTTGTGTTATCCATATATCTTTTTCTCTCTTCATTCTAAAGTTTACTCTTCTTATCTGAGGTTTAGACATTTTGTTCTTGACCCAGGAAATCTTTGTTTCCTTAGCCTCAAACAAAAATCACAAACCTCCCCTGAAAAATTAGCCAGGGAGATATTGGGGAGAGGGAGGTAAGAACAGGAAAAACGGAAAGGACAGACACACAGGAAACCTAAAATAATATTCCCAACCAACATATATCCATAATACAGATATGGAAATCGGGCGGTAAGGTTAAATAACTTGCCCCATTTTCTCCCTTTCTAAGGCTAAATATTTCATCAAGTGTATGTCTTCAGTTTGTGTGGTACTGCATTTTTAATTGTTAGGCAGAGAGTGACAACTGAAGATTTGCCTTAAATTATTAAATCTTTTTGTTCAATCAAACATATTATTCATTGAGATCTTTTTAAAGGTAATTAGTGGGTGGTCCAAAAACTATAGTGAGGTGGCTGAAAGTATGATTTGTGGAATCAGAGAAACTTGTGTTCAATGCCTTGGGTTTCTAATTATTACCTTTTAAAACTAAAACTAAGGCAAAATAATTTAACATTTCAATTTTCCCCCCTTATCTATACAGCGACTATTATAAAATGCAGAGTTTTTCAGAATTAAATAGTGAACATAGGGAAAGCGCTAGCACTGTGCCTGGCACTCAAAATGTGCAACAAGTGTTATAATTACTATAATCATGAAAGGGGGTAAGGTCATGCTTAGGAGTGGCATTTTATTTTTGCTTTGGTATATTGATAAGTTCCAAATATATTGCACCAGTTCTTCACCATTCACTAGTTTACATTTATTAAACATTTTTCTGTGGAACTGAAAATACATGAGAGCTGTGACCATGTTCTCAAGGAATATGTTCCTGTTGGGGATATATAAAATATTATATATCTACAATAAATAAAAATTCTTGCACAACGTATACAAACAGAACAAATGGAGATTGAAGATCCTTACTGTAAGAACTCTAAGGTTTTCTGACAGGGCATGGCCATTTTATATTTAGTTATCTTTTCTAATTCCCTGTGTAGATGGTTTGTTCAATTTCATAATGATTTGGGGAAAAAAGATTCAGTAGGGGTTTCTGGTATTGACTTTGCGTAAGGTTCTTTGGTTTCTTTTTAATAATCCTCCCATATCCATTTCTGCATTTCTTCTTTCTTAGCACAAAGCAAGTTATGGTTCAATTGATTTTCTGTCTGCTTAATAAATATTGATATATTGGATGCATTCAAGCCTGGCCATGTGTGATCCATCTTTAAAGGTAGAGTCATTATGCAGGGAGGTTGCAATTTATTTATTTTTCATTCATTCTCTCATCTTTTGAAAGGAATCATTATGCAAATATTGAACACATTCATGACACAAACAAACAAAACAGCTAGCTTTTTAATAGCTGTTGAGAACAAAATAGCATCTATAGTAGAATGAAGTGAATATAGACCGGATTGTGTACTTTGTATTAGTATAAGTTTTTTAGATAATAGGAAAAGGTAATTGAAGGTAAAATGTGCAATTTTCAGATTGTAAGAGGTGCTACACACTGTAACGATTGAGGAAACAAAATACTTATTTCTTCTGTGGATCTACAGGCACAAGATTAAATCAGTCCTCAAATAGAAGGAAATTATACAATCTCTCAAGGTTTATTTCAGACATCTAATAATTCATGACTTAAAGTGTATATTGAATTAAATATTTGTATTCTTATTCCTATTGTAGGAGTGAAACAGTTTTTTTGTTTGCTTGTTGTTGTTTATTAACCCTCAACCAGTTTTGGAGAGAGAAAGGGAGAGAGAAACCTCAGTTGGTTGCCTCTTGTACGCACCTGAACCCACCTCAGCAGGGGACCGACCGGCAGCTTAGGGATGTGTCTTGACTGGGAGTGGAACCCTCAACCTTTCGGTGTATGGGATGCACACTGGCAAGAGCAGGGGTAGGACAGTTTCAATGTGTTTACAGATAGACGTGCCAGATTCAATTTGTTTATCAGTAGTATCCATTCGGGTCATTGGTTTTATTGTATTCATTTAGCTTATTGGTTAATAATTAAGTAAATATTCTTTTAAAAATAAGTATTTTAAAATTACTTTTAAATCCCTTCTAAATAGCAGTATGTTATTTCTTCGTTTTCTTTTAAAACTCTTTTACATTTAAATGAGGCAGACTTTCTGCTGTTTTGTGTACTAGTAGGCTGGGGTCTTGAGAGCAAAATTGCTGAGTGGTTTAATATTGACTCTGTCATCATATCCCTCAATTCTGCTTTTAATTAGATGTACCTAGAGCACAGCAGAAACATCTATTTTTGCCGAAAGTTCCGAGTTAGAGCTCTGTCTTTCTAGAAAGCAAGAACACGGCTCTGACGGTTGAGCTGCGTCTCATTCAATGCAAGCTTCACTAAATAGCCTTCGTAAAACCATTTGTCCAAAGTCCTCTGAAAGCAGACCAGTAGGAAATTCAAGCCTATGCTTTATCTGCAGATTGGCCATATTATAGGAAGTGATTATTTTTTCCAATTGTTTTATAAAGTTATTCAGCTATCTCATTTTCTATTTTTAATACTGAAGAATATATTTTTCTACTTGCCACCCTTTTCTAAGATTTTAATTTCTTCTACTACAGCATATACTCCAAATATATTTTAAAACATTGTAAAAATATTTCAAATTTGCACTTGTATACAAGTAATAATCACATCTTAGGGAACAAATGGTGAATGACCATCTGCTAATTCATAGAGATAGCATTAATATTAATTTTGGAGAAATGTTTAAGTGAATAAATGCTTTGATGATTATTCAAGCTGAATATATTGTATCATTATTCCACGAAGATCTCTTCATTTAGTAGCAATTTTCAGGCTTCATATGATAAAGTAGTCTGAAATTAAACATGGAAAATTAAGAGAGAGAAAAAATTTAAAAGATGCACAGAAGTCTCTGGCTGGTGTGGCTCAGTCCTGTGCACTGGAAGGTCACAAGTTAAATTCCCAGTCAGGGCATATATCCAGGTTCTGAGTTTGATCCCTGATTGGGGTGCATACAGGAGGCAACCAATCGATGTTTCTTGCTCACATTGATGTTTCTCTTTCTCCCTCTTTCTCCCCTTCTCTCTCTTCCCTTTCTGTCTCAAATAAATTTATATATATATATATATATATATATATATATATATATATATATATATATATATATAATCTCAAATCAATAATACATATATATATCTGTATATATACACTCACACACACACACACACACACACACACACACACACACACACACACATTTTAAAGATGCACAGCTTGGCCAGTGTTGCCCAGTGGTTGAGTGTCAACCCATGAAACCAGGAGGTCATGATTCGTTTCTGGTCAGGGCACATGCCTGGGTTCCAGGCTCCATCCCCAGCAGGGGGCGTGCAGGAGGCATCTGAAAGATGATTCTCTCTCATCATTGATGTTTCTGTCTCTCTCTTCATCTCCCTTCCTCTCTGGAAAAAACAAACAAACAAAAAAAAAACCTGGATGCTGTGCCACCTCATTTAAATATATAAATTACTAAATATATATATGTATGTGTATATATATGTATAAATGTATAATATAAGATGCACAGAGGAAAAGGTCACTCGATATTTTTTTATGGAAAAAACCCTAGAAATAGTTGTAAATTCAAAAATATGTACACATAGAGAATCCATTTAAGAGTATTTGAGCCCAGCTGGGCATGGCTCAGTGGTTGAGCATCAACCTAGGATCCAGGCGATTGGGGTTCGATTCCCGGTCAGGGCACATGCCCGGGTTGCGGGCTCGATCAATGACTCTCTCACCATTGATGTTTCTATCTCTCTCTCTCCCTCTCCCTTCCTCTCTCTGAAATCAATAAAGATATATATATAAAGTATTTGAGGCAATCCTAAATTATAAACTAGTCACATATTAATTTTTTTTAAAGTGAAAAAAAGCCATTATTCAAAATATTTGTAGAGGAGCTAGCGTGCAGTGGAGCTATCTTAGCCACTGAGGATAGAGCAGTGGAGAAGACATGTGGACCCTTCCCTCTTTGGATTTACCTCTATTAGAATTAGGAATTTTAAGAGTGCTATAAAGCGGAAAGGGAAGGAGAATTTGATTTAGTCTGTGTGCTAGTGAATTGTTCCTTGAGGAAATAATCTTTGGATGAGCTCTGGTGGACGGAAAGAGTGTGGGGATGTGGATGGGCTGGCGGGAGGTAATGCAGGCTGTGGACAGAGCTTGTGTGAAGGCGCTTGGAGAGGACGAGCAGGGAGTGCCCTGAACTGAGAAAAAGCCAAGGTGGCCAGAGCTAAGAAAAGAGGTGGCAGAGTAAAATAAGTCAGGTGATACAGTGACACCCAGGCATACATTGTGACCATTCTGAAGGACTTTCGACTTTATTCGAAGAGCAATGGGAAGTCATTAAAAGACTTTAACCACAGCAGTGGCAAGATCAGATTTACTTTTTAAAGGGATTACTTGGGTCTCTGAAAGACAGGATTAGGTTTAAAACATTTTGAATTTGCAAAGAATATAAATTCCAAAGTCTTTCTTCTACTTCTTTTTCCTGGCAATCCCCAAACTCTTTTCACTTTATACTTTAAGACATATTTAAGATACCTGTGCTGGTGGGAAACACTACAGGATATATACCATACAGTTAACTTGCAGGAGAGTATATCAAAATAAAGCAATTTCTGCACAATTAAGGCCTCGTGTGTGTTACATAATATTTTGAAAGCTAAACAAACTCTTAACATTGGTTACTACAAGGAAATAATTGATTTGAGAAATTTGCCCCATTAGCAGATTTCAAGTACATAATAGTCTATTAACTATAATCACCATGCTGTGCATTAGATCCTCAGAACTTACTCATCACATAATTGAAAATTTGTACCCTTTGATAAATATTTCTTCATGTTCACCACTCCTCACACCTTTTCAACCCCAACACCTGTCAAAAAGTGTCCTATTCTCTAGTTCTGAGTGTGACTCTAAAAAATCCTATATACAAATGATATACAGTATTTGTCTTTCTGTGTCTGGCTTATTTCACATAGCATAAGATCCTCCATGTTCATCCATGTTTTTGTAAATGGCTGGATTTTCTTCTCTTTAATGGCTGAATAATATTCCATTGCGTATACACACACACACACATATATATGCACATACACACAACACAACATTTTCTTTGTTCATCTGTCGCTGGACATTTGGGTTGTTTTCATATTTTTGCTATTGTGAATAATGCTGCAATGAACATGAGAATGCAGATCTCTCTTGGAGATACTGATTTCACTACCTTTGGATGTTTACCTAGAAGTGAGATTGCTGGATCATATGGTAATACTATTTTTAATATTTTGAGGAACCTCCAAATTGTTTTCTCTAGAGGCTGTACATTCCCAACAGTATACAAGGTTTCCCTTTTCTCCTGTGCCAACACTTGCCATCGAGATATGGCATATTCATAATTTAAGTAATTGTTTGATATTTTCCACTGAGTATTCATTACTAGTAGAATAAAATCCACTGACTCTTCCTCTCAAAAAATATCCCTTTGACATTTAATTATAAAATTGCCATTATTGACATAATTTTAAAGTGACCTGAATATAGTTTAATATTCACATCAAATTGGAATAAAGAATTCTTCTCTGACTGGAATATAATTTTGTCTTCAATTATTGTTAACAGGTAACATTTCTGCTTAATGATTTTAATCTCAAATTAAATTTTGAAATTTTTTCCAACCCTTGGTTATAATGTCCAGGTCCAAAGTCATTTCTAAAATGTATCCATGGTACAAAAAGTTATTAGTTATTCTAATTCAAATTGGTAACAGATTTCAGTATCATTCATTAACTTCAGAATGCCTATTTTTTGAGGAAACTGGCTCCATGTACTGACTTTAGAAGACTTTTTAATGTTGAGTTAATGATTTGGATCATCTACTTGTTCATGTAAATAATGTTCTTTAAATAACAGCACATCGTCGCCCCTCTGTCCCTGAAATATAAATTCTCAGTGTTTTTGGCTAAAGAAACTAGGAAAAGAAAACCAATATGGGAGAGGCAATAGAACTGCAACACAGCTGCTGATATACATGAATATTTTTTCTAGCCATTGAGATCACTGAAGTCGAACTTCGTGCCAGTTCTCCACTCCCCAAAGAATAACACAGGATATCAGTTCCTTGAAGCCATGCTGAGAAGTGTAATAGATTTTTATCTTGCTCTACCCAGTACACCTAAAAGTCACACAGTCCCAAATCTCACCCAAAGAAAAGGACTTTCTGTGCTTCAGATATTACAAATCATTTGTGACAAAGCAACTCAGGCAAAACAAGAGTGGAAATAATTAAAAACAGAATCAATATGATATATCTAAAGTCTACTGTTTCCAGAAGTTGAGGTTCTCTTTTTTTGCTGAATGAGCCAGAAGTTAAGGTTTCCCTTGCCATGGACTAAAGAAGACCTCAGACAGCCAGTTTCTGCTTGGCCTGAGCAATGTCACATAGAGGTTATGGAGGATGCTTCAGTGAAATGTTGGATTAGACTTCAGCCCCAAATCCCTGGTCTGTTTTGATCTACATGAGCTGACTGGGATCAAGGACTACTCCTGCCACAGACTTTACCCATTTTCTTGATTGCTAAGGGTCTAATCTGGTGCCAGGAAGAAAGAGTCCTATATAGGCACCTTTCTTTTATCTCCTAACTCTCGGCCCTTGGTTCCCTTGTGTCCTTTATAGCAGTGCTCTTTTCATGCAAGAGTGAAGAAAATGAGAAGTTCCCCCATATCTAGATATATTTGAACATCTCTTGCCTGGCCCCACCTTTAGACCAATCTTATCATGAATACTTCTATCAATTTGAAATAAAATAGCTCAGAACCCTAAGTGCTTAAAAAGTCATATATAAACTCTGAAATCTGAGTTTCAGCGATTTTTAATAAAATTTTCTGAGGCAAACAGTGACTATTTAATAGTGACTATGAATTTTCAAAAAGCATTTATTCATTCACCACTTATCTCTTTTTCTCAAACGCATATTTTTAGACATTCTATGTATATCATAGAGCAACAAACAAGAAAAGGGCAATTCCAGTAGGGTAGTGAGGCCAAACAGGTTTCTATAGGAACACAAAAAACACTCAACCACCACACTCCAGCAACTAAGGAAAATAATGGTAACCTGGCACTTGGTAAATAAGTCAAAATTATCCAGATAAAGGACAGAGAAATTGAACAAGTGTTCACAAGTCTTCCAAAGTGAGAGAAATTATGTTCGAAGATGTCATAAGGAAAAACAAAACAAACACATGACAACAGAGTAATAAAATAATAGTAATATGATTAGAACATAGAAGGGTAGATGAAAGAAAGGCTGAGGCAAGGGAGAAATGATAAAATTTCTTTGTCTCTGTATTTTGGACTTTGGCTTTTATCCAAAAGCAATAGAGCATTAACTTAGGTTTTATATTTAAGGGTGACATAATCAGATATGGTTTAGTAAAAGGGCATGACATTCTGGGTTAGGATATGTTGAAGTTATGAATGGCAGCAGAAGTTCTTTTTATAAGAATCTGGAATAGTCCAGGAGCAAGACGGTGGTTACCTGGACTACAGTAATAGAAATGGGACTGGAAAAGAGCAAATGACCTGGGAAGTTGTGAGGAGATGGGAATATGAAAAATTGGATGTACTTCTAAATATGTGTGTTTTCATGTGTGGATAGTTAGATAAGGATTTGTTTTCAATTTTCAGATTTTAGCTTCATAGAAGCTCTCTTTATTGACCTTCCCTTAACTAAAAGAGTGGATTTACCAGGTCTCCCCGTTCAGTCTTTAAAAACCTTCTGACTTATGCCCACGGTGATTTGAACAGCAGAGCTGGAAGAGCCCCACTCGTTTCTGCCTATCCACCTCTTGAATATTACACTCTCCAAAGCTGGTTCATTGTTTTCAGCCTTGTTGGTCATATGTATTAATGTTACAGATGTCTATTTTGGTGTAATATGAAAACTAAGGATGGCAGAAAAGAGACATGAGAGAATTTTCCATAAAAATTAAAACTCAAATTTTAGAACAGTTCAATAAAGGGAAACTGCTAAAAGCATTTTTGTTGGATGAGTTATGAATTGGAAAAACAATTAGAAAACACCAAAGAAGGATTCCCATTTAGATTATTTTTAAGTGTTTTAATTTGTACTCCTAATGGTTAAAGTAAAATTGAAAAGAATAAATTGGTCGTATATAATATTTAAATAATTCCTCACTTTGACTTTTCAATTAGTTAACTAGAGGTCAGATAGCATTTGATTAATTGCTTTTAATTGCATTTAAAACATTTCTGCTTGGCAATTACAATTATCTCTCCTCACATCTCAGTTTGTATATAGTGCTGAGAAGGCAATGATCAGTAACAGATCTCCGCAGGAAATCATGCAAAATAAAAATGAGAATGCTAACTGTATAAACTTAGAAAAATTAATACTGACCAACACCCTCTTCTTTCCATTGAGTCAATGGAGTTTTATTTTGAAATATCTGCAGGCATAATTATGTAGAAAACACACTATTGGTTTTCTTCTTAAAAAGCAGAAAAGGTAATCTTCAAGACCAGAGAATGTGTGGAAAATTATGGTTTCCTTAACATAGGATTTCCTTTAGTTTTGAACATTAATCAAATTCATATTTTGTACATCCATATATTTATTTGCTTTCAGTACAATGACTTGAGGCATGAAATGATAGCTACTTAAATGTGTCTATGTATATAGTTTTGCTAAATAGCTTTCTATAAAGGAAAGTGTAATAACAGTAAAGACATGCTATGTGTTTTGAATATCTATTAATTTAACTGCATGAACATGACATCCTACTTAATAGACTCAAAGTTATATATTATGTCAAATACACAAGGATTTTACAATATTTCATATGTATATTATATAAATATATATATGAATAGAATTGCATCTGATAAAGTAAATAAAAGATACATTTTCTGTAGAAAACATTGCACACACATCTATATATAAATCAGAGTTTTGAAAGGAATAATCTGGATAAGGAATGAAGTCTGTAATCAAATTTTGATGTTGAACTTAATTGATTCTGCAGAGCTCTTTAATAATTTTTGGTTTTGGTTACCTCTAATTATCTCCATTTTTATATAGGATGTTTCTTAATCACTCATAAGTTACTCATATTTCTAAATGCTAAGTATGTTACATTGTATTCTCCCTAATACAGGAATAAATAAATTGCTATCCTTCTTTTGGATGTAGTCTTTCTTGTTGATTCTATATTAAAAGTAAGCCCTAGGAAATTTCATTTCAAATTATAGCTCAAGAAATGATAAGTTCCCATATTTCTAAATGTTAAATATGTCAAAGTTTAGATTGCTAAAAATTACTAATGCACAATTGTCCAGAGCCTTCTCCAACCCCCAAGAGTGTATTTGGGAGGTTGCCAAAGGGCAGGTATTTGAGATAGAAGCCATCATAGTGATAGATAGTGTGGCTGGGACGACAGAACAGGCTGTTCACAGGCCCGCGGGCAGCAAGGGAGGGTGGCGTGGTCAGCCTGGAATGCTTTGGTGGAAGGGTGCAGGTTGTGGGGTGAAGAAAAGGACCCAAGGTAACCGGTGAGAGAGGAGGAGAACCTTAGGAAACTCATGGAAATTTCAGGCTGCTGGAAAAATAGAAGGAAAAATAGGACTTTAATAGGATTTACTCTCCTAGTATACTTTTTAATCCTTATATATTTGAAAGAGGTGCCAGGTAACATTTTAGTTGGAACTTGCTTCTCTAAGCGCTACAACAATGTGGAAGGTATTGAAGATATAAGATTTTCAAGTATATCGAGCATAATAAATTTCAATTCTGAATAATGTACTTCAGAAGTTAGTGATTAATGTGGGTTTTGATAGTCTCCTATCTGAAAGTTACAACTGTAAATACAGAATATCTAATTCTTAATATTAATTCCTATTTTGCCTGATAGAAGCTATTCATATATGTCAATATAATCATACCTACCATGGAAGGACACAGACTTCATTTTGTTGATTTTTTATATTCAAGTCATCTTATAATATAGAAATCAACTTAATTTAGCATAGTTTATGTTTACATTTATTTTTTACTACTGCTATGGTTATCAATCTGATGTCTTGCTTTTAGGTGCCTCTAGTATTGTGTGGAAGATGTTTAATAATTAGCTTCCTTAAAACACACACAGACACACACACACTCACACTCCAAATACTGAATTGCAGAGTTTTCCAGTATATGTGTTGTAAACATTCCTCTCATGGCTGAGTTCCAATCTCTAACACATCGCTGAATGTGGAGTAGAGAAGACGTGCAGTCCCACATCTTTTTATAGTATTTTTATCATATAACCTTTAAAGCACAGATAATAGTAAAATAAGTAGGAAGTTGTGGGTATTCAGTATTCTTTGATTTTACTATAAATTATTTAATTGTAAGTTTAGTTTAATTGTAAGTTTAATTATATTTAGTTTAATTTTTAAGTACTGTGTTTAACCACCATCTTTCAAAATTCTTGACAATTGTCAGTATAGCTCTTAAAAGAGATATACTTTCAAGAACAGATCCATTGTCCCCATTTAGTGCAGAATAAATGATTCCATATCATCTTAATGGGCATTAATCAGTTAGGTTATCAATTAGTTATTGCTCTAAAGTTGACCAATGCCCCTTGTTTTACCATAGATTCACAGATATGTATTTTATTGTAGAAATTATCAGAAGGTACTACAATTTTTTGAGTGTTCCCACTAATCTCTGCAGTTTTGAAAGGATGATAGATGTGGTTTTTAATATTTTTAGTTTTATTTTGTAAATATTGTTTTATTTCACATCCCCAGGAATAAATGCAACAACTGGTACAGAGGATATTTTCAATGTTTGTTTTTTGGTTGGTTGAATGAATAAAAGACAGCTATAGGAGCTAACTCAAGAAGAGCTAATAGATTTAAGGACTCATATTAAAATATAAACATCAATTGCAAAATTATGTTCATTTTTTATCTCAACTTGATGGAGAGGAGGGTAGAGCATGAAAGGGCATTAGTATAAATATTCATTACTTTTACTAAAGTGGAAATATCTGTTGTGTTTGAATAAACATTAATTTGAATGTTTATGCAATTTATTAGAGTCAATTATTTTCTTACTCAAGATTGGCATTAGTGAGTTAAATGTATGACATTTCATATTAACTAAAGTAGAATACTCTTGTAAAAAACATTAGGAATCTTAACTGTGATCTTTATTACAGTTTGGGGGCAAAATATTTTTCCCCATGATAATACATCTCAAAATTTAAAAGAAGAATGTCATTAAAAATACGAATTAAGATGGATATGCATTCTTTATGAAAGTCACCTATTCCTATCCTCATCATGAAACACGCTGATAAATAAAGCATGGTTCATTTGTGTTATCTGCACAGATTGTCTGGAACATCGGCATATACTTAATATATTTCATATATACCGAACTTCCAGAAGCTAACATTTTTATGATTGCTCCAAATAGTTGACTTTTTCATTTTAAGGAAAAGAAGCAACATTCTTAATATGTTAAAAGTCACTGGCATTTATTATTATCTACCTAGTATTGGGTATTTCCATGCATTTATACATCATTCATACTATAAAGTGCAATATGTCAATGTTGTTATCACCATAATATGTCAGAGAGAATTTTTGAAAAATTCTTGCACTATGTCACATTCCAATTTTAGTTCAACAGGCTATGAAAACTAAAGAGTATCAAACAATATGTTAGTCATTTTTTTTTATCATTGCCTATTACAACTTTAATTCCACTTATGCATTAAGCCTTTCTCTAAGTTTTCTGTTTGAAGTATCATTAGCACATATTAATGAAATTTTATTTCAAGGTGATTTACCTATTGTTGTGTTACACAGTTTCTGATAGTCTAAATTAGAAAAATGAATGAAGGATGTAACTCATAAATGAAGATTAAACTTCATTCCACTTTCTTTTGCTTTGGCTCCAAAGTTTCTTCTGAGGTATGAAAGAAATGCAAAGCCTTGTTACTATATGAAGTTTCATGCATTTTTGTGTTGAGCAATCTAAGAAACTTAAAGTATTTATCATCTCAAATATTTTACTTGAGGGAAAGTTAAAATTAAAACCAAAATATCAACCATTGTGTTAAATAAAATATGATATAGGATGAAACAAATTTTATAAAGGCCTAGTTTACTCTTTTGAAGAAAAACATATTTCTATAATATATAGGATAATGACCTGCAGGTGGTTTTTCTAGCTGTTCAACTTTTACCTTTCAATAAATCTATTTTATGTCATTTTGCTTGTAATTTTTGGCTTTGCTTTGTTTATTTAAAAGGCCATATAAATATAGTCATTCTTTTAGTACACGATGTTCCTCATAAGTGTTTTATTAAACTACCTAATGAGTTCCAGCTTGTCTTTTGCTGGATGCTTTATTTCTTAATGACCCTTGATAAGGGAAAATATACTTTTGTCTAAAATCTCTCATTCTAATCAAAGCTACAACCTTCTCATCAAAACATAAGGCGAATGCCAAATCTGATTAACAACTAGAAAGACTGTAGACAGAAAATTAATTAAGGTCCCTAAAGCCTGAATTTCATGGAGTTGTTTTAAAGATTTGAAGGACAGCATGATTTATGAAAAAAAGCCTGTTTTGAAGATTTTTTTAAATGTGGATTTTTTAAATCAATAATGATCCACAAAACTATATAAACCGTGATTCTTAAATCCTTGACCCATTCACAGTAAATCCATGGTATCTTATTAAATTTAAATTTTGATATGAGTTATTTTGTTTGATAGTAGCAGATTACTTGTGTTTTTCTCTTTTGTTCAGTGTAGAATAATATTATCAGAAATCACCTTCCTAAAAGAAAAAAAAAATATCTATGGAAGATATCTCTGGAGCAAGTTACTCCACCCATCTATTAACAAATGACAGTGTCTTGACAGCATGCCCACTTAAAAACACTTTATAGATAAATGTATCATTGGTTTAGGTACTGTAATTTTTATATCAATATGTTTCTAAGAAAATTACATTTAAATGTAAGATAAGTTAAATGTAATGACTTTGAAATGCATAAATTGAAAAAGGGTTAAGGTTAAAGACTAGAGTCTAAAATTGAGTTAGTAATCAAATAAAATTACTTATGGGGGGAAAAGTAGTCCAGGACCAATTATGCTTTCATAATTGCAGTTATACTGATTTGGCCACTAAATTTCTTTATTATATTTCCTGTTGTAATTTAACTTACGTGGTCATTATAGTTATTTCTTGTCTTTCAGACATTTTATAAAGGGCTGAAAAAACTTGTTGTATAGCTTATCCATTTTCTTTGAAATAGTTTTACCTGCCCTAATACTTTACATCAACAATCAACATGGTTAATAACAGCTGAAATAGTCTTTGTAATGGTAATTAACCTAATTTATCTTTTTCAATTGTAATTTATAACAAGCTAATAATTAAATACATTTTCTAGGTAACAAATACTTAATGAATGACATATCAGCTAATCTAAGGAAGACAAAGATAATTCATAGTCTCTGTTAACTCAAGTGAGGAAACTGAGGCATGTAGAGATTTAAGTAACTTGTGAGGGCTACATATATAAGTGGTGGAGCTTTAGATATGACCTTAGAAGAGAGATCAGTACCTACATAGATGGTGAGTGGGACAGAGAGAAGCTCATAAACTGTGAACAAACACTATATCTGGCCTAATTTAGGGCTTGAATAAAAAAAAAGAATAAAGGAAAATTGTATGGTGCATCTGACAACAATTGTATCCCAAAGAAAAGGCAATGTTTTTGTGAAGTCAAAGTAAAGCATAGCTTTGAAATTGATTTCTATAGAAAGCAAAAGAAATTACTGGAAAATGCTTTCCTTCTAAACAGAATTCGAGAACACCTGTAAGCACATGTGTTTTGTAGTTGGTTAGTACACTCTCACTAGCTAGACTGTGTACCTTTGTAATTCTCTATAGATTAAATTCAACTCTATGAACATAGTAGGCATTCAATAAGTACTTGTGAATTTATTAAGATTCAATGTATGTGCAATGGCATATCTTTAAGTAGAAACAAATTTCATGGACTCCAGTGTGCCTTTCATCTTGGAAGAAATAAGGTTTCATGCTCAATTTATGTCATGGACAAAATGATTCAAATGTTCAATTTACTCTCTAATGAATTTGTCCACATCAGGCAATTATTTAATTTGTTACCACAAGCATTCTGTAAACAGAAAGCGTGCCCTAAGGAGGAAGCTTCCACAACTCACACCAGAAAAGAGGGAGCCTGGATTAGTTCTGTGTCTGTCAAGGGACAAAAAACCCAAGACATTTATGAATTATAGAGAAGCATATATTTTATCTTAGTATTATAAACTTCTTCCTGGGGAAAAATTAATAGTTAAATTTTATATTTCCTAAAATCTGTCTCTCTGTCTCTGTTAATAAGTTTAACATGCTCTGAAGGAAGCTGTGTAATCAAAAGAACAACTCTATGAAATCAGATATGTCAGACTCCAGCATCAACTTTGTTAATTAGTATTTCTGTACCCCCAAGCAGGGTACTTAGTACTTTTGATATTAGATGTATTTTTCATAAAATAGAGCAAAAAAAATGAGTTGGTTTCAACTGATTAGATGATGAATAAATATTTAAAGGAGTTGGTACACATTAGGCATTCACTTTTTTTTTCTAAATTAATAAAATTATATTTTGAAATACACTATACTGATCTATCCTCCAAAGAACAAATTCCCAAAACTTTTCAATTATGTACTAAATATTAAATCTAATAATAAAAATGTTGTTAAACTGATATGAAAGATGGAACATTTTTAAAACATCAAATGATTCCATGTACATGATTCCTGATCTTAAGAATAGAGTTTTAAAACCCATAAATCAAATGAGTCCTTTGTTCTACAAATATCGATCATCTCTGAGTATAAAATGTATGTAAAATACAATTTATTTCAGAGATAAATGTAGTTGGTATGTCACAGTAGTGGAAAACAGAATTCCGTTAATTCATGTGATCTCAAGCTGACAATGCTTCACTATCTAAACAGTAATATTTTACAAAAAATTGCAAAAGATTAGTACATTTTTAATAATGTCCCTTTGCCTGTTGTATTCTGTTTACTATAATGTTTTGAGGCGGTTTGCATTCATAAGAACTAATATGGCCATCCACATTTGTCAAGAGGTTAAAATATCGTCATGTGTAACCTGTAGAGACTTCTGGAGTTACTTAATATAAAGAAAAGACCTGAGAGTAAGACAATGAAGAAAAACTTATTCCCTGTATGTAGACTTGACTTTACAATATAATACGACAATAAATACACCTCAAAGTATGTTTGCATACACATGATAGTAATTTAAAATTAAAATAAAAGATCATATGTTAATAACAAAAGTAGTAAGTTGGGTACATTGGTTATACTTGTAAAACTAGTATATTTAGTACTATAGAATTCTGAAAGCTTTTATTACTTGATGTTTCCAGTGCTAGTTTCAAAATGATTACAGTAGTTTTCCCACAGAACACAGAGAGGTGTTCTAGAACGTTATTTTAGAAATACAACTGCATTCTAGCTTATGATTAGATGTCGAAATGTTTGCTGTAGGCCTATTTAAAACAAAGTTCTCTATACCTGAATATTAATATTAATTTAGTTAAATGGGTGGCAGCTTTGTTCTGGTGCTGTGTCATAGGTTCGCACGAGTTAGATAGCAAGATTCACGTTAAGAGGCTCGAGAATAGAAATATGACTTTTAAAATCAAAATGAGAAGACACCTCGTCAATGTTGTATGATCTCTAATCAACAGTATCTAAGTTAATGATAATGCTGTAAAAGCATTCTGCAAAGTTCTGTATGTATGATTTTTTATTTTCTCAACACTTTTACTGTAGAAATTTTAGAGATCTGTTGAATGTTACATAGACATCTATATCTGAAAAGGAGACAAACTTTGATCAAGAATATTTTCCTAGAGGCATGGATACATGGAACAGACTGACAGCTGTCAGAGCAGGAGGTGAGGAAGGGGGGCTGGATCAAAGAAGGCGAAAGAATTAGCCAAAAAAATACATACATTCATAACACAAAGACACAGACAACAGTGGGAAAGGGTCCTGGGGCTCGGTGGAGTCGGGCAAAGGGGGGCAAATGGGGACAGAAAGGGACTTTGCTTGGGGCGATAGGTGCAGGATACAGAGTGCAGGTGATGTTTTATTGAGTTGTACACTTCAAACCTGAATGATTTTGCAAACCAATGTCATTCCAATAAATTCAATTAAAAAAACACACAGTTTCCAAGTCATTCTTGGAATAGCTTATCTTTACCTAGGCATCCTTAAAATACTTTATATCCCACAAAACAAATCAGAAAAATAGTATAGACTGAGAGCACAATTATCTAGTTTAATTTGCAGAAGGAAAAATTAATTTTACAAAATACGTTGTGATGTTAGGAAGAGACAAAGGAAGATTCCAAATGGAAGTTAATCTGAAGATGTGATTTTAAGATTTTTACAAATCATCTGAAACATTAATTACTCTGTTATGTAGATATTGTCACTCTGAGTGAGGGATAAAACTATTAATAAGAAAAAGGAAAATAATAGATTTATGATGTTCTTCAAGGGTCATTCCTCTACCAGGAAATCATTAGCATATCTATGATAAAAAAGTCAGACTTGCGCAACAAAAGAAATGTTGTTAGCATCTTTTTTTCTCTTCCCCCTCCAGAAATCTTTTAAGAAACAGCTTGCATGTGTAGTCTGGAACTGAAAAGATTTTTTATAACATTTTTTCTCAAGTGAGACATGTTATTATAGAAACTTCAGCCAGAAAGTACATTTGTATATTTGTTTGATTTGGGTAGTTTATTGATTAGTTTTTTAAATCTTATGAGTCTATTTGACTTCATATTACGTTTGCAATATTGATGGACTATTTAAGTGTCCATGAAAACCAATTTAATGAACATCAATGATTTGAAAATAGTGTTTTCCCAAGCTGGTGAAATATAGCAGGGTGATATCTTCTCTTTTTCCATTTCCTTCTAGTGGCCTAGCTAATTTATTCATTGAGGTGATAATTTCAGCAATCATAGTGTGAGGTCCCTGTTTAAAACTTGGTTACATCAAGTAAAGGAAACATACTCACCTAATGTAACTCTCCCTTATAAATTAGGCCTTTGAAAATTTACAAACATTTTTCAGAACCACTTAGTTACTATTGATTTTTTTTTTTAAATAAATTTTTGTAAGTGGTAAACACTTTCATTAAAGGAATTGTTTTAGTATGTTTGGGCTGCTAAAACAAAATACCGAAAACTAGTTGGCTTATAAACAATGCATATTTACTTCTCACAGTTCTGGAGGGTACAACCTGGCAGTGGCAGATTTGGTGTCTGGTGGGAGCCTGCTTTCTAGACAGTGGTCTTCTCAGTGTAACCACACTTGGTGGGCGGGACAAGGGAGCTTTCTCTACTACTTTTCTAAGGGCACCAATCCCGTTTGTGAGGTCTTCACTCTCATGTCCTTAAGCACCTCTCAAAGTCCAAATACACTGGACATTAGGTTTTGATGTATGAATTATGGAGGGACCCGAATATTCAGTTCATAGCAGGAAATATGCCTTATGTTTCTTCTTTAGCACACATACATTCACACAAGCTATAGAATCTGTTGTGCATAGTAAGGGATTGCTAAATACTTGTAAGTAATTTGTAAGTTACTATAAATAAGTAATAACATAGTTGTAAGTTAAAGTAATAACTCACAAATACTTGTAAATTAAAAGAATATGATAGCTACCTAAGAAAAATTGTGTGCCTAGTTATCAGGGAATGAGCCTCACATCCTGACTGCGTTCATTGCCTGTGGCGAGAGTACGGTGTGTGGGGTTGGGAGGTAGGAAGACGCATTGAGACTGCGGCTCTGGCACAGCCCTAAGTCATGTCTCAGCCTGTCTTCCTTGGCCCTCTCCTCCACTTCTTGTATTGAAATACGGAGTGGCGGTATAGTCAGTGCTTGTGCTCCGACTGCTTCTGTGAAAGACGAGTTAACCTGTCATCTAGATCTGACACCATCCTTTTTTGATCAGCCGCTGCGTGAAGGCAGAGTTAATGTAAAGGGCTGGCAAACCTGGCTGGCTCAGTGGAAGTGTGGTCCCACCAGAACTCTGAGCCAGTCCCCACGGATTCAAAGTTTCTCTTTCAGCAACACCTGAATAGCAGGAATCTTTAGGACTTTGAAAATGGTGAAATTAATTATAAAGGACCAAGGTAACATCTGGAATGAATTACGTACGAATACTTAACTGAGGCATGTTTATAATTAAATATAAGATTAACAAATGCACATGGGAATCAAAGCTTCTTTCCACAGGTTTTGTACTATCGCTTGAAGAAGTTTGTGCTAAAGCAGAGATTTTCAACTTTTTTCATCTCATGGCACACATAAACTAATTACTAAAATTCTGTGGCATACCAAAAAAATATTATTTTTTGCCAAAAAATAGGTAAATTTTTATTGATTTACAAAAAAATAATAGTAATTACCTACTCATTTTGCTCCAAATTGACTTTTTAAAAAGCCAGGTATATATATTTGTTTATAAGGTTGTCTGGTACAAAGAATTAACCAAGATGCAACTCTGTTATATGACCTATATATTTATGGTTCAAGACAGGGCATTCACACCGGATGGCTGTTGTGGTGTTGGCATTTTGTTGGCTTTTTAATTTGACAATCTAAGGGAAAAGAGGTCAATGCCCCTGACTAAATAGTCAGGTATTGCATGTTTTAAAAATTCTTGCAGCATAGCAGTGTGCTATGGCAAAGAAAAATTTTGTGCCTAGTTATCAGAGAATGCTGCATTATGTAGTGTCTCCATTCATTCCCTGTGGTACTGTGGCACACTGGTTGAAAATTGCTGTGCTAAAGTTTCATGTTCAAAAACTTAAAAGTGAGACTCTCATACAAACCAAATCTGAACATATACCAAAGATTTCATTTAACACATCAGTTACTGAGAGGATCTGTATGATGTTAAAGACTAGTTCAAAAAACAATCAAGGAACAGAGATTTATAGATTGCTCAGTAAGAGAAATGGAGAAATGAATGTGCTAATAGATACTACAAAACTTAGTGTCTTTCAAGGCGATAGTGCCATCCCCAGTATTACCTTTTACCATGGTCAGAAGTTAATTCTATTGCTATTGAATAAAATCATGGTCATCGCTCTCATTTACTTTTTTTCTTAACTTTTGTTTTGTTTGTTTTCTGCATGCTAACTTCAATTTTTATAGAGTTAAGTAAATTTGTTGGTAGTGCTTAGGAAGACCAAGGTACATATACCTTGAGAATCATATCATTCCTCAAGCACATTGAGCAACTAGAACACCCTTTGCTACTCTGCAAACACTTTAATCCTTCACCTATTTCCAAATCTGGGGGCATTTTATTCATGACATTGACTATAGTCAAAGCCTCAAGTCCTGACCATGGTCTCCAGCCTCAGATTTTACATGTGTCCTCACAAGTCAGGTCTTCTGCTTTCTGTGTTTTCAATGCTTTCAATGCTTTTTGAAGCCACTTCTAATGAACACGGTACCTTTTATTGCTGATCCCATTGGGATTTATTTATCATTAGTTATTGGCCTTTTAAAAAATATGGTATTAATAAATTACATTACACTAATGGAAGAAAGATATCTCTCAATCTGTTGGCAAAATAGGTGTCTCTTTTTTCTCAACATTTAATGAATATTTACTATGTGCTAAGTTAAGTGCTCTTTGTATATTATATTTTAACTGTTTATTGCATATAACAACTTTACAATCAGGATTATTCAGTGAATCGTAATCTCTATTTTTCAGATGGTAAAAATAAAGGCAAAAAGTGGAGCAGTATTTTGCTAAAGGCCAGGCATTTAGTAAGTGATAGAACCAAGATTTTATCCCAATTCTGTAAGTCTAAAGTCTGGTCACCGTATTAGGATGTTAACTGTCGCAGCGAATGACATTAATTTATTCAGTTTTCCTGATACTCACTTAGACCTTGACTAATCTTTAGTTCCTTCCTGCTATTTGTTTTTCTGTATATTTCACTAAGGACAGATATCGGGACATTAGGTCTGCATCGGGCTGTGTGGTGAGGGAGAAGTGCCCCTCACTAGTCATAAACATCCCTCTCTCGCCTATTGGTGACCTAACCTTATGTACTACCTTCGTAGTGTCTCCCCTGTCTTCAGTTTGGGCTAACCTGTTTGAATGTTTCCTTTGTTTACAACATCCTGAGAATTACATTTTATCTTGTTTTGGTGTTTTCTAGCAGGAAGAAATAGTCTCTACAAAGTCCTGTTAATAATAATTTACTTATAGGACGTAGACCTATTTCACTATGGCTTTTCACTTTGCTGCTTTCAAATCATTACCTTTTGTTCCCACCTGATTGCAAAGAGCCCAGTTCCGAAGTTTAATTTGCAATGTTTTTGCTTCACTCAAGTTTGCTGCTATACCCCATCACAAAAGCTCAATTTCTTGTTTTAAAACACTTCCTATTCTAAAACATTCAACTCTTTTCTGTCTTCTGCTACTTATTACATGCTTGTTTCACCATTTTATACATTAGAGGAAATTATACTTGTCTATTTCAGAAAATTAGCATTTTAAAGGATATTTTATTGGAAAGTTAAAACTTCCTTGATAATCAACCCTCAACCTACCAATATAAAGGCTGTCTTGGTAGTAGGCCAGGAGGACAAGATCAGGGACACTGCTGCATCTGCCAGAGCAGAGCGAAGAATCTGTGCAGCTCCCAGTAATAAGAGCTGGTAAAGATTCAAGCACACATTGTCATATTTGACACTACCATCCATGTCATTTTGTTAATTACAGATATAATTATGTTATCTCTAATTTTAAAAGGTGTGCATGGCTCCCCAATTTCCTACAGAACACAAAACTCTTTACTATTGATATTCAAGAACCCCCCATTTTATCACCTTTCTTTATGTCATTTCCTACCTTCTCTTCCTTATTAGCAAATCCCCTCACTTCCCCAAAATGGCAAGTCCTCTTATTTCTCCATGCCACTTATAATGCAGTTTCTTATGCCTAGAAGTTGCTTTCATCTTGTCTTCAATGGATAGAGTCTTAAATCTAAAGGGCAATGTAGCCCTCTGTGAAGCTTTCCCTAATCTGTTCTCACCACTCCTTACAATGTGCTTTGCAGAGTTTTTGCCTCCCTGCAGAAGCTTTGTGTATACCTCTTAAGGCACTGTGATTCATCTAATTGTTAACAAGTCATCCTTATTAAAATGAGAGCCCCCTGAGGGCAGGAAATAGCCTTTTCTCTTTGTACTTCTGGGAGTGTGCACATACCCGGGACATGTTAAGTCTTCAGTTCAGTCCACACTTGTGGAAGGAACGAGTGAAAGTCTGGCAGTGTAGTGAGGGGGTCTTCATGGGTAGGCAAAATGAGCTTGGCCACAAAAATATGTGGATATCTGCAAAATGCAGGTCTACAATCTGGTAGGAAGTTCCCCAAAGGAAAACAACAGATACTCATAAAGGGATCAAGATATAGGATCTAGGGAAATTAGTTTCCCTGTTCCTAAGAGAAAAGTAAAATAATTCAGTGTTAGTCCCAAGTAAATGGGAAAGTTAGGAACTGGATTAAATTGAGGTCTTTGTCACAGAGGAATGAGAATGAGCATGTCACTAGAACTAGGCTACACGGTAAGCACTGTTTATTCGAAAAGAATCCAAGTAAATAGTCCAAGTGACACACGTAACAAGGTACCAGTAGTATGGTGCTTCTTAAACCGCCTGTGCCTAGGAGCAGACTTATCCCAAGGTGCCTATGTCTGGTCAGATTCATTCATATATCTTCATATTCATGGAAAGGAAAATGAGTTGTCATTCAAAAACTCATGAGTGGCCAATCAAAAGAGTTGTCATTTTATTTCCACACTTCAAAGAGTTTCTCTAGGTTCTGTATCCTGACCTGTTTCAAATGCTCTGGTTCTGATTGGGTTTCCTATTATTATTTTGTGGTGGCGCTTTTAAAGTCCAAAGGGATTCTGTACTTAGGAACTTTGGCTCAATTACCTATTTGTTGTTGCTTCCCTCAGTTGCTGCTTTTCATGCTCTCCTCCTTGAGTTTATGTGCTCAGGTGTCAAGACAACTCCTGACTTACCCCTTGTCAGTTTTAACCTCTTAGGGTTTTGTGCCCTATCCTTGTGTCAGGACTTGCAGTCCTAAATTTCAGAGAAGCTAAACATGTGGAACATTCCAGGGAGTCAAGCAGATTATAACCATCCTCCCTCCAACATGCATGAAGAATTAGGTCGGTTATCTCAGCATCCTCTCATCAGCAGTTTTTGATGCCACACTGAAATCAAAAAGCTTAAGTAGTATAAAAGGGCAGAAATTATTATTCTTTCTCCTGTATGTATTTACTCGTTTTAACTTGAAGAGTTTATTGAAATAAAAATCTTGGGCTTCGAAAAGCAAGAAGACCATGGCTACAACAGTCTATTAACCCTGGCCAGGAAAACAACATAAGGCAGCCACAGTGCTCTGGCTTGGTAAGCAGTAAACAAAGTAGGATGTCAATTGTGGGGCTCTCTCATTGGGGGTTGCTTCACTTCCACTAGGTAGATGTTCTACTAATCATCCTGGAGTTAAAAGAGGCCTTGATGTTAGTAATTTCCCTTTCTATGAAAGAGAACCATTTATGAGATTATTAAATTGTAAAAACAAATATTTTCTCCCTTCCTCCCCCTTCATGTATTCATGCCTTAAGCCATTTTTTCCTAAATAGTCAGATGGAGACCTGAAAACATTGCTAGAAGGCTGATTGAGTCCTTAGCAGTGCAGGAAAAACATCAATCACCGTTTGAAGATGGGAGACTGTGTTTAGCAATGTAATGGGTTGGCACACCGAGATGGCTCAAGCTCTGGCCCCAAGGAAAGTTGCACAGAATCCTAAGAACCTAAACCCAATTGATCTCACCCCATTGTTTAAGAGAGACCGCCAGTGATGGAGCATGGTGTTCACCTTCATACATCTTCCAAGTCCCTCAACCTCAGTTCTTTACCAACACCAGCTCTTGGAATATGTTAGGGATGAAACAGTTGCCTGCAGAGGCTGTGTTCTTTATTCACTATTTTTAAATTCATCTCTTCATCAAACAAGCAGTTTCCATGTCTATTGTAACCTTATGTGTGTAAATTTTTTGAAGGAAGTGTGAAAATTACTAGAAATACATAAAAATATTCTTAGAATTGTTTTCCTGGCCCTGCAAGAATAGAATCAGAAGTTGGAGGGCCTGTTAATATGTTTGATTGCATGAACAATGTATTTATGAATTACTTTTTATTTAAAAAGTAATTGTATTTCTTTAAAGCATTCCCTGTCTTCCTAGAGAAGAAGCTCCTAGGAACAAGGTCACCGTGGCCATGCTAGTGCAGAACACACATCACCTCAGCACCTAATTCGGGTGTGAAGCATAGCTGAGCATTTAGGGGAGTGTACCTCGCTGTTACATTTCTTGGCCAACAATGAGCTACTTGCAAACTCTAGGGAATCCTTCAACAATCTTGCTCCTTCCTTGCTGTCTGCTTCAAAAACAATAGATCATCTTTGTTTACAAAGTTGATTGATTCTAAATAAAAATAGCAGCCAATTCTTTTCAGTTAAGGTCATTTAAATTACTTTGTACTGCTCCCATCATTTTAAATTCATCTCAGGCAGTTTAACAACAACAGAAAAGTCTAAATAGATTTTTTTAAACATCTTGATGAGGAGGTATATTTGCTGAATCTCTCATTGCCTGTCTGCTACCTCTGTTCATTCTTCAGTGAAGTCCGAATAATTTCTTCAATGATCCAGCCTTTTCCTTTTTTCCTCAGTCTTTTAATGCACATGTGCATACCCTAAATTCAGGGAGGCAGAAAACAAAGTAGAAATGTGTGTTTTAAAACATGATGATTACAAACTGCCTCCAGTTTAAATCTTCGCAAAAGGAATCAAGTCTGTGAGTTTAAACTGTTTCCTCTCTGTGTCTTTGGATCCTTTGTCACACAGTAAGTTGATGAATGATGAAATTTGAAGTTTCACTAAAGAAAAGACTAAATTGAAAGGTAAGGTTTTCTCCATTTTTATATTCATGATAATACTAATTGTAAAGCAGAATAGCAGTGACTGATCTCGTAGAAATATAAGCACAGTTAACACACTGGCAGTGTTGAAAACTGATAGGGTTTCAAATTGTCTGTCTTCTATTTGCCTTCCTTTAGTCCAAGTGTAAATATTTATTCAGCTTGAGATAAAATAATTCCCCAAAATGAATAATAAAGTGTTAATTTGTTGTCTGAATGCTGAGCTGATACATATATTTTATTTCATTTCATGTTGTATGGTTATAGGGGAAATTGGGGTATCCCTTTCCCACTGAGTTCTGGGAGTGGAGTCCTTATGATATCTCAAGAAAAAAAATTTTCTGAGACTCTCACGGGAGAATGAGTGATTTTTATTTGCATTAAATGTCACATCCTTTCAATAAAGCTAAAAGCAAAGCCAACGTCCAGTTTCCATTCCCTGTTGCTGCTGAGTCCAGGTCAGCATCAGGTTAGTTATAGTCCATTGTGTGTGGTGGTCCACATGGCCGTGGGCCATGTGGGCAAATGCAGGGGGGCCAAGAATGTACACCACCTGCTACAGGAGTCCCAAGAGAGCTAAGAGCAACCAAGAGCACGAATTCCTTTGTTTAGGGGATTAAATATCTCAGGTTTTGGACCCCTTCTGGCCAGTGGCCTGTTCCCAGGTGTGACTGACAGCTAGTGCCTTCACTAGCCCCCCTTACTTCACTGGGTATGTGTCTGTCTCCCCCATGTCCAGTCCCTTTCCCCAGCGATCTGCTGGCACTAGACCAGCGACTCCCTGGGGAGTGTAGAGTCTTAACTTCCTGGTGAAGCTGCCCGAATGGCATGCCTATAATATTTGGCCTTCCCTTTGCTCCTTTCCTGTTATTAATAACTAGTTTAACTGCAATAGTATTGGTATATCAGCACAAACTTTCCCTCACCAAAAGAGTAATCTAAATCACTGTCTTTATACCTTTGCCAGACCAGTATAACTTATACTACACATGGGTATGCTACATGCTTACTAACATGAACCCAGTGTGGGATTCTTTATTATAATTTCAATTCAATAATAAACATAAATACTGGAGCACTAATTAAAATCTCTATTACTAAGCAAAGTGAGAAGTAATAACAGTTTCAATAATACAAAAGCAACTGGGTATATAAACTGTGTAATTAGAAGCTATGTGCAAATTCCCCTTTCTTTAACACTACAAGTCTTTGAGATATTTCCTGAAAAGTTTGTTGCAAATGTTAGCTTACATAGTTAACCAGATATTAAAAAATAAAGGAAGCAAAGGGAATCAGACATTATTGAGCATAATCAATGGGAGAGAAGAGCCTGCTTGTTTCACTAGGAAATCACAGCTTCACACACTCCCCAGGGAACCACAAGTCCCTTAAGATCACTGAGGGAAGGGATAGAACAATAAATGGGGAGGTAAGCACGTGTGCGGGAGAAGTTAAAGTGACCAGGGGCAGGTGCTTGTATGAGGCATGGGCAACAGGCAGGCCCAGTGTAAGCCCACGAAAGCTTGGAAGTTGATTGGTTATTTTGAAAAAGCACCTGGCCTTTCCCAAGCCTGAGATAATATAACCTCAGGGGAACAAAGGAGTTCTCTTGCTCACCCTGGAACATGCACTGCCATAAGGGTCTAGGCCACCTGGGGCCCATCGCAGAGCATGTGGGCTCCAAAGGACTAAGTTTTAATATGAAACAGAAACTCTGGACACTGGCCTTTATTTTGGCCTTGCTGAAAACATGGTTGGACCTTTTCCATGGTGGAATGAACGGAGATGGGACCCGGGGGGCAGCTTCTATTTCCACCCCAATAAATCTTGCCACACCACAAGCTCCCATGCGCGGGTCCATGAAATGCTTTTCTCATGATTCTGTGGAAGATCACGATTTCCACTGGCAGGGCTAATATTATCAGATTTCTCCGCCTAAACTCTGCCCCCATTTTCAACATTCTCAAATGCTTCCTGCCCTTTTCTTATAATAACTTTATAATCCTTTAACTTTTTCAACAATATATTTTATGTATCTGAATGTTGCTTAAGCCTTTTGAAAGATAATACTTCTTAATGGGACTAGAATAAACAAGCTCAGGATATTGGTGTGATAAATTCTACATTGTTTTTTGGTCTTCTGTTTTTCACCTGTATGGGGCTTTTAGAAGCAAGGAGTAGATGACTGGCTATAATAAATAGTGTTAATAGCAAGAGCTTTGAAGTCATAGGGACCAATGCCCCATCCTAGATTTATCATTTAATACTGGAATGGTCTGAGACAATTCACTAATGTAACTGCTTCGGTCCTTAGTTTTCTCAATTACAAAATGAGAGCTGTGGGAGTATTTCATAGGAATGTTATGAGAAGTAACAGCATAGTGTAGACTAAGCAATCGACATATAGCAATTATTGCAACTTAATTAATTATTACAGATCACATCACAAGTTTTGTTGCAGAAAAGAGGGAACATTTTATTGCCAAGAAAATAGCTATTTACAATCAAGCTCTTAGTTGATTTGGAGTCTTGATACAGGCTCAGCCTTACTGAAAAGGGCAGGACAACAGAGAAGATATTTTATTTTCCTAAAATACTCATTAGACAAAAGAGCTTCCTTGATACAAATTAGAGCATTTCAATATTATTTCTATTGAGAGGACAGATGCTGGAAGTGAACATATATGAGTAAGAGAGAGGTTATTTTTCCATAGCATCTTCTGTTTCTAATATTTCTTCATGTTTATGTGTCAAGGTTGGGGAATAATTTTCCATTCATAAATGTTTGCTTATAGATTTCAAATGAAAAGACCATTTGTGTTTAAGTAATCAATGACATTAAACTGAAAAAATTTAAGGAGTTGTATTTTGTGTAATATTTATCCACCTATTTCATGAAAAGATGAGAAATATTCAGAGACTCACACTTTATAACATTAAGTAGACTTCTGACATCTTCATATCTACTTTCCACTTAGGAATGAACTAAATGGTATTATAACTATGTAATTAATTGGCAGAGTGCTCTTGGAAGTATTTTTAAAAATATTTGATCTCATATGCACAGAAAAGTCCTGATTGAGTATATATAAAAATTGTGGATTGTACATTTGAGCTAGAGAATTTTCAAATCTACAAATGTGCTATTTTAAAATTCTAATAAAATCAGGCACTTCTACTTGATCTGGACATTTTCAGAACCAATTAAAGATAGTTAAATCAAGGGATTCTCACAATTGTAAATTTTATTTAAAACAAATATGTATTTTTTAATCAATAATTTATAATTTTTAGGTAGTTTATTTTATCGCTGTTTTACATGAATTAATTGTATTTATTCTGCTAAATGCACACACACAACAAATATCTGCAATTTTTTTATTCAGTTATAAATATGCAGGGTATTTGTACCTATGGAAAAAAAATATATGAAAATGTGTGCATTAGTCAAGTTGTTATTAGTGAGTAGATCTCCTTGTCCCCACAAGTTGCTGGTGGGAGTAGGCTTCTTGTGATGCTGCTAGAATAAGAATTTCTGGAGGCCCTCATGTGGGGGCGAGATGTTGTAGAAAGCTTTATTTCTGTGGAATTATACCCTTGAGTTTCCAAGGTCCCATTTCCCTTTGTCCTCCCATGCAAGAAGCTTAGCTGTGACTTCAATAGGGTTAGAGTTAAAGCTGTTGCCGAGAGTTTCTGTTCCATGTCTGCACAGTCCAATCTAGCATCAGGCTAACTTGTGTTCCCAGTTGCAGGCTATCAGTCCATTGTGTGTGGGGTCCACGTACCCATGGGCCTTGTGGCTATGGAGGGAACACTGGGGAGTGCAAGAGAGCCACAAGAAGGCCAAGAGAGTGAACTCCTTTTTTGGGGGTATTACGTATCCCTAAATTTTCACAGGCTTACAGTGGCCCTGTCCCCTCTACCCAATGATCTCTGTTCCCAGGTTTGACTGGAAACAAACATCTTCATGTCATCCCAACTTTACAGCACATACATCTATCTTCCCTTTGTTGGATTCCTTCCTCCAATGATCTGTGGGAAGTGGATTGATAGTTCCCTGGAGAGTGTGAAATTGCAGCTTCCTGGTGAAGGTGCCCAAGTGATATGCCTATAATGTCTGACTTCCCACTTTGCTCCTTTCCTATTATTAATAATTATCTAATTACAACACTGTCAAAATGTTTACTATTTTGTCATCTTTACATATTTTACAAAAACATACTCAGGATAAAAATTAAATAACAAAAATTAGAGATGAATGCTACCTTAGTATTGAATGTGACAGGAGAAATGAAATTTTGGCTTAATGATTGTCACAATCAGAAAATGACTTATTATACATTGCTGTAATAAAATTATATGCAATTTAAATTGTTATTTACATTCAGAGAAGCAGTAATAGTAAGGAAAAAAAACAGGTAAAATTTGGGAAAGAAACCTTTCATTCAGTGGGACTAATTATAATCCAAGCAAATATTAATGTTAAGAAAGTAGATGAAATTAAAGCTTCTAGTATTTGTGCCCAATTTTTGAAATCTGACTGAATCTAAAATTTTTCATTTTGAAATAGTTCTCTAATATTTTAAGCCTTATAATTTTAATTGAAGCCTTATAACTTTTGAAAGGACTGGCTTGGAAACTGTAGAGATATGAAACTAATCAGTCACATGGCTGTGTTAGCAATAAGAAACATTACTGTGGCTTTTATAAAAGCCTAAATATTTAACTTCTCCTAAAAAGTATTAAAAACTCATTTTTGGCTTAAATGGCTAAAAATAATGAAAAGAAAGTTCCTTCTTATATTACCTACTATACAGCATTTAATATCAGGTAAGCCACTGGGTTATAAAACACAAAAATATCATATAATGAACATCAATTTGTCATAAAGCACTAAAGCAACAAAATAGTTCTTTTTTGCTTGTGCTTTTCAGAATTGTGTTTGCTTTCTCTATTTCTTAGTTTTAAAACTATTGATATTTCAATAACACATATTTAAATAAATGTTTGTTAGCAATATAATGAAAATAATAATTCACTTATATTTTAGTTCTAAGAAAGATTGGATAAAAAGAAATATGCCTACATTCTCAAGCAAAGAAGAGATTAGATGATAAAATATTTTGTTAGAAAATACCAGATTACAAGCATCATTAATTTGCTGATATTTTTCCCAGTAAAAAGGATTTTCAAGGGCTTTACTTTGATATTTTACAATACATTTTATCTTCACAAGCATTTATAGAGGAAATAAATTTAGGCTCCAGTTGTATTTATACTGGGCCTAAACTCTAAAGGCACATTGCTGAATCATATAATGGTACCAGCTTCTAAGTTTTTGATGAGATTTATAAAAGGCATAGGTTCATTTTTCTTTTTATATTTAAGATTAAAGGAGAAAACATCTGGATTACATTGCAAGATTAAAAGAAATGATTTGTACTGACAATTTTAAAGTAATGCAGTAAATATTTAAAGGACATTTTTTTACAACAAAAAATAGTTTTTTCAGGTTTTCTTTTAAAATATTGTGATTGTATAATTAAGTGAGGTACTGATTTAGTTAGTTCAAGTGTGTGTAAAAATAAAATTTCAATGATTACAAAAATCATAAAATCTTTGCCAAAGTAAGTCATCTGTTATTAAAATTATTTATTGTTCATTAAATACTAAAAAACAACTTTTGTGTATAATCAATGAAAGGTTATAAAAATTCACAGGATACCATTTATTGAGAGGGAAAGTTTTTACCCACAAAAACATGAAATGCAAAGACAATAGAAGTTATGGTATTTATGAAGGAGGAGATAGAGTAGGGTAGGTGGTGCCTGAGGGCAAAATCATTGTTCTCTTATATAGGACATATCATGTTTATAATTGTATTGTTCACATTCTAAAATTTTCAGTTTTAGCATCTGACAATTAGTTTGATATTGACTTCTCAATTCCCTGACATCTTTCTCCAATTATCTTTTCTTAATCATTTTTTTGAACCTTCCATTACCTCTAATTGTGTCTTAAATCACACTATAGCCTCTTAACCTTGGTAGTTTATTTCTCAACTATAAGCTCTACAGTTGCCTTCTTTGGACCATGGTGTCCATTTCCCTGAGCTCTAATTTTCTGTTTTCAGACTACACTCCTTAACTAGGTGTCCCCATCCAAGTCTAATCCATCATAATTTCCTATCAATTGCTCATTAAAGAAACATTTCTCCCCTGGAATATTGCGGTAGCCTCCTCACTAGTTTCCTTGCACCTACTATTGGTGAATATTGGTCACAATGATGCCAAATGCTGCCTTAAAAAATATGAAGGTTTTGTAAAAACTATTAAAGACACTGCTGTAATAAGAAGTAAAATGCTTGGTAGAATGCTCCCCTGTGAAGCTGCCTGGACCAAGGCTTTTGTTTGCTGGGAGTTATTTGATTACTGCTTCGATTTCATCAGTTGTCTTTGGCCTATTCAGGTTTTCTGATTCTTCCTGATTCAGTTTTACATGATCTCACTCCTATGGGGAATCTAATGAGCAAAATAGACTGAGGAACAAAATAGATCCAGAGACATAGAAGCATGGAACAGACTGAGGGATCTTAGAGGGAAGGCGGAGGTGGGGGAGTGGGTGGGGAGAGATTAATGAAAGAACTTATATGCGTATATGCATAACCCATGGATACAGACAATAGTGTGGTGAAGGCCTGGGGATGGGGGCAGATATGAGGTGGAGGGGATCAATGGGGGGGAAAAAGGGACATTTCAATAATAAAGATAAATTTTTAAAAAAGAAAGTTTTAATGTCAATCTCCTGCTGAAAACATTTCAGTTTTTTCTCATTGCTTTTAAGTTAATGTTCTAAGTTCTAAAGTGTCTGGAAACTGTCACCACTTTATTACTCCAGCTTCAGGTATTTAAACTTCATCTTCAGGGGATTTATTTAAACCTGTATTATTTTATCATATCACTTTACATATATTTCCTTGCACTTTACTTTTATATATTACACCATTATTTAGTATGTTTTCTCTCTCCATCTAGAGCACAATATTTATATATTTAATATTTCAATTAAAATTTAAATAGATAATACATGAAGCAGTACTGCCGTGAGATGTGAAGTTCACAACAACCCTTTGTTTTCTGTTTCATTTATCAAGGGACCAACATTTCTTACTTCCTGATAATTGGATAGATCTGGTTTTGTCATTCTTTCAGGCTGTCAGCAAATAGTGGGTGTTGCAACACCATTTAGACACTTATGCCCAGTCATACATCATCATCATTAAGATCAATATGTCTGTGCCTACATCCTGGGAGCCAGGAAGAACAGAAGATTGCTAATTAGTGATAGAGTTTGGAAGACCAAGTAAAGTTCAATTGCCCTATATTATGAGAAAGAGTACAGTGCTTTTAGTTTGACTTTTTGTTTGTGCTAATAGTCTTGTCCTTAAACTTCTTTTATTTTCCTTTCCTCTGAAATGGAACTGAAATTATGGTGTATTACTATTTTATTTTTCTTAAAGTTTCTTTATTTCATGAGTTCTCAAATTCTGCTTTTGACAAACTCGGCAAACTCAGTTCTTTTGATTTGAGTTAGACATGTATTGAAACATGATAATATGACTGTCTTGATTTATATTGACACCTTCATTTTTAAAATAAACCCGTCTTAAAGTGATGTTTTAATAAAATTAACATTTCAGTAGCTTCCTCCTAACACTGATTGCATTTCAATCAAACATTCATCATATTTGTAAAATCACAGTCTGTAAAATCATAGTACAAGAGTGGATGAAATGCCACTAAATATTCATCTGATGAATACTGTATAAAAGTCAAAACAAATGAAATCAGTGATACGGGGAATATGCATTTAACTTGGAAATATGATATTAAGTGAAAAAAGTATGTTCCTAAAAATTTCATGCAGTGTAAAATCATTCTTATAAAGTTAGAAACATCTCAAATATAAGCAAATACACTTTTTAAGGTCTACATACAAAGTACATATGCATATGAAACTAAATAAAATGGAAAGGAAAGGACAAGCAAGGGAATGGAAGGATTCTCAGTTTTTCCCCCAATTATAAGGCAGAGGGGTAGAATTAACAAGAAACCATCTGGTTGTTGTACATTTTGTTTTGGGTGGTATATTTGTGGTGCAAGATTCATTATTAAAAATTACTAAGTAAATTACTATATATAGCAGGTTATGCATAAATAGATGACAAACATGTATAATGTTCCAAAGCTCTGGTTATTACAATGCTTTTTTTAAGTTGAATTTATTGGGTGACATTGGTTTTCAAAACCATACAGGTTTCAAGTATACAACTCAGTAAAACATCATCTGCACACTGCACTATGCACCCATCACCCCAAGCAAAGTTTCTTTCCCTCCCCATTTTGCTTCTCTTTGCCCACCTCCACCAAACTACCCCTCCTTTCCCTCTGGCTAACACCCCACTCTTGTCTGTGTCTGTGTCTTATATGTTATACACTATATATTATACACTATATAATATATATATGTTTTTACTTAATCACTTCTCCTTCTTGCATTCTGTCTCCAACCCTCCTCCCCTCTGAAAGCTATCAGTTGGTTCCATGTATTCATGCCTGCTTCAAAAATAATTTCTAGTCTTAGTGTTTTTTTGTTTTTGTTTTTGTTGTGGATAAACACAACCAAATATTAGCTAAGACACTAAACATCTAACAATAAAAGATTCTCTATTCTAACCAAAACCTACTTACATATTAATGTATTTTGAAATTACTTGAAATTTATTTCTGTAGAGCATAAAGGGATTAATAAAAATGTATACACACCGTGCAGAACTGAGAATGAGGTGCTTTGAATTGAAATATACAAATCTTATTTGGAACAGTAATATCTTTTAGAACCCCTTTTATGCCTAATGTTCAAAAGAATAAAGTTCATAAACAGATTTGTCATTCTTTCCTATGTACTCTGTTAGTAACTCATTACCCACATCTTAACATTTATTTTATGTTTGACCTTGTCAAAACATAGTTCTCAATATGATGATTATAAAGTTATACATGCCCTAAACTCATAGCCTGTAAAGCTTTTGTGCTCTATTTTGACAAGCAATTTTGATCATATATTGTGTCGGTATAATTTTCCACTAAGGAATCATGCTATTTCATATTAAATCATGCGTTCTCTGACTTGTCACTTTCTATTGATACAACCATAGTAATATAGCTAATATATATATATATAAACTTTGTTCTTAAAAGAGCTGAAAGCATTTTTATCATGACTTTTTTGCTTTTTCCCCTCTTTATCAGTTGCCAGCAGGTTAAATAGAGATGTATTAGATAATAAATTTGATTAAGCAATAGTAGAAATGGGACAATAACCTATTTTTCACAATTTTAAGACTAACATTTTTAATAATTTATTCCTTAATTCATCAAGTATTACAGAGAATTTACTATGTACCATTTACTTAGACACCATTCTACACAGTGTTGCCGGTGATTCTATTTAATGGGTGGAACAATAAGTAAGTAAACAAAACTAAGTACTATTAAGATTTAAAAGTTTATGATAATGAATGAAGTTCATTATTCTATATGGTATTCTATATGGTCAGAGAATTATATCTGAGGCGATGGCATTTAAACCAAACTCTAAGTCACAAGGAAGAGTCAGTCAGATGGAAACCAAGGGAAGGACATTTGAAGGACATCAAACCAAGGGAATGGTCTTTGGATGCTGGAGAATGTATATAAAAGAGAAAGTGGTTTTCAGTTGGCAAGGAAGAGGGTAGTAGAAGGAATCAAAATTTAACTATTTTTTGGTCAGATCAGCAAAAAATATATTTTTTGGTGTACTGCAAAATTTTAGTAATTAGTTTATCTGTGTCATGAGATGACAAAGGTTGAAAATTGCTGACTTAGAGCATCCGGTTGTAGAAGGAAATCTTGAATGAAGCCCTAGGATCAGAAGATTCCAACTTGAATCTGATCAGGGTCGGTTACACTGCTGGTATACCTTAGGCCAGTACTGTAACTTGCCTCTGAGTTTCAGACTCTTCCTCCTATTCTGAAAAACAGAAAAGGGGATAGTTAGATTCTGAACTCTGTTTCCTTAAAATTATGGATCAAGATTTTGATAGCCACCCCATGGGGGAATAAAGCTGTCATGTTTATGACGGTACATGCCCGGAGAGAGGGTAGGAAGAGCTCTTTGCTCTTGCCCACCTGGCTTGGCTCAGTGGTTGAGCATCAACCTATGACCCAGGAGATCACGGTTCGATTCCCAGTCAGGGCATATGCCCGGGGTGCGGGCTTGATCCCCAGCAGGGGGTGTGCAGGAGGCAGCCGATCAATGACTCTCTCATCATTGATGTTTCTATCTCTCTCTCCCTCTCCCTTCCTCCCTCTGAAATCAATACATTTTGTTTTTAAAAAAAGAATTCTTTACTCCCAAAAGATGTCTTATGGGAATGAAGTGTGGGGCTTAGTGGATGAATTCAGAAAATCAACTGTAACAGAGCACCTAAGTTATAAGTCAAAGATGGCCAAAGAATAGGATAATATTTTTTGCCTTTTAAGAGTAGAGAGAGTGCCTGGGGAGAAAGATGGTGCTGATAATTTATCAATACATTGAAAACAAAGATCTGGATCAAGAAAACCTCAACAGACTATAGAAATATATCTAATGATCCATCAGTGGATTAGCTGGCAATAAAAGTGATATTTATGAGAGTTCTGCTTGGAATTTTAATTCCTGACTTGCGTGATGGCTTAAAGAGCTGATAATCTGCAGGGATAAACTTGTGCTATATAAATATAAACTCTCAGGTTTAAATTCCTATTTTGCATTTGTTTTGCTATAGACCTTAGGCACTTTCTAAATTTTGTATAGGCAGATTTCTCAACCATGATATTGAAATAAAAAATAATTATTATTATACTATTAACTCTTTAGCTTAGGGAAAGAGCATATGGAAAGTTAAACAGTCCCCTACCACTTTATCCTCTGACTTATCCAGTGGAAGTTTCCTACTGTTTTGTAACTCAAATTGTTGTTAGAGATGTATTTATGAGTTTATATCATTTGAATTATTATTTTCTTTTTATTGGACTTCTTCTGTATTGATTATATACAGCCCACTAATAAGGAAGCTGGTTCAGAATGGGCATTCTTATTGTTCAGAAGGAAGTCAGAAGATGAGACAAATTTGTGGAAACAGTGAAAATGAACCAATGATCAAGAATTAAACTATCCTTTGTTTTTAAAATGTGACCACAAAGGGACTATAGCTTTTCTCAGTCTCTAGTAAGCAAAAATGTTTGACCAACTAGGGCAAGGAGATTTAGTTCTGTTAAGAGAGAAACAATTTCAGTTACCAATTTTAGTTAGAGAAGAAGGTTATATAGCCCTCTTTTTTAAGTCCTGTCACTAGCAATTCTTCCTCTGCCTTTGAAAATTCATGTACATAGTTCACCCCAGCAGAGGGAAGGGTTTTGATGGCCCTTTGATTTCTCTCATCACCAGAAACCCAAGTGCAAGTCCTATAAAAATGATGAAAGCTCACAGTAAACATCTGACAGAGTTGAAAATCCATTGCTCAATTCTTACATTTCTCTTTACATTAAAAAAAAGCTCTGTTTGCTAGAAGTAGCAGACTGTTATATTAGTTTAAGACCAATTGTCCTGTAATTTAAATTCTTTATTGAAACTTGGGGAGTGCTTCTACTTTGCCCAAGATGTAATAACTGACCAGGTTTAGCCTGTTGGCTTAAACAGCTAGAAAAATAGATGATATGTTTGCACACAGTGGGAAAAAGGCAGAGGGAAGGGAAATAGATAAGGTAAGATCTGTAAGTACCTCAGTTTGCTGCTCAGAGTTCCCAGGCCATTGGATAGAAAGGGGAACCTAAACAGAGCCTACCACTCTCACTGAGCTGAGGAAGCAGAGACCAAAGTTCACAGAGACCAAGATTGTTAGAATTTGTGGAGCAAATATTAGAAAGGAGAAAGTCAAATAGAGAGAGAGCAAACTTTGAAGAGGCTGTTCCCTCAAGCCTTTGGCTCAGTATCGATCGCATGTGCATGAGATATAATTATCCAAAGCCAAGGGAAACCAGTGGAAGAGGAACTCTTCCACTACAGTGGAAATCTTATAATACATGGGTTTTAGAATTGTCAGAAAGTTATTATTTTTAATAGGGTTAGCTCTTGACTAAAACTATTTTTTACTAGCCTTTATGAAACTTAAAAGCAAGCCTTGAAAGCATTTACCTAATTTCAAGTAACTTAATTGTTTACCAGATCAAATGTGAACACTTTTTTAAAAGACACTCAATGTGTGTGTGTGTGTGGGGGGGGGGACAGGGGAAGCTACATCTGTAATACTTTCAACAATTAACATTAAAAAAAGACACATCAAAGTCTGGCAACAATGTAAAATACACAATGTCAATGTCCAACACTCAATCACAAACACCTAGGTAAGCAAAGAAAAATGTCATTTATATTCAAGAGATAAATCAATAAAAATAAAATGTAAAAAAAAATAATGGAACTAGTAGACAAGGCCAGCAAAACAGTACTTATAATTATTCTCCATATGTTCAGAAACGTAGAGAAAAATGTGTGTGACTGGGAGAGAAATGAAAGATAAACTCTAAAAAAAGGAGCTGAGAAATATTTTAATAAGCTTATAAATTTGAAAATTGGAAATCAAGCTTGTTAAAACTGTGCAATTCAGAGGGATACATGGATAACCTGCAAAGATACTTTACAGCGTTTAGTAGAATATAGATAGGCTCATTCATCTTTTGCTCTACAGTGGGAAATACCACACTAAGCATATTATTAAGTATTCAGTGTTTTCTGAAGGAATGCTGGAAACAAAAAACTGGCCTTCAGTTATTTCTATGAGAGGTGTGAACTTGGTTTTCAAATAACGTTTTCCTAATTTTAATAAATTGTAGAAGACACCAGATTTAGATTTTAAGGCTATGAAACAATTCTCTTGAGAATCAATATTTATTTTGGAAAGGTATTTCCATCTTTTCTACTTTACCAATAAAGGATATAGCATTGATCCTAAATAGATTTATAACAATCTTCCTATAAGTTTAACACCTACCTTTTTTCCCCCCAGGCAAGTCTATGAGTGAAAGGAGTAAGCAATTGAAAGATGTATCCCCAGAGTAGTAATGATATAAAACAAAGTATAGCCCTGGCTGGTGTGGCTCAGTTGGTTGGGTGTCATCCCTGTACCAAAAGTTTGCTGGTTTGATTCCTGGTCAGGGCCCAGGTTATAGGCCTGATTCTTGGTAGGGGGTATAGAGGAGGCATATGATCAGTGTTTTACTCTCACATCAGTGTTTCTCTCTCCCCCTCTCCCTTCCTCTCTGAAAATCAATAAAAATATTTAAAAAAACACACAAAATGTATTATGTGAGTAAAACACATAAATATATTGTAACAGACAACAAACAAAGCTTTGTAATAATTATTTTAAAGTAATATATATAGCAGCAAGATTCTGTGTTTCAATTCTGGTCCTGCTGGTTCACTCCTTTATTTTATCCCTATATTTAGAGAAATTTTTCCTTAATATTTTTTTCAAATTCTTTTATTTGATTAGTGACTCAGTACTAGAATTGAATGACTCATGAATAGCTTTCTTTGACATAGGCAAAAATGAGTAATAGCAAGCTAAAACAGTTAACATTATTTCATCATTAAAATATTTTCCAAAATACTTCATATCTTGAATGCATCTTTTTATAAGTATAATATTGGTTTCATTTTTTTTAAATGTGGTGTCTGAACAGATATCCTCATATCTGACATTTCAATTCAAAGTTAAGGCCACCAGCACTTAAAGCTAGTGCTGTTCTATTAAATATGTGTCAGAGAGAAAGACAGAGGATTACTTTTTTCCATATACCTAGTACATAGAGCACTACACCTAAAGAAAACCTGTTGCCTAGACATCAACAGATATTTTATTTTTTGATTAAAACTCTGATAGCATCATTATTCAGACATTGGCTTTAACACTTCAAGACTAGTGCACATATCACAGAAATAACTACAAGTTTGTTACTTGAAAGGTAAGGGAGAGGATTTTTGAATTGACATATTGTAAAAATATTTAATTTGCAGTTCACTTGGTACACTTTCAGCATTGTTATTGCCTAGATTTATTTTACTTCAAAGCATAGTTTGAACTTCTCAATAGTGAATCATCATTTTACACCCATTTCAGACAGGACAGTTATATTAATATTCCATGCAATTTCTTGCCACATGTCAAAGTCTACACCAGTAATGCACCCAAAGAAACAGCCAAATACAAAATGGAAAAAAAGGAAAACCACATTAATCAGTAAACTCTCAAGCAGGAGCATTAGGGTATCTGCTTCTAAAATAACAGAGTTGTAGCTGCATAGCCATGAGACTTAATCTATATATTTTATAGTATTTTGAAAACAGTATTTTCAGTATCACACACAAACTGCATGTAATTTTAATTATCATGATGCACTCATCACGAGTGATATTCTAGAAGGTCATTGAATCATTTACATAGAAACTCTCACTGCCACAAAACTCCTCTAAAGAATTTGTATTCTAATGGATATGTTTACCAATATTTTCAACAGCTAAAACATTTGTGATTTTACCTTTTGTCTGTTCAAACTCTTGTCACTTTTTACATTTCTCATTATATCAGTGATAAAAGTCTTAGGATGGTAAGAGATACTCCCTACTCATTATATAGCAAAGTTAGTTGATATTGCTATTTTCTATTTTGAAATTATTTTTCAGTTTTTTACTTCAACTTTAACAGTCCTAGATTTACATCCTTATGTAGTTGAATAAACACAGTGATTTGACATGAGGAAGTGAGAGGGAGGTTTTCTCCTTAACATAAAAGGTGATTTTATGCAAAACACAATTTCTCCAAGGTCTTTGTGACCTGGAATGAAATATGAAAAATAGCCAAGTGCTGAGTTTTCCTCAGTGCTGGGAAATGAGGGCAGTGAATATGAAAAGAGTTTCCAGACCCTTCTTCATTAGTTGATAAGTCACTTATATCTGTGGGAATGGTCAGCAATATAGTGTTTAAGTGCCCTATGTAAAGACCTTTTATTATCACTAATAAACTGAAAGTTACAACCCTTACCTCAGAAACAAAAGTCTAAAATTTAAATATAATCCTAAAAGTTAAAATTTGGAAGTGTCACTTTAAAATATTGGTCTGAATTATGAAATTCGTTAGAGTAATGTGTTGAATAACTTGAGTGAATTATAGTTCAAACTATTTTAAAACACTTGGTATTAATTTTATGTACATTTGAAAGACTGGTGTACTGTTCATTAGGGTTAACCAAAGCCAGGCAAACACATTTTCAAATAAGAACTCCCTTTAGGTTTCTAGGGAAAAGAGTAATTGTTGGCTTTCTGTTAATGTTTTCTATGAATGAGAAGAAAAACTACCTTTAAATGTTAGAGTCAAGCATGAGCTTGCTCCATTGTCTTCACTCAACCTGTATACTTTCTTGCTGTTATTTGTACAGGTAAAATTTAGAATCATTCATAGATAACACAAATTCATCAAAGTAATATTTGCTCAAGACTTACTATTTGCAAGGTATTGGGATAGGCCTGGAGTTATGTAATAATATGCAAGATACAGTCACTGTCCTCACAAAGATTGTAATAAGCAAAAAGATAGGACAGTTAAATAATAAACTTTAAAACCATAACTGTCATATCATCACTGCATCTTTAGAGCTGTTTCTAATGATTCTGTTGTTGCTGTATCCCTTTGGTACCAACATAGTATACAGAATTGAATGTATGCTCAATAAGCAAAGCCTAAATGAATAAAACTGTACATATTAAGTACTATCAACTATTCTAGGAAAAGTAGTTTATGAGTCTTAAGCTATTAATTCAATGAAGCTCAATAAAAATGAATTTAAAGCAGTGATAACACCAAATCTCAGAGCATCCTATCATAAAAGTCCTTTCAGTTTAATACATAATCACTTACCAGTAATGTGTTTTTCATTTCCTTATCTTTTGCCTGTAGTAATTAGAATTGATTTTTATAGTATAACTTCACAAGATACCAAAATAAGTACTCTGCTAAAGGCCAGGAAAAGATTTATGGTATACATTAAAATGTTAACTCTATAATTCTATTAAAGAAAATCAACAAATGTTTAATAAACCCATTGGTATGGTGCTCATCTATGCATTGTCCTATCAATGTTTATAGGCAGGTTCTTAAAGAGGACTTTAGTAAGTACTCTCTTCAGATAACTTCTCCACTGCTCCAGAATCATCAAAATATTATTTCAAATTTAAAGCTGATGATTTTTTCTTAGAATTTAAGATTATTGCTGTCACCTGTTGATGTTTAAAATTTGAACATACTGATTTTATTATATCAGAATGTGGACAATATAGTTGAGTACTATATACTAGTTTGATTAACACAAACTCAGAAATTCCTGTGAAAGATCCATATGAAAGAATTTGAAGAAATGTGTAGGAATAAGTAAGTGTAAAACAGATGCTTCATAGGCATTTGAGGAAGGCCATTAAAATTGTCTTTTCTTCTACTCCATTATGACAGGGTCTGGTTCTTGGGCTCATACATGTTATCAGGGCTACATTGTTCACCTACTGAGATTTGACTGCAACTGCTTAATTCAGTTTCCATTAAATGGTCAATAGCTTTGTAGTTTCTAAATTGTAAAATGCACAGGGAACCATTACTTTAGTTATTGTCAGGTGGGATTAGGAAGCCTTTTGTGAGCAAAGTTGATGATTCCTTAAGATGGGTTGGAAATTCCACTTAATTTTCTCTAAAATCTGGAAATCAGCTGTTTGCTTTTAAAATTTGAAATAGTTTTTTATTATTTCAAATAATATTGGCATGTGAGTCACCTCTCAACATTCTGTTAAATGGAAAATAACTCAGACACTTCTATATATGATTTTTAGAAAGCATTGTCTATTTACACTGAAATATTTAGAAGTTGTACTTTACTTTTTAAGGAGTCAACTACTGTACTGAATATATGTATCAACAGTATTTTCCCCCAAAATAGTTTATATTTTGTCTGATAATACTTTATATAATTAACTTATACTATTTTGTTGGGAAATATATTGTCTTCTCATTCACCAAAACATATATTTCAGAGCTCATTTTTTTGTTAAAATAACAGGATTATCCTGAGTTATCCAGTGGGACTAAGATAATTTTATGGACCCATAAAAGTAGATGATACAGGAGTATGGATCAGAGAGATGCAAAGGAAGAAGCAGCAGGAGAGTCTAAGCATCAGACAGACCCAAGCTGCCATTGCTGGCTTTGAAGAGGAAAGAAGAGCCATAGGCCAAGAAATATGAGTGACCACTAGAAGCTAGGAATGACCCTGAGGTTACAGCAGGCAAGGAAATGGGAACCTCATTTCTACAGCCACAAGAATCTAAATTCTGCCAAAAAATTGAATAAACAAGAAGGAATTCTTCCTTAGAGCCTCCAGAACACAGTTCAGCTGACTCCTTGATTTCGCCTTGTGAAATTATAGAGTACCCAGATGATTTCTCTGGGCTTCTGACCCATGAAAACTACAATGATAAATGGGTTTTGTTTTAAGGTACTAAATTTGTGGTAACTTGTTACAGCAGCAGTAGAAAACTCATACACTTAATCTTCAATATTTTGAGACACTAGATTATAAACTTCTAGCTAAAAGATTATTTTTAGTGAAATAGTATATTTTCTATAATTTTCAAAATGTGAAACACTGAAACATTATTCATGACTATAAAAGAAAAATAAATTCCCTTACCTTTTAAAAACATATTATTTCTAACTTAATTTAAAAAATATCTTTCTATAATATCACTTATTTACCCCCAAATTAAATAGAATTCTTTAAAGTGAAACTACTGTTAAATTACAACATTTTTAAAGTATAGTAGAAGAGAAAATTATTGTTGGCTTGCAGTGCTGACTCAAATTATTTGAGATGAAACTTAATCTGCAAAATGCCATCATCTTTGACCTTGTTATTTTTCTGTCCAAAAAGTCAATGATTTTCTTATACTGAGGATAATTGTATTGAGAGACAAAGAACCCCAAAAGAAGAAATATTGTCTGAGCACTGTGGTCTCAAGTAATCATTTTGTTGCTATTACATCTCATGTTAAAAGGCCCCTTTAGCTATTATTAAAAAGAGCTATCTAAACTAGGTGAACCCACTGAACATTTTCAGCTCCTAATTTTGTGCCTGCATTATGTTATACAACAAAGAAATAACTCCATCTTTACAATACATAGTCTTTTTTGAAGTTTGTAGTTTATGTCTGACATTAATTATGACTCTGAAATACTTTGGAAGTAGAATGTTTACATTGTTTATTTTACAATGTAAATAGTAAAGACATATTAGTTCTAAATCTAGAGCAGCTGTTTAAGTATATTCTCTTGCTCCTATTTGCAAAATCAATAGATTTGGTATGAATAATCCCTTACTATATAACATTCTGCATGTTTCACAAGCATGGGTGACAGTGCAGTCAACTAGACCAACACGACTATCTGGAACACATTCTAGTTTTAATGTGTTAAAGTACATATATATTTAGAGGGAAAAACAACAAAATGTTTTAAAGTAAAAACAGAAAAATGCATAGCACACTTTGTTACACTAATGTGCACTGCTTTTAACATTGTGTCAGAAAATCCTATGTAATTGATATCAGTGCTTCTCCATAAACTATATGTCATGTTCCCTCTGTAGAAAGAAATTCTAGCCACTGACCACTGACCCACTGAAACCAGTAAGTCCTGAAAACAGTTATCAACTGTTTCTCTATTCGCATTCCCTATGATGATTGTAAGTCCTCACACAAGAAGTCTAGGGTAAATCCTTTGGTCTTTGAGTCCAAACTTCTGAGAAGCTCAGTCTCTGTACTCTGTTATCTAATAGATGCTTTATTCATGTCCAGTGATTATAGATATTTCTGTCTAATTTATAGGCATTCATATTCCTGATAATATTCTACTATTGAACATACCTCATGAAATATTTCTTTAAAGCATAGCATGAAGGTTATGGAGGTAAATTCTGTACAACAGCAAAGTTCATTCTAATGAAAATTTCAATATATAAAAATAGTAATCAGCTCTAGTTAGTTTCACTTTAAGAGGTACAAATCCCACCACAACTAACCAAGGTCACAATAATGTTCCTTCATCTGATGAACAGTGAAGGAAGGAGAATGGTTAGTTTTATAGAACTGATAAATAATTCATAATAATATGATTGGTGAAATGTTGCTGAATGTAGTTATACAATGCCATTCAGGTTTTCTTGGAATTACTCAATACTTCCATTAATATTATATAGCATACTGCTTTGACCTTGGATTGTAGTTTTCCTACAAATGTATCAAAGCCCTGAGCTCACATGTGATTTTATTTTATTAACCCTCTTAGTAACTGTAGAATCAAACTTGGTCAATTTTTCCTTCAACAAAAAGAAACCATAGTATAGATTCAGACCTTAGTAAATATCACACTACAATAATAAGGCAGTAGGAGATTAAAAAATAGAATAACACTTTCCTTAATAAGTTCTGATTCTTTATCAAATGATTATTCTGCAGTTTAGATTAAGTAAAATTTAATAAAATGACCCCTGTTACCCTTGGAATGTAGGTAAAATAACTGGGGACAGGGATGGGAGGCTCCAATGTATAGTATTTGCTGATTTCTGTAGTATAAATGTTTTCATAATGAGTGATTTTTAAACTCTCAACATGATGGCACTAAACACTTAAGAGATTGACTCTCTTATAAGTGGAGCCAGTAAGAGCCTCCTCCTGGGGGGGGGGGTGTTTATCTTCTTGTAATTCCAATTGACTCCACCCAATAGAATTCTCTAGTCTAGACCATTTCTTAAACTTTTATTTAATATGCAAACAAATAACCCAAGCAGATTCTTATTTAAAATACGGTTTCTTATACAGCAGTTTTGAGATGGGGCCTGAGATTCTGCACTTTTGCAATGTTCCTAGTTTATGACAAAACTTCTGGTTTCATGGACTGCTCTTAGAGTAATGAGTATACAACATTGGTTCCAAAACTTCAACATGCATCAGAGTCACTATGTGAGAATGTTTAAAACAAAATTCTTGGCCCCAGAGTTTCTGATTCAGTATGCGTGGGGCAGGGGAACAGGTTGGGTGGACAGGAATTTGCATTCTGACAAGCTTCAGGGTGGTACTGGGGATGTTGGTCCAGATACCATATTTTGAGAACCTAAAGGTCTGGAGAGATCTTAAAACTGTTAAACTTTATCTTTTAACTTAAAGATTATTTAGAGAACAATTAGAGTTTCAAATCTATCAGTTGGTTCTTTCATCCCATCATACCATTGCCAGCATAACATGACTATCTATAGGATTTAAAGCATTATGCTATGTTCCATGGGGAGTTACAGTGGAATTTAAAGAAATTCTTCTTTGCCTTTCGGAATTCACAATTTATAATGAGCACCTAACCAGAAACAAATGACAGCAATATAAAAGATGTATAAGAAAAGTCTTCAACACTGAAGTGTGATTATGTGAGGATTCAGTAAAGGAAATGGGGAAAATGATGAAGAAAGGTGATTATTTATGTTACCTAGAGATATGGTTGTCAGCCAGGCATGTTTAAAAACAGTAGGTGGAAAATACGGTTTATAACATTAAGTCCCAGAGGGATTTTCACAGTTTGCTGAAGAAATGTTCAATGGGGCATGCAGCTTAGAACTGAGAGGTCATTATTAGCAGTTTGAAGACTTTTCATAAGATATCATCACATTAAGGCTCATAAAGACCCATGGCAGGCATATTATTTCAGAAGGAAAAAAAAACAGGCATTGTGTGACCTTGGTATTCTAGTCTAAGTTCATGGTGAGAGCTATCCAAATTGTTAATTGTATAACTATCAGATTTTTTTTTTTCTTGGTAAAATGAAGACATTACTAATGTGGAAAGGAATACCACCCAAATGAGAAGAAACAGGCTATGCATTTATCACTAGGGCATTAGTCACCATGAGAGACTCAAAGGTAGGCCACGGGATGAGAGTGTTTTATAGTGTGAAAAAGAGGAAAGCTTCAGAAATACTCTGGTGGGAGATCATTGACATGGGGAAGCTGGAAGTGGACTACCAGGGCATGTGAATTGTTTGAGGAACATATTTGATTTTCTTTGGTTGGTCCTCAATTGGAAGTAGGGAAACAAAACAGGGAAGCTAGTAGTGATTGGCCAATTCATTATTATTTGTACAGATTGCTGCAGAGATTCTGGGTCAGAGTTCTTATGTTATGCGTTGTCTATTTGTACACTCAGCCTCTCAGTAACTGCTTTTGGTTTTTCTCTTACTAGCAAGAGATTGACCAATTCAGAGACAGTGGAAATGCTGATCTTCACCACTCAAGTGTTCTTCACTTGTCTCCAAAGTCAACTACATGACAAGATCTTCTTGACCTTTTTGTTGCAGCATTATGTAAATTACTGATGAGAGATCAGCTGCACAAATGCATTTAGACTCTAGATAGAATGCAGTAGACTAGAATCAAGGTCACTATGACAAAAAATAACAACAATGACTAGTACTTACAACATGTTTCAGAACTAATCCAGACCAAGGGAACAAATATAGACTATGAAGATCAACCTTAGAGACATATATAGCTTTTTCTTTAGGCCAATGTAATGCCTGTTCTTCTTTACCTATTTCATTATTTCATTGATCCAAGTACAGCAAGAACTAGCAGTAGCACAGATGCCACAATGATGAACACAAATAAAAACCAAACAAAAATTTAGAGCAGTGCAAATGTGCTATCATTACTTGTGCTGATGAGTTGAAACTGATTTGTGTTCTATTCAGTTCAAAGGTGGTATCATTACTTTGTCAGAGTTAGTGATTAACTTGTTTTTGAAATAGTTTATTGAGGTGTACTTTACACACCACAAAATTTATAAGCCTAAAGTACAATTCAGTGACTTGTAAGAAATTTAGTTTTACCAACCTGATTGGTTCAGTTGGTTGAATGGCATCCCATGGTGAAAGGTTGCTGGCTTAATTCCCAGTCAGGGCACATACCTGGGTTGTGGGTTTGATACACAGCTGGGGAACATACAGAAGAAGGCCACTGATACATGTTTCTCTCTTACATCAGTGTTTCTCTCTCTCTCTCCCTTTCTCTCTCTCTCTCCCTCTCCTTTTCTCTCTCTAAGCATGTCATTGAATGAGGCTTAGAAATAAATTAATTACAGTTTTTCAACCATCACCACAATTTAATAGTATGTATGTATATATTTCTCAGCTTTATTGAAGTATAATTGACAAAAAAGCTATTTAAATTGTACAACATGATGATTTGGTATATGTATTTGTTGTGAAAGGATTCCTCTATCCAGTTTATTAACACATCCATCATCTCATAGGTTTGCATTTTTTCTTGGGGAGGTTGGGTTGGTGAGAACATTTAAGTTCTACTCTTAGCAAATTTCAATTACATATAATGGAGTGTTGTCAGCTATAGTCACCATGTTCTATATTAGGTCCTCAAACTTTATTCATCTTATAAATGAAAATTTGTACCTTTTTGCCAAACCCTCCCTATTTTCTCCACCCTTCAAGCCCTTGAAATCATTTTTCTTACTGTTTTTATGAGTTCCACTCTTTTTTTAAAAAAAAAAGATTCCACATATAAATGATACCACGCAGTTATTTGTCTTTCTTTGTCTGACTTATTTCACTTAGCATATTGTCAAAAATGGCATGAATATGTGTGTATATATATTTATATGTATGTATATATGTGGTGTATATATGTACATGTATATATTTATATGTGTGACATATATATCTGTCACATTTTCTTTATCCATCCATCGAAAGACATTGAGGTTGTTTCTATACCTTGGCTATTGTGAATAATGCTGCAATGAACATGGAGTACAGATATCTGTTTAAGGTAATGGCTTCATTTCTTTTGAGTATATACCCATAAGTGTGAGTGCTCTTTTTAATTTTTTGAGCAACCTTTGTACTGTGTTTCATGGTGGCTGTACCAGTTTATATTCTCACCAACAATGTAGAAAGGTTCTCTTTTTTCTATATCCGTGCCAGCATTATTATTTCTTGTCTTTTTGATAATATTCTAATATTCATCTTAACAGGTGTGAGGTAATATCTCATTATGGTTTTGATTTGCATCTCCTTGATGATTAGTGATGTTGAGCACCTTTTCAGGTACTGGTAGGCTATTTGTATATCTTCTTTGGAAAAATGTCTATTCAGATCCTATTCCATTTCTTAATTTATGTATTTGGGTGTGTGTGGGTTTTTTTGCTTTTGAGCTGTGTGAGTTCCTTGTATGATTTAGATATTAATCCCTTATTGGATATGTGGTTTGCAAATATCTTTTTCCATTCTATAGGTTGCCTTTTTAAATTTTTTTTGGTGATTATCTTTGCTGTTCAGAAAAATGTTAGTTTAATGTAGTCCCACTTGCTTATTTTTGCTTTTGTTGCCTTTGTTTTTGTGTCAAATTTAAAAAATCATCTCCAGGACTTATGTCAAGGAGCTTACTCACTATGTTTTTTTCTAGGAGTTTTACAGTGTCAGGTCTCATGTTCAAGTCTTTAATCTGTTTTGAGTTAATGTTTTGTATGGTTTAAGGGTTCCAGTTTCATTCTTTCTCATGTGAATATCCAACTTTCCCACCACCATTTATTGAAGAGACTATGTTTTCCTACTGTATATTCTTGGGTCCTTGCTCATAAATTAATTGAGCTCTATTCTATTCTATTCTATTCTATTCTATTCTATTCTATTCTATTCTATTCTATTCTATTCTATTCTATTCTATTCTTTCTATTCTATTCTATTCTTCTATTCTATTCCATTATTAATTTTCTATTCTATTCTATTCTATTCTATTCTATTCTATTCTATTCTATTCTATTCTATTCTATTCTATTCTATTCTATTCTAAATTTTCTTCTATTCCCTATTCCCTATTCCCTATTCTATCCCATCCCATCCCATCCCATCCCATCCCATCCCATCCCATCCCATCCCATCCCATCCCATCCCATCCCATCCCATCCCATCCCATCCCATCCCATCCCATCCCATTCTATTCTATTTTCTTCTATTCTATTCTATATTCTATTCATCTATGTATCTGTTTTTATGCCAACATCACACTCTTTAGATAGCTTTATAATAAAATTTAAAATAAGAATGTGATCTCTCCAGCTTTTTTGTTCTTTCTCAAGACTGCTTTAGCTATCTGGGATTTTTGTAGTTTCATAAAATTTTAGGGTTGTCTGTTCTGTATCTGTGAAAAATGCAATTGAAACTTTTAGACTGATTGCAATATGTAGATTGATTTGGGCAGTATGGTCATTTTAGTAATATTAACTCTTTCAGTCTATCAACATGGGATATTTTTTCATTTATTGGTGTCTTCTAAATTTTTCCTTCAATGCTTATAGTTTTCAGTGTATCAATAATTCACCTCTTCAGTTGAATTTATTTCTAAGTATTTTATTTCCTTTGATGTTACTGTAAATGGCATTTTTTAAAATTTTCCTTTCTGATAGTTCATTGTTTGTGTATAGAAATGTAACTCACTTTTGTATACTGATTTTGTATTCTGAAACTTTGTTAAATCCCTTTGTTTTTGGAGTATTTAGGGTTTCTATACATAATATATCACCTGCAAATGGAGCCTATGCAAATTTTATTCTTTCATTCTAATTTGGATGTCTTTTATTTTTATTTTTTGCCTAATTTCTCTGGCTGGGACTTCCAGTGCTATTCTGAATAAAAGTAGTGAGAGGAGAATCCTCATCTTATTTCTCATATTCAAGGGAAAGCTTTTATATTGTTACATTGAGTATGATGCTAGCTTTCTGTGCTTGTCATGTATGACCTTTATTCTGTTGAGATACTTTCCCTTTTTACCCAGTTTGTTGGTTGCACAAGGAAAGGATGTTAAATTCTGTCAAATTCTTTTTGTGCATCCATTGAAATTACCACATGATTTTGATCCCTTTCTTTATTTGGAATATCTCATTTATTGTTTTGCAGAATTTGAATCATCCTTCCTTTTGTTTTTAGACTACATCCCACTTGATCATGCATGGTATACTGATCCTTTTAATGTATTACTGAACTCAGTTTGCTAATTCTTTGTTAAGAATTTTGCACCCATAGAGCTATTAGTCTATCATTTTCTTTTTCTATACTGTCCCTGTTTGGCTTTGGTATCAGGGTAATGCTGGCTTCATTAAATGAATTTGGAAATGATCCCTCCTCTTCCATTTTTTGGAAGAGTTTAAGAAGGATTTGTGTGAATTCTTATTTGAATGTTTGGTAGAATTCACCAGTGAAACCACCTGGTCCTGGACTTTTCTTTTGTGAAAGGTTTTTGATTATTGAGTCCCTTACTGGTGATTGGTCTCTTCACATTTTTTTTTTACTGTTTATGATTCACTATTGGTAGGTTGTATGTTTCTAGGAATTTGTCCATTTTCTTTTTAGGTTGTCCAACTTGTTGGCATGTATTTGTTCATAGTCACCTCCTAGGATTCTGTGTTTGTGTGGTATCAGTTGTAATGTCTCTCCTTTCATTTATAGCTTTATTTATCTTTTATTTTTCTTGATTTATTTAGCAAAATTTCTTTATTTTATCTTTTCAAATAAAATCAGCTGTTTCATTAATGATCTTCTTTTTCTCTTATTACAGCCTTTGGCTTAAAGTTTACTTTCTCTAATATAAGTATAGCTACCCCTGTTTTCTTTTGGTTTCCATTTTTCCTGGAATATCTTTTTCCATCTCTTCAGTTTTGATCTATTTTTTTGTTTGTTTTAAGCTGGAGTAGCATATAATTGGGTCTTGTTTTCTTTTTACCCATTTAGCCATTCTGTCTTTGGTTGGAGAATTCAGTCCATTAGCATTTAAAGTAATTATTGAAGGTATGGATTTACTCTTCTTTTTCTCCTGGTTAAGGGTAGGAAAGTGGCAGGATTTAGGTGTTGCAATGATGAAAATTATCAAGAGGGAGAAAGTAACAGAGTTTCATAAAATGGTTCTGGTGCTTATTTGGCTTTCACTTGTTGGTCCTAACTGGAGTCAAGGGCCAAAAATAAAAAAGCTGGAAGGCACTGACATGAATATTCAGAGCTGATTGCTGCAGAGGTTGTGGTTTTCTTCCCAGGCTGTTTGTTTCAGAGTCTGTGTGTCAGGATTCAATTGTTGTATATTGTCTAGTCATTGTCCATTGGTACATTCAGTCTCTCACTAAATTAATGAAATTATTAAAATAAAATAACATTTAAAACAAAATATAACATCTCAGAATAAATGAATTGCAATCCCTTTTTAAGAATCTATGTCAAGCCCGGCTGGGTGTGGCTCAGCAGTTGAGCATTGACCTAGTATCCAGGCGATCAGGGTTCGATTCCCTGTCAGGGCACATGCCCGGGTTGCGGGCTCGATCCCCAGTTGGGGGTGTGCAGGAGGCAGCTGATCAATGACTCTCTCATCATTGATGTTTCTCTCTCTCTCTCTCCCTCTTTTCTCCTCTCTCTGAAATCAATAAAGATATATATTTAAAAAATAATAATCTATGTCAAATGTAAATACCTAATATACTACATTTCTTTATTACATTTTTACCCTAAATCACAGAACTGTTTTTTGGGGTTTTTCAGTCTCACTTGAGGACATGCTTTTAGAGAAAGGGGAACAGGGGCAGGGGGAGAGAAAGAGAGAAATCAATGTGAGAGAAAAACATCAATTGGTTTCCTTCCCATAGGCTCCCCAACCAGGGATCAAATCTGCAACCTTTTGATATATGGGATAACACTCCAACTAACTGAGCCATACTGGCCAGGGACACATAACTTTTTAAGTGTTAAAAGTTCCATAAATTTAACAGTATTGAATAAAATATAATACCTAAAATGAAAATATTACTAATTTATATTAAAATAAGAAAACAGAATACTAATTTTAATGTAAGCCTATCACTACCTAACCCATATAAAGTCCATTGGGAGAAAGCCTCCATAGGACAGGTGTCCAAGTAGTATTGTTAGAGCATCAAGACTAAGTTGAAATAAAATGCATCCTATGAGCAAAGTTGAGAAAGTGAGATTTGTCTTTTTTTCAGTCATTTGAATTTAAGAAAGTTTTAGAATTTTTTCTCAAAGCGTGGTGACCTGCATCAGAAATACCTGGAGGGATGGCTGTCAAAAATCCACATTCCTGAGACCCACAACTAAGAGCATTTAATGAACCAAATTTTAGAGACTTTAAAGCCTCAATTTTAAAATAAAATGATTCTTCCCAAAGGTCTTTCAGGTTGCACAGATTAGAAGGGTTTTTGTTTGCTTATTATAATTACTAACACATTTATGCATGTAAACACAAAAATAGAATAACTTAATACAACTATACTGTGATTTAGAAGAGATTAGGGGGGAAAAATCTTAAAATAAGGAGAATTACTACAATTTATTTCTTGTTTATTTTACAAAAATAAAAATATATAATAAATTATTTTAATTAGTGTTGTGGAAAAAATTGTATGTATACTTGTAATATTTTTCCGGTTTCCATCTTTTTTTCTTTACCTTTGTTTGAAATAAAAATAACAAAGTAAATTTTATTTCCTTTATTTTTGTCTTTATATCTTTTTAGTTTCATTCTTCTAGTAATAATTTTTATTCTGTGCTCAAAGAGGTGTCCCTAGTGTTCCTTAAATACTTTCTCTTGCTCTTATTCTGTGACAAAATTTATTCAATTCTCCAAATTGTTGTCATTTGGAAAGCTCATTAGAGGCCTTTCAGAGTGTCCTGTTCTTTCCCAAGACACACTGAAATAGGAAGGCAATAAACCATATACTTAGATTCTAAGCTCAAAAAGGAAGATCTGAGTAAGGTGTCTTCAATAATTTAATACATCTTTTTTCTCTCCATAGTATTATATCACTGGTACATAGAACTCTAGTTAAAATTAAAGGTCATTTTCTTTGCACTGTGTTATATGTAAATAACGTATATTAAGGAACTGCAAACTATGGTCCATGGGTCCAATCCAACCCATCATCTATCTTTTAAATAAAGTTTTATTGGAACACTAATACTCCTTCATTTACTTATTACCGATGGCTACTTTCAAGTTTCAAGCCACAGCTTCAGAGTTGAGTAATTTTGAAACAGACAGTACAGCTCACAAAACAAAATGTTCACTATCTGGTTTCACAGATATGAGTCCACCCAATACTTTTTTTCAGTAATTAATTTTAACTCAGAAAAATGTCCTGAAGTAAAGGGAAGAAAGAACTATTCTCTAATTGTTCTTGATTTTAATTGCTGATGCTCTACCTGGTGAATTTATTTTTATGTTTTGAATCATCTCTCCCATGCAGCTTTACTGAATGCGTCCTAATTGAATGAGTCACTCCTCTGTGCTGCCTTCATCGTTGCAACATGCTTGTACTGCTACAGTTTTCACTTTGATGTTTAATTACATTTTGCATTTCTGTGTTCCCTACTATACCCTGTACTCCTGGGAGAGGACAGGATTAGTGCAGTGTTCAATGAGTGTTTATTGAATTAACACTTACATTAGCGTAGTATTCCAAGGATTGCTGGCTATGATTTCTTGGCCTAGTTTTACAGTATATATGAGGCAAAATAGTTGAAAGAACCAAGTGATATGGAAGCAAATTAATTGTGGAATATTACATGGAAATTACACCAGAAACTTTTATTAATAAGAATTTTTTAAAAAAATTGTCTGATTTTTCTAGCTTTAGAATTTGTTAAGCTAGAGAGGGGCAGGGACAGGGAGAGAGGAGGGGGAGAGGGAGAGAGAGAGGGAAAAGGAGAAGGAATAATGAATGCCCATATACAGAGATTAAACCTCTAAATTATTAGAAATAAAATTTAAGGCTTACTTTCAAAATATAAACAATAAATCATTTTAATCCCCCCTTCACAGATAAAGTTTATGTCCATACATTTACATGTATATATGTGCATGTATATATATATACACATACATACATGTGGATACAAAAATTAGACTGAATTCAGGAAAAGAAATGTCCCATTAAAAATATTTTTGAAGAGCAGTCATATGTTATGAAAATTCATAGAGGAAAAACTGGAATTGTCAAAACCTGGGTGTTGGTGAGCCATTTAGTGAATGCTTTCTCTGAGCTTTGCATCATAAACACAAGATGCAGTCTTTATCATTAAATTAGAATAAAATAATAGTGTGTTCTATATGACTAGGAAATTCAGATAAGAACACAGGAATTTCATAAATTAATGTACTTTTCCTTAAGCTAACACATTTTGGTGTTGTGTGCAGGCCTAACACATAGTAGGTACTCATTAATTCTGCTTTAATGAATTTTTCAGCTAGGGAAAAGGAATTCTCTGGCCTCTACTTTTCTTCATACATCCCATGATTCTAAGCCCAGCTAGAGGGCTAGGGAAGCTCCCTGTCTTTCATGCCAATAGGGATTCCTCTCCCTTTCTCTTTCCTTCCCTTTCTGCTGTATCTTCTGTTCTCTGCAGAGTAACATATTTATTTTCAGGCATGTCTCCTTAAAGGTAGAAAGCATGGCCACTAGGAGGCCACCAGAAACTCTAGATTTAAATCATTCCTCACATTTAGGGGTCTCCCAAACAAACAAACAAACAAACAAAAAAGCACTTTCTTGCTAGTCACAGGGAGAGTTTGGATTGGCCTGCCTGGAACAAATGACAGTTACAGAGGAATATCACTATTCTTGTTTCTATATGTGAAACTAAGGGCCAGGCTTAACTAAGTCTCACCAAACATACCGCATTAACAATGGCTGTGGGTATGATTATACAAAGGAGGGTCTAGGCAGCCAAACACAAGAAAAATGGCCACCAAAACCATGGCCGTTCATCATGTCATCACTAAAAGAAGGTTGGAATTACTCTTTTCAAATATCCTTAGCCTTCCCTTAATAACTCATTTGTCTTTGAGAATAAGATGAATAATAGAGTCAAAACAGTATGGACTTTGGAGACAAAGAGACCTTTATTCAAAACCATAATATACTTTTTCTTAGCACCATGACAATTTTTGCATCTATAAAACTGGGTTTAATGAGGCCTCTTTTACAATTTTTTTGACATATGAAATAGAAAACATAACTATCATTGCATTTATTATAATTAAAAATAACCTGTATGTGTGTTTTTACTTTTAGATTGTAAGCATCTTGAGGGCTGGGATATTTTTTCCCCAAATGGATAAAACAGTTGCTGGCATGTAGTATAGGAGATATAAAGGATAAGTAATCCCTACCTTGCTTTGACTTCTTGAAGGTTGTTACTTGACTAAGGACTCTAACTTCCTGCAATGCCACATAATAAACTGCCAATCTACCAGTCTTCTGACCATATATATTAGCCTTCTGTTTGAAGAACAATATCAGGCATATAATATGCAGCTCATGGGTTTTGTGGAAAAATGAATAAAGATGTTTGTGAAATAAATGTTAGTATCTCAAATTTTAAAATGAGGTAACTGAAGCCCAGCAATATTAAGTAATGTCTAAAGATTACCCATGAAACCTGTTTATTATTTTGGTGGGATTCAGACATGGTTCATTTATTTCTACAGTTGCTAAATTCAAACTCTGTGGAAACTCCCTTTTTATACGTTGATATCTGAAGCAGATCGTGTGTCTTTTTACTCCAGTTCACTGTGATCTACTTAATCAGTGTCCTTCTAAACAATGCTCATTATCTCCCCTTGCTAAGACTACCCAGGCCCCAGGCTGAGAGGCCTGAAGTGGGGAGTAGGCCTGCTCTTTATTTCTTACCCTTTTACTTCAGTCCAGGTTTCTCCATTGTTGGGGAGGGAGGGAGGGATTAGAAAAAGGGAGCAAAGGCCATTAGCTGGATTAGCACTGTTAGCTCCTCTCTGTATCCTCTGCATAGTAGTTAAATGTTGGCTCTCTCTTGGCGCTCACAAGGGAACTTTCCAGGGGGAGGAGGGTGTTTTTGTCATGCGCATTCCTCTAACAGGAAAGATCCTCTCTGGCTTGCTATTTTCTGGTCCACTCATTTTTGTAGTTGAGCTAGTTGCTACCTGTGAAGGCCCTTGCCTAATTAACAGCCCTTTGGGTTTGGGTGCCCAGAAGATGGCTCAATCCTGGTGGCTGTCATCAGAGTCCAGTTTAGGCACCAAAAGGTCACTCGCCCTTCCCACGCGAGACTTTTGTTCTATAGTCGGTTTGGCTGCTGTACCTTCCTGCCATCTCAACCTAATTCATTTCTCCTTCTGAGCTTTGCAAAGTGCAAAGTGTTGCAAGGCCACTGCTTAAGCTTCCGATACCAATAAGATACTGGTATATCTTTCTTTGGTAGCCCCTTTCCCTAGTAGTGATGCCCTTGGTGTGCCTTCTTCACATGGCTTGGCCTCTGGGAGAGGCGATTTCTTCCAACCCCAAATCATCTCTCGCCAAGAACATTACCCTCCTGAGAAGGCTTTCAATTTTCTTTCTCCTCGTAGCTCTGCTTATGCGTACTGGAGGAGTGTAGTCTGCTCCTGGTAGCCGGGCCAGGTCTGCCAACTTAGCAGGTTTTATGGAGATGGATCTGGAATCTCCTTATGGCTCTTTAAAATGTGGGCATACCTAGGGTTTAAACCTTTGAAACTTTATCTTTTTTCTAAGACCTCTGGAAAATTTCCTCTTGAAATTCTGTTACAGAGGTTGACAACCTTCTTTAAATACTAGCTTCTATTAGTCCATTCTTATTGAAATAATTACCTGAACAAATCAAATTACGATTGGTAAGAAAATATTTAAAATACTTCCTGATTTGAATGTTGTGCCCCAAACCTTGCACTATGTCTTTTCCTATTCATTTTAACCAATTTTTGCAGAATACTGTTTAAGGTCTGGGGTCTGTCAAACACTACGGGTCTCTAATTTTGCAAACTAAATTGTACTCTCTGTCCTTGGTTTCCTGCACTGTTATTGATTTTATCTGTTCCTACCTACCTTGCAGTGATGAATGAATGAATGAATAGTAGGAAGGCCTAGTTTTATATCTGTTCTATAATTTGGATGGGGGTTTAGGTTGTCTCACTAGTCTAGGGAATGGTTATAAAGATTATTGCTTTTTATACTTGAATTACAGTGCTATTGATCACAATGAGAAGAGCATATTCCCAGATAGATTTAAATACTTTTATTTCTTAAAACTTCTTTGGTTGAAGTTTTTTACACCAGACTTCAAGATATCAACACAAGTTCAAGTTTAACTTAAGCAAAAATGTTAGCAAAGTGTTTATAAAAGAAATCTGTGTACATAGTTAGCTTATATTAGTTAAGAACATGCACATTATAAGAAATCACATCATGTAGAGAATTAAATCATTATTTCAAGATAATAGACAAGAGCGTTCTGTTCATTGGTCATAGAAAAGGGCAATCTCATCTTACCAGGCATGACGCTCACTGCTCTCTCTTCCTCTTGACGTGCCATTTTTCTTCCCAGAAGAAACACTACAATGTATGTGTGTTTTAATGTAAATAATGTTTAAGCCTATATCTCATGTAGAAATTACCATGGCATATTAGAGAATGAAAATTTACTTGAAAAAACAAAAGTATTCAACACATGCTCATCAAATGACCACTTGCTCTTAAAGGGAAAATCATTTGATCATTCAAATAAAATCGTAGTCTTTCAAAATCAGTATGAAAGAAGGTTTCAGTACTGTTGTTTTTCTTCTAAAGCTATTGTCACATAATTATATAACATTATATAAAAGGGAAACAGTGATATTATTTCATAGTAATAGATCCAAAAACTAAGGTTACATCCTGCATGTTTTGGTTTAATGCACAGGTATGTTGCTTCTTTTGCATTCTTTGAAAGTAGAATGAGTCTTATAAAAGGAGGGGAACCCTAATGGAGGAAACACTGAAGCCAGTCCTTGTTAGTTTTTTGGTCAACAGAGTATTCAGGTCATATTCTACTAGTCATCATAAATCCCCCTTTATTTAATATTTTAGTAAAGCCTATTTTTTTTTAAGTACATTAAAAAGACATGTCAATTAACCACTCAAGGCCTGACTACAAATAACTCATGTTTTAACTTCAAATTGGTTTCTTCAAAATTTAAAATTTTGAAATTTAAAGAATTTTTGAAAAATAAAATTTCAGATTATGAGCATAATCTGCAGAAAAACCCACAGTACCTCCAAGAATGCAACTGTTAGGAGGTAAACCCTGTCTCCAGAGAACACAGCTAGATATTTAGAGGTTATTTGAAATTAGAAATTGTTAAGAATACCCACTCTCCTACAGTGCAATTTAGGTAATTAAGGCTATTTGTTCAGCGGTTTCCTTAATGTGTGGAAGTAGAGTAAATAAGATATTTGGTACAGTAAGGAGAGAAATTTGTTTTTTATTTATTCCTGACAATATTACAGATGTCCCCCATTTCCCCTGCTTTTCCCACATCCACCCAGCCCCTGCCCCACCCCAGGCCTTCCCCACACTGTCTCTGTTCTTGGGTTATGTATATGTGCATGTATGTTCTTTGGTTAATCCCTTCCCATCTCCTCCACCCCCTTCCCCTCTGAGATGTCAGTCTGTTCCATGCATCCATGCCTCTCGACCTCTTTTGTTCCTCAGTTTATTTTGTTCATTATATTCCACATATGAGTGAACTGTGATATTTGTCTTTAAATATATTCACATAATGCCACATTAAGGTAGATGTACATGTTATTTTTATATTTTACTCTTTTACTCCAGGTTCTTTCAGTTGCTATTTGATTGGTAAGTGACTAGAACTAATTGGCAGCTCAGCCAAGCCTCATAGGAACTGGGGCAGAGATTTTTATAGGAATGGATGCTTATGCAAATATGGCATTTGTACCCAGTTTATAATCAATCCCATCTTTCTGCTCCAAGACTCTGAAATTCACTTGGAGATGCAGGATGGGATATCACAACCACAGAACTCATTTGTTCTTGTAATTTTTTGTTTGTTTTTTCCTTCTATGTTGGACAAAAACTTGCTTTTAAAAAAATCAAATTATTTCAGTCAGCTCTATTAAAACACAGCATGACTTAAGGAAATGTAATTACAATCCCATTATTTATGTAATCAACTTATAGTCCTATCCTCTAATATTTTTCTGAAACATAAACATCTCACCAGTGCCAAGGCAGCGTGTATTATTTTTCTTCTTTAAAAAATTCCACAGAGTAATCTTAAAGGCAGAAAAATCCAGCATGTAAACTTGAGTTTGGAGGGCAGAGTAAGATAACCTCACAAATAGAACTATTTTCATCTGGGCAGAGAGAATCAGTGCAAACTTGGTACCAAATAAAAGAGTAGCATGGTACATGTGAGGGGTTTGGAGAGGGAACAGTGACTTCACCCCAAATGATTCTTGTCTTTTTCCAACTCTGAGCAAGAGTCTGTGATAACAAAGATACAGGCAGAAATGAGAATTTATGATGTCAATGACTGGATGGTGTTTATAACATGTCCGCTAAAGTGCTAGCTAGACTTTCAGTGATGCCAGAATTTCCTTACCTATCACCAACTTTCACTCTGGAACTATAACCAACGCAAACTTCCTATGAGGTCAAATCTACCCTGACTACATTGTAAAGATGTGACTGATGAATGAGCAACTCCAGGCTGCTGAACTGCCTGAATAACAGGAGCAAGTGACTAGAACAAATGTATTTCATCTGTAAAGCAGATATTAAAGCTCTTCCCCAAAATGACCTTTCATTTTCTAATTGCTATTATGGGAGCAAAACGTTTGTCTTTCATTTTAATGTGCTGAAACGTCCTGATGATCACCTACTCCTGGCCAATTATATCTGAATAAAAATGCTAGAGAGATATATTTAATACATTCATTATGTTTCAACAGTGATGGCAAAAGTGGTAAGTTTAGAATTTGGTGGTGGTGGGAAGAGAGAGAGAGAGAAATAAAACATAAACTACTTCATTTAGTGACCTAAAGGACACCCAAGTGACTCACTTAAGCTTTACCAGTCAGAGTTGTCTATGGCCTCTCAATGGAGAGGCCATACTCCATAAAACAAGCAGATTTCTAGCTAGAGTAATGTAATGAACCATAGAAGATCTGTCGCTATAACTAACTTTGCCTATTTCATCAAATTAAACTGAGCCCACTTAAAGTTTTACAAACCTAGTAAGACATAGTTTCTTTTAAATTCTTAGTTCAACATATGGGAAAAGTCATGGTTCATGAAAAAACTAGGAAAAATGTAAAGGTGTAGAGTTCTAGAAACATTTTAAAACTCATGATGAAGAATTTGCTAATGTAAGCTCCAGGTCATTTGCTGCTCTTCCATACAGTATTTTCTGCCATTTTGGCTCAAACCTTTTGCAAAAGTAAATGTGTTAGCTATACATAAAGAACCAAAGGGATCTTAACCATATCCCTTTTACTGGTTAAGAGATAATAATAAGGTAAGAGATAATAATACTTGCACATAATCAGTGTGCTTTGAATGGCACTTGGACATGACCAAACTGTGAGGTATAGCTATATATTAAAAAGGTAGATTCTGCAAATCATACATGAATCTCTATCTCACTTTCTATGAATCTTAAACTCAGACACTAAACTATTACCCAGATGAATATACCCACATTGTATCTAGTACAGTGTCAGCTCTTAAAACCCCTTCTGTGAATGAGTTTTAACTGATAACTGGAAATTTTCATCTGTTTTTTAAGGGTGCATTCATAGTATTATGCCTGCTGTATATTGGGGGAACAAGCAGCCATTCCCAAATATAAACATTCCCACAGTTTCACCCAAAGACATTGATTCCACATGTTTAAAATAAGTATTTATTACTCTCCAGTGATTATTTTTTAACTTCTAGTTTGTTGTCCCAGTCCAGAAGTTACTGTATTATTAAAAATATTGTTCACTATAACAGCATAATTATTGAAAATAAAATCTCATGGTATTGGACATTACATTGATTTTTAGCCCCAAGTTTGAATGTAAATATTTTGCTATTTTGGAATTTAACTTCCAGTCTGTTCACTCTGAAAAGGTGTGGGCTACTGGACTTGACCAATGCCTTTAACAGAGTCAGGAATGAAACCCATGTGTCCTGACATTTCATTCCTTGGCAGTGTGCTACGTGGCCCATGCTTACTTTGATCACAAATATTTTGAATGAGGTTGTGGTCAACAAGGCAGAAGTAAGAAGCATCATTCACTTCATTAAGCAGGTACTTTCTGATTTCTAGAGAGGTTTAAGAGCTGCTTCAACATGGATGTTTCTTTGAAGTTTTTAAACCACTATTAATATATATGAGTTTTCTGTGTGTGGAAATAAAATTTTCTAGAAGAAATCTGAACACGGGAGTTCAGAAGCAGTTCTTAGAGGTTAAACATGTAGAATTAGATTTCATGATTTGAATTGTAATTGTGGCATCAAACTGTATAAGCTCAGACAAGTTTCTTATCTTAAGAAGCCCTAGTTTCCTCATCAGTACAGTGGGGATAATGGTAACTTCTAATTCAAAGGGTTGCTTTGAAGATTAGTTCAGATAATAAATATAAGGTATGCAGAATAGTGCCTACCAGATAATCAATATGCAATTGAAATAAGCTTGTATTTCATAATTTATGTGGTGTCGCTGCTCAAGATTTTTCCATATTTATTGAAGATTTTAGTGTATCAAATTACTACTAAAATAAAAATTAACCATATATATATATATTCTTTTAAAGTACATTTTCCTTAAGTTAGACTTTAAAATGTACCTTTAGGATGGTTTTAAAACTCTTCCTGAACTGTATTTTTTACTGTAAACATTCCATTTTAGAATTTTAAAAGTAACTGACTATTTTCCATTTTGTTAATACTTTAGATTAATGAAAAATAAAATAGGGAAGTCAATTACCTTGACCTCTAACTCATATATGTAGGTATAAGGGAAAGAAAATGGCTTTTTACTTTTGATATTTCTGCCTAAGAAAAATAATAAGCTTGCAATTAATTTATTATAATCTCTGGGAACTAAGTGTTTGATATTTAACTTGAAATACATACCACTTCTGATGAAGGAATTTTTGGCTCATATGGTGGCTAGCACATGACTATAAATGTCATCCCTGACAAAATTGCTTCCCCATTTTGGAACTTTCCTTGGTATTTTTTAGTGAATTCCCTCCAGCTAAAGGCTACCAGGAATATACCTGTGATTAAACAAGTTGGATTTATTGCTCATTGCAGTGAGAAAGAACATACACCATAGGGGACCATGGGGTACTCAGTAAGAGGTTGTTAGAAACATGTAAGATTTGGGCTCCTATTAGGTGCCTCAGGGAACATTTAAGGAAGCAGCTCTTCACTGTGGATTGGATGCTGTCAGGAAGCAGAAATTATTTTATGAATGGGTATTTCAATAAGCCTTATCTGGAAGGAGGGAAGACTAGACAGGGACTAAACTGTATTTGGTAAAGAGATATAGTCCTTCCTATTAGGATAGGGAGATGTTTGGTCACTTATATTTTTAAATTAGAAATATGATTATGTTTTTGTTTGTGCTTAGAAATAATTGTGGAGTTGCCTCACTTTTTGTCTTGATCCATCACAGTCACAGAGTGACCTCATCTGATCATAATGTTCTGTGAAGTTGTTTATCTCTAAGGAAATACCATGATATAGCTGTGAGTGACCAAAAGCAATCAGGTCCTGCTTTTCTCTTCCTTATTTGTGTTCATAATATGCATGGTCAGTATATACTGGCAAATAAAACCAATATTTACTCAGTAACAACTAAGTACCAGTACTGTGCTGTATATGATTATGTTTATACTGCATAAAAGTCTTAGTTCTATAAAACAAGAATATCATCTTTATTTGCAACTGAGGAAACAGAATCAGAGAGATCATATGATTTACCTAAGGTCGCACTTATAGTAAGGATTAGATATCAAAACTCTCTCTCTCCCCAAAAGGCATCTTTTGTTCACTATGACATATCTCCTCTGGGTGTTTTAATTAGCATACTGGAGAGAGAGAGGGGTGGAACACACACTTTCATACAAAACAACTTGGATGGTTCTCATCAAAACACCATCTTTTATGGAAACAAGGACTCCAGTTATAACCATGCTCTCTTTTAAAATCTACTTACATGAATTTAGGTGTTTTTCTAAAAAACTAACTACCTGTAGTTCCAAATCATAGAAAATATATACCACAAAGCAAAATGAGAACCATAGGGGAGGGGAGTTCTGCACATTAAGCACACTGCTAACTAGTAGAGAACGGAAAACCCTAATTAATACACACATATTCTCAAAGACAAAATTAGTTTGAGACCTTGGAATGTAAAGAAAAATAGCATAATCTCTAAGGCCATCAGTGTACAGACATAATAATACACTGATATTATAGTCATTGTGGTTGATATTGTAGTATCACAGTTATACTAAGTTTTTAAAAAATGTAAAATATCCTTTTTATTGGGTTTTCAAAAGTAGTACATTTAAGAAAGTATATAAAAAAGTCTAAAACAACATGTTGATTGCTAAATGAGTAAAATGCTATAATCTAGAAAATTTACTACTTATAACACCACTTTTTCAGATAAAACTGACATTATGGTAATGCTATTAAAGATAAAAAAATCAAGTAATCTTATCACCATTTTACAACTTGATTAGAATTTTGTCTTCATTCAGGGGATTTGCTTAAGTGATGTAGGTGGTCATGAAAGACAGTTTAAAAAATAGTAACTTACAATGTAAACCCAATGTCCAAAAAAAGTCAAATGTAAGTTTATTCTGAAGGCAGGATAAAACTGGTGTAAACTGAAGGAAGATTATTTTATAAGAGACCTTAAAATAGCTAATGAAAATAATGCCACTAATATTCGTGCTAAAGGATTTATGTCAGGAAAATGAGTTATATGAGCTACAGATCGTCGGGATTGGAGGTGGCAAACCATCAGCCTATGAAATAATGCGGTTTGCAGACACGTTTTGTTTAGTCTGCCGAGTATTGATCTGCTCAGTCGTTTTTTGAGAGAACATAAACTGATCTGTACAAAGGTAAACAATGAGCCAGCATGAGGGTGATGGAGACATCTGTGCGCCCCACGTGCTGCGTGACATGATCAGCTGGAGCCAAGCGCAGCCTCCTGTTACGGGGCTGTGGTCCTGAGAGCCACACACCTGCACGTTCCCACCTACGCTGCGCTCCTGCAGACATTGGCATTTATGACCTTACTCGGGATATTTACTTAGATTTCCTCCTGGCTCTGTAATTCTTTGTATTGATCAGTACGTGTCTCTTGTCCTCTCTGACTTTTTATGCATACCTTTATCTTATGTGTGTTCATGGCCAGCAAGGGGAAAGAAGCAATTTTTCAGAAGCCGAATATATGTTTTATCAAATATATATATTTTACCAAGAAAGTTTTCATTTTAAGCTTTGTATATTAGCGATATCTATTTTTTTTTAACAAAATCTTGAAAAATATGTAGGGCATTGGTTCAACTAGTCATATTTTCAATGTATGTATTTTATTTATAAGTCTGAGAGTTAGAATTGAATTTAAATTATAGTTTTGCTTCAAAATGTAGAGACATAATTAGGAAATCACCCAAATTAATGTTCACTTATTTTCTTCAGTTTACATTTCTGGCTTTTAAAAGATTTACTCTCTATAAGCAAGATTAGCAGCTTCCTTCTTGTTGCTTGAGAGGCATCACAAATTTTTTTAGAAAGATCTCATTAATAGAAGTTGCAATGTATTTATTAAACTTGGAACAAATCACATTTTGTATTAGTATCTTTAATTTTTAAGTCATATTTTTAGTTGATACTTTTGCAACCATAAACACTAATTTTGTAGGTAAAAGGGTACATCACAATTCTATCAGTTTTGAATTTTTATCAGTAATGAAATATGATTATCCATTAAGATACAGTCCAACTATGAACACACCTTATACTATTGTGAATAATAAGCTATAATAAAATTTTCACAGTAGTTTCTTTAAAATACAGGATTTACAATTTTTTGTTTGATCAAAAGTGAACTTTGTGTATTTCATTTGCTTGAGATCTTAGATGCAGAATAAGATTTTGTACACATTATTAAAGACTTTATATTATTATTTAAGACTTTGTATACATTATTATGACCCTCCCCATGTATAATAATGTTTCAAAAGCTCTATTTTACAGTGTTATACTATAGACCCATTTATTTGCTAGAAATATAATATCCATCTTCTGGATTACTACACTTTACATGAATAATATATATTCTTAATTTTACCTTAATATTTGATACTGCATTTATTCATGACCTTTTGTAAAGACTTTTTCTACTAAAATTGGCCAACTTTCTTCTGACTTTCTTAAGAAGCCACCACCAAATCCTTTAGGCACTCCTATAGAATTAAAGGCATACTGATTATGACTTTCTAAAAGGGCATGTGTAGAAAGATGTAGGTCATATTAGATTCCTCACAGCTAAGTTGGGTGATGACGGTAAGAGGGGATTGATTTGGAGGCCAGGAGGCTGCAAATGGTCTTAACTCACCTACTCTAATGATTTCATAAGAGGAAAGAATTATATGAGTAAAGAGATACCCAACAACTTAAGGATATATGTAATTATATAAAATCAGTGTTAGATGCTAAAGCAAAATTCAGGAAGAATTAGTGTAATACAACTAAGGAGAAAGAACCATTCATACTGTGATTGTATTTCTGAAAAGAAAATATGTATATTTTAGATAAAAAAACAAGTATTCATGAAAAATTTTTAATGTGAGGAAGGAATTTTATGACCTATTCTATTTCAGAAGGTAGAACTAATGACCAAAATAGAAAAAAGAAAACAAAGCAAGTATGTCTTAGATCAGCAGTTGCTACGCTTTTACAAATCTAACTTCTAAGTGATGATTACTGTTTTCAGATCTCAGAAAGAAATTTTCAACTACTTTTTAAATTCTAATTTTATTGTTATCTTTGACTCATAGCCCACTGGAGACTTCTAGGGGGTCTATATTTTTTATGCTGTAAAGTTGTTTTTTTTATTCCAAGGTGACCTTTTTTTGTTTGTTTTTGTTGTTTTTAATTTATTGGGGTGACATTGGTTAATAAAATTATATAAGTTTCAAGTGTACAGTTCTGTGATACCTCATCTTTATATTGCATCAGTTTTCAACCTTTTCATCTCATGGCACATAAACTAATTACTAAAATTCTGCAGCACACCAAAAAATATATTTTTTGCTACCAAAAAATAGGTATAATTTTGATTCATTCATACCAGACAGCTTTTGTTGTGTTGGCTGTTGTCATTTTTAAAAATTAAAAACACACACACATGTTTTTATTGACTTCAGAGAGAAGACGAGAGAGAGAGCAACATCAATGATGAGCGAGAATCATTGATCAGCTGCCTCCTGCACGCCCCCCACCAGGCATGTGCCCTGGCCCGGATTCCAATGGAGACCTCCTGGTTCATGGGTCAGCGCTCAAAGACTGAGCCACGTCGGCCGAGCTGTGGTCATTTTTTTATTTGACAATCTAAGGAAAAAAGAACAGTGCCCCTGACTAAATAGTCAGGTATTGCTTGTTTTAAAAATCCTTGCAGCACACTGGTTGAAAATTGCTTTTCTATTGCATTGTAAGAGGACTTTTTTTTTTACTTGTTCATTTCCCTTGAGATTGATTTTTTTCACTTTATTATCTTTCATTCATTTGACTTTTGTTAGTATTCAAAGGAATTTATGAAGCAGAGGCTTTTCGTTCTTTCTGCTGTTTTCTCAGCTGTCTTCCAGGAATAATTTTGTAGTGTTCAGAGATTTCCAAATGCCATTCAGGCTTATTTCATGAGGTGAGTTTCCACATCTTGGAGGAATTCAAGCACGGACCAAATCATAAGGCAAAGAACTTTTCCAAATCAAGTGCACAGTGTAATTATGAACCTCAAAGATTCAATTATCTAAGTTTGTATAATATATCACTACATTCATTTAAAGAGGAAAATGAAAAATTAAGTGTCCAACATTTTATGGACCTATATTTTTTGTTTTATGTGTATGCATACAATACACATATCTATACATATCTTAAGTATGTCACTTCATGAAACTTACTTTTAATAAAAATAGTTCTTTAAGAGAACAATTTTATCTTCCTAAATATTTCAGCAATAAAATTTATTTTATAAATTTTAAAGAGTGTTAGTTTATAAATATAATTTCAGCTTTTTTAATCTAAGATTTTTCTTGACTTTTAAAAAAAGTCAACAAATGCTACTTCTCCTTCAGGAATTATAGTAAATGTGTCATTTATTATAACTATGTCATTTATTGGGTTACCTTTTTAAATTTACATGCCTAGATGAACTGTTAAGGGATCTTTATGATAATTTTGATGTTCAGTGGGATAGGAAAAGTTGCATAATTGAGGGATAACATAGTCTACATTCTTACATTGCTTTTTACTCATAGTAGATTCAATTTAAAGTGTCTCTGGTTGTCCTGTGGTCCATTTTTTAAAAAGTAATTTAGGCTTCCTCAAGGGCTAATTTTGTTCTTAGAACTCTCCTTGCTTCTCATTATTGAACAATGAGTAAAGACAGTCTCTTCAATAAATGGTGTGGGGAGAATTGGACAGGTACATGCAAAAAAAAAAAAAAAAAAAAAGAAAATGACACTAGACCACCAACTTAAATCATAGACAAGAATAAACTCAAAATGGATAAAAGACTTAAATGTAATTCATGAATCCACAAAAGTCCCAGAACTAAACATAGGCAGTAACATCTCAGACATCTCTTATAGCAATATTTTTGCGGATATGTCTCCTAGGGCACCAAAAACAAAAAAAAAATAAACAAATGAGACTGTATCAAAATAAAAAGCTTTTGCACAACAAAATATACCATTAGATAAATGAAAAGGGAACCCACTATATGGGAGAACATTTCCACCAATGACACATCTGATAATAGGTTAATTTCCAAAAGAAATTAAGAACTTATAAGTTGTATAAAGAACTTATACAACTCAACACCAGGAAGACAAATAATCCAATTAATAAATGATCAAAGGACCTGAGGAGATACTTCTCCAAAGAGGACATACAAATGACCAAGAGACATGAAAAAATGCTCAACATTGCTTGCCATCAGAGAGATGCAAATTAAATCCACAATGATATATCACCTCACACCTGTCAGAATGGCTCCATCAACAAATCAACAAACAAGTGCTGGCGAGGGTGTGGAGAAAGGGGAGCCCTAGTGCACTGCTGGTGGGAATGCAGACTGGTGCAGCCACTGTGGAAAACAGTTTGGAGTTTCCTCAAAAAATTAAAAATTTAACTGTCTTTTGATCCAGTGATACCATTTCTGGGAATATAGCTAAGAATCCTGAAATGCCAATCAGAAAGAATATATGCACCCCTATGTTCCTTGTAGTGTTAAACAGCCAAGATCTGGAAACAGCCCAGGTTCCCTTCAGTAAATAGGTGTATAAAAAAGCTGTGGTATATTTACACAATGGAATACTACGCAGATATAAAAAATAAGAAGGTCTTACCTTTTGCGACAGCATGGATGGACCTGGAGAGTGTTATGCTCAGTGAAATAAGCCAGTCAGAGAAAGAAAAATACCATATAATCTCACTTATATGTTGAATCTGATGAACAAGATAAACTGACAAAATTGAAAAAGAGGTATGGATACATGGAACAGACTGATGGAGGTCAGAGTGGAGGGGGTAAGGGGGAACTGGAAGAAAGAGTGTGAAGGGATTAGCCAAAGAACATATATGCATGACCCATAGACACAGACTACAGTGTGGTGATGGCCAGAGGGAAGCGGAGCTGGGAGCTGCGTAGGGAAAGGCAAAGGGGGCAAATGGGGACATCTGTAATAGTGTAAACAATACAAAATAAAGTTTCAAAAACAATGTTCTTCACAAAGCGGGAGTTTTAAATTTTAATAATGTCTTAACTATCAATTTTTATCTCATAATTCATACTTTTAATATTGTATTTAAATTTTATATCTTGGAGATTCAGCCTCTTTATCATTATGGAGTACTTTACTTTATCCCTGATAATCTTCCACAGTCTGAAATATGCTTTGTCTGAAATTAATGTAGCTACTCCAGGGTTTGTTTGTTTTTTATTATTCTTAGTATGGTACATATTTCTTCATCCATTTACTTTTAACCTGAGTCTTTATATTTAATGTGAGTTTCTTACATAAATATATAATTGGGACTTGTATTTTTATTCATTTAATAATCCCTGTCTAATTATTAGTGCATCTACCATATTCAAAGGTATTATTGAAATCATTAGATTACTATCTAACATGTTTATGCCTATTGTATTTGTTTCAGTCCCCTCTCCTTTTATGTCTTTCTGCTTGTAATTGAGTATTTTATCTCCTCTCTTAGCATGTCAATTATACTTCTTTTAAAAATTATCCTTGTGGCAGTCCTAGAGTTTCCAATATACATCTTAGTTAATTTAACAACTCCCCCTTCAAATAGCATTATACCACTTCTCATGTACTGTAGATATAACAGAAAATTACTATTTCCTCTTTTTTTGCCCCTTACAACATTCACATTTATTTTCCTTATTCATATGCTATAGTTATCCAATGTATTCTCTCCATTATTTTAAACAGTTATCTTCTAGATCATAAATATATGCATAAAACACTTTACCTTTATTCCTTCTTCATTACTCTTCTTTTCCACATATAGATCGAAGTTTCTGATCTATATAATATTTTATCTTCTGAAGGATTTTTTTAGCATTTTGTTTGTCTTAGAAAGCATTTATTTTGCATCACCTTTAAAGGAAAGTTTTGTCATATACAGAAATGTAAGTTGGTATTGTTTTTTTTTCTTTTCCTTTTAGCACTTACATATTTCGTTCTACTTTCTTGTATTTTTATCTATTATTATTTTTAAATTTTGACTATTTATTCTAAATCAAATATTTTATCTTTATTGTTGAAAGTATTACAGATGTCCCCTTTTCCCCCCCCATTGATCCCCTCCACCCTCACCCTCATGCCTTCCCCATACCAATGTCTGTGTCCACGGGTTATGCTTATATCTACTTCCTTTTACTTAACACAGTTTCTGATGGAGAAGGCCACTTTAATTTTTGCTCATGTTTTTCTGTAAGTAAGGTGTTCCCTCCCCCATCAGTTTCTTTCAGGAATTTCCCTCTGTCTTTGATTTTGTGCAATTTGAATATGATATGTCTAGGTGTAATGATTTTTAGTTTTGCTTGCTTCTTAGTTTTTGATATCTATCCTGTTTGGTGAACACCAAAAGCTGAACTTGCTTCTGGTATCTGGCATAAATTTGGAAGAAGCTCAGCATTTTTACTTTAAATAGTTCTTTTGCTTTGTTTTTTTTACTTCTTCCTCCTATAACCCAGTTATACATGTTGATACCACAGAGTCCACAGTTCTTAGATGTTCTGTGTGTGTTTTTTAATTCATTTATCTGTTTGCATTTTAGTTTGAGAAGTTTCTTTTGGTTCATCTTAAGCTCACAGATTCTTTCTTCAGCTGCATTGACTGGTAAAGCCTTGAAAGGCATTCTTCATTTCAGTGCTTTTGATCTCCTGGATTTTCTTTTCATTCTTTCCTAGAGTTCCCATCTCTTTGCTTACATTACCCAGTCAGAGCTGTTAACACATTGGTCATCATTATTTTGAATTCCCTATCTGACAATTTCAACATCCGTGTCACTTCCGAATCTTGTTTTGATAATTAATGTGTCTCTTCATACTCTGTTTTATCTTGCCTTTGACATGCTTTGTAAATTTGTTTTTGTTGTTGAAAGCCAAACGTGTTGTGTTTAGTAATAGGAGCTAAAGTAACTAAGATTTTAGTCTGAGGATTTATGTTCATCTGGTAGGAGTTGAGTTGAGTTTTTGCTATAGTTACAGGTGTCAGAGGATCCAAATTGATTTAGTGTCACTGTTTTTGTTGCCCCTCTTGATTGTGGGCTTTTATAGGAGAGGGAGAGTTTGTGGTGCCACCCTCTCAGCTGTGATCCACTGTTACCATGCGGGAGCCCTATTGACGTGGTGGTGAAGTTTGAGGGAGGTTAAGCATTCCACAATCTTATGATTCAATCTCAGTGTTTTTTGTGGGCCTGAGTCTCTGTGCTGTGATCTTCATGTGAATGTCACATAGCTCCCCCTCTCCCTTTGGTGTAACAGGAAGGCTAGAGTAGTCTAGTGGGAGCAATATCTTTCTCTCAGCTGAGATAAGGCTAGCATAAAGTCTTTTCCCCTGGAGAGTAGACATCTGTTATAAAGAGTGTTCTGGATATATTTCATAATGATTATTCTTCCCCTTCTATTAGTGTCAAGAGTGGATCTTTCTTGGATCTTTAGTGAAAATCTGGTGGTGTTCCTGGGGGTGAAACCCACTAAAGAATGGGTTTCCCCTAAGACTGAGGCCCCTGGGAGTTTCTCATTGCGATGCTAGTCTAACTCAACCTCCGGCAATTTGTTAAAATTACCTTACATGTGTTTCTACCATTTTATGTTTCTGCGGCTTCTGCCCCAGATATACAGTTCTCAGCTCTGACTCTGTGAATTCGCCTATCTCTCCAATGTCATGGGAGTAATTTCCCTACAAACTCCATTCTCTCATGGAGCTAAGAAGTCACTGATTTTTTGTTTGATCAGATTTTTCTTGTAAGGACTGGAATGACAGCTTACAACTTCTTTACATATTGGGACTGAAACTGGACATTGTTACTATGTCCTTGTTGTTGTAATTAAGACCTCAGAAAATTTCAGTCCTATGAAATTTATGTGTATATATCTCAGACACGTTTGAAAGTTATTATCCTGTTATCATTCTGTAGTATATGTAAGTACAGTAATAGATATCTGATAAAAATATGTACTATTTCAAGATATACAGGCATATTTTTATATTTGTACAATTAGCGTCTCACCTAGTGCTTTAGAATAAACAGAAGGCTGGGGGCAGGGGTTGGGAGATCCCAAAATGTAGGCTGTGTCCTGTAAATAAATTTTAGATCATCATCACATTTTGTTATGTTGTTTTGCTTTAGAGTCCTCCTAAAATGTCACCTAATCCAAAAATTACAATAAGTTACAACCTAGAAATAATTTATTTTCTAAAATAATACCACTCAATTTGATTTAAATAACACAGTGACCCTTTGAATATTTGTTATTACCTATTTTTCTTCCAAACTTATTCTTTTTTTTACCCAGATGTTCGTCACAGCTGTATTTTTTTACTCCAATATAACCTCTCCAGAATATTCAACTATACTAGTTAACAATCCCACCTAAATTTGTCAAAAAATTCTCAAACTTCACAAGTCCAAAATTAAAATTATCACTTTACCTAATAAAAATGCTCCTTCCTATTTCTGTTAATGGTATATTATAGGTGCAATTCCACAAATGAAAATATTTAAAGTTATCTTTTGCTTCTTGACCACATAATCACTAAATTCAATTGATTCTACTGCTACATCTCCATCCAGATCTTCGTATTCCCCTTCTACACTCTTTCAGTTATCCCTAACTTGCTTCTGCCTTTCTTGACCCCCTTCTCCAAAATGTGTTTTACGATACTTCTAGATTCATCTTCCTAAATGAGAGTTCTTATCAGGTCAACCCTTCACTCATAAACCTCTCTACAGAGGTTTAGACCCTGTCAGTTCACGTTCAGTTCTGTGTCATTTGCTTCCACATTTCTATTTATTTATTTCACAAACATTTATTGATTATAATATATGCATATAAAACATGTAAATATATATTTATTTATATTTGTGATTATATGTACATGTATTATATATGTATTTATATGTCCTATATAAGATGCCAAGTGTTGTGCTGAAGGCTGGATGAGGGAGATGAATGAATTACAGTGCCTCCTCTAAATGAGATAAAACTTAAACCCTTAAAATGATAAAATAAAAACTGTGACAAGTGCATTAGTACAAACCCTTGTCAGGTGCAATTGATAGGCAGTCTATATTATGACTATGTGACCTTGTACACATTACCCTCTGTTAGTCCCACCGTGGAAATCAGATCTAGAAGGGACCTGGGGCATCATTGTACACAATGTACTCATTCCAGGCATTTCTCCAAGTTAAATTTCAGTTGATTCTTTCTGTACTAAACACCCTCAGCCCCTCCACCCTCCAACATACACATACAAAATGGGAACTTGCAACAGTAGCCTGTTTTCCCCCTAATGATAAACAGTTTTGTCACCCTGAATATATATAATTCTAGGAAGAAGGAAAGAAAATGTGCATTTTCCATTAGGCATTTTGCAATAATGAGCATATTTTCATCAGAAGTGAGTTATTACTCAAAGAGATCCAGGACACGCAGGTACCAGGGATAGAATCTACTGCCCCTTCAGACTTACCCATCTTGATCATATATTTGCATAAGCATGTTTTCTCTTTCATTATTATTTGACTTTGTGTGCCTGTGTCTCATCTCTTCAACTAGGAAACTAAGTTACTTCAGTGCAGTGATCATATTGTGGGCTTCTTTGTTTTCCCAAGGGCACCTCACACAGCAGCTTACCTCTATAGACAGTGCAGAATTATTTGTGGCTGATTGACTCTAGGCTTTCATAATTCAGTTTGTGGTCAGGTATTGGTCGCATTTAGAAAAAAAAAAAATCAAATGTGCAGTCAGCTCTGGGCTGTGGGATATGCCATCGCTTCCCGTGTTTCTTCATGAATTGCCCTCTACTACAAACTCTGTTTTTAAAGGGGGATGGAGTGGGAGAACTGGTGGTTAACATTATTAATGAGTTTCTGGACTCTAGCTAAGACAAAGCATAAAGCAGCATGAATGTCAATATCATGTCCAACATATATTTGATTAAGAAAAAGAAAGATAAGTTCCAAATGTCTAGAGGCATCCCTGGTCTAACAAGCCCTCTCCTTGGTACTCGGTATCAAGAACAGCAATGAAAAAATAATATTCTCTTCTATCTATATGTATATCAACTAACCCAACAACTTTATATCCCACTGTTTGTACAGATTCATGACAGCTAACACTAATCACGACATGCTCTGCAAGTCTGTTTTCTGAATTCTTTCGTTCATATTGTTTTACTGTCCTACAATTTTTCCTGCCCCTTTCCATGTGCCCAAATTTCAGTGTTATTAAAGATCTAAATGAAATGTCATCAAACTTCCTTTTTCTCTGCAATGAGAGGTTATCTCTCCTGCCCCTTGAACTTTACAAAGCACTCAAGGATATGCTTCCTATGGCAGTATCATTTTGTTTTATATTACAGTTATTTTTTATTCTGCTAGTAAGAGTTCAGGAATATATCTTTTACGTAATGTGGTTAATTGAATAATTTTAAAAATGAAAAGATTATGCCTAGGTCATGTTTCCTTCCTCCATTTCAAGCCTGTAAATGCTCTACAAATATTGTCAGAACTTTCTTATATGGTTTATTTTTTAAAATAAGAAGATATAGTCTCTTGGGATGAATAAAGTGATAATGTGACAATTTTTTTTCTAGGATATGGAGAAATCTTAGACATATTCAGGGGCAAATAGAGGTTGTTGCCTTTGATTTCAAAATGCCATTATAATGTGATTTATTAAATAACATAATTGTAAAATCATGAAGTATTCAGGTTCCAGTGACAGACTTACACAATAGATTATTCTATTGACCAATAATTTACACACTTGCTGCTACTTGTTTTGTTTTTTAATTCTTTTTGTTTAAGCTTCTAAAGAAGTATTCCTTTGAGGGAATTGAAGGAAAATAACATAACTTGGCCTTCTCTACAATACTGTAAGCTCCTCTAGGATATGATTGAAGTTTTCATATCCTCTAGGTAAATAGCATTTTGACCTGTCCTGTGTAGATACGTATTAAATAAATGATGAAGAGTTGATGAAAAATGACTGCATATTTTTATAATAGAAATTAAAACAGCATATTCTGTTTGAACTTCCTTTTGCTGATTGATTTCCTTCAATTAAATTCAACCAATGTGGCATAGTTTCCAGGAATATGAAAAATGACATTCAATTTTAAATTTGTTATTTCATAGATAACATAGATTTGTATGAAAATAGCCAAAATGAAAGCCATATATTTATTTCACAGAAGTATTCTAGTGTCTTCCAAAATTTTTGCTCAACTTTTGAATAATAAACTTAAAATTCAAAGAGAAAATTGACCATAGTAATACATAAGAAAAAATTTGTATATAACCCATATTAAATTTGCAAGGTTTCTGGAAGTCATTTCATTATACTATTCTTACAGAAATTCAAAATAATTAAAAGTAAAAAATAGCTACAGTGAACTTTCCTGGAGACACCAACAGTGTGCCTTTAATTACCTGAGCATAAATTGGGGAAGAGAGCGTGTGCATTAAGAAAACATGATGTCGTTATGTCTGAAGAGCACAGATCCCTTGCTCTGCTTCTTTTGTTGCAGACTCTCCTCTCATTTGTCATGAGGTAAATGGCTTAAAATAACATCTTGCTGACTTTCCTGTGGCAGGCTACCTAAGTTGCCAGGAAGAATTGTCTGAAAGCTCCCTGTTTGCTAAAAGGAATGGTTCTTAACCATATTTAATTGCTTTTACTGTGCCATTAGAAAGCCCCTATTGAAAGCAGGTGAACTAGCTGATCCTCTTTTTCCCCCAGAAAGTCTGTTTTCTGCTTGGCAATGTGTTGAGAGGAAAAAGTTGGTGAGCGTAATTATTCAATTAAGTAGAACTCTAAGTAGAATTTGAACTAACCAGGATTGGACAATACTGTCTCCTTTTGTATTCAACCTCTTCAGTATCAACATCAGCTATCACTTTATTAACAGTGGGGAGTTGAGGCAAATTAAAAAAAAAATCACTAAACATCACCTGTTGTGATTGTTTAAAAATGGCAATAACAAACCTGTAAATAGGCAGTTATATACACATTTTCTTTTCAGCATAGCAATCAAACTTTGAGTCTGAGCATACTTTACATTCAGAGCATAGAGGTTTCATTAGTTTTGTATGACATAATGGTGATACATATTTTTTTCTTTATGATCTTGACCTCCTTTGCACCTTGAGATTGTCAGTATCATTTCCAAGAATATTGAAGCATAATGTTTGTGTGTGTGTGTGTTTATTTGATTAAGTTTGTAGCTCCTTGCTTCTGTTTTGAAATGAATTGAATTAAAGTGGAAGCTAAAAAAGCTCCTCTTGAAAGTCAGCTGGAAGCTCTTGACAAACCTCTAAGAATTCCACTGAGTTGGAAGCCCCCCTTGAGTTAACTGTGTTCATTTAGAGTGTCTTATTCCTATCACAAAAGATTCATAAGGCAAACAGTCTGTCTTTAGGCTTCTCTTCCACCCAACTTTAATCTCAGTGTTTGAGATGTATTTCCCAGGCCCAGCAGCGTAGCTCTGCTTGTTCTTTTCTGGGAAAAATTAAGCTAGGCCTTGCTCTCAAACCTCTCTAATGATTCCATTAGAATGTTTCTTATGTCAAAAATTAATTCATTATATTCAAATCAATTGATAACTGCAGCTACAACTCAAAATTCCTGCTTTAATATAACTACTGTACTATATTCTCAGACTCTATTTTGTCCAACACATTTCTGTTTTATTAAGTTTGGCAAAGTTTAAGGCAAGATACCTAAAAAATTATATAAAACTGCTGAAAAGCTGTTGGTTGAGGTTTAAGGATTAAAGGCTAAATGAACTAGCTTAAAGCCATTTAGAAATGTGTAGTTTTCCTAACTACGCATTCAGCACTATAAAAGCAACTTGAGGCAGACTGTCACACTGCAGCATTCTAGAGACATTGTTTTGTAATTATGCAACATTTATTTGTTTTTTCTAATGAGGGATTACAAGAGGATGTAGATTCCTGTCAATAAACTGAGAGGCATAATCCAAATACTAATAAAGTGCAAACATTGTCAGTACAGCTCTTTTTATACCATTTTTCTAAATGCTAAAAAGATTATTCATGGAGCTGATAATTTGTGCAAAAGAAACTGCTAACACAAATAAATATATTAGCAATTTATGCTAATGTGCTGAATTAATAAGTAAATAATCATTCACAGAAACTAGGAAACAGGTGACTTTATTATTCCCAACTTACAGAAAGAAACTGAGGGCTAAACTAAGTGTCTTTTTCAATGTCTCACTGTAGTAAAGCTAGAACTTGAACCCAATCTTCTGACTTCAGTGTTCTTTCCACTAAGCCAACATTTCCCCAGAATGGTTTCACTGAGGATACTTAGTAGAGAGGAATAATTTAACCCCAAGGATGGTGATCTTAAACTACTCATTCAGGTCATACTTTAAAAGGACACTACAGAGCCCTGACTGGCGTGGCTCAATTGGTTGGTGCCTCCTCCCCAACAACGGGAAGGTTTCGGGTCCGATCCAGTGCATGAAAGGCAACCGATGGGTGTTTCTCTCACCTTGATGTTTTTGGTTTTTTTCTCTATCTCTCTCTCAAATCAGTTTTTAAAAGGCACATCACAGATAGTTTATTTTACTTTATTTATTTTAATCATCACCCAAGGATATGTTTTTATTGATTTTTTTAGAGCGAGGAATAGAGAGACAGAGGGAGGCGAAAAAGAGAGAAACATTGGTTGGTTGCCCCCATCTGCACTCTGACTGGGGATCTAACCACAGCCTAGCTGTGTACCCCAACTGAGAATGGAGCCTGCTAACTTTGGTGTATAGGGTGACATTGCCACCACCTGAGCCACCCGGCCAGGGTACCAGTAGTTTACTTTAAAGGTACCTTTCAATGTAAAGATAGAATCCCTTTTTAATATTTATTAAATTTTCAGTTCTTATATTAACAATTGTATATACTTAATTTTTAAAAAAAATATTTCTTAACATGAGATCTGGGTCTACAAAGTCAGGTGAATAAAATTTCAATACAAAACACTGAATTATTTGCAAGGATTTTTTGTCCTTGTATAAATATTTGAAGTTCATAATATTGACATATGTTATTTATGATAACTGATTGGAAATATGAAAATTAGTAATATGAAACTAGTGTTTAAAATCTGTAGACTTCCATCTCTTAAGCATTTATCTACTTTTTTCAACCTTTTGAAAAACTCTGCATTTACATGTACTCTGTCATCTCACATTTAATGGAAAGTTTGGCACAAACAATTGCAGAAAGATGATTGATGGCCTCCAGTGTTTTTAGAGTTGATTCATCTTTGCTGCTGCTTCCAGGGTAACCCTCCAAGTGTCAGAGAGAAAAGGTGGAATTCAGATAGATGATAGGTGGGTGATAGATGAATAGATAGATAGATATTAACTATGACTAAGGGATTCATCAGGTCCCTTTACCCAGGAAATTCTTAAGTACATAGTTTATTAAATTTATTTAATCTACCATTCATCCTTTGTGTGCTGCACCGATACCACTTAAATACATCTTGCATTTTCCAAATGGAAACTAAACCATAAATTACTCTACCATTAATTACATTTTATTTTACATGAACTTGTCTTTTCTCACTATATATAATTAGGACGAGTAGGGTTACTATAATCAAAGCAACCAAGAAAGATGCATGTGCAGTTAAACCTTTGTTGTGTTCATGGCTATTTTTCACGAAACCCCAACTCTGGGTCTTACTTATCTCTTTCAAAATAGTGTCTTGCTAACCCATTTATTCCCTCAAACTCACTATTTTAACACTTTTTATATTTATTAAGACAATGAAACATTTTAATCTACTAACATAATAGATTTGGAGCTTGTTTTACAGTTAAGACCATCTGAGATTTTCATAGTTCATAAATATTTATTGTGTACCTACTATGAACCAGTTGGGAAATCCAACAAATGGAGACCCCTTCACAGGGTAAAAGTGTATAAATGTAAGTAAACCCAGATCATATGTTTTCTCTAGCATGTCTGAGTAAACCAAGGTCATATTTTCCCTACTCAAATGTGTTTTCCTATCTCATATGCTTAAAGACAAAAATCTCAATAAATCTCACTAAATTAAGTCATGAAAAATATGACTAACTTAACGTAATAAAGTGAATCTAAAAATTCAATTATACATTGAGAAGGGAGAGTTTGCCCTCCTGTTTTCTGGTGTTTTTGAAGAAGAAAGACATAATGTAAATTTTCAGTTATTAGAAACTGAGGGTCCTTTGTTTACAGTTGTTCATATGGAGAATAATACAATAATTACTAAATGATAATACAAAAATAAACTCTGTGTTTCACGTACTCACAACTGTAAACCAACTTTTGCCCCACCCTGTATTGACCTTTTTGCAGTTTTAGAAATCTGTTTAGTATTAACCTCTGCTGCAATTGATCTTCTAGTCAAGATTTGAATAATGAATGTGAAGCTCAAAATTATACCCTTGAAATTCGCCACAAGATAAAATTTTAGTGTATGTGTAAATATCCAATGATAACTGAATTTAAATTTTTCTGTGAGTGTGATACTAAAAATTTAGCTCTTTATTGATTTACTTTTAGACTGAAGGGCACTAATAAATGAGTTTATCAGCATTTTCATCTGTTTCTAGGCTGTTGTGCAAAAGAAAGATAATTATTTCCAAGGATACACAATCTGAATTTTGTGGGCAAAGAGGAAGATCTATCCAAAACAACTTGTCATGGCTTAATTATTTAAGTGCTCTATGCATCTTCAAAGGAAAAATAAAGTTGCTTTTAACCATTAATTGAAAAATGGTTTACTGATAAACTTTATAAGATAATCCCTATTTTTAATGGAACTTTGTTTGAGATATTAAGCCAGCTACTTTTTCATTAAATTTAGAGGCTGTTATTCCATATATAGGCATTATTTATTCTCTTTTTTAGCACTAAGTCCAAGTCTATAATAATAAAACTCGGTTTATTCTTTTTAAAATTATTATTTATTAAAGTGCAACATTATATTTGTTTCAGGAGTACAACATAGTGATTCTACCTTTATATGCCTTTTGATGTCATTACAATGAGTCTAATAACTATCTGTTACCATACAGTTATTGCAGTTAAAATATTACTGACTATATATATTTCCAATGCTGTACATTATATCCCTTTGACTTAGTTATTTTATAATTGGAAGGGTTAACCTCTTACTCCCCTTCACCTTTTATCACCCATTCCCTTACCTACAACACTCCTGGGAAACATCAGTTCATTGTCTGTATCTATGAGCCTGTTTCTGTTTTGTTTTGTAGATTCCACATGTAAGTGAAATCATATGTTATTTGTCTTTCCATGTCTGACATATTTCACTTAGCATATTACTTCTGGGTTCATCCATGTTGTTGCAAATGGCAAGATTTCATTCTTTTTATTGCTAAATAATATCCCATTATATATTTACACACACACACACACACATATACACCCCACATCTTGTTTATCCATTCATCTATCAATTGACAGCTTGCCTTGCTTCCATATCTTGGCTATTGTAAATAATGCTGCAGTGAACATAGAGGTACATATATCTTTTCAAATTGGTGTTTTCATTTTCTTCAGATACATTCCCAGAAATGGAATTGTTGTTGTAGTACTATTTTTAATTTTTTGAGAAAACGTCACAGTGTTTTCCATAGTGGTTGCACTAATTTACTGTCCCACTAATAGTAGGCAAGGATTTCCATTTCTCCACATCCTTGCCAACACTTATTTGTTGACTTATGGATAATAGCCATTCTGAAAGGTGTGCAGTGATATCTCATTGAAGCTTTGATTTGCATTTCCCTGATGATTAGTGATGTCGAGCATTGTTTCATGGATCTGTTGGCCATCTGTCTTCTTTGCAGAAATGTTTATTCAGGTCCTCTGCCCAATTTGTATTGTTTTTTTTTATGCTGAGTGTGTATGAGTTTTTTATATGTTTCGTATATCAATCCCTGTAGATCTGTTATTTGCAAATATCTTCTCTCATTCAGTGGTTGCCTTTTCATTTTGTTGATGATTTCCTTTGCTGTGCAAAGCTTTTTAGTTTTATGTATCACTTTTGTTAATTTTTGCTTTTGTTGCCCTTGCCTGTGGAGACATATCCAAAAATTCTTGAACCAGTGTCAAAGAGTTTAACTTTGTTGTCCTATAGGAGTTTTATAGGTTTAGGCCTTACATTTAAGTATTTAATCCATTTTGAGTTTATTTTTTATATGGTGTAAGGAAGTGCTTCAGGTTCCTTTCTGTACATGTCTATCTAGTTTTCCCAAAACCATTTACTGAAGAGACTGTCATTTCCCCATTGTATATTCTTGCCTCCTTAGTTGTAGTTTAATAGATGATACAAGCATGAGTTTATTTCTGGGATCTCTATTCTGTTTTATTGATCTATGTGTCTGTTTTTGTGGCAAACTCTTTTCATTACTATAGCTTTGTCTTCTAGCTTGAAATCAGGGAGCGAGATGCCTCCAACTCTGTTCTTTTTTAGGATTACTTTGGCAATTCAGGGTCTTTTGTAGTTCCATATAAAATTTATGTGGTCTAGTTCTGTGAAAAATGCCATTGGTATTTTTTTGTTGTCCTTGAGTACATAGTTTATTACATTTATTTAATCTAACATTCACCCTTTGTGTGCTGCACTGATACCATTTAAATACACCTCACATTTTCTAAATGGGAGCTAACTCAACCATGAATTACTCTATCATTAATTAAATTTTATTTTACATGGCGTTATCCAATTAAATTAATATTAAATTAATATTAAATTAATAATTAGTAAAATATTTCTTTAATCTGCAGAAATTTTTTAATCTGATTATTTTCATTATTTACCTCTTTATGGAACTGTTCCATATATTTCTTTACCAATTTATGTTTACTCTTTAAGAACATTTATTGACATACCAAAGCAAAATTGGATGTTGCATTTCTCTAGTTCCATAATGCTCACAATGTTATTATAATGAAGAAAAGTCCGTCAAAGTAGCTCAAATCAGAAAAGGCATTATTAGTGTGAAACGGGAATCTTTTAGCTTTCAATGGACAAAAACAACTTTTTTTCATTCAAGCCACCAAATATTTTTATTCCATGGCCAAGTGAAGTATTGAGTCAAGACCACCCTCTCTTTACCTCAGAGGCAGATAGTTTTGCTTTCCTCAAATATCTTCAACTTTTCTCCACTGGCTTCATTGTATCTCATGGCTTTGAATTACATGTGACTTTGCCTAGACCTAGTTTTATAAGATTTTCATTTCTATCACTGACATTAATCTAATTGTCTCAGTCTTTTAGTTTTCCAATTCCAAATTTATGAAAAGAAGCATCTGTTTGCATAAGTTTGGACTAAGGTACTGAATTTCCTTCCCCTAAGGCAAGTGGCCTATGTCAGGTATCCACCCTGCACTTGACTGTGACCAGTAAATGGGGTTATGTAGGAGGAACAAGACCATCTAGGCCCACCTCTTCAGAACAGGCTCTGGTGAGAAAAAATGTCCAAGGGGGGAGAATGGGCTGGGCATATAGTGGACAATATGTCTTTTTGACATTTGATATATTTCCAAGGTATAGTGTTGCCCTGTTGTGTTGCCACGTATCTATAAACCTATGAATTCAAGAATTGAGACTTTTAAAAATCTCTGTGATTATAATAGTGAAGATTTTAAACATTAAGGCAGGAGAATTGAGAGGTCATTTCTGAGTAAAATATATTTGTGCTGGTGAGAGATGAGTACACAATGACAGTGTATAGATCAAGTATTGTGTTATAAGACACTATGCTGGACACTTGCAAATAAAGTTTAAAAAAGTATTAAGAACCCATGCTGGCTGACTACATCTAGTTATGGGCACCATGTCTTTGATGCATGCTAACTAAAGTTCATAAAGAACAGGGTGACTAGGATGGTGAGATGGACATCATATTATGAAATAAAATATTTGAAAAACATACAAATACACAAAAATTAAAATCCTACCATGGGAGATAGGGTAGCTATTTTTAATTAACTGAACAACTCTAATTTGAAAGATGAACTATAGGTATATTTAAACCTTGAGAAAATAAATGAAGTGCTTCTCAGGAACCTGGGAATAATATATATTAAATATCTACCGAAGCTATAAAAAATAACATCTAACACTTTAGCATGGATATTTCCAGTCTTCTTAGCAGAATGGTGACCTCCAGGCTGGTTAGATTTGCTATTACTTGGAGATCCATGTCCCTAAGTGGATAGGTGGCAATATACTTACTCTCAAACATTTCCCCCTTTGGCAGCATTCACTATTGAGTCAACCAAGCTGCTGTTGATCAGATTTCAGTTACTGACAGCTTATCAGAGTAACAGATGTAAGATGCCTATAAGAAAATCTGTGTCCTCCAGGAGGGGGCCTGATACAAAATGGAATTATAGAAACATAAGAATGAAAAAGGCAAATATTGTCAACAGTCCTCCAAGAATGCCCATGGAAGAGTACAACCTAGCACAGAAATATATCTGTCCAAGCTAATTGGTTTGTGAATCTCTATTGAATAGTTGGATCCATTGCATCATTAAATATTTGAATTAAATAATGGACTTCCTTTGTTCTTATTTCATGCTCAATCAACTTTCTGATTATAATTTGTGTTATCCTGTAGCTTGTTACATTGAGAAAATATGATATGTAGAAGAAATGAAGACTTAACTCACTCAATTATCCTTTTCATTATAAGTTTAAAATAGTAGCATTATGTTTTATTTACTTGAGTTGCCTTTGAATAATTCTCTCTGTCTAATCCAGACTTGTGCAAGTACAGGGTAGCGTCTCAGTCCCAGTGAACAGAGTTTTGCCATTTTATCAGGTGTTTCAGCTTCTGTTATCCAGTTTCCCTGCAAACATCAAGTACTCTGCAAGATATATATAAACCTACATATATCTATATGTATATGTGTATATATGTGTATATTTATATGTTTTTCTCTATATATTTCTCCTATATAAAATATTTTTCTATATGTTTAGTACCAATCAAAATCACAGAATACTTTTTTATGAACTATGATAAAGCAATTCTACATCTCATATGAATAAAGAAATGTGACGGAGTAACCAAGGCAAGTTTTACGTAAAAGTGCAGTGATTGCAGTCTCCCTTTGGCCTATTCCCCAGAAGTTCATTAACCTAGAATAAAAGAGACAGTATAATATATACATGAGTAAAATAACCCCAGATATATAAAATACATATTAGATTCCAAAATAGTCTCCGTGAGGAATATACTTTATAATAAAGTTGTCTTTTTATTTTTTAATTTATTTATTACTTATTTTGCTTAAATTTATTGGGATGACATTGGTTAATAAGGTTATATAGGTAAAAAAGAAATTAAGCAAAACAAAAATATTACATAGGTTTCAAGTATGCAACTATATGACACATTATCTCTATATTGCTTTGTGTGTCACCACCCAAAGTCAAATCTTTTTCCGTCACCATATATTTGACCCCTTTACCCTTTACTACCTTCCACCCCCCTTTCCTCTGGTAACCACAATATCGTTGTCTGTGTCTATGAGTCTTTGTTTGTTTTTGTTTGTTCAGGAGGTTTATTTGATAAACAATGCTTTGAGTATTGTCTATATATTGGTAAATAAATAGTTAAACACCTTCCTTATACCACACACACATTCATATGTTACAGACTCACACATGCATTTCAGATGAAGTCAAGAATTAAAATTAAATACATTTAAAAAGTAAAACATAATAGTGGAAAATAATTTTATAATATTTGATGAGGACTTTCCTAAGTAAGAACCAAAACCCAGATGCCATAATGCAAATATTTACATATTTGATGAAGGCAAAATATTCCTCAGTGCAAAAATATAACTTTAAAGATACAAATGACAAGTAAAAGTAAATATTTTTAACACATAGTAGTCATTGGGCCATCATCTATATAACAACGAGAGAAAGATAACCCAATTTGAAATGAACAAAGATTAAGAACACACAGTTTAGAGAACAAAAATTATAAAAATTTTCATATATGAAAAGCTGCTTGGCCTCACAATATTCTAAGAACTATAATTAAGCAATAATGCTTATTTTAATCCATATAATTTACCCTCACCAGAAAGACTAATTTCTGTTGTTATTAAGGATACAAAAAAAAAAAAGAATCTATCATAGATTATATAGGTAAAAACATTTTGAAAAATAATTTAGCCCTGTTTTCAAGTTTAATATATGCATCCCCTTTGACACTGGATTTTCTCTTCAGGAATTCATCCTAGAGTAATAGTCACAGGTTACTATCAGAATGTGTGGACAGAAAGTTCACTGAAGAACTGTGTATCATACTATGAAATAGAAAACAAACAGACTCCATAAGAAGGTCATAATTGAATAAATTCTGATGCCAGTAAGCTAGAGCCTTTAAGATGAATGGCACAAAGCTATAAATACTGGCAGAGATCAATTTCCAAGATATGAAGTCAAGGAGGAAAAAAAAGACAATCTATAAAGTATGTTCCTATTTATATAGAAATTGTGTGTGTGTGTGTGTGTGCAGAAGAGCTTTCCCAGCTTGCTGATATATATCATATTATTTGAATATTTGTAATAATGATTTATTGATCTATTACTAGATTAAGCACAATTTTTTAAGTAATTTATGTTTTTACAGAGTGCTGTAGTATATTACTTAGGCCAAAATAAGCACCAATGAATAAATGTTACAGAGAAACAACGTGGAGATTTTTTTAGTATATAGTTGGCATAGAAGGTGTTCACGTCAGTGATGCCATGAAAGGGGTGCAGCATTTGAGGAAACCTGTGCTGGTTGATACACTTTATTTCTATGATTTAAAATGGAATAATTAATCTGCATGTATTACTTTCATCAGTTACCTACCACACAGGTGCTGTTTACTATGCCGGCTTTGACTCCGGCTTTCTTGCCTTTTTTACACATTTGATAATGACATTACTGCTAGAAAGTGAACTAGATGTTACACTTAAATATGTTCAAAGCATTTATTTAACCCATTAAACTTAATGGCTTTTCCAGTTCATAGGAGAAACAAGGACTGAATTTTCTAAGCTTCCTAACAGTGATAACAGAAACACAGAAAGGTGATGATTGAGAATTGTTGCGATGCAAAAAGAATGCCAAAATGTTAGTAAGACTTTTGTCGCAAGTAATACAAAAACTGTTTTAATTAATTTGAGTTTAAAACTGGATTAAATTGTTCCCCTTAAGCATTAAATTACGACAATAAGCTTGCAACTTCTAAATTATGACTTGGGCTAATACTATTTAAATAAACTTCACAGCAGTAACTCCATTGTACAATAATTTTAAAAGCGACTGTAAAGGAGAGGCTGTTCTACGGCACGTCCCGTGGGCTGTACCCTGGACAGAACAGAGATTGCTTAGTGCGAACCCCCCTTAGAGACTCCGTATTTTAATTGATGTTCATTCTAACATAAATCAGCACCCCTCCCTTGTCTCCTGCTATGCGCCGGCTACTGAACAGGTTTTTGTCCTGACCTGGTCAAGCATGTAAAGTAATTTTTGATTCTGGTAGCTTTCGTGTACTAGTACCTGTAACTATCCCCCCTTTCACTTTATATAATTTTCTGGCACCTGTCACGTAGTAGAGAAAAAAATCCGCTTCACCTGGCAGCCGCCCAAGTTGGGCCTCCTGTTTCCATCAGTGAACTTCTTGCTGTTGCCGGACTGGAGAGGCTGCCCCTTTCCGCAGGCTCTTCCTGCCCCCCGCTTGCAGAGGCAGGTTTTCAGCCTCCAGGCCTTTTCCTAGGTATGTGTGTACTAACACCTATTGAAATCTTTTTAGTTCTCATTTTATGAAAGATGTGGTATACTTTTGGCAGCTGAGTGTAGTCTACTTTTGCTCTTCAAAAAATTCCTGGAGCCCTAGCCAGTATGGCTTGGGGGGTCAGGCATCTCCCCAGGCACCGAGAGGTTGCCAGCTGGATTCCCCGGACAGGGCACATGCCCAGGTTGCTGGTTTGATCCTCGGTGGGGGGTGTGCAGGAGGCAGCCGATCTATGTTTCATTCTCACATAGATATTTCTGTCTTTCTCACCCTCTCCCTTCCTCTCCCTCTAAAAGTCAATTAAAAAACTAAAAAAATTACTTGAGGTAGGGAAACGATATGAAGTTTTCTACAAATTGTATAGAATTTTATATTGTAGGTCAATCAATAGATCTAGAATATAAAATAATCCATTTTAAAAGTTTACAGATAATCTTATATTTAAAAGTTTAAAGTTTAACTACATATATTTTTTAGTATCTTTTTCTGAGAAATTATGTAAATATTACTATGTGAAAACATTCTTCTTTTCCCTTTTATTACCAATGGGAATTATGATTTATGGTAAGTGGTTTGGACTTTATGTTTATTAAGTACAAACATAGATTCAACAGGACATTTGACATTGTCCTAAGATAATTATGTTGCAATGTGTGCGTGTGTTTTTAAATAAAGCCAATTAATCTCTTAGAGTTTAATAGTCTTGGTTTTTCTAAGGTGAATGTGTTTTCACTTTGTGATTAATTAGTGTCATTACCACTTAACTGCCCTGATTAAACATCTGTTTAAGTACCACACTCAAATAATTTGTGTATAACAATTTACAAACCCATATATAGTTAGCTATGTAAAGTATAAGTATCTATACGAGATAGAACTTGTATATGTTTAGAAAAGTTATGTGTATATACATATACCTGATTGATGTATATATATATCTGTATATATATGCATATATGTATACATGTGCATGTGTGTATGCATATTATATAATTGCACACTTTCTATACACAAACAAGTCATTAACCTTTAACATATACTTTTCTTGACAAAATGGTTTAAATTGTCATATTACTTTGGAGTAATAATCATTATGTCAAAATTTACCTTTTGAAAGTCTCAGTCCTCTGTGTCTGTAAGGACATGCCAAAGGTCATGCAAATAATCTTATATTGCTAGTGATTCCTACTATAAAGAGTTTGGGAGAAAAAAGAACAGTTCATTCATTCATTCATTCATTCATTCATTCATTCAACAAATGTTTATTATCTACCTTATGCTAGTTACTGTTCAAATCATTTGGAAAACATAAGAATATAAAACAAAGAGCCCTGTGCTTGTGGAACTTATGTTTATGGAGGGTAGAGTGTCAATGAAAATGGAACATAATAATTCATAATTAATCAGTAAATGTTATAGTGTTCCCAGTGTGAAACCACCACCTATAGGTCCAATCAGGCCAGATACCTGTGTTTATGGCCTGTGCACTAAGCTTTCTCTTTTTTTATTTTCATATATTTTTAAATGGCTGAAAAACTTCAGAAAATTTTATGACATGTGAACTTAAATTCCTGTGTCCATAAATTAAGTTTTATTGGAACGTATCCACGATCATTGGTTTAAGTATTGTTATACCTGCTTTTGTACTGCAAGCATTGAATAGTTAAGACAGAGAACATATGGTCTACAAGGCCTAAAATATTTTTTATCTGGTCCTGTACAGAGAAACTTTGCTGACCCTTGTATTAAATAACTTAATAATATTTTACTTTTCTACCAAAATTCATGGTTAATAAGTGTTCCTAGAGATAGATGCATTGATATATAGATCTCAGTTTATTAATACTTTATTTTGCTCAAAGCTTCTCCAAATTAAAATTAAAACATAGTGTTGTTTGCTGGTAAGAAACATAAAGAGAGCCCATCAGGTTTACCAAGTATCTTCATTATTAGATACAATACTGTCAGATAAAGGTAGAGTTCAAAATATGATTTACATTAAACTAACAATTATGGAGAACTAACTATGTGCCAAATGTATTTGCTGTATTATCAAATTAAGTTCTCGAAGTTACCAACTGAAATAGGTAATTTCATTCCCATTTTATAGACAAAGACAACTGAGACACTGGAAATCTGAGTGACTTGTCCAAAGTCAGATTGGGCAGAGTTTGTGGTTGAGCCTTGATTAAACCCTAATCTCTTGACTCTAAATCTGGTTGTTCCCTATACCCTAGAATTACCTCTAAATCATGCATTATACAGAGTATTGGTTTTACAGCTCCTTAACACTGCTTAGCACTCAAGCAACACTGAAATTTAAGTATTATCAGCAGTTTGGGTTCAAATAATTAGACTGCCATCTAAGTGCAGAATACAGTGAGTAAATCAAACTTATTTTATTGGTCAGACACTGTAAACAGGCATGCTACCTTCTTAATGATTTCACCTCTGCTTTTATCACAGAAACAATATATATACTTGATAAACTCTAAACCCAGTCTTGGTTGGTTTGTTTTTCAATGTTTACTTACTCAGGAATATTAGTTACTTGCTATTTATTTTTGTAAACCAAATTTTTGCATGAGTTGGTGGAATGGATGAGGGAGTGGTGGGACAAATAAAAAGTTTTAAGAAAAACCAAGGGGAAAGATCAAGCGTAGCAGAAACAGGACCGATTTCATCAAGAACTGCAACAATGATAACCATAGATAAAAGTGAGCTGTGGACTCCCTTAAAAACAGAGAACTCCGATAAACAGCTTGTATCAAGATATAAAGTAAACACACCAAGGACCATCAGGGTTTACCCTTTGCAACAGTATGATTAGCAGGGAGGCCAAGGTGAGGTTTATTTGAGAGTTCAAATAACAGGCTGCAGGCGTTAGGCACCTCATTTTCACAAAACATTCAATGTCCCCTGTTGTGTGTTCTAAGGGTGGGATCATAATCTGCTGAGATTTTCCATTTTTGAATTTTTCCTACTCCTGTCTTTCTAACTCTGTTTCTCATTTGTCTCTATTCTATTGGACTTATAAGCCAACTCAAATTGTTAGTGAATTGAGGTGGAGGGTTGCTGACTCATTAATTCAGAACCTTTTTGGAGAATCTTTCACAGGTCAGATGCCATGCTAGTCCTGAGAATGTAGTAACATAGCCCACCGTGGTTTATTGCCCCTTTAAGTTGGCATTTTATTGCAGAGACAGATAGAAAATGACTTATTACATAATTTATTATCTAGTTAAAAGTATTCAAACTGTGACAAAGGGGATGTACAGGGCACTTTGGAAGCTTGTGAAGGAACCGATCTAGTCAGCATTAGATTTTTGAAGGTGTAATTTTTAGGCCTAGACATTGAAGGTGAGTAGGGGTTTCCTTCTACATGAGGCCGGCGCTGGCAGGAGAAAGGCTGCTTGAGCAAGCCCTAGGGGAGGGAGGAAGCGCAGGAAAGGGTCCCTAAGGCAGAGAATGAGGGGGAGAGGGGGGAAAGATGAAGTCAGGAGCTGGACAGGTGTGAGGTCATGCATGCACTTTAAAAAGGTGTTTATGGCCCAGCCAGGTGTGGCTCAGCCGTTGAGCATCAACCTGGGATCCAGGCAATCAGGGTTTGATTCCTGGTCAGGGCACATGCCAGGGTTGCGGGCTGGATCAATGACTCTCTCATCATTGATGTTTCTGTCTCTCTCCCTCTCTCTCTCTCTCTCTCTCTCTCTCCCCCCTTTCCTCTCTCTGAAATCAATAAAGATATATAATAATAATAAAAATAAATAAAAACGTGTTTGTGATTTAAAATTTTTTATCCTAACAACAAATTGAATTAAGTGGTTTTAAAAAGAAGCAGGATTTCCCCCCCATAATTGTTTCTTTATTGATTTTTCTTAAAATTTATTTTTGTTTAAAATATTACAGATGTCCCTTTTTCTCTCCAATGACCTGTTCCACCCCATCCTATCCCCTCCCCAGTCCCTCTCCCCACCATTGTCCCTGTCCTTGGGTTGTGTATATATGCATATAAATTCTTTGGTTACTCTCTCCCCCTCCACCCACCCACCCCTCTCCATCCCTCTGACATTCGTCAGTCTCATCTATGCGTCCATTTCATTGAATCTATTCTGTTTATCAGTTTATTACGTTCTTTAGATTCCATGTATAAGTGAGATCATGTGATATTTGTCTTTACCTGGCTTATTTCACTCAGCATAATTTTCCCCAGGTCCATCCATACTGTCCCAAAGGGTAGGAGATTCTTCTTCTTTACAGCTGCGTAGTATTCCATGGTGTGAATGTCCCACAGCTTTTTATCCACTCACCTACTGATGGGCACTTGGGCTGTTTCCGGATCTTAGCTATTGTAAACTGCTGCAGAAGCAGGATTTTTAAAGCCACACTGTAGAAACTGGAGTGGATTGGAAAAGACTCCAGAATAACTGTGAGAGATTGATTAGAAAATAATGCGACCCAAGTGGAGTATAAAATAACGGGACAGTGGCAGGGGCGGGGGAAAGTAGACAGGTGTGAGGTACATTGCGAAAATGGTGCTGTACTATCTCGTCATGAATTGGGTGTGGGCGGTCAGGACGTCTAACGCTGGTCGCAGCTTTGGGTGCCTGATGAGTGAATGTACTAATGACTGGGAGGGAGCACCATCCTGTGCCAGAGTTTAGCGGGAACTAGGGTGACTTGAGTTTTGAGATACTAAGCTTGAAGTCCCTGTGTGATGTGTCAGTCGAGATGTTGGGGATTTCATCACATGTGAGTCTGATGCTCAGTGGAAAGTCCCAACAGGATGTACAAGTTGAAAAGTAAAGACACAGACCAGGTAGAGGGTAAGCGGTGGCAGTGGGCCTTGCAGAAGGGACTGGGTGCTGAGAACATACCCAGAAGCTGCCCTGAGGGGCTCTAGGTCATCTAAAGGAAGACAAAGCAGCTTTGAATGCCAACGAGAAATCAAGATAAATACTGAAAAATACCTCTTGGATCTAGTGACCTAGAGGTTATTGGTGAATCTGCAAGATACGTTTTTGTGGAAAGGGGCAAACTGAAGACATAGTTAGGCATAAATTATAGGTGAAGACATGTGGAAAGCAAACATAGCTCTTTTAAGAAATGTGTATCTGAAGAAAAGGAACTTTCATAGTGATATTAGTTACTGTACTACGTATGTATTACATCTTGATACTGGTAATATAGTAATGTGGGTCGAACATTTTAAGATAAAGGGCACGGAAATATATATACATATATATATACATATACACAAATACATATAGATACATATACACACACACACACACACACATACATTTCAATGCTAAGTAGCCTCTAGGAGAAAGGAAGAATTCAGAGTTTTAATAAAATGGCATAGTTTTATTCATTTCAGGCTGCTATAGCAAATTACTATAGATTGTGTGGCTTAAACAAGGAACCATTTATTTTTCACAGTTCTGAAGGTTGGGAAGTCCAAGATCAAGGTACTAGCAGGTTTGGAATCTGACTAGAGCCCTCTCCCTGGTTTGCGAATGGCTGCCTTATCCCTGTAAACTCACGGCAGAGAAAGGGGAAGCAAGCTCTCTTGTGATCCTTCTTATAAGGGTACAAATTCCATCATGAGGGCTTCACTCTTATGACCTAATTACCTCAAAAGGCCCCATCTCCAAATACCATCATAGTGAGGGTTAGGGTTTCAGCACATGAATTTTGGGGGAACACACACACAGTCAATTCATTGCACGCATTATGTCCTAGTTTGCCCTTAAAATTTAGGTTGATATCTGTTGTCACTGAAAAATTAATAAAGACTCTTTCATTCACAATGTGTGGGTTTATATAATAAATTATATGGGCATCCTATATAGAAGGAGGTAATAATTTAAGGTGTAAGAAGGTATCCAGAACATAGATGGAAGACGGTGAATTTCTTTTATAGCATGCTGGAATGAAGTCAAAACTAGGTAGATAGAGTGATGTTGTAGATTTTGTAGTGAAAATTGATGCTCCAACTTCCCACCTGAAACAGGACCAACATGGATGCTAATATAATGTAATTGGGATAGAACCATTTTTTCAACAAATGGTTTTGGGGCAAACAATTATATCCACATGCAAAAGAATGAAGTTGGATGTCTACCTCACATCATACATGACAATTAATTTATAATATATCCTAAATACAATTGTAATATTTTAGAATATAATACTTTTAGAAAAATACATAGGAGTAAATCTTTGTGGATTATGTAAGGCCTTTTAGATACGGCGTAAAAAAAACAAGTGAAAGCATGAAAAATACAGATTAGACTTTGTCAATATTGAAAAAGTTTATGCTTCATAGGTTATAATCAAAAAAGTAAAAAGACAGCTTACAACATGGGAGAAAATATTTGCAAAACATGAATCCAACAATTGTATCTAGAATACATAAAGAACTCTTACGACTCGATAATAATAATTAAAAAAAAATTTTTTTAACTCAGCAAAGGATCTGAATAGACATCTCTCCAAAAAAGATACATAGAGGCCAATAAGAAGATTAAGAGATGTCCAACAGCACGATTAGCCATCAGTGAAATGCAAAAGCACAATGAGGTCCCATTTCATATATACTATGCTTTCTATAGTAGAAAGATATATAATAAAAAATGGAGAGGATGTGGAGAAATTGGATCCCCCATACCTTCTTTTCAGAAATGTGACATGGTGCAGTGCCTCAAAAGGTTAAACAAAGAGTTATCATATAATCCAGCAATTGCACTCCTACATATATACCCAATAAACCTTGAAGATATTATGCTAATGAAGGAAGCCAGGCACACAAAAATCAAATGTTGTATGATTTCATTTATGTGAAATATCCAAAATAGGCAGATCTATAGAAACGGTAGATTAGTGATTCCCAGGGGTTGGGGGCGGGTGGCTGGGAGGAGGTGGGGGAATGGGAAGTGGCCTCTAATGGGTATGGGCTTCCTTTGTGGGGTCGTGAGGATGTACTGAAACAGATTAGGCGATGGTTGCTTAACTCGGTGAGTCCACTAGAAACCATTGAATTGGATACTTGAAATGACTGAGTTTTATGCTATGTGAATTGTATTTCAATAAAGCTGTTTTGTTAAAAAACAACAACACGGAGATAAGATTATAGACTTGATAGTGAGCAGAGATGGGACAACAGAGGATTGAGTAGGGGGAAGATTTGGAACAGGTAGTTTAGGAAAGAAAAGGAGAAGGAGCTGTTGATTTTAAAGAATCTACATGAGAAAGGGAAGAAGGAATGTTAATAGAGAGATGAGGGGTAGGGAAGGCACAAAGATCATTAACATGTTCAAATTCCTAATTGTATAAAGTATATACCTTGTAAGGCCAGGCTTATAAGGTATAGTGATCAATTTTTGTTGTTCAAAATATTACATTTAGTCTGATGGCATAATGTGAGACTTTAGATAAGAGCAATCAATTTTACTTTAGTCTGAGTTGGTCAGGAATTATTTTGTGTCCATGGAAATCGAGCAGATTTTAACCAAATTTAAGCTTTTAACCATTTTGTTTCATGTTCAGCTTTCATATGTTGAACAGGATGAAAGGCAAGTTGCCAGAAATATTTAGAGAAATAGGCAGAGAGATGGGAGAGGAAAAGCATTTTATCTACAGGGTACTTACCTGAAGAAAGCATGAGATTATTGCTAGGAAAGCATACACCCAGCTTCCCAAGCCTTCCGTGGAGCCCATCCCAGCCCTGGAGAGTAAGTGTTGCCTGCCTAATGTAAATAATAGAAAGTCAGCTTCTTCATGCATTGCTTATAAGATGCATAAAGCAAAGGACAAGAAGTCTGTGCAAACCAAATAAAAAGAACTGTCATTTTAACTCAGGGAAGCACTTAAGACTAGTTATGCATATAAACTGCAGCAACTCATTTAGTCATAAAAAATCAATAAGACCGCCACCTGGGTCATCAAGGGAACCATTACCACTGCAGGAAAACAGAGCAGAGCTTTCATCACAATGAGACGAAAGTCCCTCCCTCATTAGACCACAGGCAAGACCAAGCTGTGTTTTATTTTGTTTTGCTTTTCAGCTGAGAAACTGTTAAGCATTGTTCTTGCTTATTCTGGCTGTGACAAGTGACTTTTTCTTTCTTTCATAACACATCACTCTCTCAAGTGGCATCTCCTTGCTAACATACTTTGTACGATGCAAAGAGGTGACTCACTACAATAAGAATTTCAGATTGAATCCCTACCCTACTGTCACACTTTAGGTGAAATGGCCAGAGTTAAATATTAAATGCCAAGGCAAACCTCAGTTTCTTCAGTGAAGGATGAATTTATTATCGTGAATCTTAGTTTGTCTTCAAATTTCAGATTAGGCACATAAACCTTTGACCCACTAGTGGTATATAAGGATGTTAGTAGATTCTGCTCTTTTCTAAAATTGATACTTCAAAGCCACCTACTCAAAAATCATCATTTGATTCTTTGACACTATTTGACAGTTATTGAAAATGGTTTCTGAAAAAGAATAAGTCTGTCCCTAGTCCTCCAACATGGTTGAGCATTGATAAACATGGTTTACACCAAGAACTCAAAGAGAAAGATTGATTTATTGTGTTTCTTCAAAAACGACCAAAGTATCCCACTTGTTGATCACCCCCTCCATCTCCCATTTTTCCACCTTGGGTGGTATGAACATTCTTTCCCTCAGAAAGGATATGGCTCCTTCTGAACTATTCTGTGCTTTAGGTCACTATCTGAATTGGATGGGTGAATCAGCTCAAGCTCTATCTTTGACTTGCTGCCAAAGGTCAAACCTTTAAATAGTTCTCCTCACTCCACCTTGCTCTACCCAGTTCCTTTCCACTAGTGCAAGATCATCTCCAAGTGATCCCTGGTCCTCCAAGCCTAACCTTTATCGACACATTTACTCCAATCCAGTCAAAGTTGTAGATGTCAAATTTCTATTGGCTAAACTCTTGCCATTTTCTAGAGAGATGCTCTGTAAGAACACATTAAAAACCAAATCTTGTTTTCTGGTGAAAACTTCATTGTTCAGAACAAAATTTTATTTATTTATTTATTTATTTACTTATTTATTTATTTATTTATTTATTTATTTATTTTTATTTGAAGCCAAAATATACTTAACATCCAAATTAAACATAGGTAATATTTCAATTATTTGTCCAGGCAAAGTCCTTCATCAGTATTGGAAATTTTCCATTCACTGATTGACACTGGTTTTTATTTCCTTATTGCTGAAGTGTGGTAAATAACCACAAAAAGAGTGGCCTCTATTTTGTGAGAAGTCCCCAAATATTGGAGTATAAACATGAAACAGCTTGATGGTTTTCCCCAGTCATTCCTTTTATCTGTACACTGTCGCATCACCCTTTCACTATGTGTAGTATGTACCTTAAAGACATCCTTGCCAAGATACATACATTTTCTTTGACCTGTGATTTAAAGTACAATTTGTTTTCTAAATGTAAGACACAGTCCTGTTAGTATTAAAGACTTCCGAGCAAACTTAGTTCAAAACATATTTCTTGCTCCTCCTGAGCTGTGGTGCTGACTGCTTGGAGTGGAGGAAAGGGAAGGTGGTCTGTCTGCCCACCTCCCTCACCTGCTGCTTCCTCTGTGTCTGGGATCAGGTGAGAGTGAGAGGGAACCAAAGCTCCTTCATGCCCTTGGTGGGAGCTCTTCTTCATTGCACTGGGGTTCTATCTGTCTCTGCTAATGCCAAGGGATTCTCTCTGCTGGTGATGTGAATATCACCTGCACCTGAGGTAAGCACTGCTGAATATCTCACCTCCTAGTAGCTCAGGGAGCTCTGTCTTCATTTGGCCCTGCCAGGGATACACACCTCAGCCCCTTCTCAGGGTCTGACCTTCTGGAATTCTTACAGCTCCTGCCTTTCTACCCACCCATTGATCCTTCACTCATTATCGCTAGAAATGTTAGGCAGGTTTTATTTACAAGGACTGTAGAGAAATAGGACTTGGACCATAGGTTGCTCTATGTTCCCAACCAAACAAACCTTACCACCATTTTTTCAAGCCCGTTCCCAACACCACTCCCAAGACTCCTGCTTTCAGAAGTCTCTAGAACTGAAGAGAGCTCTGGTCTCTGTTTCAAAGAGCTCCCTAAACTTTAAGGGATACATATAAAGTGTCTCCCTCTTCCCCTTTTAACAGCAGATGAAGTCTAAACAAGCACAGCACACTTTAGAAAGATGTTCCCAGAATCTTCTTCCAAGAACTCTGTACTAGGGCAAATCTGTGGGTTCTAAGGCTTAGCAGGCATCCAGACCAAATCAAGAGGCCAGTTTCCCATAGTAACTTGCACCCCCAAACTTCATGAGATATTGCTTTAAGCTTCCTGCCCCTACACCCCTACCCCCACCACCACACACACTTGACTTCTTGGAAAGGAAGGCATTCCTTCCCTCTGGGAGTGGTGAGGCTTGTCCCTCACTCTGCAGTTACCCTCCTGCAGCTCCCCTCTCTTTGTTTTATATTAGATGGGATGGGCTTTATGTACAACCTCTGTGACAAACAATGTGGTCTGTTTTCACAAGTCCAAGATCCAAGGATATATTCTACAAGCTATTTGACTACTTTTTTTGTTTTTTAATCCCCACCCTAGGATATTTTTTCCATTGCTTTTAAGAGAGAGTGGAAGGGGGAGAGAGAGAAAAACATCGATGGGAGAGACACATCATTGGTTGCCTCCTGCATGAGCCCTGACCAGGGCCAGGGATCAAGCCTGCAATCGAGGCATGTGAACTGGGCCGAAATCGAATCTGGGACCCTTCAGTCTGCAGGCCCATGCTCTAACCACTGAGCCAAAGTGGCTAGGGCTTCTTTTTTTTTTTTTTTAATTGCTCACAACAACAGTACAAGAGTTACATTAACCAATATAGTTAGCCAATCTGAGCCACCCACTTCTGATTTGTAAATTCTATATTTTGTGTTAATACAACTGAAACATAAAATCCAGGAGAATAAGAAAATACTCTAAATATTGCTCAACTATTATGTACTTGCATTAAACATGCTCACAATATTTAAAGAACTAAGGATGTTGTCTTGCTAATATTAACAAATCTCAGCATTTTGACTCATCTGTTTAATTTACCTAGTTTATTATTTTTCCATCCAATTACATCACATGCTTTTTTTGTTGTTGCAAATAGTGAAATGGGAATAATTACCGTTTCACAACTGTGTGGTGTATTCATTTGTTAATTTTGTTAAGCAATTAAGAAAACTGAAAGCACTAACTGTTATTGATGTTTGGAGAATGATGTCTCCAATACAGCATTGAAAAGGAGCTGCAGAGTTACAATAAATTCAGCCCAGTGCTGCTAGTAGTTTAAATGCCTTCATTAAATGGTGCCAACTAAGATCATCAACTTTGCTTTCTTAGCACTTTTCATAATGCTACTTAGCAACTTCACTTTGAAAATACCCATTTCACATCCCTGTAGCCTAAGGAGCATTATCAGTAGTAAAATTATGTTTGATTGCATAGCCAGAGGAGTTACTACTATGTCTTGAAGATCTATTTCACTGGTTGCATGTAACTACTCAGGCAGCATACATTTTCTGCACACAACCCAGTAAAAGAGCCATAATGAAAGAATAAAAATTTACCCATCATTAATTTAAAATATTAAAGGAATCACTTTTACATGTGCTCTGTTTCACATATAATAGATTAATATCTACGCATTATTATGTAATACGTACATATATTAACCAGAAGTTTTGTGTAAGATAAAAATTATTTGAAATATGAAAATCTAAAATGTACCAAATGTCCCTGCCCCATGAGAAATATATGAATATTTGCTAATATAACCTAGGAATGATAATGTCTTAACCAACGTCAATGCCTTTGATAGTGTGAAAATTCAGCTAGCATAATGACTTTTTCAGAAATCAATGCAATGTAACTACCATGGAAACTCAAACATAATCAAGACATTATAGTTAAACCAATTATTTATTCTCTCTCCCAATTTTCTGTATTTTCAATTGCTTATAATTAGCATGTGTAGTTTTATTGAGAGATAAGTGATCTTATTGCCTTTGAGCAAAGATGTTTAATCCAATTAATATTTATCAAGTAGCTAGCTACATATGAGTATGCACTCAATATGACAGGCACTATTTATTTTTAAATTATGAAAACAGAAACTTAAGTATCCTTATCTTTATGCTAGAAATAATATGCCTTTATATTTTGGTGTACACAGGCATTTTCTATTTATTTTTTTCTTATCAAAGGCAGGGGTCATCCATTTTTCCTAAGAGAAGAAAACAATGAAAGCACTTAAGTTCTATTAGTAAGTTAACTCTTCTTCCATGGCTTCACACCATGATCTCAGATTTTCTTCTAATTCACTGCTGTCTCTCTCACTGGTCTTATTTGCTCTCTTTCCTTTAAATATTGATATTCCTTAAGACTTCCGTCCTTTCTTTTTTTCCCACACACTCTTTTGGTTTTACTGTCACATTTGTATCGTTGATACTTAAGTCAATATTAATCTACTCATCTATCCATCCATTCACCCACACATTCATTCATTCAATGTCTATTAGGTGTTCTGGATTTCAGAGCAGTGCACCAAGTGGTAGGAATTGAAAGATGAATAAAGCACAGCTTGCGATTGAAGGGACAAATAGATATTTCTATCTGGACAGTTTGATGTTCTCAAGTTTAACATATTAAAATTAAGTATTATCCCAGACTGTATCTCCAGACCATGTTTTCAATCTCTGTTCACAGTTATTTCATGTTTCCAGTGTCTCAGGTTAAATTTGCTGACCCTGACCTCCCCATGAGGCCCATCCAATCAGCCTCCCCTGTTGCCTCATTATTTAGCTATTAACTTCATATCAGAATCACTCGGTTTGAAAAATGCCCTTATCCATAAAAGACAGATTTTCAATTTTTATTTTGGTAAATCATGATAGAACAAACACATAAATATATACAATGTCTATGTATAATGAAATTTTATTACTTTTCACCTATACCTACACATATCCACACCTCTCAGAATCATAATTTTAGCCAACATTTCTAAAATTTAATGATTAGCTTCTATACGGCAGGTACTGGGCTAAGTAAGGTCTTTTCATCCCATTCCATATCATTCTCCATAAACCACCACAACAGCTCTATGACAAAGATTTTTTTTTTTTAATCACCTGTTTAGAGGTAAGAAAATGAGTGACTTGATTAAAGTCATATAGTTAAGGAGTGGCTATCCAGATTTGAAACCAGACGGTGAGGTTTCTGAGCCTATTTTCTTCACTTATTTTCTGTGGAATGTAATAGTAAATTATCTTTCACCTTGTTTCTTACAGTTATGCCCATAATTCTGTATTTTTTTTACAAACTTTAGAAAATGTATATTTTTTTTACGAACTTTAGGCAATACCTATAGACTCCTCACAAGGAAATAAAAGGATTTAATTCATTTTCCTTAAACATATTTCCACTGCTTCTCTCTTCTAAGTACATAAATGTTTTAGATATTTTGTAGTTTATTTTTATCTTTATTTCAAGTTGTTTTACTCAAGCAGGGGCATATTATACAATATTATTCTATGCCTTGCTTTTCACCTAAAAATCTTGCTAATACTATATCTGTCCACTTACAATTGTGTTATTTTTAATGGTTATCTTAAATTCTATGCTACATTGTAATTCATATACATTTATTCAATTAGTCCCCCATTGATGGATATTTAGACACATATATTCTTCTATTACAAACAATACAATATGGCATCCGGAACACCTGTGATTCTAGATTTAGGAATACTTTTATTTGAGGTACCGAGACTCACAGTTGAAGCTTCAGTTCTCCCAGGAGTTTATTTCATGAAGAGCCTCTTCCCCACCCCCTCTCTGCATGTAGAGAACAAACCAGGTTGTCAGCCCTGTGAATGAAAGTGGAGCAGAGTGCTGCAAGTCACTCAGTATTAGGGCCCTTAGTGAATACCTCTGTTTAGCCCTGACTCTCACTCCTGGCCTTTATAGTCCAACTCTGAGCATGTTCTTCACAGGTCCTGCAAAAATGATTGGCTACCACTTACCCATAGTGGCCTCCTCTGCTATGTTATTTTTCTCCTAAGTTTCAATCTGCTTTCCATGTTCAGAAAAAGTTTACATTTTTTCACATAGTAGCAACCTTTCCAAATATTTTTATTAGCTCTGATATAAATTTGTCAGTGACTGCATTGAGGGAAAATTGAGTGAGACGGAGCATGAGCAATATGCTTGACAACATTATGAATGAACACCTACCAGGTAACTGTGACAGTGATGAGAAAAAAATAGCTAAACACAGGACACTACTGTAATAAGTAAGCCTCTCGAAGCCTTAGGAGGTATTCATTAAATATATAAATTCCAGCTGTTACTAGGAGTATTTTTTAATGATTCCAGGAGGGTCAAATCATCTTGCAAGACACATCCTTGAAGTTGATTAACCTGAAAATATAAGACTAAACTGACCACTTTTAGAAGCTTGTGTAAAATAACCAAAGAACTCAGTTAGTGATAAAAATTCTTTTTGTTCCAGCCCCTTGGTTGATAAAAAAATGCTACTTATGAGAGATGAAGTAAAGAAGATAGGTTTGCCAAAAGGTTTTTGAATATAAGGGTATTGTTTCAGAAAAACATGGAAAGAAAAATTTAAATTGGTTACCAAGATAAAATAATCGACTACAGTCAGCCTGTATCATTTTTTTGTGTATCCCACCTTCATATTTTATTGAGTATTGTTGACAAAAAATTTTTATTAAATAATACTCAAAAAAAAAAAAAGAGGAGTCCTAATACTGCCATTGTAAAATCTATCATCTATCTATCATCTCTCTATTTACCTATCTATTTACCTATCTATCCATCTATCTACCTATCATCTAATTGATTTCAAATGTCATCTGGTTTTCTCTTTCTTGGCCAAGCATAATGATAGTCTCATAGTCTTTGCCACAATGGATATGGCTGTTGCTGATCTAGTGATAAGGACATGATCTCCTGTCCCGGACTATGTCTTGGCTGACATAAGCCATATTTTGACTTGTTTGTCTTGCTTTGACAAGAAAAATAATTCTAAGTATATTAAGTCTGAAAGTATCATTTGAATAAGATATACTCTAAGCCATTCACCTGCCTCCCAGTGCCTTGACCCTTAGGACATCCATCCACAAACTCTGGTTTTTCTGATGTCAGCTTGCCTGTGTTTGGCTTATATTTCCCAGGATTATTACAATAGGGGTGAATTCTCTCACTGAAGAGTGGGTATTTGATCATTATTGGCTGAAATATGTCACAAAAACTGAGTCTGAATAAAGAGAAACATCAAAATATTCAAATGATCCGTAGGTAGTGACAGCTTAGAGTAATCTCTAGTTCACATTATATTTTATACCAAGTGTACCCAAAGGCTTGACATATTCTGTAGGAAAATTTACACACAATGCTTGACATCTATGTTATTTATTCTAACCCCTAGGGTAGAATTTAAGAATGTTCCTGTACAACTAATCATTAGTAATCGATCCTACTGATCGATGCTTTTGAAAGTGAAATCCTGCATCTAAACAAACAAATAATAATATATCTATAGCTAGAAAAGTAGTCTGGCAAATTATTGGCTTCAAGAAATTCTTAGAAAACAATTTTTCTGTACATGTTAAGCTTACTGTATATACATCTATGAGGAAAAAAATAAATCAGGATTGCAAATAAATGGCTTAAGGATAACTAGCTAGCTTTTTAGGGCAAATACTTTAGATCTGTGTCCCCCCAAATTTATATGTTGAAGCCCTAATGCCCAGTGTGATGGTATTTGGAGCTGGGCCTTTGAGAGATAACTAGATGGAATTATGAGGATGGAGCCCTTGTGATGGGTTTAGTTCTCTCTCTTCCTCCCTTCCTCTTCCTTGAGAGAATACAGCAGAAGGTAGCCACCTACAACCTGAGTATCTTAGACTTTCAGCCTCTAGAACTGTGGGAAAAGTAAAGTTTAAGCCAACCATTCTATGGATATTCTGCTATGGTAGCCTGAGCTGACTTATACATTAGGTTTTAGTCTGAGAAACCTGGTGGTACCCTTTACAAAGTTAGAAAAGACTTGGAGAAGAGTAGGTTTAGTGTGAGGGAAAATCAAGAGTGTGGTTAAATACAATATATCAAATAATCTCCAAGTTGTTAAATAGAGAATTGGATTTTGTTGTAAATCTTTTAGTATAGGGCTTAGGAGGGGGATCTAGATGAACATAAATACTTTGTAGTTATTGTTATAAAGCTGATATTTAAAATTTGGGCCTAGATAAGATCATTAGAGAAAGCATGTATAGGAAAGAAAATCAAGGATACTCCCAAAATATCAAATTTTGAGAAATTTGCTTTGATCAACAGAGAAAGCAGGTGGTAGCTGGAGGAGAATCAGCAAAAGAAATGTTTTAGATGGTTAATACTGACAGGTTTGTGTGCCGATGATAAGGAACCACAGAATGAGAGGAATTTATAATGCGGGAGGAAAAACAACAGGATATTCACAGAAGTAGAAGACATTGAGAAGGTGAGAAGAGATGGGATTCAGAGCAGAGATAAAAATTGGGACCCATTTTTCATCATAAACTGAGGAAAAGGTAGAATATATAGATATAGAAGCAACCAGATAGATGAGTTTGGTGAATGTAAGAAGAGACTGTTGTATATAATTACATCTATTCTCTCTATGAATTAGGGCGTAAGGTTATCATCTGAGAGTGGAACCTGGGGTAGCATTAATAGATTGAAAGTTCTGATGAGATATGAGACCTGAATGAATGAGAATTCTATAGTACATAAGATGGAAAATAGGAAATATTGGTTTGAAGGTGGAATGCTTGAGATCATGATGACAGATCTGGTATCGTTATTGGAGATGATTGTTAGTTCATGACAGATGAGATATGGAAGAATAGATAGTTGAACCTGAGGGTATCAAGAACTGAGAGACCAAGGTGCTAGCATATATGAAGATAACTATATGAATGTTATTCTCAATAATTGATACAGACATTGAATTGAATAAAGCAGAAAATGAGAAATCAATACATTAATTATAAATAAATAAATCACAGGTTATTAGATTATATTTTTTTTAAAAAGAGGAAATGCCTGGGACCTTGTATTCTTAAAGGGGCAATAGTAGGGGAAAGGAAGGGTTTGGAAGCAACAAAGAATGAAACCCGCTTCTAAGTGGTAATGAACAAGAGGTATTCCTGTAAAAGCAAGCTGCACATGAACAGGGTTCTCAAAGAGCCCCCAAGTGCCAATCTGAGAAGTGAAGCTATGAAATATACATCTTGAAAAACTGAAGAGCAAAAGTAAGAGTTGTATAGTCATTCTCTCTAGCAACATTGTAGGCAGTTTTGAAAATTTTCATTAAAAATTTTAAGTGAATAGTCAGTGTGGATGTGATTTTCTTCAGGATCTTCAAGAACTGATGTCAGTAATGTATTTTAAATGTAGCCTAGAATTACCTTCATCCTACAACATATTATCTAAGTATTGGCTAAGTAGAAAGTTCTGCAAGTGAGTGACTGAATGTATACTAGGCACTGATAACACACACACACACACACACACACACACACACTCATTCAAATACTCACGCATGCATGCTTAAATAAGAAATAATGGAGTAGGAATAACATTATATCATATCATAATATATTATCAATAAAAATCTAACTTGTCTGATTGTTATATCTTTGGTTAAGCATATAGTATTTCTCAATAAGCCTGGGAATTACATCTTAGCAAACTAGAAGAACAGTAGCTTTTAAAATGGCTATGCTGTTGAAAGAAGAAATAAACGGGGTTGTTTCTTTGACTGTACAAGCTGGGGAAGAAAAAATCTATTGAAGTGAGAAAAGCAGTACCTCTGAGTTAAATATAAATAAGTATAGTAGCCTTTTGATCTTAGATTGCTATTTAACATTTTTAAGCCAAGTTTTTCTTGTCTGGAAAATTAGGATTTTGATATCTGCAATATAGCATTGTTGTAAACATGAAAAACAGCAAAGAGATACTACCTAATCAAAGGTCTAAAATGTAGAAAGCCCTCAAAAATGGCACTCTGCTATTTTCGGAGACAGGCTGGAGCTGCATAAATAAACGAATATCAAAGATAAGTATTTTATTTTTTATTTATTAGTGATCAGACTGTTGTTTTTGCTATTTGAACCTCTCTGAATAATATTAGCAGGTTGGATTTTACTTCTAAAATAAATGTTGTCAACTCTAAAAGGCAGTTCCCTCTACACATATTTTTTAATATTTCAACTGAAAAAGAAAACTCATATTTGTATAGTTGATTCATTTGTACTGTCCAGTTTCAAAGAGCCATTGTTAATATTTTGATGCTCATGAAGGTGTAAAAGCTTCCTCTCAATGAGCAATGAGTTCTCAGCTCAAAGAGAAGCAAGCATCGTGGAAGGACAATAGCGCAGCAGGATGGACAGACAGAGTGCGTCCAATACTGAGGTGAAGAGGAAATTGATTCTGTTGTGTCAAATGGAGAGACATGGGAGAATTTAGGGACTGAATTTCAAAATGAGGTAGAAAGAGAAGTATGAGGGACATGAAATAACCTAATTGGAGCTTTTCCCTGAGAGGTTTGAGGGGCATTTTAAATGGAATGGGGGTAGATAAAGTGAAAAGCAAGGCAAATGTGAAGGAACCTTTATGGCTACAGATGACGGAGCCTTTGGCACATGACAGAATTAAGTCTGAGAAAGCAAATCAACTTACTATTATCAGCACATTATGAGTTTTGATGAATAATTAATAATTTGTATAAAATGGTGCTTTAATTAATATAATTTGTACTTCAATGAATAGGAAGAAAGGCATTAATCATGTAGTAAAGTCAGCAGTAAAACTTGATCTTTTGTTAACATGAAAAGTACAGCTGTTTATTATTAATTGCATGTAGTACAATGACCACAAATACATACCCCACTTTGTCGTCATAGGAAAAAAACACATTTGACTAAATAGGTGCTTTAGTTATCTATTGCTGCATAACAAAACATCCCAAAATGTAGTGGTGTAAAACCACAACATTTTGTTATGCTTATGGAATCTGTGAGTTAAATTTTGGATAGACCACAGAAAACAGTGATGTTCCATGATGTCTAGAACCTCAGCTGGGAAGACCTGAAGCTGAGAGTGAGTTGATGGCTCAAGACTGGACCTTTGGAAGCACTCTCACTCACTCACAGATCTGGAGGTTGGTTCCTAGCCTTGGTTTTGGTTGCCAGCTGAAACAACACCATCGCCATGTGGCCTCTTTTCTTCCAAGATGAACATCCCTAGAACTCTAGACTGAAGCTGACTCACCTTTTATGAGCTTGCCCCAGAAATCACACAGCATCATTTATGTTGTAGTCTCAAAGTAGGCCAAATTCAAGGGGGGGTAACATAGATCCTATTCTCATCTGGGGGAATGTTGATATACCATTTTAAGAAGTACAGGTGGTCATTTGGGGAAAATCCAATCTGCTAAATATGGGGACAGGTACTATCAGTTTTTCTGAGCCTATGTCTCTGAGATATGTTCCTGAATCTCTGTATCCTTGATATCTATTATACTTTGTTCCTTATTACAGCTTTAATATCTTGTTCACTGCTAATGAAGGCTAACTCTTACACTAAAAGTTACAAGAGGAAGATTTCTTTTTAGATAATTTTCTGGGTGAGGAATATATAATGTTCCTGATTTTAGAGACTCGTTATTTGCTAGGTATTATCATGATATATATGTCATCTTTGGATAATTTTTCCCATATTAAGTATTTTTTTACAGAAAGAATGCTGTCCCAGTATAAATACATCACAAAGGAAATTTAATGAGAAGTATTTTAGGAGGCATTGGATTTCAATTAGTTTTTGAAAACCAGAAGAATTTTCTCACTACACTAAGATGATTAAGATTCAGTAGAAAAAATTAGTGGAGTGAAATCAGATAATAAATTAAGGACATGTTTGTTTTTTACCAAAAACCTTTAACTAAAACCGAAGTGAAAATTTTAAAACAGCTTTAGAGATCTTGTCTACCTTATCAATGGGAAAATTAGTTGATATAGAAAGGGTGAAAATTAATTAAAGGTGACATGATGATTTAACAGCAAAGGTCATATTACGATCCAGGTCTTCTGATTTCTATTTTAGGTCAAACAGAACTTCAGTATTTATACCATATTTATGCTGTTGTTATCATGCTTGAAGCTAAACTTGAATTCTTTACTTGTTATCTTTTATGCAACTTTTATCATAGTTTTTTTCAAGTTTTAATGAAATTATATTACGAAAGTGATAAATGCATTGCATATTATAAATTTAATAGTCTTACATATCCAAATTCCTGATATCAAATGGTATAAATTACTTAACATGCAGTTAAGCTGTCCTAAACCAATGCTTTCATTATTGAGTTCCATGTTAATTGAAGCCAGTAGCATTTGACTTTCATTTTTGTGAGTCAATTTAATAATGTTGTCATCATATGAAGGTTTTAATTAGTATTTCTAACAGTTTTGTAACTAGTGACCAGGTACACAAGTTAAAATTTGTATTTAATGAGTGGGCGTTCAATGTATTTCAACAGAATCCACTGAATGTTCTTCTTTAATGTAGAATAAACATAACAATGTGATTCACATTAGGCAATATATTTCTAATGTGAATCCATAAAGTTAGTTCTGGTAGATAACAAGGACTCAGGTCACTGTAACAACCTCAGGAAATGACTCTTCTTGACAGAGCAGAGGATTGGTAATAAATAATTTCCCAAGCTCCCTTGCAATGGAAGTTAAGTTTCTTTAGAAAACAGTTTTATCAATTAGTTATGGCCCTATACACTGGAAGAAGAAAGATTTACCTACATTAGCTAAGAGCAAAAATACATTTTCCAGCATCATAATGGAAAATGTTGGGGAAATGGCCTATATTCAGGATGATCTTTTTTTTCAAGATTTTATTAATTATTACATCTTGTGATATTAGGACAGAATATAACTTTAAGTAACCCATTGTAGCTTAAATTTGCTACTGTAGAGATTGAAAAACATTTAAAGTAAGCACCTTAAAGATAAATTGATAAAAAACAAAGTTAAATCTCCAAGGATATCTGTCCCTTTTTTAGAAAAAAGACTTGTCCAGAGATAGTAAGTACTCACTGAAGGTCACTTTTGGTTAATTTAAGTTAGGATCAGAACTGAGTCTCCACAATGAAATTTGACTATCAATATTAGCATTAAACTAGATTTGTCCAATTAAAATTTAGAGAAAAGTAAAAAATATGTAGTAATACCTACCAGTGTTTTTATTGTTTTAATGAAACAATTAATTGTGAATACAGGCCATGACTCAACATAAAAGGGCATGACTATACTAAATATATAAATAAATCTGGGAGCTGGAGGATTAAAAGGATATAACTTTTATGAAAGTTTTTTCAAAACTTATGAAAAGTATAAAAATTATTGAAAATATTAGAAAAAATAGAAACATTTTTGTCAAAGAGAAAAAGTGATTCTGTTCTGGGCAAGAAAAACAAAATACTCATTGGAGAATTTTAAAAGGGACTGACATCATGTCAGAAATGGGATGTGAAGGAAGGCTTTACAAAGACAAAGTAGAAAGGTCTGAAAAGCAAACTCAGTCATGGGCAGACTGGGAACCGATGTGTATGAGTGAAAAGAAAAATAGTTTGTCACAGGCCATTGCTTATAAAGGAATGAAAAAGAACAAAAGATTGAAATGTCATTATTTTGGTCAATTAAAGTATTTATAACTTTATGTATGCGAGTGTGTGTTCATGAACATAAGTAAATCAGAGATGATTATGTATATTTGATTCATAACTGAACATGAAATTTATCAATAGACTAACTTGGCAGAATATAGTTAGGTAATTTATGGCATTCACTTCAAAACTAAATAACTTGGGATTCACATTTTATATCCTTAAAATATAGCAGTTCATTTCCTAAGAATACATGCAGCCACCATCAGTGACCCTGAATTTAAGATTTCCATTTAACTAAATATATTTTTAAGTTAATATTTTAAAAAATTATAAATGTTATATTTTATTAATTTTTAAATTAAATTTATTGAGGTGACAACGGTAGTAGCAACCAATTTATTAAATTGATTGTGGTGAATATTATGTTATTATTTTGGTATTATCATGATTCTTTCTGGCTACAGGATACCATTCAGTCAGTTAAGATTCTAATCACTATTATCATTCCTAAATGTTGATAGAAAAGTGTCCCAGAATTTAGTTTTGTGTTAAGGACTTATTATGTGGTACCAATTGAAATATGTATTCTCTATATGGCTAAAGTTCCTGGGGCTATTTGGAAAAGTCTTCCTCAGATTTGACACAGTCCAGTCCATACATGACTGTATGTTTTTTTGTTTGTTTTTATTTTTATTTTATTTTATTTATTTTTTTAAATTTTATTTTTGTTTAAAATATTACAGATATCCCTTTTCCTCCCCAATGACCTGTTCCACCCCGTCCCTTCCCCCTCCCCAGTCCCTCTCCCCGCCATTGTCTGTGTCCTTGGGTTGTGCATATATGCATATAAATTCTTTGGTTACTCTCTCCCCCTCCACCCACCCACCCTCCCTCCTCCATCCCTCTGACATTCGCCAGTCTCATCTATGCTTCCATGTCATTGAATCTATTCTGTTCATCAGTTTATTAAGTTCTTTAGATTCCACGTATAAGTGAGATCATGTGATATTTGTCTTTTGCTGCCTGGCTTATTTCACTTAGCATAATATTCTCCAGGTCCATCCATACTGTCCCAAAGGGTACGAGATTCTTCTTCTTTACAGCTGCATAGTATTCCATGGTGTGAATGTCCCACAGCTTTTTTACCCACTCATCTACTGATGGGCACTTGGGCTGTTTCCAGATCTTAGCTATTGTAAACTGTGCTGCTGTGAACATCGGGGTGCATATATTCTTTCGGATGAATGTTTCAGGATTCTTAGGATACATTCCTAGGAGTGGAATCACTGGGTAAAATGGCAGCTATTTGTGTCTTGTAAATCATGCTGCAACTCACATGGGTGTGCAAATATCTCTTTGAAACTCTGCTTTTAATTATTTTGGGTATATACTCAGAATTAGGATTGATTGATCAGATGGTATACACTTCACTTTTATTAGATTAACATTTTCTGAATCTTCATACTAAGTTGGATTTTTATTGTTTTTAATTTTTTCTTTATTTTTTTCAACATCATCTATTTTTCTATGAGGTGGAGATATAAAGAAGCTAAAAGTAGTCATTTCAAGCAAATCAACACATAAAAATGTTTTGACTTCTCATTTTTCAGAAAAAAATAGCAATAAATTTAGGGCTTATGTGAAATTTTTCAGAAAGAAAAAGGTTGTATAGCTATTGTAATTATTTTGTTTGTTTCTTTTCCTAATTTCTGTTTTACACCCCTTCCCCCCCCAACACACACACACCCCACTTCCCCTTTGGCAATTATCAGCCTATTCTCTATATAAGTCTGTTTTTTTTTTTTGTTTTGTTTTGCTTATTGATGTTTTTAAAATTCTACATATAAGTGAGATTATGTGGTATTTGTCCTTCTCTGAATTCATTCACTTGACATATGATACCCTCCACGTCCATCCATGTTGTCACAAATGGCAAGATTCCATTCTTTTTTATATCTGAATAATGTTTCATTGTGTGTGCGTATATATATGTGTATATATGCATATATATCATATTTTCTTTAGCCATTTATCTATCAGTTGACATCTAGGTTGCTTCTATATCTTGGTTATTACTAGTAATTCCCCAAGTAACATAGGGATGTATATATATTTTAAACTTAGTGTTTTTGTTTTCTAGGAATAAAACCCAGGAATAGAATTGCTGCATTATATGGCAGGTTTTAAAATTGTTTTGAAGAATATTCATACTGTTTTACATAGTGGGAGCACTAATTTGCAATTCCACCAACACTGCAGGAGGGTTCCCTTTCTTTACATCCATATCAGCATTTGTTGTTTGTTGATTTATTGATGAGAGCCATTCTGACATGTGTGAGGTGTTATCTCATTGTGGTTTTAATTTGCATTTTTCTGACTACATTGAGCATTTTTTCATGCCTATTGCCCATCTGTAGGTCCTCTTGGGAGAAGTGTCTATTCGGGTCTTTTGCTCATTTTTAAATTGGATTTTGTTGTTGTTTTAGTGTTAAGTTGTATGAGTACTTCATATATTTTGGGTAGTAACCCCCTATTGGATATATCATTTTAAAATATGTTCTTCCATGCAGTACATTATCTTTTTGTTTTGTTGATTGTTTCCATTGCTATGCAAAACCTTTTCAGTTTCATATAGTTCCCATTTGTTTATTTTTTCTTTTGCTTACTTTGCTTGAGGAAATATATCCAAAATTTATCTTTTTATTCAATGTGCCCGGCACTGTGCCTGACCAAAAGTTTTCAATAAAAAATTAAAATAATCAACACAGTGAAGATTTCAAAGAGTCGTCTAAGTTTTTGTTTACAAGATCCACTCTAGATAACCTGAATTCTTTAGAGGGGAAATGTGACCAAAAACAGGGTATAAATGTATGGCTTTCATTTCCTTCTTATAGAAAATATTTTCTTAATAGACTAAGACTGAAAGAGAAATAAATGTCAGCAATCAAACCACAATCCCAGAACAGCAGGTGATTTGAATACTTGGTTTGAATAAGCAAACATTCTGCATTGCTCTGACATAGTTTTAAGAGTTGCCTCTGGGAAAACTGGCAAGTCAAAACAAGAACTCTATATAGTCACCCAGGGAAGTGTGTTGGAGACAAAGACATCAATAGAATCAACCCTTTCAAACCAGTGACAAGCATTGAGTGCTGGATCAGTCATTGAATTACTAATAATACTGCTATTATTGGAGTCTTTATTTAGATAGAGATCTAAATAAACAAGTCTGTAATAGACTTGTTAAATGTACTTTAACATTGAGAAGTCTTGGCTTAGAGATGCTGCTTAAATTACCCAGGAAACATCAAATGATTTAATTTAAAAATGAATCCATTATTCACTTAAAATAATATACATGCTACACTTTAAAATATATACTTTCATATCAAAGAACAGAAAAGTTTGCAGTTTGCATTATACTTTTAACGTTGCATTAAGGTCATTCCATACACATTTATTGAGCTCGAAATGTTTCAGGAAGTGTGCTGTATTAGTTTTCTATTGCTGCTTTAACAGATTACCACAAATTTAGTGGCATCAAACAGTACCCATTGATTATCTCATACCTCTTTAGGTTGAAAGTCCAAGTGGGCTCGACTGGCTTCTCTGCTTAAAGTCTCACAGGATGAAAGTCAGCCAGGCTGAGCTTTTATCTGTAGGTTTGGGGGGGGATCCCTCAAATTCCTTCAACTTGTTGGCAGAATTGGCTGAAATGCTTCTTATATTTCAGATTCTCTGCCTCTTTCTTTTACTGCAAGCCAGAGAAAACTTTCCACTTTTAGAGGGTTCATGGGATTAGAGTGAACCTACATAGATAATCTCCATTTTGATTAACCTGAAATCAACTGATCATTAACTTTAATTACATATGCAAAAATTAGTTTATTATATAATGTAACGTAATCACAGGAATTATGTTCTATCATATTCACAGTTTCCATCTACCCTTAAGGGGTAAAAATCATAGGAAGGCAAGAGTCATTCATTAGGGATCATCCTTAGAATTCTTCCTACTACATGTGTAAAGTTCTAGGAATAAAATAATAAGCAAAACAGGCTCAGTTATCACTTTTATAAATCTTAAATTTAAATGTAGGGGGTATACAATAACATATAAGCTGTATAAGGAGGCATTGTGTACATATAAGCATGTAAATGGAACAACCAACACAATGTAAGCTGTTTCCTGGAAGAAATACTAGGATTTGTTCAGAAAATAAAGGCCATTGTAGGGTGAAGGGTTATGACAGTGTTTAAAGCAAAAGAAAACAAATAATCTTAACAGGTGCAATGTCAGGAGGTTGGGGTGGCATACATTCCTATGGGTGGAGGAATATATGAAAAACTCATGAAATTATGTGCTGTTAATAATGGCCAGCAGCTCTCAGGGCTGCCAAATGATTATGAAATATAGGCTGTATATATTTGGTCTTTTAAGTGAAAAGGAAGATATGTACATTTATTAGAGAAACAATAAGTATAGGGTATACATAAGATGTAAAAAATTAACTTAAAACTAGAGAGGAGAAACTAAAATGGAATAAGTCTTTTTTTTTTTTTTTTGATAGGGAGATAGTATTTGTAGGAATAAGAATCGTTAAAAAAAGTTGGTTTCATCATACAGCAATGAAAAATTCCTTGATAATTTAAGCTAAATCCAATTCTGGAAAATCTCAAATGATATATGTGTCTTGCAAAGAGTGAAACTGTATGTCTTTGAAAGTAAAATAATAGATTATTCTGACATGAACAAGTAATTCCACACATTATTGCCTTCCAATTTTAAAGGGAATATGAAATATGAAGATCTTTTAAATTAATAAATGACTTCTGATTTCCAGAAAAAAAAGATGACCTTCCAGGGCTTAGGGAAGTGACTATGTGTTTAAGAGTCCAATTATAGCCCGGCTGGGCGTGGCTCAGTGCTTGAGCATCAGCCTAGGATCCAGGAGATCGAGATTCAATTCCTGGTCAGGGTGAATGCCCGGGTTTCAGGCTTGATCCCCAGTGGGGGGTGTGCAGGAGGCAGCTGATCAATGACTCTGTCATCATTGATGTTTCTCTCTCTCTCTCCCTCTCCCTCCTCCCTCTGAAATCAATAAAGGTATATTTAAAAGACTGCAATTACATTTTCAACATTATGGAGTCATCTAGCTATGTATCCAAATGAAGCTAAAGGATTTCCATGCACAATGAACTATTATTTATCTGACAGTATTGAAGTTTGAGTTATTTTCTATTAATTTTTATTAGTATTATTGTTTTCTAATAATTTTCTAATTATTTATGGTCAAATTTCAAGTAAGTGAAAATCTATTTTTCTTCTGTGGCATCTAAGGAACAGCAATTCAGAGAGATCATTGCAGAAAATTTGCCTTTACTTACTTTTTTTTCCTTCAGAAAGAAACATTATTTGAGAAGTAAAGAAAATAAATAATTTTTTACTCCTATTTTAAAGAAATTAAAAATGAATGAGACCTTGAAAACTATTTTAAGATCTAGAAGAAATACATCCTAACCTATATTTTGGTAGCTTCATTTTTTTATTGATCTTAATGTTATGTATTTTGCTATTTTAAAAGAATGGAGTATACACATGTATTTTCTTTGAGATTTTGTTGAAGGATATGTGGAAGTTAGAGTATAGCAAATTTATGACTCACTTTAGGATTATTCCTTAAATAGAATGTGTTTATAAAGTGTACAAAAATAAATCAAACTTGGTTTAGGAATGACCAGTTATGTTATTTTAAAAATTGGTTAGTTATTAGGTACATGAAATGCTAAACAAAAAACATCTGAAGTAATATGGGATAACTAAATGGTGTCCAAATAATTTCAAACTCTTAAAATGTTGTGTAAATGCTTAGTAAATACTATAGTAATTATTAATATTATATTTTAAAACTAATTAGGTGCTTTTTCAAGAAAAGAAAAAAATAATGTGATATTTGTGGGAATAGAGTTGGAGTCAACATGATTGGTAAAATGAGCCTAAGGAAAATAACCTTTAGATTTTGTTGGTTTTATTATTTCACTTTAGTATAAGAATTGCTCATTCAAAATGCCATTAGAATTTTTAAAAATTGATAATTCAACATATGGAATTAACCCTAATATGGATTTATCCCAGCTTTAGCACTTTGACAGATTGCTACTTAGTAGTATGAAAGAGAGACATTCTTTAGTGATGGAGCCAATATTATACCCCCAGTAAAGCTAATGCTATTGGATACTGTAAAGTGGCTACTAGGTAGAGGGAGAGGAGAGGAGAATGGATTTCTGCTCTAAGAAACTCTAAGATTGAGGACTAGGTGGAAGAAGAAAGCAACCATTGAAAGAGAGTAGAGACAAGCCCAAGCAACTTGCTTTTAAGAAAAATGAAGAAGAGATAACCTGTAAGAATCAAGAGTTGCAAAGTCATGTGTTACGTAACTTAATTTATTCCATTTATTTTAAGACAGTCCGGGTAATTCTTAGGTAAACTACAGGCTCTGGGTTCTCTTTACAACCAATTTTATGGTAGCTCAGTTTTCCTACTGACAGATCTTCCCAAGGTTCTTATTGATCCAAAGATATTCCAAACATGTGATGTTCAAGCCTTCTTACTTAAAGTAAAAAAGTGAGGGATATCTCAAACAAAAGAAACGATTAAACAAAAACAGTAGTGGTTATCACTTTAAAAAGCTATGAGGTTCCAACCAACCACTTATTATATGGTGCTGCTGGGCCAAGAAAGGGTTCCTTGTTCCTTTAGCCCTTGACCACCGTACTGTGATTCTCTTCTCTGTTTCCAGTTCCTAAATGCAGTCCTCTTGTGTCATTGAGTCACCTGGGTCATGAACCTCCCTCTCATTTCTAAGGAGCTTCTCAGTCAAATACAGAGTTATGGAAATACCATACACCTATACTCTACCTTTAAATATTAATACAAGTATTAATGTATGTTAAATAGGAATAGGACACATTATGCCTAGTGTTTTTATTAGAATGAAACTTGAAATCTACAGTTTTAGTTTTTCAGCTTAGACAATATACATTTTGTAATACAGTGAATAGATGAGCTGCAGACAGAGGTGAAATACAATAATTATAAAAAAGTTCTAAAAGAACAGTTGAGTAGAGCACAATGTTGTCATGAATACTGAAAAGCAAGAATAGCATCTTGAGCACTACACTTGAGTACTACACTTTAAAGATAACTTTCATACAGGTCCATAGAATTAAAACAAAAGCATTAATTTAGCATGTATTTTTATGACCGTGCTGTGAAAACAATACTATAAAATTGTATGTAAACTTCAGTGTTATTATACATTAATCATAGTCTAATAAATTAAAAACTAAGGTCTCAATGACCTATGTTTCAACCCCTTAACCAAAGAAAACCTTAAGTACAGTTTATTGTTGTTATACATTAATCATTGTCTAATAAATTAAAATCAAGAGTAGAAAGATCTGGATGTCAAACCTTAAGTAAAACAAAAGTATAACTAAACAGAATTTGTGAATTGTTTAGAGAATTTCAGAAGTAAAACATTTTTCTCCTCCAATCTACATTACAACCCATCATAAAATACTGAGAACTTTGAGGAAGAGAAAGTGAGAGCAGGTTTATACATTCACTGGTTCCTATCTCCTACCCCAGCAACATAAGCAGAGATGGAGTATTTCCATTTTATTTAGGAATTCTCAGTGAATAAAGGCAACCTTCTGTTTGGAAACAGCAGACTGGTTGATGTCATAATCTATGAGGTGACAGAAGAACATGTAACACTGATCTCTTGAATACAAAATAAAGCCAACATGCTGATTATAGTTTTTTCTACTTGCAATTGGGAATCTATGAATGGGGAGGGCCAATTTCAGTTATATGTAGATTTTTTACTGTGCGGGTGGTTGGCTCCCGTAACCTCCGCGTTGTTCAAGGGTCAACAGTATGGTGTATCAATCAGAGCTGTTTGACTTCATAAAGCCTTATGTTTAAGAGATCCATTCCTAAAGGGAGGTTCTAGAGGAGGCTGTATATTCAGAACCAGTCTGTAGCAGTCAGCAGGCTTCTCTTCTCTTAGTTTCTTTTTCATCCCTAATGTGGAATAAGAGTTTGTGGAAAAGTAAAATGAGATAAGGAAGGTAGAGCTTTTAGCCGGTTCCTGGCACAAAGAAAGCCCTCCAGAAAGGTATTCTTTTATCTTTATTATCAAAAATAGTGACTCTTGGGTATCGATTCTTTTTACTCCACGTTTACAAATAGAAATAACAAATTATTATTTTAGTATAAATGTGTACATGTGCTAATATACTTCATGTTAGCATTTATCTTGCTGACTCAGGTCGATATTCAGTTTTTTTCAGGACCTACCTGAAACAATAAACTGTAACTGTCCTTCAGTGGCAGACAGGATTCAAAATCATTTTCTGCCACTCTGGTTTTGAGTGCCAAAGTGCCAGGGACCTGATGGATTATGCTACTTCAGCAGTACATTATAAATTTGCTAACTGACTTGTTCCCTTGGTGAAATGAGATGAACAATCTGGTCTAGGTTTACCCAAGGCATCTGTGTAGTTTTCTAGCTTTCTGTGGGAACTTGTACTATTTCCTCCATGCCACGTCCCCTAATATTTGCATTAAGATCATTTGTGTAAAAGGTAGCATATTAATTCAACACTTCAACAGAGATATAACCACCAAAATAATTTTAGTGCCATGAGGGATGGGACTAAGATGGCTTAGTGTTACATTTATGACAACCAACATTTCTATTATAATAAAAACTATGTAGCCTAAATAATAAAAAATTTATGTTTGTCACAGTCAACACTAGGCATTTAAAAATATGTAATTATAGTTAATAAGAAAACCCTCTACCCCAGTCTTGTTTTTGGGGTAGTTGACAAGTGTCAGAAGAGACTGACTTTAGTTTTAGCTATTTTATGTTCATCATGGAATCAGAGCATGCTGGAATTGCTGCAAACTGGCAAAATTTCAGGTAAGAGGAAAGAAAGAATATGTATATATGTCCATGAATCTCAAATGGATTCAACTTCAAGCAATTCAAGTGCAGTCCAAGTAGTTGGTTTTTATAAATCGTATGTGTAGTCCAAGTATTTCTGCTGTGTAGTAAATGCTTTTAAAACAAACAGAAAGATATTCTACTCTGTAACATCATGCACTTAAAAAAAAAAAAATCAAATTCCAACCGAATGTGAACAGGAGTTTGCAGCATAGAAATTAAGGTTTATTTAAGGAAATGATGCCAAACCTGGAGTCACGCGTGAGGCCATTGTTTTAAGACCTGGCTTTCCAATGGTTTCTAGGGTATGAGCTTTACAGGGGGAAAAATCATTAGTCGTGGTAACTACGGATGTTAGGGTTGTGCTCTCTACTGATTGGTTGGAGCCAGAGTAGGGGTTAGTTGATCATTGCATCTCGTCCTGATGGCAGCGATGGCACAGTTCTGTCTGTTTTCTTGAGGATGTGATCTTTGAGGGTGGTTCTGCTTTTCTGGGTCTTTGGCTGAAACACAGCTGAGGCCTAGCTGTTATCTTTAGTTTGACCAAAACTGTTTCCGTAGGCAACAGAACCCAGGGGTTTTTTCCTGACTGTTTGATGCTGACCATAACCTGATTGTCCTGAGGGCTTAATGATTAAGGGAGTGGACATGCAAGGGAGAGGGAGGTGAGTCAGGGTGCTGGTCAAGGCCAGATTGAATCAAAAGCAAAGAAAGGAGAAAAGGTCATAGTCAAGAAATAAAGTTTCTGTGCAGTTCTTATCATCTCTTTCTAGAATAATATGTGAAGGAAAGCATGCCTTCTAAAATGTGAAATGTCTTGCAAATATAATATAAACATTTCTTGTTAAAATTTTGCAGTTTACACAGGGATGGGAAAAAGTAGGTTTACAGTTATGAGTAGATGAAACACAGAGTTTATTCTGATATTATAATCAGAACCTACATGTCTTTTTCCAAACAAACAACTGTAAACTTACCTCTGCCCACCCCTGTATTGTATATAGCAATTGAAAGAAAGTTCCAACTTAATGGGCGCATTAATAATGTGCCTTCTAATAGAAAGTCACCCTCAAATATTGTTTGCTACTAATGTAATCTTGATATTTATGGAGTTTTTGATCCAAATCAACATGTAGGGCTGTGGTATGAGCACAAACTTGAGAAATAGGTTAAACTGAAAGTAAGCAGTGCAAGAGCTAGTTTGACCAAATCCCACGGCACACAGAATGCCATGAGCCCTGTGCTGACCAGAAGATGAGAAAATAAATTGAACAGAGAGCAATCACATAAACTAATATTAGGATTTTATAATTTCTTATGAGAACAGAGGCTCGACTAAAGACATCGAAGTCTTTGGAAGATCTAAAATATTCTGACAGAAATGGCAAAAATGCAGTGCAAATGAAATCAAATCGTCTTTTCTCCCTAATCTCCCTTAAAAAGAATGTGTGCCTGTCTTTGAGGGAACTGGAAACATGGCATCATCAAGGATGGCAAGGTGGAATTGTAGCACTACATTTTTTCTCTGTTAGTCTGGGCTGTCATTTTCATATAAATATTAGAAAATGTGACACTACATTCCTTTCATTTAAAATGACCTATTTCTTGCCCCGCCGGCATGGCTCAGTGGTTGAGCATCGACCTATGATCCAGGAGGTCACTGGTTTGATTCCTAGTCAGGGCACATGCCCGGGTTGTGGGCTCAATACCCAGTGGGGGGCGTGCAGGAGGCAGCTGATCAATGAATCTCTCATCATTGATGTTTCTCTCTCTCTCTCTCCCTCTCCTTTCCTCTCTCTGAAATCAATAAAAACATTTGAAAAAAGAAAGAAAAAAATTTTAAAAATCACCAATTTCTTGCTGCAGGGAGGACAGGCCATATCTGTAGTTTGGCTACATAATTCTTGTTAATGGTAGAAATCTCAGTTGTCATGTAGCTAGCATGCAATCTGGTCTAATTTGATCCATCTTCCTCCATAGTATTCAACAGCATCCTTTTCAGGGTCAAGGTTAAAAGAAACTCTAACTAAACCCCAGGACACCCAGCCCAAACCAGGGTTTAAAAAAACTCCATAGTTAAACATACCTATCCTTAGTTTAAACCACATTTGCCAGGCTCAAAACAAAACAAAAACAGAAATACTTTGGTAATTTATCTTCATACTATAATGAGTTATTTACCTTAAAGATATCTTTTCTTTTCCAAATTCAAGTATTGCTTTATAAGAATGACTTGGACATTCCATTACTAGAAGTGTATTTACTGATATTTTTGCTTGTCTGCTTATTTTTGATCAGAAGCTTTTTGACTATATTTGTGACCTTAGATGGATTCAAGACTCAGAAATGGTGTTTTGCATTTTCATAGCACAGTATCCTAGCAAATTCCATAACAAACACCATGACCTGGAATTAACTCTCCTAATAAATAGAAAGTGTTTGGGGTATGCAACCACGATGTACCAGGAATTGGCCTGGTGGGCAAGATAGACATGGTCCCTGTCATTTAAGATTTTTTATGCTTGTGAGTTCTGTCTTAATATGGTCTAAATGGTCCCATACTTGGAGTCTGATTATGGAGCCAAAGATAGAACCTTCATCCTAGACAATGATGAAGACTCAATGGTTGAGAAAAAATAAATAAAGGAATTTGGTGTTCACTATTTTTCCTACTTCTCATACTTTTCAGTAATTTTTTAACCTCATCTATAAAACAAAAAATATATATTCCATTCTACTTAAAAAGAAATTATAAGAAATGGCTGAATCAATGAACTTAATTTAACAATAAAATAGACTCTTGTAATGATAGCTCCCCTGAATACTAATATTATTAGAAAGAGGAGCTCGATCTTTTTTGTCTGAGTATCACTCACATAATTTGCAGATGCTATAGATTTAATACATGCTGTGGAAGAAAAGTGAAGTCAAGATAATGATGGAGGAGCAGTCAACTTCCCCACCCTGGAAAATGCAGTGTGAATTCCAGGGCTGCACACTCAAACGGGGAAATACTCCCTTACTAATGGTTGATACTGAAGACTGAAGGGTCTTGTGACTTCACTAGTTTTACCGAAGGTAGCCATTCTTACTAGCATAAGCTATGACCATTCATAAATAGAATTATGATGTGTCATCCCAGTATTCTGCTCTAAGGGAAAATAATAAAAATATTCAAAGGTAAAAACATTCAATTTCCCCTAAAAAGTACACTATACATATTGCACATATGATCTCTGAAAAAAATTTATGACTTATTTGGAAAAATTCAATACTGGCAAAACAGATTAGTTTCAGGTGTAATCATTTTATAATGTCTCTAGAAATACATTTTGCAAACAACTCTTGTGCAAGCAGTATTCATGGAACACAAAAACATACTGATTTTATGGTAATTATTATGCACTACAAATGGATTTTAATGGAGCAAGACATAGATAACATACTGCATGACTGATCAGAGGTATGGAAAAAAAACAACAGTTAAAGTAAGGCTATAATTACTACCCAGATTCTGAGATATGAAAAACGCACACATTATATCAGTTTTAAAACATTTTTACTTCTGAAAAATTGTGTATATATATTAAAAACACACATTTAAAGCCCACATCAGTGCTAGCAGCTGTTAAAATGTAAGCTTTAGCAAATGTTAGCATCTGTAGTTGCAACGTCTCAAGGCCCATCAAAAAAAAAACACCCAAAAAACAAAATAATGTCACTATTTCAGCTAAATGTTCATACTGAATGTTATAGGTTACCGAAAATGTGTTACTTCTAGGAAGTAGAATACATTTCTTCTGGGTTCTTTTATTGAAACATAAACTTTAAAGACTTCTCAATGCTTAAAATACCTTAAAAATCATTTTTTTCTCAAATAGAAAATACATAGACATTCAAATACATTTCAATTTGAAAATAATTTCTTCACTATATTGTAATCTTTTTAAAAGAAGGATGGAATATCATTGTTCATTTTTAGCTAAGTATATGACTACTAACTATATATCCTGTTATTAAAGTGCTTATGTTAGACAAAAGTTGATTTTCCCCAGATATTAACTTCCACATCACTGTAGTTCATTTCCTCTCTGCTATAAAACTCAGCTTCTTAACATTAATGAATGTCACCTAGATGTGACCTTGCTCCTAATATTCTCTGTGCCTGTGGGATGCTGTCTACTACATAATTTTCCTATGCAACAGATGGCTTTCAATATATATCAATATATATCAAATATGCTCATTATCTTTTACCCAAAACCTGAACTTACTATTTCTCCTGATTGATAAGAGTACTACTCAGATACTTGCCATTAACTAAGTTTCTTTCCTTTTCTTCAGAACCCCACATCCATCATTCATCATCCTTAACAATTCTAAAATCCAGCATCTAGGACTGGTTACATAATTTGCCAAGCCTGGTGCAAAGTGAAAGTGTGAATTCCTTGTTTAAAATACTCAGCATTGCCTGGCCGGACATGGCTCAGCGGTTGAGTATTGGCCTGAGATCAGGCGATGGGGGTTCGATTCCTAGTCGGTGATCAGTGACTCTCTCATCATCGATGTTTCTATCTCTTTCTCTCCCTCTCCTTTCCTCTCTCTGAAATCAATAAAGATATATTAAAAAAATTTTTTTTTAAATAAAAATAAAAAATATAAAATGCTCAGCATTTATATACCATGGCCTCAGAACATTAAGCCAAATGTGGGCGCTCTGAACTTGAGGTCTTGTGTGACTACACAGGCTGCATGCCCACCAGTGCTTCCATTGCCTCTTCTTCACATGCTCTGATACCACGGGACTATTGTCCTACATTCTTGAAACTGCTCTGTCTCTGTTTTTTATTCTGTACTCCCACGCCATCCCCATAGCCTATCCTCTACCTCAGGGCTCTCAACTTCAGCACTGTTGCATATTGGATTAGAGACTCCTTTGTTGTAGGGGGCTGTCCTGTGCATTTAAAAATGCTGAGCAGTATGTATAGTTTCTACCCGTTAGGTCCAGAAGCCCCCTTCCCTACCACAAGTTTTGATCATCACAAATATATCCAGATATTTCCGTATGTTCTCTAACAGACAAAACTGTCCCCTGTTGGGAACCACTGCTCTATGTTATCAGAGTCCTCTTTACAAAATATGGAGATATTCATGCTATTCCCATTCTTGAAACATTTGAAGAACTCTCCCAAGACTATACTGTAACGTACAACCCTCTATCATGATATTTAATGGTTGTCATAGCTTGGCCTGTGTATCTCTCCAACTTCCAATGAAAATTTAGCCCATTTCTCTTTCAAACTCTAACTTCATCCTTGCCAAATGGCTTAGAGTATTATTCACATGATTTTTACTGTCTTTGTAACTGTGCTTACTAATCTCTCTAATTACATGATCCTGCCATTCCCATCTCCTCTCAAGTCCCAATTCCTGGTTTATTATCTTTTAAGATTAAGCTAGAATATAATTTGATTTTAATGATGTCTTTCCTATTCTAACATGATTAAAAGAGGTTTAACTTTTCTGTCCTCCAAAGCATTTCCACAAATTAAAAGAATGAGCCCATCTTCAGAAACATTACATTGAGGCAATCCAATTTACTCTGGAGCATATGTTCATATAGGAAAGGTTTCTAAGTGGAAAAACTTCTGCTATGTCTGTTGTTTCACTCATAAATTGTTGTTATACTTCATTTTCTGCATGCACAATTCAATATACTGACCTACATGTTCTTTAAAGCTAGGGGACATTCACTGTACATATTTCTCTCTCTGGCATATAGCATATTAACACATAGTAGGCATTTACTTATCATTTGTTGAAAGAAGGGGAGGGAGAAAGAAAGAAAGGAGGGAATGAAGAGAAAAGAGGGATGCAAGGGATAGAACAGAGAGAAAGAAAGAAGGAAAGGAAAGGAAAGGAAAGGAAAGGAAAGGAAAGGAAAGGAAAGGAAAGGAAAGGAAAGGAAAGGAAAGGAAAGGAAAGGAAAAAAGAAAGGAAAGGAAAAAAGAAAGGAAAGGAAAAGGAAGGGAAGGGAAGGGAAGGGAAGGGAAGGGAAGGGAAGGGAAGGGAAGGGAAGGGAAGGGAAGGGAAGGGAAGGGAAGGGAAGGGAAGGGAAGGGAAGGGAGAGAGAGAGAGAGAGAAGAAAGAAAGAAAGAAAGAAAGAAAGAAAGAAAGAAAGAAAGAAAGAAAGAAAGAAAGAAAGAAGAGAAGAAAAAAAGAAAGAATTTTTTGAAGAAGAGCTTTAAGTCTTGCCATAAATGGACTGCAGATTAATATTTAGTCAATCTTTCCTTCCCTCTCGGCATATTCATATCCCAATTCTTCACCACCATCATTAATGTCATCACTACCTCTGAGTTAACCAACACAGTGATGAGAACACACACTGAGAACTTTCTAAGCATTTTATGCACATTGCCTTTGAAATACATATGTGGTGGGTGCCTACTCTAAGGGATTTGAATGCTGCTGCTGTTATAAATCCATTCACTATAATATTATCATTTAAAAGCTTATACCTTAACATGTTCAGATATATGCATATTTACTAATGAAATTCTAAACTTTGTCCAAAATAAAGGATACTGAATTTTACCAAAAAAATAAAAAATGCTACAAGTTTGCACATGCTATTTTTTGGATAGTTAGCATTTTTTTTTTTTAATTTAAAATATTACAAATGTCCCTTTATCTCCCCAATCACCCATTCCACCCCATCCCACCCCCTCCCCACCATTGTCCATGTCCTTGGGTTGTCCATATATGCATATAAATTATTTGGTTACTCTCTCCCCCTCCACCCTGACATTCATCAGTCTGATCCATGCTTCCATGTCATTGAATCTATTCTGTTCATCAGTTTATTAAGTTCTTTAGATTCCACATATAAGTGAGATCATATGATGTTTGTCTTTCTCTGCCTGGCTTATTTCACTTAGCATAATTTTCTCCAGGTCCATCCATACTGCCCCAAAGGGTACAAGATCCTCCTTCTTTACAGCCACATAGCATTCCATGTGTAAATGTCCCACAGCTTTTCTATCCACTCATCTACTGATGGGCACTTGGGCTGTTTCCAGATCTTAGCTATTGTAAATTGTGCTGCTTGCACATGCTATTAAAAACATAATTTCCAGTTAATAGAGAAAAGTATTATAAAAATGAATCACACTCGTAAGTGTCCTCATAATTTTGGTAGCACATAGATACACTTTATATCATGGTGGACAAGCTCTCGAGAACAAGACACAATTCAGTGGCTAATTTTCAAGGTACGTCCTTCACCGATGGGTTGACAGAAAATTCCAAATCAATGTTCCTCATGATTACACTTTGATTATGAATTTAAAACACTTGAAGTCCATCTGTTCATCAAAGAGTAATTTACTGTCAAATCCAATAAGTGACAGGATATCCCTTTCCTTTACTTCTGACCTTGTTCTTGGCACAGAGGAAGTTGGTTCAAATGTGACAAATTTTCCCCTGACAGCTGGACGATTGTTCACTGTGGCCAAATGAGAAATCTGTTGCAGGTCATAGACAGGCTGGATGCACCAAATATATTACCACTCTAAAATGGTCTTCTGAATGCATATATTATTTCTTCAATTTTATCTTGCTTTATTTAATGATATTCTACCTTTATGCTAAGCTAGTCCTATGAAATGCATATATCTCATCTATGACTGCTTTTGATATACAACCTGTGCTGCAAGCTTCTCATTATTATTTAAAAATGGAAATTCCACTTTTTTCTTCAGTCTCTCTGGTTTAAAATAACTAGTAAACTCTAATCTCTTTTTCTTTTCTTTTCTTTTTTTAAAGAAAAAACATAATGTAGAAATAGGAAGGAGACTTATCTGTTCCTTATCATTGTGATTTTCTTGAAATTGAATAAATTTATCTTTACATCGCCACCAATACAAAAAAAAAAAAAAATCCTGGAAAGTATTTGAAATATTTTTAAGAGAAAGTAGTATAATATAAGCATTTATTATTAATAAATAATTTAAGTATAAATATTCTTAATTTGGTTTATCACACAATCTCCATCTGAAAATTCCATAACACAACTGTACAAAAAAATTCTTGTCAGTTACATTTATACCAATTACCAATGACGTTTTTGTACTTTAGACATTTAAATTGTGTGATTTGTATCATATTTATTGCAATGTCCTTAAAAGTTACTATGTGTTTGTTAATTTTATGTCTTTCATTAAAGTCAAGGCACTTTAAAGAGCAAAGTCTGGAATACAGGCATATATTTACTCCTTAATAAAGCAAAATACACAGAACTCAAAAAATAAGACCAGCCCTTTTCTCCCTCCCTCTGCCCCTCCCTCTGCCCCTCCTTCCCTTTCTTCTCGTGTTTCCTTTCTTCCTTTCATATTCTTTCTGCAAGGGAAAATTAAGTGTTCAATATGTGCTAGGCATTTCATGTGTTAGATAAATAAAAAATAATTACTAGCTTTTAAGATTACAGGTCCCAGAGGATGTTGAAGAAAGTTGAATCTTTATGTAGCACTCAAATAGCTTATAAAGTAGTCCTAGAGAATAAATGAATGCTCAGTTATGTCTCACAGTACTAATATAGTTATCCCAATAAGAAAGAGATCAATATTACCAAGTAATTGGAAATTGCTATAAGGAGAGGGTCCAGTTAAACTAAGTCTTGAGGACTGGCTAGTGTTTGTGGAGGGTGAGAGGGACAAGAAGAAGACTAAAAGTCTTAATTGTATAGGAGAAAAATATTAGAGGATGTGGAAAGTAAAATAAACAATGTGTTAGAGCTTGGAATATAAACCTCAGGGATCCTGGATCCTGGATAGATGCATCTGAAAATGCAATAGGGCATTCTAGATTGTAGGGTAACATAAGTAAAAGTGTGCCTCCCCAGTAGGATATAAACGATGTATTACAGGAAAGGTATTAGAGTTTGGGAGGCTATGAAATATGAGTGAAACTCAGAGACATTGCAAAGGAAGAAACAATTGGTCTTAAAAACAGACTAGTAAGATTTTCTCCACACACATGGCTGTATAAGTCAGCATTTTCTTCTTTTTCTGGAAATCAATCAAAAACATCAAAGAGAATGAAAAATAAATTCTGTAAACTTTTATATTTGTTGAAACAAAATAAAATGTATTCTCTGTAGGCTCAACTATACAGAAAAAGTTCTAAGACAAAAGTACAAAAAGAAAATTGGAAAATAATAGGATTTGTTGGGAACAGAAAAATTTATTAATTGATCAAACAAATATGCACTGAGCTTCTCCTGTGGATCAGGCTCTGCTTTAACCACACGGGAAAATTAATTAATGGAAGGGACAAAAGTGTCTGCTCTCATAGAGCTTATAGTATAGTTGAGAGAGACATACAATAACAAAATAATTAAAATATATAGTGTGGTGAAAGGCATTAAGTGCTATGAAGAAAAATAAAGCGGAAAAAGAGAATAGAGATTGTGCAAAAAGGGAAAATTTAATTGTAAATAGATTGGTCAGGTGAGTTTTTATGGACTGGATATTTGTGTCTTCTTAAAATTCTTATCTTGAAATCTTAATCAGCCCCACTGTGATGGTACTTAGGGATGGGTCCTTTGGGTGGTAATTAGATCATAAGGGTGGGGGCTGCCCTCATGGTGGTATTAGTGCCTTTATAAGAGAGGGGAGAGACTTTCCTCCCTCTGTTCTCTGCCATGTGAGGAAACAATGAGAAGTTGGCCATCTGCACACCAGAAAGAGGGGCCTCACTAGACCCCATATCGTATCTACTGGCACCGTGATCTTAAACTTTTTACATTTCAGAAATGTGAAAAATAAATGTTGTTTAAATCACACAGTTTATGGTAATTTCTTATAGCAGTCTGATCAGATTAAGACAGAAGGTCTCTGAGTAGGTAATATTTGAGCAAAGACCTGAGAGAGATGTAAGAGGTAAAGGGAACAGTAAGTGGGGAAGCCTGGAGGTCCAGGATGTCTGAGGGGCAGTTGGGATGCCCGTGTGGCTGGACAGGAGAGAAGGTCCAGACAGCGATTAGGGAATGCAGTCAGAAATACCAGGATGCCAAACTGTATGGGGCCTTGCTAGTGGGAATAAACGTTGGGCATTTAATCAGAATGACATAGGAAACCATTGGAGGGTTTTGAGCCAAAAGGCTTATGTGACCTGATTTATATTTTCACAAGATTTTTAAAAAAATTACTGAAGTTTTTGGTGTGACATTGGTTAGTAAAATCATATAGGTTTCAGGTATACAATTCTATAATACATCATCTAGATATTGTAGCGATTTTAAACCTTTTTCATTTTATGGCACACATAAACTAATTCCTAAAATTCTCTGGCACAACAAAAATATGTATTTTGCCAATCTGAAAAAAAAGGTATACTTTTGATTGATTTACAAAAAGAAGGGATGAAAATAACCTTTTCACTCCAAAGTGACTTAAACACACACACAGGTGCCTATACTTGCACATAAGGATTTCTGGTACCAAGAATTAACCAATCAGATGGTTATTATGTGATGTAATCAATAAGATGCAACCCTATTATATGACCTATATATTTACGGTTCAAGACAGGGTGTTCATAACAGATGGCTATTGTCATTTTTGTAATTTCAGAATCTAAGGGAAAATAGATCAGTGTCCCTGACTAAATAGTTAGGTTATACATGTTTTAAAAACTCTTGCAGCACACCAATTGAAAATTGCTGGTATATTGTATTGTGTGTTCACCACCCCAAGTCAAGTCACCATTCATCTCACCTTTATGTTCTTCTACCTCCCCCAGTCCCCCTTCCCTCTGGTAACCACCATACTGTTATCTGTGTCTATGATGGGCTTTTTTTTCTTTTTTACTTTGCTTAATCTCTTTACCTTTTTACCCAGCCCCCTAACCTGCCTCCCCTCTGACAGCTGTCAGTCTGTTCTCTGTATCCATGAGTCTGTTTCTGTTTTGTTTGTTTATTTTGTTCATTAGATTCCACATATAAGTGAAATTATATGGTACTTGTCTTTTTTTGACTGGCTTATTTCACTCAGCATAATACTCTCCAGGTCCATCCATGCTTTTCACAAAAGCTGAGGATCATTTTGTTTGGCTCTCATTGAGAATAAATCCAGGGCTTGAGGTGGAAGGAGTTGTTTAGGAGGCTTTGTAACATACCAGGTGAGAGATGATAGTGCAGTTGGCTAGGCTGATATCAGGAGAGGAGCTGAGAATTGGTTTGACTTAGATCCATAGAGGTAGAGGACGTGGCAATAGATGAGCTGTGGAGTGTAAAAAAAAAATCCAGGTAACCCCCAGGCATTTGGCCTGAGTAATGGAAGGATGGAGTTGAGTGACCTGAGACTACAGATGCAGTTTGTTGGGGAAAGAGCAGTATTTCGGTTTTGGAAATGTCAAATTTCAGGTGCCTATTGAACTTCCATGTAGAGTGGTAGAGTGGTGGACAGTTAGATCTATGAATTTGGAGTTCAGGAGAGAGCTGGACTAGAGAAATAAATCTGAGAGCTGTCACAATGTAGATGGTATTTAAAGCTTACAGGAATGTGTGAGATCCCCAAGAGAATGTTGGTTGTTGTAGGATTTTTTTGTTGTTGTTTTTTTAATGAAGTACATGACAAAGATGAAGAACATACTTTACAGTACATGTATTTTTCTAATTTGCACTAAGCATAAAGAGGGCCTGTGCCAGGGCCCTCAGGACCTGCTTTAGTTCAGAGAAGAGAGGTGCAGGGATAGAGCTTTACTGGGAATCTCACATGAGCCAGATTGGCATGAGGAAAGCATTCAAATTATCCTAAGATTTGGATCACTATTCACTAAAGTTTCTAAGACAAATATGAGCATAAATAGAATTGGATTTTCAATACAATATGTACATTTTTTTCCTTTGAGCTTGGTCCGGTGCAGTTCTCTGCAGCGCAGTTGCCTAGGTTGCTCCTTACACACAGGAAGGAGATGAGCTGCCTCATGTTTCAGGACCTAACTGTATTGTTGGACAAGACACCTAATCTTTTCCCATCTCATTTTTCTCATAGCAAAGAGGAGGTTTGCCACATCTCCCCCATCTCTGAGAGCTGCTGTTCCTACCCCCTCATTGCATATATCAATTACAGTATACTGTGATATTTGTCCTTATACATGTACAAAATAATATTTATTAACCTTATTTTTTCTAGTTTATCTTTAATATTTTCCCAGATATGCTTCCATAAATAATATTTAATAATTAAAAGACAAAACTTATTTATCTATGAAATGTTACATTTCTCTTCCAAAATTTTCATTACTTAAAGATGCAGTTTTAAAATAAAATTTTAAAACATTTTTCAATTCAATTCAATTTATTAGATTTAAGATTTTCTCAGGAAGAAATGTCTGCCCTTTGCACTCTCAGTTGTCATTCCATTTCTTGTATTTTTTTTTGTTACATTTGAAAATCAAAGGAGGAGTGGAAATAGCTGGTGTATGCTAGGTAGTGCTGACTAATGTGCAGGTGTCATTCTAATTACCAATTACAGTATGAGAGAAGTATTGGTGTCATCAGTGTTCTAAGGAGGTAAATGAGAGTCAAGAAGGTTGAATAATTCCTCAAAGTTGTGTAATTTATCACTTGGGTCTGACTGGAGATACCAGGATATTTTTATTACCCCTTATACTTCAATGTAGCCACCATATCTTACTTCATATCCTGAGTTTTATACATTGCTTAAGGACCACTTCGTCCATGTGAACCAATAATATCAAATGATTCCTAATGAGTCCATCTTTTCATCTTTTATGTCTGCCATGAAAATTTTCATATTTTTAATACAAATGATTATAGATAGATTTTGCAGAAACGCATTCCTAGAATCACGAATAAATTTACGGATAAATAAATCACAAATGTCAAAAATATATATTTTTAATCCACACCCAAGAATATGTTTATTGAATTTTTTTAGAGAAGAGAGAGAGAGAGAGAGAAACATCAATGTGAGAGAGAAACATTGATGATTGATGTTTCCCAACAACCAATGTAAGGAGAGAAGCTAGAATTTGCAAAATTATTTTTCTTCAAATGTAGAAAGACTATCAGATTTTCAAAGGGCAAACATACTTTACTATACAATCATTTCTAAAATAAATATCTCATGTGTGCCTTTATTTGAGGCATGGGACACATGTATAAGTGCATGTTACTGAATAACTATAATTGTTGTAACAAATATGAAATGATTTTTTATGCAGCTATTTGTTTTAAAATTCAAGCCAGTCTTTTGCAATAATGCTTCTGATGAGATAATCTCACATATGGGTAGACTAGAGACTATTTAGCAAAAAAGAGATGAAGAACATATTCTTTAAAATAGGCTAACTGGAATTTATTTCCACATGAATTTTTAGCTAGATGACAAACAAATTAATGGTACTCTTTGACTTGACCTAGAGTGTTTATATTCTATCATAGTCACCGAAAGATAGTTTGTATATGTTACAAATTAGATGAGCTCATCTAGAGTCAGCGCTTTGTTTTGATACTTGAAAACCCAACCATGATTTTTGTTTGTTTGTTTTGTTTTGAGGTTCGTTTTGTTGTTTTGTTTTTCCTGAGGTCGAATGGCCACACATTTTCACATGGTTTAACTGAGGTTCCTTCCGGCAAAAACCTGTTGTTGCTTCTCAAAAAGTTACTTTTATTTCATTACAGCATTTGAACAAGAGCTGAATAATATCCTGAGCTCCACACCTATAACAGAGGGGATTTTATCACAAAACTTTAGCCCAGTGATCATCCTTAAAAATAACATTTCATCTTAATATAATCTTGCTGTATGACCACTAGGATAATTTTAGTGATGAAGTAGCCTTGTATATCTGGACAAATTGACTTAGAATATGCTTTAAAAAACAGTGATCTTAATGACACCAAAAATCAGTATTAGGTTGATAACAGAACTCTGAGTGACTTTTAGTTTTGTATAAAATAACCCCATCAAGTAGTAAGAACTCATCTTCCCCTTTACTCTCAGAGAAAATTATGCATTCTGTTCATCCTTAAATAATCCCAACCATGATGGTGTAAATTAAAGAACATAGGATTGAAACACTGGTTTACAATCTATCACTTGAGATTTTGATCTTGTTTCAGTACACTTTTCATGGTAAATCTAATTCTTACCGGGGCAGTAAAATGTGCATTTTATAGAAGCAGTAATAGCTAGGGCTTTTGACCATAGCTGATTTCTCTTCTAATCAAAAGCCAATTAAAAAAGTAGTAAAGTTTTATGTTGCTCTTGGTCGTTCTCTCCCTGAAGGTTTAAGGAGTAGTCAGTGGGAGAATGGTGGTGCCTGGAAATTCTGTGGTTCATGGTGTGAGATATTGGGTTAAAGTTTAAAAAACATTAAAGCTGGCATAAACACCACTGAGTACATATCAGACTTATGAGTCTTGTTCCTTCTAAAAACCAGACCGATTTGCATTTTGATTCAATTGAGAAGGGTACAAGAGGGAACTGAATCTAAGGTGTTACTTAAACGTTTGGTGCCCACCATGCGAAACAAGCTTCAAACTGTTCTGTCTGTCCTTTCTAATAAAAGCTGGGAGAAAGAAACCTTCATTTCCCAAAGGCAGGGCAGCACTTCCAGTTCCCGTCACTAATGCTTTGTGATGTGATATGTGAGCAAGCCTTTTTTAAGGGGCTTTTGAAGAAGCTCTTAGAAGTTGTTTGAACATTGTGAGACTGTTTAGAGAGCTAATAAGGACTTTGAGCCATTTCACCTTTATCTTCTGAGCTTTTCAGACATGATTGGTATCATTTGAAGACATTAAGAAAAGAGAAGGGGTAATGGTCAGAAACTCATATCCACCTTAAGAATGAAAGTAAGTACAGAATGACTACTGAACAATTAAGTTGGAAATCTAATTACATTGGCAGCAATAGTATAAGTTTTTCTCATAGTTGAGTCTGGAGATATATATATATATATATATATATATATATATATATATATATATATATATATTTTTTTTTAGTTGCATATGTCTATTCGTACGTGCAAGCTTGTAGAGAAAAGGATATCCCAATAATGCATATTTTGAGAATTTATTATGTATCTAGCACTGTTCTATATACATTTTATAAATTATTAATTTAATTCTCACATACAAAATAAGCATGATTTAATTTTATTAGTCCCCATTTCACAAATGGAGAAACTAAGTCAGAAAGAGGTAAAATAACTTTTTCCACATTCCTAAACTGTGTAAAAATATGTAGAAAGAGAAAGATTCTAACTCCACCGTCATAATGTTAACCGTTGGATTACACTGCTATTCAGATTTGCCTGTAAGTAGACCTAGTTTTGAGACCCAAAGAAAATTCTGGACTTTAAATTCCCCTTCCCCAAACAATTTATTTCCTAAATGATGAAATTATGCAGTTTGAACAGCTGTCAGAGACTTTAAGCAGCCTTGATGCATGTTGGTGAGATACATAGAAATGTTAGGATATGAAATATCCAACACAAAGTGGAGTCCAATAAAAATAAAAAGACATAAGCTCCTGGTACAGAGAGCTCAGCATTTATTACTGTCATAAATTAAAATTAATGTTTCTGGCTTCTCTCCCACCTTCACCCCCCCCCCCATATCCTTAAAATAAAGATGGTCTAAGTGTTTCTGATATAATATTGATATTATGAAATCCAACTCTTAAAGGTAAAAATAGTAAATAATACCTGGGGGCAGGGCAGCTAATAAATTGGGTGATTCAATTCTGGATTCAAGGATTCCTCTAAACACGTTTCCAGTTTCCAGGTGCTATAAACTTGAGAATACAAAGCTATTGCTTCCCTTCAAGGGAAACATACAAACAGCAAATTACAACTTCACAAGAGATATGTTTCCATAAAGATGCATGAAAAGTAATGTGGGAATGTAGAAAAGATCAGTCTCACTCTGGGAGAGCATTCCTGGTTGTTTGGAATGCAGTTTGAAAGCGTGTCAGGTCTGGGAAGAAGTAGCCACTTGCCTTTTTAAATTTCTGCTAATCTGTATTGTGCAAGCAAGTTTGTGATCTGAAACAAAGAAAATAGACAGGAGCAGAGGATTTCCTAGATTCTGAGAAGAGGCAGAGATGTAAATAAATTGGAACTTGTGGTACATAATTTTTTTGGAAAGTGTGTTTACTTATATGAGTAAAATCTTCCATACTTTCACAAGAAGGGTGCTTAGCTAAAAAATTTCTTACATCACGTGTTTGCAGACCCACGATTAATGAAATGTATGCATACATGCACATACTCACACAAACATTGCCTGTCTGTTGTTTGATGGGAGCACACAGCAGAATTGGCTGAACACTTCATTCTTTTGCACTTTGGCAATCATGCTCCAGCCATTCATTACTCCTCACAGTTCTGGTATAGCACGAGTGTCCTCCTGTATCCATGCCCTCTCCTCCTAGAAATGCCACCTTCAGCTTTTGCCTTGCTGTTGTTTCAGTATTTGCTTAAGGCATCACTTCCTCCAGAGAGCCTCCCTCATAGCCTCACTGTGTGTTTTAGAGATGTGCTCATAGCATCCTGTCTCTCTTACATGAGTCAATGCTCCGCCTTGGAATTGTCTGTTTAACTGTTTCCTGATGTCTTATTATTATTTTTTTTATTTTCTTGTGCCTGATACAGGAGGGTGTATAGGACTTGGCAACATACATTTATAGCCTAAATGAAGAATAGCTGTCACTAGTGTCATTAAAGGAATACTTTTTACTCCCCCAAACCTTAACTGTAGTTGCCCCTCAGTATCCGTGGGGAATTAGTCCAGGATCCCCCATAGATGCTAAAATCCACAGATGCTCAGTCCCTCAAATAAAATTTCATAGAATAATGCATAGAGTTGGCCCTCTAAACCCATAGATTCCCAACCATGGATCAAAAATAATGTTTTCAACCTACAGTTGATTGAATCTATGGATGCCAAAGCTGGAGTTATGGAGAGCTGACTGTATGTTTACTGAAAACAGTCCATGCATATGTGGACCAGTGCAGTTTAAACTCATGTTGTTCAAAAGTCAACTGTATATGAAATGGTTCTATACAAAGAGGCCTATTGTACAATAGATAAAATATTAATATTTAATACTTATTGTATTTTCCTGCTACAGTAAATCAATTCATATTTCACAGCAGATTGCATGGAATTCAAACTTGTATTTTATGAAACAACTGAACATATATTGACTTTCAACTGTATTTTCTATCCATTCTCTCCTTTTACCTGAACATGATTTACTGTAGCCCTAAAATATCTGGGAAGAAGAAGAGACCATTCTGAAAAGAAAAGAGAGGCCAACAATAATAAGAGAACCATGATACGGAAGGATAATGTGCTTGGCCTCACACTGACCTCTCTATTCAGCATCTTCCTCTCTTGACCACTGCTGAGCTATAGAATTCTCATCCCAATCACTATTATATGACATTAATAAAAGAAGAAAAAAATTGGTTACTGTAGGTCTGAAAGCCAATTTGATTATGCAGCTTCAGCCTTCACGTTGACACAGGATATCCTTTTAACATGTGGGTTAAATATCAGGGATCTTATGTGTTTAAAGGGCCTTGGGGGACTTAATTTGGCCCACTAGATATTATAAATTAGAGAACATCTATTTTTATCAGCTGTTATAGATGTACCAATCATATGGGAGTAGAGGCAAGTTCCTTTGGTGAGACATTAAAGTGGAGGTGAACAAGAGTCTTCCTTCCTGATTTTGCCTCCAAGGAGTTAAGGAACGGGGACTGAGCAGCTGGGCTGACACCCTGCCCTTAATGGTGGTCAAGCCCTATTGGAACTAAAGAATGGACATTGGTCTGAGCCAGGCTGTTGCAAGACATTTGGAAATGAGATCCAGAAGTAAGTTATAAAAGGAAGATTATAAAAATGTGCTTTTTTAAACTGAACTAAACTCATTTATTTGTTTATCTATATTCCCTTATCAATTTTTAATTTTTGATGGTGAAGGCATTTTTTGTTTAATCTGGAGATGACATTTAAGGAGGAACATGGATCTGTGAGGAACAGCACCCAGGTGGAACTGGTTGTCACTTTCTGAGTACCAGAATAGAAAGGGACTCTCAAGGGAACATGCTGAGGTCATTTGGTTACTCATCTCTTCCTATTTTAGATACATCATCCAGGGTTGGAAACTTGGAGACCTTCAATTGCGTTGATGATAAGAGGTACACACTAAATTCAGACAGAGCAGGAAAACCTAGTTAATTAACTGGTAGAGACTTATTTATTTAAAAAAAAATACTGAGTGAGGAAATTTCAAGGAGTTGCAGGTGCTAATGAGTTATTTTGTTGAGATGTTAAGACAGTTTTATGAGTATTTGATTATCTGAAAATGACTTTAGTGAGATGTGTATGAATGTCTATATTCGATCACAGTGAAGAAGCTCAGGCATTTATATACTTGATCCACCATGAGGTGCAGAATGTTAGAGATGGGGGGGTGAACTAAGTGCTCACCTGTTCCAATCTCTCCACAACAGGTGGTTCTGTTGCTATAGAAAATGAAAGATGCAGAAATATTCCGACACCACATCAGTTTGATAATTTTTCTCTTCTGACTTAGATTCCAGGTATTTGCAACCCTCTTCGCCGTGAATGAAGTCATGGGCAATGTTTCCAAATGGAAAGAAACATAATTCATATAGAAATGGAAGAACATGTTAGAGTAGAAAGCATGGGTTTTGGATTCTGACAGATCAGAATTTGAATTCTAGGCCCATTACTTCCTCGCTGTATGAACTTGGGAAAATTATTTATTCTCTCTTTATTTCAGCTTTTTCCATCTTTAAGATGAGTATAAAAATATCAATTTCAATTTTTCTTTCTCTTCTTTCATTTTCCTTTTGCAGGGATACCTATTGAGTCTGTTTTCTTTCCAGGCACTTTGCTGGCTGCTCAAAGATGTAATGTCTAACAAAACTGATGCTGTCAATCCTGTTGGAGATTTCAAGCTATTGAGGTTGTTATGGTGATTGAATGAGATAGTGTATGTACGTTAGTTCATGTAAAATTTCTCTGTAAAGCCCTGGCCAGTGTGGCTCAGTGGATAGAGCATAGACCTGTGCACTGAAGGGGCACGGGTATGATTCCCAGTCAAGGGCATGTACGTAGCTTGCAGGTTTGATCCCCGACAGGGGGGAGTGAGGGAGGCAACCAATCTATGTGTCTCTCTCACATCAATGTTTCTCTCCCTTTCTTTATTTCTCTCTCTCTCCCTCCCTCCCTTCCACTCTCTCTAAAAATCAATGGAAAACATATCGTTGCGTGAGGATTAACAAATAAATAAAGCTTCTCAGAAGTATTGGGACTCTTCCTTTTTCCTTCCTAAGAATCTCTTAAGGCCCTTTATATAAAATGTCCAAGTACCTCTTGTCAGTTGCCCAATCCTGCACCTTGTTCAGAGGCTAGGAGAATAGTAGGGTCAATGGATTCATACTTTTCAACATATAACAGGTTTAGTGTACATTGAATTATTTGACTTTAAGTGATTTTACTTTGTTTCCATTTTGTAGATGAATATGAGGGGATAAAAAAAATGCATCAACTCCTTGGGCTATATAGTGGGACAAATGTTTTGAGTGATAGCATTTCAGACATTATGAAATCACTATTAAAAGTAACTGTACCACAGTGTATGTGTGAGGATTCTCCAGTTGTGCTAATGGCAAACTTAATTGACAATATAATCATGACTTGAAAGGGTGTGAAATTAAAATTTTAAGAACTGTATGAAATAATAGTGCAATTCAAAAGTTTTGTGTGAATAAAACAAGGCAATTGGAAAGCACCTTATTTATGATGGGCTTTTCATACCTATACAATTTCACTTGATATCTGTCTTAGTTTGTTTGGGCAACTATAAAATATAATTTAAAATGGGTGGCTTATAAAAAACAGAAATTTTTTTTATCATAGTTTTGAAGGCTGGAAAATCTAAGGTCAAGGCTCTAGTATATTCAGTGTCTGGTGAGGGCCTATTGCCTAGACTGATCTTTTCACTATAACTTTACATGGCAAAGGGCTAGGTTTCTCTGTGGCATCTTTTTTATATATAGGTATTACTCTTATTCATGAGGATCCTCATGACTTAATCATTTCCAAAAGGTCTCACTTCCAGACGCCATCACTTTGAGGGGTAGGATTTCAACATAGAAGTTTTAGGGGGACACAAGCATTCAGACCACAGCAGTTTCAAATGGCAAGATTGATCTAAAACATAAAAGACCATTTGCCTAAATAAGAAAAACTGTTAAAAATAGACATCGGCACTCAGTCATTGTGGCTCAGTTGGTTGAGCTCTGTCCTGTGTCCCGAAAGGTTGCTGGTTTGATTTCTGGTAAGGGCACATGCCTGGGCTGTGGGTTTGATCCCCAGGTGGTGCACCTATGGAAGGCAACCCTTCAATATTTCTCTCTCTCTCTCTCTCTCTCTCTCTCTCTCTCTAAGCATTGCCTAGGGTGACAATAAAAGAAAAAATAGACACCCATGATGTTTCTAACAATTGCAGTGTAGAACAGAGAAGCATTTCACATCTCAATTCTGAAGATTGTGGTCTGGAAAACACATACCACAAGTTTTCTTTCACTGCTTGGATCTTAATGACATCCAAAACTTTTAAGGTGTTTTTGCAAGTTTCTATTTTCAGTCATTGCTAGTGTCTCAATACTTTTCAAATGCAGAGACCATGCTACAGATTAATGACTCTAAGTGAGACATGGACTTTGAGTTTTGCGTTTCAGGAGTGATAGTTTGTAATACATGATTTACTTTCTCTTACTCCGTTTCTCCCCTGCTCTAACTCTGTGATCTATGTCATGTATTTGTTAGAGGACTAGGTAACTAAGTACATTTCACCTGGGTCCCAGGACAGACTAGAATGAAACCTGTGTCTCTGCAGTAATGAATAGCTTGGTGCTCTGACCCAATGAGCTTTTCTTTTCTTTTCTTTTCTTTTCTTTTCTTTTCTTT